>NC_087437.1:48922795-50172795 GCF_036321535.1 Camelus dromedarius
TGTGAGAGATACCACAGTGATTAAATACTATTGCTCTGGCAAGAAAAAAATAATAACAAACCAACCAAAGAAACAAGTAAGTTCCAAAAAACTCTCACAACAATTAAAATAATAATAATGCAACAGTAATACTCTTCAGATTCCTTTGCTTATTACTGGAATTTTTTATACTCAAATTTATTTTTGTTTGCAGTTTCAGAGGTACAGTTGTACTGGATATATATTTATATTTTAAAGTATTTAGCATGCAACTGACCAAGCCTTTGTTCATTTG
Source organism: Camelus dromedarius (assembly GCF_036321535.1). NCBI lineage: Eukaryota > Metazoa > Chordata > Mammalia > Artiodactyla > Camelidae > Camelus > Camelus dromedarius. The sequence continues at coordinate 48,923,070 of NC_087437.1, forward strand.
AGAGAGCATACATTTAAGGGTTGCAACTATAGGGTAAATTAACTCTGCTGGATTATTTCTGAAGTTGTTTGCATCCACTGGAAAATAAGAAACCTGATTTAGTTATTATACATATTTGCAACTGTGCTCCTGCTCTCTGTTTTTTCATGCTGCTCTTTCACAGCTTTACATTTAGCTGCACTAAAACAAAAGATGATCTGCTTACCTTTGAATACATTATTCTTAGTAAATCAGAAAACAGATGTTTGTTTAAATTATTACTCAATAATAGGCTTGGGTGTTTTTTTTGTCCTTTGAAGAAAACCACTGATCTGTAGAATCTCTGTTTGAAAATGATAGTTTACATATTTGTTATTATTTCCAAAAGCCTGGGAACTTTTGCTTATGAGACAGTTAGGGTTGTAACAGTGAGTTCAAATTACTGATTTGGGAAAATGTTTTGATCCTGTTTCTCATAACAGAGTAAAATATACCCACATCACCACTGAAACAAAATACATTTTTCTCTCATTTCATTGTTAATGCTTGCGGTTATCCAGTGCTTTTGATTCTATCATTCTTTTTCTAAAATCACTCTTATTATAATGCCACTAGATGCCTTATAAAAGGAGTATTTTAATTCATGAGATTTAATTTTAAGTCTACTTTTTAAACATGTTGAGAATTTAACTGAAAGGTTGTAGGGAAATCAATTTAATTACAAATTATAGTCCATGTGAACATCCAATTATATTTATATGTATGAACAATTTTTAAATTATGCTTTAAGTAAAATAAAAGAAAATTTTATAAAGAGAAAATAAAAGCCCTTAAAATGTGAATTTTCCAAGTGAATAATATAGAAATACTGAGGTGCTATAAATGTATGTATTATTTTCTACTGATTCAGATAACACTCTGAATATGAAAATATGTAGAGCAAATTTTGGCTAAACACCAGCTGAATCTGTTAGCAGCAAACTTTTCACTTTTGGGGACCACTTAAAATCTTTAATGCACACTTTTTACTACAAAAAGTATTGTATTATATCTTTTTTTTTTGATCATCACCACCTGCCTTTTTCATGCAAACTTTAAGCTAAAGCATTAAAATCTTCGAATCTACAGTTTTCCAAATAACTGCATTGATATTTCCATATCAATTAAATTCATTGAGCAAATAAATACTTTAAAGCCTGTTTAAGATTATGAGGGCACATGTTTTCGCATTGATTTTTCTTTAAATATTTCCCTTCATGTTTCCTCTGTGAACTCTGGAAGTAAGGAGCCAGAAGGGATATACTGCTTCTGCATTAGTGCCACTGGCCTTGGAGTGTAACATGAACAGTGTTCCAGCGAGTCACCATTTTGAAGCTGGACCAGATGTGTGGCTGTGTTCTGGTGGGCAGGAAAGTCTCAAAATAACATGCGACAATCTGTCTGTGACTCATCAGCATATGTGTATGTGTGTGTCCCTAGTCAATGTTTTCAGCCAATTGGTGCTTAAAAATACTGACAATATTTTACCTCAGCTTGAATCTTGTGATTATCAACTGTGGATTTTCAGGAAAGACACAAAAAGGCAAATGACTAGAAGCATATGTAACAAATTGAGGACCGTAGTCCTCAAGGACTAGGAGAAGTTAACTAGGATCACAAATTGGGACTATTGCTTCATTAACTTAAATAGAACCCTGGAAAGTAACCATTTAAAAAAATATGTATTTGTTAAACTAGTTGGTGTAGTTAGGTAATGTAAAGACAAACATTTGACTTTTTGCTGCCATGATTGTGATCTCCTCCATAATGATGAGCTACCATGGTTTTCTGTAATTACTTAGAGATACCGAAAAAGGCACTATCCTCATTTCTCAATTTAGAGTGCTAAAAAGACATCAGGGTCACAGACACATATAGACCGTAAAGTGTTTCAAAGATAGAGTGATGGATTCACTTTTGTATTTTCCCAAGCTCCTACTTTAAAGCTGTAATTTTACTATATTAGGAAAGATCTTTATTTCCCATGTGTTCGATTGACATTTTCACTTTGTGTCTTTACTTTTTTGGGGGAAATTGTTGCCAGAGTGGGGTTCTGACTTTCACAAAATAATTTTGAGGTCATTCCTCCCTATGGGGAGATGAACAAGAAGGGTCTGGAGGGAGCAAGTTAAATTTAGGGTTCGAATGCTTATTTTAGAAAATAGGGAAAATGAAGGGAGTAGATGTGAAGTAAAAGATGTGGAGTATCTTTTCTGAAAGATGCTTGTGGTGCTGCAATAGGAGAGATGCTCTACTTTCCTCCTTTTAAGGGTGGTGTTGTGGGCCATCAATGGGAAGAAGTGTCAAATGTATTTTGCTCAGAAAACATTTAAAAAAATTTAATAGTCAAATAGATCATATAATCATGTACTTCAAAATTCACAAAGAATAAAATGTTATACAGTGAAAAGCCTTTGTTTCACTTGAACCTCCCATCACTTAATTCCTCTTCTAAGAAGCAACTAATTTGGTTAAGTTTTTCTGTTATCCTTCCAGAGATTTTATTTTTTTCTAAGCATTATATTTTTCTAAATAAATTTATATATATAGATCCTTTTTCTTCTCTTTTATGTAAATGGTAGCATAACGTACCTACTGTTCTGCATCTTGTTTTTTCACTTAATACATGTTAGAACTCTTTCCTTACTCATACAAAAAAAAGGAGTCCCTGTTCAATTTTATGGTTGTATGGTATTTCATTGTGAGAATGCACCAAAAATTATTTAATCAATTGGGTATTGACAAATGCTTAGGTTGCTTCCAATCTTTTGTTCTTACACAAATGTAAGAAGACTTGTGCTTTGCTGGTGGGAATGTAAAATGGTCCAGCCATTGTGGAAAACAGTTCGGTGGTTCCTCAGAAAGTTAAATATAGAATTACCAGATGATCCAGCAATTCTACTATTAGGTATAAACAAAAAAATTGAAAGAATTCAAACAGATACCTGTGTACTGATGTTCATCGTAGCATTGACAACATCCAAAAGATAGGAACAACTCAAATACCCATAAACAGAGGAGTGAAAAAGCAAAACATGACATATACATACAATGGAAAAATTATTCAGCTTTAAAAAAAGAAGGAAATTCTGTTGCATGCTACAGGATTAATGAACCTAAAAACATTATTCTAAGTGAAATAAGCCAGGCCAAAAAATAAAAGGACAAATATTGTTTGATTCTACTTAAGTGAGCTACCTAGGATAGGCAAATTCATAGAGTTAGTAGAATAGTGGTTGCCAGGGACAGGAGGGTGAGGATATGGGGAGTTACTGTTTAGTATGTACAGGGTTGAGAAGGTAAAAAAAATTCTGGAAATAGTGGCTGTAGTTATACAGCAATGTGATTATATGTTAAAATTATTAAATTTAATTTTTAAATTAAATTATAAATGACATATAATATTATAGTAGTTTCAGGTGTACAACATAATGATTCCTATTTTTGTATGTTACAAAATGGCCACCATAAGTCTGCTTACCATCTGTCACCATACAGATTACAATATTATTGACTATATTCCCTATGCTGTGCATTACATTCCCATGACATTTATTTTATAGCTGGAAGTTTGTACCTCTTAATCCCCTTCACCTATTTTGTCATTTCCCTACTCCTCCCACCACTCTGGCAACCACCAGTTTGTTCTCTGTATCTATAAGTCTGTTTCTGTTTTTTGTTTGTTTGTTCATTTGTTTTGTTTAGATTCTGCATATAAGTGAAATCATATGGTATTTATCTTTCTCTGTTTGACTTATTTCACTAAGCATAATACCTTCTAGATCCATCCATGTTGTTGCAAATGCAAATATTTCATTCCTTTTTATGGGTGAATAATATTCTATTGTATATATATGTATATATATGCATATAATACACACACACACCACAACATCATCTTTATCCATTTATCTATATTGATGGATACTTAGGTTGCTTCTATATCTTGGCTATTGTAAATAGTGCTGCAGTGACTATAAGGGCACATATATCTTTTCAAATTAGTGCTTTTGTTTTCTTCAAATAAATACCCAGAAGTGAAATTGCTGGATTGTATGGTAGTTCTATTTTTAGTTTTTTGACGAACCTCTATAATGTTTTCCGTAGTGACTGCACCAATTTACATTCCCACCAACAACTGTGGATGAGGATTCCCTTTTATCCACATCCTTGCCAAAACTTGTTTCTTGTCTTTTTGATAATAGCCATTCTGACAGGTGTGAAGTGGTATCTCATTGTGGTTTTGATTTGCATTTCCTTGATGACTAGTGAAGTTGAGCATTTTTTTCATGTGCCTATTGGCCATTTGTATGTTTTTGTGTAAAAATTTCTACTCAATTTCTCTGCCCATTTAAAAAATTGGATTGTTTGATTTTTTTTGATATTGAGTTGTATGAATTCTTTATGTATTCTAGGTATCAACTCCTTATCAGGTATATTGTTTGCAAATATTTTCTCCCATTTAGTAGGTTGCCTTTTTGTTTGTTGATGGTTTCCTTTGCTGTGCAAAAGCTTTTTAGATTGGTGTAGTCCCATTTGTTTATTTTTGCTTTCGTTTCCCTGACCTGAGGAGACATATCCAAAAAAATATTGCTTAGAATGATGTCAAAGAGCTTACTGCTTATGTTTTCTTCTGGGAATTTCATTGTTTCAGGTCTTTTAAACCATTATGAGTTAATTTTTGTGTATGGTGTAGGATAGTGGTTCAGTTTCATTCTTTTGCATGTGGCTGTCGTTTTCCCAGCACCGTTTATTGAAGAGACTGTCTTTTCCCTGTTGTATATTCTCATATCCTTTGTTGTACATTAATTGACCATAAGTGTGTGGGTTTATTTCTGGGCATTCTGTTCTGTCCTATTGAGCTGTATGTCTGTTTTCGTGCTAGTAACATACTATTTTGATTATTGTAGTTTTGTAATATAGTTTGAAGCTAGGGAGGATGATAACTCTAGTTTTGTTCTTCTTTTTCAAGATTGCTTTAGCTATTTGGGGTCTTTTGTGATTCCATACAGATTTTAGGATTATTTGTTCTAGCTCTGTGAAAAATGCCATGGATGTTTCAATAGGGATTTCTTTCAATCTGTAGACTGCTTTATATAGTATGGACATTTTAACATTGCTTCCTTCAGTGGGCATGGTGTATCTTTCTATTACTTGGGTCATCTTCAATTTTTTTTCCCTAAGTGCCTTATAATTTTCGGAGAACAGGTCTTTCCCTTCCTTAGTTAAATTTTTCCTAGTTATTTTATTATTTTTAATATAACTGTAAATGGGATTATTTTCTTAATTTCTCTTTATGATGTTATTAGTGTATAGAAATATTTCTATATTTTAATTTTTCATTCTGCAATTTTACTGAATTCATTTATTAGTTTTAATAGTTTTTGTGGAGTCTTTGGGTTTTTCTATGTGTAGTATCATGTCCTCTGCAAACGGTTACAATTTTACTTCTTTTTCGATTCGGATGCCTTTATTTTTCTTGCCTAGTTGTTGTGGCTAAGACTTCCAATACATGTTGAATAAAAGCAGCATGAGTGGGCATTCTTGTCTTATTCCTGATCTTGGAGGAGATTCTTTTAGCTTTTTTGTTTGTTTGTTAAGTATGTTGTTAGCTGTGGGTTTGTCATATATGACCTTTATTACATTGAGCTACATTCCCTCTATAATCACTTTGTTGAGAGTTTTTATCATAAATGGATGTTGGGTTTTTTGAAATGCTTTTTCTGCATCTATTGTAATGATAACATGATTTTAATTCTTTGTTTTATTAATGTGGTGTATCATGTTGACTGACTTGTGGATGTTAAGCCATTCTGACATCTCTTAATGTATCCCACTTGATCATGGTGTATGATCTTTTTAATGTATTGCTGAATTTGGTTTGCTAATATTTTGTTGAAGATTTTTCCACTGATGTTAATCAGGGATATGGTCTGTAATTTTCTTTATTTTGTTGTTGTGCTTTTGGTTTTGGATCTGGGCAGTCTTGGCTTTGTAAAATGAGTTTGGAAGTATTCCTTTCTCTTCAATTCTTTGGAATAGTTTGAGAAGTATAGGTATTATCTCTTCTTCAAATGTCAGGTAGAATTTACCTGTGAAGCTACCTGGACCTGGACTTTTACTTGTTAAGAGTTTTTTGATTCCTGATTCAATTTTATTACTACTGATTCAATATTATTACTGATTCAATTCTGATTTTCTATTCCTTCATGATTCAGTCTTGGAAGATTGTATGTTTCTAGAAACTTATCTATTTCTTCTAGGTTGACTAATTTGTTAGCATATATTTGGTCATAGTGTTTTCTTATGATCCTTTGTATTTCTGTGGTATTGATTGTCATTTCTGCTTTTTCAATTCTGATTTTATTTTGGAGGGTTTTCTTTTTTTCTTGATGAGTCTGGCTAAAAGTTTGTGAATTTTGTTTATCTTTTCAAAGAACCAGCTTCTACTTTCGTTGATCTTTTTGATTGTTTTTAGTCTCTATTTCATTTAGTTCCTTTCTGATTTTTATTATTTCCTTTCTTCTATTAATTTTGGCTTCTGTCTGTTCTTCTTTTTCTAGTTTCTTTTGGTATAAAGTTAGATTATTTATTTGAGATTTTTCTTGTTTCTTGAGATAGGACTGTATTGCTGTGAACTTCTCTCTTAGAACTGCTTCTTCTGGGTCTAATAGATTTTGGAAAGTTGTGATTCCATTTTCATTTGTCTCAAGATATTTTTGATTTGCTCTTTGATTTCTTTGTTGACACATTGATTGTTTAATAGTGTGCTGTTTAGTCTCCATGTATTTCTGTTTTTTTCAATTTTCTTCTTGTAGTAGATTTCTAGTTGTGGTCAGAAAAGATGCTTCATATGACTTCGTTCTTCTTAAATTTATTGCAGCTTGTTTGTGGCCTAACAGGTTATTTACCCTGGAGAATGTTTCATGTGCAATTGAGAAGAATGTGCCTTCTACTGCTTTGGGGTAGAATGTTCTGTATATGTATGTGTTTATCTCTTCTGGTGAGATTTTTACTTTCATGTGTTTTCTTATTATTAACTACTGCCTTTCTTTTTAGCTTAGAGAAGCACTTCTAACATTTCTTGTAAGGCTGGTTTAGTGGTAATGAACACCTTTAGATTTTGCTTATCTCTAGAACTCTTAATCTCTTCTTCAATTCTGAATAATAACCTTGCCAGGTAGAGAATTCATGTTTGGCAGTGTTTTCCTTTCAGCACTTCGAATATGTCATACTACTCCCTTCTGGTCTGTAAAATTTATGCCAAAAAATCCTTGATACCCTTATGGGGTTTCCATTGTACATAATAAGTTGCTTTTCTTTTGCTGCCTTTAAAATTCTCACTTTATCTTTTACCATTTTAATTAAAATGTGTCTTATTGTATTTTTCTTTGGGTTCATCTCATTTGGAACTCTCTGGGTTTCCTGAAGCTGGATGTCTTTTACCTTTCCCAGATTAGGGAAATTTTTAGCCATTATTTCTTCAGATAATTTTTCTGGCCCTTTCTCTCTCTCTTCTCCTTCCAGGATTCCTATAATGTGAATGTTACTCACTTGGTGTTGTCTCAGAGGTCCTTTAAAGTATCCTTACTTCTTTAATTATTTTTTCATTTTGCTGCTCTCTCTGGGTGTTTGCCATTGCTTTCTCTTCCAGCTCACTGATTTGTGCTTGTATTTCATCTATTCTGCTTTTGAATCCCTCTGCTATATATTTCAGTTCAGCTATAACTTCTGTTTTGACACTCTCTTATATTTTCCATCTCTTTGTTGAAGTTCTCTGTGTTTATCCATTCCTCCGTCCTGAGAATTGTGAGCATTGCTTTAAACCCTTTATTAGGTGGGTTGCTTATCTCCATTTCATTAAGTTCTTTTTCTGGACATTTGCCTTTCTCTTTGGTTTGGAACATATTCCTTCTCATTTTGCCTGTCTCTCTGCGTTTTTCTATGTGTATTAGGTGAAATGACTGCCTTCCCTAGTTTTGAGGCATTGTTTTGTGTAGCTCAAAAGCACAATGTCCCCTGGTCACCAGAGACAGGCATTCTATGAATGTTCCTCATGTGGGCTGCATGTGCCAGCTGCTATGATAGGGCTGTGACTGCTGCGTGTGGACGGTGGAACTCAGGATGCTGGCCTGGCCTGTTTGCAGCTCAGCTGCTGAGTGGGTAGGGTGGAGTTTGAGTTGCTTGCCTATCCTGGTTGCAGCTTGGTCTCTGTGTGGGGTGGGTGGGGCTCAGAGCAACTGCCTGGCCTGGTTTTGGGTTGGCTGCTGTGTAAGGATGGCAAAGCTCAGAGTGCTTGCCCGGTCCCTTTGTGGCTTAGCTGTTGCACAAGGAAGGCAGAACGCTGTGCGCTCCTCCGTTCTGGTTTGCCCCAGTCTCTGCATGGTGTGTGCAGGGCTTGGGGCACCTGCCCAGGCCAATGACTGCTCAGCTGCCGAGGTGAGGGTGGGGCTCGGGAAGCTGGCTCATTCCAGCTTTGTGTGGGGGGCCACCTGATTTATTCTCAATATGCCTCTGTTGTTGAGGGTTTGCTGAGGACGGTCCATGTTCCAAGGAGAGGAATCTCATTTAGCACCTAGTTTCAGGTGATTGGATGCCAGCCCTTCAGGCAATAGCTTTTAAAGTATGTAGATATGTGCAGTCCTGTGGGGCCGCAATGGTAATCCCTGCTGGCCTCCAGACCAGGGGACCTGGCAATGTCTTGTGCGTGACAGTTACAAAAACTGCGGCTCCTGATGAGGGTATAAGCTCCTCTCTGGGGAGTCTTGTTGAGCTGTAGCAAGGCCAGGTGGGTGCACAAGGATAGTGTCTCCCTGCTTACTTTCATTGGGCACGCGTCCTTGGCCTCTAGATGTGTGGGAGACTGAAAGCCTGTCCCTCAGAGTGAAGCTCTAGACTACGTAAATACGCCTCTTTCACAGGAAGACTGGGTTGTGTGTTTCAGTGTGCTATCTGTGCAGTGCCCTGAGGGTGGTGCCAAAAACTGTCTTTCCAATTGTTACAGTCCTGTGGAGCTCAGGAATGTTCCCCTACTTGGCCACCAGACCAGGTGATCAAGGGATATCCCATGTGGATTGTGCATGCCCACCGGCTTTAGCTAGGCGGCTGAAGAGTGTAGCAGATAGGGTTTCTTTCTTGCATCAGGAAGGCAGTGGGGAAGTGACTGGACTGTGTGTGCCCAGAGGCTTCAGTAATGCAGCGTGAGAGCACCCTGTCTGTGTGTGCGTGCTTGGACTTTAGGCCTGCCGGGGAGCAGGGGAGTGTGGGAGCTGTGCAGCTCTTAGGCTTGGCAGTGCGGCCGGGTGGTGCTGCAGTTGCTCACTCCCACGTCCCAGCTCTCCGCCTGTGCTAGCAGGGTAGGTGGGGAGGACAGCAGTGGCATCTGCTAGTGCCTGTGTCTCTGGGGAGTGTTTCCACCATCCCCTGCCCTTCCAGCACAATCTCTTAGATTGGCAAATGACTCTCCTTCACACATAGTCTACTGTTATTTTGCTGGATCTTAGGGCGAGTGATACCACATGTGAGCCCTTTAGGTGGGGAGTCAGTTTCCTGTAGCACTTTGAGACCCTTGAATATCAGCCTCATTGGTTTTCTAAGCCAGGCATTTTGGGGGCTCATCTTGTTGTTACAGATCCCAGAGGCCAGGGTGCCTGATGTGGGGCATGAACCCCTTGCTCCTTTGGCAGGAGTGCCTGTCTGGTGAGATCCCTCCTGATTGTGTGCCGCCAAGACAGGGCTGGGGTTTTTGGTGAGAGTGTTTCTCTGCCTCTGCTATGCATCTCGATGCAGTCCTTTTAATTCTTTGTTGTGGAGGAGGTGTTCAGCTAGTTCTCAGGTTCTTTTCAGAAAGAACTGATCCATATATAGGTGTGTATTTGTTGTGTCCCTGGGAGAAGATATGTTCAGGCCATCATCTTGAACCGAAAGCCATGTGTGAATGTACTTAATGCCACAGAATTGTATACTCAAAAATGGCTTGAATGGTAAATTTTATGTTATGTATATTTTACCTCAATAAAATAATAGCCAAAAAATCTGATAGTGAGCAATCTTATACACCATATTTTACATGCATGGAGTATATCCTCTTGATAAATTTATAAGGTGTGCAAATGTATGTGCATTTTGATAGTTATTTACCTTTATACCAATTGTGTATTAGGCTGCCTGTTTCCTCATATCCTAACAGTGTATTTAATTAAACTTCCCTCTTTCCAGCATCCTGATAGGTGAAAAATCAATTGCTTTTTCTAAGAATGAAAGGAAACTGTGTCTGTAAACTTCCTTGAGGGGCAGGAATTGGGATCCCATTGGTCTTCTTTATATGAAAGGGGAAGATGAGGCACATTAGGGCTTTTAACCCATGCTCTAATGAAAGCTGTATTTGAGCTGATAGTGTGTCACTGATTAAATGATACATTGTTCATTGATTTTTAAATGGCATCAGCCAGTGGTGGGTTAAAAAGTTCGCTCAAATGGTTTATATGGTATCGTTTCAGTCTGTGTACTTTTAAGTTGGGGAAAGTTCAACTTGCTTCCTAGTTGTTAATTTATCAAGCACTTAACAATAAATAAGACATAATGCCTGCCTTGAGGAGATTGCAGTGTGATGTGGGAAGCTACCCAAATAAATAGGCAACTGCTCACACAATGTGGGGGCGAGTGTGGCTTGTTATAGAAATATGAGTGAGGGGGTCCTTACCCCAGTTTTTGGTGGTGAGACAAGGAAGGATTTCCAGACAGTCTTGCATGTGAACTGAGTCCTTTATGATAAATAGGAGTTTGGCAGGGGCGGGGGTGTGTAGGGGAGGGTGGGATAGATGATTTGTAGAATCTGGAAAAGGAAAAGATATGTTCATTGCAAGGTCCTAAGGCAAGTGGAGGTATGGAACCTTGAGAGCATTCCAGGTAGTTCAGGTGGGCTGGAGCCTTGAGTGAGAGAGTTCCTTTGATCAGCGTGTTTTCTGTCCTCATCACCAAGTCCAGACCTTGTAAGTCTGCGGCTCTTTCTCTTCCCCATAGAGTGTCTTCTGAACCTGGAGCTTAACAGGGGGTTTTCACTTTCACTGTTGGTTAACAACAAAGTTGACAATAATTATTTTTCCCATATTTTGAAATTCTTTTGACATCAGGGCCATAGTGTGTGTGACTAGCCTACCTGTCCTTCCCCTGCCTTCTCCCAATTTCCCTAATTCCTTTGTTTCCTCCTTGGCTTACATCCTCTGTTCTCCTTTCAGATTCTCTTGAAATTTCATCTGATTTGCATTAACAAGTGTTTCTCCAAAGCATTCCCTAGTTCTGCCCACCTTTGCCTGTAAATTATTTGTTTCTTGTCCAATAATTTATTGAGCATTGCTTTTGTGATATACGCTGGGTAATACACTGAGGAACCAAGGATGAATAAGACCAGTCCTTGCTCTCTCTGAGTATTTTATTAGCTATATTGAAGTGCTTGTTACAACCTTGTTACAGCTTGTTACAGCCTGCCTTGTATTAGAGAGCAACCTAGATTAGTCTGAGAACTTTTTTTTAAATTGAGTTACAGTCAGTTTACAATGTTGTGTCAATTTCTGGTGTACAGCACAATTTTTCAATCATACATGAATATAAATATATTCATTTTCATTTCTTTTTCATTATGAGCTACTACAAAATGTTGAATATATTTCCCTGTGCTATACAGTATAAACTTGTTTATTCTGTATATACCTGTCAGCATCTACAAATCTTGAACTCCCAAGAGAACATTTTGATTTGTGTGGGTTGTCTTCAGATAGAACACAGTGCCTGGAACACACAAATGTGTATTGTCCAGCCATTTCAATTAGAGGGGAGGTTTGAGAGAGAGGGAGGGATGGAGAGGGGGAAGGGGAGGGGGAGAAGGAGAGAGAGAGAGAGAGAGAGAGAGAGAGAGGCACTTATTGAACATTAACTCTGTGTCAGGTACTTGCATAAGTGCTTTACAGCTGTTATCTCATTTAACTTTTCAAAACACCATGGAGCAAGAATGATTAGTTTCTCCGTTTCACATGATAGGAAACTGAGAACCAGAGTCCTTAGATAACTTGCTGCAGGTCAGAGTGCTAAGAAGTGGCAGAGCCAGGATTCATCCTCATAGGGTCTGGTTGCAGGGCTCTTGCTTTTGGTCACTGTGCTAGACTTATTTTCTTCTCAGTCATCATTCCAGTGAAAGGTCACACAATCAACAGTACAACTGCTGTCTACTTGTAATTTTGCTTTACTCATTTTGATGTACCTGAGGTTCAGTGGCCTATATTTGTATGGTTCTACTAAATGTGAGTCCACAGCTAGGTTGTAGCACCTGGCAGGGAGCTTGAGACAGCAGGTACCATCTACATTTATCTAGTTCTACATAATGCTTATAGACAGATGTCTAAATTTGTGTAAGCCTGTACATGCCATGTGATGACGATGATGATGCTGATTTATGCTGCTTACCAGATGGGTCCCCAAGGCTGCTTGGAAACTGGCATAAAATCAAAGACAACTTGCAGATAGCTGTGACGGGACAGTCGATCTTCAGGGCTCTGTTTGAGCAAACATTTGGTGTGGTTTAGACCATCTTCACAAACTGGCCCACTGAAGTCTCCCTGCAGCAGTGGACAGTGACGCACATGCCTGCAATCTGGTGAATGGAGTGTGGGATGATTGAGGTATGCCATGCCTTGACGTCTCCAGGTTTTATCTTAAAATTAAGTGGTTATTTTAATAATGTAATAATAATAAACAATAATCTAATAATAATTAAACAATCTATTCGTGCTTATTTAAAAATGACTAAGTGTTCGAGCATTTACCATCAAATGAAATGGGCACTACCGGAGGTGTGGTGTTATTTTCTGCAACCCTGAGGTCTCTCTGGCACACCCTGTTGCCAGATTTCACTTGGAAGAGCCCAGACTAAATAAAACTGATGTGGTTTAGAACATTTGAAGGCTACTTAAAACAGTTATTGTCATACCAAATCAGGGAGGAGAGGATTCATAAGGTGGTCTTCGCCAGTCTGCGGTGTGGGGCTGACCCTTCCTAACGGCTGCTGTCAGTCATGGCCATGGGATGTCCCTGTGTGTGAATATAGATGTGAGCTCTCCTATGAGCACTGTGGACAAATGCAGTGCTACTGAGGTGATCAGTGGTGTCTCCCTGCCCCTGGGACTCTTGAGTTATTGTGACTTGAACTCCAGTCCACAGTGGTTCCCATAATTTCTTTACATTTCTACAGGCTTCTTTTCTTGAGATTTCCTCTAGTTTAGCATTTTGCATCTGCAGATGTATTCTGTTTTGTTTTTGTCCACCAGGATATAAAATTCAGTATCTCCTCTAGTTTACTGCCCCAATTCCACTGACACTAAGCATTTCCTGAGTTTGTAATGATTGAATATCTGAGGACATTAGTCTCCCAGCAATTTCACTAGCTTTCTCACTTCCCTCCCTGCCCTGACTTTCTTTTTTTTCACCCTTTCCCTCTAAAAAGCAAATAAATTGCTCTGTCTGTCTGATGCCATGTAGTTTCGCTCTCTCCTCTGACTCCTTGGCCTCAGGTGATATTCCTGCCCTGCAGCACTTGGCTACCGCAAGTGGGGCTACTAAAGCATTTTCCCAACAAAGGCAGTTCTCTCACTAAGAGGAATTCTCATGCCAGCTGCCAAGAGAATAAAATGTCCTTCATCTAATAAAATAACAATGGTTGTGAGTGATTTATTTTCTTTTAAAAAATAAATGAGAACAGACTGAAGGTTATCTCAGTAATAATAGCACTCTCTCTCTCCCTTGCATTCCAATATGCCGTCTTGAATGGGAGAGAAGGGCATGAAGTTATACAGCTGGCTCAAAGGGAATTGAGTGTAGGGGTGCTGTCTGTGTATTGCAGGGCACAAAAGAGCTTCTCTACTTTGCCTGATTCCTGAAGAGTCATTATCTAGCATCAGCTTCTACATCCCCAGAGTTGGATTTCCAACTTCCTAGACTAGCACATAGTTCTTTGGGCAATGCTGACAGTTTAGAAAATTATTTTTTGTATTGAACTGATGTCAGCCTTCTGGAGCTTCCATCTTTATATTCTAACCCTATATGCATGAATTCAAACCTGACTAATTTGGTTTGAGTTACTTTAGTCCAGTATTATATATTCTCCATCCTAAAAGAAATGTCTGAGAAACCACTTTCCTGCTCAAATTGTCTTGGTGGCTCCTATAACCGAGAGAATAAAATCTTACTTCCTTAGGAGAGCAGTCAGTGCCTTGGTTAGCTTGATCAAACATCCCTTTCCATCTTAACCTTCTGCTTTCCCCTTGTCTTATGTCTCCTGCTATCTGAACTCCTCTAATTCCCCAAGTAGATATGTCACTTTATTTGGTTTTGTTCTGCTTTGCCACCATTATAAAAAGCTTTCCATCTCCACTCATCAGCATTTTATTTATTTTCCAGTGATGCTTTTACCGTGAAGTCTTCCTTGATTTCTTCATTGAAATGAGTTCTGCTCTCTGAGCTCCTAATTGTTACTATAGACCTTTGCTGTCCAGTACAATAACCACTAGCCACATGTGATTCTTGAGCACTTGAAAGGTGGCTAGTCCACATTTTTTTGATATGTGGCTAGTTCAAGTTGAGATGTGCTATTAAATATAAATGACATACTGGATTCAAAGACTTATTAGTACCAAGAAGAGGGTTATAAATATTTCATTAGTAATTTTTTACATTGATTCTATGTTGAAATGATAAGATTTTGGTTATGTTGTTTTTATAAAACATGTAATGAATTTCACTAAGAAAAACTTTCAGTGTGGCTACTGGAAAATTTAAGATAAAATATGTGGCTCACATGATAATTCTATTGGACATCCCTGCTTTAGACCATTATATGTGATCCAATGCTAAACTCCTTGCATTATCACTCTGACTGAATTTCAGTCATTGCTGCTAGAGTTTAAGTTCCCTGAGCTCAGAAATTTGTAACCTATTCCTTACTACTCCCTACTTTCATTCAGTGTATGTGTAATAATATGCTAATGAAATAAAATAGAAAACGTTTTCTCAGAAGAGGTAAAGAAACTTAAATGCCTACAGAAACCAGGCAGATAGCATAATTATGTGAAGTATGCTGGGAATAATAATGATCTTGGTGTCAGGGACACAATAGGATTCGGGATTTGGTTATCAGCTGAATTATTATCATTGTAGGAATGTAGGCCCGGTGTTACAGGCCAAAGTTTCCAATCTTTCAAGAGAAACTAGGTATTTGGACTGTCTGGACTTTTATATGAATTTAAGTGATTCCTGTATGTTGGCTTAATTCTTTTTTCTGAAGGGAAGGTAATTAGGTTTCTTCATTGATTTCTGCTTAGAGGAGGTACTGGGGACTGAACCCGGAATCTCTTGCATGTTGAGCATGTGCTCTACCACTTGAGCTATATACCCTTCCTCCTGTTGGCTTAATTCTTAAAATCTTTGTGTGGGCAAACCAAAACAGGTTGGTGGCCTGAATACAGCCTGAAAGTTGCCAGTTGTGCTTCTTATCTAGAGGGTAAAATGAAATTCACCTGTAGTGCCACATTAGAGAGGAGTAAAACAGGATTCATTATTGTATCTTTGATCAAGAGGGGACTGGAATTTGCAGATTATTCAGAAGACCATTCAGGATTCATTATTGTATCTTTGATCAAGAGGGGACTGGAATTTGCAGATTATTCAGAAGACTATTGGTAGATGGTATTTCCAAACATTCCCAAACACTTTAAGATAAAAAATATGCCCCTCTGCAGAATTTCTCAAGATTTAGGCCCTTAAGGGGAAAAAAAGGGGAGTTGTAAGTTTATTGACCCAAGAGTAAAACTGTCAATTTAATGCAAAAGAGAATAACATCTCTCATTCTTAAGTCTTTACTTGTTTAGGGTTCAAGAAATGGTCAAAGAAACTATCACTTTCTGATTTTCAGGACTCATGTGACTTGTGAATACAGAGGAAATCTTGTGGTTGAATTCTTTAGCATACATTAAGTGACAAGGTGAGAATGGACTGAATTGTAGTCAGAATAATGTTGTTTTTAAGTGACAGGGTGCTGCTTATAAGGTAGATTAGCAGTAACCTTGCTTTGGTTTTCATTTCTCTGAAATCCAAAATCAATAGACCAAGGAATGCAAAAGAACTCTGGCTTAGGATTGTATTGTCTGTTGAACGGATTCTTATTAGTTATTTACTTTTTTGGGGGTCATTTTATAAAGCACAGTAACTTGCAGTCATAACAATATCAGAATTAGCTTGCCAAAGGGATCATTATTCTACTGAGTAGGAAAACAGGTGAAGATCTGTATAACTGCACTTCAATTTCAATTTTGTTATTTTACGTGTAAACTGAGCACCTGAAATCAAAGATTCTATTTACAATGTTGTCTTTGAAAGTCATCCATCATGTATAAATGAGTACCTGAGAGTTTAAGAAATTTCATAAGCGAATAAAAATAAGGAGCATATTGTAAGATATGAAATCAATGAATCAAGATAATAATGTTCCCTTTACTTAGGCAAATTATGCTGGGTATTAAAAGCTGAGAATAGTTCGTATAGAAATCTGAAATATATTTATGTTGTTAGTCAAGTAAGTATCAATGACTTGTAAATTCATTCTGATTTATGGTTTGCCTTTGAGTAAGTCCCAAAGCCTTTCTGTTTCTCAGTTTCCCCATTTCCAAAGTAATTATAATAATCCCATTTATTTCTTAAGCATAATGATATACTAATACAAAAGATGGTGCTACTTCTGGGCAAGTGTCCTAAGATCTGGGCAGATATATGTGGTTGTTATTTTCACAGTATATTGATATAGCATATTTCATGGGAACAGCCTGGATTGCTTCATAGCATCTCATTGTTTACAGAATCAACAAGCAGCTGTTATATTATTATTTAGTTCCACAAACTTGTTATGAAGAATAGAATAACCATACAAGTTAAGATCATCATATGTCAACTATGTATTTGCATAAATGACATAATAATAGCATTAATGGAGCTCTCTTAATTGGAAAAAACATCCAGAATTCCAAACAACAAAAAACTGCCATTTTTCATACTCCCAGTCCTAGTCCAAATACATTTGACTGTTTCACATAATTATAATCATAATATAAATAAAATTTAGTTTTGTCTTTTGTGACAAAATACTCTATTTTCCCATATTTCTTATTGGTTTTCAACACTACCATTTTATATGGCTGTGTAATTATCTGCTAATTACAGATGTCATAATTTACTTAACCATTTTTCTATTGCTGATGATCTGGCTTTATCAGCTTTCTAAAGTAAATATTCGCGAAAGGAATAATGAAAAGTTAAAAGCACTCCACCTTAACTGATGGGCAGTAGGATGATGATGAGGGAAGGCTGCAAGATGTCTGTTACCTCTCTAAGACTAGGATCACCTGCACAGTCCAGTGGTCTTGTACATTAGAGTGTAGCTGAGGGCACTGGTGAAGATCCGGATTTGGGAGACTTTTGCAAATAGATGGTCATTCAAGCATGGGACTCTGATGAGGTGAGCCAGGTTTAGTATGTGTAGTTCAAAGAGTGACTGAGGACAGGACTCTAAAGGACAGTTACATTTAAAGGACAAACAGAGGGAACAAAATGCAAAGGAGACTAAGAAGGAATAGTTGAAAAGAAACAGAAATGTCACAGAAACCAAGAGAAACTGAGGCTAGCAGTAGTGTTAGGACTTGCACAGTGGCAGAGTGAACTATGGATCTAAGGCTGTTGATTTCTGCTCTAGGCTTAGTTCCACCATCCCGTGGGTAGGTATAATGATCTCCTTTAACACTTTGTGTTTTCTGCCTGACTCTAGTCAATGACAGGATGTCTCCACGTACCAATAAGATATCACCTCACATTTGTCTGTCTGGTACATTCTGTTAGGAATACTGGGTCAGTGATTGTGCATGTATCTTTTTCTTTTTTTTCTAAGAAAACTGGGTTGTTTCAAACATGGGTTATTTCTAATGGAAAGGGAAGGATGGATTTAGGAGGTGAATCCAAGAGCCTAGAAGGTGGAACCAAGGAAGGAAAATAGTGGATAATGGAACAACTTCCAGACTGTAGAGCCGGTGTAATCAAAGAAAATTCCCTGCCCTCAGAGCAAGAGTACCTGAAAACATGTGTTTGGTTGGATTTCAGTTAGACCAGTAATTGCTGTGTGCCTTCTGTCATGACACCCCAATATTCTATTGATTAAAGCAAGGCATGAAACCAACCCAGATTAAAAGGGGACGGAAATAGACTTCACCTCTTGATGAAAGAAAAGGTCACAGTGCAAAGGAGTGTGGGCACAAGGAGCCCTGATTCATTTGAAGGCTCTTAATGTAGTGATCTCTCCTTTCTCTTTCTCTCATATTTATATAATGTAGAATTATTTTTATTTTAAGTAATACATATATGTAGTTAAAAATCAAATGGTGATACTAATGTTCTTACAACAGAAGACTATGGCTTTCTCTTTCCTCATCTCTCTTTACAGGATCACTGGCCAGGGCCAGTCACTTTAAATGCTTGAAGTATTTCTTAAATTTTCTTATATTTCAGTCTCTTGATTTATAAATTAGGCAGTCTACTTATTTTCTGCTTGATAGTTGGGAGTTTGCGCCTTCACTCCCTGTATAATTATGCCACATTTTTCTTAAGTCAGCAGTTAGAGTTTATAATATTAAGACCATATGAATATGGTTCACTGCTAAGCCAAGTAGTATACTCTAATTCTTCTCTCATTCAAATTTTAGTTTTTATTCTAGTTTAGGGACCAGCAAAGTAGGCCAAATCCAGTCTGCCAGCCTTTTTTTAAAATAAAATTTTATTTTCGCATAGCCATACTCACTTATGTACATGCCTTCTGCAGCAGCTGTTGTGGTGTAACAGTAGAACTGAGCAGTTGTGGCAGAGTACATGGTCTGCGGAGCTTAAAACACTTACTCTCTGGCCCTGTATAAAAAAATTTACTGACAGTTACTTGAGTTAATTATTCTCACTTTTTTATGTGCTTAGTTTATATAAAATATTTCAGTTAAATTATTTTCTAATTTCCCTTGAAATTTATTTAACCCATGATTTATTTGTCTGAGGGTGTCCTTAACTACCCAACATTTGGGGATTTTCTAGTAGTTTTTTTGGTAGTTGACTTTTTTTGCTTCATTTCAGTATGGCCAAGAGAACATAATTATATGATTTCTCTTCTTAAAAGTGTATTGAGATGGCTTTATGGAATGGTATGTCTGCCACAGTTTGCTTTCCTCTCTTTTCTTGCCTTTATTTAGAGTCATCAAGTGTCTTTTTATTATTGCATTCTTCCTCGTAATTACTTCTTAGTTATAAATATTTTGCTATTTTCCTCCTGGTTACTCTAGACATGAACACATTTGATGTCAATTATGGTTTTTATCACTACTATGATACTATAACCCCATTCATTCTAATTCTACCTTTTCTGTTACTGTTTTCATGTATTTTTATTCTCCACATATTTTGGGCCCCATAAGACAGTGTTACTTTGTTTCCTACAGTCAGTATGTTAAAATTTCCCACATTTTCCTGTTGTTCCTTAGTTCTCTTTGCATTTCTGTGTTTCTGAAGATACAGTATTTCTTTTTCCTGGAGAACTCCATTTAGTGATTCTTTTGGTATGGGCCTTCCTTCTCCTGATGAACTGTGTCATTTTTGTCTGTCTGGAAATGCCTTATTTCACCTTCATTTTGAAGGAAATTTGTGCTGGGTGTGAATTCTAGGCTGATGCTTAGTTAGCTATTTTCTCATAGTTATAAAGGCCAGAAGTCCAAGATCAAGGTGCACCAGGGTTGGTTTCTGGTGAAGAAATTTCTTCCTGGTTTGCAGATTGTTGCCTTTCTTCTGTGTCCTTATGTGGCATTATTTATGTGTGCATGTGTGGAAAGAGAAAATTCTCTGGTGTCTCTTCTTTTGCTTATTTGGACACTAGTCCTATTAGATTAGGGCCCCACCCTTACAACTTCTTTAATCTTAATTACCTCCATAAAGACCTTTTCTCCAAATACAGTCACAATGGGGTTTAGGACTTCAACATATGATTTTTTTTTTTTTTTTTTTTGCGGTACCAGGGACACAATTTAGTCCATAACAGTTGGCAGTTTTTTTCTTTCAACACTTAACAGTGGTCATTCTGTTGTCTTGTGACTTCCATTGTTTATGCAGGAAAGACTGTTGTCAGTTTTACTGTTGCTTCTTTGAAGATAATGTCTGTTTTCACTTGCTGAAATAAAAATAAGATTTTCTCTTTGTTTTTTAATTGCAGAGGTTTACTATGATGTTCCCAGGTGTGCTATTCTTTGTATTTTTTCCTACTTGGAAATCATAGTTGACATCTTTAAGTTTTAGAAAATTCTTGATTGTAATCTTTTTGTACACGACTTCTTCCCCATTCTCTTTCTCTCCTCTCTGGTATTCCAGTTACAGATATAGTAGATGTTGTCACCATATGTATGTATCTTAAGGCCTTTTCTGTATTTTCCATTTTCTTCTTAGTCTGGATATTTTTACTAACTTATTTCTCAGATCACAAATCTTCTCTTTAGCTATATCTAATCTTTTAATAAACCCATTCATGTCATTAGCAATTTTATTTCTTTTATTATTAAATTCTATAAATTACATTTGATTATTTGACACAGATATCAGTTCTCTAGTAAAATTTTCCATTTTGGCATTTGTTTTCCCAAACATATTAACCACAATTTTTTAAAAAGTCTGTGTCTGATAATTTTAATACCTGGATTATTTGTGGGTCTGTTTCTATTACGTATTTTAAAATTTTGATTTTTACTCTTGGTATTTAAAAACGTAGTTTCTGGATGATTTCCAGAGGGGATTTTCTTCAGCTTCTGGCAGATATTCAGAGTGGGAACAGATCACTTTGACTGTACTAGTATTAATATGTTAATTAGGATTATTAAGTTTGGGTTTCAGCCTCTGTAATGTCAGGTTATTTCTACTTCATCCTTAAGCTGAAGGTGGCATTATATAGGAGTCCCAGCTGAATATCTAGGATCCTTACCAAGGTTCTTTATCTTAGGTAAACCATGAACTCAGGTTTTTATTTCCCCAGTCCTGTGAGATTACTTAAAACTCTTCTTAACTTCTCAGCTTCTTTGAAATCATATTCTTTTCTGCTTGTCTGCCTCTTGACTTGTGCGATTTATTAATTTGTGAATTCCTTGGGAAGAAAAATGACTTAAATTATTGGGCTCACTTTTTTGAGCGTCCCTTCTCTCTGAGACCTCATTCCCTTAAGTTCTGACTGCCTTTGTAGTTTTGAACTCCTCATTTATGACTCCCCGGCTCCTTGAGCCTGCAGAAACCTCTGCTCACCCTCACTTTTTTCTCCCACTTAGTTGCTATTTTCTGCTAGATTTCTCAGCTTCTTTGTCTATGTTGCCCACAAATGCTGGTAGAAGGCATGCAAGTCCTGGGTCGAAGACAAAGAATGGTTTATTACTTACAGAAATAGCAACAAATAGAATATCATCATTTTCTTGTGCCAGTTCCCCAAGCCCCAGTTCCCACAGGGCGATATGACCAGTAGTCAGCTTACACCATCACGCATAGTGGGTTGCATTATAGTAGAGGAATCCTGAGCTTAGAGAATCCAGTCTTTACAAATTTGTCTATTGCCCCAAGGGAGATATAATCTTTATAATAATGAAGGCTAAATGACTTTCTTCTTAAGTTTCTGTATTGTCCTTTCTCCCTTAGCCTTAATTCAGCTTTAGCAGGTTGTATTAATGATTGCACAAACTCCACCTAGGGCGGCAAGGAGAAAGTCTAGGACAGTTTTATCACCCATAATAAGTTTGGCCAGTGAATTGAAGCTGATCTTAATTCACAGTCAAGATTTTATCATTGATCATTGGAGCTAAAGCCAAGAATAGAGTTTTAACTGGGTGACTCCCATTTTTGGAAAAACTGCTTGTAGAGTGAATATAAATAATGAGCCAGTTATCCCTTTGGAAGCTCCTCAGAGCACCAAAGGAAGTCTTATTTGGGAGAGATCTCTTTAGTCATCTGGGGGCTACATGGTCTATTGTGGTATTTCTTTAAATGCTTTAAAGTCTTGCACCTTTAGGAGCAAGTCCCTGTGTGAAAGACAAGTTAATGTTTGGCTTCCACACAAGAAGTTGCGTTTGGAAAACAGTCCTGGGGAACACAGAGTACTCCTGGAAAAAAAAATTGTTGTTTATAGTTGTTATTTCAGGTGGCAGAGGAGGGATAAACTTCTCCCCCAGAGGGATAGCTAGCACTTTTTCATGTAGGGCTGAGATGTAGCTTAGGGTAAGCCAGAATTCACTTGAATATACCATTTCCATTTGACATGTAAGGCTTGTTTGGCCTTTTGCACCGTGTGAGTCATTAAGTCTGAGTTGACCCAACCTCAAAATGAGAGTATCAGGCCAGAGAGTGAGAAAGCCTCCATGGCTCAGAAGTTCAATTTTGATAAAATCCTAATGGAAAGCTAATAGTTGCTTTTTGGAAGGAATATACCTGGTATCTGTGTTAGGGAAGCAAGGAGTCCCAAACCCCAGGGGCATCTGTGGGTGCAGGCTACCTCCCTTTGATGGAGGTTCCAATAGGCAAAATCATTAGTCACAGATCCTTGTGGCTCAATAGGTTTATTAGGGTGGAAGAGCTCCAAAGGTAGAGAGTGCGGCACAATGTTTTTATTCCTTAGTCTCAGCTTCTAGGTTGGATGGAGTGACAGAGTAAGGATATTTTCCATCTTCTAGAAGCCTCAGGCCAAATACTAAGGTACAGAGGGCCCAGACCAAAATGAAACCCTAGGAAAGGGCATGATGCTGGAAGCTTATGCCACTTCTGGCGTAGGTCTTAAGTTAAATATACGAAATAAATCATTGAGTTTAATTCAAGTCCAGGCTTTCAGGGTTGAAGAAAATGTGTGCATTTGGGCTCAAAGCTCCAGCCAGGAAGAGATAAAATGGTGTCATTTGCCTGGAGTGCCTGCTGTGCCTCACTTTCCTGGAGGGGCTAGAGTGAGACTTGTTCAGAGTGTGACTTTATGCAATAATTTTTAATTGTAAGAATATCTTTGATATATATATATATATCAAAGATATATATATATATATATATATCCAGCAGAGAAAGAATATTCTACAGATTGCATATTAGAAATGCATTAGAGAGCCTCTCACTTATGTTAGACTTTCTGATTTGTATTAAATAGTATTACAGTCATAAAAGTGCTTTCATCCCTTTTCCTTTGAATTACTCAAAAGTGTACTGCTGTATGATTTAAATGAACTTCAAAAAACATTTTGGGATTGCCAGCCTTTTCCCCTAGCCAAATAAGTAACATGTAAGGCTTGTTTGTCCTTTTCTGGACAAGCAATGTTATTGACATACTATTTCCCATGTCACTCATGTTAGAGCGGATCCAGTTTCATCTTCAGTCTTCCTGTCCCAGCTTTACTTATCTCATTTTGCTGACGTCTAGTGAATCTATATCCTCAGCTCATGGTTCTCTCTTGAGATCAAGACCATTATATCCAATGACCTATCAGACAATACATCAGGTATATATACTCAGAAGTGGCATTAATTAAATAAAAAGTACATTTCTCCACTTCCTCAACTCCAAAATCTCCTCCTCCTTTTTTCCTTCTCATAAGCATCACCCACTGTATTACCCACATCAGAATTTGGGTGGTCAAAGTACTTCCCATGTCCAAATTGGTCACTGATTCTTGCTAGTCCTGCCTCCTGATAATCTCTCACATCTATCTCTTCTTTGTGGCCCTTCCTTAATTCACACTCTCATCTGAATTATTCAGTAACTGCCATGATTGCTGGGAATTGTCCATTCCATTACCACCCTGCAACCCAAGTGATCTTTCTAAATACACAGTTAATCATTTTACTTCTCTGCCTAAAAATTCCTTAATGATTTCACATCAATGGAAGAATTAGACTTCAGCTCCTGGCATGGAGCCACTAGACCTTGTTTATCTTTTCAATTTATGTGCTGTTATGGTGCCTGATGCGGAATTTTCTCCCAGTATACAACCAATATATTTGAAATGGAGTTCGACTTGTGAGAATAGAATACTAATATATGTGTCTATTTTTTAAATGGAGAAGATAGAGATGATTAACAGATCCTTTGAAATAACTCAAAAACCTAATAAAAGGAACCGATGGTAAAAATGAATATTTTTAGAACTGAATATAGGACATATATCTTGAAAAATAATTTTCCCCTTTTTTAATATACATTATGAAAAGTATTGCTCAGGTATAACATTACTGTTTGGAACAAGTATATTTTATTAAAATGAGTGGGATTATACTTCCTAGGAAATTTGAGACCTATGATTGTCAAACTTGAGGAAAATTTAACAATTTAAGGCAGTTTAGTCTTGTTGGAAGTATAAAACATATGATTTGATAAGGAGTTATAAAAAGGATTTATCAAAAGAATTTATAAATTTCAGGTATTTTCTAGGATTCCTTAATTAGGACTTAACTAATCTAGATGTTCCTTGTAATTTGCCTAATAAAATCTGTAATCTTTAATCATATGGAATTTTACGTGGTTCAGAATTTCAAGGTATAATACAGATTTCAATTAAAAAAACTTACTCTTTAAAAATGTGTTTTAATGTGTGGTACACTCACATGTTTCAGAATCAAAATATATGAAAATTTACACAGTGCAGTCTGTCTTCTACCCTGGGTTTCATCTGCTCAGTCTCCTTTTTCCAGCCCCACAGCCAGGAAACCAAGGACATTAGTTTCTTACACATCTTTCCAGAGTTTCTTTATGTAAATACAAGAAAATACAAATATATATATTTTCATTTTTATCCATTTCTAATGCAGTGATAGTATAATGTATACATGGTGTCCTATACCCTGTACTGACATGTTTTCTAAATTATAAGTGAACTAAATTATAAATGAAGGGTTTCATGGAAATATTAAAGATTTCTGGGATATGTGTTCTTAATATGTACTTATCTACTTAAGGATTGGACATAATTAAGAATGTTCACAGTCTCATCATGTCAGGATGATTTTTACAAAAGTATGCCATAATCACTCTCACCTCAGCCACCCACCCCAAGTCTGTGCTTTAATGTGGAAGGGCCAGATTTGTTCACCCAGATGTCTCAGGTATCCTCCTAGTCATGTGCCCTGTGGCAAGGATCCAGAGGAGGTAATAGAAATCAGTGCAGGTTGGAGAAGAGGGCTGTGGATTTGGAGTCTAATGCGTGGGTTCTAATCCTGTCTCTGCTTCTTATTAGATAAGTAATCTTGTCAAGTCATATAGTTTTTAAAAAGTTTTGTAGGACCCAATGTAAACAAGGCTGATAATTCCCATCCTACCTTCCTTGGCAGGCAGTGGTAGTACCAAACATGAAGTGTTAATATGCCTGTCAACCAGCACCGTGCTATGTGACTGTTGTTGCCATGGTGACTTCCTTGGGATTTCTGAGGAGCAGCAGGTTTTCCTAGGAACAATGTAAATGCTTGTGCCCAGCACTGGGAGATTAAGAAATTTTCAGGAAAATTAGCCTGACTGTTTGCCACTAGAGTTTTGTTTTGAGGTTAGTAATATTTGTTCTGTTATTGTCCTTTAGTTTTTCTCTTAGGCACATCCTGTTCACTCTTTAACAGTATTTTGGTTGTATTTTGGTGACAAGTTTACCTATTTTTATGGGTTTTGACTTAGAATAGGCTTTTGGCAGGTCAAAAATGTTTAGATTACTTCCAAAGGCTACTCTCCCTTTAAGACATGATGCAAAACCCCAGTTCTGGCAGTGGGACTTGGTATTTACTTCAGTGGGATCCTTTCTTCTCTACTTGACAGAATCATCTGGGTCAGAGCTTCTCAAACTGGAGCGAGGATTATGATCACCTGGAGGTCTGTCAAAACACTGATAGCCAGACTCTACCTCACTGTTTCTGTCACTTCGGGCTGGAGGTCCAAAAATTTCTATTTCTAATGGGTTCCTTGATGATGCTGTGCTAGCACAGGTGGTTCAGGGACCACACTTTAAGAACCACTGATCTAAAACCTAGGGCAGAATTTCTTAAAGTATGTTTCAAAGGACTGAAATACTAGGCACTTGGTAAGAATGCAGATCCTTGGTTCCAACCCCAACTCTGAGGAAGCAGATTCTCTGGGTTTTGGGAGCTACAGGTCCCAGCTCATAGGTGATTCTTATGCATTTTAACATCTGAGAACCACTGATGTGCACAGTAGTTCTCAACCCTGGATGCACATTAGAATTACGTTGAAAGTTAAAAAGCTACCAATACCCCACCTCCGACATCCCTAGAAATTCTGTTTCAAATGGTCTGGGGTAGAACCCAAACACCAGAATTTTTAAAAAAGCACCCTAGGTGATTCTTATGTACAGCCAGGGCTGTGGACTAATGAGAGGAAGAGCTGAGCTTATCATTCTATGTC
The DNA here is from genome assembly GCF_036321535.1 of Camelus dromedarius. Classification (NCBI taxonomy): domain Eukaryota; kingdom Metazoa; phylum Chordata; class Mammalia; order Artiodactyla; family Camelidae; genus Camelus; species Camelus dromedarius. Next base: position 48,949,609 of record NC_087437.1, read on the forward strand.
TTTGGGGTGTTAAGAATTTGTAGGGACTGGCCTGGATCTTCTTGGGGTTCAAGATTGTTTGAGAATGCAGCCCAAAGTGGTGGTAAATTTCATCTAAGGCCAAGACTGATTGTGAGCAGGTACCATACAGAAAGTTGAAAAGAACCTTGAAGGCAATAATTTATCTTTCTATTTGAATCTATATGTTTATAATTGATATTGCAAACTATAAATCTAATGTTACTTTGATAACTATATTTTGCTTAGTCTGAGATTTAATTAAGTGTATTTGTCTTTTTCTGTTTTAACTGTGATGTGTCTGGTAGCTCTGTTAAATATCTTAGGGACTCTCATATGAAGACACTTGGATTTATTCCCTACAGTAGCAAAGGGAAGAGACAGGTGGTCACATTTCAGTTTAAGACAACAGGAGAGCTGTGTGGAGGGAGTTTTAAGCAGAGACTGAATGATTAAGATGGGAAGAGATGTTGGAGAAGTAGAAGTAAATATAGAAAGTAGTCATGTTTAAGCCTATAGAGACTAGAATTCTAAGTCCATGAGAATGTAGGAAGCAATGAGGGGTCAAGATAGCTCTGACTGTATTCTCCTGAATGTCCTAGGACATTTAGAACTTGCTCTTAAAGACACTTATACTTATAGCTGCTTCCTTAGCCTTGGAGACCTGGAATACCTCCTGAGGTTCTTAGGATGTGAAGCAAACAGTGCTTAGCTGGGTGCATGGAGTTGAAATTTCTCAGGACAATGTCTTGGAACCAATATGGAGTCTTGTCCCTGCCTGATTACACTTGAGCTCTGTTTGCAGCTCTGAAGCACAGATTGTAGACATAGGGCTTCACTGAAGTTCTCTGACCTATTTATTTTGGAAGTGGCAGTCAGGCAGTTCAAGTTGTCTTATCTGGGGAAGTCACGCTGTGAGCTCAGTGACTTTGTCTTGCAATCATACTACCAAGGCACAGGCTATTTGAGGCCCAACAAGATTGTGGATGTGAAGGGCCCATGTAAACAAGGGTTGCTCCTCAAGGAGGGGTGTTCCTATTCCCCCAAATTCTATACTGGGGCTGCATTTAAGGGTGAGCAGTGTTCTGGGCCATCCACAAGAGACAGGGGGCTCTGTGTCTGTCACTTCCTTCTAGAATCAGTGCAACAATATGTAATGTTTATTTCTCTTCAGTCTGTGGGGATTTTTTTCAGCATAGATTTTACACAACTGGTCCTGAGAAGAATCCACACTGTTGCTAGTCACCTGGATGCCCTGGCCACAACATCTGTAGTGTTTTTTTGGAATCCTAACATGAAATCCTCAATTCTCAGTGACATTTTCCCCACTGCTTTGCATGTTTGTTCTGCACCCTCTACTCACTTGACAGATGCTGCTTTCTCTGCATCAGTGGACTTTTCCAGGCCTCTTCTCTTTACACTGGCCCTTTAAGCAGACATTTAAGGCAATTGTTCTGTTCAGTTTAATTACTCTCAGCTACAATACAAGTTCACTTGAAAGAGAACCTGGTTGCGTTGAATTTTGTGTTTGCTTTCTATTTCCTGGAGTGACATCCCCACTCCCTCTCATCTCTGCTCCTAGTACTGTTTACCTGAGCTTTCTTTCTGCTGCAGGAAAGGAAATAGAACATCCAAGGCCAGATATTCCAGATAGAGTCAGTCTGTTTAGTATGATGATTTTTCAGTACCCACTATTTTAAAATATCATTGAGACCATTCATTTTCTCTAAAACATCTTTTGTGTTCCAACAAACATTTCCCATTTCTTAGTGCTTTATAATTCTTTTTTTTGAAAGCAGTAGAAATTGCCCTTTTTAATTTTTTTATATTTTATTTTTAAATATTTTTTTTATTGAGTGATAGTCATTTTACAATGTTGTGTCAAATTCTAGTGTAGAGCACAATTTTTTAGTTATACACGAACATGTATATATTCATTGTCACATTTTTTTCCCACTATGAGCTACCACAAGATCTTGTATATATTTCCCTGTGCTATACAGTATAATCTTATTTATCTGTTCTGCATTTTAAAATCCCAGTCTATCCCTTCCCACCCCCCTCCCTCTTGGCAACCACAAGATTGTATTCTATGTCTATGAATCTGTTTCTGTTTTGTATTTGTTTGTTTGGTTTTTTATTTATTTATTAATTTATTATTATTTTTTTAGATTCCTCATATGAGCAATCTCATATGGTATTTTTCTTTCTCTTTCTGGCTTACTTCACTTAGAATGACATTCTCCGAGAACATCCATGTTGCTGCAGATGGCGTTATGTTGTCGGTTTTTATGGCTGAATACTATTCCATCATATAAATATACCACATCTTCTTTATTCAGTCATCTGTTGATGGACGTTTAGGCTGTTTCCGTGTCTTGGCTATTGTAAATAGTGCTGCTATGAACACTGGGGTTCAGGTGTCATTTTGAAGTAGGGTTCCTTCTGGATATATGCCCAGGAGCGGGATTCCTGGGTCCTATGGTAAGTCTATTCCTAGTCTTTTGAGGAATCTCCATGCTGTTTTCCACAGTGGCTTTCCTTGCTTCCCTCTCCCACTCTTAATGATTTAGATGTCTTCTTTTACAATTTTGTGTTTATTCATTTTGTAATTCATGGCAGTTATCTCCTTTCCAGTTATGAGTTTCTCATTTTTGTAGCATCCTGCTTCTTTTCTATTTAGAGTAGACGTGTCAATATTTCTTTTAGCATGGGTTTAGTGTTGCTAAACTCTTTTAGTTTTTACTTGTCTGTGAAGTTCTTTATCTCTCCTTCTATTCTAAAGGATAGCCTTGCTGGATAGAGTATCCTAGGCTGCATCTTTTTTTCATTCAGGACTGTGAATATATCTTGCCACTCCCTTCTGGCCTGTAGTGTTTGTGTAGAGAAATCAGCTGAGAGCCTTATGAGGGTTCCCTTGTAACTCATTCTTTTTTTTTCTCTTCCTGCCTTTAGGATCATTTCTTTATCCTTGACTCTGGCCATCTTGATTATGATATGTCTTGGTGTGGGTCTGTTTGGGTTCTTCCTGTTTGGGACTCTGAGCCTCCTGTACTTGGATATCTGATTCCTTTAGGTTTGGGAAGTTTTCAGTCATGATTTCTTCAAATACCTTTTCAATCCCCTTTGATCTTTCTTCCCCTTCTGGAACCCCTAGTATGCATAGATTGGCACGCTTTATATTATCCCATAGGTCCCTTATATTGTTTTCATTGTTTTTTATTTGTTTTTCTCTCAGCTGTTCTGATTGGGTGCTTTCTGTTGTCCTGTCTTCTAGGTCACTTATTTGTTCCTCTGCATTATCTAGCCTGCTTTGCACAGCCTTTAGGTCAGCTCTCATCTCAGCAAATGAGTTTAATTCTACTTGGTTCTTCTTTATAGCTTCTATTTCATTTTTGACATATTTTATATCTCTAAACACTATTTCTTTTAGTTCCTTCAGTACTTCGATCACTCCTTTTTTGAAATGTTGATCTAGTAGGCCATCAATGTCTGTTTCCTTGATCGTGCTTTCAGGGGATTTCTCTTGATCTTTTAATTGTGAGTGGTTCCTCTGCTTCTTCATATTGTTCGTATCTCTCTGGCACTGTGGCTTAAGGAGTATCAGTTATCTAGTTCTTCTGGAGATGGTGTGCTCTTAATAATTTTATCAAGAGGTCTTTGTGTCTTTGCCCTGTTTCGTGAACCCAGCTTGCTGTTTCCAGAGGCCCTCTGTTGGTGCCCTCATCTGTGCTGCTCCCAGTGGCTGACGGCTAGCAGATCGCGCCCCCTCCCAACACTGGGTCAGGTGCTGAGCTCTTACCGGGTTGGCGGGAGGGTCACTCCCCCTCCTGATGCCGCAGTCAGATGTGGCGCTTGGGCGAGGCAGGTGGGCAGATCGCGCCCCCTCCCAGCGTGATGGTCAAGTGCTGCATTCCTGCCAGGAAGGGGAGTGGCCGCCCGCCCTCTCCCAGCCCCAGTTGCTCTGCTGCTCTGTGCAGCTGCCCGATTGTGGGCTCGGGGAAGACTGAGGAACGGCCCCGCCCCTGCTCTGTGCCAAATCTCAGCTCCTTGTTTGTCTTGGCGGCATAAGTTCTCTGAGGTGCCAGGGCAGAAAGATCCTATCTGCCTTGGGCTGTAAACAAGCCTCAGTCCTGCCTAGGAGATTGCGGAGCCCCGGGTGCAGATTCAGGTCTCGGCCCATGCCCACCAGCGCGCTGCGCACAGGAGGAGATGGTGGCTGTGGCTGCGCCCCGCTTCCCCTCTCTCTAGAAGCGCCAATAATGGCAGCGCAGTTCTGAGGAGACAAAGGCTATGGCACCCCTCCCCCGAGAGCACAGCAGCCATGTTGCTTTGCTTTTTCCACAATTTATGGGGTACCGAGGTGGTTCTGCTCCATATCCCCTCCCAGCCACGGCGCACAGCCCCCTGCAGTCCCCTGGGGCTGCCTCAGTGCCGCCACCCCCGTCCTCCACCTGGCTCGGGCAGCCTGTCCTGGCCCCCAGCTGCCGGCTCGTGACTCGGGCTGGGTGTCGCGGGGACACTTTGTGCTTGTTTAACTCAGTTCTGTCGGTCAAGGGGTGCTCAGGACAGATCTGAGCCTCAGAGGCTCCCCCTCCGTCCCGCTGGCCTCTCTGTTGGAAAGCGGAGACCCAGCGAACGAACGCCAATCCTCCTTTGCCGCGCCCTCCCCGCGGGATTGGTCCTGCACTGTTTTGCTTTTTCTTCTTTCTTTTTTCCTTTTCTCCTACCAGATTTTTGGCGTCTTTGTCTTTCAAAGAAGGCAATGTTCCTTCGGAGTTCAGCAGGTGCTCTGGTTGGCTGAGTAGGTCTGTAGATGTGAGTTTTGGTGTATTTGTGGGAGAGGGTGAGCTACAAGCATCCTTCTACTCTGCCATCTTGCTTTGATCCCAGTGCTTTGTAACTCTGATTGATTTTGATTATGTATTTATAGAGGTTTTCTCCCCTGAAGAGACATAAATAGCCCTTAAACATTTTCCTCTTTGTCTTTGTTCAGGGAGTCTCTCAAGTAATCACACTTACACATAAATGAATGAATAACTGAGGATGATTGTCCCAGGTGGGTGTCCACTAGGATTTCCTTGCCCTTTCAATGCCTCTACTTGGTAGTGTCCTTCCATTCACAACTGTAGATCCTAAAGCTACTCGTGGACCTTCCCTGCCCAATGTGAGGCCAGGTCTTGCTTTCAGGGCAAGATTTAATGCTATCCAGGGCAGGGTTTGTTGGGGAGCCTGACAGTAGTAAGGAAGAAGGGGAGAGGAAGCACCTGGGCTACTCTACCCACTTACCTGCTGCTCTGGTTCCAGGACAGTCTTATTCTGGTCCCTCCTTCCACAAAACCCTCTTCCCAGAACACCTTACTCCAGCACTTTCTGCAACAAGGGACACTTGGTGCTTTGTGGACTCCCTTTGCAGTATATAAACTCTCACTCCATTCATGGTGTCCCAGATGGCCTATCAATAACACATAGTCTGTGTATCCTTGTCAATTTAGGTCTCCATGAATGGTCCTCTGGAAGTCACATACTATATATGAGAATTTGTGTATACATACATACATTCCTGTGAATATATGTTTTCCTGGTAAGAGTCCATAGCTTTTTATCAGATTCTCAATGACTCAAAGTTGTATGACCCAAAGGTATTTTAAAAGGTCAAGAAATAACTGCTGATGTGGTAGTGGATGGCCTGGAGGCAGTGTTTAGTTGAACAACAAATACTTATTGAGCACCTACAATGTGCCAGGTACTGTTCTAGGCTCTTGATACATCAGTGAACAAAAAATCCCCCCAAATCCTCACCTCATGAAATTTACATTTCAGCTGACAGTATACATAATACATTTTAAAGTGTATTAGAGGGTGTCAAGTGTCATGGGAAAATAAAGCTGGGTAAGAGAGATCAGGGATGTGGGGATGGGGAGAAGTGTTGCTATGATATCAGGGTAGACCTCATTGAGAAAGTGATATTTTAGTAAAATCTTAGAGGACAGGAACCATGTGGACATCTGAGGGAAGAGTGTGCCAGGGAGAGGGAACAGCTAGTGCAATTACTCTAAGGTGGGAGTAAACTTGGCATGTTCAGAGTGGTGGAGTGGAGCAAGTGAGGGAGAGTGGTAGTGAGTCAGAGGGTAATGATGTGTGTGTGTGTGTGTTTGGGTGTGTGCACATGTGTGTGAAAGAGGTAAGTTCTTGTAGGTCTCTATGCACAACTTTTGGAAGCCTTGGAGAGGTTGAGGAAAGGAGAGGCATAACCTGACTTAGATTATAAGAGTATCACCTTGTCTGATGTGTTAAGAACATACTCTGGGGGGCAAGGGCAGGACCAGAGAGACCCGGCTGCCTTACAGTCATCCAGGAGAGAGAGTATGATGGCATAGATCAGGATAGTTGCAGATGGAGCTGGCTGTATTTTGATTATATTTGAAGGTAGAGCCAATAAGATTTGCTGACAGATCAGAAGCATATTGTCAGAGAAAGAGAAGGTCAAGGAGGACTCCAAGGCTTTTGGTTTAAGAAGCTGGAACAGTGGAGTTCATGGGAAAAGCTGGGGCTTTTAGGTCAGAAAGGAGTTGGATCTCAGCTCTGTTACTCGTCATTTGTGTTGTTACCTGACTTCTGGGTCATTAACTTAAACTCGGAGCCTCAGTGTTGTCATCTGCAGACTGAAGGCAATCATACCTGTCTCATAGGGATTGTATGAGAAAGTACTATAATGTGGCTGGTATTTAATGTATTCAACCGATGTGAATCCCTTTCCCTAATCTTTTTTTTTTTTTTTTTTTTTTTTAAGGAAGGAAAGAGGGAAGAAGGGAGAGAGAGAGAGGATGTGGGTGAGAGCTGGCCTCATCTTACATGTTTTCTCAATAGGATGCTGGTTTTTTGGTTCCATTGTTTAAATATGTTGTAGAGTCTCTGAGTGTTTATCCTTTCATCAGCCCTGTGTTTTCTTCTGTAAGGTGCCTGGGGCTGCTAACTCGGGGTTCAGTTTAGATTTTATTTTTATTTAACACATTATTTTATTGTTATTTACATTAAAAATAGGTAAGAAGGGATTATTATCTGAGACTGTCCATTTTCTATGTGTATTGTCCACAAATAGGCCTAGCTAATAGGGTTTTTGAGTTTAATGATTAGGTTATTGGTGTACTGAACATTTTATGTTATGCAGAAATCCTTGGTGAGTTGTTATATAGCCATGTAAGAGTGCTTTATTGGTATTTGGAGTGATTAGTGAGGATTTTTGGATGGGTTGTGAATGCATTATTATTGTTCCCATTTAAGAATGAAATATAGTCTACTACCTGATTATTAGTTTCTAAAGATGCGTTCGTCAGTTCCTAGGCTTAGGATAGTAAAGGATGCCAGAATTAGGAATTTAACAATTGAGGGAGGAGTGAGATTGAATTATTTGGGTTATAAGGGTACATCCTGTTTCCTTGCTTCAAAAACCCTCACTCCCAGCCATTTAATGTTTCTGGAATTAGAGTACATTTTGTAACCAATATATACATTTTATATGATAATATTTCTGTTAGAGGTTTTTTAAAAAATATATTTCAATAAATGGCACCCCTTTTCTTTATTCCAACTCAAACCAATTGAAAAGTAAGACAATAGAATATGCAGGTGGAAAATAAGTCTATCAGGTTTATTGGTGATAGATTGGAGGACATAGCTTACTTTGAGTATTATAAGCAGTAACACTTTCCCAGGCTGATGTCTCCCTCTGAGCTGGCTGGATAAAGAAGGAGACTGAGATCCAAAGCTCCATGCCTGAGACTTTGGCTTAAATTAGCTTCGCTAAACTGAGAAATGTCGCCCAACTGCCCTGGTCCTCCAACTGATTAACTCACCCAACCTCCAGGGTGAGAAGTGAGAGGTTGGTTACAATCTAGGAGGGGCAGTCACAATCCAAAATTTTCCTCTCTAGCATTATAGGTGTCACAGAGTCATTCTGTGTGTCCTTAAGAGAATACGATAGCAACTCCCTTTTGATGGGGAAATGGTTTAGTGCCTCCTGGAGACCCTAAGGTTAGCCAATTTTTGGCAGAGAAGATAGTTAGGTGCCTACTGTCTAGGAAAAGAGATGTAATTTCTAATTTTTATGTTTTGAGTATCTAAAGAGAGATACTATCTAAGAAGGCTCTGGGAATAGATGAGTACTTGATTGGCTTTTCAGCCTTTTGAAAAATAGTCTCAGTGCCAGAAAATACCTATTAGGAAATCATAGCCCTCTGTGTGTATATATGTTTGGGGAGCAGTTGGTGATATCAGGAGAAATACAAAGATAATTTATTATTTTTTAATTAAAAAGTAACTTATAAGTAACCGTGGCCTTAATTATTTTTAATTCATTTTAAATAGGAAATAAATACTTAAACATTACAGAAGAGAATAAAAATAAGTTCTGTCTACTTTTCTCTCAAAGTTCCCCTCTCAGAGGTTACACCATAACCAGGTTTTTGTGAACCCTTCCAGAGATATTTAGGCATAATAAATATTTTGTTTGTTTTGCATTAATGATTAATGTTAAAGATGCTTCCAGAGAAACAGATTGGATAGTTTTTATTAACCTTAGAGACATTTATTATATATGACCTCAATATCAACTCCTCTATGTGGCATCTGACTATAAGAAAAACCCTTTTTATTAGGCATACAATTGTATGTACAATTGATGACTTAAAATCTGGTAAAGAGAAAAGATTCCAGGTATAATGGTTATTGAAAGGGGCATTGTTTGTACCAATGTGTTTCAAAGTGTATATTTCAGATTTGTTTTTCTTGCAGTTCCTCTGTGATATATGCTTCCATGGTTACCAGGTAATAGATGTAATGGGAATAAAAATGTGTAGAGAACTGAAATGGAATTATTATAGCAAATTTCCTCTACAAAGAACATTCATTGTCAGCACTGTTTCATTTGGGCAATTTGGAAACTCAGAGGCCCTGGATATAAAAGGTAGATATATACTTATTGGGTAGCTGGTAGTTTTCTCTAAGTATGTCTTTACCTACTTGGGAATTGCATTATACTATCTTCTAAAAACTGAATTTGGAAGGTAAGCAGTGTAGTTAATTTCTAAGTAAGAGCATTTTTTTTGCATTTTACAAAGGTGTAAATTCCAGCAGAAGTGCTGTGAGAATGAGGTACAAAGGCAGTTACATTAAAAAAAAGATAGACCCTATTCTTAAAAGCAAGTCAAGACAAAAGGTGCACAACTCTTTACTTTAAATTTTCTGGGGTTAAAAATAAAAAAGATTTCCTAACCTGTTATGATTTTGTTATACCAAAACAGGTGGGGTAGGGAAGCAGCCTGGAGAAATGGAAAATGCTTTGCACTAGAAATAGTTGTGAGTTATTTTCCCAACTTTGCCACCACATGTATGACCTTGATCTTGACCAGATATTTAGCCTCTCCAGGTGTCAAACTGAGTAGGTAATCTCTTGTGGTGCTTCCAAATCCAACATTCTGTAATGTTAGGAAAGGACTTCAAATAATTTATTCTCTTCTCATCTCAAAAAAAAAAAAAAAAAAAGAATTCTACATTGTGATTCTTGTCTGATAATTTAAATTACTGCAGCCCTCACAAAATATCTAACAGTTGGGTAGTCTTGCAAGTAGTAGGTGTTATTTAGTTATTCATCAGTAGCACAGTTAGATAATCACAACTAATACTAGCCGAGGGCTTTGGTTACCCACTGAAATCATGGCAATTGTATAGATGTCTCATCTGTTATACATTCTCTTTACCTTTTTTACTTATTGCTTCACTCACAAGCCACAGACTGAGATTAAACTGAGATTTGAGGAATTACTTTAGGAATAATTTATTATTATTGCTGAGAACCTTTTAAAAATGATTTAACTACATTAAAAAAAAACAGTGAACTATAACATAATACAGAAAAAAGCACCAATCAAGAATTTAGAGCTCAATGAATTATCATTAGGTGACCATGTAGCCACTACTCACGTCGAGAGCTAGAACATTGCCAGTGCCCCTTCTATACCCTTCACTCTTTTAAACAAGACTAAACTCTCATAGGAGACTAAACCCTGTACAGTATGGTTATACAAGTGAAGTCATATAATATATATATATATTTTTTTTTGTCAGTAAATACTTTTATTGTCTGCAAAAGCTAGGAAAATATATGGAATCTTTAAAGCAAAGTAATTTCAAAATGTAATTTGACCTGAAAAATTTCACTTTTAAAGATTTATCCTAAAGGAATCAATAAGGGTATACAAAAATATATTCCTAAAATGATATTCCTTGGAGATTTCTAAAAATTTACTGAAGTATAATTGACTCACAATGTTTCAGGTGTACAGCAAAGTGATTCAGTTATATAGCTATCTATCTATCTCTTCTTTTTCAGATCCTTTACCATCGTAGGTTATTACAATATATTGAACGTAGTTCCTGTACTATACAGTAGGTCCTTGTTTATCTATTTTATATATAGCAGTGTGTATCTGTTAATCCCCAATTCCTAATTTATCCCCACCCACTTTGGTAACCATAAGTTTGTTTTCTGTGTCAGCAAATCTATTTCTGTCTTGTTAATAAGTTCATTTGTATCATTTTTTTAGATTCTACATATAAGTAATATAATATGATATTTGTCTTCTTCTGTCTAACTTATTTTATACAGTATGGTAATCTCTAGATCCATCCATGTGATGCAAATGGCATTATTTGATTTTTTTTTATGGCTGAGTGATATTCCATTGTGTATATATATATATATGTGTATGTATATATATCACATATTCTTAAACCATTCATCTGTCAGTGGATATTTAGGTTGCTTCCATATCTTGGCTATTGTGAATAGTACTGCTATGAACATTGTGGTGCATGTATCTTTTCAAATTAGAGTTTTCATATTTTTTGGATCTATGCCCAGGACTGAGATTGCTGGATCATATGGTAACTCTATTTTTAGTTTTTTAAGGAACCTCCATTCTGTTCTCCATAGTGGCTGTAACAATTTACATTCCCACCAACAGCATAGGAGGGGTTTCTTTTCTCCATGCCCTCTCCAGCATTTATTATTTGTAGACCTTTTGATAGTGACCATTCTGATTGATGTGAGGTGATACCTCATGGTAGTTTTGATTTGCATTTCTCTAAAAATTAGTGATGTTCAGCATCTTTTCATGTTCATGTTGGCCATCTGTATGTCTTCTTTGGAGAAATGTCTATTTAAGGCTTCTGGTTATTTTTTGATTGGGTTTTTTTTTTTTTTTTTTTGATTTTGAGCTGTATGAGCTGTTTGTATATCTTGGAAATTAATCCCTTGTTGATCGCATCATTTGCAAATATTTTGTCCCATTCCATAGGTTGCCTTTTTGTTTTGTTTATGGTTTCCTTTGCTGTGCAAAAGCTTTTAAGTTTAATTAAGTCCCATTTGTTTATTTTTGCTTTTGTTTCCATTACTCTAGGAGACAAGTCCAAAAAAGATTGCTAAGATTTATGTTAGAGTGTTCTGCCTGTTTTCCTCTAGGAGTGTTATAGTATCCGGTCTTACATTTAGGTCCTTAGTCCATTCTGTTTATTTTGTATATGGTGTTAGAGAATGTTCTAATTTCATCCTTTTACATGTAGCTTTCCAGTTTTCCCACCACCATTTTTTGAAGACACTGTCTTTTCTCCATTGTGTATTCTTGCCTCCTTTATTGTAGATTGACCATAAGTGCATGTTTTTTTTCTGGGCTTTTGATCCTATTCCATTGATCTATGTGTCTGGTATTGTGCCAGTACCATGCTATTTTGATTATTGTAGCTTTGTAGTATAGCGTGAAGTTAGGGAGCATGAATCCTCTAGCTCCATTTTTCTTTCTCAAGATTGTTTTGGCTCTTTGGGGTCTTTTGTGTTTCCATACAAATTAAAAAAAATTTTTTTGTTCCAGTTCTGTGAAAAATTCCATTGGTAATTTGATAGGGTTTGCATTGAATCTGTAGATTGCCTTTGGTAGTATGGTCATTTGTAACAATATTCATTATTCCAATCCAAGAACACGGTATATCTTTCTGTCTGTGTTGTATTCAGTTTCTTTCATCTGCATCTTATAGTTTTGCCTTCTTAGGTAGGTTTATTCCTATTTTATCCTTTTTGATGTGGTGGTAAATGGAATTGTTTCCTTAATTTCTTTTTCTGCCATTTCATTGTTAGTGTATAGAAATGCAACAGATTTCTGAATATTAGTTTAGTATCCTGCAACTTTACCAAATTCATTGATGAGTTCTAGTAGTTTTCTGGTGGCATCTTTAGGATTTTCTATGTACAGTATCTTACCATTTGGAAACAGTGACAGTTTTACTTCTTTGTTTCCAATTTGTATTCCTTTTATTCCTTTTTCTTCTCTGATTGCTGTGTCTAGAACTTCCAAATCTATGTTGAATAAAAATGGCAAAAGTGAGCATCCTTGTCTTTTTCCTGATCTTAGAGGGAATGCTTTCAGCTTTTCACCATTGAGTATGATGTTAGCCGTGGGTTTGTCATATATGGACTCTATTATGTTGAGGTATGTTCCCTCTATGCCTGCTTTTGGGAGAATTTTTTTTTTAACATAAATGGTTGTTGAGTTTTATTAAAAGCTTTTTATACATCTATTGAAATCATACGGTTTTTATTCTAAAGTTTGTTAATGTGGTATATCACGTTGATTTGCAGATGGTGAAAAATCCTTGCATCCCTGGGATAAATCCCACTTGATCATAGGATGTGATCCTTTTAACAGATTGTTGAATTAGGTTTGCTAGTATTTTTTTAGAGTTTTGCATCTATGTTCATCAGTGATATTGGCCTATAATTTTCTTTTTTTGTGATATCTTTGTCTGGTTTTGGTAGCAAGGTGATCGTGGCCTCATGGAGTGAGTTCAGAAGTGTTCCTTTCTCTGTAACTATTTGGAATAGTTTCTGAAGGATGGGTGTTAACTCTTCTCTAAATGTGTGGTATAATTACCCTGTGAAGCCATGTAGTCCTGGACTTCTGTTTCTTGGGAGTTTTAAAATTACTGATTCAATTTTAGTACTAGTAATTGGTCTGTTCACATTTTCTATTTCTTTCTGGTTCAGTCTTTTTAAGAATTTGTCCATTTCTTCTAGGTTGTCCAGTTTATTGGCATATAGCTGCTCATAATATTCTCTTATGACCCTTTGTATTTCTTCATATACTATGTATTTTGTATCTAACTCCTTTCACTCAGCATTATGAGATTACTCATGTTGTTGCATGTGATTGTAGTTCTTTCATTTTAATAGTTGGTATTCTATTGTATGTCACAACAATTGAGGCATTGATTCTACTATTAGTAGACATTAAGGTTGGTTTTAGTTTGGAGCTATTAAGTAAGTGTTTTTTGAACATTTTTGAACATGTACTTGGAGCACATGTGCACAATTTTATATTGAGCATATACCTAAGTGTTGGGTTGCTAGGTCATAGTATACATGTATGTTCACAGTTAGAACTCTTCTGATATATCGTGTTCTTGGAAAACCATTTTATGTACTCTTTTTTGAAGCTTGATAGTTTAAATCACTTTTTAATTTACATGTAGTAAAAAAATAACAATTTTAGTGTATAGTTCTATGATTTTGGACAAGTATATAATCATAAAATCCCAACCATGATCAAAGTAGAGAATATTTCCAATATTTCCATCATCCAAAAAATTCCTTCACATAATCATTTTAAATAAACTGCTACCCTCACCACTAACTCCAGGAAACCACTGATCTGTCTTCTATTCCTGTAATTTTGCCTGTTCCATAATGGAAACATACATTTAATAGTTATATACTTTTATCAGTAAATATAGGTATTATAATATTAATCTTTGATTTAAAGTCTAATTTAAATTTGTGTTATTACCACTTCCTGGACAATTTAGAGATCTTAGTACTTTAACTCCATTAATCCTTCTCTCAATTTACCCATCTTTTTACACTTTTCATTATTATTAATTATGTCTGGACCTCTGCACATCTATCTGGGATTTTTTTTTTTTCCCTAAAGAATACCTTTTAGTATTTCTTTTTAAAAAAAGTTTGCTGATAGTAACTCAGTTGTATTTGTCTGTTAGTAGCTATACTTCACTTTCATTCTTAAAAGATATGTTAGTTACTAGTGATAGTCTTTTTGGTTGATGTTTAATGTTCTTAATTTTTACAAAGTTTGGGACAAAAAATATTGGTTTAAGTTGTACCAGGGAGGTTAAGGAAAGATGTTTGATTTAAAAAATTATTGATCATGATATAGTATGTCCTACAGTATATTCTGCAGACTACTAATTCTATGGGCTTCCCTAACAAAAAAAAAAAAAAAAAGGCTTTATGACCTCAGAATTTTGTGGAAACACATCCTCTTTCATTTTTGAAATTCATTGTTCATTTTAGACCCTGGAGAGGCTGCTGTGATAAAATCCATTTAACTTTAATTCAACATTCCCCAAAACATTTGATTAGGAAACTATTGTTCTGGATAATCTCTAATCATTTCAAGCACTTGATATAAAGCATGCATTTTGGGAGAGCCTCTTTAAGGGCTGCATGGTGCTGGGATGCAAATAAAAATACTTGTGTGAGGCGTTTTTTTGTTTTCTTGTTTTTGTTTTTGTCTGCTTATTTGTTTGCTTGTTTTAAGATTAGGCTGTTCTGTCCCCTGAAATACTCTTAAAATCTCTTGTTCCAGTTTCTGGCTACAGACAAAGTCTTTCATGGAACTTAATTTCATACCTGTAGTCACTACCTAGTGTGACTATAGTAAATAGAAGCAGTTCTGATACAAGTGGGTAACGCCCCTGTAAACTGAGATCTGCCCTGGATTAGAGGTATCCATAATCTGTGCAGAGAGTGGCATCCTGATAACCCTGTGTCAGACTTTCTTTAAAATAGGGAAACAAGCAGTTAGTCATTGCACTCTGAGGACTTCAGAAATTCAGAAAGGGCATGGAGGAAACAGTTAAGTCAATCTTATCTAGAGATCTGGTGCGATTTATAGAGCAGTATATTCTGTCTCTGTGTTTTTTTTTCATTCCCCCAGGGATCTGTGACCCTTTCATTTAAGTCTCTGTGCAGAACAGGACATTTTGTCTATCATATTCAAGCCCAACTGGCATTGAGATCTGATACTAGAGATTACCACTAAAAACACCCCAAAGCTGATAAATCTATAGATTCCACAGAGGAAGCAGAGGCTGTCACACTGGGTGTACACGGACAATGTTGCTGGTGACCTTGAGTGATTAGAGGACCAAGGGAACAGCTTCCAGCAACTCAGCTAACAAAAGAGCTGCTTCACATGACATCATGTGTCTGTGTGGCAGCCACCAGCTTCCATGCCCTGCTTTCCTTGTGAATTTTCAAGGAACTCAAGAATAAAACCCTTGTTGCAATCCACTTCTTATCTTTGATGCTGCACACATGCAGCTCTGACACGCATTATATTATTAGTTCCTACTTTCTCAATTTTAATTAAATACAGAAATGAATTACTTTAATCTACCATTTTTGAGAGTCAGCATTATTGCATGTGATTATCCACTGAAATGGGGTTGGCACAGAAAATTAAT
This sequence comes from Camelus dromedarius, assembly GCF_036321535.1. Classification (NCBI taxonomy): domain Eukaryota; kingdom Metazoa; phylum Chordata; class Mammalia; order Artiodactyla; family Camelidae; genus Camelus; species Camelus dromedarius. The sequence continues at coordinate 48,965,200 of NC_087437.1, forward strand.
GATATTTAAAATATTATCTCTACTATTTTAGTTTGCTCTCCCAGCAAATCTTAATTTAGCCCCAAAATCTTCTTTTTACACATGATCCTAAGTAAATAAGCATTTATCTAGTGGATTGAGAATCTAAATGTTAACCTTTCAAGTGTTATTTGAACTGTCTTCTGTCATTTAAAAACCTCAAAATCTTTTGGCATATATAACTGTACACTATATAAAAAATCTCAGATACAAATTATATAGCTTTAAAAATCCAGTAACTCTTCTATAAGTAGAGTGACCATATGGTCCTCTATTTTGCCTTGGACGGTGCTAGTTTGCCCCTGTAGTCCTGAGTCAATCACAAGTAGTAACCCCTTTCACTTCCAAAAGTGTCTTGGTTTGGAGAATAAATTAGATGGTCACTCTATCCCATTTAACCCAATTATGCAAATTATTAGGAAACAATTATTCGTTTGATATTTAAGAAAAATAGAAGTTTTTGATTGATTGGTAAATATCCTCTGGTATTTTTCTCAACTAGGTCAGTGGTTCTGTTGCACATCAGAATCATGCTTAAATCAACCATAAACCAATTTTTAAAAAAATCTCTGGAGGTTGAGTGTTGCTATCGGTATTTTTAAAATCTTCACAGATAATATTGACATGAGGTCAGGATTGCTAACCAATGGATTATATAGTTTGTGCATTTAAACTTGTCTTTCTTTTCAGGATTATTCAAAGACGTCTTAAATAATTTTTTTTTTAAGCCAGCATACCTTACTAGTGTTCTGATTCATTAAGTTTGAAACTTGTTAAGTCTATACAATAGACAGTATCAGTGAATGCTTTTTGACCAATCACCATAAGCAAATGCTCAAATAACTCACTGGCTGCTTTAATCATGAAGCTAACTCTAATAATTAGGTCAGTTTTTGGTTTCTTGTTCTTTCTGCCAACTGAATAATTTCGATAAACTTTTGAGTGGTGAATGTGTAGCTTGGAACTCAGCTTGTAAATAGCTGATGCAATTGGTTTTTTATATATAGATGAAAGGCGAGGTGAATATTGTCTTGGGAATTACTCAAGTCATTCATAAGAAATTCAGTACTTGATGACTTAGAAGATTCCTTAGAGAAATATCCAGTCATATATCCTGGAAGTGAACCTGAATATTCATCATAAATTGAGAATTGTTTTCTCATAGGAATGAAATCTATAAAATTACAAAGGGTTTGGAGGTTTCTGACTATGGGGAATAAAAAAATAGCATGATGACTTTCATCTAGATGCTTCCTGTAAGATAACAAGGTTGGACCTCCCTTCAGAAGAGACCCTGCAATGAACTGGGACAGAGGTAATTCTGTGTTTCTGTTTGGCCTCCCTCCATACAAATTTGTTAAATACTTCGGAAGAAAGTGAGAGTCTTCAATATTAACAAAACATTCAAGTAAGTTTTTACTGTTTAAAAGTGCTTTTATTGAATTCATGATTACTCTATAGCCCCTGTAAATGACTGCTTTTATTTTGGATGTCTTTAACATATTACTGCTTCATTGTATTTTGGTTTAAGATTGAACTCTTTTACCCAGTTACTGTATTCTAAGGAACTGATACACTACATTGAAGTACTCAGTGAAGAAGCCAAGGTCAATTTGTTTTACAATTTTTTAGAGTAGTTGATGTTCTGTAATAAGATTTCCTCTGAGTCCTTAAGGTGAAAATATTTAGCTGTATTAAGATTACATGACTTCAAAAAGACACAGAGTAAGCATTTAAAAGATCTCCAAACTCAAGATAATATACCATATGTTAGAAGGAATTTATCTCAATTCAAATATGCTTTAACAAAGATAGAAATGAACTTCTTTGAAGAATTTATTTTAGCAAAAAGTACTTTTGGAAGATCAGTTTTACCTAAAGCATATATGAATAAGCTGACTTTAGCCTCTTTCACACGTGACACACTATTCATATAATCAAATACATAGGCCTAAGAATGACTTAACTGGGCTGTGAGATTTTGAAAATTCAGGTGTGTTAAAAAGTGAATACTCTAGGGCAGAGGTTCTCAAAGTGTGATCCCTGGACCAGCAGCATCAGGATGACCTGGAAACTTACTACAGATGCAGACACTTGATCTGCACCCAAGACCTACTGAATCAGATCTCTGGAATGGTGCCCAGCAATCTGTTTTATCAAGGCATCCAGGTGATTCTAATGCACCCTAAAGTTTGAGATTTCCAGAAATTAAAAGTGTGAGGTCAGTGAGATAAGGATCAAATTGACTTGTTATAGCTGGATGATATGGAAATTTGACTAGTTTTACTGTGTCTTTAAGGATTCATTAGTAGAATACATTTTAAAGATTGTATGTGCCTATGGATGATTACAATTGCTTGTTGTTATAGAACAATAGGATAATTTTTGTGAGCAAATTTACATGTAACTTGTGTGTATCTTTTTCATCTTGCTTAATTTCTTTTTTATTTCTCTCAATAACTGAATTCAGTTCACATTTAACTATAAGTATCTAACTAACAACTGATCCTTTGAACACCTCTTTTGTTTCTACTTAAGTTATATAGATATTTATACTTTTTTAATATAAAGATTTATTGAATAGTTTATTTCTTAGATGAGCCCTCACAAGACTGGGCAGTAAGTTTTCTATGATTTTTTCCATCTCTGGTATCAGTTTTTCCTAGACATAGTAATACATGATAAATGAAAAATATATAGTGTCTAGCACATAGAAAGTGTATCACTGAAAAAAATTCCTGCCTTGTGAACTTACCTTTTAGCAAGTATCATATAACGTAAATCCAATTCAAAAGCAGAAACCATAATACTTGAACTGATGGCCTTTATTCTATTTTGATAGTTCCCCTTGGAATGAAAAGGTTTCCATGTGCCAGCCTGGGATTATTGTTAGAGGTGACAACATTGTCAGTGTCAGTTGGAGAACTGTCTTGAGTCTTTCAGCTCAGAGTTCCTATCTTTAGTCACTTGCCCCATGTATCCATGAACTGTCTCCGGGTTCTTTGGTCAGTGCTCTTAACTACGAGTTCAGTAATGGTATACTCAAAAGGAGTCAAGTGGCTTACAATAGCATTGGCACCCAAGAGCAGCCATTTTTGGTCAGAGTTTCTCTGGGAGGCAAGTGGCATGACCAGGGAGGAAGATACTCAATAAATATGTAGATGTACTCCACACTGGGGATGAAAAAAGGAGCTACAGCTCTTGGTAACTTCATCTTCTCAAGGATAGGCCCTTTATCCATTCCAGAATTGCGATTTTCATGGCCTGCTTTCATATTATGATAGTGATCATGTGATTTTGTCTTCATAGAACATTTGCTTGCCATCGTGGAGTATCCTGTGATTGTTTCTTTGCTTATGGTAGGTCCAGTAAGGATCTTATAGGCTTTATGGGTCCAGGAGACTCCAACTCATCTATTTTCAGCAACTCTTGACTCTTCTTCCAGAGGTAGTCTAACACTGATTGCAGAATATGAAGGACTTCTTCCATTTTTACTGGATTTGAGATCATTGTTTCAGTCAATTCTAGATACTTTGGTTACACTCTCCCTCCTCCACAGTTCTATCCTTATGAATATTTATTGTGTACACTGTTTTGTTCAGTATCTTTATGTTACATAACTGTTGCACAGAAGTTGAACAGAGACCTGTGTGGATGAGAGCTGTACAGGGAGATTGTGGAACTGGGTGATGGGCATTCTTGACAAAGGCAGCACCTGAGCAGGCCTTTGTGGAGGATGGTGGCTGAAGGAATTTCCTTAAGAGAAGTGTCTCAAAGTAAAGGGAATTGTTTTCCAGCAGTGTAGCCCACACAGAAGGGAAAATTGGGTTAGCTTGTCCAGGTTAAGCCCGTAGACAACTTCAAACTCCTGAGACATGTAGGAGGCTAGTGCTAGACACTGCCTCAACCAGCTGGGCAGGAGAAGCTCTTCCAATAGGCTTCCAGTGAAGTAACCCAACAGAGTGGAATGTAAAAACCATAGGAGTTAAGGACTCAATTCATTTTCTAGCTGGGTGTGCACATGTGGGGGAAAGAGGCTCTCTCTCTCAATGACTCAATGAAAATGGTGAGCCCACATTTTTGCATTTCACATGAGTTCTCCTAAATGCTCTTTGGGATGTTGAATTTGGATAAGCATCGTCTGAGTAATGATGTCCTTAAACCCATAGGTGCCTGGACTGGGCTCCTTCCCATGGTAGCTGCACTCCAGGGTAGGAGGTGACTTCTAGGTATGCCCATTTCCCACTCCTGCTCCAGGCTCCTTGTGTATCATTAGATAAGGGGGTGGCTATGGATGGGTGGTGAGGATAGTACAGAGTCAATAATTCAGGGGCTCCTAATGTCTTCCCCTGGGGAGGGACAGGTGAGGAATGCCTCCCTCAGCTCCCTCAGCCCCTTGGGATAAGTAGGTGTTGGCTGTTGGGCCCTTTGCTGGAAGCTTCTTTTTGACCATATCTATTTTTTTACTCCATCTCTCTTCCAAGATTTTCACCTGCCTGCAAGAACAATTAAGAGATTTTATAATATTTTGTGATTATAAGGGGATGGAATCTTTTACAACATGGTTGATTTTCAGAGATTCAACTTTTAGGTATCTTCCTAGGTTCATATGTACAAACCTGATGGCTCCCTATATAATAATTAATATGATATTCAAACATCATACAAGACAGCTTTGAGAAAAACCAAAACTCATTTTATTTTATATTAATACAATTAGTAAGAGGACTATTTTCTAATTACTTACCTAATAGAAAAAAAAATCTATAAATGGGGAGTGATGCATGGGGAAATAATTTTATTTTGTGCCCTGACACTGTAGATAATATTGAATTATAAAGTGGTTTCTGTGAATTGTGTGCAATTGTGATATGGATTCTAAGTATTGAAGAATTGCAGGATATTTTTAGAGCTAGATGTAAACTTACAGATCACCTAAGTCAATCATATCATTTTTCATATGAAGAATTTTAGCTGTGATTTATATATTTTACTGGTAAGAAAATTACTCAAAATGAACATAAAGCTCATCAGTTCAATTGTATACCTACTCTTAAAATATTCACCTTATTAGAGTAAATTGAACTTAGTATTGATCAGATATTGTGTTAGCTACTTTAAAATTTTTCCTTTAGTTTCTCCTGAACAAGCCAAGTTTTACTATCTCCACTTTACAGACCAGTCTTTGAGTCAATTTGTTTAGATATGTTTGGAAACAACATACTCTTTTTTAAAATGATGTACCGAATTGTAATTATAAGAAGTCCCTACATAAAAGGCTCATAATTCAAAACTATTTGAATTCAGAATGCAATTACTTAAAGGAATTAGAGTATTTCTTCAGAGGAAAACTGTTACAAGAGGCAGTTAAATTCTCAGATTAGCCTTCAAAATTCCAAATTCTCCCATCTGTGACCTAGCTGCAGTCATGCTTGTTTATAATGAGAAAGCAACCTGCTACCATTCTGGTACTTAGTGAGAGATTTTGTGTTTTACATTTTGGTACTTGAGTTAATTGAGTAAATTAGGAGATGATGAAGCAGTAGAGGGAACTGTCTGGTGAAATGTCTGTTGTGACTGTTTCTTCATGTCTCCCATCTTATGGCTTTTCTTTTGATACCGATTCTTGAATACTGGTATTCTCTTATGCTTATTTACCATGATTATGCTGGTGTGCTTATGTATTTATTTTTCTTAAAAATTGAACAGAGAATAGAGAAGGTAGGAAGAGAAAGATATTAGTTAATAGGGCAAGAACTGGAAAAGAGTAAGGAAGGGAAATATAAAAATGTTGCTGCCTGAAAAACTTGAGATGTGGTTTTTAACAGGTTTGTAAACTAGCCACCAGGTGGCGCCATCATCTAAGGACAGCTTAGTTGCTTTTCATTAAAAGCTTGCTCTGGGTGCAAGAGTTACTACTAAGTGGAAAGAATAAGATAGGGACCCTACAGCTAGCTTTCTGTTCATATGTAAGATGTGAAAATCTTACAACAAGAAGATTAGTGAATATTTATTAAATTAATAAGTGATTGCTTGTCAGCAAGTACCATTATTCCACCAACTTCAAGTAGTCTTTATTTTCCTTCCCTTTGAAAGGGGCTTCATTGTTTTAATTATCAATATGTGAGTAAGATTAAAAATATATAGTTTGAATCTCTGTCATTCTTTTCATTGGATTGTTATTTTTATGTGACTTTATTCCCAGCTTTTAAAAAGTGAAAAAAATGTGAAAAAGCTTCATATCCAGAGAATTCTTTTGTGAAAGTTTGGGACACCACTCAAAAAGGCATAGGTAGAAAGAGCAGAAAGGAAAACTAGGTAAAGATTAGTGATCCCAGGAAGAAGAAGATACACTTTTTGAAACTCAGTCCGTTGGAAAATCAGTAGAGCTCTTTAGGGATGCGATGATGTAGTTAAAACATGCCTGTTGGTTGTGCCACTTGTGCTTAAAGCTACTGAGACTTGGGAAAGGCATGAGAAGATGTTTGCAAACTATTAAGAGGCAAACAGGGATTTTTCTAATATGAAAAAGGAGACTGGATAGATCCTGACTCTGGTTTGGAAAGAAAAGATAAGTACCTGTTTGTTAGTCTGTAACTTTTTTTGCTTGGCAGAATATTTAGAATCTGTATAAGTTTATTTTCACTGTAATTGATGTGAGACATGAAAATATAATGTAGATATGAAACAATTTACTTTTGTTTATAATTTTGTGATGCAGAGTTTAAATTAGGGGAATGTTAAGTTTTTAGCATTAATCTAACACTGAATCCTATTTTTGAAGTCAATAGATAAACAGCAATTAAAATTAGAAAATGATAACAAAGAAAACAAAAGCCTTTGTTAGCATAAAGAATTAAGTTTGTAGCTACTTTCCCAGAAAAAGGTTGAGCAGAGTAGACCATTGTGAAAGAATGCCTTCTAGGGCAAAATAATACAACAGCAGAAAGAATATAATTTTGTGCCTCTAACCCCAGACTTCCTCCACATTAGTGACAATTCTTTAAAAAAAACCACCAAGTATTCTCATGGCCTTTGAATGAATGTATTTTTTTGCATATTATGGGGAAAGAAAATGCCACTGTAGAGATGAGAAAGCTGTATGTCTAAACCTGACCTTTCTCCCGTGTCTGTCTCTGTCTGCTGGATGTCTCCAGTTAAATGTTGCTCATGTGTCTCAAACTTACTATGTCTGAGACATTTCTCAACACTAAGGAGTTTTCCAGTGAACATTCTGGTTATATTGATTTATTTTTAGTTCCCTGTTTGGAATGTGATTTCTCTCCTCTTTTTGACTCTGTCCACTTTCTCACTCCCCTCCACATCCTCACCCTCCCCACCCCCAGCCCACCCTGGGGCTTCCATTTTCTAGGTTTACATGCTCCTGTAGTGTCCTATGTTTCTGCCTTTACAGCTCTTATAACACCATTCACTTGTCAGTTATCACCCACTGGAATTTAAACCCTGTGGTGGGGGGCCACATTTACTTTACCCACTACTATATCATTAGCAATTACCTGTGCCTGGCATATATTAAATCAGTAATATTTGTTGAATGAAAGAGAACTCAAGTTTCATATTTTTGGCAAAGAATCAGCATAAACAACACAGCAGAGCCAAAAGGCAGATTGGATTAACCTTGCTGCACCACCGACCCCTTATTGCTGGTGGAGAAGTTGGAGGGGGTGGATACAGATGAGTGAGAGATGGGTGGTGATGGTGGTGTGGAGACAAATGCAGTAGAAAAATCAGCTTCTTCCTGATAGGTAATGTAGCTCCCCCCCAAAGCCCCACCCCCTTCTGTCTCCATTCTCTCTAGTTTTAATTATCACCAGCTGGAGCCACTTAATCCTAACAGTTTACATGTTACTACAGCATCTGTGAGAATCCAGAACGTGAGCTTCAGATAGCACCAAATAATTCTTTTCCCTTATTTCTCTAGCTATACCTTTACCTTTTAGAACTGATTACCCTGAAGAATGGAAGAATGACGCAGATCAGATTATTTATTAGGGATATAAGAATCTATCTCTGTGTGTCTTATCCCAGGAACTGGCCACTTCTGGACTCATCTTGAATTGCACTTGCTATAGCATCATTACTTAATTTGTGGATTTAAATTCCAAGAATTTAAGGACAAAAATATATGTATATATGCACCAGGATGTCTGTCTCTATCCTCCTGGAGGAAACCCAAAGGAGGATTTACGAGGACCTAATTCATGCTGAAAAACATCTTTGTGAATTAGAGAAATAGTGTGCGGCTTGCAGATTTGGACATTGGATATTTAAGATTTTAGAAGACATTAGGAATTAGTTGATTTGCTCATTGTCTTTGAACATATTGACCTACTTTTGTGTCTACCCAGCCCTTTCTCTTGGAAAAGGAATGCCCTGGAGTGCCTCCCCATGTCCTTTGCATGGGTAACTTCCGTGTGGCCTTTAAGACTTACCTCAGCCATCACCCAACTGTCCATTCCTGCTCTCTCTAGACATTTCTTTAGCATTGTGTCTACCACCACTCCCCATGCTTTGTTGCATGGTATCAAATGTCTCCTTAAACCAATTATCTTCCAAGACTCTTGACATTTTCAGAAAGCAGCCCAAGAATTTGACTCTACTGGAAGAGTTGGGCAGTGTTGACCCTCGCACAGAATGTGTCATTTATGCCCAGAAAGACTAGAGCTTGGTCTGCTTCCTTCTGGTCTGTCTACTCTAAGTACCTCTTCATGTTACTCCTCTTTTATTGAGTGTATTTAGTATTAAGGTGTCATATATCGAGCATAGCCTGTCATGGGGAGTGAGCTTATAATAATTCCTTCCAAGAGAAGAACATGCAAGCTGTTATGGATTGAATGTGTCCTCTCCACCTCAAATTTCATGGGTTGAAGCCCTAACCCCCAATGCAGTGGTATTGGGAGGTGGCTCTTTGGGATGTAGTTAGGTTTAGACATCAGGGTAGGACCTCCATGATAGAATTAGTGTTCTTAGAAGAAAATGAAGATTTTGGAACTTGCTTTCTTTCCACCATGTGAGAGGAGAATACAGCAAAAGGTGACTATCAGCCAGGAAGAGAGCCATTACTAGATACCGAGTCTGCTATCAACTTGATCTGGGACTTCCCAGTCTCCAGAAATGTGAGAAGTAAGTTTTGTTTATCCCATCTAGTCTATGGTGTTTTATTATAGCAGTTTGAGCTGACCAAGGCGGAAGCCGAAGCTCACTTTCATTGTGTCAGGGGTGTGCTGTTTCTGGGGCCAGAGTGGCCTAGGTTAGAATGCCAGTGCCTCTGTGTACTAGCTGTGAGACCTCGGGCAAGTTTCCTAACTTTTATGTGTTTCAGTTTCTTCATCTGTAAAATGGGAGTGATAATAGTATCTACTTACAGGGTTGTTATGAGGAATAAATAAATTAATGCATGTGACACACTCAAAATGGTACTTAGCACATAGAGTTCAACCCAGGTTAGCTGGCATTATACATATCCTACAGCTGAACATGGAACACCCGTTCTGATGAATGTGACCGCTGCCTCACCCCACACTAGTGGTACCCACACCATGTCTGGCACAGACCTGCCGGACCTTCCCACTGGGAGGTGGCTGAGCATCCCTGCACGGCTGGCATTCCTGCGTCCTGGGACACAGAATATAGCCTCAACGTAAACCTTACAAGCCTGTTACACCGCAGAGGAGGCTCTGGAGACAGTCTGAACCTTCCCCAGCCCACACTTCTCTGCGTGCTTCTTGCTTTAGCATCCTCCCACAGAGTCACAATCTAGACACTCTTACTTCTCCCAGTATACGAATAAAATGGCTGATAGTACATAGGTCCTAGCTATTGTTCTAAAATACACATATGAGCATGATAAGCACCTTGTTTGAAAAACATTGGATAACTCCTTAACTCCCATGGGGTAAAATGCAAACGTACTAGAATGACTTTCATAGTTCTTTACTTATAGTCCTGACATCTCGTGTCTTTCCTTCCTATTGCTGTTTGTTCTCAAACTTGCGAACTTCGTGCCTTCTTTTATATCTCTATGCCTTGTGCACCCTCTCCTCTCTACCAAGAAAGGTCTTTTTGGCTTGGTGAACTCCTACCATCCTTGAAGACTCAGCTTAAATATCCCCTTTCTTTACTTTTAGAGACAAAGCTAGCTATTTGCTTTTCTAATACAGTCTTTTTTTTTTTTTTAAATAAAGTTGTTGTTTTTATTTATTTATTTAAATGGAGGCACTGGAGACTGAACCCAGGACCTCATGCATGTTAAGCACGTGCTCTACCACTGAGCTATACCCTCCCCCATCTAATATAGTCTTTACACCAACTTACACCTGGTTAGAGAGAGCTTCAGTAAGAGAGACCTCCATTTAAAAATTGTCTGAAGCTTTTCTGTATGGGAGGAGACAGCATGCATGTTGGAAACATTATTTTTATTCTGTGAAGAATCACTCAAGAGGCCCTTCTTAATTATATTTTGGGGGCTGTCTTGTTTGCTAACCCCTGTGATGAATGGTTCTGATTTTTTTTGATGAGAAATATATATACTTTTCTTCCTTTCCTATACATGACAGTGTTACTGTATTATTAAATGAGTTATATTTTGTTCAGCTGGTAAATAAACTTTAGGAGTGAGTGAAATGATTTCCTTCTGTGATAAACTGGTAAAATACCACTGAAAACTACTGTTGTAGGAAGGCTTTTCCCAAGTACAAAGCCATGATGTTTATTAGCTTGTCATCCTGTTGTAGAGTTCCCTCCTTTAATTGTGGTTGTGCAGTTTGCATTTAACTATTGTGTTTAATTTACTCTATTTACTGTGGAGATGCCCTTGGCCACACGCTTTTAAATTCCTCAGGCTTTATGTGTTATGGCTTTTCATCAACCGATTGAGGTTTACAGTGTTTGTTACACAACTTACAACAAGGTTGAACATGTGTTGATTTTTTTGCCATTTAAATTATAGTTATCTAGAATCATAAAAATGTACATTGATAAAGTAGTACACAGGTTTCTTAACAAAAAAATCTGGAACCTCATATAGGAGTTATAAGACATTATATCATAGTGGTGGCACTGAATTGAATAAATAGGGGAAGAAGAGTACTTCAGTGACTTATGAGTTTCTATCTCTAGCCTGTTTCTTCTTTGGGCTCCAGTTTCATGTATTCAGTTGTCTCAACATCTTCACTTGGTTGATTCAAAGGTGTTTCAAAGTCGATGTGATTCTCACTGATTTTACAATTCCCAACCAAAACGTGGTCCTCTTTAGTTTTCTCTATTTCAGTGAATGACCCCACTGTCCATCTAGGTACATGAACTGGAAACCCAAGAATCAGTCTTAACCTGTCCTCTTATCTGCCATACCCAACATAGCACCAAATTCAGCTGATTTCTATATTTACCAATTTCTATATTTCACTATTTATATTGATTTAACCTTTTAAATATTCCTTATATATACTCATTCCATCCTCACTGGCCCATGTTGCAAACAGCCCACCCTGGACTACTGCAGTCACTTTTGAACTGGTCTTTTTGCAACTACTCTGATCTTCCTCTAGAAAAATTGGAACCTGAACAGGTAAACAGGTGTGTGAGGAGTTGAAGACTATTAGAATGTTCCAGTCATGAAGTAACGAGCCTGAACTGCCTCTGTGGCAATGACAGGAGAAATCTTAACTGTATGAAATATCATGAGGAAAGAGTTGATGAGAGAGGCACGAAGTTCACAAGTTTGTGAACAAAGGGCAATAGGGAGGAAAGACACTAGATGTCAGGACTATAAGTAAAGAACTATGAAAGTCACAGTGAACCCAATTTTCTGGATACAGAGATACTTTCTGGATGTCTGCAAGTGAATTAATGTGGTATAGATAGTGCCATCACCCCTCTTCTGCACACACACATTCAGAGAAGCTGCCAATATGTGAGTGTTCAGGTGGGACTGATAAAACTAATGTGGAAACAGGCACTTCTACCCTGTTTATATTAAGACTGCCCTTTGATTTGCAGCTATGACATCTATTTGTAGAATTCAACTAATTTTTTGTTTTAGATTCATGTTCTTCCCATTGTTTTAGCTGAGAAATAAACATTCTGCTCAGAGTCATCAACGAGAAAGGCTGCAAATCCCAATTTCAGTGCTTTTGAACTGACATTAGTCAGGTTTCATCCTCACGGATTAAGTGCGGAAGGATATCTGTTACACAAAATGCAAAGCACACCTTGATTGCTCTGAGGTACAAAGGCCATGATCCAATTCTTGTGATGGATATGAGGGTTATGCTTAGAAATTAATTAAACAGATTTTTTAAACTCAGAAAAACAAAAACATCATATTAATCATTTGTATATTTTAACTTTGCATATTTTCTTCTAGTCTTTGGTCATTTACATCTATGTCTCACAGGTTTGCTTCCTATTTTGTTTGCTATTTTTCATTTAATATACAAAATATTTTCACATATTTTTGAGTATTCTTCCTAAATAACCTTTTCCATGAATCCATGAGATCTCCTAGATTTAGGTACCATGATTTATTTTATTTTTCTTCTACTTGAGTATTTTAGATTTATTTTCAAATTTTCACTCTTACATAAGTTGCAATGCATATGACTTTCCCCCACCCCCGTTATATACCCAGTATACATTCCTCAAAGATGGGAACGGTAAGTTAAACAGTAACAGCCTTTTGAATTCTCAATACATATTTCTAAATTGCTTTCCTAAATGGTTACAGCAATTATATAACGAAAATGTATGAATGCAAGCAAAAATAGTTGTATATTTATCATGTATGATGTCTTGTTTAGGTACTGTTGAAGCATGTGATATCTTTGGGAGAGAAAGAAATGGCATTATAAGGTTAAGATTTGGAATTATGCTGTGATTGGAAAAATACAGAAACATAAACAGAAAACAAGTCTTAGGAGGTTATAAAACTGTAATTTGAGGAATGTGGGAAGCCCAGGGGATACTGAGAGAATATCAGGCATATTAAAGATGGAAAACTGGAGTTCTTGAACATGGAGTTGAGGCTGAATAAGAGATAGCATGAGGAGGAAGTGTTTTAGGATGAATCCTGAAGTAGTTTCCTGGGCTACCATAACGAAGTTCCACAAACTGTGTAGCTTATACAAGAGAAATTTATTGTCTCACCGTTTGAGGGGCTGGAAGTCCGAGATGAAGGTGTTTGCAAAGTAGGTTCCTTCTGAGGGCTGTGAAGGAGAATCTATTCCATTTCCCTCTCGTAGCTTCTGATAGCCTCTCTCTGACATTCCTTGGCTTGTAGGTGACATTCTCCCTGTGTTTTGCTTCACATTTTCTTCTGTTTATTTCTCTGGGTCCAAAGTTTCCTTTTTTTCTTTTTTTAATAAGGATACAGTCATTTTGGATTAGAGCGCATCCTGAAAGCCTCACCTTAACTTGTTCATCTGCAAAAAACCCTATTTCCAAATAAGGTCACATTCATAGGTACTGGGGGACTGTGGATTCCAGCATCCTTCTGAGAGACTCTGTACAACCCGTAACAAGCCCAAAATGCAAACTTAAGAGCAGATAAGGATGGATTAAGTGCAGTACAAATCATGAGCTTTGAAGTCAGGCAGTGCTGGGTTTGAATCCCAATTTGGCCGCTCTATTGCTTCTGTGATCTTGAGTAAATTATTTAGTCTCTGAGCCTCTAGTTGCCTCATCTTAAAATGGAGTGAATTATACTTATTTTCCAGTGTTATTATGAGGAATGGAGCTAATGAAAGCTAAATATCCTAGCACAGCACCTAGCACTTCTTTTTTTTTTTTTTTAACATTTTTTATTGGTTTATAATCACTTTACAATGTTGTGTCAAATTCCAGTGTTCAGCACAATTTTTCAGTCATTCATGGACTTATACACACTCATTGTCACATTTTTTTCTCTGTGAGTTATCATAACATTTTGTGTATATTTCCCTGTGCTGTACAGTGTAATCTTGTTTATCTATTCTACAATTTTGAAATCCCAGTCTATCCCTTCCCACCCTCCACCCCCCTGGCAACCACAAGTCTGTATTCTCTGTCTATGAGTCTATTTCTGTCCTATATTTACACTTTGTTTTTGTTTGTTTTTGTTTTTTAGATTCCACATATGAGCGATCTCATATGGTATTTTTCTTTCTCTTTCTGGCTTACTTCACTTAGAATGACATTCTCCAGGAGCATCCATGTTGCTGCAAATGGCATTATGTTGTTGGTTTTTATGGCTGAGTAGTATTCCATTGTATAAATATACCACTTCTTCTTTATCCAGTCACCTGTTGATGGACATTTAGGCTGTTTCCATGTTTTGGCTACTGTAAATAGTGCTGCTATGAACATTGGGGTGCAGGTGTCATCCTGAAGTAGGGTTCCTTCTGATACAAGCCCAGGAGTGGGATTCCTGGGTCATATGGTAAGTCTATTCCTAGTCTTTTGAGGAATCTCCACACTGTTTTCCACAGTGGCTGTACCAAACTGCATTTCCACTAGCAGTGTAGGAGGGTTCTCCTTTCTCCACAGCCTCTCCAGCATTTGTCATTTGTGGATTTTTGAATGACGGCCATTCTGACTGGTGTGAGGTGATACCTCATTGTAGTTTTGATTTGCATTTCTCTGATAATTAGTGATATTGAGCATTTTTTCATGTGCCTTTTGATCATTTGTATGTCTTCCTTGGAGAACTGCTTGTTTAGGTCTTTTGCCCATTTTTGGATTGGGTTGTTTATTTTTTTCTTATTGAGTTGTATGAGCTGCTTATATATTCTGGAGATCAAGCCTTTGTTGGTTTCATTTGCAAAAATTTTCTCCCATTCCGTAGGTTGTCTTCTTGTTTTACCTCTGGTACCTAGCACTTCTTAATTGTTTGATAAATGATAGTTTAAAAAATGTCACTCTTCAAGAAAAAAAAATGAGTTCATCTTCAAAGGTGGTGAATTTCTCCTAAAACTAATGAGCCAGGGAGTCTTTCCTGAATGGGGAATCGGAATATCATAATTAATCTCTGTTTAGGAAAGATTTCTCCCAATGAAGCTTTAGGATCCCAAGTACTGGACAAAGGACAACCTACCTGGATAGAATTAGACTGGGTTGGGAACAATCATTGAAAACTTTTTCTTTCTTTCTTTCTTTTTTTTTTTTGTTCTCATTTTCTTTGGCTGCTTCCTTTGTCAGATGCATAGATGCTTCAAAGTTTATGACTGAAAATGACATGGCAGGTCAAGGTGATAAACTAAGGCAGAGCTTTACAATTTGGTGATGTTTTGTTCTTGATACTAGTTTTCCTGTTGTAGATCTGATATTACTCAGCATCCCTAATAGTCCTCAAGAGATGTTTGGTTTTCCTTTTTCCTTAAAGATAGACATATGACAAGCCAGGGATTAGGCACTATATTCTACATTGACTTGAGGTTGAGAAAAAACTCAGCGTAGGAAGTAACAGATCACTGTCTAGTTTGATTGACAGCCTTGTTCTAGTCTAATGGGCCACATTCTAAGTAGGGGTCAAGAAGAACTCAGCATGATCAGAGTCATGAATAATCTTTCTTTTGCTGAATTGAACTGAATAAGACAAAAACTGGGGAGGAGACATTACATGTATGTATTTAATCTTTTGGTTGGAATCTTTAGGCACAAGGAATGGCCAGTATAGTGTGAAGTGAAAATAGGAGAGAATGTTTTATTTGACAGGTGGAGTAGGGATAATTTTAGCATTTTAAAAATGACGACAAAATAACTGGAGTAATAAATAAACCACCTGTGGTATACCCAAATAGGAATAGGTCTTTGTTTAGGGAGAAAGTGGGGCTAGTTATCTGCTCTCGGAACCCAGGCTTTGAAATCAGCTAATTGTCATTTGAATTTACTTGGCTCAGATAGGTGTCTTCTAAAAATGATTTTTACTTAGAACTTTTAAAATAAAGATGCCAGAAAGAAATAATTGAGAATGGTTGAAATAATGCTATGAAATAACTCTGTAAGGCTTATTAAAATTATAGTAAACAACAAGCTACTCCTAAGATTCTAAATGTCTTTTTCTAGTTTGGGAATTAGTGAAATCCTTAGATTGGTGTAGATATGGAAATATGTCTGCCTGATTCAGAGTGCATTTCCTTTGTACTTATGTACAAAGTGTAGTTGTAGCTGTGCATTGTCTAGTAATCCTCCTCTACAGTCCATGCTGCCCCACATTTCATGTATCTTCTGTACGAGTTTAGTCATCGACTTAAATCAGAGTCTAAATACTCCTTGCCTAGAGTTCTCAGCCTTGCTAATTGCTTCAAGTTAGAATGCTAGGAACAAAATTTTGGCATGTGGAATGAAACCCTTGGAACTTGTGCTGTTTTCAGTGTGTTTCGCCCAGAGAGATGGAGAGACATTTCTGGTTTGATGGATGGTGCAATACTCAGAGTGTAGGCGGGACAGGCCGTATTCTGAAACTAGCAGGTACACCGTGGGAGATACCCAGGAAATTTTTTTCTGTATGTTGACTTTTCTAAAAAGCCCTGTGAGTTTTATCAGTATATTGATTGTTACAGAGGCTCAGTGATCCACTGTGGGTTTTAATTGGGTGCTGGAGACTTGAGCTTGGCCTCTTGGGAATTGAACAACCAGGTCATCATCTAAATTGTGGGTCCACTGGAAGTTCTAACAGTTTCAGCAGTAGCAGTAGATCATCGGCTTTCCCATTTTAATGCTCTAATGGTCAACAAACCATAAAAAGCACTTAGGAACCCTGGGCTCTTAAAGCAAGGGTGTATGCAAGGAAGCAACTCCTGTCTTCTTCCTCCTTGCCCTGGATTTCAGTGGAAAATACTCTAAGTCTTGGCCATTTATACTTTATAGTTTACAGGCGGTGTGTGGCTGGCATCAGGAGGTGGAGGGCAGGATCTTTCTGAACCAGATCTCCTATTTGAAAAGCCTGGGGGAGAAGGGGTGTGGCTTAGGGGGTCACAGAATAGTACAGATGAAGAATGCTAGTCCTGGCAGTGGGGCCAGGCTCAGTTTTTTCATTGCACTTTCTTAGGTTACCTCTCTTGGCCCAGATGAAAATCTGTCTCTTGCACAGAGCTTCCCTAAGTTTAGTCCATTAGAATGAGGGGTTTCCTATAACTGGCTCAATTGCTTTATCTTGCCTATAAAAGCAAAGTTTAATGCCACTGAAAACTATAACATTTTTGTGGTATCAATTAAAAATACAGTTTTTTTCTAATTTATTTACTCAAATGTGCATTACAAACTAAAACCTGCTTAAAGTAGAAACACATTCAATGTGACCATTGTTTTTCCTTTACATAAGGACAACCATAATTATGTTGTTTGTTCAAATGATTGATTTATATTGAAGTATAGTTGACTCACCTATTAGTTTCAGATGTACAACATAGTGATTTGATATTTCTATAGATTATGTGCCATGCAAAGCTATTACAATATTATTGACTATATTCCCTGTGCTGTACATTACATCCCTATGACTTATTTATTCTATAACTGATAGTTTGTAACTCTTAATTCCCTTCACCTGTTTTGCCGTCCCTCCACCTCCCCTCTAGCAACCACTAGGGTGTTCTCTGTTATCGGTGAGTCTGTTTCTGTTTTGTTATATTTGTTTAGTTGTTTTATTTTTTATATTTCACATATGAGTGAAAACATACAGGATTTGTCTTTGTCTGACTTATGTCACTCAGCATAATACCCTCCAAGTTTAACCATGTTGCCTAAAATGGCAAGATTCCATTTTTTTAGCAAAGTAAAGCTTCATTTTGTGTGTGTATGTACATGTTTGTGTATCCTTTATCTGCTCATCTGTTGATGGACACTTAGATTGCTTCCATATCTTGGCTACTATAAATGATGCTGCAGTGAACAATGGGGTGCGTATATCTTTTTAGTTAGTGTTTTCATTTTCTTTCCATAAATTCTCAGAAGTGGAATTGCTGGGTCATATGATAGCTCTATTTTAAAATCTTTGAAGAAGCTCTGTACTGTTTTCCATAGTGGCTATACCAATTTACATTCCCATCAACAGTGCATGAAGGTTCCCTTTTACCCACAGCCTTGCCAACACTTCTTATTTGTTGTCTTTTTGATAATAGCCATTCTGATGGGTGTGGGGTGATATCTCATTGTGGTTTTGATTTGCATTTCCTTGATGAGAGTGATGCTGAGCATCTTTTCATGTACCTGTTGGCCATGTGTGTCTTCTTTGGAAAAATGTCTATTCATATTTTCTGCCCATTTTTAATTGAATTATTTGTATTTTGATGTTGAGTTGGATGATTTTTAATGTATTTTGAATATTAACCCTTTATAAGACATATCATTTGCAAATATCTTTTTCCATTCAGTAGTTGCCTTTTGATTTTAGATGGTTTCCTTAGATGTGCAAAAGCTTTTTAGTTTTATGTGGTCCCATTTGTTAATTTTTTATTTTGTTTCCCCTGCCAGATGAGACATATACAAAAAATATTTCTAAGACCACTTTCAAAGAGCATACTGCCTATGTTTTCTTCTATGAGTTTTATGGTTTCAGGTACTACATTTAAGTCTTTATTCCATTTTGAGTTTATTTTTGTATATAGTGTGAGAAAATGGATTAGTTTCATTTTTAACATATAGCTGTCCAGTTTTTCCAGCACCACTTATTGAAGAAACTGTCTTTTCTCCATTCTATATTCTTGCCTCCTTTGTCGTAGATTAGTTGACATCATATGCACATGTGTTTATTTCTGGGCTCTCTATTCTGTCCTTATGATCAAGGTGTCTGTTTTGTGCCAGTACCATAGTGTTCTGATTACTATAATATTGTTAATAGTTTGAAGACAGGGAAGGTGATACCTTTACATTTGTTCTTTCTAAGATTGCTTTGGCTATTTGAGGTCTTTTGTGGTTCCATAAAATTTTTAGGATTATTTCTTTTTGTTTTGTGAAAATGCCATTGGTATTTTGACAGAGGTTACACTGAATTTGTAGATTGCTTTGGATAGTATGGACATTTTAACAACTTTAATTCTTCAACTCATGAGCACAGAGTATCTTTCCATTTATTTGTGTTGTCTTTGATTTCTTTCATAAATTTCTTACACTTTTGAGACTACAGGTCTTTTACTTCCTTGTTTAAATTTATTCCTAGGTATTTTATTCTCTTTGATGTGATTGTAAATGAGATTGTTCTCTTGATTTATTTTTCCAAAGGATTTCCATATACTAATTTTTTATCCTGCAACTTTACTGAATTCATTTATTACTTACAGTATTTTTTTTTGGTGAAGTGTTTAGGGCTTTCTATATATAGTATCATGTCATCTTCAAGTAGTAAGTTTTGCTTCTTTCCTTCCAATTTGGATGTCTTCTCTTTCTTTTTCTTGTCTGACTGCCATGGCTGGGCGTTCCAATACTATCTTGATGAAGTGGTGAAAGTGGGCATCCTTATCTTGTTTCTAATCTTAGAGGAAAACTTTCAGCTTTTCACCATTAAGTGTGATGATTGTTAGCTGGAGGTTTGTCATAAATGTTATTTATTATGTTGAGGTATGTTCTCTATAAACTTTCTTCTTGAGACTTTTTATCATGAATAGATATTGAATTTTGTTGAATGCTTTTTCTGCATCTATTAAAATGCTCATGTGATTTCTTTCCTTCATTTTGTGATGTGATGTACATTGACTGATTTTCTGATATTGAGTCATCCTTTCTTCCTTGGAGTAAATCCCATATGATCATGATGTATGATCCTTTTAATGTATTACTGAATTTGGTTGCTAATATTTTGTTGAGGATGTTTGCATTTATGTTCATCAGGAATATTGGCTTGTGCTTTTTCTTTTTTTGTAGTGTCTTTGTCTCGTTTTGGTACTAGAAGTTCTTCTGGGGTGCACTGGGGGCTGCCAGTTTGGTGGGGTGGGGTTGGAGCTGGAGTCGGGTGTGGGCTGGGAGTGTGCCGGGGCAGGTTTCACAGTCCACCTAGAGTACCAGGCACCTATCTCTGCTCTGGGACTCAGAGCAAGTAAGTTTGTGTGCACACACTTTAAGAGCAGAATCTTGGTTTCCTGCAGCCCAATGTCTCTCCCAGGCATAAGTCTCACTAGTTTTCAAAACCATTTGAGGGGGCTTGTCTTCCTAGTGCTGATTCCCAAGGTTGGGGTGCCCCTCACTGTTTAGGGAGGACCTCCAAATTTGTGATATCCTTTTCCTCCTTTGCATTGCCCCCTAGGGGTGTGGGCCCTGGCTCGATTGCTTCTTTTCCCCTCTTACCCGTCTTAGTGTGGTTTTTTCATCATATCCTTAATTGTAGAAGAGATGTTCTTTAGTCTTCATGTTCTCAGAGAGAGTTGCTCTATATGTAGTTGTAGGTTTGGTGTGTCTGTGGGAGGAGGTGGTCTCAGGGTCTCCCTGCTCTGCCATCTTCATCCTGCCTGTAACCTAACAATATTCTTTGGAAAGTTCTTTCATATAATTGTGTTAATGTTATTTAATACATCATCTCCTCACAGGTTTGAAATATCACCTTTATTATGTTATGTTCGCATGTTTGCCTGATTTTGTTTCTGTGCTCTCTTCCTTCCACTGACCTATTTTTCAGTTCCTGTACCAGGATCACATTGTTTTTAAGATAATTTAAGGCATACTTTGAATGTGTAGAGCTAGGCTCCACAATTTATTTATTTTTCATGAATTTCTTTATAATTCTGCATTTTTTTTTTAGGAAAACCTCTTTAATTTAAAGCAAATATGTTAATATAAATGAGATTTTGGTTGGACTTAGATTGAATTGATGGATTTAGGAAAGGGTTGATACCCTTTCCATGTTGAATCCTTTCATCCAGGAATGTGATATATTTCTCCTCTTTGGAGGTCTCCTTTTCTCTCTTTCAGTGAAGTTTTATGATTTTATGCACAGTGTACTTGTGTATTTTTAGATAAATATTTTCTTGCTTAATCAAATTGTAAGCTATAAAATTATGAAATTTTTATATCTTTGTTTTGTAAATAGATTTTTAAAAATTTTATGATTCTTCTGTTGTTACAAGTGTATAAAATTATTGATTTTGATATATTTGCCTTATATCCAAAATCCTAGTAGAACTATCTTAGTGCTTCTACTATTTTGTCAGTTGATATTTTTAGATTTTTGAATTGTCTTGGGTAGACAATCATATAGTTTGGTCTCTGTCTGATAATTGTGCCATTTGATTTCTTTTCCCTGATTAATTTATTGTCTAAAACTACCAGAATAATAGTAATAGGTAATGAACATCCTTGTTTTATCTCCAGATTTAATGAGAATACTTTGGCATTTTATGTTTTCTTAGTTTCCAACTCTACTGAGTTTGAGAAATTTAAATTACATGGAATTTACTTAGTTTTTGAATTTTTGATAGACTTTTCATATAAAAATACCTGGCCCTGGTGTATTTGGGGGGAATAAATATTTGGCTATGTTTTCCATTTCTTCTATGGTTATTGGTCTGAATTTTCAGACTTTTTATCATTTTTGCACTTTGGTCATTTAAATATTCTTATGTAATAATCTCTTTCTTATAGTTTCAATTTTATTGGTTAAGGAGTTGCACACAGTATTCTCTTATAATAAAAATAATCTCCATTTTAAGATTGCTTCTCTTTCTCCATCTTTTATTATTTATGCCTTATCTCTCTCTTTCTTGGTTAGACTTGTTATGCATATTTCTGTGTTAGTAGTCTTTTCAAAGACTTTTTACTTCTTAGGTCTGTCATTTTTATCTTTTTTCATGAATTTTTATTTATTAATAATTTTTCATTTAAAATAATCTTTTTATTTATTTTGTTGGGTTTTTTAAATAGCTCTCTAGTTGAACACTTAGTTTATTTTCAATTGTTTCAAATAAATGTATTTAGGGTTATTACCTTAGTTGCATCCTGCTGGTTTTAATATGTGGTATTCCTGTAGTTGGTTATTTATAAGTAGATTAATGGTCTACTTTTGTTGTTAGCTTATAGTACTGAATGTGACTAGATAATGTGGCCTGTAAATTTCAACTTTGAAGAATTCATTGATGGTTTTATTGTGACTTTACTCATGGCAATTTTTTTGGCAGTATTTCAGAATTCTGCAGGAAAATATATTCTTTGTAAGTTTGGTATTCATTCTATATACATTAATAAAATAAATCTAGTAATAGTGTTATTCACATTCTCAGTAAACTTCTTTTATTTCTTGCTTGCTTATTCTGTCCTTTTCTGAAAGGGATGAGTTAAGGTTTTCTATTATAATTTTGACTTTGTGGATAAAGCCACATTTTTTTTTTTTAGCTTTTGCTTTATATTTTGATGGTGTATTCTTTAGTCCTGATGGTTCATGACTATAGTTATCTTCTCGAGGGAATTACAGCTTATTTCACTATAAATCCCTCCTTGTCCCATTTCATGCTTTTTGATTTGAATTCTACTTTTTTTATGCTAATAATGGCACACATGCTTTCTTTTATTGTGATTTCCCTGACGTATATTTATCTATGCTTTATTTTTAACCTTTTACTATTGTAAGTAGCATATTGCTAGAAATGAAATAATTAACTTTATTGATATGTTTTGTCTTATTATTACCCTTTTATTTTGTGTTTGCATTTTATCATACTTTATTAGGTATATATATTTTTCCTTATCCTGATTTTCCTCCTAGATTAAATTATTTTCCCTTTTAGGGGCTTGAAAAAAAATTTCTTTGTTCTTTACCTTAAAATTTTTAATGAACATATTGAAACATTTTTTTCTATGTTAAAACTTAATAGTTAGCTGTATCCCAGTCCCACACATCACCATCTTTCATTCCTTATAACCAGGGTTTGTTGTAATCATATAGATTTTGTTTCCACAGTGTTATTTATCAATATTTACATTTTTAATTGAAGTATAGTTGATTTACAATATTGTGTTAGTTTTAAAGGTGTACAGCAAATTGACTCAGTTTTATGTATATTTCAAATTATTTTCCATTATACATTATTACAAGATATTGACTATAGTTCACTGTGTTATACAGTATATCCTTATTGCTTATCTATTTTATGTATAGTAGTTTGTATCTGTTAATCCCATACTCCTAATTTATCCCTGTCCTCCTCTCTTTCCCCTTTGGTAACCATAAGTTTGTTTCCTTTGTCTGTGAGTCTGTTTTGTATATAAATTCATTTGTATTGGGTTTGTTTTTTTTTAAGATTCCACTTATAAGTGATATCATGATATTTATTTTCATCTGACTGACTTCACTCAGTATAATTATCTCTAGGTCTAACCATGTTGCTGCAAATGGCAATATTTCATTCTTTTTTAGGGCTGTGTAATATTCTATTGTATATATATACCACATCTTCTTAAACCAGTCATCTGTTTATGGGCACTTGGGTTGTTTCCATGTCTTAGCTATTGTAAATAGTGCTTCCGTGAACATTAGGGTGCATGTATCTTTAATGGCAATATTTCATTCTTTTTTAGGGCTGTGTAATATTCTATTGTATATATATATATACCACATCTTCTTAAACCAGTCATCTGTTTATGGGCACTTGGGTTGTTTCCATGTCTTAGCTATTGTAAATAGTGCTTCCGTGAACATTAGGGTGCATGTATCTTTTCAAATTAAGGTTTTCATCTTTTCTGGATATATGCCCAGGATTGGAATTGCTAGATCATATGATAGCTCTATTTTTATTTTTTTAAGGAACCTCTATACTGTTTTCCATAGGGGCGGAATCCATTTATCAATGTTTACATTTTTAATACACTTTAACATTTATAACAGTTTTATATTTACAGAAAAAAAATTAAAAGATAATGCAGAGTGTTCCTATATACCTCATCCCCAATTTCCCCTATTGTTAATATCTTACATTAGTATAGTGTATTATTATAATTGATGAACTGATATTGATATAGTATTATTAAATGAAGTCTATACTTTATTCAGATTTTCTTAGAGTTTTTAAAATCTAATATAAATTTTTCATTCCAGGATCCCATCCAGAATATCACATATCCCATGACACCTTGTTGTCATGTCTCCTTAAACTCCTCTTGGCTATGTCAGTTACTCAGACTTTTGTTTTCAATGATCGTATCAATTTCTTGTGCCTGCTATAACACATTACCACAAATTTGATGGCTGGAAAGAATGGAAATATATTCTTTCACAGTTCAGGAGGCTAACTGTCCAAAATCTAGCAGGGCCACACTCTCTCTGGGGCTCTAGGAGAGAATCTGTTCCTTGCATCTTCCAGTTTCTGGTGGCTGCCCTGGCCTTCCTGGGCTTGTGGCTGCCTCACTCCAATCTCTGCCTCCATCTTCACATTGCCTTGTTCTATATGTGTCTCTGCATTAGATTCCCTTTCCATCTTTCTTATAAGGACCCTTGTGATGGCATTTAGGCCAATTCAGATAATCCAGGATAATGTCTTCACTTCAGAAGCCCTAATTTAATTACATTTACAAAGAACTCCTTTTCCAAAAAGGGTAACATTTACAAGTTCCAGAGATTAGGAACTGACATCCTTGGGTGGTCTTTATTTAACTTACTAAAATGACCTTGACAGTTCTGACTAGTACTGGTCAAGTGTTTTATAGGATACCCTCTATTGGACTTTGATACTTTTCTTATAATGAAACTGGGCTTACGGGGTTTTGGAAGGTATACCACAGAGGTGAAGTCACATTGCAGCACGTCAAGGGTACATATTATTAACATTATATATCACTGTTGATGTTGACCTTAATCACCTGGTTGAGATGGTGTTTGTCAGATTTCTTTACTGTAAAGTTAGTCTGTTTCCCACTTTCCATACTGATCTCTCGGGAAGGAAGGCACTTGCAGAGGTCACACTTAAGGAGTAAGGAATTGTGCTCTCTTTCCTTGAGGGCAGAGTATCTATATAAATTATTTAGAAATATTCTGCAAGGAGATTTGTCTCATTTCCCCATTTATTTACTTATTCAATAATTTATTTATACCAGTATGGACTCATAGAGATTTATTTTATACTTTGGGTTATAATCAAATACTAATTTATTCAAAGTTAAAATTATTTCATCTTTGGTCACTGGGAGCTCTTCCAGTTAGCTTCTGTGTGTTTTTGATCATCATATAGGTTTTCTTTTTTCCCTAAGTATGTCCTGACTTTCTGGCACATAAAATGCTCTAGTCTCAACCTGTATAGTTTCTCCCTACTTGTAGAATCAACCATGTCTCCAAGAAGCTCTGGATCCTTTTATTGGAAAATGTTGTTAGAAATAAGATCTGGGTGCTAGGTGTGCTCATGCTATGGCATGTCATTTCTTTTGGGTTCTCTCAGCTGATACAGAAAGGAAGTATATGTGTGTATACTAACCTAGTATATGCACATATCTGTAATTATTTCTTTGTGTAATCATTTCTCTGTATAGGCATACCTCAGGGATATTGTGGGTTCAGTTCTAGACCACCATAATAAGCAAATATCACAATAAAGTGAGTTACACAAATGTTTTGGTTTCCCAGTGCATATAAAAGTTATGTTTACAGTACACTGTAGTCTGTTAAATGTGCAATAGCATTATGTTTTTTAAAATGTACATACCTTAATTAAAAAATTATTTTATCCCTAAAAAATGTTAGCCATCATTTGAGTCTTCAGTGAGTAGTAATCTTTGTGGTGGTGGAGAGTCTTGCCTTGATGTTGATGGCTGCTGACTAATCAGGACAGTGGTTGCTGAAGGTAGAGGGTGAGTGTGGCAATTTCTTAATATAAGACAACAGTGAAATTTGCTGCACTAATTGACTCTTCCTTTCACAAACCATTTCTTTATAGGATGCAGTGCTGTGTGGTAGTATTTTACCCACAGTAGAACTTCGTTCAAAATTGGAGTCAATCCTCTCTAACCTTACCACCGCCTAAAATTGATGTAATATTATAAATGCTTTTTTGTCATTTCAACAATCTTTACAGTATCTTCACTAGGAATAGATTCTGTCTCAAGAAAACACTTTCTTTGCTTATCCACAAGTAGCAACTCCTCATCCATTAAAGTTTTATCATGAGATTGCAACAATTCAGTCACATCTTTAGGGTCTACTTCTAATTCTAGTTATCTTGCTATTTCTACCATATCTGTAGTTACTTCCTCCACTGAAGTGTTTCTTAATATAAATACAAAATGTATTTGTGAGTAATGAAACTTAAAAGTCAAAATTACTCCTTGATCCATGGACTGAATAATGGATGTTGGGTTAGCAGGCATGAAGACAGCATTTACCTTATTGTACATCTCCATCAGAGCTCTTGTATGACAAGGTGTATTGTTAATGAGCCATAATATTTAGAAAGAATTTTTTTTTCTGAGCATTAAGTCTCAAAATTGGGCTTAAAATATTCAAGAAACCATGTTGTAAACAGGTTTTGGCTTTCCATTTATAGAGAACAGACAGAATAGATGTAGTATAATTCTATGAGCATTGGCTTCATCTTAAAGTCACCAGCCACATTAGGTCCTAACAAGAAAGTCAAGACTTGCTTGACTCAGGGTTTGCATAAACCTTCAATTTAGAAAAAACACAGTATCTGTGAAGTGCAGTAACATAAAGTGCGGTAAAACAAGGTATGCCTGTGCTCACATTAAGCTAAAGATGAGTTCTTGCCTATGTCGCCGACTCTAATTCATTACCACATGGATCACACTTGCCTACTCCTCTTACTTATCTATAAATTCTCCTCCAACAGTGAGAAACTTGACTCCTACCACCCACCATCCATTTACTTAGTTGTTTATTTATTTAGTATATTTCAATATACACATGTAACAGTATCAGAATCATTAATGCATAGCCCCATGGGAAACAACTTTATTCACCTGAGTATAAAGCATACGAACAGTTTCTTTGCTTTTAGTCTTACAGACTCCACTCATTTCCAAAGTTACTTAGGTCAGCACCTTTTCACTCTGCCCCCTTCAATAAAATTTTTTCCATACATTTATAATTTTCAATTCAGTTCCTCTGTCACAGTCTTCATTTCTTTCTAGAATCCCTTGATCTCCTAAGTCATTTTGAAAATTTGAATTAATTAAAGTTTACTTTTTGCCTTGTAAAGTTCTTTCAGTTAGAACAAATGCGTAATTCCAGTGTCATACAAAGTACTTTATTTGCCTTCAAAATCCCTTGTGCTAAAACATCTATTCAATGTTCCCAACTCCCCCTAAGCCTCTGGAAACCACTGATTGTTTTACTGTTTCTATAATTTTGCCTTTTTCAGATTGTCATATGATTGGAATAATTTGGTATGCAGCCTTTCAGACTGACTTCCTTCATATAGCAATAAGAAAGGTTTTTAAGGTTTATCAATGTCTTTTTTGATTTCCAGAATTTTCTTTGATTCTTAGTTTCCATCTCTCTGCTTACATTACCATATGCTTTTGCATTTTGCCTACTTTTTTCATTAGGGTTCTTTATATATTAATAATAGTTATTTAATTCCCTATGTAATAGTTCCAAAATCTATGTCCTATCAAGTCTGGTTTTGATACTTGCTTTGTCTCTTTAGGCTGGTTTTCTTTAATTTGTCATTTTTTGTTGAAAGCTGGACATGATGTATTATTGGCTAATAGGAACTGAGGTAAATAGACTTTTAGTGTATGATTTTATGTTGATCTGGGTAGGAGTTAGGCTGTGTTTAATACTGTCTGTAGTCGTAGGTGCCAGAGGTTTCAATTTCCTCTAGTGTCCTTGTTTTGGTCTCCCTTTTGTGTTTGTGTTTCCCTAAGAACTTCTTAAATAGAATCTGTGTCTTTTAGTTTCTTCCATTGTAATCCACTATCATTATATTGAAGCCCCATTGATGTGATGTTAAAGTATGAGGGTGGGATGCATTTTATAATCTTAAGATGAAATTTCAGGGGGAGGGTATATCTCAGTGGTAGAGTGCATGCTTAGCATGAACGAGGTCATAGGTTCAATCCCTAATACCTCCATTAGATGAATCAATCAATCAATAAACCTAATTACCCCCCAAATTGATTAAAAAATAAAAAAAAATAAATTTTAGTCTTTTAATGGGCCTATTTCTCTATGTTGTGACCGTCACAAACATTTCTTAGCTTTCCTCCCTTCCTCTTAGGTGAGGCAAGAAGGCTAGAGGAGGCTGGAGTTGGGTAGTTAATTGCCCTTCCCCCAGGTCACATAAAGCTGAGGTAAAGTCTTTTCCCTTGAACAGAAGATCTTTTTTATGGAGAAAGTTCTGGGTTCTTTCATAACATTTACTTTTCCTTTTCCCTTGCCAGAAATACAAAGGAATTTTTCTTGAATCTTTACCTTGAGAATCTGGTGGAGTTCTTGAGGGGTAAAACCCATGAAAGTGTGGTGGCTTCCCAAAATCTGGGTCTCTAGCAGTCCACATTCAGTCTCCAACAGCTCATAGTTACCATTTAAATAGGGCTACCAGTTTATGGCTCCAGTGGCTTCTGTTCCAAGTAAACTGATCTTGTCTATGATTCAATATCATGTTGATATTAAAAACTATTGCAAGCTGTGATCAGCTGTGATTTCAGGGTGATGGTTTGCCCTGTGGTCTCAATATTCTGACAGGTCCAAGAGATATCATTGATTTTTTGTTTGTTCAGCTGTTTTCTTCTTGTAAGAATGGGAGTGACTACTTCCAAATTCTTTACATGGTGAGCTGAAACTGGAGGTGGTGGTGTTTATTTTTAATTTAGCTAACATTTAGAAGCATAGCAAACCTTGCATAATGTTTACTATGTACCAGGTATGGTACCAAATATTTATGTATTAGCCAATTTAATTTCTACAGTGCCCTGTGATATAAGTATTATAATCATCGTCCTCTTTTGCAGATGAAGAAACTGAGGCACAGAGAGGTTAGGTATTTGCCCAAGGTCACACAGCTGGTAAATGGGGATTCAGGATTCAAAATTGAGGCAAACTGGCTCCAGAATCTACTTTCTTAACAATGACACAATACTAAGTCCTTTCTCAATAATTCCATTGTTTTGCTGGGCTATATCATCAAGGAAAGTTTTTGTTGGGGGAGAATATATCAATAGCACTGAAATTTTTACAGGAATAGGAATGTCTGTTTTCCTCTCCTACTTGATTAGCATACAGGTAAGTGTGGAATTCCAGATGCAAAATCCTTTTCCTTTAGAACTTTGTAGATAATGCTGCATTATTTCATTGTTTTCTAAATTTTGGTTTTGAAGATGAAAATTCTGATGTCAACTTGATTTTTTAGTTTTTTGCATATGATTTATTTTTTTCCTTCTCTGGGAGCTTGTAGATTTTTCTCATTATCCTTAAAGTTTAGAAATTTCCTGATGTGCCTGCCACTCTGCTCTTGTATTTTGTGGGTCTTTTTTTTTATCTGAAGCTTCAAATCTTTCTTCAGTTCAAAGAAATTCTCCTTTTTTGTTTCCTTGATTATCCACCATCAACTCTGTTTTATTCTTCTGCAATTCCAATTAGTTGGATATGGTATCTCTTAGATCTACCTTTAATCTCTCAATTTTCTCATATAATTTCTTTATTTTTATATTTTAATTTATTCTCTGGAGACATGGACGAATTTCTGAACTCTCTCTTTTTTACTATTATTTTATTAAAAATTTTTTTTGTTCTTCTGGTCTCAGATCCTCTGTGTCTTTAAGCAGTTTCTTAGACTTTTTTGTTCCTTTCTCATTTCCATTGTTTAATTGCTTTGGTCTTACTTTCTCCTTTGTAGTCTCATTTTTTATGGAATTTTGGGAGGGAAAAGTTATTCTATCATTTTGGACAGAAGATCTCAAATGGGGGTTAGAATGTTGTAAACACTGGAATGTGCTCTTGACATGTTGATGTTATAAACTACTGTGATCACTGTGGTGACCTTCTAATGATATTGTTTGGTTGTTGGTGAATTTTGTCTCCATTGCCAAGTTAGGGCTAGAGATTAATTCTGTTTGGTGAAATAATTCTTAGCTTATGTTCTGACACCAACATATGCCCCATTGTAAGAGTGGCTCAGTAATCCACAGTACTTAGCATCCTTGCTGCCCTTTCCCACTTACTCCCGGAGTTGAGATCACTTATCAGTGCTTCAAGTGGTTTGGGAAGGAAACTTGTAGTAGATTCCTAATGCATTTCAGTTCCTGAAAATTTCTTGTTTACCAATAGACTATTTTATTAGTCCTGGGTGGATATTTTGGAGGGATTATGGAAGACCATCTCTCAGGTAGGGCAGAATATGTTTGACCCCACGCTGATAGGCACTAAAAGAGTATCAGGATATTAAACACACCAGATTAGCAGAAGGAGGAAAAGCACAGTAGGGGCAGGATGGAGAGGTTACACTCTGTCACACTAATGAATCTCTTCAGTGAAGAATTCAGTAAACATAAAGGACATAAAATAGAAGATGGTTTCAAGTGTATATTAGATGTTATCACAACAAAATAGATGAAAGCATAAGCCAAAAAGGACTGTGAGAAGAAAAGACCTAAAATATAGGGGCATTTGATAGCAGAACCTAAATGATCCTAGAATTATGACAATGATAAATCTTGGAGTGCTTTTTAAAATTTTCTCCCTCTGGGGTTTTAGGGCAGTGAGAGGGCAAGGTGTTTTGAATGATTCTTGTTTGTTCTTAGGCCTCTGAAGTACTTCCAGCCCTAGAGAACCAAAGGGACAGGGAAAGGTGCAGAAGAGAGTTTATAGGCAACTGTATGCTTCAGGTTTGTTGATGGCAACGATGACCTGCTTTCTTTCCTTGTCGGCCTAGATCACTAATATGGAAAAGGAGGCAGGAATCTCTTGATCAGAAAGTCCAGAAATGAAGGTAAACAAATGAGAGGAACTTCTGTAGCATAATAGAGGGCCATTAAAGGTTTTTTGATCAGGAAATGCCATGATTATAGATGCGCTTTAGAAAATGTGATTGGCACACAGGTGTGGGATAGATCAAAGTGATGAGAGATACAATGTATAGGAGACCAGTTTAATGGTTATTACATATTCCAGTGATTAGGTGATGACATTCTGAATGAGGTTGGTGAGAACAGAAATAGAAAAGTGGGGGCAGATTCAACAGATGATGTTATGGTAGACCTTAAAGGACTTGAAAAATGTTGGGGTGGAATGTGTGAAAGAGGAGTACAAAAGAATCACAACAGTAACAATAATATACTTTTCTATACCTCAAGAACTGTTATGGGTTCATTAAATGTTTTAATCCATTTAATCTTCTCAACAACCTTATAATATAGGTACTATTATTAGCTCTGTTGTACATATGATCAAAAGAGGTTATGTAATTTATTCTAGGTGATAAAACAAATATGTGTCAGTATTCAAAAACTACATCTTAGCTTCATCTCTCAGACAGTGAATCTTGGTAAATTCCCCATCCATTTATTTGGGCAAGCCAGAATATTTGAAGTAATTCTAGGCTTCTCTGTTACCCACATCTACTATATTATTTAAGTCCAGTTGATTCTTTTTGTTAAATGTCTCTCACATCCATTCCTGCTTCTCCATCCCCACTGCCCTCTCTCTTAAATAAATGCTGGTTAAATGAACAAATGAATAAAGAAATGAAAATCTCCAAGGGTTTGAGTTTGGGTAGATGGGGAGAAAGAAGAACGTGACTATGTGTTATGTGTTCTTATATGTTGGGAAGATAAGCTGGTGTGAGAAGGAAACTTTGCTTTGGTAGAGGTGATAAATTGAGGAACAATAGCAAGACCTCACCAGAAATAATTTAGCTTTAAAAATGTATTTTCCATTTTTAGTCTCCACTTAAGAACAGAACTGTTTTAGAAGCTAGGATGTAATTTGATCCTAAGAGACTCTATGACAGTATGAAAATTATACCAGAATTCACTGTGCTCTGTTTGACTCCTCATCAAAGATAGAGGCATTCTTACAGAATAGTTTGATTTCAAAAATGCTTATGTTCCTTTGAAAAAGTTATAACATACCCCAAAAAGTATAGGCAAGAGAATAAAAGTCCCACTCAGTCCCCTACTAGAGATAACCACTGTGAAGAAACATTTTGCTGCACTTGCTTCTTAAACTATGTTTTGTCTTACCTGGTTGAGATCATATTATATTCAATTTTACAGCTTCTTTTTGTTCACTTAAAATTTTATAATAAGCATTTTCTCATATCATTAAATGTATCTATAAACATTTTAATGGCTGTATGTTGTTCCATCTTATAGGTACACCATAACAAATCATTTCCCATGTAAATTATACAACTTCATTAAAAAATGCAGACAAAAAATCTAGGAGAGATTGAGAGAAAATTATACACGGAGTTTATGTGCACAAATACAACGCTGTCTCAATTTCAAGGCAGATGGGACTCAAAGTCATGCCGTGTGAGTGTGACATAAGCGGTACACATCTGAATGCAACAGTGAAAGAGGTAAATGTTAGTGAGTGCAGAGGGTGTCCAGAGATGCCATGAGCAAGTTTGAGGCCTGGCCACTCCAGGCGGCTTTAGGAGAGGGCCATAGACTGAATGTGTCCCTCCCAAAATTCTTATGTTGAAACTTAATCCTAATGTGAAGGTATTTGGAAGTGGGGCCTTTGGGAGGTGATTAGGTCATGAAGGTGGAGCTGTCATAAGTGGGATTAGAGCCCGTGCAGAAGAGACCCAAGAGACCCCGGAGCCCTTCCGTATGTGAGGGTACAGCCAAGAAAAGATGGCTGCTTATGAACCAAGACGTGGGCTCTCATCAGACGCCAAATCTGCGGGTGCTTCATCTTGAACTTTACACAGGCTCCAGCACTGTGAGAAATAAGTTTCTGTTGTTTGTGAAGTCACCCAGTCTACGATATTTTGTTACAAAAGCCTGAACAGATCAAGACAGGGAGTCTGATTGGTGGGAGTAAGGTTGTTTATCTATTAAGTAATTCATTAAAGAGCTTTTTCTTGATCAGGTATGTGGCGTCCCCCATGCAATTCCTTTAGGCAATGTGGACACAGAGGACTGCAGTCTGGCATCAGGAAAGGTCTGGATTTATACACGCGGTAGTTAATTGTGATTATTTCTTTCCTTGCAAAATATTGGGGAAACCCTTTTTCCCTGTTTGCATCTCAGTTCACTCACACACCCTGAGGGTCAATAATATGCCAAAGACTGTGTAAATTAAATGAAACATAAGATACTGTTCCAGCCTTTCAGAGGCTGAAGATTTGGGGGAAATGATGAGTAAGGAGACAAATTGCAATGAAATGTTGTGATATATGGAGACAGATATGAAGAAAAAAATATAGAGTAACTCTGCTTGGGAAAGTTACTTTTGAGCTGGATCTTATAGGTGGAGAGGGCATCTGGAAGATGAAGAAAGGATGGGGTTGTGCAGGTTATTCTCCATCTGCCCCCTAAATCCGATCTTTACCTATCTCTGTCCTGTTATGTGCTGTCCCTTAGGTCTGCATCACCCAGGATCCCTTCTGGCTTCCATTTGGATTCAGCCAATTGGAGATATTAGCAGAGGTCAGAGGGTAGGAGAGAGAGGTTCGGGTATTTCTTCTCCCGCTTTCTCCTAGCTCTGCCACATCATTCTGCCCGTGGCTGGTCTCTCTACCTCTACATCTGAAATGATAAATTAGAGGCTGACATGACCATCAATGTGTTTTGGAAGATGGCAGGTGGCAGTGCTAAGCGCAGAGTGCAGTGGGAAGAAACAGGATCAGGAAGGCAACTATTATAGTAGTTCCTGCAGGAGATTAGGAAGGTCTGTGTTAAGGCAGTGGATGTGGGCTAGAGACAAGAGGGCACATTTCAGAGACATCTCTGAGGCTGGTACTATGAGATTTAGTGATCGGTTAGTACAAGGAGTGAGAGAGGCAGTAAATGTGACAAGTTTTTTCATTTGGTGATACCAAGGGAGTTGATGACAGGAATAGGGGAAGATGGGGCTGTGGGGGAGAAGGGCAGAAGATGAGTTTGGATTGCAGTTTTTTTTTTATCAGATTTAGGTCTTTGTTGCCAGAAAGACATTGGGTTATGCTTATGTACCTCCTTGCATTTATCAAGGCATTTTAAATTATTGTGAGTATTTAAAAGCCTTTTATGTGTAGCACACTTACCTACCATGCAGGGGTTATGAATTGTGAGTTGTTAGCCATAAAGAGTGCATCTGCAACTCACAAATTATTGATAAAAAATGAAGGAAAACTTGCAGCCAGTGCTTTAAATTATTAAATCATAAGTGAAAATGCTTTTGGTGAATATGGAAGGGTGGAGGAGAGTTGAGGTACTTAAGAATGAGTGCAGAAATAAGGAGGTTCTGTTGCCTATACAAGTTTTCCTTTTTAAATTTGGTATTATTCCTGGCAAAATTTATTTTTTAAAGGGTAACTTTATAAACCATTATTGAAGTCAATTTCCAAGGCTAAAGTGTGAGGGACAATTTTGCTGTCATTTGTCACCCAAGAGCCTGCACTTCCAGTGCTGTGATTATTTCAAGGTGAAAGGTGAGACGAAATGCTCCTTACGGTTTATTCAGCTGGGATGTCAGTAATGGTAATCTCAGTCGCTATGGTATTTGAGCCTGTTGGCTCTGAAAGGATTTCCTCTTTTCCACAAAGAGAGAGCAGAATGGCAGTGTCAAAGATAAAAAGAAATGAGATTTAGAAAAAGTGGATTTCTGTGTCCACAAAATAGCTTTCTATTCAGGGAAGCTTTAATAGGAATTAGTAGTATTGTTTCACATAAAGGGCTAGATTAATGCAGTGCGATGAAAAGTAGATGTATTTATAGTTTAAAAGTGTATACTCTGTGACATCATTTGGTGAATTAAAAAATCAGTGATGTATATAAGGCTGTTTCTTATGTTATTATTAAAACACTTCTACTTTACATTTATAAACATATACATAGATTTAGTTTAAATATTATATCTAGAAAGACCCATTTGTGTATCCGAGTTGGTGGAAGACAGCAGGCCAACCCGGGAACGGGAAAACTAGAGATACTTTCCTTTCTGTAACCTCAGTCAAGGGCCAAATCTCCTTGTTGTTTTGTTCGACCACAATTTCTGCAGATGACGGTATTAGACAAGCTTTTGGGGGATCATTTCATATGTGCTGGAAAAGTTACGATGAACAAGAAGATATAATACTAGCTCTACAGGAGTTTATAGAGTTAGAGAAAACTCAATGGCCTTAGAAATAAATAGATCTTATTTATATTTTAATTGCTAAAGATCTGGGAGATGGGAGTTTAGAGTTCCTATCCAGCCCGTTCATTTTACAGATGAGGAAACTGAGGCCTGGAAATGTTAAGTAAGCTGCCCAAGGTCTCAGAGCTAGTCTGTGGCAAAGCTAAGCTAATTTACTTTGAGCCCCGTTCGTTTTCTGGAGTACCGCAGAGCTAAGACTCTGAGGGGAAAGTGGAAGAGTAAGAGAAATGGGGAGAGGACGCGTGCCAGTAAGGCGCTCTTTGGCATCAGAGCTTGTGGGCTTTTTACAGTGATGCGCCTGTTTACTGTTTGCTCAGTGCAGAGTTCACTATCTATTTCAATGTGGAGGTTCAAGCCAGAAAATCAGCTGAGTGACATGAAAAGAGGAGAGGAGTGATGTGTGTGTCAGAAGTCTGGGTTTCCTTTGTCCTTCACTGGCTCTGGTATTTGGAGCAGTCACAGCTTCTCTGGGCTTCAGGCTCCTCAGCTAATACTTGCTTTTTGATATTATTGTGATGGACATTTCCTGGCCTCCCAATATCCACTTTTCTTTTCTTTTTCTTTCTTTCTTTTTTTTTTTTTTTTGAGACTGCAGCTTAATATCCTTTTGGGGATTTATTCTTCCCCCTTAATGAGACTATCATTCAAAGTGTCCTGACTTTCTTTCTTCAAAGGGTGGACATGTCACTCAAGGTAGCCCATCATAGTCTTTCTCTGGGACTGTATTTCCTGAGAGGATTTACGGAAAGGTGGAAAAACACGTCTTATTTCTGGCTTATGTTGGTGGTGAGTCCCTGAAGAGACATCTATCAGTTCCTGCTACTTGGGTCCCTGGAATTGCCCTTGTTCTTGCTTCTTCTCAGATGAACAGATGTTTCTTCAGTCTTCCCTTCAAATCATCGAATTACTCATATCTATTTCAGTTTTCTGCTTAAGTTAGCTAGATTTAGTTTCTATTGCTTACAACCTTGATTGATATACCGATAGGCTTATCATGAGGCTAAAATAAAAAATAAGCCTCTAATCAGATGAGTGTTATCATTACTTATGCATATTACTTCTTTCATTCTTAAGGGTTTTCTAAATTACATATCTGTTTCATGTCACATGTCTTGCCAACTGAGTATAGTACATGCCTTTGGAGTCTGGGAATTTTTGGACAGAAAGTTAAGTACCCTCTATCTTAATATTTAAGATTCAAGAGGAGATAGAGTCATAATTCTCTACGGAATGAGGAGACATGAGAGAGAAAATGTGCACGTCGTCTCCCAGACTGCCAAGAATAAGCTGGCAAACCTTCGAGTGGTGAAGGCTGGACACATGCCTGTAAGTAGAGTTCCTGTTTCTCATTTCAGATGACATCAAGCCAGGCACCTGGAGCCCAGACTGTTTACTCAGAGCTTCAGGAAATGCTGTGGTCCTCAATTATTTCATGGTTCTGCTGTTCATGTCCACAGAAGACCATCTCTTATATTCTTCCTCATTCCCATGTCATTACTCCTCTGAGAGAAGGAAACATTAAACAGAAATACTATATCAGCCTGGAGGCTGCCCAAAGTGACGCTCCTAAAATGATACTGTGACCATTTTGAGGCTGGAGAATGCTGTGAGAATACCTTAATAATTTTCAAGGAGGCTCTTTTATATAAATACACATAAGGCAGTGGTTCTCAAACTTTAACATGCACAAGAATGCCCTAGGGGCTCACTAAAATGCAGATTTGGGGGACCCATCTCTAGAATTTCTGATTCAGTTGTTCTTGGGAAGGTCCAAGAATCTGCATTTCTAACAATGCTGCTAACCTCAGAATCATGCTTTGAGAACTGTTGATCTAGGAATAATAATTTAATCAATAAATTAATATGCTTTCACTTATTTTGGGGTGTACAGGACCTTGAGATGAGGGCAGGATTAAATTAAGGTTGTAACTGCAGGGGTGTAAAGAGAAAGAAAAGATTAATAATCAGCTATTACCAAAACAGAATTTTCAAGCATGCAAGGTGTGATAAACTTGAAAGTGAGAGTAGGTTGATAAAGAAAAGGATTTTGTAAACTCCTTTATTTCTTCCTTTGATATGTAAAGGGGCAAGCTAGTAAATCAGATCATGGGGTTTTTGTTTTTGATTTGTTTTGCTTTTTTGATTACAGAGTTAAATATGGAAGGTCTTGCCAAAAACAAAAGCCAAAAAAGGGGAAAAGTTGGTCTTTTTCACCCTTCTAGACTAAGGGTAGGAAAACAGATAATGAGATGTGTGTCTCTCTAGGCTGAAGTCTTCGGTGGGGGATGGTCATAGATATAGGGGCTCCTGCCCTAGTTCTCATTGCAGTCTGGAAGCAGGTCACCCCAGCAGCCTGCACAGCCATATCCCAGTCACTTTGGCTCAGCATGGTTGGATGGAGAGAGGATCTGAATTTATTTAGGCGTTCTGAGTCTCCCTTAGATCCCATGTAGTGTGGAAAGAATCCAGAAGTTCACCTGTACCCTTGGAGGGATGGGGAAGGTAGCTGAATGTGGGTCTTTCCTTGTGATGGGGACCAAGTTCACAGTCAGGGGCTTAGTGTGGACACCTGAACCAGAGGAGAAATGAGAGTTCCAGTCTACCTTAGGGAAGACCATGGCCCTTGTGAGAGCCAGGGTGGGGTCTAGTTCAGCAAAGAGGTGACCAGTGCTCACTGAGAGCACTGACCCAGCCAGGAGAATACTTATAGCCTTCAACAGCAATAGATGCCCACAGAATGATCAGGCATGGGACCAGTCATACCTCACTGGTCAGCAGTCCATGGAATAGCCAGAACAGCCACTCTGCTGTAGAAATTAACATGAGCCCTGAGAACAGCTTGTGGATGAAAGAATCTCATTTCCCCTCCAACGACCCCAGGCCATTTCTCTCACACAGCTACATACTTTGTTAAAGAGTAGTGGGTGGGCTCAGAACTTGGAAACACTACAATTTACTTAAGTCTTTTAAGCAGTGACTGAGTTAAATTACTGGTTTTAACTGAGGTTACCAGCTAAGACTAGTATTTCCTCAACCCTGCCTCCCCCACGTGGAACTACACAATTACAGAGAAATAAAGATGCTTTCTTGGTACAACTGAAGGTGGAATTGTTAGCCTGTATACTGGTAAAATCTAAGGGTATCAGGCATTGTTGCATATAGGGATTCAAAGAAGGTCTTCAAGGCTCTCTTTTTTTCTTTCAGGTCTGCTTTATTTTGTGTTGAATTCACTTTTAGGCAGGATTTAACAAGTGGTGGCAAAGAAGGTCACCAGCAGTTCATTATGTTTAGTGATATCCTATCACCCTTGATCAATTCTCCCAGAAAGACTCTGGCTCTGCTCGGTGACATGTTATCCCACTTGGTGGGAGGGATGGGCTATGTAATTGACATCCTCACCTGGTGAGGGAGGAGCCTTTTCTGAAAGAAAAATAATACTGAACTAACACTAATGTAGGAGATGTTGTCTAGAACATAATTGTGGCTATAGGCCCCACTGTGATCATTATTCTACCTGATATCTGGGAGGAAATAGCTTATGACAAACTATGAAGCGCCCCAGTGTTATTTGCATACGTGCTTCTGGAATCTGGAATCTGTGAGAGGCTTATTAAAGGAGTTTGGGAACTGGTATCCTCCACATTTGTGATGTTACAACTGTTAGTGCAAAGGAAGATTCTTGTGTTAGGAAAATACTTGAGACAAGATGCCATCAGCTCATCTTGAATGTTTGCTAGGTATTTCACCCTCTCCATTTGGTTAATTAATTTATCCTTTATGATTTACCTCAGGTAGTATTTCCTCCAGGAAGCCCCCTCAGTGCTGCAGCAAGTGCCTTTCTGTGGCTCCCTTAGTATTCCTTTGAATATGATCACATGATTTATTGTCTAGACTGGTTCACATTTGAGATTGAAATTATTAATACTAATTTTTAAAATAAGGCAAAAATACAGGTATAAACTGGAATTGTCTCAGGCAGTGAGGAGTGTGGGCCTCCTATCTACAGATGTTGTTCTGCTATGGTAATTACTTACTTGTTTGTCTTCCCAACTCGCTGGTGAGCCATTGGATACTGGAGATTATTTCTTATTCCAAATGCTCAACACAGTGCTTGATAAATGCTTTTTAATGTTGAACAAAGAAGCTCCCCCTAGTTCTTGATGGCTGGCAGATTTACTTAGTCTCCCCAGATCTATAGGGGTTAATACATGCTTCAGGTATGTTTGATCATTTCCCTTCCCCTCTTTATTCTTGAATGTTGGCACAGATTCATGTATTTTAAAGGTCTTCCTTCCATATCGCTCCAATGCGGATGAGGCTAATTACATGATTCTACTCTGAAAAATCTGAACCACCAACAAAAGGGAATCAGGCTGCTTCAACTAGTGTTTAGATCTAGTAACTAACCCCTTCCTTTAGCTTTATTTGAAAATTCCTATTTCAGATATATCACACTATAAACTCACAGCCTAAACATAGTAATAGCTTAATTTATTTTGCTTTTCTATGGTAGGTTTGTATATACATTCATTTCAAAATATAATCTTCTAAACTCGCAGATATTCATAATCATTTAGAAATGATAAAAAAAAAGTTGTCAAATACTTGTAATTATAGAAATTGTCACTCAAATTACAGGAAGCTTAGAAAAGCTTTATTGCTGTTTAGTGTTGTTTGAATGCTCCTGAGTATGCTATTGAGAGCTTTGATAAATCAAGAGGGCTAAAGGATGGAAATGGCCATAGTGTTTAAATTATGTTATACTTAAATCCATTTAATTGACTATTTTCACAAACATGGTGTTCTTTTGTAAGAAACATTTAAAAAATCATTTTCTTCTGTGTTTTCCTTTACAGAACCCCCCCCCCCAAATTATCCCTGCATGCTTTTGTATTTCTCATTCTTTGGTTTTCTTCCAATGCATGTATATAATTATATGTTCATGTTGTCATGGTGATTCAGGGGTAGAATTGTGAGGCGGTTGTAATCACTTGCCTCAGCCAGAAACCCTCTGTCCAGCCCAGCTAAATCAGCAATGTAATGATAGATGGTCAACATATTTTTTGCTGTGAATTCATCTGTTGTTGGGATATTCTTAAAAATATTTCTGTAACTACCAGAATTTATTCTGTGTATAGCACTAATTTGTATTACAGAATTTTAAAATGTAGTTCTTCAGCCTTTTACATTTAAATTTCATTGTGATGATTTTTTTCAAAGTCATATTGAGTCAGATGACACGTTGCTTCCTAGCTAATTTTTTTCTTCCTCCTAAGCATATAGTTTCTTCCAAAAAAGAATATATATTTTTTCAATTTGTAAAAGTAAAACATGGGCATTTAAAATATTAGAAAATACATAAATCCATAAAATAAAAGCTTTCTTTATGTCAGCCCCTCTTCAGACTTAATAATATCCCCAGATATCTTTCTAACTTTTCTATTTTTACCACAAAATGGACCACACTTTACACAGTTGGTCACCTGACTTTTTTCACTCAATATTGATGTACTTTATCCTTTTTAACACCTGCCTAGTATTCTATGGTAGAGATGCAGTATAATATCTTTGGTAAGTCTCTTAGTGCCTGACCTTTATATTGTTTCTTACCTTTCCAATTACAAATTGTAATACCATAAATTAACATTTGGATACATATGTCTTTTTGGACTTCCATGTGTGTTTTTGGGGGAAACAGTCATAGTTATCTTTACCTCCAAGCTTAATCATACCAGTCCATCTGAATGTGCCTCTAGTGGGTTGAAGAGTTATGTCTATCTAGAACCTCAGAATGTGACCTTATTTGGAATAGGGATCTTTGCAGAAGTAATTCAGCTAAGGATCTCAAGATGAGATCATCCTGTATATAGGGTGGACCAATGACTGGTGTCCTTATGAGAGAAAGGAGAGGGAGATTTGACACACAGACACAGAGGATAGCAGGCCATGTGAAGACAGAGGCAGAAATTGGAGTGACATGTCTACATTATAAGAACACTAAGTATTGCTGGCAGTCACCAGAAGCTAGGAGAGAAGCAGGGGACAGATTTTTCACTCAGAGCCTCCAGAGGGAACCATCCTTGCTAACACTGAACACCTGGCCTCCAGGACTGTGAGAGAATAAATCTTTGTTGTTTTAAGCTACCAAATTTTGTGGTAATTTGTTACAGCAGCCTTAGGAAAGTCATACAATGCCTCCAATCAGTTCTTAAAGTTCTTCAGAGATTCCCCTGTAATCCTCACCAAGTCCAAAAGCCAGCATGCTCTCCCTCCCCCTGCAGCCTCTTGGTTGCCCTTTCTGCATCTGGCCCCTGTGATCCAGCCTCCCTGAGCTATTAGCGGACACTTGCCCATGTAAAGACCATTTGCATTTTTTCAGTGTCTTCTCTCTTGCAGATCAGCTCCTTGCCTCCCACTCTTGAAGTAATCTTCATATCAACTGAACTCTGTGTATTTTTTGAAGCACTTATGCCTTTCTACTACCTGTAAAGCATCCTCACTAGATTATGAGCTCTTCCAGGACTCAGACTGTATTTTATCTTTTTCTGTAACCCCACAGAGTCTGTTGTGGACTCAATGTTTGTGTCCTCCCCAGGTTTATATGTTAAAGCCCTAATTCCTAATGTGATGATATATGGAGGTGAGGCTTTTTTTTTTTTAACATTTTTTTGTGATTTATACTCATTTTACAATGTTGTGTCAAATTCCAGTGTAGAGCACAATTTTTCAGTTATACATGAGCATATATATATATTCATTGTCACATTGTTTTCTCTGTGAGCTACCATGAGATCTTGTGTATATGTCCCTGTGCTATACAGTATACTCTTACTTATCTATTCTACAATTTTGAAATCCCGTCTATCCCTTCCCACCCTCTGCCCCCTTGGCAACCACAAGTTTGTATTCTATGCCTATGAGTCTATTTCTGTTTTGTATTTATGCTTTGTTTGTTTGTTTGTTTTTTAGATTCCACATATGAGCGATCTCATATGGTATTTTTCTTTCTCTTTCTGGCTTACTTCACTTAGAATGACATTCTCCAGGAGCATCCATGTTGCTGCAAATGGCATTATGTTGTTGGTTTTTATGGCTGAGTAGTATTCCATTGTATAAGTATACCACCTCTGCTTTATCCAGTCATCCGTTGATGGACATTTAGGCTGTCTCCATGTCTTGGCTATTGTAAATAGTGCTGCTATGAACATTGGGGTGCAGGTGTCATCCTGAAGTAGGGTTCCTTCTGGATATATGCCCAGGAGCGGGATTCCTGGGTCATGTGGTAAGTCTATTCCTAGTCTTTTGAGGAATCTCCATACTGTTTTCTACAGCGGCTGCACCAAACTGCATTCCCACCAGCAGTGTAGGAGGGTTCCCCTTTCTCCACAGCCTCTCCAGCGTTTGTCATTTGTGGACTTTTGAATGATGGCCATTCTGACTGGTGTGAGGTGATACCTCATTGTAGTTTTGATTTGCATTTCTCTCATATTAGTGATACTGAGCATTTTTTCATGGGTTTATTGATCATTTGTATGTTCCTTGGACAATTGCTTGTTTATGTCTTTTGCCCATTTTTGGATTGGGGTGTTTGGTTCTTTCTAAGTCGTATGAGCTGCTTATATATTCTGGAGATCAAGCCTTTTTCGGTTTCATTTGCAAAGATCTTCTCCCATTCTGTAGTTTGTCTTTTTGTTTTACTTATGGTTTCCTTTGCTGTGCAGAAGCTTGTAAGTTTCATTAGGTCCCATTTGTTTATTCTTGCTTTTATTTCTTCTAGGAGAAAATTTTTGAGATGTATGTCAGATAATGTTTTGCCTATATTTTCCTCTAGGAGGTTTATTGTATCTTGTCTTATGTTTAAGTCTTTGATCCATTTTGAGTTGATTTTTGTGTATGGTGTAAGGGAGTGTTCTAGCTTCATTACATTACATGCTGCTGTCCAGTTTTCCCAACACCATTTGCTGAAGAGACTGTCTTTATTCCATTGTATATTCTTGCCTCCTTTGTCGAGGATGAGCTGACCAAAAGTTTGTAGGTTCATTTCTGGGCTCTCTATTCTGTTCCATTGGTCTATATGCCTGTTTTTGTACCAATACCATGCTGTCTTGATGACTGTAGCTCTATAGTATTGTCTGAAGTCTAGGAGAGTTATTCCTCCAGCCTCTTTCTTTCTCTTCAGTAATGCTTTGGCAATTCTAGGTCTTTGATGGTTCCATATAAATTTTATTATGATTTGTTCTAGTTCTGTGAAATATGTCCTAGGTAATTGGATAGGGATTGCATTAAATCTGTAGATTGCCTTGGGCAGTGTGACTATTTTAACATTGATTCTTGCAATCCAAGAGCATGGGATATCTTTCCACTTTTTAAAGTCTTCTTTAATTTCCTTCATCAATGGTTTATAGTTTTCTGTGTATAATTCTTTCACCTCCTTGGTTAGATTTATTCCCAGA
The DNA here is from genome assembly GCF_036321535.1 of Camelus dromedarius. NCBI lineage: Eukaryota > Metazoa > Chordata > Mammalia > Artiodactyla > Camelidae > Camelus > Camelus dromedarius. The sequence goes on from NC_087437.1 coordinate 49,008,880, forward strand.
TATTTTATTACTTTGGGTGCTATTTTAAAGGGGATTGTTTCTTTACTTTCTTTTTCTGTTGATTCATCATTAGTGTAAAGAAATGCCACTGATTTTTGAACGTTAATCTTGTAACCTGCTACCTTGCTGAATTCTTCGATCAGCTCTACTAGTTTTTGTGTGGACTTTTTAGGGTTTTCTGTATATAGTAACATGTCATCAGCAGATAGTGACACTTTTACCTCTTTTTTTCCAATTTGGATCCCTTTTATTTCCCTCTCTTGCCTGATTGCTGTGGCTAGGACTTCCAAGACTATGTTGAATAGGAGTGGTGATAGTGGGCATCCTTGTCTTGTCCTAGATTTTAGTGGGAAGGTTTTGAGTTTTTCACCATTGAGTACTATGCTGGCTGTAGGTTTGTCATATATAGCTTTTATGATATTGAGATATGTTCCCTCTATACCCACTTTGGTGAGAGTGTTTATCATAAATGGGTGTTGAATTTTATCAAATGCTTTTTCTGCATTGATTGAGATGATCATGTGGTTTTTGTCCTTTCTCTTGTTGATGTGATGTATTACATTGATTGATTTGTGTATGTTGAACCACCCTTGTGTCCCTGGAATGAACCCCACTTGGTCATGATGTACGATCTTTTTTATGTGTTGTTGGATTTTATTTGCTAATATTTTGGTGAGGATTTTGGCATCTATGTTCATCAGTAATATTGGCCTATAATTCTCTTTTTTTGGTAGTGTCTTTGCCTGGTTTTGGTATCAGGGTGATGGTGGCTTCATAGAATGAGTTTGAGAGTATTCCCTCCTTTTCAGTCTTCTGGAAGAGTTTGAGAAGGACTGGTATGAGTTCTTCTTTGTATGTTTGGTAGAATTCCCCGGTGAAGCTGTCCGGTCCTGGACTGTTATTTGTAGGCAGGTTTTTTTTTATTGCTATTTCAATTTCATTTCTAGTGATCAGTTTGTTCAAGTGGTCAGTTTCTTCTTGATTCAGTCTTGGTGGACAGTATGTTTCCAGAAACTTGCTCATCTCCTCTAGGTTATCCAGTTTGGTTACTTACAGTTTTTCATAATATTCTCATATGATATTCTGTATTTCTATTTTATTTGTTGTAATTTCTCCATTTTCCTTACTTATTTTTCTGATTTGTTCTCTCTCTTTTTTTCTTCTTTGTGAGTTTGGCCAGAGGTTTGTCGATTTTATTTACTTTTTCAAAAAACCAGCTTTTGGTTTGATTGACTTTTCTATGTTTTTTTTAATCTCTATTTTATTTATTTCCTCCCTGATCTTTATAACTTCCTTCCTTCTGCTTCCTTTTGGGGTTTTTTGTTCTTTTTCTAGTTCTTTTAGTTGGTGGGTTAAATTGTTTGAGATTGTTCTTCTTTTTTGAGGAAGGCCTGTATGGCTATAAACTTCCCTCTTAGCACTGCTTTTGCTATGTCCCATAAATTTTGTGTTGTTATGCTTTCATTTTCATTTGTCTCAAGGTATTTTTTAATTTCAGCTTTGATTTCCTCATTGACCCATTGGTTTTTTGATAGCATATTGTTTAATCTCCATGCTTTCCTTTTTTTCTCCTTTGTTTCTCTGTTGTTGATTTCTAGTTTCATGGCATTGTGGTCAGTAAAGATGCTTGAGATAATTTCTATCTTAAAATTGTTGAGGTTTCTTTGTGCCCAAGTACATGATCAATCCTAGAAAATGTTCCATGTGCACTTGAAAAGAATGTATGTCCTACTTTTGGGGGGTGTAATGCTCTGAAAATATCTACCAAGTTTAATTTTTCTATTGTATTATTTAATTTCTCTGTTGCCTTATTTATTTCCTGTCTGGAAGATCTGTCTAGTGATGTTAATGTGGTGTTAAAATCTCCATTTATGATTGTATTCCCATCAACATCCCTCTTTATCTCTGTTAGTAATTGTTTTATGTATTTAGGTCCTCCTATATTGGGTGCATATATATTAAGGAGTGTAATATCCTCATCTTGTATCACTCCTTTAATCATTATAAAATGTCCTTCTTTATCTTTCTTTATGGCCTTTGTTTTAAAGTCTATTTTGTCTGAAATCAGTACTACAACACCTGCTTTTTTGGTTTTTCCATTTGCATGGAATATCCTTTTCCATCCTTTCACTCTCAACCTCTATGTGTCCTTCTCCGTAAAGGGGGTCTCTTGTATGCAGCATATTGAAGGGTCTTGCTTTATTATCCAGCCTACCACTCTATGTCTTTTGACTGAGCATTTAGTCCATTAACATTTACAGTAATTAATGATAGATGTGTGTTTATTGCCATTTTGAACTTATCTTTGCAGTTGATTTGGTATTTCCACTTTGTTCCTTTCTTCTTCCTTTTGTGGTTTGGTAATCTTCCTTTGTATTATCATGGATTTTATTTAGTTTTTGTGACTCCCTTGTAAGTTTTTAGCTTGTGGTTATCTTTTTCTATTAGTCCAAAGTCTATTAGTCCATTACTATATCTTGAACCCATCCTACTGAAAATAAAATATTTAACAAATAAAGAAAAAAAAAAAAACCCTATGTTTTCTTGCTTCCCTCTCCCACTCCTAATGATTTAGATCTCTTCTTTTACAATTTCATGTTTATTTGTAATTCATGAGTTATCACCTTTCCAGTTATGAGTTTCTCATTTCTGTAGCATCCTGCTGCTTTTCTATTTAGAGTAGACTTTTCAATATTTCTTTTAGCGTGGGTTTAGCGTTGCTAAACTCTTTTAGTTTTTGCTTGTCTGTGAAATTCTTTATCTCTCCTTCTATCCTAAAGGATAGCCTTGCTGGATAAAGTATCCTAGGCTGCATCTTTTCTTCATTCAGGACCTTGAATATATCTTGTCACTCCCTTCTGGCCTGTAGTGTTTGTGTAGAGAAATCAGCTGAGAGCCTTATGAGGGTTCCCTTGTAACTTACTCTTTGCTTTTCTCTTCCTGCCTTTAGGATCATTTCTTTATCCTTGACTCTGGCCATCTTGATTATGATATGTCTTGGTGTGGGTCTGTTTGGGTTCTTCCTGTTTGGGACCCTTTGAACTTCCTGTACTTGGATATTTGATTCCTTCTTTAAGTTTGGGAAGTTTTCATTCATGATTTCTTCAAAAACCTTTTCAATCCCCTTTGTTCTTTTTTCCCCTTCTGGGACCCCTATTATGTGAAGATTGGCATGCTTTATATTATCCCATAGGTCCCTTATGTTGCTTTCATTTGTTTTTATTTGTTTATCTTGCAGTTGTTCTAATTGGGTGCTTTCTGTTGTCTTGTCTTCTAGGTCACTAATTCGTTCCTCTGCATTATCTACTCTGCTTTGCACAGCCTTTAGATCTGTTCTCATCTCAGCCAGTGAATTTAGCAGTTCTACTTGGCTCTTGTTTATAGCTTCAATTTCATTTTTAACATGTTTTATATCTCTAAACACGATCTCTTTTAATTCCTTCAATACTTTGATCACTCCTGTTTTTAAATCTTGATCTAGTAGACTATCAATGCCTATTTCATTGATTGTTCTTTCAGGGGATTTCTCTTGTTCTTTTAATTGTGAATGGTTTCTCTGCTTCTTCATCTTGCTCATATCTCTCTGGCACTGTGGCTTATGGAGTATCAGTTATCTATTGTGGTCCTTAAAGGAGTTCATTTATTTATCTATTTAATGCCTATGTAGGAATAAAACTTCAAAAATAAAAAAAAAGGAGAGAGAGAAAGAGAATTTTAAAAGAAGGGAGAAAAAAAGTTTGTTTTTTTTTTTTTTACAAATGTTTAGAAAGTGGAAATTACAAAGGTAATAGAAAAGAGAACAGATTAAAAAAAGATAAAATAGAGAATTTTGAGAAGGGAGGAAGAAAAGGTTTGAAAACAATGTATAATCAATTATAGAAGAGCAATTTGAGTCAGACTAGCATTCGAGTTGAGACATCTTTTTAAAAACCCTTAAAAGAAAGGAAAAAAGATCAAAAAAAGATATTTGAAACCTATTTATAATCAATAATAGGAGATGAAACCCAAAAGAAATGAAAATGAAATCAGGTGGATTTTAAAAAATAATAATAATATAACTACTTTAAATGAAAAAGTTTAAAGGAATTAAAACTAGAAGCATATACAATTGTTTAGAAAGTAGAAATTAAAAATGTAATAAAAATAGAACAGATTAAAAAAATTTATGATAAAGAGAGAATTTTGAAAAAGGGGAGAAAAAAGTTGAAAACAGTGTATAATGAATAATTGAAGAGCAATTTGAAGCAGAATAGCAATCAGGTGGAGACGTCTCTTAAAAACCTTAAAAAAATGAGAAAAGAGGAAAAAATATTTGAAACCTGTGTATAATCAATAACAGGAGATCAAAACCAAGAGAGAAAAATGACATGGATTTTTTAAAAATAATATTATTTAAAAAAATTTTAAAGGGATTAAAACTGGGAGGATATATAATTTTTTAAAAAGTAAAAATTGAAAAGGTAATAGAAAATACAACAGGTAAAAACAGATTAAAAAGGGGGGGGGGGTGTTCTCCTGGAGACTGTGTGTTCTTAATGAGAAGTCTTTCTGTCTTCGCCCTGTTTGGCGAACTCAGCTTGCTGTTTCCAGAGGCCCTCTGTTGGCACCCTTGTCTGTGCTGCTCCCAGTGCCTGTTGGCAAGCAGATCGCGCCCCCCACCCCAAGCACAGCGTTCCTGCAGGAAAGGCGGGGGGCCACCCACCGTCTCCTGGCACCGGTGGCTCCGCGGCTCCGTGGCGCTGTGCGCTCTGCCTTGCCTCGGGGCGGGGGGCCGCCCGCCATCTCTTGGCGCCGGTCGCTCCAAAGCTCTGTTCTGCTGTGCTCCGCCCCGGGTTGGTGCTCCGCAGGCAGCCCCAGGAAGACCACCGAACAGCCCCGCCCCTGCTCCGTGTCCAAACTCAGCTCCTTGTTTGTCCTGGAGGCGCGAACTTTGCGAGGCACCAGGGCGGAAGGATCCTATCTGACTCAGGCTGCAAACAAGTCGCTGGCCTTTGAGGCTGCCCAGCCCCCAGGCTTGGATTCAGGTTTCGCCCCCGCCCCCACCTGGGTGCCAAGCGCCAGAGGATATGGTGGCCGCGCCTGAGCCCCGCCTCTCGTCTCCGAAAACCTTCCGTGGGTTTTCAGAGATGGGGGTATGTATCCTTCCCCCCAGGGCACATCAGCCCTGCTGTTTCATGGAGGGCCCAGGTTGTTCTGCCATGTGCACCCACTCATCCACCTTGCGCAGCCCCTTGCAGTCCCCTGGGGCTACCTCAGTGCGGCTGTCCTCGTCCCCCGCAAGCTGGGGCAGCCTTTCTCAGCCCCCAGCTCCTGGCTCGGGTCTCGGGCTGGGTGTCGCAGGGACCCTCTGTGCCCGTTTAACTTAGTTCTATAGGTCAAGCGCTACTCCGTACAGATCCGAGCCTCAGAGGCTCCCCCTCCGTCCAGCTGGCCTCTCCGTTGGAGAGGGGGAGACCCAGCGAACGAGCGCAAGTTGTTCTTTCCCGCTCCCTCCACATGGGACCGGTCCCACACTGTTTTGCTTTTTCATCTTTCTTTTTTTCCTTTCTCCTACCAGATTTTTGGCATCTTTGTCTTTTGAAGAGGACAGTGTTCTGTGGGAGTTCCACAGGTGTTCTGGTTGGCTGGTCCGTGGATGTGAGTCTTGGTGTATCTGTGGGAGAGGGTGAGCTACCAGTGTCCTACTACTCCGCCATCTTGGCCTCCTCTCCTGGAGGTGAGGCTTTTGAGAGGTAATTAGGTTTCAATGAGGTCATGAAGGTGGAGCCTCCATGATGGGGTTAGTGCCCTTATTGGAAGAGGAAGGACCATGAGAGTTTGCTCTTTCCATAAATTGTCTATTTCCCCTGCTAGAATTGAAACTCTAAGGAGACCAGAGCTTCATTTATGTTGCTTAGTGCTGTATCTCTATCATCTAAAATGGTTGTAATCATACCACCTAACACTTACTGAATGCTTACTTTATGCATTTCATACACTTGCTCTCATTAAATGCTTGAAACAACTTTATAAAGTGGATACTATCAGTATCCCCATTTTACAGGTTAGGAAACAGAGAGAGAGGTTGGATTAATTGCCCTAAACCACACACTACTGTGAGGGAGCCATGCTTTGAGGACTGGCAGTCTGATTGGACTTCTGCTTTTGATCACTGAGTTAGGCACTTAGTTAAAGGTCAAGAAGAGACATGCCTGGATCCAATGAAGAAAAGTCCATGGCATCTTCAGATCCTGAACTTCTGGCTAGATACAGAAACAGATGCAGCTTTGGGTTGTTTTTCTTGGAGGAGGAGTGAGTGCTTTCCTTTCCCGTATGTGTATATGTGTGCATGTGATATAGTTGTGTTATAATAGGTGTGTGTCCACTGGTGTAGAGTGCAGTGGACTTTGGCGGTTTTTATCTGCCCAGTACACCTTCCTCTTTTCTTCAGGTGGTTAGCCTCCCCTTTGCTTTAAAGATTCTTCCCTCTCAACACACCCTCTAATCAGAACAAGCTGATCCTCTTGCTTATGTGGGTCTGTATATCAGAGCCTTTCCCCGGGATTCTTATGTACTGGAATAGAAAGAGAAACCCTCTCTTTTGTTCTCCTGCATAAGTGCATTTGGATTGGCACTTGAATTTAGAATTCCATAAAGATAGCAAAGAATTTTTCAATATTGACTGAACCCATGGTTTGGAATAAAATTACAAACAAACCACTGTAGAATTAAGCAAAATTTTTTGCATTAAAATGCAGTAATTATGCTGGCTCTCATTTTCAATTATCTCATTAAAGCAGTAGGAAAAACACTTAATTGAGTATGGTTTGTCTCCTGGTCCAGGAGGGACTCCTCTTCTTGTACTGAGTTCTGCCAGTCTTCTGTCAGTTCTGTAGTGCTCCTGTGCCTCACTAGCCTATGCCATGGTTAGTTATTTCCTTTCATTAGAGCACTTTGTACTTGTAGTAGGCTATAGTATGGTTCCACATAGATATCAAGTCTTAATCTCTGGAATCTGTAAATGTTATTTCATTTGGAAAAAAGGTCTTTGCAGATGAGATTCAGTTGGGGAAACTATCCTGGTTTATCCAGGTGGACCCTAAGTGGCATCATATGTATCTTTATAAGAAGGAGGCAGAGGGAGATTTTGTACAGAGAAGGTGATGTGAAGACAGAGCAGAGGGAGATTTCAAGATCCTGGCATTGAACACTGAAGTGATATGGCCACAAGTCAAGAGATATGCTGGAAGCTCAAGAAGTTGGAAGAGACAAGGAATGGATTCTTCCCTGGAATCTCCGGAGGGCATGCAGCTATGCCAACACCTTGTTTTCAGTCGGATGATACTAATCTCAGACTTCTGAGCTTTAGAACTGCAGGGAATGAATTTCTATTGTTTTTAGGCACCACGTATGTGGTAATTTGTTACAGAAGCCATGGGAAACTAATACAGTATTGTTTTTTGATATTTCCTATTTATCCCAGATCCTTTAAATTAAAAATCATTGTCAGTAGTATTATCAAGGTGGCTTTCATTGTCTCCAGAAATGTTTTGCAAAATGTTGGCTATGGCTGTATTTATTGACTCACATAGTAGTGAAAGTCTTTCCTTTTCTCTCACCTTCCCTTTTGTCCTCTCTCTTATCCAAGTACTCTTTGTTCTGGCTCTCTGATGCTTTAGTTTGGTCTATTTCTTTGTTACCTGACCCCTGAGGTATATCAGGAGAGTCATAGTCTCATCCTCCTGGTTAAAAAAGTAACATTATTGTTGGGAGCCAAACCGATATGGATTTCTCCATTGAGGAGATCTGTGAACATCTTTTATGGCTGCAAAGGCCTGGCAGTTACTATTAACATTATTTTATGCTCAATACCATATAAGGTACCTTTTCTTCTTGGGATGTCTCAAAACATTTTTGTATACTTAGTAGTGTCAAAAGAAAGTTCAGAGAGACTTATACTATGTGAATATTTTATTGAGTGAGAAACAAACTGCTAACAGGGAGACCTTGAACAGAAAGTGGTTGGAGCCTGGCTTTGAGTAGTTACAGATTAGTTTATAAAGCATGAATGAGTAAGCACATTGCTTTCTCTTGTGATTGGTTACTAGAAACTTATATTCCTTTTTACTGGATAAGTTTTCTTGTTTGTAGCTGATTAGCTAGGAAGCTGGAAAGTCATGCTGTAAGACATGAAGAAAGCCTAGTTCTATTTGTTTAAGGTCAGAGTCAGCGTTTCAGGTAAATCAGGACTGTTAAGTTTTGGTTACATGACTATGAGTTTTTGATCTAGTGCTGTAATCAAACAGTGACCTCTGTTTTGGTTTTTCTTTAACAGAAAATGTGAGTATCTGGAATCAAAGTACCTAAGATTACATTTCAGCTCTTACACTTCTTAATTGTATGACTTTTTGAAAACTACTTATTCTTACCTGTGTAAACCTTGGTTCTCATCTGTAAAGCATGGTTAGTACTAAGGTTACTGTAAGGATTAAGGGAGTCGATATATGCAAAGCACTTAGACACAGTGTCTGGCACACAGCAGGGGCTTGACAAATGCTGTTCTTGTTGTCATCATCATCACCACCAAGACCATTGTCAAAGTCTGATGTGAAGACTGTGCTGTCTCAGCTGTGTTTCTGTCAGAGCAGGGGTAGTTTCCATCTCTTAATCTCACCGTCTCTTTAACTTGGCTCTCCTGCTGTAAGTGCCAGACCCCAGGCAGGTCATACCTTTCTATTCGCACTTGACCAGGAGGAGTTAACCAAAGGCTTTCTTTTTGAGGTGGGTCTTAGTTTTATGAGCCATTATTGTCTGTCAGAAGCAATAATATGGTTGGATTACTTAAAAGAATATTTGAATTTCTCAACTTCATTTTGTAGGGTACAGGTTCAGACAAAATTTTCATACGTATATATACACATTTATGCAAAATTTTCAACCACCTTTGAAATTGAGGAATGACTATGGTTTTTTACATTCATTCATTCATTCATTTAGCAAATACATATTGAATTTCTATTGAGTGCCTGGCTCCTGTGTTAAGTCCTGGGGGCATAGCAGTGAATGAGACAGGCATGGTTCTTTCCCCATGGAGTTTACAATCTCGTAAAGACAGACTGAAAAATAAGCTAATAAAATAATAGCAAATTGAGTCAGGTACTATGAGGACCACAACTGAGATTCTCAGATGAAGATAGAGAATGGCAAGGTAACCTGGGGCTGCATGGGTGCCAAGGTAGCTGGGGAAGGCTCTCTGAGGAGTGGACTTTGAGGGGAAATTGGTAGGATGAGAATGAGTCTGACATAAAAAGAACTGCAGAAAGGACACTCTTCTTTACAAGAGACTGTAGCATATGTTTACGTGTTATAAGAAGACAAAAAAATACCAGAGTGTCAAGAGGGAAGAGAGCAAGCCTAGGAACTATAGGAGGTGGTTTTATAGGGAAGAACAGTGCTAGATCATGCAGTAAATGACAAGTTCTGGAAAGGAGTTTGGATTTCATCCTAAATACAGTGGGAAACCTTTGAATGGTTTTAAGCAGTGGAGTTTTAAGAGGGTTACTCTTATGGCTGTGCGAGGACTGAGGAGGGAGGTGGGCATTGGCGGTTGGTTGACCGGTGCAGACAGAGATAATGTCTCTGTCTTACAGACATTATCTCTGCCCCAGCAGCCTGTCAGAGACAGATCAGCCATGCTTTTTGGAAGGTAAAATCAAACAGTCTTGTTGATTGATTAAATCTGGGGGTCTGAGGAAAAGGGAAGGATCAGGAATTATGTTAATGTTTTGAAGTGATCATGACAGAAATATTGGAACTTATCACAGCAGTCATGATTTTTCTTGTTAGCAAATAATTTTTACCTATAATGTATGCAGTTAGGGTTAGTATATAGCCAATAATATTGTATAGCTATCTGTGTTTCCAGATCAGTTTGATTTTGCTCTAATACCAAAGTTGTTTCATTGCTTAAATAACTCTGACTTGATTAGTGCCTTTAATAGCCATTAATGTAAATAGAAGTGTTTTAAATTTTGATTAGGACAGTTAAACTTTGCTAAATAAGACTGATTGCGAAATTGACTTAAGTGGTTTGAGTTATGTAGCATTTTCAAGGAAATCAATTTTATTTCTTTGAAATTCATAGAGCATCTCAATCTAGACTAATACTGCCAAGTTGAGGAGATTCCCATAGGACCTACTTTAATGGTTGATAAGATGGTTTTAATTAGCATTGCAGTATTTGTAATTTAATGTTTCTATAATTGTTGACATTTTTATTCTCTGGTAGATTAAGCACATCCATATCAGTTTTATTTACATTATTTCCTTGACAAGACCCTTTTAAAAATAGATACTGCAAATATTATTCTATGTTCAAATTACTCTGATTTCTTATTAGTAGAGTACCAGTAACAGAGCTTTATAGTTTTATAACATCTCAGTCAATATTTGAATGTCTTCAAGGTATACAACATTAACTAAGTCTGCTTAAGAATTGAAGTTGAGCAGGACTGCAAAGCATTTGTGAGCTTGCTAATCATTCTGTTATTATCCTGAGTAGACATTTCTTATTTAACATCCATCTATGCAACTGAGGTAGACTAAATTCTCTTCCAGCTAGGTCCTTCACAGCTCTTGACAGACATCTAGATAAACTTTGGAACAATACTTGTGTTCCCTTTAATACCCTATTTACCCTTCAACCCAAGTGGTAGTTCAGCCTCTGTCTGAACATTGTAAGTGTTAAGGATCACCCCTAAATGAGCTCATTCTAATTTTAGATCATGTTAAATCAGACACTTTTTAACATTGATATGAAATTTCTCTCTGTAGCTTTTACTTGTTAATTTTAGTTTGACTTACAGAGCTATATAGGCCGTGTCTGTTGTCTTTCTTTATAAGAGAATGTATGCATTTGAATCTGCACCCACGTCTAGATTGATACCCACCTCTACAGCTCCCCTCACATCTGCATCTCAGTCTGTATCTCTATATCTATCTATGTCTTTAGGATTCTCTGGGATCTCCTCTAGTCCAGGTTAAATACCTCTATTTCCTTCAGTAGTTCCTCAGCTTAGGTAGTTTTGAGTCCCTTTTCTGAAGACATTTTGTCTTGTGTATCTTCTTTGGGTGGCATTAACTTAAATAAGAAAGAAAATTTTCCTCTTCTGGAAGGTGTTTTGGTTGACTTTTCTAGTTGCTAAAGCTTTTTTTCCTCATGCTCTTTAGCCTCTGGGGAAACAAATGAACATTTTTGGTATCCTCCGTTGGAGAGAGAGCGTTGCCCTGAGTCGGTTCTGGGGCTGTCACCATCAGAAGTTCTGCCACTTCCATTACGTTCATGCCTCTGCCATTCTTAGAATTCAGAACTCCCTCACTATGCCTGGTTTGGGGAATCTGACCTTATGGGAACGAGGCTGCTTTTCCTTAACCATGGGACTCCACAGCCTCTGTGTTTCCCTTCTGAAACACTCTAGCAGGATATCTGTAGGCCTAGGGTTTTGAAAACAAAGCCCTGTTTAGGATGGTTTGAGGGTGGCCCACCCCATCTGGCTCTTCTCCTTTTTACCAGAAAAGTTGCTTAACTCCCCTTAGGCCAAGGCAAGTCCAAGTTTGAAGGACATAAAGTGTTAGCTGACAATCCACTTACTGAATAAACAGTTGTTTAGTGCTTACTCTCCCTGCTCTCTGTCAGAAATAATTTTAGGTGCTGGGTAAATAACAGTAGCCAAAATGGACAGTATTTCTGACTTCGTGCAGCTTATATTCTGGTAAAGGAGAAGATGCTGAATAATAAACATGACATACAACTAAGGATTATATAATAGTTTAAAGTGGTATGTGCTATGGAGAAAAGAAATAAAATAAAACATGCTCCTGTGGGGAGTCCCATTTTTGGTCCCAAGTTAAAATAAGAAATTAGAGTTTTTGATGTTATCGTATCATGTGAAAAATCCCAATAGATTGCCTAGCTATAATCATCAGTACTGTGGAGAAATTTACAGGATGTAATTCAAAGGTTTTGGTGAGTAATAGAGATTGAGACAGAAGGACCAATGAGCATGGACCTGGAATTTGTTGCTTGAGAAACTTAGTGTCACTTTTTACCAAGATAGAAAAGGGAAAAAAAAATGCATGTTTGCTCCTTCTCTCCCCTCCCCTTCTCCCTCTTCTTCCCTTCTCTCCCTCCCTCCCTCCCTCTCTCACACTCCTTCTCTCCCTCCCTCCTTCTCTCCCTCCCTCTCTCACTTGTTTCTCTCATTCCCTGCAGGGTTGTGGAAGACCACAAGGTTAGTTTTTAACATACTGAACTTGAGCTGGCTTTAGGCCTGGAGCTGGAGAGTGGATTTGGGAGTCATTAGCATACAGGTCATAGGTGATCTTGAAGAGAGAGATGTGACCAGAGACTGTGTGGAGGAGAGGATCACAGCAAGAGTCTTTCAGGGATGAGGGAGAATCCTTCATGAATGGTGGTGGAGCCAGGAACACAGAACTAGAGGGACTGGAGAATCAGGGTAGTGGTCAGAGTCTAAGAAGTCAGAGAGAGTTTCAAGAAGGATGAGTTAGGGAGTTAATAGTGAGTAAATCAAAGGAGAGAACTACTGCTTTCCTGAATGAGGCATAGAGAAAGAAGATGAAGAGGATCAATTAAGGAACCTCTAGAAACTGTATATTATATTTTCAGGACTCTGTGTGACCTTAGGAAAGGGCTGGAAGGTCTATAATGTATCAAGGAGAAAACAGACCCATATTGATTGACTGTGAAGCACAAAGGAAAGGAAAGATCCAAATATGTTGTCAATATTTTGGGGCTGGGCACCTAGAGTAACACATGAGAAGTAAGGAGGGGGAGCTGTTTTCTTCTGTGGGAAAGGGCAAATAGGGATATTTTAGATATGTTGATTTGAGGATTACTGTGCCATAGCCTAATAGAAATGTCCTGTAGTCTACCTGAAATATGGTATTAGTTTGGGTAGAAGGCTAGGGTTAGAAATGGAAATTTTAAATATCACCCACAGAGAAGTGGTTATAAGAGGGGTTCCCTGTAGTTCTGAAAAGAAGAGCACATGTTTTAGACCTTGAGTCAATTTAACTTGTCTCCTTTAGGGAAGCTTAGTTATATATCACATGTCATTACTCCAATTCTGTATCACTGGAATGATTCTCTTACATCCTGAGCTTCAGTAAGGGGTGGTTGTGTTGATGGCAGGGAAAAGCATGTTAAGAAGACAAAAATGAGTTTGAAACTCCCAAGCAGAAGGTTTTCCCAGAACTTGGCTGTCATTCGTTTACAAAGAGCACATAACCAGTGTTACTGTCTTTCAATCTAAGTGATCATTCTTTTTTTTTTTTGCATAATTTTTTTTATTGAAGTATATTCAGTTTACAGTGTTGTGTCAGTTTCTGGTGTACACCATAATGCTGTCCACATACCAGCCTGGCTCCCTTTCAAGGCATGTTGACACATACAGTATCTTTCAGCAAATTAATAAAAGATGTTCCCTCTAGGCAGATGAGTTATGAAACGACACCCCTACCTCCCAGCTATTGAAGTCCAACCCCAGCACATACCACTTGGCCAGCATGACTCCAGGCTAGATTTTGCCTGTTTGCCCCCTCTGGCATCTGGGTGAAGTGTACAAATTGTACAGCTGATTGAACATAGCAGTCCCCTTCCTCTTCCTTTTGTTTCATTTCGTTTGTTTCATTTCGATCAGTTGATGATAAAAGAATTGGGGAGATATTTTCAGGAAGCAACATTTTCATATTCTTTAAAAAAATTGTGGTGAAATATACATAAAATTTACCATTTTAACCATTTTTAAGTGTAAAGTTCAGTGGCTTTAGGTACAATTTACATTGCTCTGTGACCATCATGACCATCCATGTCCAGGACTTTTTTTTATCTTGCATAACTGAAACTCTGTTCCCATTGAACAGTACTCCAAATTCCCCCCCATCCCCACAGCCTCTGGCAACTGCTCTATGTGTCTATGAATTTGACTACTCTAGGTAGCTCATATCTGGAATCGCACAGTTTTTTTGTGTGTCTGGCTTATTTCACTTAGCGTAATATATTTAAGGTTCATCCATGTTGTAGTATGTATCAGAATTTCTTTTTTAAAGCTGAATAAAATTCCGTTGAATGTGTATACCATGTTTTGTTTATCCATTCATCTGTTGATGGCCTTGGGCTGCTTCCACCTTTTTGGCTATTGTGAATAATGTTGCTATGAATATGAGTGTACATATATCTGTTCAAGTCCAAGCTGTCAGTTCTTTTGGATCTACATCCAGAAGTGGGATTGCTGGATCATATGGAACTTTCATATTCTAGAACTTTGCTTTTTACTATCTGGAGTTTCTTGAAAAGTCTAGCCCTTAGCTTTGACATTTTTTTCTTGCAACAAAGGCATAATACACATGCAACTCATATACTGGGTAATCTGTATTTAGTTCTCTTTTCTTCACCTTCAACTATGCTCTGTCATGTTCCTGGCTGTTAATACTATCTTGGGAGAGCTCATAACTTTCCAGTCACTTTTAGTTACTAAAGATTAGTACACCCAGTGAAACACTCTAGGGTCCCCACCTTCCCTGCCTTTCCCTCAGCCCCTAGTTCAAGCTTGCCTGAGGGCCTAGCAGGGGTAGGAGGTAAAGTCCGCTCTTACATGTACCTCCCTTCCTATCCTCAGTTCCAGCTCCCAGACAGGAGAGTAAGAGTGGGGGAAAGGGACACGTGCCTACCTCTTGGCCTTTACTCCCCTTTTCTAGACATTCTCACCGAGTCCTTTCCTTGGCTGCAGCTTCAAGTCTCTATATTTAGTGTCCCCTGAAATTGACTTGTCCTCTGCCCCTGACTGAGTGGATCCAAACTGTTTGTGTTGCACATGACCTGTGTATGTTGGTATGCATGTATCTTCCCAAGCTCATCCCTGAGTCATTTTGCTGGACTCCTCTGTTGTCAGTTGCCTTTGGTAATCCATATACTGATAGCTTCTTGGGGCAGGGACTTTTGTGGATTTGTTACGCTTGGATTTTACTTGTTTACATTTTAGAGTTTAAGCCTAGTAATTTCCAGTTGGGGAAGCACATCTCATTTCCAGATCTTAGTGCTAAGCCCTGAAGTGAACTTTGGCATAGATTCTAGTTTTCCCATTAGCCTGGCCTAGCTCCAATAAGTACTGATGCTGCTTGGTGTTCCTCCTAGTTCTCCTCCTCCTTCATAAACTAACTTATGAAAATAAGACTTTAAAATTTTTTAATTTACATAAAAATTTAAAAATATAAAAAGAAAATAAATATCACTTGAAATTACAGTATCCAGGAATAAATACTGTTGCCACATATTCATGTATTTATATATAAAATATATATATATATATATGTATTTGAGATCACATAATATATAGTTTTATATCCTTAAGTTTTTCACTTAGTATGTTTTCCCATGTTATTGTGTCATTATGATTTATAATGGGCATATTACGTTCTATTGTATTTATTTATTACAATTTAGTTAATAATTTTCCAGATTTGAAGCATTTGTAATAATAATAATATATAATACTTAATTTAGTACTTCCTATGTGCTAGCCACACCTTTAATGCTTTACATATATTAATTCATGTAATTTTCATAACACACTTTTGAGATTCCCATTTTACAGATTAGAAAACTGAAACACAGAGAGGTTAATAAGCAAACCCATAAGATTGTAATTGGAAGCTGGTGAGTTTAATTGGACCTCAGCTAGTCTGGCTCCAGAACTTGAAGTCCCACCACTATACTATTACTGCCTGACGCAGTGTATGATAAGTATCTTTATGGGGGAAAAAAAAACCCTTCATTTGCATTTCTGATAGTTTCTACTGGAAAGATTCCTAGAAAAGGAATAACTGGCTCAACAGTTATAAAGACTTTCAAACTCTTGAATGCTGTCCAGTTACCCTCTGGAAGATTCACCCAGTTTGCATTCGTACCAATAGTGTAATTTACATTTACACCAATAGCTTGCCTGTGCACTGACTTCTACCAATGTTGTTTAATTCCTCTTTTATAATCTTGAATTTAGGATCTCTCTGAATGGTTAAAATAATTGAAGGATTAGGGCTACCTTGAAAACAAAGAAAGTATAATTTTTATACAAATAGTATGCCTTAGATAATACTATAACCTTGTTTTATTTATCTATACATAAATGACCTTCTTTATGTCATCACTATTATGTGTGTGAGTGTGTACTCACATTGCTTATGCCCACGATTTGGAGTTTATCACATCTGTTGAGGGTGCCTTTCAAAATGTAGCCTTATTTTTGACAACTGCTGTCACAGGTGATATGGTATTTTCTCAAGCTTTTGGGCAGTTGGAAGTCCTTTTACATTAATAATCTTGTACTGTTCTTTGGCTTAAAAAATAGCACAGTAAAAATATATCCTGCTCACATGTATTTTTACTTTGCATTAGCTTTAGGTAATGTGCGGAAAGTGTTACATGCATATCTGCATTTCCAGGTAATAGTAACCTTTGGTAACCCAAGTTTTATCTCTGGAACATAAATTCTCTACTACCATCCTGAATTCAAGGAACACTAAGACCAGCAGGCAGAAATCCCCAATTTTTTTTTTAAGTTGAAATTCCATGGAAGTATAACAGGGAAGAAAAATTTAGCAATTGTAGTGATTTGGACAACTTCAATTGGGAATCCAGATGATTCCTTGTGATTGGATGAAAATCAATCACCTGTCCTTCACTAGTTCTTTGGATTCGTATTTTATCATCACTATTTTCTGAAAAAAATTTCCATCGAATCACATGTTTCACTACACTGCATTAAGATTCTCTGTCTTTTAGTCACAGGTACAGCTTAGTCTTCAAAATGCTTTAGAATCTAAGAAGTAAATGCGGGAGAGGCTGGTAACCTGGAGCAAATAACAAACGCACATTCTACTGTGTAGTATCTTGAAGCCTGTGTTGCTTGTGATTCTTTTTAGTTTTTATTTTTAAGTGTGACTCTTGGTCGAAGCTTTGTCTCAAACACAATGCTATTGCTAATAGTGAATGAAATGACTGGAGCTGTGCTGAGGAAAAAAAAAGCTGAAGGATTTAAAGCAGACCACTGCAAACCAAACATTGCAATTATCTGCGGCTGAAAACAAGTAGCTTTTAATGTGTCCATTTGGCCAAGAAGAGAGAGGAGAATTATAGACCATTGCTCTTGCCTCTCTCTCTCATACTCTGTCTTCTTTATATAGTTTATCACCCATAATTTCAGGATGTATTTTGCTTCTTTAAGCTGTTTTATCTGTAGGCTTATGAGGTCACTCATGTGTGAATTCCTTTGTTAGTCATCTCACCTTTTGCCTTGATGATAGAAAATTGATCAGGCCTAAAGTACAAGTTCAATAGACAACCCCCTTGGTCCTTTGTCTAGGAGAATAGCTACCATTGAAGGCCATGAGCAGGTTGCTATTAATATGACAGCCTGCTCTATCTCCCACTGTAATTTATAATGAAATACCTAATCTCCATTATTTTGATCCAAGCAGGCGATCCCATGAAAAAGTCTTTTCATCCAGTTCCCAATGGCTGTTACATGAGAAATGGCAAACCAATAATTTTTGTCAAGTTTTTTAAGCCAACAGAAATGCTTTTCCACTGCTACAGTTTCAAAAGGCACAGATAAAGCTCATTCACTGAGATGAATGAAAAAGCCATCTGGGGTTTTTCTTTTTGACTTCCTTTCCTTTTCTCCATCCTTGTAATCAAATTTGAGCAAAATCAAATGGGGCTTTCTATGAAAGTACCTTTTGTTGATCTGAACGAGCTGGTAATTTACAAAATACCCTTCCTTTGTGAGGAAGGCTAAAGAAAAAAAGAATCAGTAGCTTTTAAAGCTGGGCCTTAGTGGGACTCTAAATGCAATGAAAGCAGTCTGTGTTGAGAGATTGAAATGCATTTCAAAGCCAGGCCTGACTCCGTACGAGGAAGAACAGACCTATGTGCATTTTGTAGGAAGAAAAATGTGAATGGAAAAGGAAGAAAGGGAGAGAAACAGGGGGAAAATCTGGATAATACATTAAAGTAACCATAATTTTGGAGATGCATTCGTCTTACCAAAATTGTGAACGTAACCAGTGATGCCGAAGTCGGACATTTACTCAGTCAGGATGCTCAACAATTTTAGCCTTTAAAGTTTGGAGCTGCATGGGTTAGTGGAGAAAGTCGCCTCGTGATGTGTGTGATGTTTTTCTCCAACTTTTTCTTTTTCTTCTTTGCTCTGGGATCCTGTGGGAAGTACCTCAAGAAAACCTGAAGATGCTAATTTTCAAACAACTAATATTTGCTGTTTTTTTCCTCCTTTTGCTTGCTAGATTTCCTCGTGGCAGTGATTCTTCCCCCTCTTTGGATTCAGAAGGATGGCATAGATATCTTAAAAACAGTAAGTAATGTGTGATATTTTCTTTTAATAGTTAATCATAGTAAAGCTGAATTTTGGTTATTGGAGGCGTCTGCAATCATCATGCATGTCTAGAAGGAAGATAGGCTTTGTGTAGCATTTGCATTATTTGATGTGAATTACTTTAGGTTCGATTTAACTGTTTATCACAGTATTACTATTGTGCTAATCAGCATCTTTTTCACTACTGCTTTACCCTGTATATTCTGTGATAGCTAAGTCCTGCATTCTTAGTACAACAGTTCAAGAAACAATGCAAAAATGCAGGGAGTTGTCTTTGGAGATGTTCTGTTTTCCTGTTTCATGTACCACACAGTTTTCCTCACATATTTACAGTTTTGATTCCTATCAACCATATTTTCTAAGGACCTTTCTACTTGTGCTTGAAATAAAATCCTTGTGTAAATTACATGAGCTAATTTCTTCAACATAAATATCCATAGAGAGGCAAGAGTTGTTTTAATAATATAAACCAATCAAACAGTTCAGAGGCTTCATTTCTTATAATCTAATCAAGCATTATAACCCAAATAATAAAACTTTGTTTAGAGATATTATCACCTTTTAAGAAAAGTGAAAAGTCTATTTTCAGTTTCCTAAAAATGAGATAGGCATGTGTTATCTAAAGAGGTGATACTTTAGAGTACCAGTCACAAGTAATTTTTAAACGTAAGTGCCACATTGGCAATTTTAAGTAACGATGATGCGTGTTTTAAATACGTAAATACCTTAAATCAGAATGAAGCAACCTGGGGAAGAATCAGTTCTAATGTCTCCTTGATGGTTTGAATAGTATCTGCATTAGTGCAGGCACCTGAGAATTCCATGTAGGCAGCCATCAGACCTTTCTTTCTGGAGCCAAGAAACAAATTTAAGTGAAACCAAGACCTATGTTATTTAATCCTCAAGGTAACTGTCAGAGTTTTTTAGAGATGCTGAAATGAGGAATTAGATCCAGACAGTTTCACAAAGGTCTCTAAAAGGGCCAAACTCTTTACCCTTCTATTCCTCTTAGAAGTCTAAATTCCTGGAAGTTTGTGATTAAGATGAAATCTGTTTTCTCTGCTTTTGCAGCTTTACGTCTCTTTTCCAACTTCCTACGAATTTATCTTTGCCTGTGGTTTTGAGCCATTTGCTGCCTCCTAATGCCTAACTTTAAAATAGCACACGTGGCAAACGGCCAAGAAGGTGGCAATGGGGTACTAGTTTGTATTGGTGTTGAAGTTCCAAGGTTGTTGTTACCCATAATTTACAACAGTTGCTACAAAACAGATGATTAACACCTGAGAGGTGGTGTGCTTCTTGATGGATCTAAGTGTGGTTTCTTCCTGTGAAAACAGGTTGGACTGTTGTGTTATCTACGTGGACATGATGTTCTAGACCATCTGTACTGTGCTGCTGTAATCATTGCGTACAATCTTAGATTGACAGAGAAGCATAATTTAAAAGAGCTTTTGTTTGAGAGATATAATTAATTATACCTGTTATACAGATTTTTTTCTCATACTATTGATTTCATTCCCTTTCATATAAATTAAGCTTGTTTTTAAATTAAGATTGTTGCTATTTTTTTTAGTTCTTAAAAGAGAAACTTTATTATTTAGGTACATCGTCATTTTATTGCTAACCCAAATTAGCACCTGAGCAGTAATACCTTGTCTTTTGCTTGCTAATTTCATGTCTAGTCACTCTTGTAAGCATTTTGCAAAATTTCTATGTTATCTTTAAGTACTTCTGGTAAGAACTGGAGGTAATTTGTCTTGATGTAGTTGTAAAGAATCTCTGTAAAAAATTGTTAAGAAATAGGTAATTAGGCTGGAAAATCAGCCAATATTCCTGCTTGCTTGGTTTATCAAGGATTGATGGCTCCAGAGCTCTTGTTAGTGGAGGAGTGTTTCCTCTTTCCCTAAACATAGGTATAAACATTATTCAGTAAGCACTTTCATTTTGGGGAACTGGAAAGCTAGATATTCCCAGCTAACCACTGGGGCAAGGAGAACTTCTCCAATCTTTTGCTTACAGGCCTTCTATTCCTGGATATAACAACCTATGTGCTATACAGTTTACTCTTTGCTGAGCCAGAACAAAAACAATGGCAAACAAACAAGAAACCACTTCTGGAAAGTTTAGAAATCCACCTGGATATAACAACTGATGTGCTATATACACTTTACTCTTTGCTGAGCCAGAACAAAAACAATGGCAAACAAACAAAAAACCACTTCTGGAAAGTTTAGAAATCCAGATCTTTGTTTTGTCTTCAGAAGTTTTCAGAGGAAAGGAAAAGGGCACCCATTTGGCTAGACTCCCAAGCATCTGAAATTAATGTTCAAGTTTTCTTTTCCTTTATATAAAATTAAAACTTCCCTGGGCTTTGCACCAAGAGCTGGGTGCTACCTTTCCATTACCGTGATAGTATTGAAGTTTCAGTGTTTTCGTGGACTAGCAGTGGAAGCCAAAGGTGGAGATGATTCTATAAAGCCCTGAACCTTCCAGGGTGGGGGCCCTGGCACCTGCGTCAACTCTGCCAGTAGAAGCTGTATCTGAAATTGCTTTTTTATAGTCTTCAGCAAGATCAAATAAATATGCCTATGATTTGATGTACTGACAAGCTATAGATTGCCTGACTAAACAGAGTGTGTTAAGTAGTAGCATTCTCTTTCCTAATGCAGGAAAGGAGTTGGCCTGGTTTTAATTCCAGTTTTGTTAGTGAATATGGGCTGATCACCAGCATCTTTGGGCCTTGCTTACCTCGGGTGTCAAATGGGAACGTTATCTGTTGCTTGTTTCTTTTCTTGCCTCCTATGGACTGCTCAGACTCTTTGGCACGAATATGATGGTTGGGTCTGCTCAGCTTAGTTGGTGATGACATAATAACAAATAAGATAAGACTGAGTTTCCACAGACAATTCTTCACTGCTAATTTTAGATGGGAGCCAACTTTAGATGACAAAGGGAACGAGGCAAAAGGGTATGGGACAGATTTTAATGAATGCCAAGGTCATTCCAATTATTGGTCAAACAATCCCATGAAATCATAAGCATGGTAGCAACAGTATTTAAGGTGAAAGAAAACGTATGAATTCTCATTGTGTCCTCAAATTCACTATGGGGAAACCGGGAGCATAATAGACAGAAAATCTCTATTTACATAACACCACTTTGGTGCAGGTTGCAATACAACAAAATAGATATCAATAATGACTGCATAATTATGAATAAAGAAAGTACAATTTAATCTAGACTCAGGAAAGAAAAGAATAACATGCATATGAAAGATATACTTTTTTTTTTTTAGGGTCACAGACTTGGCTCAGGGTTTGTAGTAGCTACCACCAACAAAAATGGGAAAAAAAAATCATCAAAAAGGTAGCTTCCATACAGTGAGCATTTTGTACATATTAACCCTAATCCTCACAACAGCCCCAAAGCCTGCTGTCATTACCCTCATTTTGTAGTGGAGATAATACAGGATCAGAGAGATTCAGTGACCAGCCTTTGGTTACACAGGCAGCATGTGACTATGTGGATTAAACCCTGGTCTCTCTGATTCTTACAGCCTGGGCTTTCCTGGGGGTAACGCGGATGTCAGCTGTCCCTGCAGACTCTGACACGTGCATTACCTCTTTCTGTTTTTGTCCAAGGTCATCCCATAGCCACGGACCTCAGCTTTTCATTATACTCTCTAATAGAATCCTCTTTCACAGAAGAGTGGGTGAGCAATGCAGATTTCACTGAGAAAGAGAAGAGAGGGCTAGTTTACTTTGCATATCCCACATCAAACCACTTGAACATCTCTACCGAACATTCTGGTTTATGAAGTGCCTTCTTAGTTTGCCAACACTGGAGATTCTTCTCTTTGATCCTTCCCTCGTACGCTATGCAGCTTCTCTAGCTGTATCTTCTATTCCTATATCCCCCTTTCTCTTGCCATATTTAAATTACTCACACCTGTATTATGCAGATGCACTAGGTTTTGCCCACCTCCTAAAACTAAACCTGCATATCTAAGCCCAGTGCTCTGCTTAGCACACTCCCAAAAGCCTTTCTGGTAACAGTTCTTACTCTACTTAATACTAGTGAGAATTATATAACAATTGAAAAAAAAATCCCACTCTACGTTTTCCGTTAGGAAAAAATAGACCAGTGTCTTAGCTTGTCAGGCATTTAGTTCTGAAAGAATATTCTTCAGTGGGGCTTCAAGGAGGATGAAGAAGACAGTGTCTGCATCAATAGACATAATAGGGATTTCATACACTTTTGCTTGTAGCTCCCCCTGCAGATGAGTCCAGGGTCCTATAGCAAAACAGAATATGCTAATTTGTCTGGGGCTTTGAACTGAAGGTTGAAGATTGAGGAAACGGTGAAGGATGAGAAATGAAATAAAGGAGGGAGAAACAACTTATCTAGTGATATAATGCTAGAAATGAATTTGAGTCTCCTTTTTCAGTTATGTTCCATAAATTCCATTGCACACTGCTATAGGAAACTGTATTCTTAATTTACATATTAAATAAGCAATGCCAAGTTTACTTACATGATAATAGAATGCTCATGCCTAGAAAGAGGCCACTGACGCTGAAACTGTCTGCGGCTTTAACATCACAAAGGTTTAAACTTGTGATAATACATTAAAGCATGTGAGGGCTTTTATCAGCTTCTGTGTACTCCTTTTAGAAATTTTGAAGAAAGTAGTACCTGAATCAGCTATAATGGCTCAACACATATAATTTGTTTGGAATTTGGGGCATGGAGTGAAAATTGAGAAACATTTTACAAAACATTTTGAAAACCCAAATTTAGAAAGCTTTCAGCGAGTCTTTTGCCTACATACCAGTATATTTTCTGCATAGGTTTTCTTTTAAGTTACTCAGTTCTTTGCTTCTGCTTTTTGCCTTAAGCAGTTGATGTTACAAGGTTCTTGGAGCTTGAACTTGATTGTCAGCAGCGTTGCTCTTTTAGGAGAGGATGTCCAATCTTTCAGCCATCCAAAACTGCCTATGTTGTCATAGCTCTAATGAGTATGTCCTTCAAGACTGCATTAGAGGCTAAAAGTAAATGCCTTTTGGTGTTTGTAGACTCCTTATTAAGTGCTCTGAAACCGATATGAAAGATTGTAATTTTTATCCTCCCACTAAGACAGTTATACAAGGAGATTTAATCATGTGAAATTCATTTCATTTGAAGGATATTCTCTTAACAAATATATGCTAGTTCAGTGGGATAAAAGTACATGGGTATAGTGACAAAAATGTGCTGTGAAGAAACACCCTAAAGCTGTTTTCAATTTTTTTTTTCATAAACTGAAGCAAGGGCAAAGTACTTTATCCTTTAGTTTAGCATCGTAACAGTTAAAGATAGGGGCAAGCAGGACACACAGAAATGAAGACGTGATCAGAAGGAAAGTTAAGGCTTCCCCTCAGCTTCTGCTGTGCAAAAAGTCTGAATTCAGCTATGGGCTATGCATGAAATCAGGATTTCTCTTGTTTTTTGGGGAAGCCAGATCTGGAAATAAGGCCCTTTAAACGCATAGCAGACCCTCTTCTCAACTTTGTTTGGATGACTTCCCCAAAGCAACTTGGAAAATTGTTCTTTATTGGACTTCTAGATATGGCCAAGGAGATGGTCACTTGTATTTCTTTATAAAAAATTTCAAGATGGGTAAGTTACTTTTCTGGCCTCCAGGGAAAAAATGTTCAGCTGCTCAGAGGAATAGCACAATCCATGATCAATACAGAAAAAACAGGGAGAAAAGAAGAAAGGGGAAAGGGTTAGAAGTATGAAGGGAGGGTAGAGGACAGAGGATGAGGGAGAGAAAGGGAAAATTCCAGAGGATCAAAAATGTTTAAAGACTTTCTAACCTACAGTCACACAATTTTAGAGCTACACTCTGCCTTAGAGAGCTTCTAACACTGGGGTTATCAACTGGGAAGAAGGAGGGGAAGGGTAACCCCTAAACCCTAGGGGCAGTGGGATCTTGAGATTGCCGTATATTGTTTCAAAAACCCTATGAACATATTTAGTATTATAGTATAATTTATATTTGAGAAATTCAACAAAGACTAGTTTTTAATAATTTAAACATCAGAAACTAATGCTTCACAGAATCATCTTGGTCTCATGTCTGATGATCTGGTTGATCTGATGAGTTATTTTCAGCCTGCAGAAACTTCTGGGTGAAAGGTGGGCAGCTGTATCGGAGAGTGTTTGGTACTGGGGAAGAGCATAGATTTTACATATTGATAGAAAGGAGGGCATAGGATAAAAGAGGTTAAGAATCACTTATCTAGGCCAAGAAGAGAAAGCTTGGGAGCTATTGTTCATTCAACAAATATCCATTGAGCATGCTACTGGATTTGACACTCAGGTGAGGAGGTCTAGTGGAGAACTGGATATGTAAATATGGAGCTCAGGTGAGTTCTGGGCTCCAGACAAAAACATAAGACCATCTTTCAACAGAAATGTCAAGTAAGTTAAGGACCAAGAAGGACACACTGTATTTAGCAACAAAGAGATTATGATTGACTTTGTGAGAGCATTTTGGTTAGAGGGGTGACATGGAAGCCAGACTGTGGTGGGCTGAGAAGAGAGTGGGAAGTATGAGAGAGGAGACTTCATCTCTGGACAATCATTTTGGGTAGCTTCCCTGGGGAAGGGAAGAAAGGGCTAGGGTTAAAGCTGGAGTGGAACTTGGGCATTAAGGGGGAGCTTTTTTAGATGGAAGATAATTAAATGCAAAGTATTTTAATACATATGAAACAGTTAAACAAATATCAATTCACTGAATGTTCATTGAAAATGTATTATGAAGTAGAATAGAGTGTTTGCAAACTAGGTCACACAATAGGGCCAATCACTAATGATAATAATAGCCTGGAAATATTAATGGCTCAGCAAAGTGGTATAAACAGTGCTATGCAGATTAAAATGTCAAAGATAAAAAGTTATTCACCTTGAGAGCTTGTTTGGAGGTTCTAGCAGTGAAACACGGCTACTCATATACCCTTGACCAAAGAACAGTCCTCCTCCATTGGCAGCAACATGGATGGACCTAAAGATTATCATATTAAGTGAAGTCAGACAGAGAAAGACAAAAATATATGATATCACTTATATGTGGAATCTAAGAGAATGATACAAATTTTGTTTACAAATGAAAAATAGACTCATATACATAGAAAACAAACTAGGGTTACCAAAGGGAAAAAGTCAGGGAGGACTAAATTAAGGGTTTGGGATTAACAGATACACATTACTATATAAAACAGATAAACAGCAGGGACCTACTTTATAGCACAAGGAACTATATTCAATGTCTTATAATAACATATAATGGAAAAGAATCTGAAAAAAATGTGTATATGTATGTATGTGTATAACTAAATCGCTTTGCTGTACACCTGAAACTAACATTGTAAATCAACTACACTTCAATAAAAGATAAAATTTTTAAAAAGTTATTTACCCATGTGGGATCAGGAAAGTTACTGTGGAGGAAGT
The DNA here is from genome assembly GCF_036321535.1 of Camelus dromedarius. NCBI lineage: Eukaryota > Metazoa > Chordata > Mammalia > Artiodactyla > Camelidae > Camelus > Camelus dromedarius. The sequence goes on from NC_087437.1 coordinate 49,034,823, forward strand.
AGACCTTGAAAGAATGAAAGATTACAACAGAGGAGTTTGGGAACCGAAGCACAAAGAACGTGAAAGGCCATGTTGGGTTTTGGGTTATTATACAATACTCTTAAAACATCATGGATGGACTTTTATCATGGGGGCTTTGAATTTCAAGTTCATAGGTTTGGTTCAGTTCTATGAGCAATTGGAAAGTTTTAAAATAAGATAAGGACATGGTCCACAGATCTACGTTAGGAAAATGGACTTCGCAGGTGTACCTGGAAATGTTTGGAGCAGATTGCAAGTGAGGAAGCTGGTTAAGAAATTTGTGAAATAGACCAGGTGAGAGGGAACCAGAGACTCATTCAGAATAGTGACAATAGGAATGAAATGAAAGAGAATTAACTCACTCATTAACTCAATGGATGTTTACTTAGTGCTTACTATGTGTTAGGCAGACATGGAACCTTTAATCTCAAGGAGCTCCCAGCCAAATGTATGTTGTGAATAAGTTCTACAATAGAGGGACATACCAAATGATAAGAGATCACACAGGAGGGAGCAAAATGTATGGGATATATATGTGGAGGAAAGCAGAAATCAAGGGAGTAGACTTTCAAGAAGGAAAGAGAGAGAGATGTTATCAAAGGAATAGGTTAACAGGAGTCCTGAAATGATTCTGTTGGGTTTTTCAACATGGAGGATATTAGTGATGTTAACAGGAACAATTTCACTGAAGCAGTAGGGGCAAAATTAGAACTGTTATGGACTGAAGATCGATTAGAAGTTGAGGAATTGAGGACAAAAGACAGGAGAAACATTTTTAGAGATAAACATATGATAGCTGCTAAAGTCAAGATAATGGAGAATAAAAGGTGATTTTATGATTTTAAGCCTCAAGGCATGATGATATCACTTGGTGAAACAGAGAAGTCAAGAGAAAGACTTACATTTTTTTTCTTTTTTCTTTTTTTATTGAATGAAAGATTCTTTAAAGTCTATAGTGCTTTACAGTTCTCAGAAGTTTCACACACATGATTTCATATAATCCCATAATAACCCCTTTTTTTTTTATCCTAAATATTTCCCCTCCACCCTCCCTCTCCCCGTTGGTAACCACTAGTTTATTCTCTATATCTATGAGTCTGTTTTTTTTGTTGTATTCACTAGTTTGTTGCATTTTTTAGGTTCTGCATACAAATGATATCACACAGCATTTGTCTTTCTCTATCTGGCTTATTTCACTTAGCATAATGCCCTCCAAGTCCATCCATGTTGCTGCAGGTGGCAAAATTTCGTTCTTTTTTATGATTGAGTAGTATTCCATTGTATGTGTATTTTATACACACACACACACACACACACACACACCCCACATCTTCTTTATCCATTCATCTGTTGATAAACACTTAGGTTGCTTCCGTACTTTGTAAATAATGCTGCTATGAACATTGGAGTGCATGTATCTTTTCGAATTAGTGGTTTCATTTTTTTCCAAATATATAGTCAGGAGTAGAATTGCTGGGTCATATGGTAGTTCTATTTTTAGTTTTTTTAGAAATCTCCATACTGTTTTCCACAGTGGCTGTACCAATTTATATTCCCACCAACAGTGTAGGAGGGTTCCCTTTTCTCTACATTCTCATCAACTTTTGTTATTTGTGGCTTTTTTTTTTTTTTTTTTTGGATGATAGCTATTCTGACAGGTGTGAGGTGATAATCTCATTGTGGTTTTGATTTGCATTTCCCGGATGATTAGCAATGTTGAACATCTTTTCATATGCCTGTTGGCCATCTGCATATCCTCTTTGGAAAAATGTCTATTCAGTTCTTCCCACTTTTCAATTGAATTGTTTGTTTTTCTGATGTCAAGTTGCTGTTTATATTGTTGAATATTAACCCTTTATTGGTCATATCATTTGCAAACATCTTCTCCCATTTAATAGGTTGTCCTTTCATTTTGTTGATGGTTTCCTTTGCTGTACAGAAGCTTTTAAGTTTAATTAGGTCTCATTTGTTATTTTTACTTTTGTTTCCTTTGCTTTAAGAGACAGATCAAAAAAAAAAAACAAAACATTGCTGTGATATATATCAAAGAGTGTTCTGCCTGTGTTCTTCTCTAGGAGTTTTATAGTATCCAGTCTTATATTCAGGTCTTTAGTCCATTTTGAATTTATTTTTGTATACTGTGTTAGAGAATGTTCTAATTTCATTTTTTTAAAGTAGCCGCACAGTTTTCCCAGCACCACTTACTGAAGAGACTCTTTTCTCCAGTGTATATTCTTGCTTCCTTTGTTGTAGATTAATTGACCATAAATGAGCAGGTTTATTTCTGGACTTTCTATCCTGTTCCATTGATATATGTATCTGTTTTTGTGCCAGTACCATACAATTTTGATTACTGTAGCTTTGTAGTATAATCTGAAGTAAGGGAACGTGATTCCTCCAGCTTTGTTGTTCTTCCTCAAAATTGTTTTGGCTATTCAGGGTCTTTTGTGTTTCCATACAAATTTTAAAATTATTTGTTTTAGTTGTGTGAAAAGTGCTATTGGTATTTTGATAGGGATTGCATTGAATCTATAGATTGCCTTGGGTAGTATGGTCACTTTGACAATATTAGTTCTTCCAGTCCAAGAATAAGGTATATCTTTTCATCTGTTTGTGTCAAGAAAAACTTAATTTTGTGGGAGCTTTGGTTTTGCCCTTGATTGAGTTTGAAATATGAACAGACATTTAGCCTATGGTTTGAAAAAAGGATAAATTTTTTTTTAAGTAATATTAGGGCTACACACAGCTAATTTTGATTTGCATAATATAGGTAGTTGAAGCCATGGTCATAGAAAGTACAGTTGACCCTTGAACAGAGCACATTTGAACTGCACAAGTCCACTTACCTGCAGTTATTTTTCAGTAGTAAATACCACAGTACTAGTTGTTTGAATTTGCAGATGTGGAAGAACCACAGATATGGAGGGCCAAATAGAAATTACAGAGGATTAACACCCTCCCCAGTTGTTCCAGGGTCAACGGTACAACTGTAGAGGGAGGAAAAGAGTGCAGAGAACGGGAGGAAGGGATGAGAAAGAAGATTAGAAGCAGTGTAGTTGACTAAAAAGAAATGATCAGAAAAGCAAAAGAAACCACCAGGGCGAGTTAGGACAGCCAAGGAGAATTTTGTTTACTTGATTGTTTAATCTTTGGAGGTTATAATGTTATTTACCCTAAGGCAGAATAAGTAGCAAGAAAATGCCATTGATTTTTGACAGCTAATAATCATTTGTATTCTTGGGAACCATTTGTTACCAATTGGGAACAGTCGTTTTACTAGATTGATCAAAAAAGTAGAAACCAAGTTGCGAGGGGTTAAGGAATGAATGGGATTTCTTTTTTATTGTTGCAGGGAAGACGAGAGAAGACTTTGATAAGAGATTGTGGCAAGGCTGAGAGGAAAACTGAGCATGTTTATTTCTCTTTGCATATAGTTATACATATAGAGTCAACAGGGGTGAGAACTAAAAGAAAAAGGTGGATAATTGATGAAGAAAACTTGGGTAGGCAGTATGATTTAACTTCTGTCTTTGTGTTTCTGTCAGAATTTAATGAGATAATGAGTATAAAATACCTGACACATGGTAGGTTTTCAATAAATGTGACCTATTAATAATTTGGAGTCATGCAGAATGAAGAAAGCATTACTGAGTTTCTGCTGTATGCCAAGCACATGTTTCACTTCACCTTCACAACGGAGCTCTGAGCTAGGCATCATCAGCCAGATTTATACATGATAAAAGCCGAAGCTTGAGGCCTTTCCGAGGGTCACAACCAAGTAACTGCAGAGCTGGGATTTGAACACAGGCCCATCAGATACTAAAGATACCACTAGGCCTTGTGAGTTTGTTTGTTTGTTTGGAATAGTTTTAGTTTCACATAGGGGTAGAGGAAGTAAGGGAAATAACTTGGAAGAATCGTTATTGAACAGGCTTGATGTTCTTTGTAAAATGAGAGGTGAGGTATCTGCTGAGAGTGAGGAGGTCCAGTTGGAGCAAAAGGAGTGAAGTTAAGTGAAGAAGACTTGAAACAGCAACTCTAGGAAGTTAGTGTATCATTAAGAGCTGAGGAAAAGAAGTGAAGTTCAGGGAGCATGGGATTTCAGTGAACCTTGTTACACAAGGATATCTCAAGGTCTCTGATACTGCAATAGGATCTTCTAAGTCAGGGATCAGCAAACTTTTTCTGTAAAGTGCCAGACTGTAAATATTTTAGACTCTGTGGGCCATGTGGTCTCTGTTGCAGCTACTTAACTTAGCTGTTGTATCATGAAAGCAGCCATAGGTAATGCACAAACAAATGAGTGTAGCTGTGTTATAACAGGTCTTTATTAATGTGGGACAGTGAAAATATTCCGTATGATATTATAATGATGGAGAATGTCATTATATATTTGTCCGGACACAGAATGAACAATATCAAGAGTGAACCATAATGTAAACAGTTGACTTTGAGTGATAATGATGTGTCAATGTAGATTTTTCAGTTGTAGGAAGTGTCTCACTCTGATGAGTGATGTTGATAATGGGGAAGGCTGTGCATGTGTGAGGGCAAGGGCTATATGGGAAATCTCTGTATCTTCCTCTCTATTTTGATGTGAACCTAGAACTGTACTAGAAAAATAAAGCCCTTAAAAGAGAAAAATAATGGACACGGAAATGTTAATATTTATATGTCATGAAATATTCCTCTTTGATGTTCCTTTCAATCACTTAAAAATTTAAAACCATTCTTAGTATATGACAGTAGTACAAAAATAAGCAGTAAACCACATTTGGCCTACAGGCAGTAGTTCAGTCACTCCTATTTTGGGTAATTCTTAGAATATAGATTCCTGCAACAGTGTAAACTGACTGTACTTCAAAAAAATGGTTAAAAAGAAAAATATAGATTACTGGGTTTTACACTAGTCCAGCTCAATCAGAATAATTGAGAGTGGGGCCCAGGAATCTGCATTTTAAAAGACTCTCTGTGTGTGTGTATTTTTTAAATATACCATTCTGAGACTGCTGCTTAAGGACAGAAGTAGTTAGTAGAGAATGCTTGGACAGGGTTCCCTGAAAAATACAGAATCTCCAGGCCTCAAATCACAAAGCAACGCTCCGCAGCACAGATGGCCCTTCGTGGTCTGGTACTTGGTGGTCTGGTACTTGGTGTGGAGGAAATGGCAGAAAATACAGTGGCAGAGAATTTTAGGTTTATGATTTGTGCGTCACTGAATGAATATCCAGGGTCACTGAGACTTGGCAGGAAGGCAAAGGAAGACAGAAGGAGGGTGATGAACTCAAAAAATCAGGAGGATTAGGGGGATTCAGGCTTACGAGAGCAGGACACAGTCTTGGAAGTCAAGGATCAAACGCCAACAGGCAGATGTTTGCAGATAGAGCACTTCCAGAAGGGATGGGAACCATGTTGGAGTGTGAGATAGGGCTACATCAGGAACTGACCAGTGTCATGGAGCTGGGTGTCCCTGGAGATGACAGGTCAAGGACTTGTGAGGTCAGGGGTCTAAGGAAAGCTAATTCAACATAATTGGAGAACACAGCTAGATTGAGTGTCCAGGATGAAAATGCAGATGGTCCAAGGAGTGAAAGAAGAGGCTTGTCAGTAGGAGCCAGTCTGACCAAGAAGGCCTGGAGAAAGGTGTGGAATACTGAGACATGTAGAGAACAAGAAGGGAGAGGAAGAGAGATGTTCATCTGTCATCTACTCTGTACTTCTTTACTGGGCTCTTTTACATATAAACTCCTTTGACTTTGCAACAAACTGCTGAACAGAGCATCATCCCCACTTCAGAGGTGAAGATTATGAAGTTCATAGAGGTCAGAAGTCCAAAGTCACACAGACAATAAAATGAGAAATTGGTCTCTGTGACTGGGAAGCCCATTATTTATTTCTTTTTCTGTTTTGTTTTGTGTATAAACTCCAGTACGTTTGTCAGTAGTAGCTTCCTAAAGCACTGCATTCAGAGAGGTTCTGAGGTAGAGACTAAGGTCAGAAAGAGTTGTGATTAATGAGTAAATTTGCCAGGGGCACAGAGGGGAGAGCTGTAGCTTCCATTCCTCATATTTGCCATCCCCTATGCATGTTAACTGCCTACCAAGGGGAAAGATATTTCAGTTTAGGTGGGATGAGGGTGAGTGAGCAAAGAAAAGGGGTTGAGAAGGAGCATGCCATGTTTAATGACTATGGCAGGACCAGTCTGGTAGATGCAGGACTCAGAGGCATGGAAGGAATAAGGCTGTGAATAAGCCTGTGAATAGGAATGACAAGTTCCAGGTTTTGAGTTTGACTTGATCCTGGGAACAATGGGAAGTTTCTGTTTGTTTTGTTTTATTGTATTTAAAAACAAGAAAACCACATAATAAAAATGATGGTTTAGTAGGTTTCGTCTGGTGGTTGAGAAAAGGAATCAACAGAAAGGCTGTTATCTAGGTGTGAAGTGTTAGAAGCTTAGATTAGAGGAGTTAAATAGTGTATGAATGTCAGGAATGGAAAGGAAAGATATTGCAAAAGAATTATTAGTATTTGGTAACTATTTAGACACAGAAAATAACATAAAAGAGAAGGAAGAGTCAAGGGTGACTGGGATAAGGCTTTGTTATGTATGTTTTAGTGAGGCGATCCTTCTTGAGACTCCCATAGTCTCAAAGACTCCCATAATCAAATATATTTGCAAACAGTATATGCTCAATCCTCATTATGGAGACTCACAAAACACATTACATAGAAAAGGCTCTGAGAAGTCCTGCAGAAAAGAAACCTTTGAAATTATATTTAACTCATTATTCCTCCAATTTAACTGAATATATATTTCTTTCTTACATGAGAGTATGAATATACAACAGATACTCTGGAAAATGCTGGAGAAAACTGTGATGCCATTGTCAAAAAATAAGGAGGCTCTATTGAAGAAAACATAATGAGTTTTGTTTGGGGCTATGGTGAATTTGAAAACAGGTGTCCTAGAATGAAGACATTCTGGAGCTTGGTGTGGAGATTAGGGCTAAAGGTGTAAATTGCAGAGTCATAAGCATAAAGGGATTGTTGAAGTCGAGTTGGTCTAACAGAAGCTGTTTCCTAGGGCAGAGAGGCACACATGCTTGTCAGTTCTTTAAGTTAGGGAATGGGAGATGGTAGAGGAAGCAGCTAAAGGACACAAGGGATCAATGGCAGACAAGATGAAGAGAACCTGGGTAGGACAGTGCCACAAAAAGTAAGGGAGGAAATGATTTCAGGAGTCTATGTGTCAGATACCGTAGAGTATGAGAAAAGGCGACTGTGTTTGGCAAAAAGGAGGTTGCTGGCTACCCAGCAGTCAGTTCTTGTTGGTGCTAAGTATTCATTCCATAAAAGTATATTGAACATCTTCTCCAAGAAAACAATGTGGCTCCTGCCATTCAGCAGCTCAGTTTGTCTCCTGAGGAGACAGTTGTCACATATAAGTGACAAATGTGATAACAACAGAGATGGCAACTGTTACCAAAGCATGGGGGAAGGAGAGGCTATTCCTGCTTATCAAAAGCCATAAATGCCTTGTTAACAGAGGTGGTTCTTAGTGAAATTGTGAAGTTGGGGGCATGTGTCTGGGGTGGTTCCTGAGTCCAAAGTCTCTGGCCCCTTTGTTGGTGCCTTTTCTCCACTTGCTTGAGCTTCCCCAGGCTCCTCTTGCTCTTAGGCAAGAATCTAAATCATTCATCCCCTTGAAGCCATGAATGATGGGAAATTTGATATGCTGCCTCTTTCTGTAAAACATGAACAAAGCCAGAAATAAAATGTCTGAACTTCTGAGAGGATAGGGTTTTTATTCTAAATACAAATGTTTAAATAATTAGTACATTATACAAATAATAATTACATGTACATGTAAACTAAGAAAATTTGCAGTATACTATATATGTGTATTTACATGGAATATAATGTGTTTGTGCAGTCTAACTGTAATAGGGAAAAAGGGAAAAAAATAAACACAAGTGTTTAAATGACATTTAAGCATGCTAATAGTATGTGAGAAAGTGGTTAAAATATTATATATTTTATATTTAATAATAAACATATATAATATAGCAGATATCATATATATACTGATATATATATTAAATGTATATTTATATGTTTGATTTTTTTGCAAACAAGCATTGAATTATACTCACCAGTTGATTGGAAAGACTGTCATCAAAATAGGTGGTCCAATATGTTCAACATTTAATCATTTTTAATACTTTCGAGGCATAACATATTAAAATAATATTTATAGTCTATTAGAAAGCTGTGGTAAGAACAGAGAAAGAAATGAAATAAATAGCCTAAACTTAATATAAAGGAGACCTGATTTTACACTATCAATTAATATTAATATTAAACTTTGAAAATTGAAGTGTGTTCCAAAAAATAAGCCATAACTGTTTCTACAGAATGCCTCTAATATATTATGTTGGCTTCAGGAAAGGTTAACAATTTCGTGGAGTGACCCAGAACAAGACAATTTATAGCTAGATGACCTTCTTATGCCTTAGAAATGTGAATAACAGTAATAATTGTAATTTAGGAATGCCTACTCTGAACCAAGCAATTTTTAAACTATATTTTACACACTATCACATTTATAATAACCAAGATGTAAATATTATTATCCTAAATTATAGATGATGAAACTGAGGCTCAGAGAGGATAGGAAACTTGCCCAGTATCATAGAGCTGGGATTTGAATTCAATCTGTGCAAAGTCCATGTTCTTTTCACCTCTCTGCCTGTGAAGTCCTAGAACTGTGATGAAATGTCTTTTAAGTGGTGTCAGCATCTTCACAAAATGACAAAAGGAAGCAGTAGACTGTCAGAAGCTTGTGATAAAAGTAGATTGGCTGTCTATGTATTAGGGAAGCGCTCCAGGTTAAGCTTCATCATTTAACACTCAGGTGATGAATTATGGAACATTTTGAAAATCCTTGGAGGTAGTCTTAGAGTTGAGCAGGTATAAACCAGAAAGGTGAGTGGATGCTAATGGCAGTGGGAGGGAAATTGCCTGTCATCTTTGTTCAAGCTGGAGGTACATGGTGAGTTTGTTATAAACACTAGGTGAAATTATACACCATCATGGGAAGTAGTATACAGGAATATTGGCCAACCGTGTCCTACGTATCAAGCTATTTTAACCTATAGGAAAGAAAAGTCTTACAGGTTATGGTTAAACTCCCTCTTATTTGGAAATGATTTTACCCAAAGTAAGCTGAACTCAATGACTGTATGTTTCAGGGAAATTTAATCCTGCTTCTCTCTGCCCGGAGTGCAGTCTCCATTCCCTTGATCACTTACCTCTGCTCATCACGTGAAGAGCTCCACTTTTCTTGCCTGAAATTTCTTGTTCTCTTATCTTCCTATTTGCTTTGCCTAATCCTAGCCTTGGATTGTCATTATTTTATCCTCCTGTTTTCATTTTGTTTCGCCGTTTGTAGGTGATGGTGGTGGTGCATCTTTTGGACAAACCCCTTCAGTAGAAGTTTGCTCTTCGCTCTTGCAGCTTTTGTTGTAATCTTGTCAACAGCACACTTCTGTTCTGTTTGTTTTTTAACTTTAGCCCAAGACCTTTTATAGTTTCCTCCAACTCCCTCTTAAAACTTTATGGTTTTTATTCTTACTTTTTTTTCAGGTGCTCATTTAAGACATTATTATCCAAGTTCTCCAGAATATTCTCTCTTCATCCTACTCTTCATTGTTTTTCTTTACTCCCCCTTGCTGCCTTCATTTTCTATCTTGTTTCTATCTTTCCTCTTGTTTGTGCCTTCATATTCCTACTTTTCTCTTTGTTAGAACTTTGGGATGAGTAAAATTCTCTGTATGGTATTCTCTTCCTATAGCTTTTCTTTGAAACTCTCCTTTATCTTTTAACTTTAATTCTCTTTTACTCTTTTTACTGCCCCCCAAAATCCATTAACTTTTCTTCATTCTTCAACTAAAAACCTTTCCTTCAATCTATTCCAAACCCATCAGATGTTTGAATCACTTTCTCACCTCTGACTTTCTTCCTGACCTTCTCTCAGCTACTTTCTCACAATCCTCTACACTGAAATTGTACTTACCCAAGAAGTTCTAATGACTTCCTCGTGGACAAATTGAATGTTCTTCCGTCTGTGATCCTCATCTTTCCTGGCAGTAACTGTATCCCTAGGCTAGTAGATCATCTTTGAAATACTTTTGAAGCAAGGTGGGCTTCTTCTTCTTCTTCTTCTTCTTTTTTTTTTTTTTTTGAACTACGAAAATAGCTTCTAGAGTGTGCATCATTTTGTTATTCTGCTAATGAGAGTCAGAGATAGCTTTCTGTTTGCATTTCTAATAGCTGTCTTAAAAAGTGTCTTGACATTTCAGTTGGTTTTAAATGGCCAGTAAATGGCTTTCTGATTTTGGGTGGGGCCCTCTTCCCTGAAGGACTGACTTCTTGTCGGTGTTATTCGTCCCCTCCCCACCCCCTACACACACTGAATTCCCCTAAATCTAATTTGCAACTTATCACTGCAGTCAGAAAATCCAAATAAGTGACTTTTTGGAAATAATTTCTTTGGTTATTTTGAAGGTCATTTCCTTCAAACCTCCACAAACTCAAATTCAGAATTTTAAATATTTCTCAATTAAACTTGAAAGAATAAAAACTCCCTTCCACAATTCTAATTAATGATGAAAAATACATTAGCCTTTATTTGGCTCCATAAATGTATTTTTTACTTTCATGACTATTTTTCTTCTTGATAAATTTTAATCATCATATTTATAACAAGAGTAAAAAGTTGCAGTGATAAGGGAAAAATGATTTGGAAAGTATAAAGGTTGCAACTCTGAAACAAAAGCCTTGGAATTCCAAGTTCAGGCTGCTACTGTCTATTTTTCCTTACTAAGTGCAAGGGGGTGTAGCCTTAGACTTCTGTGATTCCTTCGTGCTGGTCTATGTCACTCCTACTAACATTATTTAAATACAGCTTTCTTAATTCCTGAGAATGGTGATGAAAATAGTGCTTTGACTGGTAAAATGGAGAAGACAAAGAACCAAGACAAAGGCAAGATATGCACTGACTGATTTATGTCATTTTAATAGCATAATTACTTGATAAGCCCTTACATGATTTAGTTACTGATCTTCAGTCTTTCAGAGCTGGGGAACAAATTGCTGATGTTTCACACCCAGGTACTGTCAAAAATTCGGAGCAGTGCCGTATTCTTTGGTATTTTAGGAGGCATATTCCTGAGTTGTATCATTAAGTAGCTCATCATATAAAATAGGGCAGTTTAGAGAAAATATATCATAGCAGAACCAGATTGTTTTCTGAATTGGTGCTCTTTAATTTCTCCAGGCTGGATACATTTTAAAGTAGGGAAGAGAATAATGTATAATCATTTTTTTCTGATTTTATGAAATGATGGAAAAATTCAGAAGTGTGAATTTTTGAAGCATTCCACCAGGATTATGCAACTGACAACATTCTCCAGAACATCAAGTCTAGGCACTGTCTCTGCCCTGAACTTAGACTTATCTCAAAGAAATATGTCTTCCATGGACCTGAAGAGGAAGTAACTGAAGTTACTTCCTAAGAGTAAACATGCTAGTTAGTCTGCCCGTAGTGAAACGCTGTGCTTGGAGCAAACCACCCACTGTGACCCTGTCCAACTTCTCTTACAGAAGTAAAGTCAAGTTTTAATGATCATTATAGGCAATCTCTAGGAGTTAATTGTCAGCATCCATTTATTCATCAACTTTTTAAAAAATTGAGCACTTATTTGGTACAGATGCTCTTCTAAGTGCTAGGATGAAGCAATGAGGAAGAAATGTTTTCTTAGCTCATTAGAGGTAAGAGGTGATTAAAATTACAAGTAATTCCCGGTTTTATGAATAATTACAGAATAGTAGGACAAGTGCTTCAATAATTTTAATCTAGTGGTGCAACAGGGACACAAAGGAAGTTCATTCAGCCAGGCCTGGAGGTGTATGGGGATGGTTTAGGGAAGATGCCCTACAAGAAGAAGGGGTCAGGCTGATATATGAATATTGAACAGTGTTGGACGGGTGAAGAGATGGCAGGACAGGGAGAATATTCCAGCAATCAGAACAGCATGTGCAAAGTCCCAAAGGTGAAAAAATATGACTCACTCAGGGAATGTTGTACAGTGAGAAGAGAGGGGTGGGGAGAAATACAGATGGAGAGAAAAGTAAAGCCTGAATTATGACCAGCTTGTCGGTCCTGCTAAGGAGGATGATACTTATTCTAAGCGTAATAGAGAGGTATGGAAGTATTTTTAACAGAGGAGTGACAGAGACATATTTGCATTTTAGAAAGATGACCTTAGTTATATAATGATAGTGAGGTGAAGTGGGAGCAGGGATAGAAATAGAAAGCAGAATCTGGTCAGGAGGTTTACAGTCATTTAGGAAGACATGATGGTGCCTGAAATTAGGAAGCTGGATAGATTTGAGGGAGATGTGGGAGACAGAATTGACAGAATGTGGTGACTGGGTACTAGCAATGGGAGGGAAGGAAGACGTTAGAAGGACTCAAGAGTGTTCTAGGCAATTTGAAAAAATATGTGCTGTTTAGTGAGAGAAGACAGGGAAGGAGTGGTATTTTGAGGGTAGAGTTGAATTCAATTTTGGATCTGTTAACTTTGAATGAGTATGTAAAAGAGGATAGGGCAAGTGAACTCTTGTTTGGGGGTTGTTAGAGGAAATTTTTCATGAGCCAACTATAGAAATAGTATCAAGATGTCTTCTCAGCATTAATTTTGTATTTTAGAACTCTCACAGAAAAGCTGATTACTTACAAAAATAGAATTGAAACTTGGTCAGGGACTTGGTCTTAGTTCTTCTTTCAAGGTTGAAAATGAGGGGTGTGTGGGTGAACAGGCCCAGTTAGCAATGGAGTTTCATTGCCATGTGTTGCCAATGGGACACTTAATTCATTTTGATGGAGCAAGCAGGTTGCCTGGCAGGCTAAGGGATTGTCTATTCTTGGAGCAATAGTCAGAAATGTAATCAAGTTAAAAACTTAAGTGGCAATGTATTCAAGTTAAAAATTGAAATTAATGGGGGGAGGATATAGCTCAAGTGGTAGAGTGCATGCTTAGCATACACAAGGCCTTGAGTTCAATCCCCAGTACCTCCTCTAAAAATAAAAAAGTAAACCTAATTACCCCTGCCAAAAAAATTTGGGGTGTGTTGTAGGGGGTGGGGAGAAAGGAAATCTAGAGAGGAGAGTCTGATGTGTTATGAAATTAAAGATGTAAAGCAAGTAACATGAGCTGGATTACCAAGCAATAGACATGGAAATTCAGAGGCCTAACACAGAGAGTAATGGGTTGGGTTTGTAGGCAAATAGGCTGCTGTGGGTTTGTCCCAAGGCAGATGCTGGAGGCTAGGCTGCGTTTCGGATATTCTCAAGGTCATGGTGCTGTCTGTATTCACGAGGTCAGCAATAAGGCAGTTACCCATGTTTCCATACTTGGGTTCCCTTTTCTTGCAGACCTGGAGTCTCTTCAATTCGGGGGGTAGTTTCAGTGTTAGAACTTCAGATCTGAATGCTGCTCCTGTGGGTGAGTTACTTGCTTGGGGTTTTGAAATAGGGAAGGTTGGGTGGAGTGGGGGACCTATGAGATGTGTTAGACAAAGCTGGTGGCCAAACTGAGGAGAAGTGTAGTGGGATCTGCTAGGAAACTTCAGGGTTGTGGGAATCCTTTAAGGAATGGTCTAGCGTAAAGGGTAGATCTGGACAATAGGTGATAGTTAACAGCAGCTTCTTTGTGTGATCCCTATGTGCAGTTCCAAGAAACCGGTTGTTGGTCACTGGCCCTAGCAGCGGAGCTCATTAGCATTTCCTTTGTATGGAGACTGGTTAGGTAGAAACTAAGCTTCTGGGATGGGGCTTTGTGATAGTTAATTTTATGTGTCCTTACAATAAATTATATACATATTAACACATATCCTATTGATTCTGTTTCTCTTGAAAACCTTGATTGATAACGGGCTTAGAATGAAAGGCTCACCTTTGCCTCTCTTTATATGCTGACTGGAACATGGAAGCAATTGCCTGTTACCAGCAAAGGGATGCAGGGTGCCTCTTCTGATGTTAGAGGGTTGCACTGCCATGGAGACAAAAGACAAGTCCCAGTGGTGATGAATGTGGAGCTTTGTGAACTGGGACCGGGCTGAGTGGTCAGACCATTAGAGCACAAGCAAATCTGGCTTTTGCCCACATATCAGTTCTGTAGACACCAGAGAAGGGCAGATTTGGATGCGCACCCATGTGAATTCTTGTTTCTCCTTGCTCCCCTGGCCCAGGTACTCACAGAGAGTAGGTGAGTAGGTGTGCGGAAGGCCCAGGTATGCTCCTAGCATTACACACAGGTTGTTGCATTCAGAGAGGTCAGAGGGCTCTGACCTCTGGTCAGTCATTGTGCAGAATCCCCTTTGTTGGAATTGAGCCCTAATAATGTACTGTCCTTATTGAAGTATTTAAATTGTGGCTCTGAATACATTTTGGTTTATTGGTCTGTCAAACACCTATTAGGCTGCAATAAGAAAACCAAGAGATTTCCTGTGCAGGGGACAGAAGAGTCACACATTCTGCCTTTGAGCATTTCTAGATAAATATGAAATAATGAATGTCTCTTGCTTGAATTTCCAGAGAACTGTTAGTTCTATATTTCTATAAAAAGCAGCACCTGCAACAAGAAGCAGCATACTCTGGTAGAATCCCCTCCAAGAAAGTCAATAATGACTGTGGGCGACACTTACAGGGTTCTGGTCAGGAACATTTGTGAGCATGAGTTCTACCCCCATGGGGCTGACATCAGTTAGTGCAAACCATTCCTTTTCCCCTGAGGGTCATTTCCCTGAACCAGTCCCCAGCCATCTGGTCACCTCAGCATCCTGGTTTGGGGCATTCCCTCTAGAGGGTCTCCAGAAACACACCCTCTGCATAAGATGGCCTTGATCACATTTAGGCAGAAATCCTAAAAGACAGTTAATGGGTTTTCTTTCCTGTCTAGGAACCTGTTGGTTTGGCTTTTGTGGGAATCTACTTGGGAGGCAATTCTGAATTTGCTGTTAGCATATGATTGTCATCTCTTGTCATAGTGATTAAGGAGCTTTGACAGAAGGTGGGGGTGATTCATGGTGGCAGGGATGACCTAGATATATTTGGATGGTGTCAATGCACATTTAACAGGCCAAATGGATTTTTGGCTCATCTTTTAAAAAACAAAAACAAAAACCTCATATGCCAGGCTGATATGCTTATTCTGAAAAAGTTCCAAAGGGATAAAATCTGATCTAACCATTATTCACCCATTTCAGGGTCTAACAGCTTTTAAATATCCTCAGATGTTTTTTTGTTATATAGGCAGGAAGCCATGTTTAGAGCATAGAATTAATTAGGATTACAAGGGATGATAGAAATTATAGTTTATTAGTTTCATACTGTTCTGGGAGATGGAAATGGAAGACTGAGCAGGGAGAGCTGCAGGCCCTTGTTCTCATCCTCATCACCCAAACATAGTAGCTTTACTTTTGTCTGAACTCTCAGGTGAGGTTTCTTTGCACAGTGCATTTCTTGGCTAAGAAAAGAGTCTAAAAACCATTAGTGTACTTTACTTTCTTGTTTGTAGATGTAGAACCTAATTCTCAGAGCAGTAACGTGACCTGTTGAAGAACCCAGGAATCAAAGCAGAATTTTAGCCTCCTTATTCCAACCTGGTTCCTTCCTAGCTGTCTCCTAAATTCTCAGTATGCTTCTAGGGACAACCGATGGCCTGAGTCATCTGGTCTCAAAGTGTGTTAGAGATACTCTAGTTCCATTAAAATGTATTAGGGATATTTATTATGGAAGATAAAAATGCACTAATATTATATAAACTTGGAAATAGGGAACTATCATAGTTTAGTTCTATGTTTAGTTCTCCCCAGAATTTTAGATATACCAATGTGAATATTAAACCTTTAACAAGGAGAAACAATACATGCAGTTTATCAAATTTAATAAGTTTATTTCCTTAGTCAAATAAATAAGTAACTTAAGGGGCCTCTTTTCCATGAAATACACTGTCGGAAGCACTCTATTCAAACAGAGATTTATCACTGAAGATCTTGAATCTTTGATAATCTAAAAATATTTTTGGACATAGATTATCTTAAGCAAATGTTGAAGTGATGTCACTGACTGATTAGTTAGAAATTGAGAGGGAAGTTACCCAAGTAATCAAATAACTTCAATTGTTGAAAATATCCTTTAGGGAAATAGTATTGGACAATGTAAATCTGCCCATGATACTGATTGTATTATGGCTGTTGTAGGGGATATTGGGATGGAACCAGGGGGGTGCCACAGTCCCTTTTCTAATTCCAAATGGCTTCAATACATCTCAAGTTTCCACCATTATAGTCATTCTTTTGGATATTATACCATTATAATTACCAATATGGAAGTACTAATTAACATGCTACTCTAAAATATTCTCTCATTTTACTAGCTTGGTTAGTAGTCAGAAGAGATAGTACTGCGCATAAGTTAATAGCACAGGCTCCAACAGCAGACTTCCCAGATTTGTGTCCTTGCTGTGCCATTTACTGGCTCTGTGATCTTGGGTCAGTCACCTAACTCCTCTGTGCCTCATCTTCTTTATCTGTAAAACGGGGATACTGTTTTTGGAATGCAGTTTGAATTTTATCATGAAGGTTTTTGGTTCTTTGAAAAGAGGTAGTACCAAAGGGAAGAAATACCTCTTAAAAAATGCTTACTATGATATATGATATTTTGCAGTTTTTCCTGGTGTTCTCAGTCTCCCTGTGTGACCTGCTTCAAAGCCTGTCTAGCATTTGTCTTACATGTACCAGATAAAAAGAAAATCTTTTTTTAAATTCTTATTTATTCCTCGAAACTTTTTATTAACATTCTTGATACTTACACAGCATTCTCTTCATCTTTAAGATCACTTTCCTTTTGGAACAGTAGAAAGAATGTGATATGAAAACCAAACTGCCTCACCACCAGGATAGGAGATGACCATTTGGGAAAAACCTAAAATACTTAGCACTGGTCAGTTGGATCAATGTGTGTAGTGCCAGGATTAAGGACCAAGGCAAATAATTCTTCCCCTTGACCTCCTGTGAGCTCTTTAAAGGCCTTTGGAAAAGGATGGATAAGGTTAAGAAGTAGTAAAAGATACTGTAGACATTCTATAAGATTGAACTGGACTTTTCTACAGCTGAGACTATTTGTTGATACGACTGGAGAAGTTACAGTTGCTTTCTTAACTATTTACAATGGCGAGGGGTGATTTGACAAAGCAGGGATGAAATGCCATGCAGGGAGGACAATAAAGTTGGTATCTTCTCTTACCCTTAAAAACCCAGCTTATCTAATGAACTGATTGCATCTACTTACTTGTCTGCATCCCCAGTGGACAATGGTCTTCTGAATGGCAGGAGCTATACATCTTAATTTCTCATTTGGCTTTGTCTTCTTAGCAGTTGTCATACTGTGGCTAATCTTATGTTTTTACTGAGTGTTAAAAATAAATAGTAGGTTTGGGTTGTAGGATGGATTTTCTTAAGCAAAATGATGTAATCATTATCTTCAAAAAATATGAAAGAAAGTGAAGACAGTGGTTTCTAGATTAAATTTTGTTGCTCAAGCTCAAAGCTCAGAAAATCATTTTCTGGTTTCAAAGCTGTAGAAATCGGGTTCTTCAGGATTACCAAATTAAGATGGCACAGTAGACCCTGAGCTCAAATCCTCACATGAACACAACAAAATCACAACTAACTGCTGGACAACCATCAGTAAAAACAAAAGTTGTAGAAATCTACCAAGTAGAATGATAAAGCAGTTGGGAGGATTGGTACTACTTTGTTCATAGATGTAAGGTAGAAAATATCCTAACTCATAAATAATCTGAAGTGACTTTTTAGTCTAACGATTACCTCCATCCAAAATAATCCCATATGATAATTTTATAAAGACTCTTATTCTTAAATGTCTTGGCAAGTGAAGTTTTATAAACTCCCTGGGAAATTTTAATTTTTATTCATAATTTTTATCTTCTTTATTTCCCTGTATAATTTTGAAACTTCTCTTACTAGTTAATTTTGCTTTTAATTAATGAAGTTCATCTTCATTTGGGACCTGCATTATCTTCATTTCCTCCAAATACTTGCACAATGATGTTATATTGTCTCAATTTATTTTGGAATTTACAAAAAAGTAAAGAGTTCCAACTATTTTCTCTATATCCAGATTAGATTTATACATTCTTCTAAGGATTTAATTGCTGTTGAGTAAAGTAGTAGTATAATTTTCCAGTCCTTTTATTTAATATTGTATATTGAATTGGGGCCTCAAATGTAGAGGCATCTGGTTTTCTTCCTGAGCCAGATTCACATGCTGCTTTGACTGTCAGTGGCAGAGATAAATCATGACTAACCATGCTCGAGTGGCAGTTCCAAGACCTCCTGGTACTGTCTGCAGATCAGTTAACAGTAAACACATGGCTGCATAACTCAGTAATACTGTTAGTTAATTAAGAGTCCCAAAAGAAAATTCTTCTATTCCCTAACTGCTGAATTATAATAATTGTTACAGTTGTAATAATTGTTAAGGTATTTTTTATCATGTTTTATTTTACAATTACTTTACAATCATGGTATTTTAATTAGCTCTTCATTGGAAGAAACATTTCCAGATGTTTATAATTGTTCTTCTCACTTGGCAGATGAGGAAACCTGTAAGGACTTGGTTTATGACTTTTATGCATGTAAATAATCATTTCTACATTTTATTATCTATTCTATTAACTTAAGGTGTTTATGGAATTGGAAAGGGAAATAAAAAAGAGTATTTTACTTAAACACTGATCTATCTGATAGCAATAATTCCTGTTAATTTTAGAGAGATGTTCATGTCAAATTCCTGGGTGTATTTGGTTTTAGACCCTTAGTGTTTAGGCATGTTCAATGGGCTGGCAGGGAGTGTAATTAGGGAAGTTGTCATATATTTTCCAGTTCATCATTTCATCTGGGGTTTGTTACTTGTTAAATAGAGGTTAGAATACAAGTACACGTACGTCGAACTTTTTAAAATATGAAAACCACAATTACCTAAGCCATTCCCTGCAGCACTGACTGTAATTAAACAAACATGAGGAAAAAATAAAGTTCTTACTCTGATGTTAAACATGCAAAATAAGGAAATAGTAGAGATTGAGATTTCATGTCAATACCCCAGAGCTTTTGTCCAAATATTTTCTCTTATTCTGTTGTTCAGTCTTGCTGTATTTCACTACCTTTTATAGTTCTTTAATAGAAAATCAGGGCAAAAAAACCAGAACTTAATCAGTTGCCAGTGTTTATGGAGCGACTGCTGGGGCCAGAATGTGGTTGCCAATGCTTTGGGGAATTGTGAAGAAGCCAAGTCCCAGGTTCTTAGAAAAAAGTCCTCTGTCTAATGGGGAGTGGAGATAGAAGGCTCTAAGATTGCTATTTCTATCTAGAAGGCCTGAGATGAGATTATTACATAAAGCAAGGACCTAATTTCAGTAGTTTTAGGAGACAGTCTGTTGACCAAAGAAAAGAAGTTTCATGAAAAAGCATCAGTTTCTTGGAAGGTCCTCAAGCCTGACAGACAATATGTTGAGGTGAATAGTTTTCTTGCTGGGAGCATAGAGTATTAACCAGTAATATGTTAAGAATTAAGAACAGCTAGAGAAAAAGAGGGACTAATTGGCAGAGAACAGTGCCATCCTTAGTTTTGAATTTTGAGTAAATATTAGGAGAAATTTGGAGTTTTTGTTCTGGAAAGAGTTCAGACAGTGGCACTGGATAAGGGTAATTTTTGCTGCTGTTTAGAAAGAGATGGCAAAAGGAATGTAATAAGGAGGCTGCTTATCCAGATATTGGGTTTTTGGATAGAAGGGAAACAGATAATACTTTGCTCAGTTTACAGATGAGAATACTAAAGCTCAGAGGTTAGTTACTTTTCCTGGGGTTATATGAATATTTAGGATGGGTCTGGGGCTTGAAACAAGGTGCTTCTGACTCCAAAAGCCATGCTTTTATTCTTAAGATAATGAGGTAGATAGGATAAATATAATAGATGTAACAATTATAGAACCTAACAATGGATTCAGAGACAGGGAAGCTGACATTTGCTTGGGGACACTGGAAGATAGTGATACAATACACAGCATGGAGGAAATACTTTTCTCTGGGTCCTCACTAATATTGATAGATGTTGATTTAGTTTACATGCTTTAATGCATCAAAAGTGTTTCTCAAAGTTGAATAATGTATAGGCTCATTTTAATTATATAATAATTATTATTTTACTAAATTTTTGATTCTGAGAAATCTCAAACACAAAAAAGTATAGTATAATTAACTCCTATATACTCATTACACAGCTTCAACAATTTCCAACATTTTGCCAATTTTATTTCACTTATTTCCTCAACTCTATTGTTATTGTTTGTATGAGTATGTCAAAGAATCAGATATTCTGTTGTTTCGCTTATAAATATTTCAGTATATATCTCCAACAATAAGGGCTTTAAAAAATATTACAATGATAATACTATCACCCTTCATAAAACTAATCATAACTTTTTAGTATCCACTAATACCCTGTCCATTTTTGTGATTGCTTCAAAAATGTCTTATATTTAATTTGTTCAAATCAGGATCCAGTGTCCACACATTGCATTTGGTTGTTTTGTTTTAAGTCTCAGTTATTTTGTAACATTTTCTCCTGACCTTTCCTCTCTGCCTCCTTATTTTGCATGTCATGCTATAGATGGAGACATGGGGCCATTTGCCCTGTAGAATTTCCCACATTTTGCATTGGCTGCTTACATCTTTATGATGTTTATGTTCTAGATATTGTATTAATTATAATTTTTTTAAGAAAAAAATTTTTTCCTTCCTATTGTCTCACATCATGAATCACATTATATTTGATTGTCCTACTTTTAGTTTGTGCAGTGGTTGTGGTGGTATGTTGGCCAGATCACTCCATTATAAATGTTCCCATCAGTATTTTGCTGATGGTTTAGCAGGCATTAATAGTCATTGCCTAGGTCAGTTATTCTCTTAAGAGTTATAAAATGGTGATTTTGTAATATTATCATTCCTTTTCCGCTAGCTGGAATTCGTCTGTAAATAATTTTCCTTTACTAGCTCTGAAATACAGTGTGTACAGGGAGGGCCCAATACATGTTTGATTCCTTCATCCAACTTATCAGTTTTCATAGTAATGGTTTGGTAGTCTAGCAACCTCCAATGGTGACCAATGAAACTTTTTAAGTGTCATTTTAAACTCATCTGTGTGTGTGTATAAAATTAACTCAGGTACAGTCATTATTCTTTTCAATGCTTAAATTGTCCCATTTAAGGCCAAAGAAAGCCCTTTAAATTAACTCCTGTATTCCTCCAACATGACCACATTAGTCTTTGATAAATTTCTACTTTTTTGTCACAACAGATGCTGGAGGCTTATCTTACACATTTCCTGCTCCACTTGGAATCAGCAATTTTTCCAAGTATCCCTGGTTCCTTTTTTGGAATGATGTTTAGAGACCAAAATCTAAGAATTTCAGAAAAAAAACTTATGTGTGCATGTTAATGTTACAGTTTAAATGGAAAACTATGGATTTTTTTTTTTTGCTGAACTTTTATATTTTATACTTGTGTTATTTTCTTTTCCACTAAAAATCTTGACTGTCAACAATATTAGAATAATTACTTATTTGCTTTATACTACAATGTACCTGTAATAGCTATACTAGTAACAATAACACTGATTTTAATGCTAACAGTAAGACTAATGAATTCAACTTAATATTTCTTAGAGATTATTTTATCCTTATAATGGATCCCATGAGAGATTTACAGTCAATATTCTATTTTGAAGTTATTTCAAGTATTTCTGTTCTTTGTGTGGTTATGCTACCAATTTGATACACAGTTCAGTTCATTTGTTTTCATTTATTTTAATTTTTAAGAAGTGCTTTTCCCTGTTTTTTAACTATGTAAAACATTTACATGATCCCAAATTCAAAACTATATAAAAGGATACATTAAACAAATGTTTTCATCCCTGCCCTCTCCACATTTCTCCCTTTTCCCCTATAGAAACCAGTTTTTACTAGTTTTTAGTTTATCCTTCTATTATTTCTTCTTAAAAATATAAGCAAAACTGTATATTTACATTAATATTTTCCTTCACCTTTCTTATAAAAAAGGAGAACATACCACAAATATTACTCTATACTGTGCTTCTCTGAAAAAAAAAATTTAATATATCTTGGAGATCATTCCTTATTAGTAAAATCTTGCTTTTTCCTTTTTACAGTTGCATAGTTCTCCTCTGTGTGGTAATGCCATATTATATTCAGCCAGACCCCTATTCATGGACATTTAGATTCTTTCCAATCTTCTGCTATTACAAATAGTGCCATAATAAGCACCTTGTGCACAGAAATTTTATATTTTGCTTGTTTGTCTTTAGGGTAGGTTCCAAAAAGTAGCTCTGGAATAGATCTCAAAGGCTAAAGACACAAGGAAATTACCCTCTGTATGTAATTATATCATTTTGCGTTCCTGCCAGCAACATATAAGAGTGTTTATTTCTCTGAGACTCACTAATAGAGTATGTTCTCAAGCTTGATTTCAGGACAGCCCCTTTTAAAGGGAGAAACTTATTGTAGACTCCCAGTGTTAACTTAAATGATTTTTGTTATTATATTACCTAAATATGAGAAAACATAAAACTATATATATAAGATTCTTTATGCTTATAGTTTTTATAAAACTATAAAACAAAAGCAAGTGTACATATTAAAGACAAATAAACTACAAACCCAATACAACTTGTATTAAAATGAACATAATGAGTGATATTATTTTTCTAAAATGAAATGGCCACTTAAGAGTGTGAATATGGTATCAACTTTTGCAACACTCAGCTTTTTTTATGTTACATGTGGATATGCTATTGTGTGCCAGATATATTGGTCAAGATTCTTTTGGTTATAGGGACAGAAACCCAATTAAAACTAGTTTAAGCAAGATAACAACAAAAAATAACTTTGGAGAATATGTTGGATTATACATATATAGCTGGAAAGATGAAACCAATGTTTAAGAAATGGCTAGACCCAAGGGTTTCAGTTCTTTCATTTAAACCATGTCTCTACCTCTGCTCCTGATTTCTTCCATGAGAGCTTCGTTCTCAGTATTTATCTCTTTCCATCCATGTGATAGCAAAGTTGGTCTCTGAGCATCTCCAAGCCAAAGTCATCTTTACAGATCAAGACCCTTCTGGTATCCATAACCACCACCAGAAAGGACTTTGATTGGCTTATTTGAATCACATGTTCTTCTTTGTACCAGTCACAGAATCTTCTAATCAGCTGTGTTGGGTCATATGCCCAATTCCAGGGAAAGAGGATCAGCTGTCTTGATTTTTAGCCCTACCAAAAATCCTAAAAGGAAGACCTACAAGACACAAAAAAACTTAAAAGATATCCATACCATAGTGGAATGACTCAATTTTCCTACTACTTTTCTCTATAGGAACTATTGAAAAATCTTGATTTGGACATTATATACTATTATGTGAGTTGTTTTTCACACGATAAAATTCATCATTTACACATTAGGTCTGCCTTTGGTCTTTTTACCAGTTAGACTATAACATTGAAAATAGAGTTACTTGAAAGAAATATGGTCATTGAAATGACATGATAGTTCTCAGTTTTAAAGTGTCACTCTGAAGATGCTTATGTGATTTGAACTGTCATAACAATGAGAACCCGAGTCAAATACTCTGAGAGAAAACATCCAGGAACCCATACCCTCTCCCCATCCCTAGTCTCAAATCTATATAAATGCCATTTGAGGACTAACTCTTTAAAGCATGAATAAACATGGAATGATTAATTTCATTAATATAGTTTTCTGATGATTTTTCTAATGATTTGAATATTTTAAAATTTGCTAATAGGTTGGATATCAAATTTGGTATCCAACCTGCAATATACACAAGCAAATATAAATATAGAATTAAAACAAATATGAATATAAATCTATATGCCAAGTAAACTCTTGTGCCCACAAGAGGTCCAGTTTAATTGGGATTACTTTAAACCCATTTTTCTGAACTCTCTCCTCTATGTGGTAAGAAATCCAAGTCTCTCTGAATCTCTCTTGTGATTCTTGGGACTGAAGGGGTTCTATTTTCTATACCTTACTTCAGTCTCTCCTCTCCTGTAATGTGGATTAATTGAGGGTAGAGTTTAAAAATTAGAGGAATCCACTGTACTGCCTAGAAAACTCAACGATAGGAATTGAGAAAAAAAAACTTGGAGATACTCTTAACTATTTAGAAGGTATGTAGATAAAATTTATGTGGGCACATAGAAAAATACTGTCTTTTTAAAAAGTCTCTCTCTTTTTCAAAGGTACCGTAACCACTTCAGGCTGTAAGGGACAGTGATAAAAAGGTTATTGACTTTGCTTTGCTAGAGAAGTCGTAATACAGGACTGAGAATATCTAGCTAATTCAGCAAATGCTTCTCGTATACCTGACCTTAGTCTACCTCTATGGGCCAAAGTTTTGTCATATATAGAGTTTTAAGTGGGCTATATCATCTCCACAGATCCTTGACATCTTTGCTAGTTTATAAAGACAAGGTCTTTAGTGCTGAAGGAATGAAAGAATGGATTGATATAGAGGTTTTAAAGTAAGACATCAGAGAAAATTTATTTCCTCATGAATTTTGACTTTTAAGCAAAGATACCATTTCCTTCCCATAGGAACAACTATAGTAGAATGGAGAACCAGCTTTGTGGTTGGCATGAAGCTATCAGAACCTTTGTTTTGAACCAAATCTTCTCTGTCTAATGCTAAAGGGAGTTCTTATAGAAATGGAGGTATAATTAAAAGTGAACTGGAGCTAGTTTTTATAAAAGTTTATTTTACAAGAACCCCTACATGGTTGCATTAAAAAGGAACTCTAAAAACAGCTTTAATATTTTGGAAAATTTTTTTAAATTTGTCAAGTAGGTCTTTATAAGACTTTAGAGTTAGAATTACAGAGAGTTTGAATCTGAGTACCAATTCCCTAAAAAATGGCAGACATTGTATAGCATAATTAACAAAAGCACTATGCTAATTTTATAGAAAAAATGCTAATATAGAGTATAAAAACTAATGAAAAAACTTTTTAATGGGAGAAATTGCCACCAATAGCACATAAACCAGACTGAAATGACTGGGAAAGGACTGAACTCAAGAATAGACATATTGCATGGCAGATGTGTCCCACTGTTGGTGAAAAGTGCCAGATACCAAATCCTGGTGTGAGGTTGACTTTATGAAAGATCCTTTCCCATGTAAATGCTTGCACCTTCTTAATGTGCCAGAATTTTTGTGAGTGAATTCTATTACTGGCAATGGGACTTAGGTGTGCAAATCCTTCTCTGTGTCACTGGGAGATGGGAACCCTTAGTATATAAAGTCTCTTGAAATCCAAAGTGACTTGCATGAGATCCATATTGGTCGCTTAGTGCACAGTGTGGCAGACATGTAATTTATGCTAAAAAGCAACCAGAACACTCCAAACACAACATGGTTTTGTGCATTCATGCTGCTGAGGAAAGTGCTAGCTTTAAATATTTCACAGTATTAAATCTCTTGATATTCAATCTTAAGCAAGATTTAAAAATTCACTTATCACACTGCAGTTGATATGTACATGTTTAAAGCAGTATTTCAGAAGGAAGCAAAATAATGCAACTAAACTGTTTATAAATGTTTCCATTTTAAAAGAGTTTGCATCATATAAGAGTTAATTCCAACTTTATCATACCAGTAAAATAATTATTTCATCGAGTGGAATTGAATCTTAGTTTCTCAGGTTGCACACACAAAAAAAGGAAATTCAAAAGCAGCATCAGAAATTAAATTGAAGGGTAGACAATGTGTTTTTAGTAAAAAATAATAATAACAGCATATGGCTGATGTTTTCAAAGCTTGATTTTTATTTTATTTTAAAATTTATTTTCATTTTAAAACTTCAAGGGATTTCCAGCAGGTGTCACTGTAGGCAAATATAAAATGACAAACACATAGTTCATGGAACTTGCTGTCAGTGATTCCTGGAGAAAAGAGCAGGTTATGTTCCGACTTCTCAATTATTAGTGTTCTGTTGTTGTTGTTGTTGTTGACATCAGTCTCCTAGCATTATTTTTGGTTCCTGTTGATGCATTCACAAGTTAGAAATACTACTCAGTTGAATGAACAGAAGCAGTGCGTGTGCACGATGACATGATGACATGACAAACAGCACCCATTTTGGGGCGCTGAACCTTTATTTATTGTTTTATAGGAGAGAATTCTGAAATCTTGAAAAGTCAAATTAAAATATAATATTTTAATTCTGAAGCCTTTTGGGATCTTCCCTAACAATTTAATTAATAGTTTTAGACTTTTATGGTTGCTGTATAAACTTTGTTACAAAAACTAAAATTCCATCAGGACGGAAAAGCTTTAAAAAGTATTCAGCAAAAACACTTATCATTCTTCTGGGATAAGTATGACAAAGGGAAAAATAATAGTAATGTTATTGGTTCCTTGAAATTGTGCTTCCATAGTTGGTTAGAATTGAATTCATATTATTCAACCTCCAAAGAACATCTCATTAGATCCCAGAGAAACCGTTTCTGAGCATAGTATCAAAAGGGAATCCAGGCATTCCATTATTTCTGCCCCCCCCCCCCTTCCTTTTAGTATGCACAGCACAGGGAAAGGGCAGCAGAGTGATAAGGTACAGGCAGGAAGAGTTTTTTCAGGAGTTAATTTTGCTGATTTCCAAGTTTTTCTGTTTCCCAGTAGCTTTGAGCATCTCTGCATAGTTTTCATAGCTTCTAAAGCAGGGTTTGCGCTGCATCTGTAGACTAGATTTGGCTGTTGACAATTTGACATGTGCACATAGAGTTTAAAGAGGAATGCACAGCAGAAAGTGGTTTGGAATACTCTCCTCACCCCGCACCCAATGAGAAAGGTCCACAAGGCAGAAAAAATTATATTTTTCACTTTTCATTATTAGTAGTACAAAGTTGTATTACATGCATCCAGGCAGGTAAGCAAAAACATTACTTTCTTCATATTATAATCAGCTCACAAACTCTCAGGGAAATTGCTGGTTCCTGTGACTACAATTCTTGAGCCCAAAATAGGATCCACATCTCCTGACTCATTTCTTTCCTCTAGAAAATGCTGCCTAAAATAGGAGGTTTTTTGGAATCTGAAAACATGTTTTCTTTTTAATAGTACAGCTAGAGTTGACTGAGGCCTGCCTCTCTACCTGAACTGTGCTAAGTACGTCACACACGTTCTCTTAGTTTTCTCCTTGTTCCTCTCTCCTGGGAGGTGGGTACTGATTACATTGACACAGAAACAGACTCAAAGAGCTTAGCGTGCACAGCATCCTGTAGCCAGAAATGATGGAGAAGGGGCCTGAACTGGGGTCTTTTCAAGTCCAAAAGCCTTTTTTCTTAACCACTACACTCACACAGCAAAAGTGGTGTGTTATTTAGGAGAATAACAAAACTATCATTGAGAAGTCACACAAAAAAGAACATA
Organism: Camelus dromedarius; assembly: GCF_036321535.1. Lineage (NCBI taxonomy): Eukaryota > Metazoa > Chordata > Mammalia > Artiodactyla > Camelidae > Camelus > Camelus dromedarius. The sequence continues at coordinate 49,062,514 of NC_087437.1, forward strand.
ATTTTCCCTGTATGTTGTAGGCGTTTAGATTGAGACCAGCCTTATCCTGCCCGAGGTGTTCGGCTGCAGTCCTGTGGGGTGACTGGCTGTTGTTTAGAGTGGTGGTCCTGTGATCCCTATTGCTGTTTCCCTGATGTCGCTTATTAAGCAGAACCGTATATCTATACATTTAAGGCACGATTCTTAACGAAAGCAAAAGCTCTTCTGGAAAAAGAGAAAACTCAATAACTACAGACTCTGAGCATTGTAATCTCATAGCATATTACATTTTAAGAAAGTGTAGTGAAAATAGTAAAAGAACCTCAAAGAGCTAAGACCTGCCTCACAGTTCAGTTTGCATCATGTTAGAACATTTCCATTTGAGACCTTCGAGGCATTTGGACTGTAACTTCTCTAACTATAATGTGATTGAGAATTTACAAGTGGATTTGAAGTCAGAGAACCCTGGACTGAAATCATGACTAGCTTTCCTAAACCTCAGTTTACTCATCTCTAAGATGGTGATAATAGCACATAAGAGCAAAAATGTACCCAGTGATTACTATGTACTAGGCACTTTACTCGGTGCTTTATAGGCACATCTCCTTTAACTTTCAGCAACCCAGTGGGAAAGGCACTATTATTTTATCTTCACTTTACAGAGGAAAGCACTGAGGCTGAGAGGTTAAGTCCTTTGCCTAAGACCACGTAGCTAGTAGGTAGTAGACTGAGAATTTCAATGAAGCTTTTGATTTTTAATGGCTCTTAGCTACTACAGGAAAATGTCTTCTTACATAGTTACTATGAATATTAAAATAAAAATTTAAATGAGGCAACATACATGAGGCATTTATGTAGGCATACAGTAGAAGGCCAATTTTGTTTGTTTTTGTTGTGTCCGTTTCTAGTGTACAGCATAATGCTTCAGTCATACATGAATATACATGTATCTGACAAACTTATCCCTAATTACAAAGGAAACTAAGAATCTGCCTTAAGGAAGTAAGAATATGTTTTAAGGAATCACTGGGTATATGAATTTTATTTCCTCACTTTCCTATTAGTTCATCATTTAAGGCTTATGATAGAAATAAAGTTATGTTCAAGTATGCATGTGCACACACCGAATTTGCGGTCAAAAATAGAATATACAAGAATATACAATGTACTAAGAATCATAAAAAGTTAATTTAAAAGTTTATATAAAATATCAGATTTACTTTTTGAAAGATAACTATTTATGGTGTCTAAGGTAATATATTCTCATTGTAAAAAAGTTGTAAAATAGAGAAAGTATATATAGAGAAATCATGATCCCAGCTAACAGAAATAACAGCAGTTAACATTGTGTTCTTTCCCTTTAAATATATTATTTTACTTAATCCACATGATTTTATATTCTTTTAAGATATGATTTTTCTTTACATTAAAAATTTGTTGTAGATTTACATTTTTAAAAACATTTAAGGCCTCTTGTAATTCATAATGTTGAGACATGACACACTTGGCAATGGAGAATTCACTGCTGAAAGTGATTTCTTTTCAGTCCAACAAGGTGTTTCTCTCAGTATTTGAATACAGTCATCCAGCTGTCTCTTCCAGAGTGTATTAGACATGTCAGGAGGCCCTCGCAGCACCATTGAAGAGAAATGCTGAGGGCTGGAGCAGACAGGGGACTGTGTGGACTGAGGGGAGGTGGTGTGCTGGGCAGAGTGTGGGATTCCCACTCTAGGGATCTTGCAGGGTTGGGGATGGGGCAGACGGTATTGCTACAGCCGGTCTGCCGGGCGACAAGAAACAGGAAGCAACAAAGCTCTCCAAGAGTAGTGTCTGAGTCTGATCAGGCTGCTATACAGAATACCATAGACTGGGTGGAAACAATAGAAATCTAAACAATAGAAATGTATTTATCGCAGGTCCGGAGGCTGGGAAGGACAAGATCAGGGTGCTAGCAGATTTGGGGTCTGGTGAGGCCCAGCTTCCTGGTTCATAGACAGTCATCTTCTCACTGTGTCCTCACTTGGCAGAAGGTGGCAGAGAGCTCTCTGATGTCTCTTTAAAAGGCACTGATCCCATTCATGAGGGCTCTACCCTTAGGGCCTCATCACCCACCAAAGGCCCTACTTCCTAATGCCATCACATTGAGGGTTAAGAGTTTAACAAATGGAGCTTTGAGGGACATAAACATTGTCTGGAGCAAGTAGTTAGGCTTTGAAACAGGATGATGATACAATGAGTCAAACTCAGTAAAAGAGTAAGGTAACAAAATGATGTTTTCTCTCTGATAACTATTAGGAGAATTTTAAAGGCGTTAGATGTCAGGATTCTCCAAGGCCTTGAAACACTTGGACAAAAACGAACGATGTGGACATGCCTGGGTCTGTGGTTATTTGATGCTGGAATCCAAGATGTGAGACATTTAAGGCTTTTACTTCAAAGTAACATGGAAAAATGAAATTAAATTATAATGGATTAATAATGGTTGAAATTTAATGGGAAAAAATACTTAAATTTCTTTCAATTTTGTCCCAAGTTACATATTATAGTCTCTTTCTTATGCTTTTTGTGCTCTCTGACCACCACTGCATACAGCATACAAAATGATCTTGTAAAGAAGTAAATCAAATCCCATCACTCGCCTGCTTAGAAGTTTTCCTCATTGGCTTTCTGAATGTGACTGATAGGACTCTTCACTCATAATTCCCAGTTCCAATGGCCTTTAGAATCTCTCCTGGGGCACTCTAACTACAAGCCTGCTCCTCCTCCCCCATTCGCTTGGTGGATGTCACTTCTCAGTTTGGTGTCCCTGCATCCTAAACAAAGACAAACTTAAGTCCTAAAGAGAGTAGCAAAGTGTTCATGGAAAAAAGAACAGGTTGTCCCAGATCTCCAGGTACTTGGAGTGCTCTCTACCAGAAAACTATTTCTGGTAATTTATACACACACATATATAGGTGTACACACACACACCCAAACACACACACAGTATCATTTCCAGGAACACAGGGACATGTGATTTTCAGGATTATTTAAAACAAAAATTAGATGAGAGTATCTGTGAGGTTAACTCGTTGTGATTTGGTGTGGGTGTGGGTGTGGGTGGCTAACTGAGGTGAAATCGAGAGCAAATTTACATAGTTTTAAAATGAGTAGAGGAGATGCTGGTAAGGAAGAAAAGCAGTCACAGATTTTTGGGGGTACGTTTGCTACAAGATTTTAATGTCAATCTAGGTAAGCGTGACTCCTGAGGAAAATGCCTGAGGTGATAGTTCATTTATCATTCATTCCCTTCATTCAACTATGTATCTTCCTTTTTTATCTTCTAAAAAATATTTAAAGTATCTTTCTACATTTCCCAGGAGAACTGGCTTTAAAGCATAAATTATTTTATCTGAAGAAAAAATTGGGAAAGATTGGAACTGAGAACTCCTTGTTAATGACTTCAAGAATCCTGTGCTTTGAAGTGAATCTATCCATCCATCCATCTGTCTATCCATCCATTCATCCATCCATCCATCTGTATATACATACATCATTCACCCAACATTAATTAAACACCAGCTACATCCCAGATATTATACTAGGAATTGGCATTCAAAGGCAAATATCCTTCCCCATTGCTGGGAGATGAGTTCAAACCATGAAACAGTCTCAAGTTTTAGAGTGATCACTGAATTGAGAATCAGAAAAACTAAGTTTTCCTTTTTCTTCTACCCTTACTCATTTTCCTGTTCTCTTTTCTTTCCTGAGTCCTGGGTACTCATTTCCTCACCTTGCCTGTGAAAAAAAAGTAGACCTCTGACACTGGAGAGGCATCCCCTTGGCTCTAAATATAGTGCCCAATATGTAGTCAGCTTTTAGTAACATTTTATTAAATAAATTAATAAATGAACAAATTATATCCTGAGGCCTTCAGGAATGCATATTTGGGAATATGATAATATCAACCTGTCCCCTATAAAATCAATCAAAATATGACCAGTTGAAATAACCTCTTGAGATGGAGTAGATAGTAAACGTCAAGTTGAGAATCCCTGTCATGATGACCTTTCTCCCCAACTCAGACCATTTAACCCTTTCATGCTTAAAGGTCACACAAGGCCACCTCTGAGTGCCTTTTGGTAGGGAAAACTATTCAATAATTTGTGTAAAATTATGACTAAATTCAGAATAGATTTTTGTGATTTTTCACATTCTCAAGTAATGGATGAAAAGTATACAATTGCCATGGTGTGATGGTCTGAGAAATTTTTAGAGTTGGAAAAGAGCTTCTAATGCTTGGAAAGGTAGGGAAATCATCCTGTAAAGTATGACACTGGGGAAAATAGGTAATTACAAGGAGAGCTAGACCAAATTAATGATAGCTAGTATTTGCTGAGTGTTCTGGTGCTTTGCATGTATTAAATCATTAATTCTCACAATAGCTCCGTAGAGGAGCCCTATTATTATTAAGATCCATATTTTACAGGTGAGTAAAGAGAAACATGGTTAGATTAAGACCTGAGTTCTTTGCACTGGTAAGTGGTAGAGCCAGGATTCGAACCCAGCCAATCTGATTTCAAGGTCCACATTTTAAACCACTGCTTATTCTCCTTCCAAAGCATGTTTTATCTTTCCTGCACTATTTTTGTTAGATCACATCAAGCTAAAAGTTAAACAAAGGTGTGTGAGGAAGAAGGTTACATACCCATAACATGATATCATACTATTAATATGCATTTTCTAGAATTTTACTTGTACTTAAAAACACCATTTTAATTTTGGAATTCTTTATAAGTAATGAAAAAATGTACATATATATTTCTTCTTGTTTTCAGACTCACAATAATTATGTAATTTCCTTCACTTAAGGTGGAACAAACTGTTAATAAATTGAGTAGTTAGTGCTTAACGACTGTTAAAAACCACTTCAAATAACATGACAGTCTCATCTTTGCAGTAATACCAGGTTGTTAATTAGCTGAACTACCCAAATACAGAGATTATAGTTAAAATGGTTTTGAGTGGGTGGTGGTAATGATGCGCTGCCTGTTTTACAACATGCTCTATGCCATGCAAATCAACTCCCTTTTTTTTTTAAAGCACTATTTCAAAGCTCCTTAAGAGTGATATTCTACTTAAAAAAAAAAAAGAGTAAGACTCCTCTCAAAAATAAAGGTCTTGCTAATTAAATAGTTTTATAAATAAAGCATTTTGTGTCAATGGGGAAATATGTAAGAACAACAGGCCCAAAGCAGGGAACTTTTCTCTACTCTAGGTACAGAAGAGGAAAATGTCATCCCTGTTGAACCTTTTGGAAATGTTAGTTTTAGAAAACTTTATAATACCTTGAGGATTGAATTAAATTTTTTTTATTTGAAAAAAGTCATTTTTACTTTTCAATAGTGGCCTCCCTTGTATACTTTTAAGCACAGTGACGGTCTTTCCAGTCTTAACGTCACTGCCTATTTCCACAGAAGGTCTTATGATCTTTTTTGCTGGGGAAGAAGGGCCTTTGATTGTTTCCACATTCCCAGTGGCAGTGTCTCTCATTAGGGCTGTGTCTTAGGCAGTCGCATCATGTCCATTTTAGTTCCATGGTCAAACAGTATTTGTTCTTGAGTATATTCAATGTTCCAGGCCTTGAGCAAGATTTGGAGGATACATTCATGAGTAAGAAATGGGCCCTGAACTCACCTGAAGGAGCTACCAGTCTGGGAGAGGAGTCTGATATGTAAATGGAAAATTACAATGAATGTATTTATCATTACAAAAGAGATCCCATACAGAGTGCTGTGGAAACAGAGGCAAAAGCAATGATTTATGCCTTGGTTGGGGAGAGGAGGAGAAATAATGGAGATAATGGAAATAATGGTATTGCTGGCCAGAAGAAGTTTTGCAAAGGAAATGATAGTTGAGCATCTGGAATGTTGAGGAAGAGTCTGTTGAAGACTGTCAGGAAGAGCATTTCAGTCAGAAGGAAAGGCTAAGAGAGGGGCTGAGGAATTGAACAGGCCTGAATTTGAGTTCTGTGCTGTGCAAACTACTTAAGGTCTCAGAATAAAATGGAGATAGTATGGACCACCTTTGCAGAATTGCTGGGTAGATTAACAATAATGTATATAATGGTCTGTGACCACAAGAAAAGTGAACATTTGTTTTATTATTAGATGCAGGTGACCTAGAACTTCCCAAACACAGTGCTTCTGGTAAATTCTGTCATAGAAGCTGGCCCCACCAAAGTCCTAATTCACTTCACCAGTAGCAGAGAACCTAGAAAAGGGAGTGATAAAGGGTTCCCCTGTTCTGCTGTGTTTAATATAGAGGGGTGGGAAGCACGAGCGGGCCTGCTGTACCTGAATGGAGGAAGAGAAGAGATGGGCAAGAGTGCACTTGATACACGAGCACTAAGCTTTAACACAGTGACCCAAACCACTGGTGTGTCTAATGAACATCACATTTATAACTTTGACGTTTACCCCAAAGCTGGCCTTATAGACCTGAGGGCCTATGATAATCATTGTTTTACACCTTTAATTTTTTTCGTTTTTAACATAATATGGCTCAGAACAATCAGCTTGGAACATTCATCCTTCACGAGAAATGTGGATGGCACAAGAGGAAGGCATCAGAAATGTGTTTTGTAAAAACTCCTGGAAAGGAAAAGGAGCAGGTCTTCTCTTGTGTGGATGGAGACTAAGCATGAGATGAGGGAGAAGCACAGGGTGTTTATGGTAGAGTGAGCTCCAGCAAGAGTCTAGAGATAAAAGAGAACAGGTCAAGTTTATTGTCTGTTTAGAACTTTAAAGTTCAAGGGCTAAACAAGGAGAGTGGAAAGAGGCTAGAACTAAAGCTGGAATAGCAAACACACAATGGATCACAAATAACTCTCTTATCTCCACATCCCCAGTTTAGCCTCTTATTCTGGAGGCTGTGTCTTGTCCTTGAAAATATGGAAACAAGGAAATGACAGGATTAGATTAGAATTTTAGCAAACGCACTTTGATGGGAATGGAGAGCAGAATAGAAGAGATCTGTTATGGGTGGAACTGTGTCCTCCTTCAAAAAAGTTGAGTTTCTAACCCCAATGCATCAGAGGGTGACCTTGTTTGGAAATAGGGTCATTGCAGATGTTATTAGTTAAGTTATGATGAGGTCATACTGAAGTCAAGTGGTTCCCTAATCCAATATGACTGGTGTTCTTATAAAAAAGGGGAATTTGGACCCAGAAATAGACATGCACAGAGGGAAGATGATATGAAGAGACACAGGGAGAAGATGGCCATCTACAAGTCAAGGAGAGAGGCCTGGAATGATTGTTCCTTCATAGCCTTCAGGAGGAAGCAGTCCTGCTGACATATTACTTTTGGACTTTTCCCCTCCAGATCTGGGAGACAACAAATTTCTGTTGTTTAAACCACCAAATTTGTGGTAGTTTTTCATGGCAGCCCTCTGAAACTAATAAAGAACCCAAAATTGTAGACCAGTTAAGAGGACCAATGAGGACCTGAACTCGGTGGGAGGATAGGGTGTAGAGAAAGAATTTGAAAGATATTCAGGAAGTAGAATTGATAGAACTTGGTGACCGGCTGGATGTGTGGAGTTAACAGTGATTAAGATAGATCTAGATTTTAGTTCTAGCTCTCTGACTGCTCAGCTGTTTAAACTTGAACAAGCCATTTATCCTCTTTATGCTTCAGTTTCTTATCTGTAGAGTGAGTCATGATAGTTCTGACGTGGGTTGTTGCAACAGACAAGAGAGACAAGAGAATTCAGGGTAAAATTTATTACAGTGGTATAGCAAATACATAATATGGTAACATTGATAAATATAGTAAACACTCAATAACTAAAAATTTGGGTTGTGTGAAAAGGAATTGATAATAACTCATATTTATGACTTGATCATCAGGCAGGGCCATGATATTATTTGGGGAGAAGAGAAATATTGGAGAAGAATGGATTTGGGAGGCAGGATGATAAATTCAGTTTTAATTACATTTAAAACACACAAGTAAAATGTTTATTATTAAAAATACACTGCCTTACCTTTCATATTGACTTTCATGAAGTTCAAGTTTTATATTACTAACTTAACAAAAGTTTATGTTGTCCATTGGAGATAATCTCACAAGGAAAATGAAATGAGCACCATTTGTTTCTAGATTAGTAGAGAAAAAATTATAGAATCATATTTGTTTAAAATCCTTTAAAAATCTGTATTGATTGAATTGACTGTTATATTGATTTTTGACAACTTGACCAACAATTAGTTCTTAATTAACCTGCAGTTGTCAACTTATGATCACCCTTTCTCTTGGATGAATGATCTTACATGTGACAATCTATAGCAGAGAAATGGAGTCATCTGACAGAAGTTATCCTTGGCTAGGTTTCAGTTCTAGGATTGCCAGATAAAATACAGGACACTTAAATTTGAATTTCAGATAAACAGTGAACACTTTTTAAGCACAAATATGTTCCAAATATTGCACAGGACATATTTATTCTAAAAAAGTATTTGTTGTTTATCTTAAATCCAAGCTTAAACGGTGTCTTGCATTTTCATATGCTAAATTTGGCAACCCTGTCTCAGTTCTCTTTTATGGAATGTGCTTTTGTGGAAATATTTAAAACTTGGTAAGTTCATGGTCATCCTGATTTGAAGTATAGTTTTCTAAAACTTGGTGTACATGATTCCTCAAGAGCCCTTCTTGAGTTCAGATATTTGCAATGAATGATTTAATGGAGAATATAAACAAGTACGTTGGGAGTAAACACTGCCAAAGGCAATGCAGCATTTAACAGTGTATAGAGATGAAAGGGTCAACCACATATACAGTCTCTCAGAGTGATATTTTTATAAGACTTTAACAGGTTAATTTCCATGAGCAGCTATTTTGTTTTCTCTCTACTGATGAGTATATATTAAGACATAATGACTATGTCTGCTTGTTCCATGAAGATGACAGACCTTCATGTTGTGCTTACTTTTGTATGATGTGTTTTCATATATAGTTTATATGATTATACTGTAAGAAATGAAATTATAAGCTATTTAAAAATTATTAGAATCATAGTAACATTTAAATAAATAGGGGATGAGATGAGTTGGGATTAAATACCAAGTGATTTTAGTTTGGGCTTTAAATTTATCTGTGGGGCCCTCTTTGCTTTCATTCATCTCCTCTATGCCTGTGCCTTTTGAATTTGAAGAGAAGTCATCACAGGACCATTCTGCCTCCATCTTGAACACTTGTAACCAAAGAATGGCACATATGAGAAAACTGGAAAGTTTTGCTTCTAAATCTAGGTGTGTGATTTGGTTTGCTGCAGAAATTGCAGTGGTTAGTTTGTGCTTGTTCACTTAAAATTAACCAGATCTTTTGCTATAAGACATGCTACTTTGACTTTTTAGAATATTTTTTTACTTCCTGTGACTTACTGTAATGCTTGTAAAGTAATCATGAAGAGATGAAAATTATACTTCTCACTTTCCCCAAATATTTACTCAAGTATTTTAAATGGATGCTTATTGAAAGAGCCTGAGACAAATTAGAAACACAAATACATTGAGATTCACTCCTAAGGAGAACAAAGTAATATCAAGTAGTTTCCAGACCACAGATTTTCTGAGAAATTTATTTGTAAAATTCTAACTTATATTTGGGGGGAAAAGGCAGTAAAAAGGATTGTCCTCATCATTATCTCATTGGCCCACGATCACAGAGCTGCTCAGATCTGCCTGTCTTATCATCTCTGGAGGGCACCTGGTAGAAATAGGTTTCTTTTTCTTTAGCAAATAGGCACCCCTTAACCCCCCCTTTTTTGTTATCTAAGGGACTAAGGGGGAAGAATAGAGGTATAAATTCACTACAAGAACCGTAAGATTCTATCTACCCTGTAAATATTTGTTACTATCTGGGTTTGAGCTGAAACAATGCTCTAAAGGAAGGTTATAGAACCCCAGCATACACAGGGGGCTTTGGAAGCATTTAGGGGGAGTACCTAACCAGTGCCATGATATAGGGAAAACTTCTTAGAGGAAGTAACTTCTAAGTTGAGAAAGAAAGGATGAGTAGGAGCTGATGGTGAAGAGACTATTCCAGGTGGAGGAAAAAGCACGTGCAAAGACCCAAGAGCTGATAGAGAACCACTAATTAGAGAACTGAAATTAATTTAATTTAGCAACTAAAGTTCTAGGCCAGATTAAGAGACGTGTCATAAATCATTAAAAAAGAGAATTTTGTCCTGAGGGCTCTACTGAAGAATCAGTGGTGGGTTTAATGTTGTGGAGGACATAATAAGATTTATACTTTTTGAAAGATGTGAGAATGGACTTGCGGGGAATGAAGTGAAAGAAAGCTAGGGGAGCTATTACAGTGCTTTTCCAGTAATCCAGGTGAGGTGATGGTGACCTGACAAGGAAACTGGCTACAGGAGTGGAGAGCAGTGAATAGTTACAAGAAATACTTCAATGGTAGAATTGTTTGAATTTGATGATTAATGGGTCATGGGAAATGAAATGAGGGAGGATATAGGATGATTTCCAAATTTATGGATTGAGAAATTGGTTGGATAAACTATTATAGAATAAAAAGTAGAGGAACAAGTGTGTACATGGAAGAGTTAAAGATATTAATGAGTTCAGTTTTAAGCATATTTTAGGTATGTGTAGATATTGAATTATTCAGTCAGCAAATATTTATGGAATACCAATTACATGTCAGGCAGTGTGGGTAAAGGTCTTAGGAGCAGAGCACTGGATGTAATATTTTGAAGCTTATACTGTAGTTGGGAAGATATATAATATATAAATTAATAAAAATAAATGTTTACAATAAATACGAACCCTGCATGTAGTGGAGGGAAACATGTTTATGTATTGATTGGTTTCTATGTAAAAACAAGGTCAGAGACATCAAGTAGACACCATAGTGCCTGGCAATACATTGTCAGTCCCTGGTCCACCTTCTCTTTCCTCAGATTTCCTATAGCCCCTCTTCTCTTCTCACTTTTAACACAATTTATAAAAGAGAAACAACTTACCTTTCTACTACCACATCTACCATCCTAGTTGGATTTGTGTTCCTGTGCTCTGCCTTCCCATTTACGGACAGGGATAAGGCGTCCTTGTTCTACCCAAGGTCAGGTCCTCTGCTTGTACACAGAAGCCAACCTGCTCATGTCTACTCAAGGGCTTCATGTAATAATCCCATCTTAAAAGTAAAACTTCTTCTTTGACTTCATGTGTTTCTCTACACACTGCCTTATTTCTCTGCTCCCCTTTATAGCAAAACTCTCTAAGAGTTGTTGATTTTTAACTTTCATCCTTATTGAGGTATAATTGACACATAAATTTGTAAGATATTTAAAGTGTTCATTGTGGTGATTTGATACGCATATACATAATGAAAGGATTTCCCATCATCTAATTAATTAACACATCCATCCCCTAGTATAGTTATCATTTTTGGAGGATAATGAGAACATTTAAGTTCTATTTTCTTAGGAAATTTAAATGATATAAATTTTAATGCTAAATTATAGCCAAGATTATACAAGAGGGAGAGTCTCTTCAATAAATAGTGTTGGGAAAACTGGACAGCCACATGCAGAGTTGTCTATTCTTTTTTTTTGTGTGACAGCTACTTAATTTGTATTAATCTTACTCAGTAAATACATAGAATATTAAGTAATTTTTATAGTTGAAGATTGCTGAGGAGACTGTAGGGGACATGCTTCATTTCTTGCTGGCCTTTACTGCTGACTTGGTGACCTTGCCTACAGTAGATGACTACTTATATACTACCTTGATGACTCCAGTGGCCACTGTCTGTCTCACATCCTACACAGCAAAATAGCTTAGTGGTGGGTATACAGAGAACATCTTCATAAACATGGCCTTGCCAAGGACAATTGGCACAATGCCTGACTTCATGGCCTTGGGGTTGTCCTCCAGCTTCATGCCTGAACACTGGTCAGTCTTTTCCCTTAGATCAGCAAACTTTCAGGAGATGTGGGCTGTATGTCTATCTGGCCCTGAGGAATAACTGGCATGAATCTGCCAGTTCTTGGTTTAAAACAGTTACCTGTACCACAAAGCTACCAGCCTCCATGTAGGGGGGTGGGAGTTGTTCTGCTGTCTCCATTCACATTTCTACAATGAATGTCCTTCAGGCATATTCTTCACATTGAAACCCATGTTGTCACTAAGCAGGGCCTCAAGCAGTATCTCCTGGTGCATCTCCACAGACTTGACTTACAAGATGAGGTTGGTGGGGCAAAGGTGATCACCATCCCAGGTTTCAGGAAGCCAGTCTCCATATGGCCCATCAGCACAGGGCCAATGTTCCAATCTTATACACGTCTTGCAGAGGCAGCCTCAGGGTCTCATTGACTAAATGAGTGGGAAGGAGAATGGATTCCTGAACCTCCAGCAGAGTCATCCCTGAGGAATTTCCCTCCTTCCTCTTGACCTTCCAGCCCTTGAACCAGGATGTATTGGTGCTGGGCTACGCCAGCCTGAGATGAACATGAAGGCCACAGCAGGCATGTTGTAGCCAGTCTTCTTGATGTAGGCTCTCACTTCCCGGGTGATCTTGTGGAAGCACATGGCACTGTAGATGGGCTTGGTGGAGTCCATCCTGTTGATGGCCATGATGATTGGCTTCACACCCAGTGTATAGACCAGTAGCATATTCTCACAGGTCTGTTTATTCTTGGAGTGTCTGCTTCAAATGTGCCCATGCTGCTGGACACGATGAACGCTGTACAGTCAGCCTGGGATGGGCCCATAATCGTGTTCTTGGTGAAATCTCCATTGGCTGGGGCATTGATGATGGTGATGTAATTTTTGGTGGTCTCAAACTTCCATAGGGAGATGTCGTGGTGATGTCACATTCTTTCTGCCTTCAGTTTGCCCAGCACCCAAGCATACTTGAAGGAGCCCTTGACCATCTCTGCTGCTTCCTTCTCAAACTTCTCATAGTTCTCGTTAATGCCCCACACTTGTAATGAGATGCTCAGTGGTGATGGATTTGCCAGGGTTCATATGGCTGATAACGATAATATTGATATGGGTCTTCTTTTTGCCCATAATGGTAGGTTCATTAGAGTCACTGCTGATCCAGATATTAACAAGAGGTGCAGCAGCTGTGAAACAGGACTTGTCTATTATTGATGCTCCTTTTCCCTACCTCCCATTCTTTTTGTAACCCATGCCAAGCAGAATTTTCTCCCACTACTCCTTTCTGAAGGTCACCAACACCTATCTTGCCAAATGAATGGTCACTTTTGACTTTATTTTACTTTCTCAGTCATCTTTGATATTTCTCTCCTCCTTGAAATGCTATCTTTACTTACATTCCTAGACACTACACTTTCCTAAATTTCCATCTGTTGTCCTCAGTCTCCCTTGCCAACTCTTTGTTTGCTTTCTTTTATGTAATTCTAAATATAAATTGACCCTTGATGATCTCACCTAGTCGTATGGCTTTATATACTGCATATATCCTGAGGATTTCTAAATTTATAGATCCAACTTTTTTGAACTACAGTCATATATTCAATTGCTTATTTGGCACCTCGATTTAGCAGTTAGAATTCTTGATTCTATGTGATCCTGTCTTTGCTTCTCCACCTCCACCAACAAACTTGTTATCTATCCCCTCTTTATTCTCATTAAATGGCCCCTCTATTCAGCCAGATGTAGGGTTAAAAAACCTAGGCTGCATGCATTACCATTCTCTCTGATTTGTACTCCCCATGTTCAGTGGGTTCTGTTGACTCAATCTTTAGAATATATGCTGAATTTAATTAATTTTTACTAAATTTACTACTCATCACAAGCCTCCACTGTGGATTAATTCTTTGTAGCCCATTATTTTCCCTATGTTCCATTTTCCGGACCCCCTCATAATTCTGTATCCGCATGACAGTTAGGGTAACCTAATAGCTTCCCATCATATTTTAAACAAAATCCAAACTACTTCCCATGACCTATAAGGCCGTTCGTGACCAACACAACCTACCTCTTCATTTTGAGCCATTCTCCCTTTGCCCTTTATAATCCAGTGAAGAGAAGTGAAATGATTTATAATATATTTTAGAAGCTGAATTAACAATATTTGTTGATGGATTAGATGTAAGTGATGAGGAAAAACAGTGGATGAAGGACAACTTACAAGTTTTGGTTTGAGCAACCAGGTGGATGGCAGTTTGCCAAAGTCTGATCATCAAATGAATGGAGTGATACTGTGAAAGAGAAACTTCTGAAAGAAAAGGAAAAAAACCAGACCTCTATTTTTGGTTTGCATTTTTCATGGAAAATAAGCATATTCAGGACCAAAATACAGTAGCTTTGATTACTTGTGAATGAGATCTCTAGGTAGCTGATTAATTGAAAAAGTCTATTGAAGAACAGATTTATTAAAAATTATACTTGCACGTGAAAAGACAACCTACAGAATGGGAGAAAATATTTGAAAATGATGCAACTGACAAGAATATACAAACAGCTCATACAACTCAACAAATAAAAGCAAACAACCCAATTCAAAAATAGGCAGAAGACCTAAACAAGCAATTCTCCAGTGAAGACACAAATGGCCAATAGGCACATGAAAAAATGCTCAATATCGCTAATTATCAGAGAAATGCAAATCAAAACTACAATGAGGTATCACTTCACACCAGTCAGATTGGCCATCATTAAAAAGTCCACAAACAATAAATGCTAGAGTAGATATGGAGGAAAGGGAACCTTCCTACACTGTTGGTGGGAATGTAGTTTTGGTGCAGCCACTATGGAAAACAGTATGGAGATTCCTTAAAAAACTAAAAATAGACTTACCATATGATCCAGCAATCCCACTCCTGGGCATATATCCAGAGGAAACTCTAATTTGGAAAGATATATGTATCTAATGTTCATAGCAGCACTATTTACAATAGCCAAGACATGGAAACAGCCTAAATGTCCATCGACAGATGACTAGAAAAAGAAGATGTGGTATGTATATGTGTGTGTGTATACATATATATTTATATGTATATATATAATGGAATACTACTCAGCCATAAAAAGAACAAAACAATGCCATTTGCAGCAACATGGATGGACCTACAGATCATCATACCAAGTAAAGTAAGCCAGAAAGAGAAAGAAAAATACTGTATGATATCATTTGTATGTGGAATCTAAAAAAACAAAAACGACAGAAATGAACTTATTTACAAAACAGAGACAGACTCACAGATGTAGAAAACAAACTTATGATTATCAAAGGGGAAGGGGAGTGGGGAGGGATTAAGCTGGGAGTTTGGGATTTGTAGATACTAACTACTATATGTAAAACAGATAAACAACAAAGTCCTACTGTATAGGACAAGGAAATATATTCAATACTTTGTAATAGCCTATAATGAAAAAGACTATAAAAAGGAACATATATGTGTGTATAAATGAATCGTATGCTGTACAATAGGAATTAGCACAACATTGTAAATCAACTAAACTTCAATAAAAAATTATACTTGCAGGACAAAATTATTTTAGCTAAAAACGTGTACAAGTATATTCGTCAATTTTTTAATGTAGGTTCAAGGTATTTTATTTGGGTATGGATCCATTGATTTAAGTTCTCTTTTATTTCTCTTACATGAACCACATCCATAATATATTGTGTAATATTTTTAGTTTTGATTTATGTAAACTGGAGCTAAAACTTAAATTCATATCTGAAGAAATCTCAAGGCAAAAAACTTCCAGACTTTTATAATTTTTTCATCTTTCACAGTTGTGTCCCCCACATGCAATACAACAGGAATTACTTTTGAGTTACTTGTTCTCATTACAAAGAATTCAATGTATTTTTCAGACCGCATCTTTTTGTTTTCTCACTCATCAGATATACATTAATACCAATTAAAGTTACAGACTCACAATAGCAAGTACAACTGGAATGAAAAGGTTTGGAAACAAGTTCACCCAATTCTTGGTAAGCTTACAGTGCAAGTGGAAGGTGCAATTGCATCTGGATTTTTCAGGGAGTGATCTATTCGCTGTGACAGTTAAGTATGCCTTAGGTATCAGCTACGGTGTATTTTACAGTGGAACTGAAGATCATTGGTTAAGCTAGTAAAATGAATAGGGGAGGTTATTTGAGAGAATTTCTACTGTATATAGACACTAGATTTCACATGCATAACAACGTATTATATGTACACACAGTGTAAATTTTGAAAGCTCTAGCTTTCAGAAAAAAATTCTCACAACAGTTTCCCAGCTTGTCACAGAGTAGTATGTGATAAGGATGTGCAAGTTTGGCAATCAGGATAGCAGTCATGAATCTGAGTAGAATTTTGCAAACTGCAGAATGGTTTCTTTAGAGAGAAAATAGAAATAAAGGAACCAAAATGGCTTTTGTTGAACTTCAAAGTCAAGCCCCAAAATGTGCACTTGGATGTAATGACTATGTTTGGCAAGAAGGAGGATTTTCTGGGATTGAGGGCATCAGATGGTAAAGACAGCCCTGTCAAACTTGAGAGCAGGGCTGTGTTCCTGTTTGGGAGGGTCCTGGTGTATATATCAACAGAACATCCTTAAATGTCAGTGTTCACGAACACAAATGAAGTAGATAATGATTGTTAGTCAGTGAATTGTGTTAGATAAATTAAAGCCTTAACTATTGTCTTTCATGTCAACAAACATTTATTGATTGCACACTATGAGCATGGCCCTGTGCTTTCTGCTAGGGATGCACAAATGAAAAACACAGTCCACCACAGTTTGTACTTTGGTAGCAAGCAGGCATTTCACAACTAATTATGATATATATCAAACTAGAAAGTGCTAGGATAGCCATATAAAATTTCATTAATTTCATTTTCAAGGAATTTTGGAAGAAAGTCCACTGGTTCCATGCTATATGATGTGGGCAACTTACCTAACCACCCTCAATTTGCTGTAGATTTCCCACCTTTCAAATGCGCTAGCCATACTCTGGGAAGCAGTACACGTTATTCAGAATATTTTCACTAGGTAGCTCCATTTAAGAGATGCCAATGAATTCTTCATTATTTCTAGCTAGAAGAATTTTTCTTTGAGGTTGGACTTCTGTGTCATCCACTCAGTGTTTGTTGTCATTGGAGATTCCAGTAGTCTGTCCTTTAAGCACCTTCCACTGAGTGGGCATGAATATTGGTTAAATTGGATGCTTTAGTATTCCCTGGAAGTTAAAGAATAGTCTTACTTTATTTAGTAGCCACTTCTTGCTTTTTAACCCCGTTAGTTCAAATTCTCCCCATGTCTAAGATATCAGCACACGTCCAAAACAGTGGCCTTGTTCCAGTTAAGTCAAGGCCCACTGCCAGACACTATCATAGGACCATGTCCCTTTTCTTCAGAGCTTTGATCTCAGTTATAATTTTACATTATTGGTGTGATCTTTTAAGTTACTATTTATATATGCCTCTCCATTTAGTCAATTAATCCAGTTGACTCCAAACTTAACAGAGCAGAAATCACATGTATTTTACTCTTTATCATTGCCTCATATTTTACCCTTGTGCTTGGCACTGAATAGAAGAATGAACTCTTACCTAAAGTCTTTGTATTTCCTTCCTGTGTTAACTCTTGCGGGAGGTAGGGGGTGAGGGGAAATGATGCTGGTGAAGTTGAATTCTGTAAATTTGCTACTCACTTCTTCCTTTTAGTGTCCTAAACTTAGTTTACTGAAGTTTCAAAGGATGTTCCACCATTCTATTGGGGAACAAGCCTGTGACCACATTACCCAGATCATTGTTAATTGTATAAATTTTAATCAAGTTCCCCATTAAACTGTTGCCTTTCCAGGCTGAAGAGGTCTGTGTTTCAATATGCCTCAAATAGCAACAGCCTAACATATTAGTTGCTATTTCCTCTGTTGCTTGTGCCTTCTCTGGCTTCATTATTAACCTTTTTGATATTGATGACCATAATTCACATGGCATTCCAAAAGTATAGGCAATTAATTTTATAGAATGTTAATTTCAGGTGGGTTTCTAACAGCTCTTGTAGTCGTCATATTCTTCCTCTTCCTCTTCCATCCTCATGCCTTTTTATGTAACTGGAGGTTTGTACCTCTTAATCTCCTTCACCTATTTAGCAACCTTAACTTTTTGGCAACCACTCATTTGTTCTCTACATCTGTGAATCTGTGTTTTTGTTTTTTGTTTGTTTGTTTGTTTGTTTGCTTTGTTTTTTTTTAGATTCCACATGTAAGTGTTTAGTATTCTTATTGATGCATTTATATTTTCTTCACTTTTCAACCCCAACAGATGATTTAGTCAGTATCCTCAGAGAATTAATAGTGATGTCTAGGCATGTACTTTCTCTGCCTACAGCTGATAGTTCAGAGTTGTTCATTTTATACCTATGTCATTTATCATAAAATATGTTACCTTATACTTACTAAGTTGAAGTCTATTACTTTTCTAGCCACTTGTACAAATTGGTAAGATTTTCATACCTATATATTACCTTTTTTCATAGCTACAAGTGTGGAGTTTTCACACTGAATAAATTTAGGCTTTGTGAACATTTATAAATGTGTTAAATATGATTGACATCAATGTTTATTCCCAAGGAACTTCACTCTGGAGGAAACCTTACATTTATCCCTATTCTGTGTAAAAGTCTTTCCCAGTCTAAATCTACCCATGATAAAACTGCTCTATGGGACTACACTGTCCATGGGGATATGTCTTCCTGCTGTTCAAAGGCAGGCCAATATGTGGGCCAGTATCTTTCTGCCAGGCCCCTGCTGCCTGACCTGTGTATCAGATGGGGCCAGAGACTAAAAGTGGACTAAAAGTACTAAGCCCTCCAGTACCCAGCTGGCTTAAGAGACTGAAGTAGTCCTTCCCTGCAGGCAGTTCCTGGGAGGAGGGAAGGCTGGAGCTGCATCACTTTGGCAGGGGGTGAGACAGTCCTTCTGCTGCTGCTTTGAGTAAATAACTTTTAAGAACCAGCAAAAAAAAGAAGAAAAAAAAAGTATGGCTGTAGTATCCATTCTGATTGGGAGGCTTCTCTTCTGATTGCTTAAAGCCCAAGCATTTCCTGTTGTTAATATTTTGAATAACTGAATTGATCACAAAATTATTAAACAACATCAGTATCACAAATTAGCTCTTGGTTTTAACTCATTATTTGAAACTACCGAGTTTCACTTCTCTTTACTGACTAGAGGACTAAGATAGCCATGAAATATGCTGAAGCAAAATCACCAGTGAAAAATAGAGGACTTGGATTATCTGCAAACTACAATCAAGAATTAATGGTGCTTTTATAGGCCTGGCTCTAGGGTCATGGCATCTGAGTCTTCTGGAAACTGAAAATTCTTGGGAATTTTTAGGTGATGGGAGGATGTTTCTTGTCTCAGGTAAAAGGAGTGGATCCATTAACTAAATGTCATTCCCCTTATTTCCTTGTAAAATAACAGACCCATGACATATTTCCATCAGCATGGTCAAAATACACCAAAGCTGTCTGAAAAATCTTATAGTTTTTCAAAGGGGCTGGGCTATAGCTGCAGAGTCCGTGTAGAGGCAGGATGGTTCTCTGTTTTTCAGAATTTAAGTGGAGTCATGTAGACACAGTGGTAAGAAGGGAACATATCCCTAGACTATCACGGAAATCATGGTTTATAGGAAGATCCAATTATTTATTTTTGAATTTCATAAACTATTAGTAAAAAGGAATCCAGTTTGAATTGACTTCAATAGGTTGGGATTTAGCAATTTTTTTTCAGTAGTTTTGCTTAATTGTGTAAAAACTTTTTAAAGCGAGTTGCTAGTTTCTCACAGATTAGGCACTATTTGCAGAAAGAATCTGAAAATAAAGATTTTACTAGTTATACAAATGTTGTATTATTTTCTGGGGAGTTAGGGTTTTCTCTGTCATTGGCCCCCTAAGAATGTTCAAGATCAGACTTGATCAGTTGGTGGGGATGTTGTTAATGAATCCTTGCTCTTCAAAGTGTAGTCCACGGACTAGCAGCATTGGCATCACCTGGGAGCTTGTTAGAACAGGCTTCCTAAAGCCCCAGACCTACTCAATTAGAATCCAGTTTGACAAGATGCCCAGGTGATCTATAGATACCTTAAAGTTTGAGAAGCTTGTTGTGGAGGGTGTTTGACGAGGATGAAGCTGGGGAAGCACCGTGGTAGGCTCAAGTCTGGAGCCCTAAGGTTTTATATTATACTAAGAAAGAACCACCTTTAAATGGATGTTATTTGGATCTTTCAATGAATGACTAGACGGAAGACAGTAGACGGTAAGTTCTAGTGAAGGAGACTTTGTGGTGGCAATTTAATTTTTTCACTTTTGCTGTTCTACAGTGTGTATACGGTACTCTAGTTGTTCTCGACATTACCAATTTTGATTCCGGTCTTTAAAAAAACAACTGGATATGAAAGCCCCATGAGAAAAATCTTGAACTGGACTTGGCATTTTTAAGATTTGTCATTAGTCATTAACATTTACATGTTCATATTTTTCTAACTTGTAATTTAAAGCTGGCGGTAATGTTTAATATAATTTCAAAAAATGAATTATGTCTCAGATTAGATTTCTTGGCTCTAGTGACATAAAAATATAACCACATTTGTCCAAAATTAGTCCACAGGTCTTTCTTTCTACAGTGAGAGTAATTATTCAAATACTTATTTTACTTAGCTATAAGCAGTTTGTGTTTCTTTTTTCTTTTTCTTTTTGGTTTCCTTTTGCCTTTGGATCTGAAAGCAGCTTCAAAATAGGGTAATATTTAAATAATTGCATTTTGTAGAATTAAATTCCTTCATAAACTCATTTTATAGTTCCTCATAAAGCAGGCAAATATGGACTAGTGCACACATAAGCACAATCTTTATAAGATTACTTTGAAAAGTAACAAATGAATTAAAAATGTCCTTTCCTCTTACAACTGTTTCTGAAGCCCTTTTCCCTTTAATTTCTTCAAACCTGTTAAATTAAATCATCTGAGGGTGATTTGACAACATTTGTAGGCATTTGGAGTTGTCACAGCTTGGCGGGGGATTGGAGGTGGGGAGATGCCACCGGCATCTAGTAGGTAGAGGACAAGGATTTTGCCTGAACGTCCTACAATGTTCAGGACATTCCTCCAGTAAAGAGTTAGCCAGCTCAAGATGTCAGTAGTGCCGAGGTTGAGAAGACCTGAATTAAAATGAATTGGTTAATGTTTAAACGTGCAGTTAACTCCTGTGCATGGGGATATGCTGTTTAGAGACAAAACGGTTTATTGACTGCAAACATTAAAAAGTTTAAATATGGTATTATTATCCTTACAAAAGCAATTAAAATGTCACAATTCAGACTCTAAGGCAACACGAGTCCAATGGAGTTCATATAATGTTATAAATCTCAGAAGTAAGTTTGGGGGATCTTCCCTCCCTTTCCCCTTTCACTTCAGCAGTTGAATAGGTTTCCTGTTAAGGGAAGCTAAGCAAAATACTGTCATGAAAATATTGGATATTTCAATTAATAAATTCCAAATAAAAGTGGAATTAAGCTAAAAATTATAAAGAGTCCTTGAATGGCTTGTTGATTAGAAACTAATGTAACTCCTTGTCTAGGATAAAATACCAAACAGGCAGCAGCTGCTGGTAATTTGGTGCAAGTAATTGTAGAGCCAATAAGTTGAAGAAGTGCTTATTAAAAGAAACTGCTTTCCTATCTGCTTGTAAGTTCAATTGAGTAATGCACTCTACATGTGGTCTGACACTGGGTAAATTATACACCTGATTTAAAAACACTCCATCCATAAGAGCTCCTATTTTGCTCATCCATAAAATTTTTACTTTCTTCATTACTACTTGCAGCACTGTATGGCATAATATCTATCAAATTAGGCTTTGAGGACATCTCAGGCTGGCACCCTGCTGACTTGAAACATGTGCTTAATATTACTGCAGTGCTTTTAACCCCGTGAGTGCCCTGGGTTAGCCCACATAGGCACACAGAATTTGTTCTTTCCTCTTTTTGCCAGCACATCCTCCACCTGCTGAGAATGAGAAACATCAAAGATAAAGGGGTGGGGGTGGGATTGGGGTTTAGTCACTGGGTAGGAGAAATAAGCAGTTGAAGTTTATATAAATAAGACAGACAAAATGAAAACTGTGTGGTCTACTATTTAACGATTTTCAAATATATAAGCCAAATGTAAACATTTGCAGTCAAGGCATTCTGTGTATTTGACTTAATAAACTTTGAAAAGCAAAAAAAACAAAAAAACAAAAAACAAAACACACAGTAGGACTTTCTGGATAACCCACGTGGAAGCCAGCTTTGGAATGTGCTTTATTTATACTTATACATGTCTGAATGACTTTAATTTTATTAAACATTTATTGCCTTCTGTCTACTAAGTGCGAGACACTTTGCTTAACGGTAAAGATATAGTAATGAACACATGTGGCCAATGCCATCTTGCTGCTCAAATCTTGCAAAGGGGACAAGATTTCAACAAATAACTATAATGTAATGGTAAATATAAATGATCTCAAGACTGTTGTTCAAGATTGACTCATTTATTCAGGGGAGATGATGTCTTTACTAATTATTCTCCTTGCTGGGTCTCGTTGGCAGCTACTGCCCTATTGTAGAGCTCAATACACCTGTGAATACCAGTGTGATGCCATTAAACATTTGAATCATGTAATTATTTCCCTTATTCTTTGTCCATGCTGACCTAGTAGTCTTCTGATTATAATTTAGCTTCCCACCTGTAATGTCCTTGGGGAAAAATGCATTTACTAGAGAACTCCAGTGGTTATTCTTTTTTGTAATAATACTGCTTGTTCTAAATGAACAAACTGGGATATTGATCATAATTTAGCTTCCTATGTAATACTCTGGATTGATGTCCATTTGACTACTTTTCATTAGAAATGAGTACTTTGTTATTGGTCTTGTGAGATTGGTTAATGTGACTTTATCCCCAAAGAGACTGGACCCACTTTCCAGATGCTGACAACTTAGGTTCTGTGGCCAGCCAGATTCCAGAAACTAGTGTAAAGAATAGAAGCCATTGGAGGATGTGAGAATGTTTAAAAAAATAATGTGTGGAAGGAGGGAGAGAGAAAGAGAGTAAGAGTCATACCAAGGCTGGATCTTGAGGCGTGTCAGCCAGCAAAGAAGCAGAGTAATACATGCAAAAGAAAGATGAAGGACGAGGCTAAGAGGAACCAAGAGAAAGAAGGGTCAAGGAAGGAACTGGGAGACAGAGATGGATGAGCCTGAGAAACAGGCCATTGAGTAAGGCAGTTTAGTTCAATCCTTCAAGGAGATTCAGTGTTAAATAGAGAAGTGGGATGGGGGACCAGATTGCATGAAGCTATGGAACAAATAGTTGGTAGCAGAGTGGAAACGCAGAGTGTGGACTTTCCTTCAAGAAATCTAACAAGAGAATGACAGCTTGAATGGCTGTCTTTTGAAAGAAAAAAACCTCACTGTTTGTGGACATAATGCAAAGCACTGGTGGAGAGGAAGGGGATAAATGATGTAGTAAATTTCCTGGTAAGGCATTCATTCATGTCTTCATTTTTCACTAAAGTGTTCCTTTCTTCATTCAAGTAGCTTGAGCTAGAGTAGTGGTTAGGCACATGGTGCTGGAGCCTAATGGCCTGGGTTTGGATACCAGGATTACAGTTTCAGGCAAATTAACCTCTCTGTGCCTCTCTGCACCTGCCTCAGAGGGTTGTTGTAAGGATTAAATGAGTTAATATTTTTAAAGCATCTGGAACTGTACCTGGTACATGGTAAGCATTTAAACATGTTTGATAAGTAAACAAAGGAGTTAGTTTGGACAAGGGATAAGATATCTGATCCTCTAGGAACCAGTGACAAATTTTCTTCTGTATTTCCTGAACTTCTTACAAAATGTATTTGAGATCTGAAATTACCCAGAGCCTGTAGTGAATAAAATTGCTGTATACGTCAGCACAAAATGTTCTGACAATCTTATTCCTAGGTACAAATAGGTAAAATTGCAGAACTCTGTAAAAGAGTTAAAGGAATTTCCTGAAGAAATTGCAAACTAATTCTGTCACTTTTTTTTGGAGAATTTGGTGGATCTTACTCCGAGCTACTTTCACAATACCCATAGCAACCTTTGGCTTCATATCTTTCTTTGAATTTAACCTGCCCTTTCTACCCTCTATCCTTTACTCTAGATTTCATTTGAAGCTCAGAGAAGTCAATCTGTAAAATGTTTCCGAAGTTTTAAAAAAATGTTATTCCTTATGCTTCTCAGTTGACATTGGCTCAGAGCATGTAGGGTTAATTTAACAAAAACATTAGATGGCTCTTCCCTTGGACACCTCAGTTGATGGGAATGTAATTGCTTGTTAATTGGTTAAAAACATTCCAGTGTTAATGAGGAAAGGTGGCTGAATAATTCACTAAACTCTCTCCCTCCTTTTTCTTTCTTTCTCTTAGACATATTCTTTCATTTCAGAGGATTATAAGCATTGTTTATTGTAACTAGTGACCCACTATTTTTAAAACTCAATATAGGAAAATAAATACATGGTAAATTATTAAAAGCTTTCACTTTTCACAAAAACAAGTGATGGTTTGCTCAGAACAGCAAACATGTCTCTCTTTTTCCCTAACCTGTTGCTAATCTTAGTTTACTTTTCTCCCTGTTGTACAAGGAAAGACATTGCTAGTAGATGTTGTTAATTTTTAAATTAAACATATGGGAAAAGAATCCTGATGGATGCTTTGAGAAAGAGCTGTCAGCAGATGATTGTTGTCATCCTCATGTCTGTCTGCGGGACTGTCTCTACGGCCGTGTTAAAGGATTCTAAGTGGGCTTTTCCTAGGATTCACCTCAGTGGCTCATCTGAGAACTTGAGTCTGAGAGTAGGTTTAGAACACTTTTTTGATTGGAAGTGGGAGCTGAAGGGGCCATTCTGACTTCTCTAGCCTCCAATGGGCAGAGGTCATACCATTTAAAACACTAAGAGCAAGTTTCAGATGGCTATAAAAAACTGACATGCAGACTCCAATGTTGAGGTCACCACTCCTGTGCTCACCAGGATATGAGTCTCACACCCTTTGCATCCTAGCTCTGTGATCTGATCCAAATCTCTTTATTTCCCTTGGGCATCCTCCTTAGGCTTTATAAGCTTCAGTAAGCTGCAGATGTTGATGCTTTTCCTATGTCCCTACACAAGGTTATAGTGTGAATTGGATGAAAGAACTTTGTGTACCACATAGAACAAAACAGCTCTTAGTATTATGATTAGGACTAATCTTAGTATTAGTACTACTGTAGTTAATTAAATTAGAGCAATAGGTTAAAAAGTTGAACTTTACTTAATTGCAGAATTAGCCTTAGTTACTTGATTGAGTAGACTTTAAAAAGTGTTAACAGTACTCCTTTTAAGCAAACTGAATAGGACAGAGAAATGGACCAGGGAAAAGGTAAGACTTAGAAGTGCCAGAGCCCATGACAGTACCTGATGCTTAAGATGTGCAGCTTGAATGAATGTTCTGGGGAGATATTTAAGTTACCTTAACTTTATACTTTTTTCCACATTTAATATAAGCAGGATATATTAATTTGAAAATCATTAACACTGCTGTTTAAAAGAAAACACAAAAGCAAAAACTTAGAAAATGAGAGCACCATAGAGATAGCTGGGGATAGTAGCAGTGATTGGTAGAGGAGGAGACTTGGGGAATGATTAAAAGAGCTCACATTTTTTGGACACTTTTGTGCTAGTGAGTTGTGCTCACTGTGAGAAGTGCTCTATATAGTTTATTGTAAGTTTAATCCTCTTACTGAGCGTAAATGGTAGGTGCCAGTATTATCCCATTTTGTAGATCAGGAAACAGGCAGAAGAGATTTTCAACAGATATCCCAAGTCTTATAGCTGGCTGGTGGCCAAGTTGGTGTGGCTCTAAAATCTGTCCTCTTAACACTGAGCTATGTTAACTTCTGAGATGATGTGGACAACTTCCCATCTTGAAAGTAACATTTAAGAACTGTCATTCTAAATCCAAGAAAGTATAGAAACAGTTCAAAACAGCCCACCATATTTAGCTTACTCATTAATCAATGAACTATGCCTTGAACCCCAATGTCTCTTCCTTCAAATATCTCTTCCTTCCCTCTAAGCTACATACCATATGTCAGGTTACTCTTGTAACTTGCTAAATTATCCAACAATCTGATGTTTCTAGCTTTTCCCCAGGTAGCAGTGTGCCTCTGGTTTCTCCTCCTAGAGCTTTGAAGGGGCTAGACTTGGCTTGCCTCTCTTTGTGCCTATGTCCTTCTCCCCAGCTCAGGGGTGCACCAAAATCTTTTGTAATTAAGGAGTACCTCTTTAAGAAAATGAGTACACAATTACAAATGGAAAATGAAATAATCAATGTTTATTTAAAATTAAAAAAATAACAATAGATTACCTTTTTAAACAGCCAGAAAATACCTTAACACCTTGCATTACTAAGGTCACTGTCAAGACTTTGCAAATGACCCATGTAAGTAAGAATGCCTAAACTGTGAGAGTCACTATCTCTGCCCCAGCTCCTTCCTCAGAGCATTGTTGCAACACAACCTTTGTCAGCTCCTCCAGACCTAAAGGAAAGAACAGTGGTGAAGGGCTTTACTTTTGGTCTCATAAACAAAACAAAATAAGAAGTTAATAATTAAAAAGTAAGCAAAACAAACCGAACATAAACAAAGGCTGGGCACAGTAAAACTTGAAAACATGGATTTGACATCAGATAACCTGGAAAGCAAGGGCAAGGCCAAGTAGCAGGTATAGTGCTATAGGCTCACCCCCCACATTGTGTGCACTGACAGAGGGTCTTCAAAAGAGTGAGTCTGAAATGCCTAAAGAGTGAGTTTGGATCCCTGTGTGTTATTGGAGCCAAAGGAATTACTAAGTAGAGAAGAAGGCCTCTAGGCTTCTCTCTGTTTTGCCTTAATTCCTCCTGAATTGACAGGGTAGCTTTTGATCTTTCTGCTACCCTTGAGCTTCAGGTGGTCAAACCAATATTGTCCTCCTGGTAAGCTTCTGAGGAGGCTGGACTTGCCTGTAAGTGAGGTAAAGTAATTCAGATTTCAGTGGTATAGAAGGGAATCAAGATTCTCTTCCATATTCCATCCTTTTTCAAACAGGCAAACAAAAAATTGAGCAACTTTTGGAATTGAGATATCTTGATCAGAAAAAATAAGCTTAGGCTACTGCTGATAGCAACAGGAAATGTTGATTATTATTATTTTTATTGAAGTATAATTGACTTATATTGGTTTCAGGTATACAACATAGTAATTTGATATTTTTATAGATTATACTCCATATAAAGTTATTATAAAATATTGACTATATTCCCTGTGTTATACTTTAATCCTTATATCTTATTTATTTTATACCTAGTAGTTTGTGCCTCTTAATCCTCTTCCCCTATCTTGCCCCCGCCCCACCCACTGGTAATTACTAGCTTGTTCTCTGTATCTGTGAGCCAGTTTCTGTTTTGTTATATTCATCCATTTGTTTTATTTTTTAGATTTCACATATAAGTGAAAACATACAGTATTTGTCTTTCTCTGTTTGACTTATATCATTAAGTGTAATACCCTCCAGGTCCATCCATGTTGTTGCAAATGGCAAATTTCATTGTTTTTATGGCTGAGTAATATTCTGTTGTGTATATATGTACATCTTCTTTATCCATTTATTTGTTGATGGACACTTAGGTTATTTTCACATCTTGGCTATTATAAGTAATGCTGCTATGAATATTGGGGTCCATATGTCTTTTCGATTTAGTGTTTTTATTTTCTTTGTATATATATACCCAGGACAGTAATTGCTGGATAATATGGTAGATTTGTTTTTAATTTTTTGAGGAGACTCCATAATGTTTTCTATAATGGCTATTCCAACTTACATTCCCACCAACAGTGTACTTGGGTTTCCTTTTCTCCACATCCTCTCCAACACTTATTATTTGTTGTCTTTTTTTATAATAGCCATTCTGACAGGTGTGAGGTAATACCTAATTGTGGTTTTGATTTAGATTTCTGTGATCATTAGTGATGTTGAGATTCTTTTTATGTACCTGTTGGCCATCTGTATGTCTTTACAAAAATGCCTGTTCAGGTCTTCTGCCAATTATTTGATTAGGTTGTTTGTTTCTTGATATTGCCTTATATATGTTCTTTATATATTTTGGATATTAAGTCCTTAACAGACATACCATTTGAAAATATCTTCCATTCAGTACATTGCCTTTTCATTTTGTTGATGGTTTCCTTCTATGTGCAAAAGCTTTTAAGATTAAT
The DNA here is from genome assembly GCF_036321535.1 of Camelus dromedarius. Classification (NCBI taxonomy): domain Eukaryota; kingdom Metazoa; phylum Chordata; class Mammalia; order Artiodactyla; family Camelidae; genus Camelus; species Camelus dromedarius. The sequence continues at coordinate 49,090,836 of NC_087437.1, forward strand.
TAGGTCCCATTGGTTTATTTTTGCTTCTTGCCTGAGGAGAAGATCCAAAAAATATTGGTCAGACATGTAAGAGTGTACTGCCTATGTTTGCTTCTAGGAGTTTTTGGGGTTTCCAGGTCTTAATCCATTTTAAGTTTATTTTTGTATATGGTGTTAGGCAATGTTCTAATTTCATTCTTTTACATGTCACTGTCCAGTTTTTCCAACACCACTTATTGAAGAGACTGTCTTTTATCCATTGTATATTCTTGCCTCCTCTGTCATAAATTAATTGATCATGAGTGTGTGGCCACGTGTATACTTCTGGACTTTCTATCCTGTTTCATTGATTTGTTTGTTTTTGTGCCAGTACTGTATTATTTAGATTATGGTAGCTTTATAGTATAGTCTGAAGTCAGGCAACATAATATCTCTGGCTTTGTTCTTTATTCTCAAGATTGCTTTGGCTATTCACTTTTGTGGTTCCATACAGATTTTAGGATTATTTGTTCTAGTTCTGTGAAAAATATCATGGGTATTTTGATAGTGACATCATTAAATCTGTAGATGGCTTTGGGTAGCATGAATATTTGAAAAATATTATTCAAGCTATGAATATGGGCTGTCTTTCCATTTATCTCTATTGTCTTCAATTCCCTTCATCAGTGTCTTGTAGTTCCCAGGTCTTTGACCTCCTTAGATTTATTCCTAGGTATTTTATTCTTTTTGATGCAATTATAAATGGATTTTCTTGAATTCTCTTTCTGATAGTTAATTATAACAGATTTCTGTATATTAATCTTGTATCCTACAGCTTTACTGAATTTATTTGTTGGTTCTAATAGTTTTTTGGTGGAGACTTTAAGATTTTCTAGATACAGTATCATGTCATCTGCAAATATGACAGTTTTACTTCTTCCTTTACAATTTGGATGCCTTTTGTTCCTCTTGTCTGATTGCTGTGACTTTCAATATTGTGTTAAATAGAAATGGTGAGAGTGGACATCCTTGTCTTGTTCCAGATCTTAGAAGAAAAGCTTTCAGCTTTTCACTGTTGAGTATGATGTTAGCTGTGGGTTTGTCATAAATGGCTTTTATTAACATTGAGATATACTCCCTCTGTACCAACTTTACTGAGAGTTTTTGTCATGAATGGATGTTGAATTTTGTCAAATGCTTTTTCTATGTTTATTGAGACGATCATGTGATTTTTGTCCTTCATTTTGTTAATGTGGTGTATCACATCAATTTATTTGTAGATATTGAAACATTTTTACATCCCTGGAATAAATCCCACTGGATCATGGTGTATGATTTTTTTGATGTATTATTGAATTTGGTTTGCTAATACTTTGTTGAGGATTTTTGCATCTATATTCATCAGAGATATTGGCCTATGATTTTCTTTTACTGTAGTGTCTTTGATTTTGGTATCAAAAAAGGTAATGGTGGCCTCATAGAATGAGTTTGGAAGTGTTCCCTCCTCTTTAATTTTTTGGGATAGTTTGAAAAGGATAGATATTAACTCTTTATATGTTTGGTAGAATTCTCCTATAAAGCTATCAGTTCTGGGCTTTTGTTTTTTGGGAGTTTTTTGATTACTAATTCAATTTAACTACCAGTGATTGATATGTTCAGATTGTCTATATTCCTGATTCAGTCTTGGAAGATTGTATATTTCTAGGAATTTATCCATTTCTCCGAGGTTGTCTAGTTTGTTGGCATATAGTATTTGTAGTATTCTCTTATGATTGTATTTTTGTGCTACTGGTTGTAACTTCTCTTTTGCTTCTAATTTTGTTTATTTGGGTCCTCTCTTTTTTTCTTAATGAGCCTGCTAAGGAGCCTGGCTAAAAAGGCTTATCCATTTTATTAATATTTTTTTAAAAACATCCCTCAGTCTCATTGATCTTTTCTACTTTTTTTTCTGATCTTTATTGTATTTATTTCTGCTCTGATCTTTATTATTTCCTCCCTTCTGTTGACTCTGGGCTTTGTTCCTTTTTTTCTAATTTCTTTAGATGGTAGGTTAGATTGTTTATTTGATATTTTTCTTGTTTCTTGAGGTAGGCCTGTGTAGCTATTAACTTCACTCTTAAAAGTGGCTTTTGGTGAGTCTGTAGATTTTAGAAAGTTTTGATTTTATTTTCATTTGTCTCAAGGTATTTTCTGATTTTCTCTTTGATTTTTTTTTTTTTACCCATTGGTTTTTTAGTAGCATGTTGTTTAGTTTCCATGTGTTTATGTTTTTTCCATTTTTCTTCCTGTAATTGATTTCTGGCTTCATACAGTTGTGGTTGGAAAATTTACAATTTATAATTTCTATGTCTTTAAATTTGCTGAGACTTGTTTTGTGCACTAGCATGTGATCTATTCTGGAGAATGTTCCATGTGCACTTGAAAAGAATGTGTATTCTGCTATTTTGGGATGGAATGCCCTGTAGATATATTAAGTCCAGCTGTTATAATGTGTCATTTAAGGCCACTATTTCCATATTTAGGTGTTTTTTTTTAACTGAAGTACAGCCAATTACAATGTATCAGTCTCTGGTGTATAACACAATGTCCCAGTCATGCATATATGTACATATATTTGTATTTTTCACTGTTTCCATATTGAATTTCTTTTTGTCTGGATGATCTATTCATTGATGTAAGGGGGTTTTTAAATCTCCTGCTATTATTTTATTACTGTCAATTTCTCCTGTAATATCTGTTAATATTTTCTTTATATACTTGGGTGCTCCCATATTAGGTGCATATATGTTCATGAATGTTACCTCTTCTTGGATTGATCCTTTTATCATTATATAATGCCACAAAGATGTCTTTGTGTGATTATCTTAGGCAGAGTATCTCATTTACATTATAATATCCCCATAAAGTTGGAGTTTTTGCCAGTGTACACACTAGAAAATTGCAGCTAAAAAAATCAAATAACCATCTCCAATCACACATCTGTGGTGGTGACTGGGGCTGGAATTTGCATCAAGGCATTTGGCTCCATGGTCAACACTCTAACCATCAAGCTGCACCGTCAGTGACTTGCCCTAGATTATACTGCTAGTATCAGATGGGGCTATTTCCAAAACTCAGGGTTTTTTTTTTTTAATACCAAGACTGCTTAGTATAAAAAACCCAAAACAAAAAATCATGTTAGTCAGAATAGTGGGAAAAAATTGGAGGAAATAGCCTGACTCATAGCCTACCACAGCTGTGTGATCCAGGGACCTTTTAAAGTCACATGTTTTCTCTTTGGAATGGATATAATTCTTCTCCACCTAACCCACCAGGGTTTTCTGAAACTCAACTGTAGTGAAAATGTTTTGTGAAATGAACTTCCCATAACAATTTCAAATGTTTGTTCTTAATTGAAGTTTTATACCGACCTAGTAGCATTTTAGAAGAGTCTTGAAGGCGTGGGGAGTACTTGAAACTTTACCTAGTTTACATTGGTAGCCAGGCTGTATGCTGTCTTACATATAGAACCAAAGATCAATGAATGAGCTTCAGATATGAAACAGAAATAATTTACTCCATTCGTCCCATTTATTTTACAAGAAGAATAATGTTCTAGTCTGACTTTACTCAGAGTTGTGAAAGTATCCCTGGATGTAAGAAATTAATCCTTGGAAGTAGGCACTAGAATGATACAGCATCTAAGAATATCAGATAAAGAGCAGAGATGGGATTTTTAAATGCTTTTCATGAAAATCCTACTTTATATTTAGCTAAGAAATATATAGAAAAATTGGTACCTTTCAGCACCAGTGCAATTACCGCCACTGTTACTGTGAAGGCTGATGCTTGGCCAATGCCTGCAGTGGAATTAAATTAATGGAATTTATTTGTAGGCTCATTTTAAAAAATATAAAGTTGCTTTTTGGGAAAATTACAGATTTGCATATACTTTAAAATGTTTTCCCATAAATGTTACCTTTTTCTAATTATAATAAACTTTCTGCTATTGAAGATATATTTCTAGAATAGATCAAGATGAGATTATTAGATATTTCACACTTGCTCAAAACAACACAGTGATAAAAGCAAAACTAGTAGCACTTTATAGATCAGAGAAAACATTTAATGGGTACTTATTACTTGTCAGCTCTGTGCTAATCACTTTACATATGTTGGCTCATTTAAGTACTCAAAACCACAATGTAGGTATTCCTGATATTATATTTTTGTATATAGGCTCAGAGAGGCTCAGAGAGGTTAAATAACTTGTTGAAAGTCACACAGCTAGTAAGTGTGGCCCTGAACTAGAACCCAGAGTGTCCAAATCCTTTTCTCTCTAGACTCTTCATTTTATCATAAAATAGTACTGTAACTTCCTCAAGAAGTGAGTGACACCCTTACCTACCTGCCCTTTCATCACTGCCATTTAATTTAATTTTGCTATTCAGCATCTTGTATGCTAAGGAGATCTCTGATTCTTAAGGGGAGCCATTGATCCTTTCCTTGTCACTTCAACCTTATTTTTATGGAGAGGTGGTTGTGAAAAACTGGAAAAAACGAGGATAATGAGAAGCTCAAAGGTATATTCTCTGTGTGTTAGAATAGAGGAGACAGGATTTTGTCATATTCACAGCCCCACTGTGATTCTTAGGAATATTGTTACTGAATAGAATAGTGAAATCATACTTTGTAATATTTTCGTGTTTTCTCTACATTCTACAGATATAGTTTTTTCAAAATGGAACCAAACCAAAATCAATGTAGTGCAACAATAATAATTATATATGTGTGTGCATATATATATATATATATATATAGCTGGCCCTTGAGCAACACAAATTTGAACTGTGTGAGTACACCTATACATGGATTTTTTTTTTCAGTAGTAAATACAAAAGTACTACACATTTTGTGGTTGATTGAGTCCACGTATTCAGAGCTGCAGAGACAAAGTCCTGACTACAAGTTATACATGGATTTTCAGCTGAGGGAAGGGTTGGTGCTTCTAACCTCTCACATTGTTCAAGGATCAACTCTATGTGTGTGTGTGTGTGTGTACACACATATATTATTTATATACATTAATTGATACATGAGGTATGTAGACTTTTGCTAGGATTAATGTGATACTTCTATACAGCTAAATTTGGGGTGGGGCTTATTTATTGAACCTGACTCTAAAGTCCAAATTTATACTTGCATAAGAATTCAGCCTGGAAATCTCGTGTACGGATAGCCGTAATAGCAGTAATAGCTAATGTTTAAACAGCAATGCTTTGTGCCCTACACAGTGCTCATTGCTTTACATGTGCTGTCTCATCCTCACTCCATCTTGTAGATGAGGGATTTTTAGAGGTGAAGGACTCTGGCAGAGTCTCACCAACTCTGAGCCCTTGTCAGGTCCAGTCTGGCTGACTTAGGATCCTGACCCTTAGCTCCCACACCATGTAGCCCTTGGCCATCAGCTGCCAAATACTGGTACATTGACAATGCATCACTTTCTTTGGGTGCTCCTCTCCCCCTCTTCTGCCACAAACAGCCTCAGATAAGGGCCCTGAAGAAAAATATCCTCCTGCCACTCTTTTTTGCTAAGTAGCAGTCAGATCTGTTGGGTCTCCCTGTGACCATCAGCTATGTACCAGGGCTTAATGTCAAGGTGTGTTATTGAAATGCCACCTGCATGTGTTTATGTGAATATTGTCAACCAAGATCCAGCCTCTCAGGAACACCTGCTAACAACCTGCAGTGCTGATGGCTTTGTCATTGGCTTCCAAAGTCAGTGACTTGCTGTAGGCTGGGTAATTTTCCCTTCTAACCCAGCAGAAAAGGACAGGACATAGGGAGAAAATACACCAATTTCTTTGATGCATCCAAAGTACTTTCCCAGTAGTTTACTTTTAGTACTTTACTAAAATGGAATGAGACCTATCTGTGCATTAATGTATTTCTATACATCACTAGCAAAGAAAGTTTGGTGGTTGCTTCTTTCTGATTCTAAAAATTCTTTGAATTATTTGATGCTGCCAAATTGGTGAAAAATGGTTTTTGTGTAAGTTTGCAATCAGTTGTACAAAATAGTTTTTAAAAAAAAACCCTAAGAAACAACAAATAATATCTATACAAGGTACCAAATTACTATATTAGAAAATTTTTTAAATTTAAAAACCAACAACTTGAGTTAATGCTAGTTAACTGATGGAATAAAAACATTATTTGAATGACTGAATAGTTTTTTTTTCTGGCTCCAGATCCAGAAGTAGGGAAGTAAGTGTCTAGCAGATTTATGGAAATTTTTGTTTCTTTGAGTCAAGGAACATAGCGCTCTGTAGAAGGATGGGCACACAACATCCAAAGTCAGGTTTGGCTTAGCAGAGCCAAAGGATTGATTCCTGCTGGGGTCACTGAGAGAGCATCTGGGTCCTCTGGGGTGGACTTTACAGAAATGACCCTGCTAGCCAAGTGGTACACTTGGGTTTTAATCACAGTTGTGCTGAAACTTAGCTCTGTGCTCTGGTGAAAATCACTTAACTCTTTCACTCTTGCCCTCACCATCTCTGAAATGAGCGAACTTCATGAAATGATACCTAAGGACTTTCTAACTAGAAAAGTCTAAGAACCTTCACTGACCATTCACCTGCTGAAGCCTCGTGTATAGTTCTGAGGGTTAGTTTTGTGAAGGTCTGTGAAGCCTTTGTAAAAGTTCCAACTTAGAAAATAACCAAGTTTATACTGACTTTGTGAAACCCTTTATACATTTTTCTGGAAGGGAAATCTGGCCCCATGGCATTACTTAATCTTTTTTTTTTTTTTTTTTAGTAAAAGAATGCATTACTTTGTGCTCCAGTGTCTTAAGAGGATCATGTAACTTTGTGAATGAAACATAGGCCTTACATTACAAAACCATTTTCATCAGTGTTTTTATCTGGGCATATATGATGTTATTAGCTATATAAAATGGAAGTCATTGGATGAAATGCTTTTTGACATGAATGAGAAACTTAACTTGTTTGATTATGGAAAAAATAACAAAAAACAGGAGTAAAAAAAGGTCTGGCTTTTTTTCCCCTCTCAATAATTTGACTAGAATTTCATACTTCTTTGCACATCTATGAAAGCTTTCATAAGCTTTTTATTTTGACTGTCCCACGTGAAACTGAAGTCCTGTCTCCCAAAAATAGTCCCTGAATCGTTGCCCGCCACCAATGCTTGTACATAAATGCATGATGTTTCGCCAGAAAGGACTTTGAATGGTATGTGTACCTCTGCATGTTTGTATATCTAGAAAGATAGAATTCCTTAACATTTAAGTGACTTCTAAACACTCACCTATGACCTCTTTTATATGTAGGTTTTTTGACTGATGAAAAACTTAATTCTGTTGTGTCCATAATACTTCCTCTAAATAAAACCTCACAGAGTTTGAAAGAAAAATCTCACTCCTTCACAAATACTTTCAAGGGACAATAGCTGTTTTTCTGGTTCTGCAAGGCAAGCTGATACCACACTATAAGAGAAAACAGTGGACCTAGTAAAGCAACATTTTATACCTGGAAAAGACACGAAAATTTAAACAGAGGATTTTGTCAAAAAATAAATAAAAACAAGAAGATTTTTTTAAATTTATTGCTTTTTTAAAACATATAAAATCCTTCTCCACAGTAAAAGCTTTTTGCCTCCTGCGAGAGGTTTAGAACTGTGTGGAGATAGTTACATACGCGGGCATCTCAAATGAGAGGGCACTATACGTACGTGTAATTGGTTGCTTTTTTCTTTCCCTCGGCAGTCTGTAAAAAATGTGAAAATGCTCCTGCTTCTGCCTAGCCATTAAAAGGCAGTGCCTGCACCATACTGTGATTTGGGAGCTGAAGAAAATGGCCAGAACTGACTGATATCTGATAAACAGTAACAGGAGTCAGTTTATTGCACCAATCGTTAAATAATGGTGCTGATTATAAGGCTGCTAACTGCAGATGCTGTAATTGTCTGTCATAAATCTTAGTCATTTGTGACAGGAGCACAATGAAAGGGAGCATCTGCTTGAGGGCAAATGACTTCTGATAAATATCAGCTCTACGAAAATGTACTTGGATGTGTCTCAATATTTTGGAGAGCCATTCATGTTGCTTCCACAAATGTGAAGTTATTATTGGTTTGTATTGATTTTGCCACTCTTTTTTTTTTTTTTTTTAAAGAGACAGAGTGACTCAAGGTTGAGTTGAATAGCATCTCAGCTCTTTATCTGATCTACTCATTTTTCTCAAATGCATGTTTGAGTGAAAAAAAAATAATTGCACTTTTTTTCAGTAGATTGCTGTTCAGAAACACAGCCTGGGAAATTCAATATGCAGCTTATAAAAAAATAACAAAAGCCAACATTTGTTGAAGGGGGAGGGAAGGCCCTTGGATTTTTACAAAGGTTATTTTTTAGAAAAGATTTTAAGTCTTAAAATGCCAATCTCTAGTGAATTTTAACTGCATGAAAATGAATTACATGTTTTCCTATTATGCCTGTAGAAAAATAGTGAATATTATCATATTCATTATAAAAATTATCCAAATATTAAAAACCATGTAACAAGGACTTTTCAGTTTAAACAAAAAACTTGGAAAAAGTTAGTATCATATCAAACTAATATCCACATTTTTAAAAATAGCTACTTTTTTCTAAGATATTTATTTCATATTAGGCATTTAGCTGCTACATCAAGGACATCTTAGAAGAAGTATAAAGCAAATAGAATGAGGAAATTCACATTTCCTGTTATGGAAATTCAACCTTGTGTTGAGGTCAAACTTACAAATGTGGTGTGAAAATGGTGAGAGTTTAGGTAATTGCAGGTTATAGCTATCTATGGCTGTGGATAATTATTAGAAATATGAGTCTCTTAATAGATCTTTCCATATTAAGAAAGTAAAAGTTTTACAGTCTGTTCCATGCAATTGCTCAGTTTCGGGGAGTCCAGCTGCAGTCATCCAGGGATGGCTCAGGGTCTAGGGTTGAGAGGATGTGAGGACACATCATAGAAGGGGGGATGCACTCAGAGAGGAAATTAAAGAACAATTTTCTTGTGGCTGCCTGAACTCTTTCTTCTGAACTGCTCTGCTTCTATTTATAGCTAAGTGCCTAAGGCTGAAATACCCAGATAAAGTCGTCCATACATCCTCAGAACAAAGACTGCAGGGACTGTCTTAGTGATGGTATTTATGGTTTTACCATCTTATTCACAGGGAGATATAGATATTCTTTTTTCTGAAAAGTCAACTCAGACTTTTTGTCCTGTTCTTGACCATAAAACAGCCTGTGCTCTTTGGATTCTCTACCAGCTCTAATTATTGTAGTACCCAGAGGTTCATGGTAATAGCATCCAAGATGTGGAACCGCCTTTAATGAATGCTTCCCTTAAAATGAATAGTCTCTGGTATTATTGTGACTGAATTTTCTGGGAGAATATCTAAAATAGAGTGCTCTATAGTGATCCTAATTTTTAGAAAGGCAGATTATGGCAAGGGAGGTAGTCTTGATTGCTATCTTTGAGAAATAGAAGAACAGGTCCTAAATCTCAACCTTGTATAAAGACATGGGAGGAAGGGAAATATACAGAAAAACAGTATGTACCGGTGTCAGAACAAACTAGATTTGATTCTTAGCTCTACCAGGCAAGTTCTTAATCTTTCCCATCTGCCATTTTTACAAGAAGCACTATTTTTATTAATACTAGAGTTATGAGTAAGATGTAGTATCTATAAATCACTTGGTACAGTGTTTGACACAAAGAAGACATGTTGGGGGAGGGTATAGCTCAAGTGGTAGAGCGCATGCTTAGCATACACAAGGTCCTGGGTTCAATCCCCAGTACTTCCTCTAAAAATAAGTAAATAAATAAACCTAATTACCTCTTTCCCACAAAAATAAATAAATAAAATTTGGTGCGGGGAGGGTATAGCTCATACAGTAGAGTGCATGCTTAGCATGCACAAGGTTCCTGGGTTCAATCCCCAGTACCTCCTCTAAAAACATAAAAAACTAATTATCTCCTTCGGCAAAAACAAAAAGTTAATTAAAAAAAAGACACGTAATAAATATTTATAGTTACTGTTCATTACAATGTTGCTAAAAATACATATTTACTAATTAATATTATATGTTAATAACAGTTGTAAATTGTGCATGTTTATCTGGATTTGCAGTTGCATGTCAGGCTTCTCCTGATATTAATATTGTGATTTTTCTTTCTTCTGGAAAGAAACTGTTGGGAAACTTAGATAAATGGTGAATTTCTATTCTTATGGGTGTATATCCATGAGTAAGTAAAAACGTGAAGCAACTATGCATTGAATACCTCAGTCTTGTCCTACTGGAGTTGGAGATGACAAAAGGGGTTCATGGGGGGGAAAAGTGTTCTAACATGCATCCCTGCTTTCACAGAACTGCTGTATTTTGGGGTAGAAAGAGCTAGCAGTTAGTAGACATGAGACAATCAATGTATAATTAACAGTGTAGTGGCAGAGAAGATCAGAGGAGGCGAGAGTAATTGCAGAAGGAATCTGAGCTGCACTTTGAAGGCCCAGAATGATTTGGATAGATCTAGTCCCCTGATTTCAGTGAGGCCAACAGCATGAGCAGAAACATGGCTATGACATATGACATGGAATAAGTATGGTATATTTAGAGAATAGTTGAAATAAAGGAGAGTGTAAGTCTAGAGGCAGCATGGGAAGTAGATGAATTGGTGGTAGTAGTTGAGGTCTTGGTAGTAATGTTATCATTTTTATCATTAATACCTAGCACATATTAACCCGAATTATGTGCTAAGCATTAAATTAAGTTCTTTCATGCATGATTTCAATTAAATCCAACAGCAGGCCCATGTGATAGGTAATATTATTAGTTCCACTCCTCAGATAAGGAAATTAAAGCTTAGCTAGTTTAAATGAGAGTCAGTAGGGTATGATGGTAAAGAGTGTCAACACTATAGACAGACAGCCTGGGTTTGAATATCAGCTTTATTAATTACCAGCTGTGTGACCTTGAACTGTTCATCCACTGTTTTTCTATTTCCTCTTCAGTAAAACAGAGATAATAACAGTACCCAGCTCATGGGGTTATTGTAAGGATCCAATGAGTTGAATTTACATTTAGATATCCTTTAGAATACTGCTCAGTATATAGTCACATGTTATATAAATGTTTGCACTTACTAAGTAAATAACACTTGGATATCAGTTTTGTGGAAGAAACAGAGAATCTTTATGTGACTACTACTTATGTTAATTACCAGTTAAAACTGAGAGGGTAATATACATAAGTAATTTATATTCATTATAGAAAAATAGAACATACAAATAAAAAAATGAAAAATCTTTACTATTTCTCATATATAACCACTATTTTTGTATGTTCTTTCAAAATATTTATGAGTATATGTCACATGACCTGATTTCTCACTTAATAATATTTAGAATTTAGAAACATTTTCAATATCAACAAATAGAGCTATGTATGTGAATATGCTTTGGTTAGAGTTTGAAAAAGGGAAGAATAAATGAATTTGGATCCACTGGTGGTTAACAATGAGACTTTTTTCTAAATTTCAGATCTGAGCATGTTCTGCCTTTGCTTGGAAACCTTTTATAACTTCCCTTTGGCGTGGAATAAAGTCTATGTTTTAAAACATGGCATGCTAAATAAATCCACCATGATTTATTGAGTTCAGTTGACCTTTCTCACCTCTTTCCCAGCCATGTTCTCATGTACAGTGGTGTACTAGGACACAACAGCATGTGACAGCAGACTTCACATGTCTCTTCTCAGCTCCACATTTTGTGATGTCATGTTAATAGTTTGAAATTAACCATGGAGGAGTATTTACACCATAGAAACTGGCAAACACTAGAAATTAGTTGTAGTCCCCCCCCAACCCTTAGTTGAGTATTTATCAGCATTCCATTACATATACCCTCAACTCTAGGCATCCTAAACTTCTTAGCATTCCTGATACAGGGTACAACTAAGACATGTAAGCACTCAGACAGGGTAATAACTGGTTGCCCCTTCAAACCAATATTTGGTTAACATGCAGTAGCAATGTGTGGGAGGAGTGGGGAAGCAGCCTGCTTGTGGTAGCGCTCAGCCTCTGTACCTTTGTTCTGAGCAACTTGGTTTTGGCTCAGCACTGCTCACTCTTTACAGTCATGCAAAGCCTGCAGCTAATCCCTCACATATGGCCCCTCTAAAAGGTTTTAAGAAAAGCTTTTCTTTATCCTTAAAGTTCTAAAATATCAGTGATTGGTTCTGACATAGAACTTCTGTTGTCTGTTTTTGAATTTGTAAATTCAAGTCTGTTAGGGTTCGGAAAAATATTGTGGTTAATTATTAATAGTTTCTTTCCCCGTGTCTTTTCTTTCTGGAATTCCTGTTTGTCAGATTTTAAGATTCCTAGATTGATTCTCTACTTTTTTTTATGTTTTTCTCTTTTTTTTTTTCTATTATTTTGTCTTTTTATTCTACATTCTGGAAGACTTCCTCAACTCTATCTTCTAAACATCCTATTGAAGTTTTGCTAACATGTTTTTCAAGATTTAAAGAGCTCTTTATTGATCTGTTTTTGTTTCATGGAAGCAATAGTTTTCCTATCTTTTTTAGGATATTTAATTTTTGCTCTCTGATTTGCCTTGTTTTTAGTTTGTATGTTTGTATCTGTTTGATTTTTTTCTTAGAGGCTTTTCTTAAATATTTGGTGATTTAGGGCTTCAGTTCATATTTCAAACACAAATTACCAAGGAAATACTGGGAGCTCTGTGTGTGTGTGTGTGTGTGTGTGTGTGTGTGTGTGTGTGTGTGTTTGTGAGCCTGGTATGTGTGTGTAGCAGGGGCAGAATAGGATTTTACATTGATAGGACCCATTGGCTCTTTCATTGGTAAACCCTTAGATGTCATTACCCATAGGCTTTTGATCCTTAAGCTGGACAGTTTCTCAAGAGAGAAATCATCCAGTATCCTACCTGAAGGAGAAAACCTGACTGCCCTATTTTTAAGAACTCATCATTAAGTATTTAGGGCAGTGGTTCTTCAAATGTGGTCCTTTGACCCCAGAAGTCTCCCAAGATTTTCAGGAGTTCTGAGTCAATATTATTTTTATGATACTAAGATGGTATTCACCTTTTCACTGCGTTAATATTTGCACTGAGCGTGCAAAAGCAGCCATGGGACAAATTGCTGGTGCCTTAACACTAATCAGTGTAGTGGCACCAAACTCTACCTGTAGTCACTGTATTCTTAACCACCATACACATATAATTATAATTTTGTATATAAATGTACAAACAATAAAGCCAGTTTCACTTAGTCTTTAATGACAGTACAAGTTGTTAATTATTATTTGAATGCACAACTTTTTTTTTTATCCGTGACAAAATGAAAAGTGCATAAAATGCTTCTGCAGCATACCAAGTACAATGGTGTCTCAAGGAAAAGCACTTGTGCAATTTGAGTTATAAACTGAAATTTCTGTTTTTCTCCCACAGAATACCATTTTTACTTGAAAGAAAGACTTACAAAGGATAGTCATTCTGATGTGGCTATTTGGCAGACATTCTTTCAAAAATGAACAAAATAATCTTGTCACTTCGAGAAAAATAATGGGTGGTATTTGTTGCCAATAATAGAATTTGAGTTTTCAAAAGAAAGTTAGAAACTTGGAAAACTTGTATTTCCCAATACCGTGATCTTGAAATCTTCCCCAAAAGGGGCTGAGCAATGATCGTCACCAATGTGATTGTTTGCTGTTGTGTAATAAAACATGCCAGTATTTTGAAGATCTGCCTAAATCAGTACTTAGAAGGTACTGCTTTCCAAGTGGCCAATGCAGAATGTTACAAAATAATGCATCGGTAAAAGTGTAAGGTAAATCAATGGATTTTAATGTAACAGAGTCAAAAGTTCATTAATATGGTTTCAAATGCTATATTGCAACTCTCCTTTCAGAAACTACCACCCGTTGAGTTTTGGTATAGCATCAAAAATATTCATTTATCTAAATAGGTTATTAAAATACTCTTCCCTTTCTAACTATGTCTGTGAGGCTGGATTTTCTTGATATTCTTCTACCAAAACAACATACCAACAATAAATAGAATGTGGGAACAAATAGGAGAATCTATTTTCTATTAAGCTAGATATTAAAGATTTATGAAAATGGAAAGCAGTGTCACTCTTCTTGCTATTTTTTTGGAAAATACAGTTATGCTTCATAAAATGTTATTTATATTAACATATACTAGATTTAGTATTGTTATTTAAATGACAATGTACGTTTACCTTGAGGGATCCCTTTTCTCCATATCCTCACCATCACTTTTTTGTGTGTGTTAATGATAATAGCCCTTCTGACAGGTGTGAGGTGATATCTCATTGTGGCTTTGATTTGCATTTTCCTGATGATTAGTGATGTTGAGCATCTTTTAACGTGCCTGTGGCCTTATGTATGACTTCTTTGGAAAAATGTATTCAGATGCCCTGCCCATTTTTTGATCAGATTGTTTATTTACTGATGTTAAGTTGTATGAGTTCTTTGTATATCTCAGATATTAATCCCTTATCAGATATATTGTTACAAGTATCTTCTCCCATTCAGTAGATGGCCTTTTCATTTTGTTGATAGTTGCCTTCACTATGTAAAGGCTTTTTAGTTTGATATAGTCCCATTTAAAAATTTTTTGTTTCCCTTACCTGAGGAGATATACCCCCCAAAATACTACTAAGACTGATGTCAAAGAACATAACTGCCTGTGTTTTCTTCTAGAAGTCTCATGGTTTCAGGTCTTTTAAGTCTTTAACCATTTTGAATTTGTTTCTGTGTATGGTGTGAGAGAGTAATCGAGTTTAGTTTTTTGCTTGTAGCTGTCCAGTTTTGCCAACACCGTTTATTAAGGACACTGGCTCTTTTCTCCATTGTATATTCTTGCCTATTTTGTCATAGATTAATTGCGCATATAAGGGTGGATTCATTTCTGGGCTGTCTACTCTGTTCCATTGATCTATAGTGTCTTTGTGCTAGTACCGTATAATTTTGATGACTGTAACTTTGTAGTATAGTTGAAATCAGAACGTGTGATACCTCCAGCTTTGTTCTTCTTCCTCAAGATTGTTTTGACTGTTCAGGGTCTTTTCTATTCCCATACAAATTTCAGAACTATTTGTCCTGGTTCAGTGAAAAATGTTATGGGTATTTTGATAGTGACTGCATTGAATTTGAAGATTGCCTTAGGTAGTGTGTTCATTTTAACAATATTAATTGTTCTAATCCATGAGCACAGTAAACCTTTTTATCTCTTTGTGTTGTCCTCAGTTTCTTTCATCAGTGTCTTATAGTTTTCCAAGTACAGGTCTTTTACCACCTCGGTTAGATTTATTCCTAGGTATTTTATTCTTTTTGATGCAGTTGTAAATGGGATTGTTTTCTTAATTTCTCTTTCTGGTAGTTTGTTGTTAGTGTATAGAAATGCAACAGGTTTTTGTTATTAATCTTATATCTTACAGCTTTACTGAATCATTGACAAGTTCCAGTAGTTTTTTGGTGGTGTCTTTAGGATTTTCTGTCTATAGTATCATGTCTTCTACAAATAGTGACTGTTTTACTTCTTCCTTTCCAATTTGGGTTTCTTTTATTTCTTGTCTGATTGCTGTGGCTAGTGCTTCCAATACTATGTTGAGAAAAGTAGTGAGAATAGGCATCCTTGTCTTGTTCCTGATCTTAGAGTAAATGCTTTCAGCTTTTCATAATTGAGTATGATATTAGTTGTGGGATTATTATTTGTGGCTTTTGTTATGTTGAAGTATGTTCTTTCTATACCGACTTAAAGAATATTTATCATGGATAGATGTTGAATTTTGTCAAAAGGTTTTCTGTATCTATTGAGATGATCATATGACTTTTATCCATCAGTTTGTTAATGTGGTGCATCACATTGATTTGCAGATATTGAAACATCATTGCATCCCTAGGATAAATTCCATTGATTGTGGTGTATGATCCTTTTTAAAAAATGTATGTTAATTTGGTAATTGAAGTATAGTTGATTTACAATATTGTGTTACTTCTAGATGTACAGCAAAGTGATTCAGTGTTTTATATATATATATATATATATATATATATATATATATATATGATTTTTTTTCTTTTTCAGATTCTTTTCCATTATAGGTTATTACAAGAATACAGTTCCCTGTGCTATACAAGTATGATCCTTTTTTATGTATTGTTGAGTTTAGTTGGCTAATAATTTGTTGAGGATTTTTCCATCTGTATTCATTAGTGATATTGGCCTGTAATTTTCTTTTTTCATGGTATCTTTGTCTGGTTTTGGTATCAAGATGATGCTGGCCTTGTAGAATGAGTTTGGAAGCATTTCATCCTCTACAATTTTTTTGGAATAGTTTGAGAAGGAGAGGTGTTAACTTTTCTCCAAATGTTTGGTAATATTTACCTGTGAAGTCATCTGATCTTTGGTTTGTTGGGAGTGTTTTTTAATATTACTAATTCAATTTCATTACTGGTGGTTGGTTTGTTTATATTTTCTATTTCTTTCTGGTTCAGTATTAGGAGATTATGAATTGTCCATTTTTTCTAGGTTGTCCATTTTATTGGCATATACTTTTTTTTGTAGTAATCTCTTGCGATCCTTTGTCTTTCTGTGTTGGCTATAACTTTTCATTTCTCATTTTATTGATTTTGGGCTTGATGCATCTAGTTAAAAGTTTATCAATTTTGTTTATCTTTTTAATAAATCATCTCTTAATTTCATTGATTTTTCCTACTTCTTTTGTTTCTATTTTATTTATTTCTGCTCTGATCTTTATGATTTCTTTCCTTTTACTAATGTTGAGGGTTTTTTTTTTTTTTTTTTTTTTGGTTCTTCCTTTTCTAGTTCCTTTAGGTACAAGGTTAGTTTGTTTATTTGAGATTTTTCTTGTTTCCTGAGGTAAGCTTGTATTGCTATAAACTTCCCTCTTAGAACTGCTTTACTGTGTCCCACAGATTTTGGATCATTGTTGTTGTTGTTGTTGTTGTTGTCTCCAGTTATTTTTTTATTTCTTCAGTGTTCCATTTGTTGTTTAGTGGCATATTGTTTAGCCTCCACATACTTGTGGCTTTCAGAGGTTTTTTCTTGTCATTAGTTTCTAATCTCATGGCATTGTGGTCAGGAAAGATGCTTGATATGATTTCAATCTTCTTAAATTTACTGAGACTTGCTTTGAGGGCTAGTATGTGATCTATCCTGGAAAATGTTCCATGTGCACTTGAAAAAAAAAAAGTGTATTTGGCTGATTTTTGGATGGAATTTTTTTATATATATATAAATATATATATATAAATAAATTATATATGTGTGTGTGTGTGTGTGTGTATATATATATGTATGTTAACTCTGATCTAATGTGTCATTTAAGGCCTGTGTTTCCATATTGATTTCTGTCTGGATGATCTGTCAATTGATGTAAGTGGGATATTAAAGTCCCCTATTATTATATTAGTTTCAATTTCTTCCTTTATGTCTGATAATATTTGCTTTATGTACTTACCTGCTCCTTTGTTGGGTGCATATACATTTACAATTGTTATATCTTCTTAGATTGATCCCTTGATTATCATTAATGTCTTTCTTTGTCTCTTGTTACAGTTTTTGTCTTAAAGTCTATTGTGTATGATACAAGTATTGCTACACTGCTTTCTTTTTATTTCCTTTTTCCATTCCCTTACTTTCAATCTGTGCCTTTAGATCTGAAGTGTCTCATAGACAGCATGTATATGGGTCTTGTTTTTGTATCCATTCAGCTACTCTGTCTTTTGATTGTGCATTTAGCACATTTACATTTAAAACAATTATTGATAAGTATGTTCTTATTGCCATTTTAAAAATTTATTTTGAGTTTTTTTAGTTGTTTCTTTCTTCTTTTGCTCTCTTCCCTTGTGATTTGATTACTATCTTTAGTGTTATATTTGGATTCCTTTCTCTTTTTTGTGTATCTGTCCTAGATTTTTGGTTTGTGGTTACCATGAGGTGTGTGTGTGTATGTAATCTATACTTATGTGAATATTTTATGATGCTGATTTCTTAAGTTCAAACACATTTTAGCAATGCTGCATTCCCCTACTTTACTGTTTTGACATCATATTTTATATCTTTTTGTGTACCCCTTAAATATTAACCAGGGATATGTATTATTTTACTACATTGTCTTTTAATCTTCCTAGCTTTGAGTGGTTGATCTACTACTTTTACTGTATTTTTTACATTCCCAATGAGGCTTTTCCTTTTATAATTTTCATATTTCTAGCTGTGGCCTTTCCTTCTTCGCTTAGAGAAGCCCTTTAACATCTCTTCTAAAGCTGGTTTGGTGGTGCTGAACTCTCTTAGCTTTTGCTTATCTGTAAAACTTTTGATCTTGCCATCAAATCTGAATGAAAGTCTTGCTGGGTAGAGTTTTCTTTGTTGTAGGTTTTCCCCTTTTATCACTTTTAATATATTGTGCTACTCCCTTCTGGCCTGCAGAGTTTCTACTGAAAAGTCAACGGATAGCTTTATGAGACTCCCTTTGTAAGTAACTTCTTGCTTTTCCCTTGCTGCTTTAATAGTCTCTTTAATTTTTGCCATTTTAATATAGTGTCTCAGTGTGTTCTTCTTTGGATTTATCTTGTGTAGGAATCTCTGTGATACCTGGACCTGGATGTCTGTTTTCTTTCCTATGTTAGGGAAGTTCTTAGCTTGTTTTCTTTCCTAGGTTGGGGAAGTTTTTAGCTATTATGTCTTCAGATATGTTCTGAGCCACTTTTTCTCTCTGTTTTCCTTCTGAGACCACTATAATGCAAATATTAGTGTAGTCACTGTTGTCTCAGAAGTTTCTTAAGCTGTCCCCATTTCTTTTTATTCTTTTTTTTCTTCAGCTTCTGTGACTTCCATTACTCTATCTTCCAGCTCACTCATCCATTCCTTTGTGTCATCTACTTTACTTTTGATTCCTCCTAGTGTATTTTTCACTTCAGTCATTGTATTCTTTATTTGTTTGATTCTTTCTTTATATTTTCAAACTCTTTGTTAAAAACTTCCAACTTCTCGCTCTGTTCATCCATCTTTCTCCTGAGTTCTTTGAGCATCATTAAGATCATTACTTTGAACTCTTTATTAGGTGGTTTGTTTATGTTCACTTTACTTCGTTTTTCTTGGGCTTTATCGTGTTCCTTCATTTGCAATATAGTTCTCTGTCACTGTATTTTGCCTACTTTGCTATTTTTATTTCAATGTGTTTGGTTGGTTGGTTGTTTTCTAGCCTTGGAGAAGTAGCCTTTTGTAGGAAATGCCTTTTGTAGGAGACATCCTTTGTGTTCCAGCAGCACACATTCCCTCTGGTCACCAGAGCTATATGCTTTAGGGGTGGCCTGGATCCTTCTGTTATGGTGAGTTCACTACTGAGTTGAGTACTTTCAGTGGTCTAACGGGTGTGGCTGGCCCATGGTCTGGATGGTTGTCAGGCCCTGCCTGGTGTAGAGGATGCCAGCCTCTGGTGTGTGGGGTTGGGTCATGAGGAGGCTGGCTGCAGAGCCTTCAGGGGTTCTGGGGCTAGTGCTAGCCCACTAGTGGGCAGAGCCAGGTTTCAGGGTGGATAATTGTGGGATCAAGGGTCCCAAATCTAGTACCAGTCTGCTGGTGGATGAGTCTGGTTCTTGACATGGCTAACCTCAGGGTCTGTGGTGTCCTAAAGCTGGTGTCAGCTTGCTGGTGTGTGGGGCTGAATCCAGGCTGGCTGGCCAAGTCATCCAAGTTATCTAGGAGATGGTAGTGGCCTGCTGGTAGGTGAGTTGTGTTCTGACATTGTAGACTATTGAGCTACAATGGTCCTTGAGCTGGTATCCACCTGCTAGTTGGCAGGGTTGGGTTCTAGTGTATCCCTGGGCTGGTGCTTGCACCCTGGTGAAACTGGTACTGGGGCTGGTACTTGTCCACTGATAGGCAGAGCCTGGGGGTTCCATATCTGGTGTCAGCCTACTGGTGGGTGAGGCCAAGAATCCACCTGCCTAGTTGCTTGGCTTGAGGCATCCCAGTACTGGTGTCAATAGGCTGGTGGGCAGAGCCAGGTCCTGGTGCTAATAAGCTAAAGGGAGGATTCCAAAATGGCATTTGCTAGCACCAGTGTCCTTGTGATAGAACAAGCTTCTAGAAATGGCTGCCAACAGTGTCTGTGTCCTCATGGTGAGCTCGAGTTGCCTCCTGCCTCTCCAGGAGCCTCTCTAAGCCTGGCACATAGATCTTACCAAGGCTCCGTTCAGATTACTGCTTCTGCCCTAGGTCCTGGAGGGTGAGATTTTGCATGCGTCCTTTAAGAGTGGAGTCTATTTCCCACAGTCCCCTGAGTCTTCAGAAAATAAGCCCCACTGTCCTTCAAAGCCAGATGTTCCTGTTGCAGGACCCCTGCCTTGGCTGGGGAGCCCAATGTGGGGCTTGGATCCCTTGCTTCTTGGGGAGAACCTCTGAAATTGTAATTACTCTCCCATTTGAGGGTTGCCCACCCCAGGGTATGGATCTTGACCATGTCATGTCTCTGCCCCTCCTATGCATCTTTTTTGTGTTTCCATCATTGTATCTTTAGTTGTAGAAGATTTTTTTCTGCTAGTCTTCTGGTCTTTCTTACCAATAGTTGCTCTGTAAATAGTTGTGATTTTGTTGTGCCTAGGGGAGGAGGTGAGCTCAGGGTCTTCCTATTCCACCATCTTGGACACTGGGTTACATTTAAGAAAAATAGAGAAAACACCTGGAAAGGGATGCTCTGTGATACATAGATACTGTATAACAAATCGTGTTCTCTAAACACAGGTGCCTCAAAGGCAAGGCTGCCAGTGTAGTTGCTCAGTTTGTTCAGTGTATAAAGGTGCCTGACCAAGGGATAAGGAGGAAGCACTTTTTTATTCACTCCAAAGGGCCCTTTTCTAATTGGCCTTTCCAGAGGGGGACATTTTTTTAATGGTCTGCCCAGAGGGCAGCATCTTTTCCTCATTCTCACAAAGTACCTTAAATGCAGTCCAATTGAAAGATGAGCCCTGGACTAAAAAAGGTCAGAAGGAACAACAAGACATAGTGGCTCACCTTATGACACATAGATTTGGAAAGGATATTGGAAAGGCATGTAGGAGAGATACAGCAACATAAAAGAAAACAAACCTCAGAGGAATGGTAGGAGGAACTGTTGCTATTTAACATGAAGAGAACAGAGTAAATATTTTAAAATGTTTAAGAAATAAAAAAAAGTGAACTCTTTACAAAGAACAGAATGACTTGTTGCTCTGTAACTTCATCCCAAAGGGATCAGTAGTGCTTTATTGAAGGAACAGAATCACTTCCTGACAATGAGGACTATTAACATTAGAGGCTGTGATACAGCCTCTCCAAGAGACTTTACAAAGAAGAATATTAGTTGACTTTCCCTTTAGATATGACAGGGTTAACTAAAGGTTTCCAAATAAAAAAGTTTTGTTTTGTTGTTCATTTGGTGAAGAGAAAGTCTGGGAGCCCCGTGACTTGCATGGAGGCTGAGTTCTGGAGTTCGTCTACAGTGAGGAGATTCCTCAGTGCTCACAAACGGCTGGGCAGAGAGCTGCTGACGATGCTGAGAGCCATGGGTCCAGGGATTAGGAGATCATTTATGCTAGAACAAATATCTCTCTTTGAAAAAATGTTTTTTCTTTTTTCTCTTCTACTTTCATTTCCTACAGTCAAAAATCTAGTTTTTTGCTGGTACAGTTGCATTTGTTTGAAAGTTTAATAGGTAGTAACTACAGTTATTATCATCTGAATTTCCCACTCTGGGCACACAGTGTTATTCTGTTTCCAGAATATGCTTCTTATCTTTTCTTACATTCATTTGTTCTTGGATTCATTCAATAAATATTAGATTTGTGTATGTGTCAGTAATGTGCTGGTCATTGACGATTATTAAATAGTGAATTAGATATGATCCCTACCCTTAAGAAATTCACGTTTTAGAGGAACAAGAGGCAAGAAAACAAAACTGTTGGCTAGACCAGATGCTCATATACTAAAATGGTTGCCTGCATCTGTCAGATATTGAGGTTCTATCTAGTGCACCCACCCAGGTACTTACTTGGTTCTACGCATACATTTTCACTTATTACTTTATATACACAACGTATGTATGTATATGTACACACACTACACTATATATACATCTTGAGTGTGTGTATACATATATACACAGTGTGCACATCACTATCATCTATCCAATTATCCATCTCTGTCTAATCTATCTTGTCTGTAAACTAAAATTTAAGTTAAATAATAACTAATGTTTTATGGGTAATTTACTACATGTTCAATATTGTTCTAAGTGCTTCACATGTAATCCTATTATTTATTCCTTACAGCAATCTCTGAGTGTTGGTCCAATTATTATCTGTATTTGAGCACTGTGAGGTTAGGTGACTTGCCTAAAATTACAAAGCTAAAAAGCTGCAAAGCCAGGATTTGAACCCAGAAGTCTGACTTGAGTCTACAAAGAACTTTAGGTTATATTATCTCATCTAATCCTTGTGGGAGCTCTGACCAGCAGGCAGGGACTTTTTTTTTTTTTTTTTTTTTTTTTTTTTCCATTTTAGAGATCAAGACCATGGTTTGTTGACAGAGGGATATAGTTTTAGGAATTTCACTTCTGCAAGGACAAAATAGATGATACTTGCTGGCAACAATACTGAGGGTGTAATACAATTTAAATGTTTGATTGTAAGAGTTTAGTTGTTGCTAAATACATCCAGAGCATTAGGAGAGCAGCAGTAAGATGACCCCTTTAGATGCTCTCTCAGAATGGTCTATGGTTGTTTAATCCTAACCCCAGGTATGCAGAGCCACCTGCCTAAGAGGAAAATTTAGGGGGGAGATTTGCTTATATTCGAACATGGCAATGCTCAAATCATAAACGTTGCCTCTCCTAACTGGTATTCATTTCAGTTCTTTTGGCTTTTGATAAATATTTGTTGAATGTTAAAGCACTTGCATCCAGATTTAAGACTTTTGACTCATTTCTAGACTTTCTCCTCTCCTTTCCATCTCATTGAAATCCCTCCCAATTCCGATGGCTGCTTCCTTTGTAAAAGGTCTTGAGTTCCTTCATACTCAGTTCTGTCACGAAGTCTGTTCTCAGTGTTATACATGGCTTACAGAGAATGAGAAGAAAATACAAAATGAAGACTTTCATTGGTACAGGTGACAGAATGGTGGACAATTATTTTTCTTTATTTTAAAAATCTTGATATAATGAAAATTTTATGTAATAACTAGAAAATTTAAAATAATATCACTGAAATTATGTTAATACTATTTGTATAAAAAAATAGCAGTTTAAAGCAGACTGTCTTACACTTAGCTAATGCTATTTACCTGGGACAAAAAATGGAGCAGTCTCACCATGAATGGCAGATCATTTGCTGAAAGAGATCTAGAGAATGAGACCTTAGATAAATGAGATTTTACTTATGTTAACATCCCCCAAGTTTCCGAACTAAGAATCGGAAGGTAGATCCTTGGTAATATATAGCATAGCTCCTTCCCCCATCACCTGCTGTAGGATCTCTTTTACATCTTGAAAAGGTTGGTGTTATGGGCTCAATAGTGTCCCCCCAAATATGTACATTGAAGCCCTAACCCCCAGCACCTCAGAATGAGGGTGTATTTGGAGAGAGGGCCATTAAAGAGGTGATTAAGTTAAAATGAGGCCATTAGAGCGGGCCCTTCTAATCTGCCTGGTGTCCTTATAAGGAGAGGAGATTTAGACTCACAAAGGCACACAGGGTTCTGTGTGCATAGAGGAAAGACCATGTGAGGACTCAGCAAGATGGCCGCCTACAGACTAAGGAGAGAGGCCTCAGAAGAAACCAGTCATTCTGACATCTGGATCTTGGACTTCTAGCTTCCTTACCTGTGAGAAAATAAATTTCTGTTATTTAAGCCACCCAGTCTATGGTATTTGATTATGTACGCCCTAAGCAAACTAATTCTGGCTTTATTTAAACTTCTCCAATTACAGACAACTTATGACCTCTGGATGCCACCCAGTTTTATATTTGGCCTACATTAATTATTTTATAGCTCTTTCTAATTTTTTTTTAACATTTTTTAATGATTTATAATCATTTTACAATGTCATGTCAAATTCCAGTGAAGAGCACAATTTTTCAGTTATACATGAACATATATATATTCATTGTCACATTTTTTTCTCTGTGAGCTACCATAAGATTTTGTGTATATTTCCTGTGCTATACAGTATAATCTTGTTTATCTATTCTACAATTTTGAAATCCCGTCTATCCCTTCCCACCCTCTGACCCCTTGGCAACCACAAGTTTGTATTCTATGTCTATGAGTCTGTTTCTGTTTTGTATTTATGCTTTGTTTGTTTGTTTGTTTTTTAGACTCCACATATGAGCAATCTCATATGGTATTTTTCTTTCTCTTTCTGGCTTACTTCACTTAGAATGACATTCTCCAGGAGCATCCATGTTGCTGCAAATGGCATTATGTTGTCGGGTTTTATGGCTGAGTAGTATTCCATTGTATAAATATACCACCTCTTCTTTATCCAGTCATCCATTGATGGACATTTAGGCTGTCTCCATGTCTTGGAGACACTATTATAAATAGTGCTGCTATGAACATTGGGGTGCAGGTGTCATCCTGAAGTAGGGTTCCTTCTGGATATATGCACAGGAGCGGGGTTCCTGGGTCATACGGTAAGTCTATTCCTAGTCTTTTGAGGAATCTCCATACTGTTTTCCACAGTGGCTGCACCAAACTGCATTCCCACCAGCAGTGTAGGAGGGTTCCCCTTTCTCCACAGCCTCTCCAGCGTTTGTCATTTGTGGACTTTTGAATGATGGCCATTCTGACTGGTGTGAGGTGATACCTCATTGTAGTTTTGATTTGCATTTCTCTGATAATTAGTGATATTGAGCATTTTTTCATGTGCCTATTGATCATTTGTATGTCTTCCTTGGAGAATTGCTTGTTTAGGTCTTTTGCCCATTTTTGGATTGGATTGTTTTGTTGTTTCTTATTAAGTCGTATGAACTGCTTATATATCCTGGAGATCAAGCCTTTTTCGGTTTCATTTGCAAAGATTTTCTCACATTCCGTAGGTTGTCTTTTTGTTTAACTTATGGTTTCCTTTGCTGTGCAGAAGCTTGTAAGTTTCGTTAGGTCCCATTTGTTTATTCTTGCTTTTATTTCTATTGCTTGAGTAGACTGTTGTAGGAGAACATTTTTGAGATGTATGTTTTGCCTATATTTTCTTCTGGGAGGTTTATTGTATCTTGTCTTATGTTTAAGTCTTTGGTCCATTTTGAGTTGATTTTTGTGTGTGGTGTAAGGGAGTATTCTAGCTTCGTTGCTTTACATGCTGCTGTCCAGTTTTCCCAACACCATTTGCTGAAGAGACTGTCTTTCTTCCATTGTATATTCTTGCCTCCTTTGTTGAAGATGAGTTGACCAAAAGTTTGTGGATTCATTTCTGGGCTCTCTATTCTGTTCCATTGGTCTATATGTCTGTTTTTGTGCCGATACCATGCTGTCTTGATGACTGTAGCTCTATAGTATTGTCTGAAGTCTGGGAGAGTTATTCCTCCAGCCTCTTTTCTTTCTCTTCAGTAATGCTTTGGCAATTCTAGGTCTTTGATGGTTCCATATGAATTTTATTATGATTTGTTCTAGTTCTGTGAAATATGTCCTGGGTAATTGGATAGGGATTGCATTCAATCTGTAGATTGCCTTGGGCAGTGTGACCATTTTAACAATATTGATTCTTCCAATCCAAGAGCATGGGATATCTTTCCATTTTTTAAAGTCTTCTTTAATTTCCTTCATCAATGGTTTATAGTTTTCTGTGTATAATTCTTTCACCTCCTTGGTTAGATTTATTCCCAGATATTTTATTACTTTGGGTGCTATTTTAAAGGGGATTGTTTCTTTACTTTCTTTTTCTGTTGATTCATTGTTAGTGTAAAGAAATGCCACTGATTTTTGAACGTTAATCTTGTAACCTGCTACCTTGCTGAATTCTTTGATCAGCTCTAGTAGTTTTTGTGTGGATGTTTTAGAGTTTTCTGTATATAGAAACATGTCGTTGGCATATAGTGACATTTTTACCTCTTCTTTTCCAATTTGGATCCCTTTTATTTCTCTCTCTTGCCTGATTGCTGTGGCTAGGACTTCCAAGACTATGTTGAATAGGAGTGGTGATAGTGGGCATCCTTGTCTTGTCCCAGATTTTAGTGGGAAGCTTTTGAGTTTTTCACCATTGAGTACTGTGCTGGCTGTAAGTTTGTCATATATAGCGTTTATGATGTTGAGATATGTTCCCTCTATACCCACTTTGGTGAGAGTGTTTATCATAAATGGGTGTTGAATTTTATCAAATGCTTTGTCTGCATATATTGAGATGATCAGCTCTTTCTAATATTGAACTAACTTTTCTGTTTTATAACTTTTCAAGGGGCCTGATACTAGCCTCTCGAGTCACATAAAATAATGTTTTTTTTAAATGATATTTTTTAAATATCTGAAGGTAATTATTTTCCTAATTTGACTTGTTTTTTCCAGAAATATTCCCCACTCCCAGCTCCTTTCATGGTCTTCATATGCTGTGTTTCCAAGCCCTGTCTTTATGATGATCCTGTTTTTTTTAATCTTATAAATACTCCTTTTGTGGACACATTGAGAAAGTTTCCAGGTGGGATATTTTGATCACTGATGTGCCAAATAGGCCTATTTCTTTTAGGGAGGATGAAATTTATGGTGAAAAGAGGGAGCCAGCCATGTGTATAATTTTTTTTCCTTAGATGTATAAACCAGAGGAGTAATCACATGCTTAAAGTAGAAGCGTGGAGAATCAGCACCTTGACTCCTTACTCTAGGCAAAACTATCATGGTGTGCTCGTAGACAGAAACCTACTTTTCTCTACCACATGTAATTCGAATTTAACTTGTAGCTAAGGACAATTAATATGTTTGGTGATGTATTTCACTTTAAAACTCTTTAAAAATATATATATTACTATATATTTAGAAGTAATTATAACCATAGTATTAATTTGACTTTTTGTCATTTTTGTGGGTTTATTCATCCTCATTTTAAAATATTTATTTATTTATTATTGAAGTATAATTGTCCTATAACACTGTTTGTTCCAGGTGTACAATATAGAGGTTCAATTTTTCTTTATGTTACAAAATGGTCACCATAATTCTCATTACCACCTGTTACCATACAAAGTTATTACAATATTATTGACTATAGTCCCGATGCTATGCATTTCATCCCTGTGACTCATTTATTGTATAACTGGAAGTTTGTACCTCTTAATTTTCCTCACCTATATCACTCCTCCTCTGACCCTTCTTCCCTCTGGCAACCACCTGTTTGTTCTCTGTATTTATGAGTCTGTTCCTGTTTTCAACAGATTGATTGAATATCTATCACGTGGAAGGGTTAGTTCAGGAAAAAGTTTAGAAAGTACTTGTATCTATGTGCATAGTCAACAGCTCAGTCAAATTGTTTAGCCTGTTACATGTATAATATTTGCATCTTCTTTAACAAATGGTAACACTATCGTGTATTTTAAAAAGGCTCCCATGGCCTGAAGTCCAGGGCTGTTGTAGGAGGTATGAAGAGAAAATAGGAAAGATGGCCAGACATGTGTCCCAGTAAGAATTAGGAGAGAGTGCTTTAAAAGAGTAAGCATTGTAAACTCAACCCACACTAAAAGGAAGAACAATTCCAAAGATCAGGCTTCTAAAATAGTACCAACTTGGGTTTGGCGAGTCCAAAAAGAAGTCTGATCCTATAGATGGAAGGCCTTTAGTAACTACAGCTTCAGAAACAGACATAGATACTTCAGATAATAATAAGATTGGCAACAAAAGTAAAAACAGCAACAGTAATAGCAATTACAGCAGTAATAATAATAGTTGTATGAAGGTTTGTTACACTTTAGCCACTGTTTTAAGTGTATATATGTAACAATGTATTTATTATCCTAAAGTTCATTAATGCACTTGATAAACATTTATTGGATGACAACTATATGCAAGGTATTATAAACAAACAAACAAAAAAGCCTCTGCCCTTAAGTTTAAGTGAAGAAAGCCTCTGTCCTTAAGTTTAATTTTAGTGAAGAAAGTTTTTTTTTCCCTTTATTGAATCAAGGAGCCAGAATAGGCCCTAGTGAGAAAGTGAGATTTAAGCCAAGACTTGAAGGAGAAGACACGTTAGCAGGCAGGTCTCTAGGGGAGGAAGGTTTCAGGCTGTGGGAACAGCTACAGCAAAGACCTAAATGCAGGAGCGTGCCTTTTGTGGTCGAGGAGCAGGGAGGAGATGAGTGTGGCTGAAGCTGCCTGAGTGACTGAGGGGAGAGTGGGAGGGGGATAATAGCAGAGCATGGTAGGGCGGAGCAGCATGGAAGACATTGTAAGCCAAGTTGAGGACTTGAACTTTTACTCTGAATTGAATATGAAGCCATTGCATGATTTTGATCAGAGTAGTGACTTGGTTTGCCCAGATATGAAATGGATCACTCTTGGCAGTCATGTTGGGAATAAATTTGTGGGGTAGGAAGGCTGATTAAGAGACTTTTGAGACAGTGGTAACAAAGACAAGGGTGGTAGCCATGGCAGTAATGAGGAGTAGTCAAATTCTAAATTTATATTGAAGGGACCAAGAAATTAAGTAACTCATCTAAAGTTACAAAGCTAATAAGCGAGTGAATTGGGAATTGAACCCAGGCAGTACAGACCCAAGGATGACTGTGAGACACAGAATAAACTGACCAATAAAAAAGAGATAGTGAGATAATAGATATCAACTCAATAAAAGGCAGAACTTTCTAATAATTATACCTGTCAGTCAGCTATTTTCTATGATTAGAGGGGTTTAAGTCTAAACTAGAAAGCCATTTGTTTTTGATAGTAAGGGACTAAGGGAGATTCATGCATGGTGTGGGGGATAGTAATAAAGTTACTTTTAGTCCCCTTCTAAGATTCTATAATCCAAATACAGAATGACAACTGTTTTTTGGTAAAAGTTGACAACTCTAATTCATAATTACTATTTTTAAAACCATTTTCTTGCCTTCATCTCTTATACCAAGGTATAAGCAATGCTAGATTTGGCCTCTGTCCTTAAAGGAAGAATGAAAGCTTGATATATCTGACAAATCTCTGTTGTGACTTAAAGTGAACCCATGAAATTGCCCTATTAAATGCAAATTTAAAACATTTGTGTATTTGTAATGGAAATGCTGCCACTAGGCAGAGTTTGGAGGATATAAATTCATAAAATGATAGATGATGGTCTCAGATTAGGATTCTCCAAAATCGTTGCATACAACCTTTCAGTACTCCTATAAGGATCTTGGCTAATTGTTCATACATTCCAGGTGCTGAACCCTGTGTGTGTTGATGGAGTATTAGTGCTTCTGTTTCTGAAACAGACGTGGCTCTGTTCCTCCTATCATTGTGGGCTGATGTGCTGGGAGGTAATCTAAAGATAGGATTTCATCTAACATTTTTAAAATGTTCTTTAGCATAATATCAAACCATTCTGAAGAAACTCCTACTGGGTGTGCTATTTCCCACTGCAAGCAATATGTAACAAATCTATAGACTCTGTTAACTACCCCCGGGGCATTTGGTGGGACAGGAAATGTGACAACCTGGGAGAAACTTTTTGAAATATTTCTAGTTGTACTAAGAAAGGATGGGGGAGAATAGATGAATGCATGACTTATGGCAGAATGGGAAGAGGAGGAAGCAAAATAAGGTTGAAGGAGATCCTGGCAACTGACAAAGAAATGCTAGAGCCCCTATTTTGGATGAAAGGTTTTTGAAATTCAGCCGAAGGTGGAAAATTGAATGTTAATATGCTTTACCTGAATGTGAGTGTATCTGGTCTCCTATTGATTAGTCTTTACAAAGAAGGAAAATTAAACCTAAAAAGAGCTCATTAAAAAACCCTCCCCAACTACATATAGAATGGAGTTTTGGGTAATATCCTTGTTGGACTTAATTCTGCTCTTAAAAATATGAAAAGTAAACCTGGTGGTTCTTTACACTGGTGGTGGTGGTGGTGGTGATGTGTGTGTGTGTGTGTGTGTGTGTGTGTGTGTGTGTGTGTGTGTGTACTTTCATCATGCAGGTGCTCCAAGACATAACAGAGAGAGCCATTAGTTACTTGAGGCAATTTACCAGCCTACTGTAGAGCATAAGTTCAGATCTTAATGGTGACTTCTTGTCATTTGGAACTGTTTGAGTGGCATATCAAAGGAAGAGAATCTCAAATAAGTTGTCTAAATTTAGTAGGGAAACCTCTTCTCTCTGGTGGTTTTGCTTTGTATTTCTTTTGGAGCACCATAGGTATAATAGCATTAAGAAATTCGACCTGATACTGTACTTTGTAAAAAGCTGTGACTTTCTTTTCAGGTTTTGTTTGATACTAGCAAGTGATATCTGAACCATGAAACAAGACCCTATCGACCTTATCTCTTGCAGTGTAAAACCGTACTCCCACTTGGACTCTTTCTGTTTAATTCATAGTGCAATTTTAATGAGTTATTTTTTTCTCCTTTTTTGTTTTCTTAGTGTGTAGCATGCAACTTACATAGTCTGTTAGAATTTTAGGTCAACTTTTATAATTCCCAAAAATTAATTGTGGAAAAAGTTTTGCTTTGTAAATGTGCACATGTAGAGAACTAGCACCCCCTAGTGTATTAAATGCCACCAAAGATTTGATTTGTCATTTAATAAGGTAATAACAAAAACAGAAATGTTTCCTAATGGACAGGTTGTTAACTTTTACCACTGGCATATGACATAATTTGTTTAGGCATAGGGCAGGCATGTTTTTAAGTTAATAAAGATCATAAATGAACTAAAAGGATGGAAGTCACATTTCAAACGTTGAAACTAAAATTAGAAAACCATCTTGGCTATTTGAACTGTTGGTGTTATTTTAAGGCTGTAAAATAGAACAATAATCTGGTCATGTTGCTAATTTTCTAAATTCTTTCTTTTGGAAAATTTCAGCAACATACTTAATTGTTTATGAAAGACTATAAAGCTGAAAGTGTTTAGGGTTTCTCTTCTTTTGGTGACTGTTATACTGTGTGTTGCTTAATGAAACTGTAAACTGAAAATTATAGCTTCATTCTAGAGAGTGAGAGGACTTATTCCAACAGATGGCATCAAAACACCGGTCTAAACTGTATGATCGCTGATTGTTAATTGCATCTGTAAAACAATCCTTTTAAGCAGAGTAATGCATTTTATCATACAGATTATAGTTCTACGCTTTTTGGTTTTTCAATGTGTGTTAACATTTTCTGCTCCAATGTAAGATTTAGTGCTTGCATAATTATCAGATTAAACAACAGAACAACAGTGACTCAATCATTTTTAAGAACCATGCTTAAGGAAGATAGAGAACCATGAATCACATTTTTTAGGGCATGCTATTTGAGAAATGTTTGAGTTCTTATTTCATTATATAAAACAGGAAGAATGGGCTGGATCTCACCCTGATCAAATTAAAATAGTGGAAATCTATAAAAAGGTCTTAAACATATGATAAACATATACTGTATTTTTAATATATCTCACTGTAGATGAAAATAAGTTTAATCTACATGGATATTTTGAATGAAAAGGAAATATATGAGGCACATAATAATAAAGGGCTATTCTTGGAAGATTTAGAGATAAAGGCACACAGCTTCCTTTTAGAAATGGTTCCAGATGAATAGGTTTGACGACATCATGAATATTCTTTTAGTAAGATTTTTCTGTGTTTTAGATGGAATTGGGAAAATGAAATATGAAGGCTTGATTTTTTGTCAGTTCTTTGGTCTAGGTGATTTGGAACTTGGAGCCTGAGTTTAAAGATGTGGAGAGAATAATAAACATTCATGTCATCATAAGGCAG
The DNA here is from genome assembly GCF_036321535.1 of Camelus dromedarius. Taxonomy (NCBI): domain Eukaryota; kingdom Metazoa; phylum Chordata; class Mammalia; order Artiodactyla; family Camelidae; genus Camelus; species Camelus dromedarius. The sequence continues at coordinate 49,122,811 of NC_087437.1, forward strand.
CTTTTTGGTTTATGGCAGGGGTGCATGTGATTCTCTTTACACCCAACATATTAAGTATAAACAGAATTAATGGCCCCCAAACTCTTCCTATTTTGATGTCTTGTGTCAGCGACTGGGAAGAGGCTATCAGAGTAAACTTGCTTGTTGAAATGGAAATATGCACTTAGGAAATCAATTTGTAATGATTCCATTTCTAAGTTGTTGGATCTCTTCAACTGATATGTAAGTGCCACTAAGATAATGCCTGATAAATGACCCTTCCTAAGTGAAGTATTATCAACAGTATAGATTCTATTTGGAAAACATCAAAACCAAGAACATGGATGTAACCACAAAGGATGTCTAAGCAGCAAAAAGATATGTCTTTAAAAGTCTATGGTGAACCCTTGCCCAGAGCCCACTTTTTCTTATTTTGAAAAGGAATTCTGACCTTTTTTTTTTTTATTTTTAGCCACAACAGATTACAAAGGCAAGTTACTAGGGGCAAGTACATGGAGTGACTTCTGATGCCTCACTCTGAAGAAAGGGTTGGAAAACTGTATTAACAAATCAGAGAATTATTTATTAAATTACCAAGGGGAAATAGGAACTTGGAATATTTCAGCAGATGCCAACTTAACGGAGTTGTTGATCAAGGTTACTATTACCAGTAATAAGAAAAATCTCATCATGAACCCTGATGTACCAAAGAAAGGGCACAGCCTTACTTCTGTGGTATATTTACCAAAAATGTATAACCTCAACATAATAATTAGAAAAGTCAGACAAATTTGAATACAATCTACAAAATAATTGACCACTACTCATTCAAAGTGACAAGATCATGGTAGACAAGGACAGACTGAGGATCTGCCACAGATTGGAGGAGACTAAAGAGACAAAAAAATTAAACTCAGTGTGAGAGTCTAGGTTGGGTCCTGAAAGGACATTAGTGGAAAAAGTGGCAAAATTTGAATAAGGTGTACAGTTTAATTAATATTATTTATTGTAGCAATGTTAATTTCTTGGTTTTGATGATTACATTGTAATTATTTAAGATAATAGCATTGGGGAAGTTGAGTGAAGAGTATGTGTAGGGATTCCCTATACTATTTTGCAACTTTTAATTATGTAGACTCATGCTTTTTCTTAGCCTATCATTTAGCAAATAAGCCTGAATTTCTCTAATGTATACCGTTACACTTCATTGACTGAGAGAAGCTTACAAGTTTTTTTTTCGAACACCCATCTTGTATTCAGTGCTGGGTGAGGTGCTATAGGATTGAGAAGTATGCTTTAGTTCTATTTTATCTTATAAGAAACTCTTTAAAGGCCTCCTGGGGGCTTATAAGAATCAAGAATGTGTATAAGTGCAAATCAACAAGATTGTATTCACATATGTGTTTAGACCAGTGATTTCCAACCTTATTGAGATTAAAGATTTCATTTTAATGTCAGATATTTCACAAACTTTCTGATAGCTATCTGTGTTTAGTACTTGGAATTAGAAAAATACACGATGGCAGAAAAACAAACATGAATCATTTGAAGTTAATGTGCATCTCATTTGTCACCACAGTGTCTACTTATTTTGAAAAATAGTAGCAAATACAGGTGAGTTGCATATAATTTAGTATATGCTTTGGTACATAAAGGGATCCATAGCCCATGAATTCTTCCCCTGTCCTACCCCATCCCATGGGTGTTTGTTCTCAGGCTGTGAGCCACACTGTTGCAGCATAAATACTGTAGGAATCCAGCTGAGAAAGGTTGGTATTGTCAGGGAAATTATCAGAGGCTTCCTGGTGGGGCTTAGGTGTGCCTCAGAGGTTGGAAAAAGCTGGTGTATGCCCAAGGGAAGTCACTGAGAAGCAGGAATGAGGCAGGCATATTGAAAGGCAAATGAGGAGCCGAGACTGGCCACAGGGAGAGCTATGTTTGGTAGTTAGGAAAAATAAAATGGGTTAAATGAGGCAAAGGGAGATTATAGAGATTCTTGAAATCAAGCACAGAAGCTACAAACTTCTATTAAGACAAAGCACTGGACCAGGACTCAAAGGAATGGATTGTAATCCTGGCTCCGCAATTACTAGCCTTAGGCAAGTTAAATTTTGGAGCCTCAATTTTCATCATTAGTACGACTGGGATAATAATACCTACTACCACTCAGAGAAGAGAGCATCTGTAAAATTTCCTAGTGGGCTTTCACTCTCCTTTGGTTGCATCTGAAACAGGGAACTATCTAAGATTATTGAGCAGGGAATCAGCATGATGAAAGTGATATATTAAAGAAGATTAGTTTGGCAGCTATGTGCAGGTTGGATTAGAATCAGGGAAGCCAGTGAGAAAACTGTCCCTGTGATCCAGACTCAGAGACTGTGAAAATGGGGACAAAAGGAGGTTGAGATGAAAATCAATTGGATTTTAGTTTGATAAGGTATCAGGGATGAGGTGAATCAAAAATGATCTTGAGGTTTTAAATAGCTAGTGACTACAGAAGAATGGCTGGAATACTAAATAAGAAAAGGTAAATGGAAAGGAAGCTGATTTGGGGGAAAAGGATGCTAGATTTGAACATGGTGAATAGTATGTGAGAGCCAAGAGTCAAGTAGAAATGGGCTCCAGACTATTGGGAATATGCCTTCGGAGTGAAGGTGAAGTTTGTGCTAGAGATGGCAAGGTGGGAGTCACCAGCCTAGTGGGGACAGCTGAGCTCTGAAGTGGCTGTGTCACGTAATAGAGATTATAAACAGGAAACCAAGGATCTCAGATGAAGCCTGTGTGGTACTTTCCCTTGAGATATAATTCCAAAGGCTGATCAGTTCATTACTCTGTAGCTAATATAAGATGGAATTGCATTTTAATCATCTTATGGGGGGTATTTTTTGTTTGTTTAAAAATTCAGATGTTGGCGAGGGTATAGCTCAGTGGCAGAGTATGTGCTTAGCATGCACGAAATTCTGGGTTCAATCCCCAGCACCTCCATTTAAAAAATTTTTTTTAACTCCATTAAAATTTTTTAAAATAAATGAATCTTATTACCCCCAAAAATATTTTTTTAAAAAATTCAGATAGACCAAAGGTACATAAACACATTTTTTTTCTTTTCAAGGAAATGACTGATAGCTGGCTTATAGTGCTCCTTCAAGGATGAGGTATTAAAAGATACTTCTTTGGGGTCGTTTCTTCCTGAGCTATGGCAGGGAAGTATAGCAACATTGCTGGAAATGCTAGCTGGCAGAGCCACTTAACAACAGGCATTAACCAGTGGGGCCTGTCTGGCATTCAGAATTCTTCCTGATCTAACTTCTTCCCAGCCTCGTTATGTAATACTGCAGGGTCCTTCCAGCTGCACAAGTTGGAACCCCAAATATGCTAAGTCTTCTGCTAGCTCTGAGCCCTCACTCTCCTTTACTAGGAATGCCCTTCTCTTCAAATCCTTCAAGACCCAATTCTGATACCTCCTCTTCCCTGAGCCTGGTCCTAATTTCCCAGTGAGAAAGAATCGCATCTTCACTGGTGCTCTCATCCCCGTGACACACTCCTTCCAGCCTCCCTTGCCTCGTCCTCACTTATTTACATCCTTGTCTTCCCCACACGGCTGTGAACTCCAGTAGCAGGGGATGTATCTGTGTACACCCCACCCAGTGCCTGGCCTCGTCTCTCGCTTACTGCTTGCCAAATTGAAAAGAAGATGACATTTTTCTTAGCTACATTTTAATAAATTGAAAGAGAAGAAAAGCTGCCACTGGGAAGCAGGAAAAGAAGAGTCCTCTGTCTTTAGTTGAAAATTGAACTAAGCAGAAAAAGGAGCTGGTGACAGCGGTAGGGTAATAGCCATTTCTGTGGGTGGCCCAGGAGGTTCCGGGAGAGTAAACATGACAGTCTGACTTCCTGTGGAGCTGTGGATCTCTCTGCATCGGAAGCTTGTGTTAAGGACATGATTCCTCTGTGTAGAGTTTTAGATGATACGGTGAATTTTACTCGAATTATTCAGTCAGGGTGACCAGGCTGTATCGGAGGTGGGTGATAGGTGATAAGGCCCAGAGAGGGGCAGCCGGGGATTGTGGAGGGGATTGAAAGGAATAATGTCCAGTCCATGTGCAAAAACTAAATATTTGATAACTTAAAATTTCAAATGGGCTAGAGGGAAATTAGAGGGTTTATTTTGGAAAGAAAAGATCCATCTCAGGCTTGATTAATCTAACCCCCAGATTATCAAATGCATAATAACCTGTCATATTTGGTTCAAGCTACAGAGCTTTCAATTAAATAGAGGCTGAACATTTAAATTTGATTAAGTAAGGTGACTTCTAATAATACAGGCAATTAGCCTGTGGAATGTGCAGGTGGAGAATGAGAAGGAAGAAACAATGCTGCATTCTGAAAGCTGGTTTAGTGATTTTTAATATAATAATGCCTTATGCTTTAAAGCACTTTTTAATTTACAATACTCCTTAATCTTCATTATTTCATTTGAGGCTTGCATTCCCCTGTTGGGTGGGTGAAGAAAGCTGTGCTCACATCTGGGTCTCCTCCCTTCGAGCCTGGACTTCAGGTATTCCTTTCGCAACCCCTGCTACCTCTCTTATGGACCTGAAGATAGATCCAGTGTGATTAGAGTTCTTAGCTGTCATTCAATTAATACATGACAGTGTGGTTTGATATAAGCTATCTGAATAAAAAACTTGTTTTATTTATTTTTGCAACTATTCCACACACCATGTGATACAGTGTTATGTATGGTAAATATCCACAATTATTTGGGGAACAAATGAACAGTTACAGAATTTCCCCAGGCATCCTAGTGTTTCTAGAAAGTACCTGAGAGAGATTCACTTGGTGAGGGACCAGCAGTGGTGAAGATGGGCACAGGAAAAACATGGAAGGACAGGCCTATGAGACTACAGCCTCTTTAACCCCAGCAGCTCCCTTTTATGTGTATTCTGTAGTTAATGTGTTGAATTGTATGTCCCACCCCCCACATTCATATGCTGAAGTTCTAACCTTCAGTATCTTATACTATGAGTATATTTGGAGATAGTCTTTAAAGGTGTAATTAAGCTAAAACGAGGCCATTAGGGTGGACCCTAATCCAATCTGACTGGTGTTCTTATAAGGAGAGGGAATTTGTACCCAGAGGGAAGACCATGTAAAGACACGAGGAGGAAATAGCCACCTACAGGCCAAGAAGGCCTCAGGAGAAACCAACCCTACTGACACCTGGGTCTTCTAGTCTCCAGAATTATGGGGAAATTCGTTTCTGTTGTTTCAGACACCTCATCCATTGTACTTTGCTGTGGCAGCCTGAGGGAATGAACGCATTGATTCTGAGGACAGTTAAGGAAATTAAAGGAGTGGGGGAGTGGTGTGGAGAAGGGAGGAGAGAGAAGAAAAGGAACATGCTTAAGAGAGTTATGAAAGCAAGGTTCTGTGCCTTAAGATTATTATCTATGAGAGTCAGATAAATATTTTGTCTTTAAATTACATAAACTATCAGTATGTATAGGACTCTCTTTTTGAGGTGACCAAGTCTATAGCTTCGTTGGGTAACGAGAGCAAAACAGCTTCTAAATTTTATTTTCCAGCTCTAGAATATTAATAATCAATTTCGGCACACATTGCATTTTGCAGCATGATTACCGTTGTTCTTGAAAAAGATAAGCAGTTTCTAAGCTGTATGTGGCACAAACCAATACCATGGCTCCTTAGTTCCCCACCATTCTGCACTGAACACGTCAGACTCTGAGCATCTTCTAAAGTCCACAAAGAAAATACTCGACATTCAAATAATTTCACAAAAGCATGAAAAGCAATACACATAATTTTTTTGGGTAATTTGAAACCTCTGGAGGAGAATTTTAGATCTGTTAATATCACAATTTGTTTCAAAATTTTCTCGGCTCTCTTGGACCTGAGCAAATTGCCAACAAAAGACAAACTGTCTCCCCACCAAGTTTCAGGATGGTGTGGTATAACCATCATTAATTAAGGATGCATTTTTCAGTAGTATCATTGTGAAGAAAACTTTTACTGCTATTTACAAAAAGAAATCTGTGTAAAGGCACGAAATGAAACAGTTTCTGAGAGAGTTATATGTAAGCATCCATATTTGGGATCCATTGTCATTTTCCTTGATTCCAAGGCTGTGTCATTTGCAAATAAAATTAATGTCAGGTTTTTGTTCTTCATGCCTGCTGTGGTAACAACACTGAAACTGCTCTAAAGGATCCATATATTGTATTTTCAAGTTTGAACCTAAATTTTAAAGAGGTTTGAATGCAATAAAACATGAAAGTTCATTATTTAGTTAGAAAAGTGAAAAAAAAATCCCACAGGACAAGACTATATGCTTACTGCCTTTCATAATAAACATTGTATGGCATTCTTTAAGAATATAAATGGTTGAAGCCTTTTAAAAAATGATCAGACAATTGTCTAATTAGGAAGTGGAGAAGAAAACTCTATTTGTTTTACTTACAGTCTAGAAAAATAATGCTTCACATGAAAGCATAACTTATTCTGAATGATCTGTTGTGTCAGTAATTGGCAAATTCTTTAAATGTAGACAATTATGTGTAAACGTAAACACAGACTATCTATCATTGACCATTTTCTGGTGATGGAATCTGCAAACTGCTTCTCTCACAGGATCATCCTTCTAGGCTAGGATGTAAGCTGGTAACAACAACCAAAATGCATATTCGATTACCTCATTTGTACTCAGAATCCTGGAAGACTCTTCCAATAGAAAGGCCTATTGTTTGCAAAAGGTCATTGGTTAGATTGGCTTTGAGCCCAATATTGTTTATTTACATAAGTATTGGAGCACATATGACCTATCACCTTGAAACCTAGGATTGGGCAATGAAAGACCAAAGTCAGTTGCTATGCAAAGGACAAAAAGACAGAAAAGGGGCACATCTTCTTGTATATGCTGGGAGCTGGCAGCCTTGCAGGAGTAGTTTTAAATCATCATTCCCAGTCCTTTTGCAAAGGCAGGGGTATTTCACAGTCTTGCATTTACTACCATCGATCACATTAGGTTTGCATAATCTAAGCTGCTTGTGAGTGAGACCGACTATGGTATCAGGACAAAATGCTGTAATTCCCCCTACATGAAGAGTCTAAAGCAAATTCCCAGTTCAGCATGAGCATGCAGTTCCCCGCTGTGAGTTCTTAGTCAGCATCTCTTCGTGTTTTTTAGTGTCATGCAATGTTCTTGAAATAATAAATATTCCCTAACTTTTCAAAAGTTTGGTCTCATACATTTGTTTACAAATTGATCCAGAATTCAGAGCATAATTTTTTCCTTTAAAACATGGTTACAAATATGCCATTAAAAGCCAGTGCTTATTAGAGCTAATATTGCCAAAATATTACAAGGCTTAAACTGCATTCTTCATTACTAAACAAAACTAGAATAGAATAAAGTGCAAATAAAATTAGTTTCTTATTTATTTTGGTCACTGGTATCTAAGGAAAAGAAGGTTTAATTAGAGAAAGATGAGGCAGAAAATGGGGACTTCTTGGTACTTAAAGAACTTTAAAAGGATGAGGGCCTTAATGATGTCAAGCCTCATGATGGGGATGGTTTACTTTTCCTTGATACAGAAGCATTGTTAACCATGCTCTAATGCTTATCGATAATAATTAGTATTGTTCTTTGGGCTCACAATGGTGCAAAGGGGAGGGCTTGAGAGAGTATAAGAGGAAAATATTTCTGAAGAAATGAGCAAGGATTAAATGTGATAGAAAGAGAAAAGGGAGTTAAAGAGATATAAGTATATATGAAAAAAGTTTTTACTAGGATAGAATTTATGATGATTGCAAGGTTGAAATCCAAGGAGAAATTATCTAACCTATCACCTCCTTGCCTGCAGGGAGAGAAAGCAGGAAGTATGGCAGAGGCTTGAGGCTTTATTGCCATTAGCATTACTCTGGGTGATTAGCCTAGCTTGTCAGCTACCTGGAACGGGCAAGGGAGCAGGAGGTGGTAAGGAAGAGGGGTAGGAACCAACTGGCCAGCTATATAAACAGGACATTTGTAGGAGATGAGTTATGACAATAAGTGTTTTCATATTATACCATTAGAAAAAGTATATTATTTATGAGATTACAGCCAGTGCAGTTTTGTGTAGTGTACTTACTATCTTCCAGGCACTGTGTTAGTCCCTTTAGAAATACTATCTCATTTAATGCTATTACTCCTGAAAGAGATATAATTGCCTCAGTTTCTAGATAAAGAAACAGAAGTTACATAAACGTTAAATATCTTGTTCAAGAGAGCAAAGCTAGAGGGGAGGGTATAGCTCAAGTGGTAGAGCACATGCTTAGCATACAGAAGGTCCTGGGTTCAATCCCCAGTACCTCCTCTAAAAATAAATAAACCTAGTTACCTCCCCCCACAAAAAAAAAAAAGAAAGAAAGAAAAAAGATTTAAAAAAAAAAAAAGAGCAAAGCTATTAACTCGTGCCCCTGAGACCTGAGCTTTGAGCTGTCGGCACTGAACCAGTCCTCTGGTCTGGAATGAGGTCCTCTCTCCGTTCTGTAGTGAGGTATCATACCATTAAAATATGAGGACAAGTGTACCCTTAATACAGTGCTGGGTGCAAATTAAATATTCACTGAATATTGTGATTATTATCTACCTAAGTAAAATGTTGCATGTTAAATACCAACACGGCCAACATTGGGTCTTGGTATTCACTCTTGTTTTTGCTTCTTTCTGCATTTTGGTAGTTTTTCTCTGTCCTCTGGGCATCTCACAGTCATACATTTCTATCTTCTTAGAAATCCACTGGTTTCCCTTTCATGTATTTGCCAGCCTACAAGCTCTGTGAGAGCAAAGGACTGTTCTGGTACATAGTACGCACTCAAGTATTTGTTGGATCAAATCATTTAATCCAACAACTGAATCATTTACTTTGGACAGTAGAGGGCAATAAAAAAATGTAGTTCCATGGATAAACATCTGTACTTTCATGTATTACTATTTAAAAATTTGAAATAAAACATTTGAAACAGGGTTTTTTTTTTGTTTGTTTGTTTGTTTTTGTCCAGAGACTGTGATAACACATCCCGTGATTTACCATTAGGCTTTTCAATATAAATAGTGTGTTTCCATGTTTACACTAAACTACTAACATGGACAATTTAAGCATTACTTTTCCCATGTTATATAAAATACTTCATTTGAATTCTATTGCACACAAAGCTCTATGTCTCCCTTCCTACATTTTAAAAAATTACATTTAGAAACAAGACTGAATATTGTAGCTAAGCAAGTTCACAATCATATTTCTGAGATTTGTAGTCTTCCTTCTTTGCTATGGCTGTGTATCCATTCATGGGTGTAGAAAACAAGAATATTTTATTCTTGTTCTGATATGTCCTACTAATACATGTTTATGGAAGAAAATTGCCATGGTTATTAAAAGAGTCTATGACATTTTCTAAAGAGTGTGGGTATTGCCTGCACAGCCTGGCTGAATTCCAATTTGGGTAATTACATTCTGCTGTCTGGTTACCTTAGCGATCCTCTCTTTTGCTCTGTGGGTCCTCACGGTGGTTGAGCTCAGCTAAGATATTCCTGTTTGCCATCCCTACTTTCAAATAATAGGAGCTGAAGGGATCCAGTCTTTGGAAATTTATATTCCATCTATTTTGACAAACTTAAAATTTTGTACACATTCTGGGATGCCTAGTAAAGCCTCACTTTCTATTCTGAATTTTCTTGAAATGGAGTGGGCATTCTAATCAGGGAGAAAATTGTGAACCCTGATTTTTTTTCTGTTCTTGATCATATTTATTATTCCTATGAAAATTGAAGCAATTTTCTACATCTATTTAATCTCTCCTTTTTCTGAACCTTCACAGCAGTTTGCTGGAACTTCTATTGTTTCTCTAACAGTCTGCCTTGAGGTAGAGCTGCTTGTGGGCTTATCTTAGGCCCAGGACGAATGTAAATTTCTAGACTATACGGACCTCTGTATTTTTTTATACTGATGGAAACTTTCACAGAATTGCATGTTGCAGATGTTCAATAAAAGGTGGATGAATGACATTCCCTCTGGGTTAACATTATTTACTATTAAAGACCGAGCCTATGTTTTGGACACTAGCAGGCAGTTTATTATGCAACCTAATGGGATTATTTCCATTGAAATATTTCAGTTCCTGGACATTGGCATCACTGTATTGTGGCAGGTTGCCCACAGAGGCAGCTGCTTCCCTCCCTTGCATCCTCCTCACACCAATTTACTCTTGGAAAGCATAAGGGTCCCAAGCTAGGATTATTATAAGATTATTATTGAGATTGCAATCACAGTTTGCTCTGCACTGGAAGATTCAATTTGTTCAGGAAGGGCAGTTCATAGCAGTGAGTTCCCAAACTTTGATCCACTGTACCAAAAAGAATGGAGATCTTAGCTATAGCTGCCCCATTTCTTTGACCCAGGCACATTTTTTTTTCCTTCCACTCAAGGAACCATATTAGAATACAGATGCCTTAGAATAATTTTACTATAGGGTTAAACTTGAATTAGCTTTAAGTTTTGAAATGTAAATAATTCATAAATGTCAGTACTTTAAGGAATGAAATTCTTGGCACACATCCCTCAATAGATCTCCATGTGTTCCTATCTTACTTCAGATTCAGGTTGTTCTCAAGGACCTCTAAGGCCACTCTCCTACCCTTTTAATCCTCATCTTGGGGAATTACTCATCCTGTGCTTGGTACTTCAGTAACATCAAACTACTGTTCGTTCCCTGCACACAATAGGTATTTCTTCGGCCTGGAATGCCATCTTACTATCCGTGTCTGACTGACACTTAGGCATCCTTCAATGCTCCGTTTAGGTCTCATTATGAGTGAAAAGCCTAGAGGCAGGGTCAGGTCTCCCTCCTCTGTGGTTCTGTAACGTCCTGGGTATATCTTCACGTTTATCCTTTTGTAGAGAAATGATCTGCTTTTGTGTATGTCTTCCTTGACTCTGGGTGGAACGCAAGTAAGATTCCTTAGACATTGCATGTACATAGCAGAACCACTTGCTGGGGACAGATTATCTTTACAGAGGGATAGTTCTTCTCAGGACTCTAGTCTGCAAGGAAAAAGTTAGTACAAAGGACAATGAAAACAAGATGGAGCCAGAGCAAGGAAGATCATGTTTACTTATGTCTCCTTTTCCTCTTTCTGTGTGTTAAATGCAGTTCAAGTATTTGCTGTTTTGCTTTTTTTTTTAAAGATGAATTTGTTTTATAGTAAGTAAGAAAAGAGCTTAATTGCCTACTAGTTCAGCTCTTAGGGACTTCTTTCTAAAAGATTTATCTGTAAACCTCAAATTCCTACCTTCTTTTTGGGAATTGCTATTTCCTGGTTTTTGGAAGTTTAAAAAGCTGAATCTTTATGCCCCAGCAGGGAATGAGTTATTTTTGAGTTATTGTTTAAGTCAGAAGTTCACAGATTTCAAGACTGACTCACTGCTGTGGTGCCAGAGTCTCAGTGAATACCAGATTAAGAATCTCCATTGTACTTGAAATCTGAAAAGTGATTATTATATTCCCTCAAGAGGCAGTGTGATATTGTCAGGGGGGTACTGACCTGGGCAGGAGAAGGCTAACATTCCAATCTCAGATTTGCCACCAGCTGTCCAAAGACTTTTGGGAAAGTCTTTTGGCCTCTTTGAGCCTCAATTTCTACTTCTGCAAAATGGTGATATTTGGAAGCTGGGCTGATGACAATAGCAGTAACCATAATAATCAGAACTAGAAGACATATCCGACTACTCCATGCAAGGAGACAAATCAAGGGAATCTAGACACTTTTTAAACATCCTCCCTTTCACATGAAACACTATGAAAACACATTTAATTTCCCTAATTTGATAGGGTTACCTAATGCGTAAGAACACTGGTGACAAGGTGAAGAGTTAATGTTAAGCATCTATGTGTAAACTTGGTGTGCTGGATTGAAAGTCAGGAGACATGTGGTCTGGTTGAGAGAAGGCTGGCATGATGATGCCCGCAAGAGACTGGATAGAGGTACTCAAGTCATGCCAGTCAGCTTTGGCCAAATCTAGGGAGGCGATTTGGCCCAGTGCTTGGGAACATGGGCTTTAAGTCTCGGGTTTGCTCTTTACTAACAGTGTGACTTCGGACAACTTGTTTAATCTCTGTGGAAATCAGTCTTCTCATTTGGAAAAGGAGAATAATGCCTAACCAAGGGGTTTTTAGAAGGATCACTTGGGTCATTATGTGTTAAAGATGCAATAAGTGATAGCAATTATTGTGAGATGGGCTGTATGAGTCTCAGAGTCACATGGGGACTGGGCCCCAGCCTTGTTGGAGCCTTCGTCTCAGACTTAGTGGCAAGAGTCCTGACTCCTAATGATAACAGTAAACAACATTTATGGAATAGGTTATAAACCTGCACATAGATCACCTCATTTTCTCATCATCACAATCCTGGAAGAAAGGCAGATATTAATCTATTTTATGGTTGAGGAAACTGAAGCTAATAATTTAAATGATGTAGCTAAGATCACCCAGCTGTATGTAGCCAGAGTTGGGGTTCAAAACAAGGTCTTCTGTCTCCTAATCCTCATCTGTTCCTTGTGATCCTGGTTCTACGTAGCGCTAATGATCTGTGGCCTTAGGTCAGTGCCTAACCTGTCTGTTCAGTTTAATTAACAAAATGACTAGAAGAACTTTAAGAATGTTTCTGTGATTTCAGACAGTTTGGGGATAGGTAACGTACAAATTCTGAAGAAGATATTTTGAAAAATAACTTTACCTTAAGAAGAAATACATGCTGTTATTAAACATGTAAATAGCAAATTCAGGATAATTTTGGCTTTTAGGAGGTTGAGGTAGGTATTGAAATGGGGGGAGGAATTAATAAGGGTCTTCAATTTTAGTGGTAACATTTTATTTTCTAAGCTGGGGATAAATATATAGTAATTGTTATATTGGTTTTTTTTAATTAATTGATATTGGGAATATTTCATAATAAACTTTTTCAAAAAAGGCTGGAAAGGAAACCCACACACATAAAGAAATTTTTGGTACCTAAAATTAAGTATTTTAATATTTTAATAACTTTATGTCATTAATGTTTTACCCTGGAAGTTCACATCATGGGAGAAAGTTTAAGCATTATACGGAATCCATTTACACTCCTAACAAGACCCATAGTTAGTCTCAACTTTAAATTTGGGACCATAAATCTATGTGTATTTCTCTGTTCTGGGGCTGTAGGTTTGGTTGCAGGACTGTTAAAAAAAAAAAGGAAAAGAAAACTAAGAAAACCAGAACTTTTGAATAAATTGCCTTGTTTATGAACAGTCTAATTTGAGGAATAGACAGCTTCAAGTTCTTATGACTTAAACAAAGGTGCAGATGGACAGCACAGCTGCCAGTGAGTCGGAATCCTTATGGTGCACACTGGCACAGTGCTTTACAGTTTACAAAGCACTTTCAAGGGGGAGGGTATAGCTCAGTGGTAGAGTGCATGCTTAGCATGCACCAGGTCCTGGGTTCAATCCCCAGTACCTCCGTTAAATAAATAAACCCAGTTACCACCCCCTCCCTGCCCCTGCCAAAAAAAAAAAAAAAAAAAAAACCCACACAAACAAAGCACTTTCATATGCAATTGTGTGCTAAGAGAAATAGTATGCTAATAGTGTTAAACCCCAAGGGGCAAAATCTAGGATCAATCAGCTGGTGAAGGTCAGAGCTGGGACTGGAGCTCACATTTTCAACTGCAAAGTCCACAGTTGCCTTAGTACTATAACATCCTTCTCTCTGTTTGCAGCCCTCCATCTAGCACTTTTTGCTTTGTGAGCTCGTACTTATACCAGACTACTATTACCTTGGTTTTAACTTTCACCTTTCTTTAGTTTTAGAGGTTTTGGCCTCTTTCCTACTGAAATGATTAAATGTGCCCAAGACACTCTAGAGGTTACCAGACATCCTCAGTTTTGATGATCCTGGCTGTGAATATACTTTACTGCTACTCTTCACCGTTTTTCCTTGTAGCAACAGGAAAGGGAAGTTGACTTTTCCATTGGTGTTTGGAAAAATAAGGATACCGAGACAAACACTCTACCACAAATCCTGCCCCCAAAACTAAAAAACAATCATGGGATCTCTCCTGGGAAACCAGGATTTTGTCAGTGGTTCAGGTGAGGACAGAGGGTTCTCTGCATTTTGGTTTTGGCATCTAACACATTGGCTTGCACAAATTTGGAATTCAGTGATTTGCTTTAATTTACTTAAGCCCTTACATTCTCTGGTTTTAGCCTGTTCTTCTGCTGAGGTTAAAAAACAAAAGAGAACAAAACACTATTGTCCTCAAATTAGTCAAAGTAATCATTGAAAAGAGAACTACTTCAATGATTTTCTGAAAATGGTGAGATTTTCACACAAGAACTCATGCCTTCTTATATCATACTTAAAAACTTTATGCCATTTTATTATGAATTCCATTGTAAATATCCATTCTTACAGTGAATTTTACTTATGAGATAATTAAGATCTTCCAGGCACATTTCTGAGAAATATCTTCTTTTTCCTAATTTATCCAAAGGAAAAAATGCTGTTTTACTCTTACCAAAGATGAAGCTCCTACTAAATGAACAATGAGTTTAGTACTTTTACTTGCATGATTGTGTTTAGTTCTCATCACTGACCCTAAGGGGCAGGTCACATGATCCCCATTTTACAGATAAGCAAACAGACTCAAAGAGGTGAAATAACTTGCCATGCACATGCCATGCACCAAAGAGTGGCAGAGCAGATGTATCTGAATCTTTTCATAACATCACTGGTTTCTACAGAGAGGAAAGTTAGAGGCAGAGTAACCATTTATCAATCCTGCAGAAACTTCTCCATGGATATATTGTTGAATGACCAACTACTGCCTCCATGAGATGTCTGGCTTTCTGGTCCATTGGAAAATGAATTGGACTATTAGTTCAGAGAAAAAGCATTCAAAGTTTGTGCGTGAATTTGGAAGGAATACCTAGGAGCCCATTTTCATATGCAATGATACAGCTAGGCAGAATAATCTAATCTAATCAAATTAAATACAAAATACATATTATCCCCAAGACTTCCAGGATGAAGCTTAATTTCAACTCAGCAAACATTGTATGTGTGTCCATGCAAGCCTACTGAGTGCCCAACACTCTTAGTGAACGTTAATTAGACCCAAAGATAAATAAGATGTGATTTCTGCTCTTTAGGAGGTCAAGATCTAATGAAAAAGACTGAGGTCTATAAATACAAGACCAAACACTGATTTTTTTTTCTTCCCATTTTTAAAATGATGATCTTCACTAGGATTCTATCCTTAGTCACTTCGTTTTCTTCTTTTCTTACATTAGGGAAACTCATATTTAAAATTTCAGCCACCATATAAGAACTGTGACTCCCAGATGCTTATCTCTCTTGGGTTCTAGTCTCCTATGTATAGCTGTCTTCTGGACATGACCCTCTGTGTTCTTCAGATATTTCAAACTCTACATACACAAAATAGAACCTCTCCTCCTTTTTATATTCTCTGTGTGGTTTGATAGCATCATTGGGCATCAGTTTTCCAGACTAAAAACCTCAAATGCCTCATTTATCTCTCCATCAGTCTCCCATTCCTCATGTTCAATTTTTCATCAAATCCTCTGAATTTTTATCTCCTAAACATGCCTTGAATTTGATCTTTTATTTCTATCTTCACAGCTATGGTTCAGTTCAACTGTATTTCATCTCTTATCTGGACCACCACAATCATCTATTGTCTCATTTTATTATTTCATTTCCTTGAAAGCCAGCCTCTATAAATTGCTTGGTTAATCTTTCTAAAATATAGTTAATAACATGACTTTCACTTGTCTAAAATCTTTCAATGGTTCCCTCCTATCTACTGAAGTGAGTTCAGATCATTATCATAGCCCTACTAATCTGTAACTGACCTAGTCCTTCCTGCTTCTCTTCCTGCCAGGCACATTCATTAACTTTGTTTCTGAGTTGATATTCAGCTGGTGTACATAAGTAAGACCATTGTTAATTCTGATTGGTCAGTAGTCGTGCCCCATAGGTTGTTAAGTATTTTGGTGTATCATCCTTTCTTTACTAAAACTAAACTGTTTTCCTTTCCTCTATCATGAACTTTTGTGCCCTTTGACTCGTCAGTTTTGTCGGAAACATTATTCTTTTCTTCTCTACCTGGCAAATTAATATTAATTCTTCAAGACACCTACTCAAATATCACCTCCTCTGTAATATCTTTTCTATTTTCCCTCTATGCAGAAAGGATGTTTGTCCCCTCTGGCCTTTCAAACACACATTATGAGTGTTTATTATAGCATTTATCACATTATATTGTAAACATGACTTACCAACTTGGGAAATATTCAAGAAAGAAATTTTTAAAATCTCCTATGTGTAGCTTAGTATTTGGCACACAGCAAAGAATATCATAAAACATGTATTGAATTGATAGATAGATGGAGCTAGAAAAGTTTCACAAAATGGGATTCACATTTTATTTTGAAGACTAAATTGAAGATTAAGGCTGGAAAGGCCTTCCAGGATGGAAGCCCAGAATGTGCCAAAAGTAGGAAAGGTCGGTATATTATGGAACAGTGAGTCTAAGTTTAAGGTGCAGATGCAGTAGGTTATAGGTAGTAGTTTAATATAAGTAAGTTAGGATCAAATTGTGGAGGGTATGATAACCACATTGAGGGGTTGGGACTATATCCTATGTATGTGGAAGATCTTCACATCAAAATACTGAACAAGGAGTGATGTTTTCCAAATTACATTTCAGCAGGACATCTCTAATAGCACTCTGCTATGGTCACTGAAGACTGGGAGCCTGTGGGTGACCACAGTCCAAGAAGGGTCAGATGAAAACGGCTCTCACATCTATGAGAGTGCAGAGGTGGAAATAAAGATGAGAGTCATTTTGGAGGCAGAATTAGCAAGATTTTGTAACTAATAAAGTGTCTGGTTAAAGGGAGAGTAAGAGATTAACAGTAATTACAATCTTTCAAAGTTGAGTGATTAAGAGACTAGATGGTACATCACAGGAGACTTTGTGGATTTTGATTGGTGACTCAAAATAAAACAAAAGAACATAAATGCTACAAGTTATAGACTTGTACTTCCACTCATCCTCAGAGCCCCAGTGATAAGGTTTACCTCATATATTTTCCATGTTTATCTTAATTCTGATACAAAACTCATTGAAAAATTCTGAAGCAATGCTGATAAGCAATGCTGATAAGCACTGCTAATAAGTATTGTCTAGATTTGCTGAAGATAATTCAACTAACGTATACAGTTATGAATGTTCCTTTTTTGTGGGGGTAGGGAAGCACAAGCTGTATCTCAAGCATATTCATTGCCAAAAGAGTTTGTTTTATATATTGGAAAATATATATAATTTAGTGTCATTAGTGACACCAATACATCATTAACTTAGAACACAAGAGAAAAGAGCAAATCTCATTCAGTTAACCAGGTATAGATTGTCCGTGCTGTCCAATAGGGTAACCACTAGCCACATATGATTATTGAGCACTTGAAATGTGGTTAGTTTAAACTGAGATGTGATGTAAAATGCACACTACATTTTGAAGACTTAGTACAAAAATTAAATAACATCAAATTTCTCAATAATTTGTGATATTCAATATGTGTTGAAATGATACTACTTTGGATACATTGGTTATATGAAGTGTATTATCAAAATCAATTCCACCTGTTTTTCTTTACTTTTTAAAATGTGGCTCCTAGAACATTTGGAATTACATACAGAGTTCATATTATATTTCTATTGGATGGTGCCAGAATGTCTTTCTTATTCAAAAACCAGCCAACAGGTTTTTATTTAGCTTCTAGTATACAGATGGTTATGCTGTGTGCTAAAAGCTTTGAAGTTAGCTGAGGAGTTGCAGTTGCATAAATTATGTAGTTTTAGAGCTTGATAACATTTTGATCAATATACAGGACACTGGTTAGAGAAGTAGAGTGAAATGTCTATGGATTTGCTCTGTCCCCCCTTTTAAACCTTAGTTTTATTCTTTTACACTTTCTCCCCAATATCCTACTTGGTGATTTGTAAGGATCTACTAATCTTCTGTTTGTTACAAAACAGCCAGAAATTTGATTTACAAGTTCCCAGAATCCTTGGGCTAGTGGAAAAGAATTAATATATATCCCCATATGGTGGCCAGAATGCAGAGTTCTGGAGTATAATCACTATGCTTAATTCTCAAACTGTACTCAACATACATTATTCTTTTTCTGAAGAATCAGAAGATACTTGCCAGTGTTATAGGCCTTGGGGTCATCCCAAATATTATCTGCTAGCCATGATACAGAAGAAGAAGGAGAAGGGATAGGGGAGGAGGAGGGAGAGAAAGATTATTTGAAATTTATAAATGTTGGAATTTTAGATTAAAAAAAAGAATTTACTTTATATTGATGGCCTTACTGATATTATATTTGCACTGCCCTTCCAGATAAACCATGTGGATGTCTGTGATTTACAGAAACAACTATTATTTAAGCAAAATGATTTGTAATTGGCCAATATCTTAATTTTTATTTTTTGAGCAAGGCACTTAGTTTTCCATGCCTTGGTTTCTTCACCTTTCAAATGGAAGAGATTTTTATTTTGTTGTGTTTTGTTTTTATGGAAATGAGAAGTAAATGCTTTATTTTTTAAAAAAGCTAAGTTTCTAATTGTAATGGAAAATGCTTCAGTGCTACAATGTACTGAATAGATTAAAGTGGCAGAAACAACATCGTACAGAATATGCAAAAACGTTCTTTGAAAATGGGAATTTCGTTTTAGACGAGTTTTAGACTGGGATAGAGGAATGCTGATGGAAATAAATAAGTAGCTGAAAACTATTTGTGAATAACAAGATACGAACGCAGTTTAGCCTTGCATTTCTCAATTAAGAGCCTGTGTGGGAACATCTCTTATTTAAAATGGGCTGCCTGAATTGAGGTTTCAGTTTCCCAAGCGCCAGTCTGGATGTGTTTTTATATTTTGATTACTAAAAAGGATTTTATCTCCTTTTTAAAAAGAAAATTTGCGTCACTTACTGAATAGCCGACATTGTGGACTAAAATTCTCTAAAGTATGCACAAGAACAGCAAAACCAGAAAAATGGCTAAGTTTTCAAATGAGTAGTGTGCATTTTCAGGTATAAAGAGCTGAATTATTCAAGGCTGGACTGCATATGCAAATGTGAGTTATGCATTTTGGCGAAACATTGTTAACATCCTTGTTGACTCTGAATAAGCATTAATAATATACAGATTGTACCTGGGGTGCACTCTGTATTCTGGCTGCATGATATGCCAAATGTACCAACATTTCTGTGCATTCAGAGCATTTTTGAGTCAGTATTAAAATATATGCTACTTACTTCAATATCTCCTTAGTCTCAAAATAAAACTATTTCTATGGAAATAGCATTATTTTTATAGAATTTATATGCTTTAAGGTATCAATGACACTTTAAACATTTTGATTTTTACTTACAGCCTTACAATAAAAGGAATTAGGCCATTAAAAAACAAAAAACAAAAGCACCTTGCTCACTAAAGTAAAGGTACATGAGATTCTCTCTGCTAGGCCAAGCCACCTCGCAGGATTAAGGAATTAGGTGTCCAAATACAGAGGAACTATGTTGGCAGCTAAAATAACTGAGAGATGCAGCAGTCTTCAGCTTCCAAACTATGTCTTTATTTTGAACTAAATGTTCAGACATGATTCAATAATTATTAAGTCCTTGTTATGAATCAGGCTTGAGCAAAATAAATATGATGCTGACTTTATGGCGCTTCCTGCCCAGTGTCTGTGGGATGGGGGGAGTTGACAGCGGCTTGATAATTATGCAAATAAAGGTGGCAGTAAGAAGCAGTAGCTAAGAGAGCACACTCTGGACCCAGACGTGGGCTGTCCTGGGTCTGTCCTTGGTAGCTGTGGAATCTTGGGCAAGAGATTTAATGTTTCCGTGCCTCAGCATCTTCCGCCACAAGGTTGCTGTGAGGTTTTTGTTAGAACATATAGGAGCCTGGCACATGATAAATGCTTTTTGTTTGTATTATTGTTCTTAAACTGTAATAAGGGCTAAGAGGGTGTAAAATTACCCCATATGGTCTTATTTGGAGCTGGGAGAGAGGGGTCAGAGAAAGCTTTCCCAAGGAAAGGATATTTGAGTTGAGATCTGCAGAATGGGTAGGACTGAAGTAGACTGAGGGGATTGGAGGTGGAGAATGGAGTGGGGATGAAGTTGTTAAAGAACTTTCCAAGTGGTGGGAAGAACATGTGCAAACACCCTGAGGCAGGAGGGAATCTGTCCTCTTCAAGGCCCCAGAAATAGCCCAGGGTGGCTGGAGTGCAGGGAAGGAGAAATGACAAGAAAAGAAGTGGTAATGACTTTGCTCACAGCAGGAACTTGAGTTTTCTCAGACTGTTTTTTTTTTGTTGTTTTTTTTTTACAGTTTTGCTTCCTCTTCCCCACCCCCACCTCTGCCCACCCCACCCCTGCAAACAAAAGATGGGGGAACAAATATTTCTCTGTGCCTTCTCTGCTCAGCCTTGCAAATGAAAATAATTCACAAGAGGCTCTACTTACATAACCAAAATACAACATTCTGTCTAAATATTAGATGTAAATTAAATTGCCTCTTGGTGTTCAACTTATCTTTTTGTATGCATTATAATCCTCTATTTGTGTTTATGCTCCACAGCTGGAGTGCTGCAACTAGCTGGGGGAAAAAAATTATAATACTCGATACAAAAGAGGTGGGGTGGATGGGTACTAATTAAACCTAAGTAGTAAGAGACTTAAGGAAAAAGAGATTTCTGTATCTCTTGTAATGGGATGAATGTCATGTTCCAGTTCCTACTTTATGTAAAATCCATTATACAATATGTAAAATAATTCTCCAAATCTTGATTTCCTCAGTTGAAAATGACCCTGAGCATAAACTCTAAGTAGAGGAAGGTTTGAATTTCTTGATCTTTGCACTCTTTTGTTCTCTCAGAACGTGATGTCTTAAATCAGCAGAATAATTTAGGACTGGTAGATATTGAAACAACTAATTTTTCTTTTCTGTAATCTGCATAGACTTCAAAATGCCTACAAAGCACAAAGTGCCAGTTCATATAATTTGTTGGCAAGGATAAAAAGAAGAAAGGAAATTATTTCCTAAGCGTGTGAATCAGCCCAGCTTTAACAGATATTTTTCTGTCATGTGCAGCCTGAGGGCTTATGCCTATCTGAGCTTTATTTGACAATTACCACTTGCCAGCATAATTAAATGATAATTTATAAATACTAAGAAAGCATAATGGGGGAGAGCAAATAGGTGCTTATCAGGGCATTGAATAAAGTTGATCTGCTTCAGTGGCAATTTTCATCTCTTATCTTGGTTGTTAACTGGTCTCACTTTTACGTGTGTTTTGTTTAGGTTTGATATTTGTTAGGGTGATATTATCTACCTGCATAGACACATTTTCTCCCCATACAGAATTCTAATATTTCTTTTGCTGTTCTTTTTTGCAGCCAACATATTTACGAAATACTGCGTGTATTTCAATTCAGCATGTAAATTTAGCTTCTAGAATTGTACATGCTGCTAGAGAAACCCTAAACAAATGAGTAATTTTTCTGTTTATCTCCCCTTCACCTTATTTTTTTCCCCGTGAATAAGTTCTTTTCTGTGTTGTGTCTGTGATTTTCTTTTAATCGTTTTTTTTTAATCACCTGGGCTTTGCAGTTAATTACATTCCACGGAGTCTCTTCATCTGTTTCCTAGAACGCTGGCAGATTTTTTCTAAGTGAGTGAGAAGGCACACATGTAAGCCAGGACTGGTGAGAAGGGCTTCCTAACCTTGCAGTGATAAGAATGATACTTTATATGCAGCATGGAAATTTTGCTACGTTCCTATTGAATATAGAAATCACCCAAAGAAGAATTCTGCAGGAAAGATGGCTTTTGTCCTATCAGTGTCTCTTCTCAAGGTTCCTTACCTATTATAAATATTACGGCCATCTCTGCAGAAGCTGTTGTTAGGCCATGGACAGAAACACAGATTTATCCTGGGTAACGTAGATAACGTGGTGCAAGAGCAATCCTCTATTTGAATGGAAACAAATCAGTAGAATGGCAAAAATATATATATATTGAATTTCCACACCTTTACAAAAGCATGTTTGAAGAAGGCAAATGGGTGGGGAAAGCAAGATATTGTTAGTGGGTCGAAAAGAGCCTGAGGTCTTCTTTTTTTTTTTTTTTTTTTTTTGCCATCATGAAATTAAATACTTTTAGTAACTACTGATTAGGGTTGTGGTGGTTAAAGTGAAGAGTGTGGGAATGGCTTATCAGAGGAATAACAAAATAAAAGGCTTTGGTGTTTCAAGTTGTCAATTCCTTGAATTATTCAGCATTTTGACCATATAAATAGCAATTATTTGCCTTTTTCAGTGCTGAAAAATAATCTTTCATATTCAAATATTTAAATATACAGAGCCGTCATTGGGGCAAAAAAAATTCTAATGTCAGAACAGATTTTTATACAAGGAATAATTTGAAAGTGGTGGATTAGTTTCCACCTTTTGAAACACAGTGCTTCCTATAATCTTCAAACATTATTTAGGATAATAGAAGCCATCATCCTGGTTCTCAAATGTTAGCACTTCCATTAGAATTTGCAGCTACCTCTTATTTTTTATATTAAAATACAAGGCTTAAAAGGTATTATCTTACTAAAGGGGGGCAATTGTAGAGATGATTTGATTGAATAAAGGAAAAAGCTGTACAGGCCTTTTAAGATCAAGGATGTATTGATGGAAAGCTATCATTAGAGACAATTAATGTTCTCCAAGGGAAGAAATTGATTATGGACAAAGATGGACCCTAAGGAGCAGATATGTCTTAATGCTCTAAAGCCTTAAGGATTATGCATTTCATTCACAGCATCTGTATTTTAACCCTTTGTAGTAACTAAAATACTAGCTTATTCTTGCAGAATGGCATAAATTGTTAAAAAAAGAAACATTGTGCCTTGTAAAAGATATTCATAGTGACTGACATTTGATTCTTTAAATAATAATAAAATAATTAAATTTGTACCATCATTTCTCTACGTTGCCCTTTAGAGTAGAGTGAGGCATAAATATACAGAAGAAATGAAATTAGACAGTGATGACCATTCTTCAACATTTTGGAAGTATGGTAATGCCCAATAATTACATTAAAGATGTGCTTTCATTCGGAGCCCCTGAACTTCATCTGCATTTGTTTCCAAATAATATATCCCTTTAACTTTCCTTGTCCTTTCTGTAGATCTTGTACAAAGCATTCATCATGTTTTTAGCCAGTCCCCAGCAGCCGTGGATCACAATCGGGTACTTAATAAGGTGGCAACCCCACTGGGAACATTTCACATAATTATTCTTAGCAGAAAGAAGATTGTTATGTTTTTTTTTTTTTTTCCTTTCTGAGTTTGGCAAAATTCCAAGTGATTTGTTTTGGGCTCCTAAAAACCAGTTATATACCATTGGTGAATGATACTTCATGTATAGTCAGTATCCTCCCTTGCCTGTAGAATGCAATATTGCAGACCAGCAGAGTCAGTTTAATTGTACACTTGGCCTCCTCGGATCTGGGAGCAGCTCCAGAACAAGTAGATGATGCAAACTGCTTTTTGGCCACAAATTTCAGAGGGTGTCAGTCTGAGCATGGGAATGTTTTTAGAAATCAGTCTCTCTAAGACTTCACTGCACTCTCTAACAGAGAAATATGATTATTGCTAGATAATTAGGAGAAACTCACAGATGGAAGTAGTAAATAGTTTATTCAGAGAGCTCCATGATTTTAAGTATCAGGCAGGGGAAGGGACGTTAGAGCCTGGGCCCTCACTTTGGGCTTATAGAGTTTAGAAATAACTTATTTAGTTAGTTTACATCATTAAAACAATTAAAATTCTTATAATTTAAAGGCATATCTCGATACTTTGGAATCTTAAATATTATGTATTCACTGTTTTTTTCCAAAAATTTCAAACAATTTGGAAATTATTTTAAAGAGTAGTGGGTGAATATGCATGGTATATTCTATGTTGGTGACTATGTGAGTGGCTTTTTCTGGTAAGACAAGCATCTTTACATGTGAGAAGATAGTTCCCTATATGGTTCTTTTAACAACAACAAAAAATAGAGCACAAGACATTATATATCGAAAGGTCTAAATTAAAGAAAGATTATGGTTAATTTTTCTTATAATTCTGATAAAAAGAGGGAAAATGTAGGTGTTTTGTCTATAATTTTCATTGACCATGTTGCTGGTGAGAAGTGGCATTATACTAAGGGCCTTTTAGAGAGGGAGTATGGTTTATGAAAAGAGTGAGAATAACTAAGTAAAAGCTCCAAACTAACTAAATGCTGCTGAAGTTTTGAACTTGAATGCCTGGGGAGATAGTCATATCATTAATAAAAATCAATGAGGGAGAAGAATGAGCTAGGCTGAGGCATTTTGTTTCTGAGGGTCTGGTCAAATCCAGGCAGAGATGCCCAGCAGGCAATTGAAAAAAAGCCTGGAGTTTAGGAGAAAGGTCAAAGTTTAGAATATTGATTTGGAGATGTAAGAAAGAATTAAAATGGTAAGAGAAAGAACGCAATAATCTGTGAAATAAACCCAGAGAGAAGAAACTTTCAGGGACAGAGTAGTCAGGTGCCTAATATGACCCAGGGAGAAGAATGAGAACCTAGAAAAAGGCTGTTGGGTTTGACCATTGCTAGCTCAGTAGTGGGCTGGAAGTCAGATCTGCTTAGATTTAAATCCTAATTCCCCAATTATTAGGGGAATTTTGCACCCTTGAGGAAGTTAATCTCTCTAGGCCTACCTAGTTTGTTCCTCAAAACAACCCTGAAAAGTGGTGAAGTTATTAGGACACAACTGAGGTGCAAAGAAGTGAGTAACTTCCCCACAGGAGCACAGCTAGTAATTACTGGATAGGAATTAGAACCACCACCCACTAATCTTCTTCCTGTTTCACAAATCAGTACCAGAGATGCAGGAAAATTAAACAAAGTGATTAAAGAGGCAGAGCCAAGATCTGAACCCATGCCCATCTGATTCTCAACTAATATCTGTTCACTATATCCTTTCCAATTACTGACTATGAGATTTTGGAGAGGGGACAACTTATAGGGATCAAAAATACTGGATCATATGATATCACTTATATGTGGAATCTAAAAAAAAAAAAAAAAAAAAGACAAACGAACTTATTTACAAAACAGAAACAGACTCACAGGCATAGAAAACAAACTTATGGTTCCCAGGGATGGGGAAGGGAGTGGGAAGGAATAAATTGGGAGTTTGAGATTTGCAGATACTAACTAATATATATAAAATAGATAAACAACAAGTTCATACTGTATAGCACAGGGAACTATATTCAATATCTTGTAGTAACTTATGGTGAAAAAGAATATGAAAATGAATATATGTATGTTCATGTATGACTGAAGCATTATGCTGTACACCAGAAATTGACATAACATTGTAAACTGACTATACGTCAATTTAAAAAAAGTGTATATATATATATAAAATACTGGACCTATTGGCTTAAAGCAGCTCAGTTTAGTGACCTGTGACCTTTGTGGCCTGACTATGTTGGAAAATCCCAGAATGTATTTTCTGGTCCAGCTGCATCGGCATCATCTGGGAACTTTTTAGAACTGCAGATTGTCTGCCTGGCTCAGATCTGCTGACTCAAACTCTGGGAATGAGACCTGGCAATCCATGTTTTAACAAGCCCTCTAGGTGAGATTCTCGTATGTGCTAAAGACCAAGAACAACTATCTTAATCTAACCTTGCTTCCAGATAACTCTATTTCTATTGGTGACTGTTGCCAAGTGGCCAGGTGGATCTGATTGTGGCTGAAACTGTGGTTCCCATCAGAATCAACTGAGAAGCTTTAAAGGTTAGTGAAATCTAGGTGCCATTTTCAGAAATTCTTATTTAATTGGTCTGGGGTGTGGCCTAGGCGCTGGGATTTCTAAAACTTCTCTGGGTGATCTTAATGCATAGCAAAGGCTGGGAACTTCTGGTCTAGAACTATTATTCTTGAACTTTAGTATAAAACAGATTTCACTTGGAGAGTTGGTTAAGAGGCAGATTGTTGGGCCCCCTCCTCAGAATTTTTAATTCAGTAGATCTGAGATGGGGCCAGAGAATTTATATCTAATAAGTTTCCAGGCGATGCTGATGCTGCTGGTCTGGGGACCACACTATGAGAACTGTTAGTCTGGAAGTTCTGTGTTCACTTTGGGAGATGTGATGAATGGAGCTGGTAATTTCGATCAGAGAGCTCCCATTCCTGCCTCCAGGCCTAAGTGAGAGTTCCTGCCGAAGTGTCCTGGTGATGCCTCCATGTCTGTATCTCATTGGCAGGGGAGACTTGGTCTGGAAATACATTCACCTGGGCAGGGCTTCTCAAACTTCAGTGCGCCGATCACTAAAGGATCTTGCTAATGCAGGTTCTGGATTGATGGGTCTGGGGCAGGCCTGAGAGTTTGCATTTCTGACAAGCTCCCTGGAAATGCTGATGCTGCTGGTCCATGGACCACGGTGAGCAGCAGGGCACTGAAAGAGTGATTTTCAAACTTGCCTGAGCATCCAGATCACCTGAGGTGCTTTTACTGTAGGTTTTTGGCTTCACCTGAGTCCTACCGAATCAAGCTATCCAGGGAAAACAGCCTCGATCTCATATCGGAATCTTTGGCAGTTTATTAATTTATTCAAAAACATTTATTGAGCATTTACTCCATGTTAGATGCAAACAAAGCAGATGAATAGTTCCTGATCTCATGGGGCTTATATTTTAGTCAGAGAAACAAACAATAAATACGTTTTTTAAAAAGGTAACTTTTGATAGTGACAACTGCCTCAAAGCACACAAAGCAGGGTTCTGTGTCCAAGTTCTGCGGTGGAGCAATATTGGATAGGGTCTTCAAGAAGGGCCTTCTAAGGAGGAGCCATCCTTGTCTCAGTTTATGTGGAGACCAAGGGGAAGGAGAAGCAGAGGCTCTGAGGCTTGACTGAGCTTGGCCGATTGCCAGGAGTTTAGAGGAAGTGGGGGTCACAAGTAGAGCGATTGAGTGCCCCAGTGATTTTGATACTTCCTCAAATTTGAAAAATACATCTAAACTCCTTACCAGCTGTCAGAGAATAGTGTAACACTTGATGAAAACATCATCAATCATCCCATCATTGGTCCCTAGAGGAGGAATGTGGACGTTATATAGCCCCCTCATGACCAATAAAAAGAAATCATCTCTGAAATCCGTAGGGATAAAATCACAATCATTTCCTACTAATGATTTAACTATGCAGAAGTGACTATGTACACAGAAAGCAGCAAAAGTTTCAAAGAACTATATTCCATTTAGAGAATGTTTCTACGACTTTGAGGGTCCCATAGCATGATAAATACTTTTTGGAAGGCTTGTGTTATTTACCGGAAAGACTGTGTTATTAAAAGGAACAAGAGAAATTAAAAGAGTCAAGACAAAAAATTACAAACAAGGAAAGAGTAAGTGGAGCTTTCTCAGGTAGGAAGTCAGCGCATATGTTTTTAGCATTATTACAGAATTGTTTTCTGGCTACTATTTATGGCTATTATTATAGATAATATTTTTAAGAGCTTACTATTTCCATAAATACTGCATTCAAGAACTACATAAATGGTAGAGGTAAAATAAATAAAAAGTCTTTGGGCAGAGGCAGCTTTCACCTATATTATTTTTTTCTTCAAGCTGTGAGTACTCCTTAATTACGAGTTAAAAAAAAATTTAAGATTGGTAACATATGTTGTTGTCAGCATGTATTTAGCACCTGCAGAAATGAACATGAAAAATGTGACAGCACATAGGTGGAACACCCACTGCGTTGACTGTGAACACTGTCAACAAATTTTACTTTGTTAATTTTTTCTTATTAAAAAAATCCAAGAAAAGAATTTAATAGTGCAGGTGTTCAGAACATCATGGCAAGATGACATAGTGAAGGGGGAGGTTATAAACCTTTAGCATGAAAGCTGGGTTCTGGAATTGTGAATCTTTAAGTTTTGCTTCTCACACACTTCCCTCTATATTTCTTAAAAAAAAAAAAAAAAATCCTCCCTGCCTGTTGGTCTTGGCAGCCTCAGTGGTCCAGGAAGGCATTTCTCCTCTGAGTGAGGGTGAGCAGCAAGCCAGAGCGTGGATCAGCTCACCGACAGGACCGCGCACCTTAAGTAGCCTTTTCCAGAGGGTTAGAATTGAGGTGTTCCTTTTGCACTTGGTTTTATAATAATGAAGTTGTAATAACTGTAGATAAGAGGTCCTATGTTAGCCACTTCCAGAGCAGAGAGGTTCTATGAGTGTAAGTTCTGTCTTGTGAACTCTGGTCCCTCTTACTTGGAGCATCTGGTGACTGGCATTCCTCACCATGCAGTGCTGGGCAGAGAGCAAGCCCCTGGAAATCCTTCCTGAATGATGCTATGCCGTCTTCTGATCTCACTGTAGAATGAGAATCTTGCAAGTTGCTTTCCATGATCTCCCCTTTATTGGTGATTTCATTTCCTAATTCTATAAACCCGTTTTCTCAACAGGAATGGATAGTATTTTTCATTTAAAGAGACTTAACACAACACTGTAAAATGACTATAACTCAATTTAAAAAATGTTAAAAAAAAGAAAAAGAAAAAAAGAGACATTTTCCCCAAAATGAATTTGCCTAGGTTGAAAATATATTACTAGTAGGTGCATTAAGTTTTACTTCGAAACTTTGAAATTCTGAAAATTTCAGAGTGCCCACAGGATCTTCCCCATCCTCCCATCCCCCTCCTTCCACCCTTTTGTGTTGACCTGACTATGGTTAATTCTGGTAGCTTATTAAAAAAAAAGTCATAAACCCAAAGTATTTCAGGGAC
Source organism: Camelus dromedarius (assembly GCF_036321535.1). Lineage (NCBI taxonomy): Eukaryota > Metazoa > Chordata > Mammalia > Artiodactyla > Camelidae > Camelus > Camelus dromedarius. Next base: position 49,151,802 of record NC_087437.1, read on the forward strand.
ACAAAATAGAAGGATTTAGTTTAAGTTTAAGTTTAGCCAGATCTGTTTTCCCCCAGGCCCAGCAAAGGCTCTTGATTAAGTCACGACTCTGGCTGCGTAGGGTGGGAAACCTTTGTGCTTCTCACAGCCAAGGGAAGACCCTGGAAATGATACATTTTACACCTTTTAGATGAGACTTGGGAGCTAGAAAGCACTTCACTCCCATCCCTCTGGGACGAAGAATCTGTTTGCAGTAATCACTGGCAGTGTTGACAGAGTGTTCAAAACCATCTGCTCGAGGGCAAGTGTTAACTCTATCAAATCCTAATATTTTAAGCACACTGATCCCCAGGCCCTGGAGACCTCCTGACAGAGCTCTCCTTGGGCTGTGTGGCAGCCTGCCATCAATTATTACCCTACTGCAGCAAGGCCTGATTCACCAGCCAAAACTCCGTGAGGAAAGGCCATTAGAGTGACAAATGCAGCAACAGAAAGAATCCACTTCATTCAGGTCTTGTTAGTTACTATGAATCTGAGGCTTTCTGATTCTTTTTGACAAGAGTTTCTTTGTAATACATATATTTTGCCTTTAAATTTACTGTCTTTAAGTGGGCTTTTGCTTTTTTAGGCCCAATGCATACCATCTTCTGTATGGGTTTTATAAATTCACGTAGACTTATTGTGCACATAATTATGTACAAATAAGCATACAGACAAATCTATATCACCAGATTTAAATCTTTTACCAAAATTACCTAATAAAACAAAATTCAGCTGGTAGATTTTTGGTATGTTACTCACAACACTTAATGGCTGTCATCAAGTGGTTTAAACTGGTCAGAATATTTATTTAGTGTTAATATAGCTTGCTGGCACAACTGTTCCTCAGTGTTTCAGAATTAAAAGTGTATTGAGCAACTTTTAAAAAGCATATAGCAATAAAAACATTATAAAGCCCAATGAGCTGAAAATACTGCCTTCTCAAAAGGAAGCCAGTTTAAATTTTCAAGGACAGATCCAAGCTGTCTTCCCCCATAAGGACCCTACTAGAAAGGAAGTGCTCTGCCCTGACCATCTGTGAGAACATCTCCCTATTCTCCATCCTTGTCAGAGACATTTCAGTAAAGCTGATGTTATTTGCCATAGTAGCTTGGAGGGCTTAAGGGAGATACTGAGAAGAAACCCAACACTAAGAGAAAGTTCTTAGCCACAAACCTCCAAAAGCTCAAATGTGACATTTTTATTTATAAATTTTTTGTGTGTGAGAATTTCATCCTATGCCATCTACCAGGCCAGGCCAGTCCATTGTAGGTATTCAATAGATAATATATGTTCTGTAAATAGATATAGGCTTTGCTGTACTCTAGCACTAATATTATCTGGATTTATGTTCCAGGTATAAAGGAGAGTAATTGGGGGAATTCTGTGGTTATGATCACTGCCACGACCAATGTACCCCTATAGCTTACAGTCACTGATTGTGTGCTACCACATGCCAGGCACTTTAAACTTATTATCTTATTACCTAACTAGATCAGCTATATTAACTATGTCCTGTTATTATTATTATTTTTATTATTAGCCCCATTTCAGAGATAAGGAAACTGAGGCTAAGAGAGCTGTGTCGATTGGCCAAGGTCACACAACTAGTAAGTGGTAGAGTCCAGAATAGAACCTAGGCAGAAAGTTCCAAAGCTCATCTTCTCAACATAATGCTGAACTATCTCTAAAAGAGAACTGTTTAATGTCTATGAAATTCTTGGAGGTCAAAGAGCATAGATAAGACTGTGTGTTTTCTTCTAGACTCCCACTGAATGCCATCCACTCATTTATTGGTCAGACATTTATTGAGAGCAGAGGACAGGTGGAGATTGGCCTCAGAGTCTAGAGCAGAGGTTCTTAGCTTTGACAGTTGCATATCCTTTTGAAAGTCTGGAGAAAGTTATGAAATACCATCCCAGAAAAATGCACAAATCCACAATTTTGCATTGGCAAGTATTTTCTCTTTGGGAAGGTGTGCAGAAGGCGGGGTGGTGTTTGTGAACTTCTAGAAGTTGCCATGTAATGAAACACAGCTAAACCTATAGTAGACATTTAAAAAAAAAAAACTTCTAGGGTAGTACAAAGAGAACATTTGGTAACTGCTTGGAAAAGTCAGGAAAATGAATCTTACAGTTCTGTGCATTAAACAATTAGACTGAAACCTACGCGTAGGGTCCCATCTCACCTAGCACCTAAGAGCTCTGTATTTTAATTGTTCCAGCTAAAGATGACCTTCAAGACTTCTCATTTGATAGTTTCTGAGCCTGATTTTCATTAGATGATGCAATATTCTATTATTTTATATTTATTTCTGCCATCCAGAGAACACTGTGTGTTGTTCTCAGTATTCAGTGTTTTGTTGTAGTTCTCATTTTAACTGACTGTGTGTCTTTGTCTTTCAGTGTGTGTGTGTGTGTGTGTGTGGGTGTGTGAGACAGACAGAGACTTGGTGAATGCATAAACATGCTAATTTACTCATAATTAGGAGTTCTGGTTAATAGAAGCTCTTAGATCATCCGGGCTTCTTATATCAGTTGCTTAAGGTTTCTGAGCTTTAGTTTCCTCATCTAAACAAGAATACTTATTTTTCAGGGTTATTGTAAGCATTAAGATAATGTGGGAAAAAAGAATCAGTACTTTACCAGGCACACTTTAAATGCTCAATGAGTATTAATTCCCTCCTCTGTTCTCTTTCTCATTTTGGATTTTTCATTTGCTATTTTTAAAGGGAAACAGTGTTAGTAACCTTGGTTCACAGGGAAGAAAAGGGAATGTAATGGTATATTCATATAAAACTCTTTGGAAAAAAGAGTACCTGAAAATTAACTTGGGTTTATGTTTGATTATTGTGCCTTTTGTGATTACTTACGATTAGGCTACTGAAAAAAAAATTCTATAGTTGAAATAATAAGCTGGCATAATGTTTACTACTTAAAGATTTTTGAAAGGGTGATTTTGCCTTTGCCTATATCTTGAGGGCTAGCCTTTTGGAGTTCTTCTTAAATGTGTAGAGTTCCGCAGTGAAGCTCTTTCCCTCAATATGCTACCATTTATTCTTTCAAACACCGTTGTGAGAGTGACATGCAGCACTGTCCTAGGTGCTGAATGGGCTATCAGGAATTAGAAGAGCTGTAGGCTCAATATAAGACTAGGTGACCATGAGCAATAATTTTTATATGTTTATGTGTGTACAGATAACAATTGTTCCAAAGAGTGTTCTGTGCCTCTGACAGTGGAATTTAGGATTGGCATACAAAACCACTCTAAAATTCCAGCTTTAAAAATTAAAGAAGATAAATATAAAACATGTACTAATTGACAATAGGCTGTAAAGCCCTATATTAATGCAAAGAACTATTATTATCTCAATTTCCAGGATGATCCCCAGGAATAAAATGAGGATCTTTATAAGGTGTGAATGTTTTTGTTTTTTGCTTCTTTACTTTAATAGTAAAGAAGTTTACTCTGTTTTTACTGTAAACAGTAGCTTCCAAAAGAACAGAGCATTCAGCTTTTTCCAGATGGATTTCTTTTTTTGAAAGGTCTTCTGAGGAGTGTTAATTTGTTACTCACTCTTATTTACAAAATGTGTTCTACTCTCTCTGTTGTCTAGGAATTCTGTCCTTTCAAGAATCTTGACTCTTGGTCATTTGGATTTTCCTGAATGGCGGGAAGTAGGAGGTAGCATTTACCTGTAGAGGGTGGGAAGGAGAGAGTCCCTGATGCCACTCAAGGAGAATAATAGTACTGGGCATTCCCCAGCATTTTTCATGGTCAAGGTCTAATATAGATGAATGGCTTTACCCTTTGGGAAATGAGGATACAATAGAAGAATTGCCAGCAGGAATATATATCTTGGGTGGGTCTTGATCACAGAGGCCATGAAGGTCCAAAAGGTGCAAATGGAAAATTGAAATGTGTGTTAAATTCTTCTGCAGGCTGTAATGGAAAAGGGGAAATTACCTAAGTCCCCCTTGAGAGTAAGTGTCTCCCTCACTCTGTGTGGATATTTAGGGAGTATTGCAAGCTGTGAACTTCTCTGAGCGCATCTTGTCTCTTGCTTTTTCCTGGCTGAGCCCTTCCCTCTGTTGCTCTGTTCCTCCAGCTGCTTCTGTAAACTCTCCTCTGTGGCATCGCATCCCCCACGGCTGCTCAAATGTGATTCCCCCGAGCCTCTCTTCCTCTCCAGCTGCATCTGTTCACCTCCCCTGCTGATCGATCCACTTCTTTAGCTCAGGGACAGTGAGAGGAAATGATTCCAGCAGCTAAACAGCTTTTATGCAGAGAGAATATTTAAATATTCTCAGTTTGCTTGATTCCCCTTCACCTCATGCTATGATCAGAGGTTAATGGAGACAGTTTGGGGCTTCTCTCTGTTGGTACAGACCGGAAGACTTTCAGAATTGAAGGCCAAGATCTTGTCATTACCTTTCTCCAATTCACCCCCAAACATATATATTCATTTAAGAGAATAGAATTATTTTTCTTTGTCAAAATCCTTCTTTTTACATAGTGGTCCCACACTCCATTTTCACCCTAAATCTGGGTGGGATGCCATCCAAGTCAGAAGCTGTCACTAGTATTTATTGTTTCTAGTGGATAGAGTTAAAAATGAGTTTTGAATTCTAAATGTTTATATCACTTAAAATTAACTTCTGATATGTAAAGTGTATTTTTACAGTGGTACTTAGAGGATATTAAAAAAAATTTTTTTTTGTTTTCTTTGGAATAAGTTTATTTTTGCAAATTTAAACTATGAGACATTGTACAAAGTAACCTGCCAGGCAGGCTTGTCCTGAGTACTAAATAGGGATAGCCTAGCATAGTGCCTGACCCATAATGCCCAGTGAACACTAATTTACACATAGGGATATGTGTACATATACAGATGCATATATATCCTCCACACATCTGTCCAATATACATGTTTATTTTTTAATTGATTGTATGGGATCTCCCTATGTTGTAATGACAGTTTCCTTTTCTATTTCTTTATTCTTAGACATTTATCTTATTTCCATTTTCCTTTATCTCCCTCCCTTTCCTTCCCTGTTTTCTTCCTTCCTTCCACTCTCTTTTCACTTAAAAATTTTCTTCTCCTTCTTTTCTTTTTCCAACCTTTCTTCCTTTATTTTTTACTTTGTCTTGTTACTGTGAGAGATACTGAGAAGAACACCTTGTGTATATTAATCTTTTCGGTGTCTTCATTGTGATATAATCTCCCCAAATTCAATTCCTAGATCAAGGATCTAAACAATGCTTGTCTAGATTGCTTTTCTCCAAAGTTGAACCACATTCTCACATTACTGTACACTCTTGTATATGCCAGGTTCTCCACAGTCCTGCCAATACTGGGTTTTCTTTCTTTTTGCATATTCAGTAAGTTTTAAATGGTACTTTCAAAAGGTCTTTTGTTCTGTTAACAGGGTTATAATTTTCCATTTGATAATTTTATATTTAAATTTTCTTATATGTAAACTATCTTGATACTTATACTTCTGATTCAGCAAAATCTGGGTAATTATGTAATATATTCCTTTCAAAGTATTACATATTTTGAGTAGTAACCCAACCAGGAAATATTGAGTGTCTATTTTGTGCTAGGCATTGTTCTAGGAACAATAGGGAACTGGGATACAATAGTAAATGACATTGCCTCTGGCTACCAGGAGGTTTAAGAAATTTATCTAATAAAAGGTGCCAAGTATACAAACAAAGTGCATCATAGTGTAGCAGGTATTATGATGAAATACATGAAGGGTTCAGTGAAGTCTCATAGAAAATGGAATGATTAATCAAACCAGGGATTAAAGAAAGTTTTTATCATGAAGAAACTTTTACCAGTTCCATTTGTCATTTTTTTTTTTTTTTATTTTCTTAGATCTGTGTCTCTGTTGGTTGTTCACCAAAGCAATTCCTTTGCTTTCCATTTACCTGGTAATACCACCAGCTCTTATGACTCAGTGATATACATATAATACCATACATGTGTGCAACACAACACATGTTAGCATCATATACTTTTTAGGGTTTAAGGTGAAAGTAGAATATGATTAATGCTGAAAGGAACATATTTACTCATGGCTTTATTTATTTATTTGAATGCCCGATTAGTGGTCATGCACAGTCTCGGGTTTGAGGTTGATTATCTCAAACCTACCCGCCACGGGACTCTTAGATACTCCTACCAGGAGGTCCATGGGATGACCTCATGGGAGGGTGTCTTAGGGAGCATAGTGGACTCTGAAATGTGTCTCCCTCCAATCCGCCACTCCTGAGGACTCAAACAACTGCACAAACTCTGGTATAAAATATTCAGCCCTTTCTGAATGGTAGTAATGCCAAAACATCCTGAGTTACAGAGAACAGAGTTTATCTACTTTTGTTTTCTCCTGGCTTTAACAGATCATTTTTTGGGTGGATCTATCATAGGTACTCAAAAACGGCTTCAACACTTTGTCAAACTGGTTGGGTTTAGCATTTTTTAAAAAGAGCCTGTGTGAAAACGTCCTTTTTTTTCACCTTTGGAGACCTACATTCACTTCCCATCTTACTATTTCTCTTCTTTTCATACTTACTTTTCTCAAACATGGTTATGTTAGTCCATGAGCTGCTTGAGGGCAGGGGTTCTGTTCTGTCTTTGTATCCCACACACATAGCACTAGGGCTGGCTCACAGGGGGCCCTCAATAAAGCTTTCTGTATGAATGAAACATGCCTTCCTTATCTTTGGGATTACCCTAGATATTGCTCTTCTTTTTCTTAATGTCCAATAATAGTAACATGTCTCTATGTACCCAAATTTCCAACTCCTAACCCAACTCCATGCAAGAGAATTGCTTCGACTCCAAGTGTTTGTATGTCCACTAGAGGGCACTGTTTTGTCAGAGGCTGTTCCAGCCTTTCTTCAATACCAGGAGAGATACTTTAACTTTGTGATCCATCCCAGTTTCAAGTTCCTTCTACCCTTGTTAGTGAATGACTCTGAGCTTTCCATCATAACTACACTTGCAAAATAGAAGCATGATAGTAAATTGTGATTAAAAAACAATTGTAATATGGTTAGATATTAGCTAATATTACTCATGGATGTGATAAATATGTATTTAATAACAGAAGGGCATATACTGAATAAGAATGCTCATATACCTTAAGGTCATGCCTCTGTTCTTAATTATTTTTTTCAGATTTACTTCTGACCAAAACTAGAAAGGAAGTGAAGTTTTCATTTGGTCTCCAATTTCATGTTTGCATTTACATAATAAAAGCATTATATCATGACAAGAAATTCCAAGCTAAACACATTATATCCAGATTCCAAAGGTAACTTCAGTGGAAATTTGTTTTGATGGAATGACTATCAAGTCTGCTGCTATTTTTTTAGCTATAAAATTTACATTTTATGAAAAGTTTTTTCTTCACTCACTTCTCATCCCACAGAACTGTCTTTAGGCAGAATCCAGTGAGTTTCCTCGGCTTTAATATCAAACAGTTCAAGTTTGCAAATATTTCCAACTTACACGTGAATCAACACAGGGGATATGTGAGAAGACAAAGCTGCTTGCACTGTCAGCTAGCTTCCAAACACATCATTAACCCAGTGGTGACTCGCGAGGCCCCACTGGAGCTGTCTAAGGAGGCTGCAAAAGAGGGAGAAGCCAACAGGGAAGGTATCTTTCCCAAGTGTAAAATCTTAACTTGGAATCCTATCATAGAATTGGGAAACAGTAGGGCCCAGTCCCCTATCAAATATTAGGGACAGACATAAGTAAGAACTCTTGGGGTCTTCTCATGAGAATCTATAATAATCTGCCAGTAAATTCTCTTTTAAATTACACTTAAAGACTTAAAAAAATAAAAGTGGGCATTTTTTGGTGCCAGGCTGAAAAGTCATTTGTGAAGTGCTTAATTAAGCTTACTCTGATTAAAAATGTAGGCTTAAGTATCTGTTGATTTTGTGACAGGCTGTAGATGTTAATTGTCTTGATTGGTTTTATTTTGTATTCCTAGGACAACAGGATTATATATGCATAACTGCGGCTGGGGAAAAGGAACAAAAATACAATTTAAATAAAAAGAAACATCTATTTCTTAAGTTAGCCAGATGTTACCAAACCACATATATAGGAAGCATTAAGCCTGAGAGAAAAATTTGAAAGATCTAGAAAAGAAAGAAAATGAAGTTCTGTTCCCTCAGAATTTATATCCAGAAGAAATGGATGATAGGTTTTTTTAATGAACTTTATTTGAAATCTAGCTTCCTACTCAATAATCCCACCATTTGGACATTTGTAAATGACACTATTCCTCTTAAATATTATACTTCTTTTCTGGAAGGCTTTATGACTTTTAATGAGAGGCGAAACCATTTCTTTCCACCTATTTGATGTAGCAGATTATTTATGGAGCCAACATGTTGACACACTAGAAACTGTAAAAAATGAGGCCTAATAAGGTTAATTGTCATCTGAACCTTCCTCTGTAGGCTGCAATCTGTGGGCTTTGATTGTTTCTCTGGGGGAAACTCTGCCCAGATGGTGAAGTCCTCAAGGCCCTGACCCACAAGACGCCTGCAGAGATGGAGAACAAGGTGCTTCTCCACAGACTAATTAATTTACTAGTATAGCACCTGTTCCAGAATAGATAGGGCTGGAAGCGAAAGCAGTCCCTGGGCACAGTGGCAAGCTCGCGGGTAAATGGATTTCAGCTGATTATATTAAGCTGATGCTTTGATCATCTAAAGGCGTTAAAATGGAAATATGTTTTTTCTGGCTGTTGGCCTCCATGAGTGTGGTTTGTATTATTATTATTATAAATGTTCAGTAGTAGGAAAGGCTGTTTTAGATTTCAGCATGTCCCACTTAAAAAATGCACAGTACATTTGTCTATTTCTTTTTCCAGTTTTAGAAATGCATGTTGTCATATAGCTGCACCTTTTAAACAATTCTGCTTTCTTGTTTCCCTTTTATTCCAGCCAAATTACTAGCTGGAAATCAAACACCAGCACAGATTCCTTTTAGCTGGAACGTTTTATTATGTACTCACACCTTTAATTCAGTGTGTGTAATTAGGCTTTAATCAGCTGAACACTATTTGTGAAAAAATATCAGACACTTCTTTAAGTGAAATTCTGGTAAAGTCATGCTATTAAGCTTTGGTGACTAGTTACTGGCATGAATAAATCCTTGAGTAAACAAGGCTTGGTAGTAAATGGATTTATAATGTGAGTCTTTCTGCACTCAATTTCACTTTATTGCCTCTTTGATTCCCAAAAGGATTAGAAGTAATTTTTCCAGTCCTTTAGATGCCATAAAACTGTTTCCCTTTCCAAATTAACACTATGATCTTCCATGTAATGTGTTTGGCAAACATGAGGAATTTATAAGGCCACCAGTCTGATGATGCTGCACAGTAACGGAGACACAACTATGATGCCTTAGATGTCATGGCCTTACGGTGGGCAGCTTTCACCAAGGATTAGAAAGATGAGTTCTTTAAAAATAGAAAAATATTCTTGGTCATAGGGAAGACAGCTTAAAGAATGCTAATTATTTGGTAAGTTCAATGATTTGAACTGTCTCTGTTACCATTATGTGTTGAATTCTGACATGGCAACAGTGGAGTGCTAGTAACATTACATGATGGGTAAACTTGGGTCATTTTTGAAGGAAGATATCACACGGAATGTGAAAATGGAGCAAGCACACAAATTTAGCATGTTATCTTAGGGCTTATTTCCAGATGGTCCTCTCGCGTTGTGTCCTTAAAATTTTTGGAACTGTGTTTTGTGGGAGAAATTGAAATTTTCATGGCTGCTTTTTCTTGGTTTTCTCTTCCAAAACCCCAAAAGCATCTTTAAAATATTTGTTTTAGTGGATTATTTTAATATACATTCTTTTTGAAAAATAAAAATGTCCAAAAATGGACAGTGAAAATAATTCCCTGTTCCACTCCTGCCCTGATCCCTCCCTTCAGGTCGTCTCAGTGACCAGTTGTCTTTGTGGCCCTCCAGGTGTATTTTAGGGGTGCTTGGCATAAACCAGAGGACATTTGGGTTGTTTCCAGGAACTTGCTTCTAGAATTGCTGCTGTAATATGCCTGAACGTGTAACTCTGGGCCAAATGCACCTGTAGTCTATACTTCTAGAAGTATAATTACTGGGTCATAGATTGCATTCATTTTGAATTTGGTTAAACGTAAAGCTGTGCTCCCAATGTGATGTATGAAGGCAACTTCTTCCCTATAACTGGCTTTGCTTTTTTCCCCAACCTGAAATTTAAGTATTGTATCTTATTTTAATTTGCATTTCTTTAATTATGACTGGGGTTGAGTATCTTTTCAGATGATTAAAAACCACTTCATTTTCTTTCGATGTGAACAGCCTGTTCATGTCCTTTGCCAGTCTTTCTATTTGGCCATCAGTGTTATTCTTGTGGGATTGAAGAGCTCTCTATGGAATAAGGAAATCAATCGTCTGTCTGCCAACGCGCAGCATTTGTCATTTCAGTGGCATTTCCCCTCATATCTGTCGTCTCTCATTTACCATGCCTTCCATTCCTCCTCTTTTATCATCGGTAGTCTGGATTTAGAGCTGCTTAGTAACTCCTGGAAACTAGAAATGATCATGTCATGGGAAAGGGGTTAATTTAGGTGGTTTTCTAACTTTGACTTTTGATGAAGTAGGAGGAGAAGGACTGAAAGAGCAAAATTAAAAAGAGGGTGAAGTGACTTTAGTGATTTGAAAGAGGGGCTTTTATACTGACAAGACCTTGAAAAAAATAATGTTTGTACAAAAAAAGCAATTTATTTTACCCGTAATTTCCTGCTTTCTTTTGCCATTATTACGGGTATTTGTGTTAGAGTAAGAATTCTCTTCCTAGATGCTTCGGCCATAAAGTCAAATTTCTGTGTTTTGGACATCATAATTTGGGGTGATGAAATGCAAGTGATTGTAGGGCCACAAATTCAGTACAATGACCTTGATCCTGGATGAAGTGGATGGGGGAGAGCAAGGACAGCAGGACTGACAGCTCTTGTTTAAGCACATGTAACTTTTTATGTTCAGCTCCATGTTGATGACAAAGTAAATATGGAGACAGGTTTTAGACATTTATGGTTTTATATCAAAATAAAATTTATTTATTTTTGTCCTGATGTCCTGATATTATCACTGTTACCTTCAGAGTGATGGTTAAAAGCCTGGGCTTTGGAATCCAAAAGCTTGGGTTCAAATTTTGGGTCTTTCATTTCTTAGTTGCATGACCTTGGTTAAATTCTCATCTGTGAAATAGAGATAATGAAAGAAATGACTTTATAGATTATTTTAACAGTAAAATGAGATAATACACGTTCCTGGTATAAACTCCATCAATGTCAGTTCTTACTTTTAGCTTTATTCATTACCAGAGAGTACTTGTAAATTATTATCTAAACTGTGTGATACTCAACCTGATTTAAAGTAAGTGAATGGACATCTGTGAAAGCTTCTTACATGTGCTAAAATATGTTGCAGCCTTCATTACCACATCTGAGTGCTTTCTTGATAAAGTTATTTCATGATATCTTTCTTTGGAATTCTTATCCAAACTTGGTTTAAAGGTGAAAGTGTGATACTGTAGTGGTGTATTCAAAATGAAATTAATCCTGGCAAGGGGTCTCACGTACACTTCATTAGTCTTACAGTGAATATTGGCTAGCTTCCTCCACCTCAGTCCCCATTGCATCCATGTGTTTGCTCATGCTGTTCCTTCTGTTTGAAATGCTATTCCTGCCTTTACCATTCATGTAGAAATATATACATTCCTCTATTTGTCAATGAAATTGGTAGCTAATTTTTATCCTAAGTTACTTCTGTTGATGAACAAGAATAATGCGAAGGAACAGTATAAATTGAATACGACTATCTAGTATTATAAGGGAGACAAGAGTGCTTATTTATTAGTTTTATGTGAGTGACTTTCAATCACTCCAGTCAACATTTCTGATATGAATATTTCACATCAAATGACTGTTATTGTGTTGGTCAGTTTTGTAAATCAGAACCTGTTTGCAGAACACTATTGGGTCAATATATCTTATCATAATATTTGTCAGTACTGAAGGTTTTACAAATTAGTTATTGTGACTAGTCTTCTGTTACCATGAATTTACTGATTAGCTAAGTTATTTACTTTATGTGATTTCATATAGCACAGCACCAGTGTTCCATGACTAAGAGTAAGTACATGGATTCTTGGTATTAAAAATAACTACCACCCATTGTTCTTTTTTATTCTGTCTCTACATGCCCAGAAAATGCCCAGTGGAAAAGATTATAAAGTAGTCACTTAGGAAATTAATTAGTAATATTTACAGGCAAGATCCTACATCAGATCTACTCAATTTATGACAGTTCCTTCATGAGTAATTGCAGCTTCATCAGAGGAAGATCACTGGAATTGTAGTTCCTAACTATAGTTTTCTTCCCAGAGAAACAAAGGAAAATAATGATCAAATACAATTTCTATCTATCAAATAGGAAAGTGTTCCAAAAAAAATTGTCAGTTCTTTAGAATGTGATGATATGAGTACCCTCAATGAATGGCTGCTGAGGCTGTGCATTGGTACAACTTTCCTGGAAAGTAATTTGGCAATGCATATCAAGAAGCTTAAAATGGCCCTCTTGGCAAAATGGTTAATGGAGCACATGCATCTTAGCTTCCCTTCTTTGTAGAGTCCCATTATGTCACCAATGAAATATAAAAATAGGTAAATATCGAGACTATACTGCTATTATAACTACTACTATTACTACTAGTAATACTGTGAACCCAGAATCCCAGATAACAATGAAAGTTGGGAAATGGGTGAGAGAAGGACAAGGAAGAAGTAAAATGTGTTATTTCTCATCTAATTCAGGAGTCATTAGATGCTGTTTCATTATGTGGAAAATTGTGTGTGTTATGTGTGTGTATGTATTAAATGTAAAGGTAATCACTGGAAAAATAAAATCAGAATAGATTGCCAGAGAATAAATATAGGACATAGCAAGTATGGTTCGAGATGCAAAAAATTAAAAAATAAGAGAGTAAAGAATAAAGAAAATAATATAATAGAGAAAATAATAAAGCAGGTAACATTTCAAACTGAAATTCAGTGATGTGGGCCACATAAAAATAAGACAAGTTAAATTTTATTATCTAATTTTTAAATTTTAACTGGTGGCTATAAAAAGGGATGCAGTATGGCAACCAGGGCAGTGGAAGGATTCACTCTCAATGTCCACAGGCATGGCATGGCTGTCACACCTGGCCAAGACCTCTGCTTGTAAGTAACCCCAGTTACCCAGTTACCCAGAAAGAACCCACCAGAATGAGTGGGTTCATACCTTACAGTCTAGAGAGACTTCGAATTAAGTACCCCAGTTAATTGTCATGGAAATTATCTTCAGTAGGTATGCGTGTTTCAACCCCAGGAAAATGTAAAATATGAAAAGGTGAAAACAAATATATGTATGTGTATGTGTATATATATATATATATATGACTGGGACATTATGCTGTACACCAGAAATTGACACATTATAACTGACTATACTTCAATTAAAAAAAAATATGAAGAGGTGAAGAGAATCAAAACTATATATATAAATATTTTTGTGTTAAGAAGGCACATGCACATACTTAATATCTCATGTATTTGGAGTGTTGAAATTAATTTGGTCTGTTAGAGTCTATTTGTTCAAAATTGATTAATTTGGTCTATTATAGCTTTGTAACTCCAAATTAAATGTGCCAAATTATCAATTTGATATGTTAAATTGAGGAAGTGATTTAGATTTGTATTTTAAATTGAAATTACTAAAGTTTAAGCATAACTAAAATAACAATTATATTTATAAATGTAAACAATGAATTTTTTATTTATGCACCTAGGAAGATTGTTAATTCAGACAACTGAAGTACCTAAAATATATATCTGTATGTTAAATGTCTAAATACAGTTTAAAATGTTTGAAGGTGTTTAATTATCTGTAAACATGATTAAACATTACCAAAAGTCCCTTAGAAATGATTGCTGAAATCTGCCAAACTTACAAATAGAATTATAAATTTCTTAAGCTCAAGTTTAAAAATAAGGAAAAGCTAGATTTAAAAAAAATTGTACCTTATTTCATTGAATACGTAAAATTTCTATTTTAAAATAAAAAAGAAACCCAATAGACATTTCTTTATTCAAAAGCCACCTTCAAGGATGAAAACAACAACAAAAATCTCACATCAGTGGATAAATGTAAGAACATGAGTGGCAATATTAATATTAGAAAATATAAAATTTAAGGCAAGAAGCATCAAGGGTGACAAAAGAGATTAGCTTTTATTAATAAAAAGTCTACAGTGAGGATAAAGTCACAAACTATTATGTACAAATAACAGCACTGAGATTTTTTATTAAACAAAAATTTACAGATATATAAGAAAACTCACAGAGATATAAGGGTAGAAGACTTTACATACTACTAGCAAAAGATACCTTAAAACCCTAAAATAAATTGATATTTTTTATCCTGAATTTTCACTTCTAGGAACCTATCCTTATAGATATAATCGGAAATACACACAAAACTTTTATGTGTAAGAATAGTAATTAAGTGTTAGTTATAACAGTGAAAAAATAATTATTTCAATGTCTAATAATTAGGAAATAATCAAATCAAGGTTCATAATTGAAAGGATCTATAAACACCTGAAATTACATACTAAATTTGGTGGCCTGTCCATAACTTTTATCAGCTTCTCAAAGTGCCTCATGTCCTCATAAGAGTATGAATAACTAAATAAAAATTTGAGTGTCTATAGACTGTGAATAACACAGACACTAAAAGGTTTCCAAATAGTTTTAATTCCAAATAAAATTAATTTTAAATAATTTTAAGAATAAGCATAGCAAAATGCTTGTTATGTGCTGTGAAAATCAGAAAAAAACTATATATTTGACAACTGAATAAAGCACATAGAGTACACATCCATAGAAAGAAATATCTATGTAGAAGCTTAAAAAGGCAGAAATTTGGAATTTTCTTTACTGCCTTAGACTTAGCATCTAGAGTGGTATCTGGCATGTAGTAGGTACTCAATAAACATTTCTTGAATGATTAAATGGAAATTTACCCAAGTGTTAATAATGATGGTCTCTAAGTGGTAGGATTATCTTTATCCTGCAATTTTCTAATATTTTTCACTATGTACATTTATTTTATTTAGAATGACAAAAATAATCTTTTAAAAACTGGGTCAGGAATTCCCCTATTACCAATCTTTATACTAAGGAGAAACTATTCTTTTCTTCCTCTAAGACTTCTTTTCCCAAGAGGGGGCAACTGTGGGGTACTCCACCATCTGAGCTAAGTCATATCACCCTTCTGCTTAGGAGTCTTGAATGTTTGCAACCCAAACTTTGCAATCAGAGTCAAAAATCTGGTCCCATCATACCTTTCTAACCGAATCTCCAACTCTTTCATGTTAGAAAAAGCCTTTACCACGTTCATTCTTTGTTTTTAGTCTTTGCTTCCAGGGAGCTTCCAAGACCATTCCAGCCAAATGGTCATCTTGCTCTGCTTCCATACTGATCTTCAAAAATCCTGCACATCCTTGCACTCCCTCATGCTTAGTCTGACTCTCATGCCACGTGAGTTCTCTCTCTGAGGTCCTTCAGTCCTGTGTCTCCTGATTCTTTTGACTCTTAATACTGTATTCTTACGGTTTTTCTGAAATGTTTCATAAGTGTATGCCTTGATTTCTCCGAAGTGCTGGTAAGCCTCATGAGATTGAAGAGAATGATGCTTAATTCTTTATATCTCTTACCAAGCCTGGCACAGTACATTAAACATAGCAAGCACCAAACATATATTTATTGAAAATGGCTAGATGCTGTTCAGTGTTGATAATGATCAGAAAAGTTGAAAAAGGAGAGCTTAGGAGTCAGATAAACTGGGGTTCCACCTCCATCACTATTTAGCTTTGTGATATTACATTAGTGAATCTCTTTGGGCCTTTAACAGCAGTTTTCTGCAGTGATTGTAAGATCTTACTGTTGCCTTCTTGGCTCTGGCATTTACTGTTTGACCTTGGGCACATTATTCTACTTCTCTAAGCCTCGGTTTCTTCATTTGTTAAATAGAGGCCACAATACCAACTCATAGGGTTTTGAGGAGCACTCAATGAAATAAAGCTTGGGAAAGCCCTTCAGATAGTTCAGAGCATGTGATCAAGGCTTGCTCAAAAGATAACAATTATTTTGGTATTTGAGAGGACATCAGTGGCAAAGAAATGATATTTCTGAACCAACTTAATAGACTTTCTATAAATGCTAAATAAGTGCTTAGCATGATTTTGGCTCAATAGGCACTGGGATCATTATTTACTTTCATGTACAGTGGATTAGTAATACCTACTTTGAATAGTTTTTTATTAATTTCAATGGGAAATTAGTGTGATAATGTGATTAATAGATCATAATTTTCTCCTCTTTATCCTTCTTTATTTCTCTTCCCTTCACCCCTATACCCCACCACTAATTTTTGACCAACTTATGTTGGTGTATTGAGCACCTGGAGGACTGTTCAGGTACTCTAGTCATGTCTGAATATAGAAACACATGTGGAGAAATGCTGGTCCTCACTAAGTTTCTCTTCATGTTGTTTGATCCCCAGTAGCATTTACTTTGTATGTGTTATGGCTGAAGATAATATTCAGATTGTAGCAGCATGAGACCAAATGGAACCACAATTCAGTAGTTTGCATATGTGAAAAATGAGACCCAGAGAGGTTCTTTTACTTACCTAAAGTCACATAGCATGGTATCTGTGTATTCCTATGCATTGTGCAGATCTACATTTCCTCTCCTCCCCTGGGCTTTGTGATGACCTGTTATCACTCTCAGGACCCACATAAGACCCGCATAGCATTCTGCAGAGAGCTGCAAAAAACCTGCCTCCTCTTCTGCTGGATCTCCCAGAAAACACATTTAAATAGAAGTACTTTGCTCTTATTTTTTCACCAAAGCTCATGTTATTCATTAAATGGCTATTTAATATAAAGAAACAAATTAAATAGGGGAGGGGAAGAAAAGCATTTCTTTAATTTTCTCCCAGTTGCTTTTTGTGCAGGTGGATTGCTGCAGGAGTCCCCTCTTCTGAAGCCCATCTGGGATGTTAGTTTAGCTCTATTGATGTTTAAGACTCTGTCTTTCATCATAACCACATGCCAAGACAATAAGTAATTGAACCACATGTTTTGCCTTTTTAAAAAGGTGTAATCTCCTTCTGAAGTGTAGAGATGTTTAGCAGGATTTTTCTAATTTATCTGTCATCACACCATGCGGGCTAGGCTCCAAGTCCCGACTGCAGTGTCTCTTTATCACCGTCTTTTGATGAACACCTGTTTCCAGCATACAAATATATCTGCTGAGATGCAAAATTAAAATAATTTTAACAGGATAGGAATAATTAGGAACCTTTTTTTTGAAAGGTCCACCTGTTCCAAATATCAAAATATCACATTCAGTTGCATGTACATCCTTTTATCACTATATATTCTTTATGCTAGATATGAATTTATTTGATAATAATTCTCCACTGATATTCCATTAACTAAAAAAATAAATATTTTCATTTTTAGATATTCAGTTATAAACACAATCACAGTTCTCTATGTTCGTTGAGAGAGAGAAATTCTCTAGAAAGTTATCTCCAAAACTTTTTAAGAGAAGAAACTGTAAATGTTCTATTATTTATGACTGATTGTGCCTTTTGTTAAGGATTTGACTTCTTCATAAATACAGCAAAGAAGATGTGAATCTTAAGTTAATTTTAATAGATATTATAAGGGAAAGATATAAGGGCTCTTATAAGTAAAGATTTTTTGTTGGTTTGGTATATTAATACACTTAAATCAATAGATTTAATATGAAGAATTTAAAATAATTTATGTCACTATATTTAAGGCTTTGCCCATTATGCTTCCTGTTGGCTTTCCCATAAACTATGAGTTGAGTGATTTGTGCCTTCAAAGTGAAATTGTGTAGCATCTGTAATCTTCTGCTTCAGGGGGCCCCCACCAAGAATGACCCTGCCTGCCCTAATATTTAAGAGAAAAGATCCCCACTTCCAAGAATTCATATTAAGAAAAATAAAAGTCCACACAAATTTTTTAAAAATCCAGAGTAAGAGACTTTGATATTACAACAAGCTATGTAATTATGTCCATTTAACATTAGCCATAGTGGTGTTCACTCAGATGAGTAACCCTGTATTTACCCTAACACCCAATAAAGCAAATTCATAGGTAAAAGCCAAGTTAATGAACAAATGTGTTACAAGTCTTCATTTTCAGAAAGTGAAATCTGAACTGCCAGATTTTCGGTTGTTTTTCTGACAGCCATGCAAAAAAGTAAATCACTGGTTCCCTGGCCGTCATAGGCAAAGTTGTCCGGAAGGCATTATGTGGCTGGTTGCTTTTTAGCTGTCGGGGACATTTTGGGCAGTGGTTATGTACACAAGACTAATTACACTAATTAATCCACACCAACATGTGAGCAGTAATCATGTTTTTACAATTAGGATGTAATTTAAAAAAATCCTCAATTGGGTACATTCAGAGACACAGCAGTTTCAGATTTACCATACAATAGGACAAGGCGTTATCCAAATTGAATAAATGTAAATTTCAGGTTGGGCAAATAAATTAATATATGGCAAATGAAACCTACACTTGTGTTACAAATACGCTCTTGCATGGGAGTGATTTTCTGAGTAGGTGTATGGATTGTAGCTTTTGTGGTCATTAAATTATAGGGATCTCTATTCACTTTGCTTAATGTAATGTAGCGACATCACATTACTTCTGTAGCTTTTACTTCTGGTGTGAGTAGTTGTGTTAGGCAGAATAATGGCCTCTGAGAGGTGTCTGTATTCTAATCCTCCACATCTGTGAATGTGGAACCTTACACGGCAAACAGACAACAAAAACAGAAAACAAGGCGTAACGTTGCAGATGTGATTTAGTCAAGGATTTTCAGATGAGTTCATCCTGGATTATTTTAGCAAGCCAAAGTAATCCCAAGGGTCCTTCTAGGTGAAGAGGGAAGTAGGAGACTCAGTGTCAGAATGATGTGGAGTGAGGAAGACTCAACCTGCCTTTCCTGGCTAAGGAAGAGGCTGTGAGCCAAGGCACGTGGGCGGTGTCCAGAAGCTGGAAAAGGGAAGAACACAGCTTCTTCCCTGAACCTCTAGAAAGGAGTATAGCCTTCCCACACCTTGATCTCAGCCCCCTGAGACCTCTAGAATTAAAATACAATGAATCTGTGCTGTTTAAAGTTGCTAGGTTTGTGGTAATTTGTTACAACAGCAATAGAAAACTAATACAGGTTTTTTTTTTTCTTTTCTTTTTTGGCTTCTCAGAGCCTCAGATTCCTCATCTGTAAAGAACTAATAACATTTATTTTTTATAAGAAAAATAAATTTGTGAAATTGCCTTAAAATGTTTAAAACTTTGAAAGATAAGATCTTTTGTAAAAGAAATAAAACTATTTCTAAATTTTACAGTAACTAAGAGACCCTGCCAATATAAGACTTAATCATTGAAAAATCTTCCCCAAATCCCTATCAATTAAGAACTAGTGACTGGAGAACATGGAATATGTCCAGCTTCATTAGAAAGCATCCGTCAGAACGTATCCAGGCAGCCAGAGAAAGGGATTGAGTAAATGACCTGGACAGTATAAAAAGCCAAGAACATAGCTGATGTCAACAGGGCAGCAGAGATTCAACGGACAGGAAATTATCTCAGCGGGGCTGAGGAAAACAAAAAATACTGGGGCTCATTAAAAGACCGAGCTAGATTATTTACAGAAAAAAGTAGCTTAAATGACCTTTAAACACTATTTTCTAAAAAGATGAGTAGACAACTCTTTTTGGTCAGAGGTATTCACACTGAATTATTTTAATTAGAAAAAAAATTGAAAACCATCTTAAATGCCCAACAATTAGGGAATGATTAAGTAAAATATGGTTTAACAATAGGATGGCATGCTATAATTAAAAGTACTTATAAAAAGCTTTTAAAAGCCTTTGGAGGAAAACAAATACATATATGGAGTATAATAGCAACTATGTAAAAATTCTTTTGAAAATCTAGGAGGAAATTCACAAATTAAAATGTTATCAGTGGTTATCTCTAAATGATGGAATAATTATGATGTTTTACTTTTTTTTTTTCAGTTTTTCCTTTTGCCATTTTATAAAATTCACATGCATTACTTTCTATAATTCTCCCCAAACAGCACAAGCTTTAGAAAATTATGCTGTTGTCTTAAGACGATCTTCTAACTGGATAAATTTATTCACTGTTGCTATTTCCTAATTAATGACTGTCTCCTCTAACTTCTAATTTAATCCAGTGACACTGGCTAGCTTCTTTGTTCCAGGCACTTTGCTAGGCAATGTGAAAAATATAACAGTGAATAAAATATAGTAATTGATCTCTGAGAATTTATATTTTAGTGAGCAGGAAATAAAAATAAACTTTACGGTCCAGATTTGACATGTGCAGACAAGATTTGAGGTGTAAAGAAGAATAGGGGAAAGTGAGATCAGGTGACTCATGGAAGAGGTGGGGTCTGAGCAGGGCCTTTATAGATGACTAGGATGTGAACAAAGAGATTGAGGAGGACGGGAGCATGTGTGGGTAGAGATGCCATTGCATTGGCATAGAAGGAAGAGAGGACCAAGGCATGTTTAGAGAACAATGAACATTCCCAGAGTTTGGAGAGAATCTTAAGAGGCTGGGATGGAGGGAGAATCAAAAGTTGGAAAAGAAGCTGAAGCCCTGGTTGTGTAGGGCCCTGAAATCTCAGCTGGTAAATCTGAATATCAGCTTCATCCACAATAGCTTCTTGACACTTAACCACCAAGACAAAAAGGCTAAGAAGAAGACGCACAGTCATCTGAATGTTTGACAGTGAGGTGGTTGACTGCATGTTTACTCTTCATTCAGATATTTCGCAGTGTTGACGATGGATTCTATTGATTGTATCAAATGGGGCAGGATTTTAAAGAGGTAATTCCAACTGCCCTGATCCTTGTCCCAGTCAGCCCCCTGGGATGTGTTTTAAAGCAGTGCTGTAACTAGGATTCAAATTCACAACCTTGAGACTGGCTTCATCCATATTCAGCAAGTCTTCCTTCCCCCAACTTCTTTATTTGGTATTTGTATACATGCTATGTCCTCCCCAAAACTACAATTGTACAGTGGATAAGAACAGTGTCTTCTTTTGTTTGTTTTCCTCCCTTCTCCTATATGGGCATGGAACAATAACCATAAAGTTTTTAAAATGTATGGACTAACATCCTGTTCATTTGTGTGAATTCATGTACAGCAGCATTTTCCCCACATTTAGATTTGAAAGATTTCTATTGGATTCAGAAACCATCACCTGAGGTATTGGAAGGACTGGTGACACTCTGAGTCCTCCAGTGTTGTCTTACAATTTCCCCATTTCCACTACATTTTCTGATTGAATGTATTAGTAGGCATAATGTGTTTTGCATGGTTCATAATTTAATTCTTCTTCTTTTTAAACTACTAACATAAGTGTCTGGACTGAGAAAAAATAATCCCCTTTCCTTTTGGGAGATTTCTTTCCCACATGCTATTTTAAAATCTTTTCTGCCTCCATCAGTTATCTGATCTCTTGGCAGTTCACACTCCATTCTCTTAGACTCTTTTTAATGGCATGTTTTCCAAGCCTTTTGTCATTATTACTACCCTTTGGATTCTTTCCAAATTAGCAATCTTTTTTTTTTTTACATAGAAAGAGCCCAAAATTGCATGCAGTTTTCCAGACAGAGCTTTAGGAATATGGTGAATAATGGGATAATTACTTCCCACATGAGCTTCAGAGACACCCACATGGATTCATAGGCGTTCTCTTTTCCCTTTTTTATCCCAAAGGATGATATTCACTAAGAAATGGTCAGATCTTTTATTGAGGAAAATTTAATGTGGAAAAGTTTTGCTAAGTAACAAATTAGCCAATGCCAAAACACTGATAATTATCTAAAAGATGGCCATTTCTGTTGGGAAGTATTACATTTGGTGGAAATTTTAAGCTCTGACCAAGTTGTTTATTTCGTGCAGTAGTAGAGAGGAGAGGAGAGACGTTCTCAAGGAGTGGTTTGGGGTGGGAGAATACCTCATTTACACTGCATTTAACCATGCAGCATTGGAACTCCCATGAAAAAAATGGCCAAGAACATAAGCAGAAGTGAAACTGACATCAGTTAGCACTGGATATTTATATGTTTATTAAACACTCTGTTCTGAAAGCAGTGGCTCTAAGTGTGAACAAAACTGTTTCTGACTATAAACCAGATTATTTCACTTCTCTCCTCAAAACTGTCTAATGGCTTCTTCTCTCACTCAGAATAAAGTCCACCGTCCTGACTCTGGTTTACAAGGCAGCAAATAATCTAGGCCCTGCTCCTTCTTTGATCACATCACCTGCCCTTTTCCTGCACTTTCCTATTCAACTTACTCTGCTTTAATCGCATGGCGTCTCAGGGCCTCTGCCAGAAGAGCTGGGGCCCAGGGCAAAGCTCTGAGAATCACTGTCTGTTAGCTCTTACTCTATGCTGGGCGCTGTGCTAAATGCTTCACAGACATTGTTGTATTCAGGCTTTACACCAAATCAGAAAGATGGTTATTACTGCTCCTATTATTTTTACTAGTCGTGTATTAAATGTTACTAATATTAGTAGTAATATTAAACCATTATTACTGTCTTGTTAAAGAAAACAAGAAGTTAGACAAGTGGCTTATGGTCACTAAACTAGTAGTTCGTGGAACCAGACCACAGTGCTCTAAACATGCCTGTCCTTGGATGCTCTATTGAAAGATTCAGCTATAGAAAAACGTGACACCAAGAAGATTGAAGATTCATCTACTGGATCCTTTGTTCATATAGTTAAGAGCATTACCTTGAGCCTCTTTTAATGCAGAGCCCATGGGAGGCACTTATGTGGACAATCGGCAAAAAATCCCTCTTTTCTTCAAGAAACTTTCAATTTAGTGCAGTTATTGTATGGAATAGCAATCATTCAGATGACTTCCTGAGTCTGAAGAATTAACTGTTCTACAGTTGACTGCCAGTTCAAGATGGTTATTTGGACCTAAGTATTTAATGCTCCTTCTATTCAAAATCCCATTGAAATAAACAAAGAAATATAAATTAGGAAGAAAAACAAAACTGTTTCAGCCATAGAATGGTGGGAAAAGATTAACCAATAGACCAGAAACTTGGAGTTTCTATTATATCCTGCAAGTAGAACTGCATAACCTCCTGCTACGGGAGTGCCCCACGGCTTTGGCCTAGGTACCTTCTCTCTTCAGTTATACACAGTAAACACTACATCTACTGCTGCTTTGAATTCTCCTGAGAACACTAAACTTGTATATACAACTGACTATTGGCCATCACTCATGGATACTCAATGGCAATCTCAAATTTGAATTAGTCAAAATAGAATGTATAATTCTTCTGTCAAACCTGCCCCACTCCATTTAGTAAATACATACCACTTACTAGGCATTTCCATTTAGTAAACACATACCACTTACCATCTAATTGCTGAAAATAAAGATCTAAGTATTAGTTTTGATTCTGCTCCTGCTCTCACCACCCTCTCCCCTACAATTTAATCTATCAGCAAGTCCTGTGGTCTCAATATCCAAAACATGTCCTGAATCTGGTGACTTCTCTCCATCTCCATCACCTGTCCTCCTGATGCTCTTGTTTCTCCTGGAATAGATTTCCACACAGCAACAGAGGGACATTTTATAAAAGAAATTGGATCACGTTACTCTTTCCCTGCAACATAGACACAGAAACAAATCCCACAATTTAAAACCCTCCAATGACACTGAGTTACACTTAAGATGAAATCCACACTCACTGAGGTTTATGAAGTTCTACTTTTTCTGGTAACTGCTACTTTTTAGCACTTTCTCACTCCAGCTTTTTTCAATGTTTGAAACTCAGCAAGTCTTTCTTACCTCAGGATCTTTGCACAAAGGCTTTCTTCTCCCCCGTATCAGGAGGATCATTACTGATCTTTACACCGTTGGCTATTTCTCATCAAATGAATATCAACTGTTTAAAGGGACCTTGCCTGCCCTCCCAATTGAAAGTAGGTAACCTTTCTTTAATTCTATGTGTAGTAGTTACCACTGGCTAAAACTTTTCCTGTGTATTTGCCTGTTTTTTCTTTTCTCTTCACTCTCTTAGGAAGAAAAGTCCCCTGAAAACAAGGACCATGTGTGTTTATGTGATGCATAGTAGGTGCTCAATTAATATTTGAGTGAGTGAATCATTTCATTGTTATTAATATGGTTTTAACACAAATATTAAAAATTAATAATAATTATTAGAATCTAAATGTGAAAATTATTTCACTTGAAATAATCCAAGCAATATGGTAAAGCTATACAAAACAATTGTTAAAAAATACAAAATAAAATGACATAAGCTAGACCAAATGTTACCAATTATTACAATAAGTCTGGGTTAAACTCCACCATTAAACAACAAATATTTTCAGACTGGGTCTCAAATGTAATCAAACTACTTGATGTTTAAGAGACAAACCTAAGGTAGAAAGATATACAAAGGATAGAAGTAAAAGGAAAGGAAAAGAAAAATCTGGAAAAATGCAAAAACTTGGGTGGCAATATCAGACAAAACAGAAATGAAAAGGACATGTATTTTATATTGTTAAATTAGATGCCCCACAGAGAAGCAGTGATACCCCATGCACTCACTAACTTAAAATTGAAATACATAAACCAATAAACTTAAAAATTCCCAGTGTAAAAACCCAGTCATAGTACAAGGCTTTAGTACACCTTTTTGAGACTTTGATAAGACAAGATTCAGAGCAGATAACACTATCATTGATAACCTTGTTTAAATATGCATGGAACTTTGTACTCTGCTAACAGAGAATACCTATTTTTCAGACATCAAAAGAAAGTTACAATTTTAAGTAGAAAGGAGAAAAATATTTGCATTTATAATCCTGGATTACATTTTTTGGAAGAGCCAATTAAATAAGCAAACTTAAATCTATGTTGATTAAGGAAAAATAATTGACAAAATAGACAAATACATAAATAGGAAAAGAGTGATAATTATAAAATAGAAATTTAGAAATGAAAATTACACAGTCTGCAATTCTATAGTCATAAAAGTGAAAATGTTAGTTAAAGTGATCTACATATTCAGTGCAATCTCTATCAAAATTCTAATGCCAGTTTTAACAGAATAGAAAAAACAATTCTAAGATTCATATAGAATCATAAAAGACTATAAATGGCCAAAGCAATCTTGAGCAAACAAAAACTAAACAAGTTGAAGGCATCACTCTACCTGATTTCAGAATACACTACAAAACTATAGTAACCAAAGTAGCATGGCACTGGCACAAAAACAGACATACAGATTGACGGAACAAAAATAGAGAGCCCAGAAATAAACTCAAGTATTTATCATCAATTGAGCTTTGACAAAGGTGCCAAGAATACACAATGAGTAAAGGACAGTCTCTTCGATAAGTGGTGTTGGGACAACTGGTTTTCCATTCACAGAAGAATGAATTTGGACTCTTATCTCACTCCACATTTTAAAATCAATTGAAAATGAATTTAAAATTCAAGCGTAAGTCCTGAAACCATAAAACTATTAGGAGAAAACATAGGGAAAAACCTTCTTGATATTGATCCGGGTAATGATTTTTGGGATATGACCCCAAAAGCACAGGTGACAAAACCAAAATAAACAAATGAGACTGCATCAAATAAAAGGCTTCTGGACAACAAAGGAACCATAGAGTGAAGAGACAAACTATGGAATGGGAAAATACCTGCAAACCATATATCTGATAAGAGATTACTGTCCAAAATATATAAGGAACCCAATAGCAAGAAAACAAATAACCCCATTTTTAAAAAGTGGGCCAAGGACCTGAACAGACACTTCTCAAAAGATGACATACAAATGGCCAGCAGGTATATGAAAAAGTGCTCAACATAACCAATCATCAGGGAAATGCAAACAAAACCCACAGTGAGATATCACTGCACACCTGTTAGAATGACTATTATAAAGACAAAATTAGCAAGTGTTAGTGAAGATGTGGAGAATGGGGGAACCCTTGTATACTGTTGGTAGGAATGTTAAGTTGTGCAGTTGTTATGGAAAATAATGTGGAGGCCCCTCAAAAAATTAAAAATAGAACTATCATATAATCCAGCAATTCCATTTCTGAATATACATCCAAAGGAAATGAAGTCACTATCTTTTAGGAGATATCTGTACTCCCATGTTGTTTGCAGAACACACAATCACAATAGCTAATCACAATAGCCAAGATATGGAAACAACCTAAGTGTCTGTCAATGGATAGAAAAAGGTGTGATACACACACACACACACACACAAAATGGAATATTATTTGGCCATGAGAAGGAAGGAAATCCTGCCATTTGTGACAATATAAATGAACCTGGAGGACATTATGTTACATGCAATAAGCCAGATAGAGAAAGACAAATACTCTATGATCTCACTTATTTTAATTATTTTACTGTGTATATGTATATCAAATCATCATCTTGGACTCCTTAATTTCATTTTATTCTGAAATTTTAATGAAAAGATAATGTTCAAGGAAAGTATAAATTATATAAATGTCTACAGAGTGAATATGGTATTTTTATTTATAATTTTTAATCTATATTTATGAGTATGCATTTTTAGTATTAGTTAGTTTGTTAATAACTTTTTCATTTTATTCTCTTTATTTTTGTCTCTTTTTCTTCCCCAAGTCCTCAACAACAATCTGAAAAGTTTTTATTTAAAAAGGTTTTGTTTGATCTATATTTGTTTGATTACTAGAGAGATAGAAGTTTTAAAAATTTTATTGGACATTTTATATTACTTTGTGAATTGCTTATTATTCACTAGACATTTTTCTATCAGGTAGTTCATCTTTTTTCTAAACTACTTTATATATGGCTAGTAATTCTTTGTCTATGTGGGGTTTTTAGTATTTTTTTCTTAATTTAACATTTGCCTTCTTAATTGTTTTGTAATACTTTTTCTCAGTCAGAAGTGTTTAATGTTAATGTAGTAAAACGTGCCAATATTTTTATTTTTTCCTCAGTGGTATTATGGTTAGAACATCTTTCCACACCTCAAGACTATGTATAAGAATTCATCTACATTTTAAAGTATTAGTATATTTTCATGTTTAATACTTAAATCTTTAATACATCTAGGAGTTACTTTTGTGCAAGGCGTGAGGTAGAGATGTTTTTCTCTATTTAAGAGCTGGTTATTCCTGTACCATTTATTGAGTGATCCTCTTATCTATCAATTAGAAATACTACCTTTTTGGTATACTAAAAGTACTCAAATCTGTTTCTTGAATTTTATTGAACCAATTCTGACACCAATATCATACTCTTTCAACTATTGTTATTATACAACATATCATTTTAAAAAAGGAAACCCCTCTACTCATTTAAAAAACTTTTTTTTCCTGAACATTATTTTTTTAGTGAATTTAGTGAAAAAATCCCCTGGAAATTGAATTGAATTTCATTACATTTTCAGAATAATTTGGAGATAATAGATATTTTATAGTATTGAGTCTTGCTATCCAATGATCTAGTACCTCTCACTGTTTATTCAGATCTACTTTATGTCTGTTAGTGGAATTTTACAGCAAATATGCAGACCATCAGAGCTAATGGTGCGACTGTGAATCAGCTCACTTACCTCAGACAATCCTAGCAACCAACTCAAAAAGATAGGTGTAATTAGTTACGTAATTATTGTTATCTGACAAAAGGAAATATGTATATTTTATGGAGAGACAAAATTTTCTTCCAACTTGTTAAATAATTTATTGGTTAAACTTTAGCACTGATCAACTTAACAGATGCTAGTCATGTGTCTCTTTCTTATGTCAACCCTTGGGAGGAACAGGTATGAAAGAATATCGGGGTGTACAAGCAGGAATTTGAGATAATCAGGCCTTATATAATTTTTTGAAGGTAAAATTTAAATCAAATATAGAATTTAGAAGAATACATGAAAATAGCATATCTCCACCTTTTCCCTCTAATAGCAAATCACTCAGGCATTTAACCGAATTTGGATGAATTTTGAGAAGCTGGTTGTCAGTTTGTCCTTGAACACCCTGTGAGAGCAGAGCTTTGAGCATGGTGATCTCCCCTGTTGAATCAGAGGAGACTCCTGTGCAAGGATTTCATTTTCCTATGAAGGCTAAAGGTCTTGATCATATTCTCCTTGAATGGAGTTCCTCTGTACATGAGCAGTGGACCAATGCAGTAGTTAAATTAGATCTGTGTTTTGAAGTCTGAATATTCAGAAGCCCTTCCTTCACATCATTTCATAGGTACTGCCTCTGCCTTCTCTGAGTGCCTAGTGTATGCTTGGTACTTTATAATCAAAATTTCACTTGGTTCCCACAAAGACCAGTAGGTATTATCAATTTCATATTGTAGATGGTTAACTGCCCCAATTCACACAGCTAATCAACAGTGGAACTAGGATTTAAATTCATATTTGCATGATAGCCAAGCCTGTGATGACAGCCACTGCCCCGTATCACCTCCTCTCCTAAGTGTACCTACACTTTTACAGTCCGGCATTAGTGTCAGCAATGTTCATCCCTGATACGAAGAAGACATTAAAGTGAGAAAGTAGGCTTTGTCCACTCAGTTCTAATATATGAACTTTTGCATTTTATAGTGAAACAAGAAGCATTGGCTTGTTTTTAATATTTATAGGGGTTCTGGAGTTTTGGCTAGAGTACTACATCTCACTTTAAAGTGTATATATTCAGGGGCATTATTAAAATGCAGGTTCTATTTCAGCAGGTTTAGGGTAGGGCCAAGAGCCAG
Source organism: Camelus dromedarius (assembly GCF_036321535.1). Lineage (NCBI taxonomy): Eukaryota > Metazoa > Chordata > Mammalia > Artiodactyla > Camelidae > Camelus > Camelus dromedarius. Next base: position 49,180,846 of record NC_087437.1, read on the forward strand.
CATTTCTAACAGCTTCCCAAATTACGCTAATGCTGTAGTTCCACAGACCGTACTTTGAATAGCAAGCGACTGGAGGATCAGCACCCATTTGGGGGTCTCTAAGTGTGGGGCAGTTATTAGGTATTAGGTGAGAAGGATGAATGAAAGTAGACTCCAAGATGACATACTGCTTTCTAACAAAAGAAGTTGGGTATATAGACAAGTTTTAAAGGCCTTTATCATATATTTGTCTGGAGGATCTTGGCCAAAATTAGCTCACAATTTGAAGGAGAACAAGAAGGGCCAAGCCCTGTAATGGATACTTATGTTAGCTCTTTAATCCTCACCAGACGCTTGTGAGGAACATGGCTACCCACCCTGCTTCCCTACACGTGATAGAAATGGTGGAGGTGGGTGGAGGGCAAGTGTAGAGAGGCAGGGAAACAGCTTGTGAGCAGCACATTTCTTGCACAGCACCAGGCACTTTCATTTATGTCACCTCATTTCACCCTCATGACTATTATATGAAATACATATATTCTTACCTGTGGTTTTTCTAAATGACAACACTGAAGCTCAGAGATGTTAAATTAACTTGTCTGAGGTTATTAAACTCTGAAGTGGCAAGTGTAAGGTGGAAACCTGGAACTGCCTGACTCCGCAGTTCCTATTTTCTGCCATACCCTATTGTGCTATCAACCCCCTCTACTTTGTGCAGACATGGATGATAACATTTTATTATAATCTGAGCCCATGATTCGTGGTTTGTTGCACACCTAGTCCAACTCGTAAAACACAGGTGTAAAACAAGCCAACATGAGTGCAGTCAGCCTTGTTTACTCATTTTGTAGGAATCTGGGCTTGGAGTCTTTCATCACCCAGAGGTTAGAAGAAGGAGGCTGCTATTACAGTGGTAAGGCTGCGGTTCATTGTCCAAGTTGGGCCATAACCAGTAATGGATTCCATAAGCACTTTCCTCCTTACATTGTCTCCATTGGGCTTTATCTCTTTTTTCCTGGGGGTGTTTGTGGCATCTTCACTTTGATTGTTGAGCTCTAGGAAGAAGAGGGCTCATCTCAGCACCTCATTTGACAGGTCCAAAAGGAAATCAACAGAAGAATAAAAAATTGAGGTGGCATTATCACCCTATTCTCTCCTTTCGAGACACTGCTGCAGTGAATCCTTTTCCACATCCTAGACCTTTGGCCCTTTCACATACGCTCTGATTTTTTTTTCCCGAGGCACAGCGATTAAATCAAGATGACTTCCTCTGGCAGCTCTGCTCAGAGTGGTTTCACAGATCATGAATTAGCTAATCTGGGGAGAGCAGATCAAAAGTAAAAATGTGAGTCTATAAGCAGCAAGTAACTTAAAAGTTCTAAACAGAAAGTGTATGTGTGTATACATATGTATCTTATATTAGAGGATGCCTCTGATATATAATTTGAGTGCTATGTCAATGTATTTGTTTAAAAGTAGGCTAGAGAAAAACAGCATAAGGAAATAAAATTGAAAGTGATTGCTACAAATGGCCACTGATGTGTGACAGTGTTTTCTGTATAGAATCAAATGATGAATGAGATTGGAGAGGCAGAGAGGAAAGCAGGAAAAGAAAGTTTAGCACAAGAAGTGGGGAACAGAAGCAGTAGCCTCCTACTCACTTCAGAGAGAGAGAGAAAGAGAGAGAGATTGATTATTTTCTGGGAAATAGTATAGAAAAACTGAGCAGGAGGTGAGTATATGAGGGAATTTTCAAAATGAAGAAGGAAAATTACTTCTCTGGAAAAGCAAGTAGAATGCAAGAGATATGAGTGTCAAGGAGGGAAAAATTGTCTTAGAAATAGGCTTGATGTTTTGCAACGTTCTGAACTTAATAAGTGAACCGAGTGAGATACATTTCTAACCACTGCAGGTAACTTTCAAGACCTACTCACATATGGTTTGCATTTTGTTTAGTTTTGAAGTTTGTGAATCATCTCATAAAACATTCCCATAAGAGCATGAGAAGAGTGCAGAAGTGAGGTGAGCATGCTCAGGAGAAGGACTAGCAGAAGTCTAGATGAAGAGAGTAATAAAAGGGAATTGGAATTTTAGAGAGAACAGTGAAGAATTCTGTTTCACTGGAGTATAGAACTCTTGATGTGGACTAGAGCAGTAATTGGTTGGACAGACATTAGATTGGAGTAGGATCACAGAGATCTTAAATTTTAGGGTAAGGAGTGGAGTTGAATGCACAGAGAGTTTTATCCTGGGAATGTGCTCCTTTTTTTTTAAGTGTATTATGACATACTCAAAGGTGGGTGGATGTCTCTCATGCTCTAGAGAGAGATCAGTATTAATGATACCAATTTCAATGCCTTTTACATTGAAGTCATAGTTGCAGCCTTGGGAGAGATAATGTGGTCCGGAGAGAAAATGCAGGGGAAAAAGAGATTACTTAGAACAGAACCTCAAAGAATGTTTACCCTTTTAGATAATCAGGATAAGAAAAGAAGCCATTGATGAAGTCAGAGAAGTAGAAAATAAATCTGATTAAACATTGCCATATAAATAGAAAGTTTTAAGAAGCAAGGATGTGTTTAAGCATACTAAAAGCTGGAGGAGGAGTGCGGGGAAGATTAAGAAAGGTGTAAACAGAAGAATTTGTGGGGCTTGACAGTTTGTAGTTCCAGAAGGCATGACGATTACAAGGATCACAGAGACACAGGCATTGATACATGTAAACCCATTTCATGTCCCATTTCTGTAAGACTGGTAAGAGATCAACATGTCAGTATTATAACAAATAGAGAAGGTCTTTTGGGGCTTATACCTGGAAATTTTTCAAAACATATTTATCATTTACATCCTTTAGGGGAAGGGCAGCCAAAGCTGCTGAAAGTCAGTAAGGAGCAGTAAGGTAGGAAGACATAGGTTTAGGAAAAAAAAAAAAATCTGAGAAGCTGTGAATTATTTTTTGTAGCCCCAATTCTGCTTTATTTTACAATACAGAAGGGTGGAGAATAGAATGAGAATAAAGAGATGGAACATTCTGAATTTGACATTTTTGCCTCTTGGGCTCATAGCGAGGTTTAGGTATTTATGAGCCTAAGGCTTAACTTCCTTGACTTCTCTGCCCCAAGAATGAAGGACTATATATTTGAGAGTGCTAAACAGTGAAAGAATCAGAAGAGAAAAGCCTTTTAGGGCCATCCCTTTCAATGTGGTCACTTGGTTTGTGTTCAACCCTAAACCTGTCTAGGCTCCTTCCCACCATGCCCACCAGCTAAGTACTGCAAAGAGTCTCCTGCTCCTTCCTTTTCAAGGGACATATCTTTTCCTTGCAGATATGTTAACTTATACTTGACATTTTAGGTTGGGTCTGGTACTTTCTGAGTATAGAGTGAACTTGTAAAGTATATGGTCTTTAAGAGAGGCAAGGGGACTGTGTTAAATGACACTGCTGAGGAATGTATTAAATTCTGTTAATATTTTAAAACACAGTTTAGTTTGGAACACATTCAGAACCTATCTCAACATGGCTTTTGTTGATTGAAATTTGTGTTTATTGTATATGTATGTATATCCTTCACCCATTATTTTTGCAGGAGTAAAACTTGTGTGGTAGCCTGCTATCTTTTCCTAAACGTCTTACAAAGATACACTATTTCCCCAGTCCTTTTGAAGTTAGGTTTGGCTGTACAACTCACTTTGGCCAATTAAATGTGGGCAGAAGTAGTGTAAGTCACTTCCAGACTGAAGGTCTAAGGCCTGATATATAATTCATCCCACTTCTCTTCCCCTATCATGGCATCCAGTAATTCTCCAGATGGTGGCTGCTCTATCAGCCTGATCTTGGAGTGAGGACCACATAGAGTGGAGATACCAGCCAACCCATCATGGACATGTACCTTAAAAGAGAGGTACACTGAGATTTTTGTCCCTGTGGTATAGTTTCCAACAACTTGAAATGTTCGTATGGGTTTCAAAGTGTTCTTGATCCCTGTGTCTGAGTCATACTCTTGGTACTCTCTGTGTGTAGTCAACTACACAAATTAATCTGCCTTATATAGATTTTATTTTCTCTCATTTCAAAATTGAGTGTTTTATGTTTTTGTAAATCTTCAGCCAATTACTGTACACCTATTATGTGTTCAAAACTGTGCCGAGTCTTATGATAGAATACATTGGAAGAAAGCAAGATGTTTGCACTCAGAAGATCTGGTTTGAGTCTTGGCTTTGCTGTACCCTATCTAGTACCTGGCAAATTGCTTAAATTCCCTAACCCTTGCCTGTAGAATAAGGAAATAATAATGCCTCTTTCTGAAGAATGGGGAAGATATTGCCAATATGTTAATTAACCATGACAGTTTAGCACATGTGGTCTACACTGTAAAATATACTACATAATTATAGAACATTATCTTCTTGGTGTCTCCCTCTTGTGAAGGCTGTAAATGCATTGAAGCCATAAAGTATGTTTTATAGTTTTCTAATCCTCAAAAATACTTAACAGTACTGGGTATATATTAGTCAATTATTAATTAGAGGTTGGCATAAAAAATATAGGAGTGTTATCTAGACAAGTGACACAATTGGGGTGCTCACTTTTCATTTTGAGTTACTTGTAGATGTGTTTTCTAGGTACCTGATTTGTATGCTAAAGAAAATATATAGTTAGTTTTATTACAGTTGTAAATGATAGTCTGTGTGTGTGTGTGTGTGTTTGTGAGAGAGAGAGAGAGAGAGAAAGAGACAGAGAGACAGAGAGACAAAGAGAAGAGAGATGGAAAGAATTCAAGAACAGCTATTTACCTCTCCCAAAAGGAGAGGTGTATCATTGGCGATTAGGAGATGAACGGTAGCATGCAGAATAATTCTGCTGCTAAATGTTAATCCATTTCAAGAACACATGTAAAGCAACTAAATCAAGGCTCAACCCTGAAATTTGAGTAAATTGGTTTAGATAGCTATTCTAAGAAACAAAGCAAGCAAAGACCAGTGCAATAGAGGGCAAGTGTAAGTATTTGTGCTATTGCGTTAACTTGACCTCAGTTGATTTTTCAAGGTTTTCTCCAAGTAACTTAGAATTTCCAAAGGATCCTTTTGTTGTGCTATCTGGAACTACCCAAAAACTAAGAATGTGATTCTTTTGTTATGGAAAACAAACTGAAACCAAAGCTAAAAATAAACTTTAAAAGAGTGTCTTAAATCATTTCCTCCTGTATGGTGGGTTTATCTTTGTGATCTCCCCTTTCTAGGAGTGAGAGCAGGTTACAGACCTGGCTAAGTTCTTTGGACCAGAGTTAGAGCCAGGCTTTAGAGGTAGTGGAGATGGTCTTTCCTTGTGGGTCTCAAGTCAAGGAAGCCAGAGCCCTGGACCAGTAGGGACAGGCTCATATTTGGTTGCGGCACTTCATGAGTCTGGTCCTTGATGGACTGTTGGAAGAACAAATTAAAACAGAGGTAATCTAACGTTTGTGTAGGGCTTCGCAAATTACCACTGGTGGAGGTACGTAAGATACTTTTAAGTGATTCATGATTGAGTAGTTTTTAATTTTAAGAGTTGTGTATTTATTTCCATATTTATTAGTTACTTCCTATATATGGTAAGTAATTCCTTCCAGTTATGGAAAATAAATAAAGAAGAGTGAGTCAACTAAAAAAATTGGTTGCCTTTCAAAGAATGCAATTCATATGACGTATGAGATGACTTTAGGTGCTATAGGGATGAATATCTCTTAAACTTTTTAAATTGGGAAATAAAACCTATATAGACAGACTATCTAGACTGTCTAGACTATCAGAAAACAAACAGTTACATAATTACCACCAAGTAAAGTAAAAAAATTGTCATCACCATGGAAACTCTGTTTCCTTTCCAGTCTCTACCCTCTGCTGCCTCACCACTATCTTGCCTGTCATTGCACTGGGTTCTGTGCCCTTCTTTGGTTTTTCTATATTAAGATGCACTCCTCAATACCATCAAGCTAGTTTTGATGATGATTTTAATTCTTTGTAAATGGAACTACACATTATGTATTATTTGTGCTTGGCTATTTTACTTTTTCGCTTATGAGATTTATCTATGATGTTGCATGTAGCTCTAATTACATTTCATTGCTATATAGTATTACATTGCTGAATACACCATGATTTATGGTATATTATATTGCTGAATGTACCATAGTATATGGTACCATTATTTATTCATTTTATTGTTGGTAGAAATTTGTGCTGCTTCCAGTTTTCAACTGTTAACAGTAATACTGCTTTGAACATTCTTGTACATGTCTCTTGTGATGTATATGCACACATTTCTGTTGGATATATAGTAAAAGAATAGAATTGTTGAATCACAAGCTATGTATTACTTCAACTTTACAAGATGATTATGATGATGAAACTGATGATAGTGATGATGAAAACTGTTTTCAAAGTAGTTGTGCCTATTTCTGTTACAACCAGCAGAATATGATTGCTTCACATCCTAATCAACACTTGTCAGTCTTTTTAAATTTTAGCTGTTCTGGTATATATGTGTAGTGATATCTCATTATGATTTTAATGTGCATGTTCCTGATTATTAATGAAGATAAATACCTTTTCATATGTTTTTGGACATTTACATATCCTCTTTTATGAAGTATCTGTTTGACTCTCTTGCCCACTTTTTTCTATTTTGTCATTTTTCTTTTTAATATTGATTTCTTTATATATCCTGGCTATTACTCTTTTGTTGGTAAAATACTGGTGTCCCTTAATAAAGAGTTCTTAATTTTAATATAATCAATTTTTCAATCACTTGAAACAAGTGATTTTTGTTTTCTAAGAAGTATTTCCTATCATAAGATCATGAAAATATACTCCCATGTTATTTTCCAGCAACTTTGTTGTTAACCTGACATATTTAAATCTATAACCCGCCTGGAACTTAATTTTTGAATAAGCTGTTAGATAGGGTGCAAGTTTACACTATTTTCCATCACCATTTATGGAAAACATTGATCTTTCTCTACAGTTCTGTAGTGCCATCTTTCCGTAAATCATGCCCAAAGAGCATGGGTCTGTGCCCAAGATCTCTCTTCTGTTTCATTGCTGTGTTTGTCTATTCCTTGCCAATACTATACTGTCTTAATTCTTGTTGCTTTATAATAAGTCATGATACCTTGGTAAAGCATGTCTTTACACTTTGTTTTTATTCTTCAAGTTTGTCTGAACTGTTTATTTGGTTCTTTTTTTTTTTTTTTTCTCCTTTCTGTATCAATTTTAGAGTAAGCTCAGTGGTATACTGGCCAACTGGCTCTCTAGGGGAAGAAAAAGATCTCTGATTTGTAGTGTTTGCCAATTTCCCTATGTTAAATACTCCACGTGGTTAGTTCCAAGCCACCACAAACACCACTGTAACTATTTTGGTTTGGGTTGCATTGAATCTATACATCAGTCTGAGAAAATGACATATTTACAATATAGTCTTGTCCAGCCCATGAATATGATACAGTTCTCCATTTATTTAGGTTATCTTTAACGTCTGTCAATAATACCTTATAATTATTTTCTATTCTTTTTCATAGAGATCTTACTTATATACTTTAAATTTGTTACTAGGAATTTGATTTTTTTGATGATACAGAAATATATTTACATATAAAATATATATACTTGTATATGTTAAAAGTTTATTTTATTTTTAAATGTTTGTTTGTTGATATAAAGAAATGCATTTTTTAAAAGATTATATCAACCTTGTGCCCAGCAACATTCTCCTAACTCACATATATATTTTAAAATTTAGCTGTACATTTTTTCATTTTCTATGTATGCAGTACATATACAGTGACAGTTATATTTCTTCATTTTTAATGTTTATCCCTTGTATTTCTTCTTCTTGCCTTGCTGCATTGTATTACAGTTCAATGTTGAATAAATTAGTGACTGCTGTCATTCTTGTTCTATTCCGGATTTCAAAGTAAAAGCTTTCAGCATTTCACTGTTAAATATGACTTCTTGCTGTAAGGTTTTTTTTTTCAGTTGTTGTTGTTTGATTTGTTTTTATACATGCCCTGTATTGAATTATGGAAGTTCCTTTCTGGTCTGGTTTACTAAGGGGTTTTAATTATATATGAATGGCTGCTGAATTTTGTCACATGCCTTTTCTCTATCTATTTAGACCATATTGTTTTTTTCTTTTTATTTAAGTGTAATGAATTATGTTAATCACTGTTTTAATATTATACCAATCTCAAATTCTAGATAAACTAGTAAATACATATTACTGGCTTCTGTTTGCTAAGTTTGTTTAAAATTTTTACATCTGTAATCATGAATATGATTACCTGTAACTTTTCCTTTTTATTAATATCCTTGTCTAGTTTTAATATCAAAGTTATTTTGGTCTTGTAAAAGAAGATAGGGTGCATTCCCCTTTTTTAATTTTCTAAAGAATTTGGATTTATTTCTCGGGCTACTTTGGATTTATTTATTGTTTGGTTGAATTCACTATCAAAGATAAAGAATTATATTACAGGAAATAGGACTATTCAAATTTAGATTTCTTCTTGTGTTAGTTTTGGAAAATTATATTGTCAGAAATTTCCATTTCTTCAACATTTTCACATTGGCAAAAAGTTGTTCATGTAATTCTGTTGTAAATTTTTCCAAGTCTACAAAATCTATAGTGATCTGCAGTGATGTGCCTTTTTTATTGCTGATACTGATTTCTTCAAGCCTTTTTCTTCATTAATATAAATACAGGGTTTTAAAACTTTTACTAATGTCCTAAAAGAGACAATCTCTGAAATTTATTGATCTTATCTATTATTTATTTTCTATATCATTATCTTCTACTATTAACTTTATTTCTTCCTTCCCTCTACTCTCTGGGTTTTTCCTATTGAAGTATAGTTGATTTACAATGTTGTTAGTTTCAGGTGTATAGCAAAGTGATTCAGACATATATATTCTTTTTCAAATTATTTTCCATTTTAGGTTATTAAAAGATATTTGTATAGTTCGCTGTGCTGTATGGTAGGTCCTTGTTTACTGTATTTTAAATATAGTAGTGTGTATCTGTTAATCCCAAACTCCTAGTTTATTCCTCCCCTTCCCTTTGCTCTTTGGTAACCATAAACTTGTTTTCTATGTCTGTGAATCTGTTTCTGTTTTGCAAATATGTTCATTTGTATCATTTTTTTAGATTCCACATCTAAGTGATATGATATGATATTTGTCTATCTGACTTCACTTAGTATGATAATCTCTAGGTCCATCCATGCTGCTGCAAATGACACTATTTCATTCTTTTTTATGGCTTGGTAACATTCCATTGTATGTATATACCACATCTTCTTTATCCATCCCTCTGTTGGCAGACATTTAGATTGCTTCCATGTCTTGGCTGTTGTAAATAGTGCTGCTATGAACATTGGGGTACATATGTCTTTTCCAATTAGATTTTTCATCTTTTCTGGCTTTTCTGTGCCTTTGGCCATCTGTATATCTTCTTTGGAGAAATGTCTATTTAGGTATTCTGCAAATTTTTTTTATTGAGTTGTATATATGTAGAGAGAGGTGTATGAGCTGTTTGTGTACTTTGGAAATTAATCCCTTGTCAGCTGCATCATTTATGAATATTTTGTCACATTCTGTAGGTTGTCTTTTTGGTGGTGGTTTTCTTTGCTGTGCAAAAGCTTTTAAGCTTAACCCATTTATTCATTTTTGCTTTTATTTCCATTATTCTAGGAGACAGATTCACAAAAATAGTGCTGCAATTTATGTCAAAGTGTTCTGCCTATGTTTTTCCTCTAGAAGTTTTATAGTATCTGATCTTACATTTCAGTCTTTAATCCATTTTGAGTTTATTTTTGTATATTGTGCTACAGAATGTTCTAACTTCATTCTTTTACATGTAGCTGTCCAGTTCTCCCAGCAACACATACTGAAGAGACTGTCTTTTCTTCGTTGTATATTCTTGCCTCCTTTGTCATAGATTAGTTGACCATGCATGCATGGGTTTACTTCTGGGGTTTCTATCCTGTTCTATGATCTATGTGTCTGTTTTTGTGCTAATACCATACTGTTTTGATTACTTAGCTTTGTAGTATAGTCTGAAGTCAGGGAGTATGATTCCTCCAGCTTCATTCTCTGTCTCAAGATTGTTTTGGCTATTTGGGGTCTTTTGTGTTTCCATACAAATTTAAAAATTTTTTTATTCCAGTTCTGTGAAAAATGCCATTGAAAATGTGATAGGGATTGCATTGAATCTAGATTGCCTTGGGTAGTATGGTCATTTTAACAATTTTGATTCTTCCAATCCAAGAACATCGTCTATCTTTCCGTCTTTTTGAGTCATCTTCAATTCTCTCATCAACATCTTATAATTTCAGAGTATAGGTCTTTTTGAATTTTATTTTGTTGTTTAACTTTTTGATTTAGATGCATAACTCATTGGTTTTTAACTTTTCTTCTTTTTGAATATGTGCTTTTAAAGCTCTAAATTTTTCTCTAAGTGTGACTCTTATCTGTATCCTATACTTTTGATATTTAGTAATTTTATTATCCTTCAGTTAAAAATATTTTGTAATCTTCAGTATGTTCTCTTCACTGAGTCCTGATTTATATATTATATATATTTATTAATTTCTAAATCAACAGGAATATTCCAGTAAAATATTTGATACTGGTTTCTAAATTAATTTCATATATCCCTAGAATATACTTTATATGATTTAAGTTGTTTGAAATTTTTAGTGCCATACTTTGTGGCCCATAATATGGTAAATGTTTGAAATGTTCCAGATGTGCTTAAAAAGAATATTATTCAATTTTTATATGTATTATTTTCCACATGTTAATTAGGTCAAGTTTACTGTTCGTGTTACTTTTCTGTATTTTAACAGTTTTGCTATCTGCTCGCTTTTACTATAAAGTGAAATGTGTTACAATCTTACATTATAATTGTGGGTTTGTCTGTCTCATTTTACTGTCAATTGTTAACTTTAAGACTGTTATTCGATACATTCAAATACAGAATTGTCATAAAGTTTCCTTACTTTTTGCCTTAAATTCTATTTTATCTGATATTATGGTTACAAAAATCTTATTTTAAGAGGGCTTTTCATTTTTTTTTTCTTTCAGTCTTTTTCTGTCTGTAGATTTTAGATATCTCTTGTAAAAAGAATGTAGTTTTTAATGAGGTCTGGTAATGTTTGTCTTTATCTTTTAACAAGAATATTTAGTCTATTTATATTTAATAAAATCACTCATCTATTTGAATTTAAATCTACCACTGTATTATGAGCTTTTTATTTGTTCTGTTTTTTCTTTTCCTCTTCTTCCTCATTTTCACTTGTATTGGTAATTTTTTATTGTTTTCCTTCTATTTCCTCAGAAGTTATATACTCTTACTCTTCTTTCAGTAGTTATCTTTGGGATTGTAGTAGGTATTCTTGACTTTTCAAAATCTATTATTAGCTGCTTCTTTCAGACTCTACCTAGGCAATGCAAGTAGATCAAGGAAATTAGAAAGTTTAATTTCATTTACCCTTATTTTAATTAGAATGATTTAATTCCATTTATCTTCCATTTGACTATAATACCATTATTTAGTGTATATTTTATTTATGTAAATAAGCCCAATAAAACTCTACTATGACTCTCTTGCACAACTAATGATCATTCTTATTTATTCACTTATTTAGCTATTATAGCCAGTCTTCAAAAATAGAATATGCCCTCACCCAAAATTTGATTTAGTTGTCAATACTGATGATGCCATATGCATTTAAAGAGGGAGGGTGTGAAAATGTTTATTACTTACCGAACAATGCCGCCTGGGGAGAGAAGGGAAGATCTCCCAAGCTGGTCTCAAAAACTTGAGAGAGTAGGAAAATGAGACTAGCATGAGGTTTTTATTGTGGTTAGAGGGTGCAGCTAAAATGAGGGTTCCTGTGTGTGAGTAGGGGCTTAATGGTTTAAATCTCCTGCTGGTACCAAAGAAGGGAGTACCCAGGCTTTCTTCTTAGCATGTTCAGATATGGAGCAGAAAGGAAAGAAGGTGGGAATATAGCTTAAAAAAATAAACTCCAAATGGCTTAAAGACTTAAACATAAGACAAGATACTGTAAACCTTCTAGAAGAAAACATAGACCAGACATTCTCAGACATAGATCTTAGCAATGTTCTCCTAGGGCAGTGTGCTAAGGCAAAGAAATAAAAGCAAAAGTAAACAAATGGGTCTAATTAAACTTATAAGCTTTTGCACAGCAAAGGAAACTATAAACAAAACCAAAAGACAACCTACAGAATGGGAGAAAATATTTACAAATGATGCAACTGACAAGGGCTTAATTTCCAGAATATATAAACAGCTCATACAACTCAATAACAACAACAAAAACAACTCAATCAGAAACTGGGCAGAAGATCTAAATAGATGTCTCTCCAATGAAGACATACAAATGGCCAATAGGCACATGAAAAAATGCTCAATATCACTATTAGAGAAATGCAAATCAAAACAATAATGAGGTATCACCTCACACCAGTCAGAATGGCCATCATTAAAAAGTCCACAGACAACAAATGCTGGAGAGGGTGTGGAGAAAAGGGAACCCTCCTACATTGTTGGAGGGAATGTAGTTTGGTGCAGCCAATATGGAAAACAATATGAAGATACCTTAAAAAACTAAAAATAGAATTACCATATGATCCAACTCCTGGGCATATATTGAGAAGAAACTAATTTGAAAAGATACATGCACCCCAATGTTCCTAGCAGTACTACTTACAATAGCCAAGACATGGAAGCCAGATAAATATCCATCAACAGAAGACTGGATAAAGAAGATGTGAGAGATATATATACACACACAATGGAATACTACTCGGCCATGAAAAATAACAAAATAATGCCATTTGCAGTAACATGGATGGACCTGGAGATCATCATACTAAGTGAAGTAAGCCAGAAAGAGAAAGAAAAATACCGTATGATATCACTTAACAGTGGAATCTTAAAAAAATGAGACAAATGAACTTAGAAAACAGAAACAGACTCACAGACATAGAAATAGACATAGAAAACAAACTTTTGGTTACCTAGGGGGAAAAGGGGGTGAGTGGAGGGATAAATTGGGAGTTTGATATTTGCAGATAGTAACTACTGTATATAAAATAGATAAACAGCAAGGTCCTACTGTATAGCACAGGGAACTATATTCAATACCTCATGACAGCCTATAATGAGCACACATAGACACACACACACACACAGATTTTAGCCATCGAACATCAAAACCTGGGGCCAGGCTCATTACCTAGCCTTTCTGTTGCTCATCATTACTTTGTACATTTCTAAGATTTCATCAGAGATCTTTCTCATTCTGCCTGAAGAGCATCCTTATTGTTTATTTTAGTGTGTTTCTGGGAATTATCTCATTTTGTTTATCTAGAAAGATTTTGTTTCCACTACCAATTTCAGAAGATATGAAATTGACAAATTTTTTTTTTAACACTTAGAAGATACTATTCCATTGTTAGGCGATGTTCACTGTTTTTGCTGAGAAGTCAGCTGTAAGTCTGATTATTACTCTTAAAGGTAATAGTTTTTATAACTGACTTTTAGGGATTTTTTTTTTTTCTATTTTTAGGTTTTAACAATTTTGTCATTTTAGTGCTTCAGCGTGGATGTCTTTTTCAGTTATTCCTCCTGGGATTTGTGGTGATTCTTCATTAGATAGCTTGATGATTTCTCCAGTTTTAGAAAGTTCTCAGCTATTATTACTTCAAAATTTGCTTCAGTCCAATTATATCTCTCTTCTCTTTGTACTTCAGGCCTATTATTTCTCTCCTTTATTTTTAGGGCTCCATTTAAATGTTACACCTTCTTACTGTATCCTCTGTATCTCTTATTATCTTTTTCTGTATTTTCTATCATTTAATTTTTACATGGTTCACTGAGAATATTCCATGTAGTTAAATTCCTCTTAGGTTTTTGTGTATTCTGCTATTAGTCCTATCCATTGAGTTCTTAATTTCAGTTCTTATTTTCAGTTTTAGAATTTTCATTAACTTTTTCCACTGCCAAACTTCTTAATCTGTCATCTTTTTGAACATGATAAGCAGATTTATTTTTAAGCCTTTCTTCAATTATGCCACTTTCTGAAGTTCCTATAGGATAATTTCTATTGCTGTGGTTTCTGCTGGGTTTTTCTCATATTGTCTTGCTCCTCATGGGGCTGTTTTTAAATTATGTGCTAGAAATTATAGCTTTAAATTGTTTAAAGAAATAATGAGGTGCTTAAGATATGTTACTTCCTCTAGAAAGGCATCTAAGAACTTCTGCAAGATATCTGAGGGATCCAAGGGACAAACAAACAAAGATATTTGAGGGCACAAGCATTCTTTGATGCCTAGGGGTTCTAATAAATGGATATTCCTTTCATTCTATTTCAAAGATTAAGGTAATTCAAGGCTGAGCTATGAGAACTTGTCTATTTCTGGTTTGCCCTATTCCTTGGGATATATCCTTTTGTGGTCACATCCCAAAGCACGAGTATTTACTATGTCTATCCATCACTTTGGTGGGCTCTGGACTAAAATCTTCCTAGGACCTCATGAAGTTGTTGAAGGTTTTACTCACCCTTTCAGTTGCTTATTCCAGAATCAGAAAATTCTACCAGGAGGAAACATAGCCATAAATTTCAGGCTCATCTCTGGCCATCTTCTTTATCCTGGATCAGTAGTTCTTCATTATTTTGTTGGCTCTACATTAACTTCGAGATAATGTTTTAAAAACTATTTTGTCCAGTTTTCTTGTTGTCTTTTGTGAGAATATTAGACCAAGTTACATAGTCTGCCATTACTAGAAGTGGAAGCTGGTAGAATGAGTACTTTTACAGTTTTTAGTAGTTAATAATAATATGTAATAGTTACAGTAATAGTAATAGTTAATATGTAAATTTATACCAAAAAGATTACTAGCATATACAAACTATTATTTCATAGGTATAATTGTTTTTGATGAGTAATAAGTTAAGCAGCTAATGTGAAGAATATTAGGGAAACAATAGGCAATGATGGCAAATATTATGAACTGGAAATGAAATTCATTATGGGAAACTACTGTAGTAGAATCATAAGGTAGATCCTAGAGAGTTGTCCTGAGACAATGACTCATAGGAAATGATTACTTTTTAAAGAGTGATAGCAAAAAATAACACATGTTTTGTAGTCAGTGATTAAGAGCAGATTACTAACTAAAAGTGGCCCTTGAATAATACCCATACCTCTTGCCTGAAGTTAATCAACATCTTGCCAATTTAGTGATGGGCTAGGATTCCAGGTTTAGACCCATATATTAGTAATTTATTGTTTGCAAGTTTGACAAAGACTAGACTGATTGGAAGTTTTCAGAAAGCTCTGTCATTTTAATATATCAGGTATATAAATAGCAGAAGTGAAATTTCAGTTTCTTAAATTACTTCAATGCTATTAGTAATGACCTCAGTTAATTCAAGAGTTGTGCAAACCAAAATGTATTGCAGACCTTCTTAGAATTAATCAACTTGTACTAAAATTTTCTTCCAGGAAGACCACTATGGCCCTAATTCATTCCTTACTGGAGTGTAACCCTGAATTGACAGTTTTGTGAACATTGTGCTGAAAATTAAGTACAAGTTAATTTGAATCTTTGCTAATGCCATATAATAATAAATTCAACATTGTTTCCTACCACTGGCTCTTTATCTTAGAGTATTGGTGTAGTGGTTGGCCATAAAATAATACTGAGGCCCTCATGGAATCCTACTTTTTATCATGTGTATATGAAAATTGCAAATCTGTTGGCAAACTTTATTTCCAGTCATTTTCCCCAGGTATATATCTAGTACTTTATTATACATATAGTACTAAAACCTTTTGAATTTAACTTTTGACTACACATTTTTTCCTAAAACCAGGAAAACAACATGTACTTTTTAGACCCTAAGTTATCTGTTTATTTTCCCATCTTCACTAGAAATCTTCATGTTAGAAAACCTGTATGAAGAGACATATTCTTTAATCTTGAATTAGAGATCTATATAGGGTTCATAATCAACTTTTATATTAAAGTCAGGATTAAAAACAGGAGTTAGTAAGAAAAGTACCAAACAGATTCAAACCATTTGTAAAACAAGGATAAGAATTCTCGGTGCCATGACAGTCCCAGGGCTAGCCACAAAAGGTTAAAGAGTGGGAAATGGCCAACTTCCTGGGAATCCTAGCCCCTTCCCCAGGCTAGTTAAATTGGTCCTTCCACTTATTAGCAAATGAAGCCACTGAGCCCATAAAAAATGGCAACACGTGTCTCATGGCTGCCGCCCCATCCCTCTCTCTCCCTCTTCAGAGACGGCCCTCACTCTGTGTGTGGAGTGTGTACCTACTTTTACTCTAATCTGAGACCCAATCCCCTACACCTCATAGCCTTTCTCTTGCCTTTCAATGTATCTCTCTAAATAAATCCAACTTTACTCAAAATAAATAAATAAAGAATTCTTTGTTCCTAAATGATATTATTTGTTTTGATGCAACCAAGTTATTTTTCTAGGTATACATCCTGTTACCTTATTCACTGCCACCTTTGGAAATGATTGCATCAAAGCCTTGCCCATCCCAGTGGCCTATGAATAATTTTAATATTAAAAAAAAAAAAAAACTAGGGAGATGTGTATAGCTCAAGTGGTAGAGCACGTGCTTAGCCTACACAAGGTCCTGGGTTCAATCCCCAGTACCTCCATTAAAAAAATTATAATTAAAATAAATAGACCTAATTACCCCCCCCCAAAAATTTTTTAAATCTATAAAAAATGTATCATAGGAAATAACAAGCAGAAAACAAAGATAGGTGGTCAACAAAGCCAAAAGTGGATTATTTGAAAAGATTAATAAAATAGATATATCTCTAGGAAGATTGATAAAGAAAAACTAAATGGTAACATAATAAAATATTAGGATTGAAAAGAGGATACAACTATAGGTGAAAAAAATTTAAAAGTAAATAAGAAAATATCATGGATGACTATTTCACTAAATTTGAAAACTTAAAAATGGAAAAAGATAAAATTTTTTATCAAGACCAATTCAAAAGGACTAGAAGAACTAAATAATTCTATGACCATATAAAATTAATCCAACAAAAAAAACTTAAAAAAAAAAGAAAAAAACAGGCCTTCTAATGAACTTGTAAGGAACAGACAATTCCAAGTTTACAGAAATTTTTAAGAGAATAGAAAAATAGGAAACATTTCTTAACAAATTTTATGAATCTTGTATAGACTTTATGCAAAAAATGAATGTGAGAAGAACAGTACAAGGAAGGTAAATTATAGGTTAATCTCACTCAAATATGCTGAGACCCTAAACAGAATATTAGCAAACTATTCCCAACTATATATAAAAATATATTTAAAAAGAAATATTACCAATTAGCTATGTCCAGAAACCCACAGTTAATGTAATACTAGAAAATCAGTTTTTATAAAATTTGTATGTTTATCAAGTACAGAAGAAAAATAAAAGAAAACCCTACAGCAAACATCATAGTAAAGGGTGAAATGTTAAAAAGCATTCCTTTTAAAATCAGGAACCAGAGAATAATACCCACTGTCAACACTTCTATTAAACTCCTAACGATGAAATTAAAAAAAAATTTTTTTAGTAAAATAAAAGGTATGAGGATTGAAAAGCAAGCAACAGCATTGTTCTTATTAGTAGGTGTCATTACCCTATAAAAATGAATCTAAATGCAAGTTTTTTTTAATTAATAAGAATTTGGCAGGGTTACAGGATAAACAGATAAATATATAAAAATAAATTGCATTTTTATACCATTTGAAATTATAATTTTGAAATATACCTGTTAATATAACAACATAAATATGATAAAATCCAATAAAAGATACTTGAGCAATTGATTTTCAAGTTAGAAAAAATAAAATTTGTCAAATATCACACTATATGCAGAAATAAATTCCAGGTAGATTAAAGACTTCATTACAAAAGCAAAACTTTAATATTCTCATGAGAAAATTTAATAACGTGTTTATGATCTTGGTATAGACAAGGATTATTTATGTAAGATAGAAAAAGCACTAACTCTAAAGGAAAATACTGAAGGATTTGCCTGCATCAAAATTCAAAACTTCTGTATGTCAAAGACACTATTTCAAAAGTGAAAAGATAGGTCAAGGAGAATATATTTGAAACACATACGACCAATAACAGAATAATATTGAAAATATATGAATATTTTTAAATGCCTCCTAAAAATCAATACAGAGATTACAAATGATCCAATAGAAAATGTCCAAAGAAGTCCTTAAACATTTCACAAAGGAGACATACGAATGGCCCACAGACACGTGCAACATGTGAACAGAGAAATACAAATACAAACCTCACTGAATTCCCACTTGATTGGAAATTGTGTTTAAGAAGTCTGACAATACCAAGTATTTCAAGGGTGTGCAAAGTGAGAACTCTTAAGTATTCCTGGCTGAAATATAAATTGATAGAATGACTTTAGAAAACAAATCCAGTATTAATATATGCATTTGAAGATATATAAACCCCATTACCCCAAAATTTTACTCCTTGCATATATTCCAAAAAAAACTTCATGTGTGCATCAGAAGACTTGTATAAGAGTTTTTAGCAGTATTCTGTAAAATACCAAAAAGCAAACCAACAAAAAACCCACCTGGAAACAGCTGTAATGGATAGGTAAATTTTGGTATGTTTATGCAATGGAACACTATACAGCACTGATAAATGAAAAACACTCTATACATTAACATGGATAAAATCTACTAATTTGGAATTTCAAAAAATGTAAGTCACAAAAGAATATACATTTAATAATTTTCTTTATATAAAGTTCAAAACATGCAAGATAAATAAAATAATATACATATACAGTATATATATATATATATACATATATATATACACACACATAGTGTTATTTATTCAAAAAACTCACTATATTTATTAAAAAACTCACTAGATCATTTCTACCTTTGTTGTGGATTGTACTTCCCACAATACCAATGTTAGTTTCAGCCATGTGGCTTACTTCAGCCACTTGAATGTAAACAGAAGTGATACATGCTGCTTTTAAGAAGAAACCTGAAGAATCATCACGTGGTTCTGCCATCACCCTTCACCATCTGCCACTGCATGTCGTGTCCCAGATAGAGGCTGCTCTCTTCATCCTGGAAGAGGACACAGGAAATAAAGCTTCAGCCAACTCACGGCCAATGTAGAACTATATAACTGAGCAAAAAATAATTACTTATTTTTGTCAGCCATTTAGAACTTATTACCTCAAAGCAGATGCTGCCATAACAAAACCCCTAAAATATGTCCCACTGACTTTATGGCAGAGTGGTAGGTAACAAGGAAACTGTTATTACAGGTTGGAAGGATGGCAACCCACTATGCAGTGGTGAAGCATTTAATGAAGCTATAGCTACAGTAACATAAAAAGCAGATAATATACTGAGTGACTTTGTGACCTTAGGCAAAGGGATTAGGAAACAAAGCATTACTAGCATGTTCTGGTTGCTATTGGCTGCATTTGATATGGTGGTACAGAAAAAGAAATGAGCTCACAAAAGGATTGGCCAGTTTGAAAGATGAAAAGAAATGAAAGAAAATCAGAAAACTGGGGACTTAAAGGCTTGGAAGATGCAACTTATTCTCATATCCCAAAGTAAAACTGAGAATGCCTCTGAGTGACAAAACCTGATTAAAACAGCTTTGGAGAGTCATAGGCTGAATCAAAGATGTTAGAGGTGCCTTAGGTTGAATTGATCATGGTGATAATGGGTAAACCTTTTGAAGTACACAAATGGCTTAAAAGAGCCTAAGGGTATAGCTCCCTCCCAGAAGTCTGATAAGCTCCCCAAAAACCTCTGTGTAAGTCTAGAGAAAGACAGGCATGTCTTGAAAAGAATTGCTGATGTGGTTGTTGGTACAAAAAACTGGTGAAGTTGTTGAGAGAATTACACTGCCAAAACATCCATCATCCTAGATGAAAAGAGACTGTGTCTGTTCTAAATCTAAGAGCAGGAAGCAAGAAAATCTTAGCTCCCAAGGGAGCATATTCTCCAATGCCCTTTTCAGATGTGGTCCAGTGAGGGCAATGGAAAAGGAAGACCCGCCCAGAAGGTGGAGTCAGCAATTGTCTCTAATCATGAACCAGAGCCAGACACAGAGAGCAGAATGAACCTAATCAAGAGGCATTTCTTCCCTCTATGGTGATGGTCCCTCACCACATTTGCCCACTGGGATTTCAGAATTGCTGTGCTCGGCAGTTTTAGTTTTAGTTCATGGGTCTAAAAATGAAGAGGAACTATATCTGGACCGGATGTTAAGGTAATCACAGAATCCTGGACCTAGAATCTGATGCTCTGATGGGCTACATCATTTTAGCTGTTTTTCTTGGAGATAGGGGGAATATATTATTACATGGAAGAGTGAGAAATGATTATTAGTGACCAAGAGAGCAAACTTTAGTCAGTGTTATTATTGTTCTCCACTATTCACTATCATTTCCTATAAGGGGATTATACATTCTTATCCTTTGCCATGTAAGTTGTAGTGTCCCTCCTTGTGATATTTCCTCCTTGCCTGTAACATGTTTAGCCAGTAACATGTGATGGAACTGATACGTGCCACTTCCATGAGAAGTTTTAAGAGCCATCACATGGTTTTGCCACTGCTAGTTTTCCTCTGCAGTGAGACTGAGGTTCTCAAGCAGCTGAGTTACTGCTCATTCTCTACTCCTTTAGTCTGAGCCCTGGAAGGAAGAAAACAGAACAAAGTCAAAGCTGACCCACAAACAGACAGCCAACCTGCAGCAAACATGTGCTTGATCAAAAAAATCTACATCTCTTTGTGTAAGTCACCACTGCAGCTTAACTTAGCAAAGCAGACTTACACAGGAATATATGTAGGTGGGAAACATTGGAAGGAAAAACAAGAGAATTTTAAACACAAAATTTGAGATAATGGTTACCTTTAGTGAGGAGGCCAGAGAATACAGGAAGGAGCATATAGTATTTAGGCAGTATTTATATGGATGTTCATTTTATCATTCTTTTACCTTTCAGAAATGAGCATTTGGTCGATTGATAGAGCATATTAAATAGCACATATGTGTGTGTGTGTGTATATATATATATATATATATATATATATATATACATGCATATATGTATATTCTTTATAAAAATATACTTTTATGTTTATATGTTTGTATCAAATATTTTATAATTATAAAATGGAGAAAGTATATTAAACTGATGAAATAAGAAGCTGAACACATGGTTTGACCTATGCTTCTTCACAAAAACCTACTAAAATGATAGTAGAAGGACCAAAACAACACAAAGACAAGGAAAATGGGAGAGGAGAAATAGCAATAAAATTTTGACTTGGCTTAGAGAAAGCTAAAACTTAGACTAGCAACCTGAGAAGCTCAGACTCAAGATGATTCAAATCAGCTTACTCTAGAAAAGCTGTCCCTCTGAAGAAGGATGTTCAGTTAATGGTAAAAACAGGAGAGTTACCTTAAGATACCATAATTCGCAGTTGGACCCTCAGATCTGCTCCTCCATCACCAGCAGCTGAATTACTGCTCATTCTCTACCGTGCAGAGGACTGAAGTTTAATTCTAAGGACATTGAACTCCAGGACATCAGGCAAAGCTGATCACAAAAATATCATTCTAAAAAACAGGGAGATCAAATAAGAATCCGCAGTGAAAAATGTTCCTTCTGTTTTTACAGTATTCAATGACTGAATTACTCTGAAAGAATAAGCAGTTAATGCTACAGAGAGATTAAAGTGATCATTCTTCTAGGGCTGTTACAACTCCTGAAATGTGGATATTTGGGGAATCCGCAATTCAGTTGTTCAAAAAATAGTTCTTGAGTAGCCACTATGTGGCAAGAACTGCCCTAAACAAGAGATAAAAGAAATTGACTGTCCCGAGCTCTCCCCAGAGGTGAGTGTTGAGGGGGATGACGAGACGTTAAACAGAAACTTACACAAATTATAAATCAGTTACAATGATTAATAAACATTTCACTGATGATCAATCATTCTGGTAAATGTTTTGTACATAAAAAAATATTTAACTGCATGGCACAGACATCTACTAATCAGACTAGACATCAGTGACGAATGTTTCCAGTGCCTCCCAACTAAACAGCGTCACTGAATATAGGAATATTAGCCTCACATTCAAAACTTGGTTATTCCATATTTATTATTAAAGTTGGCAAAATGACAGTAAGACTCTTATTGAGTGTACTTGTCTGAAGTTTATACCTGTGATATTAAAAACAGTTGAACTGTAATGCCATTCTTGGGGTCAGTTGGCATGTCATTCTATTTAAACACAGTGAACTGATTTGTCATACTTGGAGGACAAATGAGGACCAGAAAAATTATCATCAAACCCTGGGTTATTAGATGACCAAACCACTCTACAGTGCTCATTTTATTTTTACATGTTAAAATGAATATTTTGGGGAGTAGGAATGAAAGTTGGCAGTCAGTGAAATGTTGAATGCAGCTTTTTGAGAGGACAATATTAAGACCTGGAGCTAATAAAAAGGTTAGTTTTTTCCCCTTCCCTTAACTGAAGAATCTGGGGTCTTAAATTTGGATTATGGAAGTCAGGAAGGGTAGGAGTCTAAAGGATTTAAGAAATCACCTACAGAGTGGAGGTTAAAAAAGAGTCCTCTGGATGTGTTTTGAATTCTTCAAGAGCATCTATCATGTACAAAGCAGCCTTTTTTCTTTCCTTATTCTGCTCTTTTTGCCTCCCTCATATTCTGTGTCTCTCCGATCCCCACTTCCAAACTTCAAGGTGACCTCCTCCTCGTGGTGGGTAATGATGTGTGAGGGAGACCACCCGGCTGGGCCCACCACACTGCAAGTGCCACCCCGGTCCGGTAGGGTTCAGGAAGGCCCCCCCATTTAGAAGGCTTTGTATTTTTTGTTACATTGTTCTCCCAGCACTGGATAAAAAACATGGCGTGAACAATAGAGCTGTGTGAGATTTAAAATATCTGAATACATAATAATTTTACCCAGCTTTCAGAAAAAAAAACTAAAAAGTAAATAACAAAAACCATTCCTCAGAATGTGTGAGCCTAAATTTTCAGTCACTTTGGAAGCATTTTCTTCTTTTTCTGCTTTTTCATTATCTGGGCCAGTTGGCAATAAAACAGCATTTAATTATACATAAACGTGAGAACTCTGGTGAGAGAATATGGATTGTGATCTAGTCAGAACTAGTTTGGGGCCAGAAATTGTTCATTCTTGATGCCTTCATTCTTATCTCTTATCTGCTTTTTCCCTATTTATTTTGTACCTTTATTTTCCCCTGCAGTTTTCTTTCTCGACTTTTTTTTTTTTTTTTTTTTTTTTTTTTTTGGTATACGGTCTTCATTTTTTGTTCCCTTTCATTATTTTCTCTTTTAAATGGCCCACCTTTACTAAGGTACAAGCAGTCTCCTTGCAGGGAAAAAAAAGAAAAAGAAAACTATTTTGTTCAGGAAATAATTACCCCAAATTGGCAAAATTTTTTTGCAGCAATGTAAATTGTAGTCACATTAATGAGATCACATTTTACAGTGAAAGGTACTTTTAGGGAAGGCATGATAAAACATGCTCCATTTAAATCTGGAGCTTCTCCTGGAAATACATTGTAGGCTTCATTTGAATAAAATTTACGCTATGAATCTGTTGCTTCTTACGGATTTTGAGAAAGTACCGTGTTCTTCCTGTCAGTGGCAGGCAGCATCTCTTTAATTTTTTTCCAATAATGTTGCAGTACTCCAGTACTCATTTTAAAGATAGATGGATTTTTTTTCTCTCATAAAGAAGAACCTTGTGGGGGAAAAAACGCTGGATGTGATTTCAAAAAATGTCAAAATATGTCAAACGCAGATACCACTCAAGGGTTTCATTAACTGAAGCTTTGGTGATAAGTGTCATCTTGTCAAAGACCCACCCATCTCTTCCAATACATTACCAAATGTACTAATTTCCTTGCCGAGCTTGATGTTTATTGTATAGCTGAAATTGAAAATGGTCGGTAATGGAGTGAGCTTCAATCCAAGACCAATTCTGAATCTAAATTACTTGCTTCTTTCAATAGCATCGACAGAGGAGAGCTTTATGCACCTTGTACCTAATCAACCCTTACTGTGACCCTAAATTCAGCAGTCTTCAGAGATTAATAATAAAATCCTCAGTTCAAACAATTATTTGCCCTGAACAAGTTGCCCATTTCTTACGCTGAGAATGAAAGAATGTGACATTATTTTTTAAAAGCTCTGCATGTTGTGGCCCACCATTTATTTTTGATCTCTGACCCCCCCGCTGCAGCCTGATTGCAAATCCCACTTGCTTACTTGAATATTTTTGGGGGGACTGGGGGGGGGAGTTGAGAAGAGATTTCTTTGTTAGCATTTTAACATGCTTGTTCTCATTCCATATTCCCTTGTGTTCATGGTTTTCACAAAATAAATGAGGTATATTCTATCAATATATATTTCTAAAGTTTTTAATATAGATCTTTATTGATCATAGAAAGCATGACCTAATTCTGACTTTGTACAAAACTACTCAGAGTCTCTAGAAAATAAACATAAACTCTGGAAAAAATCAACTATATCTTTACTTTCTCAAATAAAAAAGCCAAATTCTGAGAATGTCTTTTTGGGACTCAGATCATAAATTATCCTTTAATGAAATGTTTTTCTCACTCCATCCCATTTGGTAGTGTAGTTTATAGCTCTTGAGTAAGATTTAGCTGAACAGCATCAAATTCTTTTACTCATATTTACAATGAAAAATATTCCTTCATATTCAATGGCAGAGTTTTGTTTTGTTTTGTTTTTGATTTGCTATTTTCAACTTCCTTATGTACAATTAGTATTCACTAGTGTGGTTACAATGAAAGATAATATCCCTGCTCTTTGTAACCTTAAGGGGTTAGGGGGAAATTCTGAAAAAAGTAAAGGAAATATTTGGACACCCTAAATGGCTCCTTTGATTCATCAGCAAGAGTCAGTCCTATGCCCAGGAGCCTGCTGGGGGAGGGAAGAGACCCATGGTGCAGTGCCGCCCCAGAAACTCTGCCTGACATTTGACATTGTCGCCATTTCCTCTGGCTGGCTGCTTTTGGAGGGGTACCCTCCCTAAGGACTGGTTGACAGAATGAGTGTCTCCAGAAGATTCTCCTGCCTTTTGAATGCATTTTTTATGCCCAACAGCAATAATAGCCATCTAAGTATTGATTATATAATATGTCTGCTGAGGTGGCAACTACATTATTGTTGCAAGAGGCCAAGAGGTTTAGAAACTAGGTTATCTATGAACTCTCTCAGCCATTGAGCATTTCTTCCAGCAAGGGTCAATATACCAAGCTATCTTTGGACTTTATTTTACCTTATTCTGTGATTCCAACTGATGGATAATACAATGAGATGGCCAGCATGTTCCAAGTCCTTTGAAAACAGGCTCATGTTTATCACGGAATAGGCATAATTTGTTCATTACCACAAGGGGACAGTAGTCTTATGGAGGTCTGATTCATGAGGAAGACTAGGAATTGCCCAGGGTGTTGCTGTATTAGGGCACCCAGATGCTAATTAGCAGCAGTGAATCGGTTAAGTAGACTTTGAAAGGCAGTCAGGAAATAATTTAATACTTTTCTTTCATCCAAAAAAAAAAAAATACAGTAGGTGGCATATAGTAAGTCTGCTGTGTATAGTAACAGCAATAAGGGCACTGAGCTTTTATTATAAACTGAATTACATCCCCTGTGTGGGGACACTAGACAGCCTATCGTGTATTAAGAATTCAACTGAGATCACAAGCTTGCCTCACCTAAACCTTCTGTGATGTGATGAGAATGACTTTTGGTTACTGTACATCAAAGAGGGTCTAGCAGGCTAAACAGTGATTGATCCATTCTCCTCTTTCAAGCCCTCTCTTCAAAAATAGCTTTAAAGCAATCATCTAATAAGTGTCAGAATAGAAGATAAAAAATGTTAGTACAAGCACTAGACATATATCTACACTAGCTAAATTTTCTGCAAGATGTTCAATGACTGAACAAGGTTTTTAGAGTAAATGCTATCATCTCGTAAGAGGGAAGAAGTAGTAAGTGTGCTGCCATTGACATGGAAACAATGCTGAGATTTAAAGTGATTTAAGGCAAAATACTGTGATTTGTTCCACAGGCAGATAATTCTGTTAAGAAAATTTGGGAATAATCTTATTTATTATTTTTTATTATATATTACCACAAAATTTTTATTTTTATATATTACCACAAAATCTGGTAAAGGGGTTGTCTTCTTGCTTATGCACACAGAAGCAATAGTATTTTCACAATAGTCATTCATGAAACTGCATTTATTAAGTTCCCTTCTAAGATGAAATGTTAGTTAAAAGGACCAGCCATGAGAGTGACCCAGTATGGTGGTCATTAGAGCCATTCCTAAATTGTGATTCTCATTCTCTTTCTCTTCCCTGACCATATGATTTGCTTTTGACAATGAAATGTGAGAGAGATAGTAACCTGCATCACATCTGTATGGAAGCCTTAAGAGCTAGCAGAGGATTTGCCACATGTTTATTTCCCTGTCTTGATGACTCTGGAAGCGTGAGTCAGGATGGAGCCTCCTTCAGTCTGGATCCTTGTCATTATTGTGGGCAGAACTTCCTGCTGACCTGCACTGGACATGAAGCATGAGCAAAAAATCAATCTGCATTATGTTAAGTCACTGAGATTTTTGGAGCTGTTTGTTACCACACCATAACCCAGCCTCTCCAGACAGATACATCCAGTGACGCTAAGTAACTTAATCCTTCCCTTAGGTCTCTGAGTAATGGAAAAGTGGTGTAGAGAAGGCATCATCATGGATCATATGCCTCCATTTATCCAGGCAACAAAAATTTCTGAAGTATGTACTATGTGCCAGGCAGGGTATATGGGGATAATAAATAATTACTGATTGTAGTTTGATGCATTATCCTTTGTCACCTCTTTGCTAAATCCCTGTGGAGTAGATGAGTAATAGAGCTCAAAGTGTTCACAGCTGTAACATAACTAATCAAGATAAAAAATAATCTGGGATTAGTGATGTTTTGCCATTTTTTGAGTGAATGGGATTGTTTCAGAGGACTATTTGTTGGGGGAAAAATGGACTCACTTCAGAAAATCCTGACATTTACTACATTGGCCAAGAATCTGTAATTCTTAACCCCTGCAATCTAGCCATTCCCAACCACATCAGGCATTTCCCAAGTTGGTGCTCTTGTTCAGGCTGTGCTCTCTGCCTTGAACACTCTTCTTAGCTCCATCGTTCAAATATTTTCCTTTCTCTCCCTCCCCCCAGCATCAGGTACATACCTCTACTGAGCATTTATTTCAGTCTGCTTTGCATTTTGATTATTGTTTAAATGATAAAGCTTTCTGTTGCAGGTTTCACTACCCACCCCCCTCCACCCTATAAAGGTTGTACATTTACTGTGAGTAAATGATTTGTTTTATTCTGCTTTGTGTATCTCCAGTCTGACTCCCCTCCCCACAACTCAATACATGTTAAGTGATATTTGAATTGATTTGAGAAATTTGTTTGGGTGTGATCATGGATTTCTTAAAACAGATTGCAACTGCCCTGGTTTAGAATATTGAAGAAACAAAGAAACCCTTTCAGCTCTAAGAAGGGCAGTTGTGAAGCTGATACTTTTGGCTACTCTTAGGGGAATTAGTTCTCTCTTGGCCAAGGACCAAAGCCTGCCTCCTGAACACCCATCACACTTAGCTAATTTCCATTCTCCCCAGGGACCAAGACAGAAAGACAAAAGAGGAAGGAAGTAGGCATTTCAGAAGAATAACCCACCCACAAAGAGCCAGTTGAAAGGGAGAAATAAGGAGGGGAGGGGGGAACTGGTATTAAAAAAATTACCAAACGAATGCAGAATTTAAATTGCATTTCATTATCCATCTTCTCCTCATCATAGTGGTAACTTTCTTGTCTTGCTATCTTTCCCCAGGGTAAGTCCTGATTGCTCAAAGCTTGCTGCTACTGGAGCAGTGATCAGAAACACTCAGTGTTTGTGCCAAAAATGCCAAGCCACTATGTTCCGGCCATTTCTCTCCCCTTCTCATTTCTCCTTCCTCACTCAACCCCAGCATCCACCAGACAGGATGCTGCTCTTCCCTTAATATTTGATCCCCTGAGTACTAAATACGAAAGAAGGGCAGGTAGTTTTTCTCTCCTGGTTTCTCAGCCACTTTGACCTTTTCACCACACAGTTTCTAGCCTTTCATTCTTCAGCACAATTGAGAAAAGCAATGAATGACTTTGGCTTCAAACAGATGGAGGATCTAATCCTCGTTCTCCCACACATTTGCCTTAAATACCTCAGAATGTTACTCAACTATTTAGGCTGTTTCCTCGGCATGTAAAACAGAGTTAAGTACATCTGTGTAAAGTAATTATTCTATGGATGAGTGAGATATGGTTGTAAAGTCATATAGTTGGTGCTCAGTAAATCTTACCGTTTTTATTATTAGTAAGTATTTTTCAGTATTTTTCTCTGTGATCTTTCCACTATGATGATCTTGGCTGTGTCTTAATGAGCTTGTGTCTAGTATCACTCAGCCTCTCCTAAGTCACCCTTCTAAAACTAGAGATCAGAGTATGGCACCTTCACACAAACCTCTTCCACACCTCTGAAACTTTTTAAAACTTTCCAGTCATTCTTGGAGATCTATAAGAAAAAAATCTTAACCTAGTTTAACATACAAGAGGTACAGCTGTCTGGTGTCTGTATCCAGTCTCATTGCCCATTGTTCCCCAAATTGTAACTATGAAAGATCATTTCTCTAAGGAATCCCAAAGAATCATATCTCCCAGGGTCCACAAAATAGTGCCCTCCCATGTTGAGACTGAGTTTGGTCATATGACTTGCTTTGACCACTAGGACATCAGCACATGTCACCCAAATAGAAGCTTAATAAGTGTTTATGCACTGGGACTTCCCTCCTTGAAACTCTGCTGGCACCATTTGAAGAAGTACAGCTTGGTCCAACCTCCTGAAAACAACTGGCTTCTTGGAAAGAGATGCTTAGCCATCTCAGATGTTCCAGCCTAGCCCATCCCAAACTGCCCTTCTACAGGAATGCAGCTACATGAATGCACTCAGCCAAAGCTAGCAGAAAAACCATCCAGCAACTCACATAATCATGAAGAACATTAAAGTACTCTTGTTTAAAGCCATGTTTCAGGGTAGGTTTTTACGCAGCTATAGATAACTGGTAACAGTGCCTTTTATCTCCAGAATAATGAGCAACTATAGTTCTCTGAAAACATTGGTTTTTGTCACATACCCATTCCTTTGCAAATGCTGTTTCTTGTGCTTGTAATGCCCTTCCTCTTGTCTAATACTCATTGTATCCCAGCTAATGCAATGGAGGCTGGCATATACTAAATGTTCAGTAAAGTGTCAGTGAATACACTTAAGATGTCAAAATATGCCACGAAACCTCCAAAAGTGTACCCTAAATCCACCATCGTTCTGATTGGAATCTTAGATAGAAATGTATCTGTGCTGCTGCTTTTGTGAAAGAAAATAATGATTAATATGCAACTACACACTGACATGCAAACAGCTACTGCAGAAAATGGCTTAGCTCAAAGAGAGAATTAGTTTTGATAAAAATGAAACAAATTCGTTCACTACCTAGATAGCAACTTAAAAATTATGATATCCAGAGCTAACATATTTGCTGATGCAAGGGAAAATCGGGGTGAATTTTGATAGATGAATTATAGTGCCTGTATTAAGAACCGTAAAAAATATAGATTTTCTTTGATCCAGTAATTCCATTTCTGGCAGCCTAACACATGGAAATAATCCAAAATACAGAAAAATAGGCACAGGAACATTGAGTCTGGCATTATTTATTTTGAAAAGTGTAAATAAGTTAAATTCTTATCACCAGGAACTTGACTCAAGCACTTTTGGTGCACTCATTTAGTGAACTGTCATGGGGATATTTAATAGCTATGATGTCCATCATGGGAAACATATAGAAGAGCAAATATTAAAAGAAAAAAATGTGGGGGAGGCTATAGCTCAGTGGTAGAGTGCATGCTTAGCATGCATGAGGTCCTAGGTTCAATCCTCATTACCTCCATCAAAAAAATAAATAAACTTAATTACCTCCCCCCAAAAAACAAATAAATAGAAAAAAAAAAGAAAAGAAAGATTAAAGATACACAGTAACTGTATGTGCCTAATGGTGACAACAATATAAAAATGTAAATGTAAAAATAATTACAGGGAGTTATGGATCATTTTTCCCCTTTCCCCACCCCAGATTTTATATAATCTTGCTATCTTATTTTTAGAATTTAAATAGAAATTGTAGAAGACAAAATAATATATGTGGTACTATAAAAACTATAGTATTATAGAAATAATTTTGATGCTGTCTTTTAATTTAATTCTCTATCTGAGACTGACCCCTTGTAGTAATTGCTGTTACTTGACAGAATTCAGGAATCATGGTGTTCTGCCATCTGGTTTATGCCATCTCTTTAATCAATATTTATGAATATACTTTGCAGGGGTTTTATGAGTCATCGTACCTTACAGAATTTTTTAATTAAGCCATTTTGTGATCATTACTGGTATTCATGCATTTTGTGAACATTAGTGACATTGCCTTTTGCATGGGGCAGTTACTATTGAGAAGGATTCCTCCTGATAGTGGGGACACTCTATGCCAGGATGGATTACATAGTCCACTTAAAAGAGCTGGATCCTGGAGAGGGCTGTCATCCCAGTCCCAGACACATGCCCAAAGAAAATCATGGGAGCAAGACTCATGATATGTTCCCCCAAACTTAGACTCCTCCTGCAGTTTGGAAGACCTCCAAAATCTCTCTCTCAGCCATTAGGACTTTCATGAGGTTCAATCACAGACTTCCAGATATACTTCTACTGGCACCATCTGCTTTCATCAAAACTCAGTACACCTAAAATGGCCTCATTTGATTCTTCTCCTGCCTTCCATGTTTCTCACTTCAGTACTCGCTTTCTGAGTCACGTAAGCTCCCCATTCAGAAAATTAATGATTTATCTCTCTCTTTCATATATGTGTATGAAGGTAGTAAGGCCAGTCAATTTTGATAATGCTTTTCAGATCAAAACCCTTCCCTTTGCTTTTCCCTGCCTCCACACTTATTTAGGTTTTACCACTATTTCCAAAGAAAGCCTCCTAATTAGTCTCTCTTCCTCTACTCTTCTTCTTTGTCAGATCCCACTATTATATGAATACGTCTAGAGTAGTCATGCCTCTCCCCAAACACTCAAAAAATTTCAGCACATTCCTCATTGCCAGCTGGGTTAAATCAGCTGCAGCATTCATAGCTCTCCGTAATTTGGAGCCAATCTATTTTCCTAGCTTCATTCTCTCAAGGCTGCCACACTGCACACCTCTGAGGGCACCATTTACATTATAAAATACATACACAGACCACACCTCCAGTAGGGTGTAACCATTTACCATAGTGTGCATGGTGCTCCCTGGAGCCCTGCCATGCACACATGTGGATCTGTAACCCTATTCTCTTCTGTACCAATCAGACAAACACTATTCTCAAAAGGCCCCTTCAGTCTCTGCATCTTTGGACTGTCATTGCCTAGCAAAGTCTTGTCCATTCATTAATATCCCTTCTCCTGAAAATCTTTCCTGGTTTCCCCAACGCATTTCCTCCCTCCTGGTATCACTCTAATTGCATTTGTTAAGTGCATGTACTGAGATA
Source organism: Camelus dromedarius (assembly GCF_036321535.1). Taxonomy (NCBI): domain Eukaryota; kingdom Metazoa; phylum Chordata; class Mammalia; order Artiodactyla; family Camelidae; genus Camelus; species Camelus dromedarius. The sequence continues at coordinate 49,212,717 of NC_087437.1, forward strand.
GGTCAGAATCAGACAGAGTAATTTTTAATTATTCCTCATTTCAGCACTATCTCCATGACCTTGGACAAGTTACTTTACTTCTCTAAGCACCATCTGCCTGTAAAATGGAGATAATATTACCCATTCCTAAAGAGTGTAGATAAGATTAAATGCTATCATAAATGTGATATAGCACATTTTGCATGGTTCCCAGCACATCATAAATGCCCCACAAGTGTTAGTTATAGTGGAGGAGGTGGCAACTACTGCCAAAGAGATGGTCATGATTTTTATTTATTCTCCCAGCTGGGAAAGTGAGGCCTGGGGAGAAGGGTTGTATGCCAAGCTTTGCTATGTACAAGCTGTGAAGCCTTGAACAAGTTCTCTCTACCTTTCTGAACCTTGTTTTCCTCTCCAGTAAAATCATCAAATGACACAGTGGATAAAAAAATGCGTTGTCGACTAGGCATGTGCTGATGTTGCCACCTTACACTGACACTGGCACATTTGTAGGGTTTTCATTTACATCTTATTCCTCTCAGGGCCTTGCACTTGGTGTGGGTATATTCAGTCTACAGCTACACAGCCTACTGTGTATTTGAGCAAAACTTCGTATATGAGTCCAAAGAGTTATGGAATATCATTGTTATATGCTTTCAGAGTTTAAAGAGATTTTAGAGATTATTTACTTCAATGCCCCATCTCACTATCACCTAAAATCATACCCAGTGTCATAAAGAGACTTAAGCAGCTGAACTCAATCTGTATCCAGTTTTTCAGGTGTTTTCCCCATCATTCTTAGTTGATGACTCACATTAAGATCTCATAAATGAAAAAAAAGTATACATTTGAATATTATTAGCTTTAAATTAACCAAAAACTTATTTGTTTTTTGATGCTGAGTTGTATGAGTTATTTATATGTTTTGGGTATTACCCCTTATTGGTCATATCATTTGAAAATATTTTCTCCCATTTGATAAGTTGTCTTTTTGTTTTGTCGATAGCTTCCTTTGCTGTGCAAAAGCTTTTAAGCTTAATTAGGTCCCATTTGTTTATTTTTGTTTCCTTTGCATTAGGAAACAGATCCAAAAAATATATTGCTGCAATGTATGTCAGAGTGTCATGCCTATGTTTTCTTCAAGGAGTTTTATGATTCTGGTCTTAAATTTAGGGTTTAATCATCTTGAGTTTGTTCTTGTATATGCTGTGAGAAAATGTATTCTAATTTCATTCTTTTACATGTAGTTGTCCAGGTTCCCCAGTACCACTTACTAAGGAGACCTCATTGTATATTCTTACTCCTTTGTTGTTGCTTAATTAACCATAAGAGTGTGGCTTTATTTCTGGACTCTCTATTCAGCTCCATTGATCTATGTGTCTATTTTTGTGCCAGTACCATTCTTTTTTATTACTATAGCTTTGTAGTACAGTCTGAAGTTGGGGAATGTGATTCCTCCATCTCCATTCTTCCTTCTCTTTGTTTTGGCTATTCAAGTTCTTTTGTGTTTCCATACAAATTAAAAAAATTTTTGTCCCAGTTCTGTGGAAAATGCCATTGGTAATTTGATAGGGATGGCATTGAATCTGTAGATTGCCTTGGGTAGTACAGTCACTTTAATAATACTGATTCTTCCATTCAAAGAACACAGTGTATCTTTCCATCTGTATCGCTTTCAGTTTCTTTCATCAGTATATTATAGTTTTCCAAGTACAAGTTCTTTTATCTCCTTAGAAAGTATTTTATTATTTTTGATGCGATGGTAAATAGGATTGTTTCCTTAATTTCTCTTTCTGATATTTTGTTGTTAGTGTATTGAAATGTAACAGATTTCTCTACATTGATTTTGTATCCTGCAAATGTACTGAATTCATTGATGAACACTAGTAGTTTTCTGGTGACACCTTTAGAAATTTCTACATACAGCATTATATAATCTGCAAACAGTGGCAGTTTTACTTCTTTTCATGTTCAAACTCTTAAAAATCCTTACTCCTACTTTTTACCTGCTTGGTCCCATTAGGCTTTAGAGTTTACAACTTTGGCTTTAGTTAGTGTCACAGCCCCTATCTCACACTAGCGGACAGAAAAAGATCAAAGGAGAGAAATTTTAAGGAGGTAACAATAACAGTACTTACGGAGCTTTTGCCATGTATATGGACTGTGCTATTTTTCATGTCCTCACTGTTTGATCCTCACACATCAGGAACTAGTCTTATCACCATCTTATAGCTGAGGAGACTGTCGTTTATATGTTCGGTAACTGGTGCAAAGCTACAGTTCACGAGTGTTTATAATCCAGGTATTTCTGCCTCCAGAGCCTACCGTTGGAACTGCTACACTGCTTTTGTACTCTTTCTTAACATATAAATGATGAAATCAGCACCATAATATGCTTTCTTCACTCTTAGAAAAAGCAAATAAATATTGATTAACTGTACTCAAGCAATTTAAATTAGGCAGTCAATTTTGAAGTGCTCCAAATCTTGCCTATTTGTGTTCATGCCGTGGTGAGCTGGCATTAATAATATGCCTGGGTAAATTCCCGCAGCATTTGGTAGTTTGAAACATCCAACGTACAGGTGGGAGGATGTGTATAGCAAAGAAGTAACAGAAAATCTCTTTCTTTTCTTTCCAATTGAACTTATTGTGACATGTAGGGAATTCATTCTGAAAGATGGTGGTTTTCTTAAATGGTGGCTAATTCTGATGCATCTGCAAACACTTGACTCATTGGGTACCCAAGCTCTTCTGCAGTTGTGTGTGCAGAAGGGGACGTTATTGCTGAATTAGAGGAATTAGAAGCAACCTACACTCACTGTGTCACACGCTCAGGCCCCCTCGCAGCACAGGAAGGCTTCTTTGCACTCTTTTTCCAGTTAATAGCTCCTTTGCTTAATCAAATACATTTTCCTGGTTCAATTTTTTCCTAGCAAAACTTTTTTTTCTTTTTCATTGCGCCCTGTGTTTTGTTTTTTGAGGAATCTTTATCAAAACTAATCTCAACTCTGACCCCCCCCCACGATTACTAAGCAGCATTATAATAACAGGTCTTATTGGCTATTCCACATTGTGCTGAAAGCACAAGGCCTTGTTTAATTGTTTATATCAAGGGCTGTGTGTGGAAAAATCCTCAGCTCGTGTAGTGAGGCTACAGTGGGGTAGAAAGTCACTTCATTCAAGGGATAACCAAGGCTATCAAAGGATTGGTGCTTTGTTTCTATGTAATGTCTTAAAAGAATGTGTGCCCTCAGCTAAGACAAAGAACATTTATTAAACTGACTTCTTGCACATTTCATTATTATAAGCCTTCAAGGGAGTCATAGCCTAAGCAACAACTTGGCCAAATGGAGACAAATGATCAGTTAAATCCAATTGGAGACAGCTTCATAGGTTTTATATTATTTTCTCCTAGTAGGTAGAGTGCATTTTTATGGTCAATGTAGACATTTGGGTTCAATCAGAAATTACATTCCTGAGAACATCCTGGAATGCACTGTATGTTAGGATTTTAGAATGCATATTAATGTCTTCCTAAGTGTCCACAGGTTTGTGCCCTTTTCACTTGACAGCTGCCACAGGAAACTCCTTTCTGAGGCAGCTCTCTAGAAATGATTTCTGGGGTGCTGAAGTACTCTCTCAAATCCCCACCCAAGAATATGCTACCCACAGATTTTACCCCTGAGCTGAGAATTCCCACCATTAGTCAGTTCTCTGATCGTGGAGACCCTTGTCCCTGGATGAAGTGGCTCATTAAGATCCACTGCATCTGCCATTGTAAAACTGATACATTTAAGACATCTCTAGACTTGCTATAAAATTCCCTATCTCTGTACCTAGGAAGACATTTGGAATATTCTTAGATCTCTCTGCCCCTTGTCCAATTGCTTCTCAAAATCAAAGATCTGACTCAAATGTTATATTTCCCATAAACATCGTCAGTGACTGCCCCAGCCCAAAGCACTGCCTACCCATATTAACGCCTATGGTACATATTTATGCCTCCACTAATTCATCATTAAGTGAAGACTAGGAAGTTAGAAAAATGTTGAAAATGGGTAAATAAATATGAACATTTGCCCTTAGGTCACATCCTCCAGGGCAGCTTTTCTCAAAGTATGACCCAAGGAGGCATATGCAGTGATTTTGAATGCTGCATGGATTATGTTTAAATTTCAATTATTATTTAATTACTTTTATATTTAATGTCTAATTACATTTATTACATTTAGTGTAATAATTACAGTTTATTAAATTTATCATCTACATGGTTTCTCAATCATGGGAGTCATATAGAAGTTTTTTAAAAATAAGTGTATTTAACTAAAAAAGAAACAAGAAGAGTTAATGAGAAGCTTATTTAAATTATAATAACACAGGCAATACATAGATAGAGGAGAGAAAAAAACAAAAGCAAAAAGCCACGAAGTAGGTAAAATAGGTGAAAGGTATTCATATTTCATATGAATTTCGTAGGTCTGTGGATTGTACCAATGTCAATTTCCAGATTTTGATATTGAACTATAGTTATCAAAGATGTTACCGTTGGGGGAAACTGGATGGAAAAAAGGTACATGATACCTCTGTGTACTATTTTTGTAACATTCTGTGAACAACCTATAATTATTTTAAAATAAAAAGTAAATAAAAAAGAAAACTATTTTGCTAAATGTGATAACTAGGGTGAATCTTAAGGGTGTTATACTGAGTGGGAAAAAAAAAATCTCATCTCAGTTACCTACTGTATGATTCCATTTATAGGAGGCTGTGTATTGCCTGGTAAATGAAAATGTTGCCAGAGGAATTCACAGAAATTTAACCCTAAATTCCCCCTAAGATAATTGATTCAGTATTTGTAATTCAGTGTTTGCAGTGACTTGATGGAATATAACTATTATGAATAACATGAATTAACTGTATATAATTCTCACAATAGCAGAATTATATAGATAGCAAATAAATTAGTAGTTGTCAAAGGATAGGGATGAGGAGGATGGTGATGAAGGGGTAGGCTATAAAAGATTTCCAGAGGGGAGTTTTGTGTAAGAGAATAGTCTTGTTTATGGATTATGGTGGCGATTACACAAATCTGTACATGGGATCAAATTGCATGGAAGTACACACATGTGTGAGTGTGTGTGTGTGAAGATAAAACTGTGAATTCTGAACAAGGCAAAATATAGTTAGCAGCATTATACAAATATCAATTTCCCACTTTAGGTACCGTACCACAGTTATATAAAATGTAACCATTAGGAGAAGCTGGGTAAAGGATACGTTGGACTTTTGTACTATTTCTGCAACTTCCTATAGTTCATAATTATTTCAAAATATTTAAAGTCTACAAAAATATGTATAATACAACCATATATATAAAATTTAAGATTGATACCTACAATTTTAATTAGGAAAAGTCCTAATTATAATTGCTGATCAATGTAAAAGTTTACAAAAAAATACCAAAATCATCTGGGATATCATTGTGTGCCAGGGACAAAAAGTATCTTTTAATTTAGACTTAGACTTGACTAAAGTTAATCTAACCAGGATTTAGATTTAAATTTTACTAAGTATAGAGATAACTTTTAATATGACATAAATGTAGCCCACATAGTATTTTTCTGTAAATTTGAAAATCAACTGTAAATATTTGATAGTTTACTTTCATATAATTTTAAAGTAATTTGGAATATGCAAAGTTCTCCCCACCCATTTATTCCTGGTAAAGCTTCTTTTTTGAAGAATTCAAGTTCTTTCAGCAGGACCAAGGGGAAAGGAAACTTTTATATGTGTAAAAATTTAGAGAGGGAGAGCAGGGTATCCTTAGAGACAAGGTTTGGAGGTAACAATGATCTTCTCAGTTTTAAGCACTGGAAATAAGCCAAGTAAGTGAAAATATAACAGCTTAAGGTGAGAGAAGGCATGGACAGTTTAGGCTTCTACCTTCCCTTCAAAGAAACTCTTCTGGTCTAGTGTCCTGGACTTCTTTAAAACTACCCCTACCTGATACAATGTTCTTACTCTCACTCTAAGAACTTGTCCCACCATGGCAGTTCTGTTTCTGGATTAGAAACAGGAAAATTGAATGACAAAATGGAGAGCTTCGCTCAGCCTCCTTCGTCTGTATGAAAGTAACAGGTTCAAGCTCTGAAGATGGATAGGGACAAGTGGGAGGAAGTATACTTACACAAATTGCTATGACTGATCCCACAGCCACGATCTTATGCCCTTAAATTATCTGATAAATAGATCTATGGAAGCTTGGAGTGTTTATTAGACATCCTGGTATGTGACCAAGACCCTAGGTAGATAAAATCAAAAGGAGTGATGTCATAAATATGCTGAAATAAGTTTCCTACCATTGCCCCACCAAGGAACATCAATTCAGACATCACCCATGGCTGAGAGAGTTTTTGTAGGAGTTCAGGTGTCCAGTGAAGAAGTTCCAGCACACACATGGAGCAGTTATGATCTAGCAATTCTGTTCATGTTCACAAAATGTATATGGGACCATTAATAGCAGCCTTATTCATAGTATTCCCAGTTTAAAAAAAAGAAAAGAAATATTCACCAGTGGAAAAATAGATAAGCAATAGATAGATGGTATGTTCATACAATTGAATACTATTCAATGATAAAAAGAAAACAACTACTGATAAATCCAACAACATGAGTGAATCACAGAAGTTCATGGTTGAGTGAAAAAAGCCAAACACAAAAGGTTCATGTTACATGATTCTTTTAATAAGAAATTCTAGAAGAGATAGATTAATCTATGGTGATAGAAATAAGAATAGCAGTTGGCTCTCGTGGAGAGGGTTGACTGGAAGGAGGCATAAGAGAAACTTATGGGATTCTGGAATGTCCTTTATCTTGAATCTGGTGATGGTTATATGTGTATATACCTTTGTCTAAATTAATTAAACACTTAAGATCTGTGCATTTGGCTGTGTGTAAATTATACCTGAATAAAATGAAAAAAAGACAAGGGAAAAGAAAAATATGTATGTTTATATAATTCATTACTAAATTCTAGATAGTATCAACATGATAGAGGTGGTGTATGGGATAAGATTAAGAGACATGGTAATATACTGAAGTATTGTTCAGGGACAGATATATAGATATTGATAAGACTTGTGAAATCAACAGGGGTAAGTAAACATAAGTAACCAAAATAAGACTAAAAATAGCATGTAAAATGTTTAAATCATCAGAAAAAAATTAGTTTACCTTTTGGAAAGTAGGGAAAGAGAAGAAAAAGTACAATAAATGGGAAACTTGAAACAAGTTGGTAGAAATGAGAAACTATCATTGCAATAAGTGTAAATAGGTTAAACTCACCAATTAAAAGACAATGAAATGCAATCAAGAACATATACTCTTAGTGGACATCTCACTTCCCCAGAAAACACAGAGAAGGAGCTAGACTTATCACACCCAATCTCTCCCAAACTAAAAAGTGTACTTTCATGAAGGAATTTTCCTCCTCTGCTGAGGCTGGACCCCAGAAAAGGGCAGGATTAATTGGGGGCAGAAAAAAAAAAAGATGACATTTATTGACTCCAGTGTTTCCAACAGTTTAGCTTATGTTTCTGTTTACAATATATAAAATGATTTAAAATTTTAGTTTTGAGTTGAGAAGAGTTTTATTAATATTATAAATATTATTGCAACATTTAATAAAGCTTAAGATTCATATATTTAAAGTTTTAATATAATAGACTTATAGATTGTTTAAGTATTAGCAAAGATTTGTTAAACAATCAAAATATTTAAATATTAATTTCATCTTCAATATATAACAGTAAATATATAAATGCTATAAAGCTTCAGGAAATTTTATTTAAGTTATTAAACTTTTTTTGTTATATATATTTTTCAGATTATTTTCTGGTTATTACATTTTATTACAGATTATTATCATAGGTTATTATAAGATAATAAGTATAGTTTCCTATACTATACAATAAATCCTTGTTGCTTATCTATTTTATGTGTAGTAGTTTGTTAATCTCATACTCTTAATTTATCCCTTCATCCCTCCCTTTCCCCTTTGGTAGCCATGATTTTGCTTTCTATGTCTGTGAGTCTATTTTTGTTGTGTATATAGATTCTTGTTTTATTTTTAGATTCCACATCTAAGTGATATCATATAATTGTCTTTCTCTGTCCGACTTACTTCACTTAGTATGATATTCTCTCGGTCCATCTGTGTTGCTGCAAATGGCAGTATCTCATTCTTTTCTATGTCTGAGCAATATTCCATTGTGTGTGTGTGTGTGTGTGTGTGTGTGTGTGTGTGTGTGTGTGTGCGCGCACCTCATCTTCTTAAACCAATCATCCTTTGGTGGGTATTTTGTGTTGTTTCCATGTCTTGGCTGTTGTAAATAGTGCTACTGTGGACATTGGGGTGCATGTATCTTTTCAAATTAGAGTTTTTGTCTTTTTGGGATATACGCCTAAGAGTGGGGTTGCTCTATTTTTTGTTTTTAAAGTCACATCCATACTGTTCTCCATGGTGGCTGCACCAATTTACATTCCCACTAGCAGTGTAGAAGGGTTCCCTTTTCTCCACACCCAGCATTTATTTATAGACTTTTTGATGATGGCTGTTCTGACTGGTGTGAAGTGATACCTCATTGTGTTTTTGATTTACATTTCTCTAAAAATTAGTGTTGTTGAGCATCTTTTTTTGTGCTTGTTGGCCATCTGTATGTCTTCTTTGGAGAAATGTCTTTTTAGGTCTTCTACCTGTTTTTGATTTTTTTTTTTTATATTGAGCTGTATGAACTGTTTGTATATTTTGGAAATTAACCCCTTGTCAATTGCATCATTTGCAAATATTTTCTCCCATTCTGTAGATTGTATTTTTGTTTTGTTTGTAGTTTCCTTTGCTGTGCAAAATCTTTTAAGTTTGATTAGGTTCCAACTGCTAAATACTTTTAAAAGTGATAAAGATATATCAATAGAAAATTAAGACTTGAAGTCAAATGTAAAAGCTTAAGGAAAAACTGGGTTTATGAATGTGACTTTGATAAATGGAATATTAATATTTTTAAAAGTAGCCCCGAATATTCCCTTTTGTGTGTCCTCAGGAATACCTAAATCTCATGTTTATATTGTAGGATATAGATACTCATTTCATTGCTATATAAGCATTACAAAAATTTTATGACACTGTGGATTAACATAGGAAAATTATGATAATAAAAAGCAGGAAACAAAATAACATAACTTAAATATGATGTATAGCAGATAAAGTAGAACCTCATTTATTTGAAATACTCTATAATTTATATTGATTTACAAGCACATCAACAAATTTTCTAAGAATTAAGAAAGATGCCTTCTCTGCTTCTTTTCAGTAAGAAGGTACACAGGCCCAGAAAACAGAGTTTTGAGGACACTTTGTCCCTTGCCCTCTTCTTGAAATGAGCATGAGTTTGGTGTCAAACCGAGTTTGAATCCTAGCTCTGACTCTTACCAGCCATTTTGCTTTAGTGAAAATCACTCAGCTACTCAGAACCTCCTCTCTTTCCTTTTCTATAAAATGAAAATAATAATACCAGCCCATATGAAAGTATTTGTTACATAGTAGGTACTTTATTAAAGCAGTTCCCCCGCCCTCCCCCTACACTTATGGATATTGTGAATCTTGTGCCTGGCCATGCTTCCCCTTTGCTTGTGGCCTAGGACAGCACCCCTGGTGACTCAGGTAAAGTAGGTTATGCATTTCTGTGTGTACATCTCACCCTTGATCTTACTATTGTTCAATCTTTATTCTTCCTTTGCCTTACCATTCTCTGGTAAATGTTGTTTCTCTCACAGTATGTTCATGTTTGGAGCCACCTTAAATCCTTTGTAAAAGGTGTTGGGTAGAAGGTACTGAATAAGTGTGGCTGGATCCTCTTCCCTTCACCATGACCAGACCCCAACAAGAGAGCTTCCTCTCCCTGTTACTGCAGTGGACAGGTCTCTCTGGGTTTATGAGGCCCCACTCTGCCCTAAACAGACCCAGAGCTCCATTTAGAGTAGGTCTAGTAAAGAAGTGGCAGCTAGAATCATCTAATACATTCAGCACTTGATTCCTCAAGTGACTGTTAGCTGCTCTGTATAAAGTTCACAGCGAATTCTTAATCCTCAATCAGCTTTCACCTGTCATCTAGCTGTTTTCTGCTTAGGAAATTAAAGTTATGTTTGTGAGTAACTAAGCAAAAATACAAATAGGAAGGAGATCTGTATTTTAAAGTGTATGATGCACTTCAAGAATGTGTCCCAGATTGTAACCTAATTTTTTGGTTCAATCTTAGCATTAACGGTGATATATTATTACAATTATTGGTCAGGTATTTCTCTTTTTTTTCATTTGAAAAGTGCTGGCATTGAAGGTGAGAGAGAACTCATATTTCCTAAAGTTTAAGAGTGGGAAAAAAGCCATATGCATATAACTATGAAAATACTTTCTGTTATTCTCAATGAGACCAGGATATGTGTGTACTGTGTATATGTTTAAAATCCATCCACCTGGTCAAAATGCTTTCAAAAGAGAAAGAATAGCTGATGCCTCTTGTTCAGACTAGAAAGTATTGTGATTACACTGAAAAGCATAGGCCCTCTTGAAGTTTAGTTTTTTACCTCCTTTATTTGAGTATAAAGCAAAAAAGGAGGTTTCTCTGAGATGTTCTAATAGAAGCTTTTGAATGATCGGCAGAGGTAGCATTGAGGTGAATGGACTCCATCAAGATTTGCCAGAAGTATGAAATAATTATCGAAAGGATTCCATTAGAGACGAAAGCTACCTAGACTAATAGAGACAGAAAAGGCTGACCCTTTTCAGGCTCTTAACTTTCTCTAATGGATGGTCTTAAGTTGAAATCAAGACTCAACTGGATCGTTGATTCTTAAAAGAAAAATATTGAGCATAGTGGCATATAAGCAAAAGCTGGAAAAATTATAGATTTATCTTTTAGTTAAAGCTAGAAATGAAAGTATTTTAATTATTGGCTGATTTTTAAAAAAATTTTGAACTCGGAGGAATGGAGGCTGAATGATAGAATATATTTTCATGAGGTAAATATTAGTTTTAATAAAGAAATGAAAGATGTCTTCAATACAATATGATTGTCAATGAAAAGGAATCTACAGAGTTTTAAAAGATAGTTGCCATTATGTGTTACCTATTAGGGAATGCATAGTATTCTTTGGCCAGTAACTGACCTATGTGTCATATCTGGCACTTTTCTCCGGGAAGATCATGGTAATGCTTCTCCCACACAGAGTCTTGGAATGTATATTTTGCAGTACACACTTCAGTAGCCAACATGTAACACACACAGCACAGACACACATATGCATACATGCACACACATGCACACATACCTAGCTAGAGTAAAATGGGTCAAATGCCTGAAATTATCTAAAATTTCCTGTTTGTTGAAAGCAGCAACTGACGCCTTTGCCTCTAGTTATTCCAAACCACTTCATTGCAGCTGGATAGAAATGTTCTGAGTGTCAGATTGGTAATTAAGTGGCCCGTTATGGAGAGAAAATTGCTAATAATAAATAAAGGTACTGCTGTTGTCTGAGTGTAGGGTCAGCTGAAGTCAAGAATGTCAAGGAGAGAAGTGAAATTGTGGATGAAGCATTTTGGTTGTCATTTAAGTTAATATTAGGTTGCTCCTGATAAGCAAGATGGGCTGATGTGGCCAGTAATATGAAAGTGAAAGTAAAGAACCTATTTTAAAATCTCAAACAATGCACTAGGATGAATAAAAAAATTCTGTATCATGAAAGTGGGCATGCTGGTATACTCAATATGTGATTGAATGCTAGATCAATAGTAAGTTGTATCAGTACTCAAACTAATATTCTGAGAGAATACAGGAAAACTGAGAGTAAAGTTAATGAATCTTTCCTGCAAATCATACACAATTGATGTAATTTTACACTGAGGATTATAAATAATTCCATTATAATGACTCTGGACACATTTCTATCAAGGTTTTCTAATTTATCTCATTGAAAACTATAAATGTTTTAAATTATCAAATAAAGTTATTGTTTAACCAATAAATAAATATTGATTAAGTAAATCAATACCTACAAACAGAAATATATAAGATGGAGTGAAATCATATTTATTTGGACTTTTATTAATAAGTAAGAAATAAATTATAATATAATATAACAACTTCTCCTAAATATAATGTGACTAAATATTACTCTGAGTATTTCAACTTCAGAGTAACTTTTGCATCATATCTCTAATAGTTGTACAGTTACACTTTTCAAAACAAGCTTTCATATATATTTTTTCAATCCTTTTTTAACAATTCTACAAAGTAGATGGGACAAATATTGTTATTAATTTTGTTCTACAGATGAGAATATTGAGATTGAGAAGGTTCAAGGAAGTGATTTATCTAAAGTCACATAACAGCAAAGTGGTGGAGTCTGGAACTGAATCTGTCTTCTGATGACTCCAAAAAGTGTAGGGTGTGGGTGTGGGTGTGGGCAGGGTGGGTGGTTATTGTGATTACTCTTCATAGTTGAAGGTGCTCCTGCTGATGGCCCTTGTGATAGACTGATTACTCAGTAACAGAAGGTTCAGGAGAGGGAGAGAAGTTAAAAGATATATATATGGGTCCAGTTCATATGGTGCTTGTTTGATGACTGTTTGGTGAGTGTTGACTTGTAAGGTGTTTTCATGTTTTGTGACTCACTTGTATGCCTTGCAGACTACATGACATCTTTGTTCAAAAAAGTGACACTACATTACAGAAAATGAAAATCGTCATCCAAGTAGTATCAGCTAATGAGGCTTAAGCTGTTTGCAGGAGAGCATCATCACAAGTATGGTCTTCGGGAGCATGCCACAGTCTGAAACAAAACTAGAATGGAGGATGATAGCACTTAATAATATTAGGAGCTTTATAGTAAAGCTGTTGAAGTAATACATATATTGGCATTAAAAATGAGGTTGGAAGATTTATTGTGATTTTTATTTGCTTAAAAATCTCTTACTTTTATATTGAACTCATGAATAGGAAATATCCTCTGTATTGTACTATATCTAGAAATGTCTGCATGGACTTTTAATTATGGAAAGTACAATTATTTCTTGATTCTATATAGTGAAATTTTATAATATTCAGATTAATGTGTCTTAATGGGCTAGAGCAATTCATAATGACCTCTGAGAAATTTCCTGAGAGGTGAATAAATCAATGATTCTGAAACGCTCTCTACAGATTTGACCCTTGCCATGAAAGAGTGACCCAAGCTAGGTGCCCAGCAGCATCTCTCTGTCATCAGAGTTCATATATTTATCAAAGATCTTAGAATATGGATAGGAAAAATATTGAAATGCCTACTCGATTTCCTGCATTACAGTTTGGTGAATGGATTCCCCCTCTCCACCCCCTAGGATGTTTACAATGATAATCTGCTTATAAAGCCAACTCTAATAGACTTAGAACATTTAAATATTGCATACTTCATTTATTGACAGAATTGATCAAGTCCAAGTGTTATTTTTGACTTTACAGACATTACTGATGAATAATTTGGAAGGAAGAACACTAGAGTATGAATGTTCTAGAAATGCTGAAACATTTTCAATATATATCAAATATAAATTCCATTAATTATGCATTTACATTATGCTCTTCTCAGTATGTATTTCAGGTTTCCAAATAACTGTCATATGCTGAATGGCTAGCCCAGCTGGAGTGAGTGGGCTGAGATTAATGAAAATACACAGGGCAACAGGCCTGACAATAAGGAGCTTTTTTAAAATGAAGGGAGTTTTAGGTTTCCCAGAAATAAAAGGGAAAAAAGGATAATAGTACAGATTACAGATTCTGATAGTCCAAATGTCATGTCAATCATTAAATAACAATATTTTCATAATAAATTAAACCAAGCTAACCTTATGGGTTAACTTTAGGGTACAGTGTTATGACATATATTATATATATACATATATATACACACATATATGTATGTGTATATATATTCTACATAATAAGAAAGGAGACGAAGTATTTGGCTTTTATATGAAATTAACACTGTCAGAATATTTTCAGAGCCAAGTGTTTTAAAATGTTGACATACTATTAGCTTTCACTGCCATTAAATATAGCCCAGTATGTTTAGAATATAGAGAAAATGTCCAGTTGAGGAGCTCTTGGAGAAATTCTGCCTATCCAGTCAGTTGCTCCTGAGACATGGTTCAAGGGCAAGCAGAAGAAGGGAGGAAGGTTCATTTAAGGTCAGATTGATAATAACAATAATTAATTTTGGAATTGGGTTTTCATCCCTTTCAAGTGGAAAAAAAGTGGTTCCTTGTTTTTTTATATTTCACATAAAGAGTAAAAAAAAATCTCCTAATATTATCAACAGCTTAACAGGTTCGGAGGTCTAAAGAAAGAGCTCATCCTCAAGTTAATAGCTTTACTGGCAATATCTTTAGCCGAAAAAGTTTTAAATGCGATTTACATGAAACAAATCAGTTTTAGGTTTCCAAATACATTTCAATCTGAAGCAGTTTGCAAAATCCAACTAAATATAGCCATCAAACATTTCATTTATTTGAGATGAGCATGTGCATTTGCAAATGAGTTTCCCTTTATAATAGAAAAATAAACACCAATTTTTATTTAGAATTTTATTTTCTTGTTTTTATACCTTAGGTCCTTGTTTCAGTTATTGTTGTTTTCTCTTTCACCTTGATTAAAGAACTAGTTTTATTTAGATTCTTTTTGTTAGTGATAAATCTCTGCCTCCCTCCAAAATCTACCCTGCCTGGTTGAAGTTACATAAACTCAACAGACAGTTAACTAAATGCATTTTTTCACTCCTCAGTTTTGTTTTGAGCAAACAGAAAAAGAGCTAACATCCATTTGTTTTTCTTTTTGCTTGTATTTTGAGAGAATCAGTCAAATTATAGGTGTTTAACTGGAGATTGGGCCTTATTTATAACCATTGTGCACTAACAGCTCTTCATTTTGTGTCTACAGAGATATAGGTTACATAAATGTCAGCATGAAAATAATTTGAAGTTTCATTTCAAAATGTTGACGTATGGAGATTGGGGCTGTTATTGTGCTGATAAGAAAATGAATGAAGTATTTCCCATGATAGATGAAAATCTTGCATAAGAACTTGAATTTCTGATTTTTCTTCAATTGTAGACATTAGCATTTGGTACATAGACAATAGTCAGGCTATTCTCAAAAAAATGGATACTCTCCTCCTTATTTTCCAATGAGATGTTCAATGGAAGATGACATACTGCATCTCAGAAAGAATCAAATACTGGATGTCTGTTTGGGCTGGTACAAAATGAAGCCAATAAATTAGAAAAAAAAATGTTCCACACTTGCTTTCGAAATGTTAAGTCTCTAGTGTTTTACCATTGTTTGAAACATTTAAACATTTTGTCACATATTTAAATTACAGATGGGCCATTGAGTCATTTTCTTCATAGCACATCACCCACTGTTTGTAAATTATCCATGAGCTTGGGACAAACAGCCATATGTGTGTGGGATTTAGAGGAAAGAAGTTCTTGTCTTCTGTTGCAGAAACTATTGCTTCTCTCTTACTTCATTCACTTGATTTAACACTTCAAAAACTGTTTTTTCCTGTGCATGATTTTCTGGCCTGTTTCGTACATCAAACAAGTAACGAGCAACATGTCGAATTAGGATTTAATATCAGATCTGGGCATAATTTTCTATGAAAAATAAAATGAGTATGTTTTTAAAGTTATTCTTGAAAAATGATAGCCAAAAGACTAAAAACAAATTTTTAGGCTAATGAAATTTTGAGGATGAAAATTTTCTAAGCCAGTAGGATAATAAGAATAAATTTGTCTGCTGACATATAGCAGTAAGTAGTATTATAGAATCAAAAAATTTAACCTTAAAGATGACTTATTTTCACACCCCTGTTTATAGATGAAGAAACCAAAAATTCCTGGAGTCAGCTGCCTTGTCCAATATTGTACCACAAGTGACCAGCAGAGTTACGTATTTATTCATGAGTTCAACAAATATCTTTGGAAAACCTACTGTATTTTGAATATAGTAGAAGACCCAAAGATGAAAAAGATCTAGATCATATTTGATACTCATAAGAAATGTATAGGGTAGAGCTGAAAAACATACAGAAATAAATATACTATAAAGAGAATATGATTTCTATTGTAAGCGTGATATAAATAAAAGGAATTCAAGATTTGAAATAAAAAGCAAAGTTTAGAACTCAGATGTTCTTTTTTCCTGCCTTATCTTTACCTTCACTAGAGTATAAGCTCCATGAAGGCAGGGACCTTACCATGCCTGATAAAGTGTTTGGCATACAGTCAATGCTCAATGAATGAATGATTGAATGTTCTTTCCACACTATAATGCTGACTCTTACAAGTAGCAAATGTGTATGTTCCTCCTAGAAAGCATTTATTCTCACAATGATTACAAAATCTGCTCTCTTATTAACCATCCTGTGCTTAATACCATTCTGGTAGTGTCAGAGTATAATTTTCCTACTTTACCAAATGTAAGCAATAAAGGAAAATACTCTTATATTTATCTTTCAGCTTAAAGAATGCAGTGTGCAAATTATGAATTCTAAAGTGTAGGTTAAAAGTATCAGCAGAGCCAATCTCATTGTTTCTAACATACTCCTAGCACATATAACACATGTGTCTTATAACTAGGAAGATGGCTTTTTTTCATATAATAAACTCTTGAAAAAGAGATTTGGCCACTTTCCATTGTGAAACTTCACTTTGAGGATACAGATTACTATTTAAATCCTCAAATTCACATGCTCACAAGTAAAGAACTTGAAAAGATTTCTAATTAAAAAAAAAAAAAGTGTACATTGTCACATGACCATCCAAGAAATCCTCATGCTTTCAATCGTAATTTGTCTAGTTTAAAAGAGGGAAAAGAACAAAATAAAATGTCATCTCTAGGTTATGTATTTCATTGCATTAAGGACTGGAATGACCTAAAACATGTGACGACTTGTTTAGGTCTCCATAAGGAAAATAAAATAACAGGAAGAAAAACCATGTGAATTTCAAGCAGAGGTACTTTTTCTAATCAAAGTTATTCAGATATTTTCTTTACTTTCTTCTTCACTGTTGTGTAAACATAATATGCTTTTAAAAATTTGTTTAGAAAATTTCATGAAAACCATTCACTTTATATATCATATTCTTTTAAAGAGTATAAAGGGTATTTTTTTGCAAGGAAAAATACGTCAAATAGGACAATGCTAAAAGTCAATATTTTTGATAGGTTCATGTAGTATTTTATTTACGTAAAGTGAAAATATATAAATAATACCTTTTTTATTTTTCTGGGATAATATTCAATTATAGAAATATGTTAAAGTTTGGGGGGTCTTTAGCTAGATTTTATTTCTAAATTCTAAAACATGAAATAACATATAATATATTATAATCAAATTGGAATTCTGGGCACATCTAATACATAGATCATTTGGTAGAAAATAAATTTTTTTACCTTTACCCAGAAAGGGGAAAGAGCATTAATTTAAATTTTAGAAATGGGTTAATTTGGATAATTATAGGTGTCTTTGGTGTTCATATGTTGTGGCTTACTTGAAAAGTATATGAATATTTGGGTTTAAATGTGGAAATTTTATGTACAAGTATCCTTAGAAAATCTGACTAAAAAAAAGAAAAAGAATATGTTTAAAATTGAGAAGACAATAGAGATGACATAACATTGTATTTTAAGAAACGCACATTTTAAAATAATTCAGAGATGCTATATTATGAAAAGTACTCCAGCATTTTGGGGCATTTTTACTGTTTAAGTAAACATATTCAATTTTAAAAATATATAATTATATGTGGCTATCAGAGTAGTCTTGTGTCATGAAATATATAGGAATTCAAGTCATTATGTACTTTAAAATATCCTAATGATAATAATAAAAAATTTTGAAATCACATCAGATTTAATTAATTATAAATTATTATACAACACGGAAAGAAGTTATAAAGTCACAGAGTGCTAGCAAAAACTGTTTTAAAAAAAAGAAACCCCAGCATATGTAATGCAAAAGTAAATACTCCTAGTAGTGGAGTTAAACATTTTATATTATACTGGTTTGTGATTCAGTATCAGCCTATGCAGTTTAGGGATGGTGCAATAAGTAAAAATGTTATGGCAAAAATATAAAACTTCCAATCTAATACCATAAAAATAACCATTTGACACTTTATAATTTTGTAAAGAATGGGACAAAAAAATACCACTTCTGGTTACAAAATAAAAAAGTCTAATAAATATACCTTTGCATGGCTGACTTTGAAGTCCTTCCCTGTAAATGGGCAATGCATTTTGCATTTTTTTGGTCATTTTCCCCAACTGCCTTTCAGTTTTAACAATCTGAGTTTAGTTCCCTAAGAAAGAAGCCCCTCTTTCTCATTAGTCACATCTAAGAGGTTAGAGAGTATGTTTAAACAGATATATTTTCTTTTCGTCTAACCTTGTCTGGAAGATATAGGAAAACTAATTTGCCTTATTTACATATGGCACAATCTATCCAGTATTCAAGGGTTTGTCAGAAACAGGAACCTTGTGCATTTCCATGGTAACCGATGGCATGCTGACAGTATCTGGCTTGTTGCAGCTTCGTCTAGGCAGGCCGGCAATTAATCAGCCATCTACATGCACAAAATTCTTTGTGAGTGAATGGCAGCGCGCCTCTGTAGTGCTGTCTGTGCTTTTACAATTTTGTATTCCTGCCGGGCAAAGTACTTTTTTGTCTCTTCTATTCATTTTCCAAAGCTCCCCAAAATGTGCTAGAAAAGAGTGTGAGGGGGTGGGGGAAAGGGGAACACATCTACCTGTAATTTCAAAATGACATTATTCCTTCCTAGCATCAAATACGGCAGGGTGTGTTTCTTCCTTTTATCCCATGCCTCATAGTGGGTTTGCCTTTAATTTTTTTTTCCTGAATTTTCTTAGGTTCGTGCTAGATAGTCCCTTAATCTGTGTCTCAAGGTCTTTTATTGTTGATGCAAATCGGGCATACCTACTGAAGCAGGTCTGTGCATAAATCATGGCTGGGCCTGTGTCATACTGTGGGGAGCCTTGAAGTCCTCTTACTTTCCTTATGCATTCTTGTCCTCTCAGTTACGTGGACTGGACATTATTCCCATTTTTCAGGCTGGGATGCAGAGCAGTTAAAAGAGTCAGCCAGCTTCCCACGGCAAGTTTGGGATGGAACGTTTCAGCGCTTTTGCCACTGGGCCAGCTCTGAGACCCTGGCAATTCCCCATTATGTCTGGTGATGGCTAAGGGTACAAGAATCACTATTACTTCACTTTAATAGCCTGGAGTTTTCATCCTCGAAAAGTAGTACCATTCAATGTATTCATTTTGAACCCTATATTGTCTAGGATCTGGACAAGAGCATGAGGAAGGTAACAGTTTGGCCCACCTTAGATGGTTCTTAGAAAACTGTGTTTAGATTTTGCCTATGACCCTAACTTTGTCATATCTGGGAAGACACTTCATTCTCTGTAAAATTAAGGGAATGGATTTGATTATCTTGAAAGGTCCACCCAGTACTGAAATTCTATAATTCTTCTAATTTCCAAAACATTATATTAGATAGTTGTAGGTAAAAATTAAGATCTATAATTTGTTCAGTCTTTGTCCTTGAAAGATGACCGAATGATTTGCATTGAATTGAATAAATTTTTTTCAAAAAGGAAAAAGAAAGATTTGACATCTGGATAGTGACAAATCTCCGAAGGTCAAAACTCATTGAAATCAGATTTGGACATCAGCATTACCACAAAATTCACAGATTGAAAATTTAGTTGTCTTCAAACTCAAGCAGAATATCTGAAAAAAATTTTAAGCCTGCTGAAGCATAGAGATATTCAGTTTCTGAGAAGTTTCATGCATCGCAAGAGAAGTTTTTGTTGGGAGAGTTTCAATGGGGAAAAAAAAACTAGCAACAAAGATGTTTATTCATAGAATGGAGGGAATAAAGGTGAAAATACATGTAATTTTTAATATTCTGTGTAAATCTGAAGTCATTTTTATTAGTTTAGGAATATAAATTTACGTATACATATATACCTATTTTAAATGTCTATTTTTATTTATTTAAGGAAGAATTACTTATTTATCATATAATTGTCCTTTAAAAATAAAAAAAATTCTTTCTTAAAAAATGTGACCTCAATTTGAAAGTAAATCCCATTTCAGCAATACAGAAACAAGGATGCTCTTTCATGCAGATGTTTTGCCAGTGTCTTTCAGTTCTGTTTCATTTGTTTTATGAGTGACAAAGTTTCTAATATAACTGTTGTCTCCAATGTTGTCTTTCTGTTAAAAAAGAGTGAAGTGTGAGTACAAAGCTTCTGTTTTTTCTAACCAATTATTGTTTATCCTCTTAAGTGCTGCAAACGCAAGGGCTTCATTTATTTTTCCATGCTCAGTTTCTCTCACTTGTTTATGTACTAATTCTAAGTAACACACTAAATAATATTTCATCTAACATTTAACCCATTTTAAACCATCCTGTTTCCTCCAGAGTTCAATTAAATTTGTCAGTGATATTCCAGAATAAAATGTTTTTTTGTTCTTGCAATTATGTTCTTGCAATCTATGATATATTATGTTTGTGCAAGAAGTCTGTCCAATTTTTTTTGGTACAGTGTAGCTCATAATATGTGGTCTCTGTCATTTTTCACTATTTTAGAAAAATCAGGCAAAAAACTTCTCTACATGAGGAATGTTACCATGAGCTTTTTGCATGTTCTCTCTCAAAGTTTTTCTCATTCTTTCATAGTGCTTTTAAGTAGGGATCTTGTCACATCATTCACTTAGTAATGAATCAGGTATTTATTGAGCTCCATTATTTGGGTGTTTGGAAGTCCCCAATTACTGCCACCTCCCAGAAATAAAAAATATGGGAAATCTTCTCAATGGTAAAAATTATTCTTACCAGTAACTAATTTGGATCTAACAAATTTGAAAACAAATAATTGTTAAGCACAAGTAATTGGTTAGTTTCAGATGTAACTTTCTCTCTACCTTACCTTTTTAATTTCCTAGGCTACAAATGAGGATAATACTACTTAATTCATAGAATTTTGTTAGAATTAAATAAAGTGTATGAGGCATTTTTCAGATTTTACATACTCAAAAATGGTAGAAATATGAGGTATCCGTAGCAATGAAATTCATAGAAACAGAAAGTAGAACGGTGGTTACTAGGGGTTGAAGAGAGGTGAGAATGGAGAGTAACTGCTTCATAGGTACAAGATCTCCTTTGAGGGTGAAGAAAATGTTTTGGAACTACATAGAGATGGTGGTTGCACAATATTGTGAGTATACTAAAAACCATTATACTGTAACTTTAAATGGGAAAAATTTATGGTATCTGAATTATATCTCAACAAAGCTATTCTTTTTTTAAAGCCAACATTAAAGCTTAGAAAATTCACACAAAATTCCAGATTGATCTCTTTTGGAAGTATCCTTTGATCTAACATCACCAGCCGTGTGGTCCCTTTTGGGGATCTCTCATTGTTTAATGGATATAGAGTTTCAGTTTTGCAAGATGAAAAAGTACTAGAGATCTGTTTCACAGCACTGTAAATATACTTAACACAACTGAATTATACACTTAAAAATGGTTAAGATGGTAAATTTTATGTTATGCATTTTAGCGTGATAAAAGCTATATAATAGAAGTGGTTTTTAAAAAAAGATAGTATTGATAATGTTCTTATAAGTGTTTTTCTCATTATTATTGTCACTATTCTTAACAGCTTGCTAGTCCTTAATTTATTGCGAGGATTAGTAAAACTTAATAATGATATGTATTAGTTCAAACCATATGCAATCACAATATTCAACCACTTTTGACCTACAAAATGGCAGTTTTGAATTATTCAACCTAACAGTTCATGAAAATATCCTAAGGTAACTATATTATGGCTTTTTGATTTACTATTATGTATATTTGAATTCTATATAAAAATATACTTTTATTTAGGTTCTTGATGGATCTCCACTTCAGGGGCCAATAGAAATCATTCTGTTGCATTTGATTTCTGGCTCCTCCACTTACTGGCTCTGTGATCTTCAGTCTCAGTTTCCTTATCTGTGAAGTGAAGAAGATAAATAGGATTGAGGTCAGGACTACAGGAAACAAATTATGAAAAGCACTGAACCCAGGGCCTGGCACATGGTAGGAGCTAAGCAAATATCGTACTTCCTTTCTCCTGGGTAACAGTGTGTAGGGCAGGATGGTATGGAGTTAATAGGTGTCTGAACCTGAGTTACACAGGTAGGAGTTCCAGCTGCTGATTTTAGTCAGATAACTTCTCAAGTCTTAGTCTCCACATCTGAGAAGAGCTACCTCAAAAGATTATGAAGATTAAAAGCACCTCACCCTGTTCTGAGAATGTATTAGGTACTCAACAAATTACCTTAAACATGGATTTACTGTTTTCAAAATCTGTTTTTCCCCCATGGAGAGGGGAAGACTGTGGAAACCGGAAAGTATTCTTAGGAACTAAAAATACTCATTTCCTTTCCTCAGACTATTTCTACCACTTTTTTTTTTTCTTGTCCTATCTCCCTAGGTTGCCTCAAACCCTATATGTAGAGCAGGATTCACCTCATCTTCCATCCTGGGCCCTTGGTCATGCTCTCAGAGTCCAAGCAGATGGTGATTAGAAGAAACATTAAAGTGGGCTCCAATGATTGGGTACTAGTTCTAGTCCCTGCAGCCACTGATCTGTAACCCTGGTCAGTCATTGCCCCTCTGAAGAGTTTGAAGGAGATCAGAGATTCCTAAATGCCGATTGTGACCAGTCTAAAATGAAATGAGAAAAATTAAGACACATTTTATGTAGCTATAACATTTTATCTATATTTACATTTGTATCTATATTTATATTGCTATATTGTACCCATCCTTGCTTAGGAGAGACTGTCTTTTATACTGAGATGATGCTCTTCTTCCTCTTTTGTTTCCAAGTGCCTATTCATTTATGGGATCACAGATAAATAGATGGTAGATTTTATGTGACTGCCTCACTTGGCAAAATAAAAGGCTGGCCACCCTCCATCTTTCTCCTTAAAAATTGTAAAAGCTAAAACTCTAGACTTTTTGAATTCATTAATTCTAAGGGTATTTCTCAATCTGGCATTCAATTATTCTAATTAGAATTCACCCAAACCATGGATCCTTAAGTGGCTCCTTGGCTTGAGGATTAGAGAAGCAGCCCTCTCATAACTCAGTGAAATCTGCAATTCTTCAAATTTTGTTCCCAGACATTTTTGCTTCAATAATACGGAAGTATGGAACTCTTTTATTTTAAGATTTTATTTTTTAGAGAAGTTTTAGGTTTACAACAAAATTGAGAAGGAGGTACAGAAATTTCCAATACATGTATAGCCTCCTCCATTATCAACATCACTCACCAGAAGGGTACATTTTTTGACCAAGGGTGAAAGTACATTGACATATCACAGTTACCCACAGTCCACATTTTTCCTTAGGACTCGCTCTTGTTGTATATTCTGAGTTTGGACAAATGTATAATGACATATATCATCATTATCATATCACATAGAGTATTTTCATTGCACTAGAGACCCTCTGTATTCTGCTGATTCATCTCCTCACCTTTCACCTCTGTCAACCTCACCTTTCACCTCTGTCAGCCACCTCTGGTACCACTGATAATTGTACCGTCTCCATAGCTTTGCCTTTTCCAGAATGTCATGTAGTTGGAATTATACAGCATGTAGCCTTTTCAGATTGGCTTCTTTCACTTAATAGTGTGCATTTAAGTTTCCTCTGTATCTTTTCATGGCTTGATAGCTCATTTCTTTTTAGAACTGAATAATATTCCACTGTCTGCCTGTACCACAGTTTATTTATCCATTTACCTGCTGAAGGACACCTGGGTTGCTTACAAGTTTCAGCAGTTATGAATACATCTGCTATAACAATTTGTGTGCAGGTTTTGTGTGGACATAAGTTTTCAGCTCTTCTGGGTAAATACCAGAGAGTGCAATTGCTGGATTGTGTGTTATGAGTGTGCTGAGCTTTGTGAAAAACAGCCAAGGTGACTGTACTATTTTGAAATACCACGTGCAATGTGTGAGAGTTCCTGTTCCATATCCCACCAGTATCTGGTGTTGTCAGAGTTTTGGATTTTGGCCATTCTAAACAGTCGTAGGTCATTGTTTTACTTTGCATTTTCCTGATGACATATGATGAGGAGCATCTTTTCATGTGCTTATTTGCCATCCATACATCATCTTTGGTGAGGTGTCAAGATCTCGGCCTTTTTTTTTAATTGGATTGTTGTCTTATTGTTGAGTTTTAAGAGTTCTTTCTGTAATTTGAGTAATAGTCCTTTATCAGATGTGTCTTTTGCAAATACTTTCTCCCAGTTTGTAGCTTGTCTTTTCATTCTTTTGGTATTGTCTTTCACAGAGCAGAAATGTTTAATTTTAATGAAGTCCAGCTTATTGATTATTTGTTTCATGGATAATGCCTTTGGTGTTGTATCTAAAAAGGCATCATGATAACCAAAGTTATCTAAGTTTTCTCCTATGTTATCGTCTAGGAGTTTTATAGTTTTGCATTTTATGTTTAGATCAATGATTTATTTTGAGTTAATTTTTGTGAAGGGTATAAAGTCTGTGTCTAGATGCATTTTTTTGCATGTGGATGTCCAACTGTTCTAGCACCATTTGCTGATGAGACTATCTTTGCTCCATTGTATTGCCTTTGCTTTTTTGTCAAAGATCAATTGATTCTATTGATCTAGTTGTCTATTCTTTCACCAATACCACACTGTTTTAATAACTGCAGCTTCACAGTAAGTCCTGAAGCTCGATAGCATCAGTCCTCCAACTTTGTTTTTCTCCTTCAGTGTTGTGTTGCCTCTTCCAGGCCTTTTGCCTCTCCGTGTAAACTTTAGAATCCGTTGGGTAACAGCCGTAGAATAGCTTGCTGGGATTTTCATTGGGATTGCGTTGAATCTACAGATCAAGTTGAAAGGAATCGACATCTTGACAATTGAGTCTTCTTGTCCATGAACATGTCTACATTTATTTAGTTCTCCTTTGATTCCATTCATTAGAGTTTTATAGTTTTCCTCATATAGATTTTCACATATTTTGTTCATGGTAAACTTTTGAGAAAGATAAACTTTCTTTTTGCAAGTTAGTTCTTGTCACATCTGAGTAAGTATGAAACGTGTATTAGGTTAGAGAGGGAAGCCCATTACCTAGAATTGCTTTAACAGGAAAAAAGTATGCATCATCAATTATTTCATTTTTATTTTTCTCCACATGATGCATAATATCAGAGTTTTCCTTCATAGCTCTTATGACAAATGGAATCACACTCTTACTAGTCATAAGATGAATGAGATGAGTTAGATCATTTAATCCATGGTATGGCACCCAAATGGTAAAGCTGAAGAAAAAGAATGTCTGACAAATCTCAGGTTCTATAGCAAGATCAGAGAAAACTTCTCAAAAGAAATGGCAGGTAAAGTAGCCTTAAATGGTGGCTGATATTTTGACATACAGATATGAAAGATTATATGGTACTCAGTATAATTATAGAATTGAGTACACTTTGGTGTATTCTAGTCCTTTGAAAATTGGTAACCTCTATTTGTAAGTCAACTTCTAAATAATCTTTTAACAAATTAGAATTAATCAGATCTGTTTACCCTAAAGCCAGTCTAGGGAAAGGGAAGTTTTCTTCATATGAAGGGTAACATATAGAAAGGACAATAAAGGATGTAAAGAGTTAAGCACTATTCCAAAAATGTTAGCTTAAGAGACCAGCAGGCACAATTTCATTTTGATAAAGAGACTGAGCAAGAGAAGAATTTAAATAAGAGATAAGGAGCTCTGTTTCCATCTACCTGCAAGGTAATTGATGAAATAGCAAACTTAGAGACAAATTGCAGATGTAGGCAGCTTGCCATGTGGAAAGAAACTTTGGTATTAAATAAATTTGGGCTTTACTTTCAGCTCTGCGACTAACTAGCTGGTGACTTGGGACATGTTCAATAAACTTAATAAATCTAGTTTCTTCTTTAATAAAATGAAGATAATAGTCTGCAGGATTTTTATTATAGATAAATTAAAATAATTTATGTAAAAGGGACTAGTGTAGAATTTAAAGCATGGTGGGTATTCAGGAAACACTTTTCTCTCCATCCTTTGTCCACTTTGTCTGCTTTAGGTCTTGAGTTTTGCTTCTTTCCAAGACGATACGTGTCCCCTGGTACCAAATAGGCCCTTTGTGTATCCCCAGATCTGAAAGCAAATGTTTACCAGAATAACCACCCAATAGGCCTAATAGTAACACCAAATTAATTTAATATGCAGAATCAAGGCTTGAAAATTAAAGTTTAGAATCTTCTTTTCTGTAAAGTGCTTACAACAATTTAGTCTGCCTTCTCTGTTCTTTTCTCAAATTAAAAGAGAATTAAAGGTCAAGTTTACAGCAAAGATGCAGATCGCTGTATATCAAATTTTCTATTCAAGTTGATAAATTCAGCCAGGTTCTGGAGTGATGGAACAGACTTTGCTATGGGAGGAGGTGACTGGAAGGAATATGGGAGTTAAATGGAGCAGGAGCCAAACCATTTATCACTAGGTGCTGACAAGCAGCATGTGACACTGTTCATACTGTTTGTAGTCAGAAGAATTCTGCTAGTCTCCTGCTTATTAGTTTGGTGATCCTGGATAGGACTCATCTGAACCCCAAAAGAAAAATCTGATGTTTCAATAGTACTGACCCAAAGCAAGCGTTAGTAAATGTTTGTTGAATGAATAAATGTTGCAGAAAGTGACATCAATACTTAGTTTCTGTGTATTTGTGCTGTGGTCCCTTATAATTTCCTTTAAGCCCACAGACAATGAAAAAATCAAAATACTTAAGTTATCCCCCACTATTTAGCCAGAAATGTGTGTGACTGTTATGCAGTGACAGTAACTAGCCTACAAGGCTGACATATCTCTTGTCATCTTTCATGTTCCTTCATCATACAATCCCTCCATGGATTCATATATCACCTGTCAGATAATCTTCTAGAGAAGCTTGACTGTAACAGTTCGTTCTGTGGTTTGGATGATGAATGAGATGAGTTAGATCATTTAATTCATGGTATGGCACCCAAATGTTAAAGCTGAAGAAAAAGAATGTCTGACAAATTGTTTGTTGTCATTAAGGTTTATTTCTCAAATGCCTTAGATGGTTTCCCCCACCTCATTCATTGTCCAATACATAAAGCTAACTATTATAAGGAAGACAATACTTAATGGATGCTAGACAAATGATAGTTGAAGCTGTCTGGTGCATTACCCGATAAGTGAGAGCCAAATTATAATGTCATTAGATAGGAAGCCTCGAGTTATTATAAAGTTGTGCTTCCCACAATGTCTTTCCTTTATCCTCAGCATGGTTCTTCCTGGCATCTGTTTTCACTCAGCAGCTGCATTGTTTTTATAACAGCTGAGATCAAGTTTTAAATCTATTACACCAATTTTTAAATGCCCCCAACCAGCACCCACAATGTACATTTTGGTTCATACAAACATAAACTTTAAAAGCTATCATCACAGACAGGTTAGGTATATATAAGTCCCCACTTATACTATCTCTGGGGCTATTTCTCCATGCACAAATTCTGTTCTTAGACTATGTGTTCTTGTGTCCATTTTATAGCCAGTTCTTGGAACATTGACACTCAGTTAATAACTCAAGAGTGAATGAATGAATGAGTAAACGTACATTCAGAGGTACAGACAGAAGGTACAGATAGAAGCATACTAAATGCATATCAGTGTAAAGTATTTTGCTAAAGAGTTGACTATAGAGGAAATGAGTTCCACTTCTACCACAGGAAAGTTAGGATTCCTTGGCATTTTTGTTTGTAACAAACCAATTATCTTGATGATTATTTTAAAAGAGCTTCATGAGTCCACTTACTTTCTCATTCTTAAACAATACCTGACAAACAGAGCTGTGGATGTATTCACGAGTATGAACTACAAAAAAGCAAACTTCATTCTTTTTCAGTAGTAAGTAGAGTGCCCAGCTTAATCCTTTGACTTAATAACAATACATGGTATATACTGTATTAACAACTGTTACATTGTCTCCTTAAATAGAGCTCAGAAAAGTACCACCCTGAGTGTCTTGCACATTTGAAGTGTGAGCTTGTCATTTCACTGATGTGAAGCTCTGAAGTTAGATATGTCTGGGTTCAAATTCTGGGTTTGCTAGTTACAAACTGTGAGACAAGCTACTTCAACTGTATGCCTCAGCTTCTTCATCTTTTAAGTGGAATAAAAATAGTCTCATCATAGAGTAGTTATGAGAACTATTCACTATCAGGAATTTAGAACAGTATCTGGCACTTAGTAAGTGTTCAACACATTAGCTAATGATGTAGGGTTGTCGTTAAGTCTTGTCACTTTCATAAGTGACAAAGCAGAAAGGATTACAGGCTGCCAGTCTCCTTGCACATCTGCCTGTAGGCCTAGCCTGGCCCCTAAACAAATGCTGTTCAAAAGAAATATAATGAGAATTGCATGTATAATTTAAAATTTTCAGTAGTATCATTAAAAAAGCTAAAAAGAAACAGGTAAAATTAATTTTAATAATACACTTTCTTTAACCACATGTATCCGAAACATTATCATTTTAACATGTAATCAATACAAAAAAATTAATGAGATAGCTTACATTCTTTTTTTCCTTACTGAAGCTTCAAAATTTGGTGTGTATTTTACACTTGTAGCACATCTTAACATGGGAGCTGAGTTTTGATTAGAAAGACTTGATTTCAATTCCATAAATTGACAATTGAAAAAGCAAACTCACATATCCAAGTTGTTCCAGACATATTTAGAAGTTTTCCATTAAATTTAGTTTTAAATTTAAATTTAATTTAATTTAAAACTCACCCCTCTGTCTCACTAGCCACATTTCAAGTTCTCAATGGCCTCATATGGTTAGTGCCTCCCAAGTTAGCCCAGTTCTCAGCAGTCTCAAGATGAACATACCCTGCCACCTTACCCGTCATGAAGCTGAGCTGCATTTTCAGCTCCAGTGTTGGGAGCAGGATGGGGCCAAAAGAAGGGGCTGAGTCCATGTGCTATATGGAGTCCAACCCTGCTATAAAGGAGAAGAAAGAATGATGGGGTTGGGGGTTAGGGCATAAGTGACCCAAAGCATATCCATAGAAACAGAAACTTCAGCCATTCATGACCCTGCAAACTGCTTGGTCCCCTCTGCACCCTCGTCTGCACTACGCACTCTTTTTGGTTTTTAATGGGCTTACTGACCTGTGGCTAGTACTCTCAGGCAGATGTCACAAACCATATCAGCACAGTTCTTTATTAGTGGCCAAAAAATACAAATGCTCAGCTTTGAGGTTGAATGTTCCTCAGAAACAGGATTCTCTGAATCATAGGGTTTATTTGTTGGTTAATTTTTATTATGTATGTTTCACTAAAAAAAAAAAATCTTATCTAACTTTACAATGTAAAGCTTTTTGAAAAAAATGGATTTACCACCAAGTCCACTTACTCCTTCAAGGACTACATAATAAGTACCTACTTTGTTGCAGGCTCTCTGTTAAGTGCTGAGAACACAAGCGTGAACTATAATAGACAAGACTATGTCCTCATATAGCAGTGTCCGGTGAGGTTATAGATTAGTAAGTGGTCATCTGAAGATGACATATCTTGGCATTAAGGCAATAGAGGGGCTCCAGAAGCAAAGAGAGGAGGTGGCTGAGCCTGAAGCAAGGCACTGAGAGATAGTGTCAGAAAAGACTTTGGGGAGGAAATGATGTCTAAATGGAGACAGGAAGCATGATGAAGAAATTTCAGGGAAAAAAGAATCGAATGTGGAAAGGCCTGGGGAAAAGGCAAAGAGAGGAACATGCAAGGAAGATTCAGTGTGACTGAAATATCAGGACCAGTGCTGAGTCAGAGAGATTAGGCTGGGGGAGGTTAGCAGTAGTCAGATTATACATAGCCCTGTGAGCTCAATGGAGAGCCAGCGAAAGTTGGAGAAGGACATGATCAAATTTACATTTAAGAACCATTACTCAGGCTGTGATGTGGAAGATGGAGGTGGACAGAGCAAGAGGCAAAGGGGCTTGGTAAGAGACCATCCATCACACAGTAATGTAGGCAAGAGATGAGTGTGGTCTGGACCAGAGCAAGAGATGTAGCCAAGAGATGAGGCTGGTCTGCACCGAAGCTCTAGCAGTGGAGATGGAGAGAAGTGGATGGACTAGAGTGAAATTTGGGAGGTAGAGTTTATAGGATTCAATAAGAGATGAAGTGAGGCATAACAGGGTCAAGAATTATGCCCAAGTGTCTGACTTGGTAGTACTTCCATTCATTAGGTCAGGGAAAAAAGGAGATTGAATTTAGGTTTAGGAATAACAGTTCAGCTTTAGTCATGTTAAACTGAGACATCTCTGGGATAAACTAGTAGTAATTTTCAATTGGTGGGTATAGTTGCAGGTTTGAAGCTCAGATAAGAAAAAAATCAGACTCAGATGGGATTCTTGGACTTAGCATGTGGAGAGTAACTGAAACTGGTAAGATGTGAGGACACCTAAGGAGACTGTATAGCGGAAGAGATCAAAAGGCAGGATAAGTCCCTCTGGAAGGCCAACCTTAGTGAGACTGACAGAGGGGAGCAAGGTATGCAGAGGAGATGGGCAGCCACACAGGTAGGTGGATGTCAAGAACATAGAGTGTCAAGAAAGTAAAAGGACAAAAGCATTTCAAGAACAAAACAGTGGTTCATGGTGTCAGAAATAACAAGATTGATAGTGACCTTGATGAGGTCAATTTCAGGGGTGTGGTGGGGACAGAAACCAGAATGCAGTGAGCTGATGAGAAAGGAGGATATGAGGAAAATTGCATTCTTTAGCTTCTAATCTAAATTTCCCATCTTAATTTTTGACCAAAATGCAGTGTAGGGAAGGAGAAGATTGTTTCTTACGCACACAGTGCAACTTATAGTATCTGTATTCTGACCTCATTTAAGAGCTACAGTTTAGAGCAGTATTAGCAACCTGGCTGGGGTAGGGGTGCCAAGCCTTAGTTAGCCATTCTCTTATAGACTAATTGGAAGTGGAGAGACATGAAGACTGGTAGTTATCTAGGTTCTTGGAAACCCCAGACTAGGAATGGAGAGTAGAAATGCTGAGCAGGGAAATTCCAAGTACTTACCCCTCTCCTCGCATTCTCTCCTTCCCCCTTTTGTGCTCTCCTTTTATTTTTCCTTTATAAAATTCCCTGTTAAAATGCAAGGTCTTTGAAGGTCTTAGTCAGCATCTCAGTTAAAAGTTACAAAAGTTACATTTTATTAGCAGGATTGGGAGATGGAGTAGAGATTGAGGAGGACAGGGGCAAGGGCAGAAGCAAAGAGCTACAAAACCCAACTTCTCCTTAGTCTACGATATTCACTTAGTGTCGGTTGCCTACCAGCCTCACTGCAGTACCAGTCATACTCACTGAGAGTCACGGGAGAGCCACTTCGGTCACATCCTCAATTATCCCTGATTGCCATCCTCAGGACAGTTGAGAAAGTAACAATCGGCTGAATGGACACATTGCAAGTGTCATTTCTAAAAACACTGTGTAATAATGGCAGATCTAGAAAAAACTTTGAAGTGCTTATCTTTTTAAAACCAGAATTCACCCAGAAGTTTATGTGTTCAATGGACAGATGGATGGGTAGATGGATGGGTGGGTGGGTGGTGAGAAGAAGGAAAGAAAGAAAGGGCCTCAGAAGAGCTCCTGTGGTTATTATTATTATTGTTAACCTTGTTTTAATATTAGAACATATTCCATGCCATGCACTACATTTATGTTGGGAAAAGCACAGGTCTTGGAATAAGATGATTATTACCTTCTGACTTGGCATTCTTAGGGAATTCACTTTCCTTTTCTGAGCCTCATTATCTCATCTGTCAAGTGGCATTATACTATGCACATTACAGGGATGTTATTAGCGTAAAAAATCTTTTATGTAAAAGATCATGTATGTAAATTATGATGCACTGTACATACATTAGTTACTATTCTGCATCTGAGCACAACTTATCTTCCTGGAGGGAGGATTGCCTGGATATATAACTTATTGTGAACAAGTGTGAGAACTTTAAATACACTAATAGCCTTAGGCCTCAAATCCTGGAGAGCTTATTAGTGCTCATTAGTGCCCGTGTCCTAAGTCTTCGCTGGCTCTTTTGAGCGTGTTGTAGGCTACAGTACTCTTTTCATCCTGTTTTCAGTTATTTTCCTCTTACACTTTCCTCAGATGTGCCCACTTTTTCTCTTGCAAGGTCTTTCTCCATGCTTAGCTCTCCCGTTTTATAAAATAAATAATCTTGCCCACTCTCACCCAGTGGCATACTTTCAATCACTGCTAATACGTGGGTGTAGTTTTAATGCTTCTGCTTACTCTCCAAAACGCTGTGACAGACCTACTCCGAGTGCTAATTAGGACCAACTTGAGCATACATCAGCAGCACTTTAACTGTGCTTTTTGAAATGGTTCCAGTCAGTCCCTTTAAGTGAACTTCAGAAAAGAACTCAAATTAATTTGCTTCTCAATGTCCTATGGCTCGAACATTGGATTTCTTTTTCCCCACAGTGACTTCAGGTTAGCAATCAAAGAGCTGCTTTTCTATATTAAGATTTTTAACTCAACTTCCTGGGAGTAGAAAGGGTCAATCATTTCTTCAAAGTCCATTATTATTTTTTGTCTTTACATTTTTGACTTTCCCAAAATATGTTCCCTTCTCATTGACGTTGCCTTCTATTCTGGGCAGGTTATCCTTTGAAGGTGATATTTCTTACGAAGATTCTTATTGGAAAGTCTAAGATAGGAACATTTTTGTGGGAATTAAATTGTTCATACAGTTAGGATTGGCTACATGATAAGAGGGTCTCAGTACAAAATGAAAATGCAAGGACCTTTGTTTATTAAAAAGTATTAAGAATTTCAATACAGCAACAACAGACCATTAAACCAAATGCAGAGCCCCCCTGAGCCAATGTCCTTGTGTAACTGCAAAGGTTTCACACCCCTGAGGTCCCGTATACAACCATTGAATGGTGACATAAATTGATGGTCTTGTTCACTTTACATCTTAATCATGGACTTCACATTTTAAAATAAATGTATGCCTTTGGTAATCTCTGTAATAGGTTACTGTTAGATATGAAACTCAATCTATTTGGCAACTTTTAGTACCTCACTTACTTTTTTACTTTTATGTGAATTTTCTGACACCCTTTGTTTTAGTCAATGCCTCCCTTAGCTTTGAGTTGTAAGATGGGACATTTCAGGGAAATTGAATTCTCAAATAGTTATACTTTAATAATGACATTAAACCAGAAATTGCATTTATTGCAGTTCCATTTGTTAACACAAGTACATTTATAGTATTGAGAGTTTTTGAAGTCCAAAAACACTAGAAAGGCATAAACATGAGAGAGTATGCAGTCTGGTAAGACCCTGGAAGTATTTCACGCATGTTTGGGGGCAACCTACAGTATCTCAATTGATTGCGAAATATATTTAATGCTAAATTTGATGGCATCATTACAGGGCCTTGTGTTCTTACATGCATATTTTCAGACCTTCTCCTCCTCCATCTGGGCTAGCCACCACTTAGCCCTGCAGGAAGCTGAGTTTCTACATTTATCTGCTAGGCTAGGGGAGAGAGAGTGGTGTTGATTTTGCAGTATGTGGCCAATTATCTTGACCTTTATGATGGATCAAGCCGTGGCAGGACAGGAAGCCGAGTCTCCCTCCCATTTACATCTCCTTCGAGGGAGCGTAGCACATTGCAGTCATGTCAGTTTTTGGTCTTATATTTCACTCCCCGGCAATGCACATCTTGAGACACTGTGATTAGCATCCCTAATTCCTAAAAATTGACTTGCCTTGTTATAACTAGAGAGCTGTCGCCTAAAAATACTTCACCTACTGTTCAAAAGGGTATTATTTTAGTGCCCTGGGGATAGGAAAAGTTTTCAACCCACCAGTGCGGGGATTAGTTTTATTTTAAAGTATTTGAAGTGTTTTAGATAACTTAGCTAAGAATGATCCAAGTTCAGTGGCCTCCCAAGAGTCTTTAAAAATGTACTCCAATTCCTTATCTGACGACAATGTGTGAAAATGCCTACATTCTGCATGGTATATTTGGACATCAAGATCTACCTTCTTTATATGTCAGAGAAATTAAGGCACCTTCTGCATCAACCAAACACAAAGGGTGATTTCATTGGGATAAATTGCTCTCTCTATGAATAGGATTTCTGTCTGAATCATCTAGGTTTAATCATATGCCTATTGAATAGCATGTGCACTTCTCCTTGTTTTTAATATCCCTGTCCACTGAGCAAATAAAGGCATTTCTCTTTTTATTAATTGGGATATTCATAATTGCCTGTATAATTTTAGAGAGAGACGTAATTTTGTGATTCACTTAGAGCCAGGTTAAAGTTATATCTCTTTGAGACTAAAAGAGCATCATCTCTTCAAATGATCTCTTTTCACCAGCTTCATGAACCACTGACTGACTTAACCAGCCAGATCAGTTTATATATTTAGACACAGCCTGAGTCAAACAGCTGTTTGATTTTTTTTTCAGACCATTGAATTAACTGTTCCATTCTTTTAACTTAACTAAGTCGACTTTTCAGTGGTAATTTGGAGATGATCTATTTTATTTCATTTATGAACATGTGCAGTGAAGCCATATATCCAGGACGTATGAAGGAAACATGTATTTTCATTTTTTCATGGTTCTTCACCTGGACAGGAAAGGGAGACATGCTGTCCTGTCCCCTCAATAGCGACAACACTGATGAGAGCAAGTATCAGAAATCATCCTTGTTCATGATTGTGACTCCCCTTCCCAAGTCTCATTTTTCAGAGGGAGAAACTGAGATGCTGAAAAATCAAAACAATACTAATAAGTCAAACAGCTTAGTCAGATAGCTGTTTTGCTTTTGTGAGTTTCTAGCATATTCTCTGACCTTGTTAATGATTGTTCACGAAGCAGCTGCACAGGTATTCAACCTAATCCAACAGCATTATTTTGCCAGTTATTTCTTGAATGCCAGGCTCCTGTCTTCCTGTTGGGACCCACAAATCTTTACCAATTCATATGAAGTAGAACCCTTAAATGATACAATTAAAGAAGTCAGGTGTCTAGGGTTTTTCATGTTCAAATCATAGTTTACTAGTCTTTCTCTATAGGCATGTGATTTGTACGTGTTGGTAAGAGAAGAGTGATAAACTAGACAAAGCCGTGTACTTAAAGAGGCAGTTATTGTGGTTACATTTCTTGGGGATTGATTGAAGAAGAAACCTCTTAGTAAGACCCTGAACTGTTGACAGAGAATACAGCAGGGAAGTCAAGGTCACTGGTAGCTCACTGCATAAAAGTAAGTAATAATTATAAAAGAGTGTAGAACAGGGGTTTTTTTGCCTCAGGATTATTGACTTTTGGGATTGGATAATTGCTGATCTGTGCATTAATGGGATGTTTAGCATCATCCCTCATTTCTACCCAATAGATTCCATTCATCCACCCTCTCCCAGTTGTGGCAACTAAAAATGTCTCCAGACACTGCCAAATGTCTTCTGGGGAGCAAAATTCCCTTCACATGGGAACCATTGATATAGAGCTTTCCAAATTTTTTATAACATTTTTTATTGATTTATCATCATTTTACAATGTTGTGTCAAATTCCAGTGTAGATCACAATTTTTCACTTATACATGAACATATATATATATATTCATTGTCACATTTTTTTCTCTGTGAGCTACCATAAGATCTTGTATTTATTTCCCTGTGCTATACAGTATAATCTTGTTTATCTATTCTACAGTTTTGAAATCCCGTCTGTCCCTTCCCACCCTCTGCCCCCTTGGCAACCACAACTTTGTATTCTATGTCTATGAGTCTGTTTCTATTTTGTATTTATGCTTTGCTTGTTCGTTCATTCTTTAGATTCCCCATAAGAGCGATCTCATATGGTATTTTTCTTTCTCTTTCTGGCTTACTTCACTTAGAATGACATTCTCCAGGAGTATCCATGTTGCTGCAAATGGCATTATGTTGTCGGGTTTTATGGCTGAGTAGTATTCCATTGTATAAATATACCACCTCTTCTTTATCCAGTCATCCGTTGATGGACATTTAGGCTGTCTCCATGTCTTGGCTATTGTAAATAATGCTGCTATGAACATTGGGGTGCAGGTGTCATCCTCAAGTAGGGTTCCTTCTGGATATATGCCCAGGAGCGGGATTCCTGGGTCCTATGGTAAGTCTATTCCTAGTCTTTTGAGGAATCTCCATACTGTTTTCCACAGTGGCCGCACCAAACTGCATTCCCACCAGCAGTGTAGGAGGGTTCCCCTTTCTCCACAGCCTCTCCAGCGTTTGTCATTTGTGGACTTTTGAATGATGGCCATTCTGACTAGTGTGAGGTGATACCTCATTGCAGTTTTGATTTGCATTTCTCTGATAATTAGTGATATTGAGCATTTTTTCATGTGCCTATTGATCATTTGTATGTCTTCCTTGGAGAATTGCTTGTTTATGTCTTTTGCCCATTTTTGGATTGGGTTGTTTGGTTGTTTCTTATTAAGTCGTATGAGCTCTTTATATATTCTGGAGATCAAGCCTTTTTCAGTTTCATTTGCAAAGATCTTCTCCCATTCCGTAGGTTGTCTTTTTGTTTTACTTATGGTTTCCTTTGCTGTGCAAAAAGCTTGTAAGTTTCGTTAGGTCCCATTTGTTTATTCTTGCTTTTATTTCTATTGCTTGAGTAGACTGTTCTAGGAGAACATTTTTGAGATGTATGTCAGATAATGTTTTGCCTATATTTTCTTCTAGGAGGTTTATTGTATCTTGTCTTATGTTTAAGTCTTTGATCCATTTTGAGTTGATTTTTGTATATGGTGTAAGGGAGTGTTCTAGCTTCATTGCTTTACATGCTGGTGTCCAGTTTTCCCAACACCATTTGCTGAAGAGACTATCTTTCTTCCATTGTATATTCTTGCCTCCTTTGTTGAAGATGAGTTGACCAAAAGTTTGTGGGTTCATTTTTGGGCTCTCTATTCTGTTCCATTGGTCGATATGTCTGTTTTTGTACCGATACCATGCTGTCCTGATGACTGTAGCTCTATAGTATTATCTGAAGTCTGGGAGAGTTATTCCTCCAGCCTCTTTCTTTCTCTTCAGTAATGCTTTGGCAATTCTAGGTCTTTGATGGTTCCATCTAGATTTTATTATGATTTGTTCTAGTTCTGTGAAATATGTCCTGGGTAATTTGATAGGGATTGCATTAAATCTGTAGATTGCCTTGGGCAGTGTGACCATTTTAACAATATTGATTCTTGCAATCCAAGAGCATGGGATATCTTTCCATTTTTTAAAGTCTTCTTTAATTTCCTTCATCAGTGGTTTATAGTTTTCTGTGTATAATTCTTTCACCTCCTTGGTTAGATTTATTCCTAGGTATTTTATTACTTTGGATGCTATTTTAAAGGGGATTGTTTCTTTGCTTTCTTTTTCTGTTGATTCATTGTTAGTGTAAAGAAATGCAACTGATTTTTGAACGTTAATCTTGTAACCTGCTACCTTGCTAAATTCTTCAATCAGCTCTAGTCGTTTTTGTGTGAACCTTTTAGGGTTTTCTATATATAGTAACATGTCGTTGGCATATAGCGACACTTTTACCTCTTCTTTTCCAATTTGGATCCCTTTTCTCTCTCTCTCTTGCCTGATTGCTGTGGCTAGGACTTCCAAGACTATGTTGAATAGGAGTGGTGATAGTGGGCATCCTTGTCTTGTCCCAGATTTTAGTGGGAAGCTTTTGAGTTTTTCACCATTGAGTACTATGCTGGCTGTAGGTTTGTCATATATAGCTTTTATGATGTTGAGATATGTTCCCTCTATACCCACTTTGGTGAGAGTTTTTATCATCAATGGGTGTAGTATTTTATCAAACTCTTTTTCTGCATCTATTGAGATGATCATGTGGGTTTTGTCCTTTCTCTTGTTGATGTAATATATTACATTGATTGATTTGCATATGTTGAACCACCCTTGTGTCCCTGGGATGAACCCCACTTGGTCATGATGTATAATCTTTTTTATGTGTTGTTGGATTCTATTTGCTAATGTTTTGGTGAGGATTTTGGCATCTATGTTCATCAGTGATATTGGTCTATAATTCTCTTTTTGGGTAGTGTCTTTGCCTGGTTTTGGTATCAGGGTGATGGTGGCTTCATAGAAAGAGTTTGGGAGTATTACCTCCTTTTCAATCTTCTGGAATAGTTTGAGAAGGACTGGTATGAGTTTTTCTTTGTATGTTAGGTAGAATTCCCCGGTGAAGATGTCCGGTCCTGGACTTTTATTTGTAGGGAGGTTTTTTTTGGCTATTTCGATTTCATTTCTAGTGATCGGTTTGTTCAAGTGATCAGTTTCTTCTTGATTCCATCTTGGTGGACTGTATGTTTCCAGAAACTTGCTCATCTCCTCTAGGTTATCCAGTTTGGTTACATACAGTTTTTCATAATATTCTTATATGATATTCTGTATTTCTATTTTACTTGTTGTATTTTCTCCTTTTTCTTTCTTATTTTGCTGATTTGTGCTCTCTCTTTTTTCTTTTTTGTGAGTTTGGCCAGAAGTTTGTTGATTTTATTTACTTTTTTAAAAAAACCAGCTTTTGGTTTGATTGATTTTTTTCTATGGTTTTTTTTTTTAATCTCTATTTTATTTATTTCCTCCCTAATCTTTATAATTTCCCTCCTTCTGCTGCCTTTTGGGGGTTTTTGTTCTTCTTTTTCAAGTTCTTTTAGTTGGTGGGTTAAATTATTTATTTGAGATTGCTCTTTTTTGAGGAAGGCCTGTATTGCTATAAACTTCCCTGTTAGCACTGCCTTTGCTGTGTCCCATAAATTTTGTGTGGTTGTGCTTTCATTATCGTTTGTCTCAAGTTATTTTTTAATTTCAGCTTTGATTTCCTCATTGAATTGGTTTTTTAATAGCATATTGTTTAATCTCCATGCTTTCCTTTTTTCCTCCTTTATTTCTCTGTTGTTGATTTCTAGTTTCATGGCATTGTGGTCAGTAATAATGCTTGAGATAATTTCTATCTTAAAATTGCTGAGGTTTCTTTTGTGCCCAGGTACATGATCAATCCTAGAAAATGTTCCATGTGCACTTGAAAAGAATGTATATCCTATTTTTGGGGGGTGTAATGCTCTGAAAATATCCACCAAGTCTAATTTTTCTATTGTATTATTTAGTTTCTCTGTTGCCTTACTTATTTTCTGTCTGGAAGATCTGTCTAGTGATGTTAATGCGGTGTTAAAATCTCCAGCTATGATTGTATTCCCATCAATATCCCCCTTTATCTCTGTTAGTAATTGTTTTATGTATTTAGGTGCTCCTATATTGGGTGCATATGTATTAATGAGTGTAATGTCCTCATCTTGTATCACTCCTTTAATCATTATAAAATGTCCTTCTTTATCTTTCTTTATGGCCTTTGTTTTAAAATCTATTTTGTCTGAAATCAGTACTGCAACACCTGCTTTTTTGGTTTTTCCATTTGTATGGAATATCCTTTTCAGTCCTTTCAATCTCAATCTATATGTGTCCATATATATTAACGAGTATAATATCCTCATCTTGTATCATTTCTCTAATCATTATAAAATGTCCTTCTTTATCTATCTTTATGGCCTTTGCTTTAAAGTCTATTTTGTCTGAAATCAGTACTGCAACACCTGCTTTTTTGGTTTTTCCATTTGCATGGAATATCCTTTTCCATCCTTTCACTCTCAATCTAGACATGTCCTTCTCCCCAAAGTGGGTCTCTTGTATGCAGCATATTGAAGGTTCTTGTTTTATTATCCAGTCTGCCACTCTATGTCTTTTGACTGGAGCATTTAGTCCATTAACATTTACAGTAATTAATGATAGATGTGTGTTTATTGCCATTTTGAACTTATCTTTGCAGTTTATTTGGTGTTTCCTCTTTGTTCCTTTCTTCTTCCTTCTGTGGTTTGGTAATTTTCCTTTGTATTATCATGGATTTTATTTAGTTTTTGTGACTCCCTTGTAAGTTTTTGGCTTGTGGTTACCCTTTTCTGTAAGTCTATTAGCCCATTACTATATCTCGAACCCATCCTACCGAAAACAAAAAATTTAACAAAGAAAAAAAAACTGTATATTTTCTTGCTTCCCTCTCCCACTCCTAATGATTTAGATGTCTTCTTTTACAATTTCGTATTTATTTTATTTGTAATTCATGAGTTAGCACCTTTCCAGTTATGAGTTTCTCATTTCTGTAGCATCCTGCTGCTTTTCTATTTAGAGTAGACCTTTCAATATTTCTTTCAGCATGGGTTTAGTGTTGCTAAACTCTTGTAGTTTTTGCTTGTCTGTGAAATTCTTTATGTCTCCTTCTATCCTGAAGGATAGCCTTGCTGGATAAAGTATCCTAGGCTGCATCTTTTCTTCATTCAGGACCTTGAATATATCTTGCCACTCCCTTCTGGCCTGTAGTGTTTGTGTAGAGAAATCAGCTGAGAGCCTTATGGGGGTTCCCTTGTAACTTACTGTTTGCTTTTCTCTTGCTGCCTTTAGGATCATTTCTTTATTCTTGACTCTGGCCATCTTGATTATGATATGTCTTGGTGTGGGTCTGTTTGGGTTCTTCCTGTTTGGGACCCTTTGAACTTCCTGTACTTGGATATCTGATTTCTTCTTTAAGTTTGGGAAGTTTTCCGTCATGGTTTCTTCAAAAACCTTTTCAATCCCCTTTGTTCTTTCTTCCCCTTCTGGGATTCCTATTATGCAAAGATTGGCACGCTTTATATTATCCCATAGGTCCCTTATGTTGCTTTCATTTGTTTTTATTTGTTTATCTTGCAGTTGTTCTGACTGGGTGCTTTCTGTTGTCCTGTCTTCTAGGTCACTAATTCGTTCTTCTGCATTATCTAGTCTGCTTTGCACAGCCTTTAGAGCCATTCTCATTTCAGCCAATGAGTTTACCAATTCTACTTGGCTCTTCTTTATAGCTTCAATTTCATTTTTGACATATTTTATATCTCTAAACACTATCTCTTTTAATTCCTTCAATACTTTGATCACTCCTTTTTTGAAATCTTGATCTAGTAGGCTATCGATGTCTATTTCATTGATCGTTCTTTCAGGGAATTTCTCTTGTTCTTTTAATTTGGAATGGTTTCTCTGCTTCTTCATCTTGCTCATATCTCTCTGGCACTGTGGCTTACGGAGTATCAGTTATCTATTGTGGTCCTTAAAGGAGTTTATTTATTTATCTATCTAATGCCTATGTAGGAATAAACTTCAAAATTAAAAAAGGAGAGGGAGAGAAAGATACTTTTAAAAGAAGGGAGAAAAAAAGGTTTGAAAACAGTTTATAATAAGTTATAGAAGTGCAATTTGAATCAGACTAGCATTTGAGCTGAGATGTCTTTTTTTAAAACCCTTAAAAAAAAGGAAAAAAAGATCAAAAAACGATATTTGAAACCTATTTATAATCAATAACAGGAGATCAAAACCAAAAGAAATGAAAATGAAATCAGGTGGATTTTTAAAACATAGTAATAATATAACTACTTTGAGAGACAAATTTAAGAAGGAATTAAAAGTAGAAGCATATATAATTGTTTAGAAAGTAGAAAATAAAAAGGTAATAAAAATAGAACAGATAAAAAAGATGATAAAGAGAGAATTTTGAAAAAGAGGATAAAAGGTTTGAAAACTGTATAATGAATAATTGAAGAGCAAGTTGAAGCAGAATAGCAATCGGGTTGAGACGTCTCTTAAAAACCTTTAAAATAGGAGAAAAGGGAAAAAAATATATCTGAAACCTGTGTATAATCAATAACAGGAGATCAAAACCAAGAGAGAGGAAAATGACATGACGTGAATTTTTTTAAATAATATTTTAAAAGAAAGATTTAAAAGGGATTAAAACTGGGAGGATATATAATTGTTTAAAAAGTAAAAATTGAAAAGGTAATAGAAAATACAACAGGTAAAAACAGATTAAAAAGGGGGGGGGGGTGTTCTCCTGGAGACTGTGTGTTCTTAATGAGAAGTCTTTCTGTCTTCGCCCTGTTTCGCAAGCTCAGCTTGCTGTTTCCAGAGGCCCTCCGTTGGCACCCTCGTCTGTGCTGCTCCCAGTGCCTGTCAGCAAGCAGATTGTGCCCCCTCCCCGCACAGCGTTCCTGCCGGAAAGGCGGGGGGCCACCCACCATCTCCTGGTGCCGGTAGCTCCACGGCTCTGTGCCGCTGCACGCTCCGTCACTCTGTGCACTCTGCCTTAGAACAGCCCCGCCCCTGCTGTGTGTCCAAACTCAGCTCCTTGTTTGTCCTGGAGGCGCGAACTTTGTGAGGCACCAGGGCGGAAGGATCCTATCTGACTCAGGCTGCAAGCAGGTCACTGTCTGGCCTTTGAGGCTGCCCAGCCCCCAGGCGCGTATTCAGGTTTCGCCCCCGCCCCTACCTGGGTGCAAAGCTATGGAGGATATGGTTGCCATGCCTGAGCCCCGCCTCTCGTCGCCGAAAACCTTCCGTGGGTTTTCAGATATGGGGGTATGCACCCTTCCCCCCAGGGCACATCAGCCGTGCTGTTTCATGGAGGGCCCAGGTTGTTCTGCCATGTGCACCCATTCATCCACGTTGCGCAGCCCCCTGCCTCAACGCAGCTGTCTCTGTCCTCCACCTGGCTCAGGCAGC
This sequence comes from Camelus dromedarius, assembly GCF_036321535.1. Taxonomy (NCBI): domain Eukaryota; kingdom Metazoa; phylum Chordata; class Mammalia; order Artiodactyla; family Camelidae; genus Camelus; species Camelus dromedarius. The sequence goes on from NC_087437.1 coordinate 49,255,612, forward strand.
CTGTCCCGGCCCCCAGCTCCCAGCTGGGGTCTCCGGCTGGGTGTCGCAGGGATCATCTGTGCCCTTTGACTTAGTTCTGTCGGTCAAGGGCTGCTCAGTACAGATCCGAGCCTTGGAGGCTCCCCCTCTGTCCCGCTGGCCTCTCCATTGGAGAGGGGGAGACCCAGCGAACAAGTGCAAGTTGTCCTTTGCCGCTCCTTCCCCGTGGGACCCGTCCCGCAGTGTTCTGCCTTTTCGTCTTTCTGTTTTTCCTTTCTCCTACCAGATTTTTGGCGTCTTTGTCTTTTGAAGAGGACGGTGTTCTTTGGGAGTTCAGCAGGTGCTCTGGTTGGCTGAGTGGGTCCGTGGATGTGCGTCTTGGTGTATCTGTGGGAGAGGGTGAGCTACGAGCATCCTACTACAACACCATCTTGGCCCCGTCTCAAGCTTTCCAATGTTAAAAGCAGTTAATCTCAATAATTCTGTTAGAGTTTTTTTAATCCTTATTTTACGAAAGAGGAAACTTAGGCTTCAAAAAGTAGTTACTTGCCTAGAATCTCACATGCAGTATGTGATAGAGATGGAATTCAAACTCAGACAGGTCTTCTGAAACCGTATTTGGTATTCTGTTTATTATACAAGTCAAAAAAGATACTGTATCATTCTACATTGGACTACCTCCACTTCCGTCCTCTGCTTCTCCCTTCTGTCAGTTGGGTTTCCTGGGCTTTACATTAATAGAATTGAACCAAAATCACTCTCAGTGTCTCAAGCAGGACTTAATGTTCAGTCTTTTGGTAGGACATCAATTTCTCATTTGGTCTTTAGTCCCAATAGATTCAACATTTGAAATGTTGACAAGAGTAAATCAGGTTACTGTTGAAAGCTGTAGAATTTTTCTAAGAAATCATCTTAAACTTCAGTAAGATGAAAGAATGTTTTTACTTCAATAAGATTGTAGATCTAAATTTCTCTTCATCTTAAAATTTCACAGTGCTTCAAGTCCACATTAACAATTCACACTTCAAGTTTGATTAAAACATGGATTCAATTTTTTGATGTCAAAATTTCTGGGTAGTCAAGAAGAGAAAATTTTTTTAGGTATCCTCAGGTGCAAATAGAGAAATGCTTTTTTTTCCTTTTTCAGTTTTATTAGGTAGAATTATTATAGAAATGCAAAATGCGAAAGTTAAATCACATTTAGGTCTATATTTAATGAATACCTTTAAATAAAAAATTGTGGTTTTCACCAAAAAAAAAAAAAAAACCCTCTGATTTATGACCAATAAAAAATGTTTTGTGCTGTCATAAGCTGTGGAATTATAAGTGCCTTGAGATCAGGGTGCATTTCATTCCTTTATAAATCTTATTTTTCTAATTATAAAAATAGTATCTATATACTTCAAGCAACATAGGAAATATAGATAAATGTAAATTAAAAATAAAAATGATTGGCATTCCCTCCACTCAGATATACTACTGTAAATATTGCAGAATGTCTTTTCAGACTTTTTTCTATACATTTACACCAGACATAAACAAATAGTTTGTAGCTTGTATTTATTTATTTTTTAATTTAACAGCATATTTATAAAGCATTTCTGTCTCATTAAATGTTCTTTGCAGCATAATTTTTAATGGGACATTATTTCCTTCTTTTGGGCATTTTATACCATATTCAATCTCCTTTTTTCCTGACATTGAAATTATTTTGTGTTCCTACCATTATGAATAGAGTTGTCATAAACATTTCTATATTTCTACACATCCATAATTGTTTCCTCATGATAAATTTCTAGGATTGGAATTACTATGTTAGAAGTATAAGACATTAAGGCTTTTGATTCATATTGTAAAATTGCTCTCAATAAAGGTACTATCAAGTTGCACTCCCACCAGCAATTCAGAGAACTGATTTCCCAGCACCCTCACCATCACTACTATCATTTTTTTTAAAAAAATGCCAGATTGATAGATGAAAAATAGTATTTTATTACTGTTTGAATATGCATTTCATTGACTGCTACTGAAGATGAGCATTTTTTAAGATGAAATTTTTTACATGATAATTGAGCACTTACTTACAATTATCCTTTTAGAAATTTTCTCTTTTTGCCCTTTGTTCATTTTCCCCATGTTGATCTGTTTCTTATTGATTCATAAGAACTCTTTTTATGTTAAGAATATTATGACCCCTTCCATGGCGCTGCTCAAGCTGGCAAGCAGGCTTGCTGTGGCCAGGTACATTCCCCACTGCTAGTGGCCCTGCCAAAGCTGGCAAACATGGAGTCCACACAGGGGATGTCCCTTGAATGCCTGGCACTGGTGGCCAAGGGCTTGCATTTCTGGGACCCAGAGTACTGAAACAGTTGGAGAGAGAGTTCTTGACAGGCTCCCACCCACAAGGCACCACAGGGACAGCAGACTGAAACACACCCCTAGTCTTCCTGTGACCACTCCTTCAAGACTAGGAGAGGTATTATTTTGCCTAATACAAAAACAAACAAACAAACAAAACACAGAGACAAAACAACATGAGGAAATGGAGGAATATGTTCTAAATGAAAGAATAAGAGAAAACTGCAGGGGGAAAAAAAACTTAGTGTAATGGAGATAAATGATTTACCTGATAAAAAGTTTAGAGTGATCAAGAAGTGTTCAAAATGGTGATTAAGGTATTAAGCTCCTCCCACAAACACACCAAAGCTACAGATACATAATGAACATTTCTCTCTAAAAAAGATCTTTAGACTGAGAAAACAGCTCTTTCACAACAAGAAACAAAAAAAGATGAGGGGGGAGCCACATTGAGACAGCCAGAAAGAACAGACTCATAGTATTGCCAGGACCCCTGCCACCAGCACAGCAACCCAAGTGGGAGGGGTATCACAAATACAGAGCTCCTTTCTGAGGAGCAAGGGATTTGAGCTACATATTGGATGCCTCAGCCTACGGGACCTGCACTGGAAAGGTGAGCCCCTAAAATGACTGGCTTCGAAAACCTGCAAGGCTTATGTCTGAGAGAGCCAGAGGGCTGTAAGAAACTGAGAGTCTTCTTCTGAAGGGCTCACACACAGACTCACGAGCTCTTAGTCCCAAGGCAGAGACAGTAGCTTGAGAATTTCCTGGGCTAAAAATATAAAAATAGTAAAATTAACTAAAACTACAGTAGTTAAGGGATTTATAAAATAGAAAGATATAAAATGAGGCATCAAATGTAAAACAATGTAGGGGAGAAGGTAAAATTTTGGAATGTGTTTAACAATAAGGTGCTATCATTTAAAATAGATCATATATAGGATGTTATAGGTAAACCTCATGGAAACCACAAAGCAAATATTCATAGTAAATATGCAAAAGAAAATGAGAAAGGAATCTGAGCATAACAGTAAAGAAAGCCATCAAACCACAATGGAAGAGAAGGAGAAGAAGAAAGGAATAGGGAGCAACTACACAAACAGCCACAAAACAATTAACAAATGGCAGTAATACATTGAAGCAATAATTACTTTAACTGTAAATGGACAAAACTCTCCAATCGAAAGACATAGAGCGGCTGAGTGAATAAAAAACAGGACCCATTTATATGGAACCTATAAGAGACTCACTTCAGAAGTAAGGACACACAGAGACCGAAAATGAAGGGATGGAAAATGATATTCTATGCAAATGGAAACAAAAATAGAGCTGGTCTAGTTATACTCACATCAGATAAAATAGACTTTAACACAAAGACTGTAATGAAAATCAAAGGAGAGTATTGCCTAATGATAAAGGAGTCAATCCAGCAAGAAGATAAAACATTTATAAGTATATAAACACCCAACATAGGAACACCAAAATATATAAAACAAATATTAAAAGACTTAAAGGGAGGAATTGACAGCAATACAATAACAGTAGGGGGCTTTAACATTTCAAATCAATGGCTAGATCATCTAGACAGAAAATCAATAAGGAAATGTGGATCTTAAATGAAATGACCTTAAATGACATGCTAGACCAGATAGACTTGATAGATACATGTGAAATATTTCATCCAAAAGCAGCAGGATACAAATTCTTCTCAAGTGTACATGGAACATTCTCCAGGATAGATCATATGTTAAGCCACAAAATAGGTATTAATAAATTTTAAAAGACTGAAATTCTTTCAAGCATCACCTCTGACCACAGTGATATGAAACTAGAAATCAATTACAAAAAGAAAACTGAAATATTGCAAATGTATGGAGATTAAAGAACATGCTGCTGAATAATCAATGGCTCACTGAAGAATCAAAAAAAGGAATAAAAAATATAGAGAGACAAATGAATACAGAATACAATATACCAAAATCTATAGGATATGGCAAAAGTAGTTCTAAGAGGGAAATGCATATCAATACAGAACAAACTCAGCAAATCAGAAAAATCTCATAAGAACAATCTAACATTATACCTACAGAAACTAGAAAAAGAAGAACAAATGAAGCCCAAAATTAGTAGAAGGAAGGGAATAAAGATCAAAGTAGAAAAAAAGTGAAATAGAGACTAAAAAAATGAAAAGATCAACAAAACTAAGGGCTGGTTCTTTGAAAAGATAAACCAAATTGTCCAACCTTAAGCTAGACTAGTCAAAATGAAAAGAGATAGGGCTCATGTAAACAAAATAAGAAAGGAAAGAGGAGAAGTTACAACTGACACCACAGAAATATGAAGGATCATGAAACTTCTGTGAACAATTTTATGACAACAAATTGTACAACCTAGAAGAAATGGATAAATTTCTCAAAACACAGTCTTTTCATAAAAAAAGAAAATCTGAATAAATCTGAATAGACTGATTACTAGCAAGAATATTGAATCAGCATTCAAAAACCTCCCAATAACTGAAAGTCCAGGAATGGATGGTTTTACTGGTGAATTCTATCAAGCATTCTGGGAAGATTTACTACCTATCCTTCAAAAACTGTTCAAAAAGTTTGAAGAGGAAGGAACACTTTCAAACTTTTTTTGTAAGGTCAACCAAAACCAGATAAGGACAGTACAAAAAAAAGAAAATTATAAGTCAATATCCTTAATGAACATAGATGCAAAAATCCTCAACAAAATATTGGCTTACCAAATTCAACAATACATTAAAAGGATCATTTAGTCATGATTTATTTTTAGGATTCATTCCAGGGTAGCAAGTATGGTTCAATATCCACAAATTAATCAACATGATATACCACAGTAACGAAATAAAGGCTAAAAACCATATGATTATCTCACTAGATGCAGAAAAGCATTTGACAAAATTGAGCATCCGTTTATTAGAAAAACTCTCAACAAAGTAGGTACACAGGGAACATACCTCAACATGATAGAAGCTGTAGATTACAAACCTACAGGTAACACTAGACTCAACTATGAAAAGCTAAAGTCTTTTCCTCTAAGATTAGGCATAAGACAGGATACCCACTCTTGCCACTTTTATTAAACACTGTGTTAGAAGTCCCAGCCACAGCAATCAGGCAGAAAGGAAGGAACAAAGAACTGAAGGAAAGAAGGCATTCAGATTGGAAAGGAAGAAGTAAAACTGTCACTATTTGCAGATGACAAGATGCTTTAAGAAGAAAATCCTAAAGACTGCACCAAAAAGCTGTTAGAACTAAGAAACACATTCAGTAAGGTTTCAGAATACAAAATCAATATACAAAAATTTGTTTCATTTTTATACACTAACAACAAACTGTCCAAAAGAGAAATTAAGAAAACAATCCCATCTACAATTACATAAGGAAGAATAAAATACTTAGGAATAAATTTAACCAAGGAGGTGAAAGACTTGTGCACTGAAAACGATAAGACACTGAGGAAAGAAACTGAAGAAGAGATACAGCTTCAAGTGAAATTACACTTAGGTGAAATAGAAAATTGTGGAGGTTTTGTTGGGAGGCAGGTGGAATCAAGATGATGGAGTAGGAAGACCCTGAGCTCACCTCCCCTAACAAACACATCAAACTATGTATAGAGCAACTCTCTCTGAGAATGACATGAAGACTAGCATAATAGCTTTTCTACAACCAAGATTATAAAGAAGGAACCTCACAGAGTCTTGTAGTAGGAGGGGAGAAGTGATCTAGTCAGGACCTATACCACTGGTGGGTGACCCAGAAGAGGGGGGGATATCATCTGGGATCTTGCTAAGGGGTGAGAGGCTCAAGCCCCACACTGGGCACCCAAGGCATGGGGTCTGCACCAGGAAGATTAACCCCTTGGCTGGTTGGAAAACCAGTGGGGCTTACCAGAGATCTGTAGGAAACTGAGACTCTGGTCTTCAAGGGTGCATGCACAGAACTGCTTGCTCCCAGTCCCCCTGCAGAAACAATAAATTGAAAACTTCCTGGTACTCTGGCTGGCCAGAGGACCACCCAAGCATGCTCCCCCAGCCTGCACGAGGCTTCTGCTCCAGCTCCTTTTTCTCCACCCTATTCTTGGCCAAGGTAGAGAACACCATGGCATGCACCAGGAAGAAGCAAAGCTAGCACAGAACTGTGGCTCCAGCCCCTTGGCCCTGGCCCCACCCCCAACCAACATAGAGACCATCATCACTCTGAGGAGAAGCCCAACTCCCTCAGGACTCCTGCTGTAGCCCCTCAGGCCCTCGCTATGCCCCCTCAATGTGGCGTTGACTACCATCTTGCCTGGGAGAAGCCCTGGCTTTCACCAGACTCCAGTTCTAGCCCCACTAACTCCAGCCCTACATTCCACCAAGGTGGCAACTGCCAGCACACCCTGGTAGAACAGTAGAGGAACACAGTGAGGAATTCAACAAAGAACTAGAAAATATAAAAAAGAACCAATCAGCATTGAAGAAATAAAGCTGAAATGAAAAATACACTAGAAGAAGTTAACAACAGATTAGGTGACACAGAAGAATGCATATGCTACCTGGTAAGCAGAATACTGGAAATCACTCAATCAGAACAGCAAAATTTAAAAAAAATTAAGAAGGATAGTGTAAGGGACCTCTGGGACAAGATCAAGCATACTAACATTCTCATTATAGGGGTCCCAAAAGGAGAAGAGAGAGAGAAAGGGCCAGAAAATATATTTGATGAAACTGTGGCTGAAAACTTTCCTAACTTGAAGAAGGAAACAGATATCCAGGTACAGGAATCATAGAGAGTCCCAAACAAGATGAAGCTAAGGAGACCCACTCCAAGACATATCATACTTAAAATAGCAAAAGTTAAAGTGAGAATTCTAAAGGCAGCAAGAGAAAAACAAAGAGTAATATACAAGGGAACCACAATAAGGCCATCAAGTGATTTTTTCTGCAGAAATTTTGCAGGCCAGAAGGTAGTGGCAAGATATAATTACAGAACTGAAAGGAAAAAACCTACAACCAAGGATAATCTACCCTGCAAGGCTGTCGTTCAGTTTGAGAGATGAGGCGTATCCCACACAAACAAAAACTGAAAGAGCTCATCACCACTAATCAGCCTTAAAAGAAACAGCAAAGAATCTTCTTTAAGCAAAAAATGAAGACCATAACAAGAAAAAATATAAGAGAAAAATAACCTCACTATAGATAGAGGAAAAAATCCTCACTTGCAACATTGCAGTAGATCAATCACTAAAAAGTTAGTATGAACATTCAAAGACAAGTCATAAAATCAACTATACAATAAGTAGTTAAGGATACACAAAAAATGTAAAATAGGATGTCAAAACCAAAATGTCAGGGAGTAAGAAATGTAGAGCTTTTACAATGTGTTTGAACTTGAATGACAGTTTAAAGCAAATAAATATAAATATATAGATCAATATATTTGAGCCTCATGATAACTATAAACCAAAAACCTACAATAGATATATAGGAAAACAAAGAGAAAGGAAACCAAGCATAACAATAAAGAAAATCATCAAACTATGAGGGAAAAGACTAAAATAACAAAGAAAGAACTACCAAAACAAACACACACGGAAAATAAGTAACAAAACGGCAGTAGGCACATAGCTATCAATAATTATTTTTTTTATTTTACTTGTTGAAATATAGATGATTTACAATGTTGTGTTAGTTTCCAGTGTACAGCAAAGTGATTCAGTTTTATATATGCATATATATATTTATTTATTCTTTTTTAGATTCTTTTCCATTATAGTTTATTACAAGATATTGAGTATAGTTCCCTGTGCTATACAGTAGGTCCTTGTTGTTCATATATTGTATATGTGGTAGGTTGTATCTACTGATCTCAAACTCATAATTTGTTCCTCCCCACTCTTCCCCTTTGGTAACCATAAGTTTGTTTTCTATGTCTGTGAGTCTGTTTTGTTATCTAAATAAGTTCTTTGTATCATTTTTTAGACTCCACATATAAGTGATATCATATGATATTTGTCTTTGTCTGACTTACTTAGTATGATAATCTCTAGGTTCATCCATGTTGTTGCAAATGGCAAGATTTCATTCTTTTTTATGACTGAATAATATAATATATGTATATTACACACACACACACACACACACACACACCCCCCAAGTTGTCTCTATTCATTCATCTGTTGATGGACACTTTGGTTGTTTCCGTGTTTTGGCTACTGTAAATATGCTGCAGTAAACATAGTGATATCTTTTCAAATTACTGTTTTCATATTCTTTGGGTAAATACCCAGAAGTGGAATGTTGGATCATATGATAGTTCCATTTTTAAGTTTTTGAGGAACCTCGATACTCTTTTCTTCAGCACCTGAACCAACTGACATTCCTAACAACAGTGTAGGAGGGTTCACATTTCTCCACACCCTGTGCAGCATTTATTGTTTATAGACTTCTTGATACTACTGTCTATTCAGACTGGTGTGAGGTGAACCTCATTGTAGTAGATTTGCATTTCTCTTAATAGTGATGTTGAGCATCTTTTCATTTGTCTGTTGGCCATCTGTATGTCTTCTTTGGAGAAATGTCTATTTAGGTCTTTTGCCCACTTTTTGATTGGGTTGGTTGGGTTGTTTTGTTTGTTTGTTTGTTTTGTTTTTTGATACTGAGTTGTATGAGCTGTTTGCATATTTTGGAAATTAAGCCCTTGTCAGCCACATCATTTGCAAATATTTTCTCCCAGTGCATAGGTTGTCTTTTCATTGTTTTATGGTTTCCTTTGTTGTGCAAAAGCTTTTCAAGTTTGATTAAATCCCATTTGTTTATTTGTGCTTTTATGTCCATTGTTTTGGGAGACAGACTTAAGAAAACATTGCTAAGATTTACATCAGAGAATGTTTTGTCTATGTTCCCTTCTAGGAGTTTTATGGTGACATGTCTTGTATTTAAGTTGTTAAACCATTTTGAGTTTATATTTGTGTATGGCATGAGTTAGTGTTCTAACTTCATTGATTTACATGCAGCTGTCCAGCTTCCCCAGCACCACTTGCTGAAGAGACTGTCTTTACCCCAATGTAATAGGTATTCTTGCCTCCTTTGTCAAAGATTAATTGACAGTAGGTATGTGGGTTTATTTCTGGCCTCTCTTTCTGTTCCACTAATCCATATGTCTGTTTTTGTGCCAATACCATGCTGTTTGATTACTGTAGCTCTGTAGTATTGTCTGAAGTCTGGGAGGGTTATTCCTCCAGCTTTGTTCTTTTTCCTCAGGATCACTTTGGCAATTCTGGATCTTTTGTGGTTCCCATACAAATTTTAGAATTATTTGTTCTAATTCTGTGAAAAATGTCATGGGTAATTTAATAAGGATCACACTAAAGCTGTAGATAGCTTTGCATAGTATGGCCATTTTAAACAATATTAATTCTTCCAATCCAAGAGCATGGAATATCTTTCCATATCTTTGAATCATCTTAAATTTCCTTTATCAATGTTTTATAGTTCTTACCATATAAGTCTTTCACCTCCTTGGTCAGTTTATTCCTATGTATTTCATTTTTTTTGATGCAATTTTAAAGGGGATTTTTAAAAAAACTTTCCCTTTCTGATATTTCATTGTTAGTGTAAAGAAATGCAACAGGTTTCTTTGTGTTAATCTTATATCCTGCTACCTTTCTAAGTTTATTTATTAGTTCTAGTAGTTTTTAGGTGGAGTTTCTAGAGTTTTCTATGTATAGTACTATGTTATCTGCAAATAATGACAACTTTACCTCTTTCTTTATAATTTGGATCCCTTTTATTTCTTCTTCTAGCCTGATTACTGTGGCTAAGACTTCCAATACTATGTTGAATAGAAGTGGTGAGAGTGGACATCTTTGTCTTGTTCCAGAGTTTAGTGGGAAGGCTTTCAGTTTTTCACTGTTGAGAGTTATGTTGGCTGGGGGTTTGTCATAAATAACTTTTATTGTGTTGAGATATAGTCCCTCTATACCTACTTTGGTAAGAGTTTTTATCATAAATAGATATTGAATGTTATCAAATGCTTTTTCTGCATCTATTGAGATGATCATGTGGTTTTATCTTTTCTTTTGTTGATGTGATTGGTGTATCACATTGATTGATTTGCATATGTTGTGCCATACTTGTGACCCTGAGGTGAGTCCAACTTGATCATGATGTATAACCTTTTTAAGGTGTTGTTGGATTCTGTTTGCTAATATTTTTTTTGAGAATTTTTACATCTATATGTATCAAACACATTGGTTTATAATTTTCTTTTGTGGTAATGTCTTTCATAGTGTCTTTTTTGGTTTTGAAATCAGGGTGATGATGGCTCCATAGAATGACTTTGGGAGTGTTCCTTCCTCTTCAGTCTTCTGGAAGAGTTTGAGAAGGATTGGTATAAGTTCTTTGTATGTTTGGTAGAATTCCCCAGTGAAGCAATCTGGTCCTGGACTTTTGTTTGCAGGAGTTTTAAAATTATAGATTCTATTTCACTTCTAGTGATTTGTCTGTTCAAATCACTAATTTTTTCTTGATTCAGTTTTGGTGGAATGTATGTTCCTAGAAACTTGTCCATTTCTTCTCAGTTGTCCAATTTTTTGGTATGTAACTATTTATAGTATTCTCTTATGATTTTTTTTGTATACCTGTAGTATCATTTATAATTTCTCCTCTTTCATTTCTCATTTTGTTTATTTGGGTCCTCTTTCTTTTCTTCTTGGTGAGCCTAGCCAGAGATTTGTCAATTTTGTTTACCCTTTCAAAAAATGAGCTCTTTGTTTTTATTGATTTTTTCTATTGTTCTTAAATCTCAATATGATTTATTTCTTCTCTGATCTTTATTATTTCCTTCTGCTGACTTTCAGTTTTATTTGTTCTTCTTATTCTAATGTTTTTAGGTGGTAGGTTAGGTTGTTTATTTGAGATTGTTCTTGTTTTTTGAGGAAGGCCTGTATTGCTATGAAATCCCCTTGTAGGAGTGCTTTTACTGCATCCCACAGATTTTGTGTAATTGTGCTTTCATTGCCATTTGTTTCAAAGTATTTTCAAATGTCCTCTTTGATTTCTTCATTGGCCCATTGGTTTTTTAGTAGCATATTGTTTAGTCTTCATGTAATTTTTATTTCTCATTTCTCTTTCTGTGGTGGGTCTCTAGTTGCATGCCATTGTGGTCAGAAAAAGATAGTTGAACTAATTTTTATCCTCTAAAATTTGTTAAGGTTTGTTTTGTGTCCTAGTATGTCGTCTATCCTAGAGAATGTTCCATGTGCACTTGAAAAAAATGAGTATTCTGGAGAGCTTTTGGATGTAATGTCCTGAAAATATCAAGTAAGTCTAACTGTTCAATTGTGTCATTTAGTATTTCTGTTGCCTTACTGATTTTCTGTCTGGAAAATCTGTCCTTTGATGTCAGTAAGGTGTTAAAGTCTTCTACAATTATTATCCCCATAATTTCTCCTCTTATGTCTGTTGGTATTTGTTTTGTGCATTTAGGTATTCCTATAGTGAGTGCGCATATGTTAACAAGTGTATCATCCTTTTCTTGTATTGATATTTGATAGAGAAGGACAAATACTGTATATTTCCACTTATATGTGGAATCTACAAAATAAAGCAAATGAATAAACAAAAGAGACTCAGAGATATGGAGAACAAGCTAGTTGTTACTAGTCATAGTGCTCAATGTTACTCAAAACTGTTCTCAGTATTACTTATCGTCATGGAAATACAAATCAAAATCACAATGAGATATCACCTCACACCTTTTAGAATGGCTATTATCAAAAAGAGAAGAAATATCTACAAATTTTGAACTCCCAGTCTATCCCTCCCCTCGGCCTTGGCAACCACAAGTTTGTATTCTATGTCTATGAATCTGTTTCTGTTTTGTATTTATGTTGTTGTTGTTCTTGTTGTTGTTTTAAGATTCCACATATGAGTGATCTCATATGGTATTTTTCTTTCTCTTTCTGGCTTAATTCACTTAGAATGACATTCTCCAGGGGCATCCACATTAACAAGTGTTGGTGAGGATATGAACAGAAAGAGGACCATTGTTTATTGTTGATGGGAGTGTAAATTGGTATAGCTCTATGGAAAACAGTTTGGAGGTTACTCAAAAAACTTAATATGATCCAGCAATTTCACTTTTGGATATTTATCCAAAGAGTATGAGAACACTAATTTGAAGGGATATTTTCACCCCTATGTTCAATGCAGCATTATTCACAATAGGCAAAATATGAAAACAAACTAAGTGTCCACCAATGGATGATTGGATAAAGAAGATGTAGCATAAATATGCAAAGGAATATCACTCGACCATAAGAAAAGAATAAGATCTTGCAATTTGTGACAACATGGACAGACCTTGAGAGTGTTATGCCAAGAGAAATAAAGCAGACAGAGAAAGGCAAATAATGTATGATTTTATTTATATGTGAAAAACAAAACAAATGGAGAAAGCAAAACAAAACTCCTTGATACAGAGAACAGAATGGTGGTTGTCAGATGGGAGAACAATTGGGGCAGGGGTTGGGGGGAATAGGTAACAGAGGTCAAGAGGTACAGTCTTTCATTCATAAAATAAGTAAGTCATGGGATGAATGTGAGCTTGGCGACTATAGTTAACAATATTATATTGAATATTTGGTAACTTTGTATGGTTACAGAGGATACTTTCCAATGTTCATTTCACAGTGTATACAAATACACAGTGTATACAAAATTGTATCCCTGAAACTAATATATTATATGTCAAATTATACTTCAATTTTTTTAAAAAAAAGAATGCTATATGAAGTCCCACTTCTTTTTGTATCTTTTACAATAATATAATGCAGAGATAAGCAAATGGTGGCATTATTTCTTTACAGAACTTTGCCCTATGCCTGTGATTAAATCAGTTGCATGTATTCCTTAGGTTAAAATAATGTGCAAATCACATTATTTCTCTTTACTGTCTTTCACTTCAAGAAGTGAATGTGATGACTTCAGTATTCAGAGGATAAAAATAGCCCAAGACTCATAGAAAAAATTTAGAAGAATTAGAGCTACTTAACCAAAAAAAAAAAAAAAAAAAAAAAAGTGGGGTTGGGGCGAATGACAACACACTTTCAAAATTCAACAAGGCAGAATCACTAATCTTCAATGAGGTCAGGTTGAGGAGAGAAGAAAAATGTGGTTTAAAAAAGAACACTTTTGAAGGGTGAATGATTTAAGCACTGAGTTGGGTTCCTCTAGGTAATTATAATGCATCCTTTCTTGGAATTTTTTAACAAAAGCAACTAGAGCAGGGCAGAAACAGGGTCTTTGATTTTTGTGGCAGTAGTGACTGGATCTACCTGAGCCCAGTGGGGATGAGGGAGGACAGTGGGCCCTTGGCCCAGCCCTCATGATCACCAAAGGTCTCCTGTGGACTAACATGCTTCATCACAGAGATATCCAGACAGGTTACAGAGAAGGAAACTAGTGCCCTGGTACCAGGTCATGCCACCTGGAGTGCACTGCAGATTGACAGTTTATAAATATAATTTTTATATAGACAATCATAGAGGATTATATTTTGTGCATGTTTATAGCACTAATGTGTTAGGCATTAGTGTTATAAATATAATGTTTTTAATGGTATATTTTAAATATAAAATACTTCTGGTAACTCTGCTTTAAATCATTTTAACAAACCAGGAATCTCAAAATATGAAAGGACCTGGGCTTTGTCCAACCTCTGAGAGGCATTTATCATGGATTAACAAATTGGAAATGCTGAAAATCCCCTTACAGGGTTTGTCGATTTGCAGATTATTTACCTGGATATGTAATTGAGCAATACTGTGACTGGCCTGCTAGTTGTGATTATGGGGGCCTCCCAGGGGATCATATTAATACCAAAATTACTTAGCTTTTTATTAATCAATTACGGGCTGCTTTATTTAAGGTGTTTGCATTGGTGTAAAATCCACTGGGGCTTTAAAATTTCTTATTAAATCTTCTGCAGATTTTTTTTTTCAAAATGTGATAAATAACAGAGTTCTATGACATGATAAGAAAGCAAAGTATACCATTTGTAATTCTTAAAGAAAATTTCAGGTACCTTAACTCCAAAAAGCAGTAATAATTAGAATAGCAAGAGGTACCAAGATAGAGCAAATTAAATCCTATGGGCATCTTGTGGTTATTTTGGAGAAATCATTACCTACTTTAATCATTTGGATTATATGTGCTGGGAATGCACTAGTGATTACGGGTTTGATAGATATGTAATTTGACTCTGGATGTCGACAGGATCACAACTCTAGATAGTAAATATTGCCAGTTACTGATGATGCCTACATTACAAAGTGGAAAAATCTTACAAGCTGTAACTTGGACCTCATCAATATATTTATGCTAATAAACCCCTTTGTGGAAGGGAACATCACTGATTTCTCTCAAGGAATTTAATTTTCTCTCTCATATTTTTTCAATTTAAAAATTTTTTCCAGTCCAAATGGACTGAGATATAGAATATTCAAACTGGTATTTTTGTTTTTCTGCTTGTTGGACTTAAAAAGACCTTTCCTGTTGGTTAATCTCAATGTAACAGGAAATAGTGCACTAGTATACTGGTTAACAAAACTTTACTAAGTTAACAGTACAACTGCACACTGACTAGACCATCCAAACCACATGCAGGGTAAAGCCTGGTCCTGGGGAGAAAGGCAGAGGACTCATTCATGTAATAGATACGCTTTGAGCCTAAAATATGCCAGACATGATACCAGATGCCTTGGGTATGTCCTCTTTCCTGTTATATGGCCAGCACCAAAAGTTGCTAAACTCAGCCCTCAGTCTTCCCTGGGGAAGCCACAAGTTCAGGAATGCCTTTGTTGGGTTTAAAGTTAATTAAGGGGATGACCAAAAATTTTTTCTCATATGAATCTCCAAAACCTTAAACCCTATCAGAAAGCCATTGTTAAACTTTGTGGAGGATGAAACTACCTTAAAATAAATCAGCATTTTGAAAGCTTTCCTATTTATAGTATAAATGTTATGGTTTTGCAGTGGAAGTATGACTTACCCTTTACCTACTAGAAAAAATGGCCCAAGTGGAAAGATGTGATGATCAAATTTAGTGGAGAAAATTAAACTTTGGATTTAACAGAAATTTGGGGAAATGAAGACAAAAAGTGGAGCAACTATACTCAGTTACATGTTCTAATGGTCAAAAACTAGGTGCCTGTGCAGCAACAATATCAAAAAACCGGGTAGAATCTGACCCATCACTTGCGTGACTCAGCTTCACTCACCTCACTGTAGTTTAGGCCTGAGCAACATGTGTCTAGCCCAGTAATCTCTCAACCATCTGTCCCTCTCCTCTGACAATTGGGTGTTGGGTTGGGTGAGGTCCCAGGAACCTGAGCTAGGTGGGAACTTGTTACCTACAGATGCAATATGTTCTCACCCAGGGAAATACCCAGGGCCTTAAGAGAATGGTAGGTGAGAATCAGAATGAACAGCCCATGCTGGGTGATTTTTCCAAATGGAACTGAAAGTGAAAAGGCAGCCAACCAAAGGATAAAGTTAAAGGGACGAAGGCAAATGTTGCTGCTGATTGAGGATGTGGAAAACTGAGCCTGCAATAATAAGTCCTGAGTCATCTGTGGACATCTACATGATCTTTTCTTATCCAGTTGCCCTAGCTGCTATGAGAACTCCCAGAACTTTGAAAGTGATGGCCAGAGGCAAACCATTTATGTATTTTGGCATTTCTAATCATCTGACAATACACAGCGCCAAATTTGTGTACTTGCCTCATTATTATCAACTTTATACTTCTTTTTAATTTGGTCTTGAGGCAAGTAAGCTCAAGCTACTGGCCATGGACTCTCCTTTCTGGAAGACTGATAGCATGAGACACCCAGCAAGGAGGACACTCACAACTGGGCTGAGAATGGCCTCTTAGTAGTGTCCTGCACTGGTCCAGGCAGTTCCATACCTGAAGCTCAAAAAGGCTGAGTGAATTGTCTAAGAAACTAGTAGAACTTGAATGAGTCCAACCCAAGAAGACTGTTACGGAACAATTTGAAAACTTGAAGTCAACAAGATTAGTAGCCTCTCAAACAACCAAGAAGTATTTCTCCTATGCGTTTCCAAAACCAGCCTGACTCCAAAGCTAAGGCTTTTTCCTGTTAAGCATGAAAACTCAAGTGAAAACACAGTCAAAGAAATTCCTCTCAGAAGAGTCTGTGTGTGTGTGTGTGTATTTATATTTACCTCCACCACCGTCATCACCACCAAATTCATAGGGGCACATTTCCCAAGGATAGTTTCCCAATTATCAATTCTAATGAACTGATCAATCTGAAAACAAAAGCCCCTTCTGGAAGTTTCCATTGCTAGGAAGTTTTCTGCTCTTTGTGGTGAAAACTGAGAAAGCTGATGTTCCAGAATCCAAATCTACCTTGTTCAGTTTCTACACAAGAGGCTAGGTGGAACCTGGTACAAATGAGAGAGAGAGAGAGAGAAGAAAAAGGAGTATTTTTTATACTTGCATTTGTTTAATTTCTCAGGAGATAGTATTAATAGACTATTCTTTTAAAAGAAGTAAATTAACTTTATACAATGTTTAAGGAATATTGTGTATGTAGGATCAAATGAGGGGAAAGGATAGTTTTGCCAAAGGCAACTGTTATCAAGGTTCTGAAATTAATTGGGTGCTTTAATTGAGGTAGATTACTAGCTAATGCTTGCTTGAATACAGTAATTCTCCTATTAAATTATCTTTGAATAATTACCTGAAATTTCTCAGCTGCAGGAACTGATGGCTATTTAATTGCACAGTGATGTTGCTATATAATTACTTAACAAGGTGTCCTGTAATAGTTTAATTCCCTTTTTACTGAAAAAAGTGGATGATAAAGTAACTACAAATACCTCTTTCATAAAAAATAAATCGCTGCGGATTTTTTCCTTTACATTGTTTGATATTTGAAAGTAAATGAAATTATTTCTAAATTTTTTTATTTATAATTCAAGTATTGATGATTTTTCAAATAGGCTAGAGCCTCTCTAACACATAATACGTTAGATAACATTTCAAAGGGTTGGAATCATCATTTTTAATTTTTGCTTATCTTGAGCATTTTATGTCTCATTATGAAATACCCAAGAAACCACTCCTTTCTCTTCATTTTTATTGCATATTTTATCTGAGGTTTTCAAATTAGGTATGTAGTCATAATTAAATATTATTTAAATGTGGCCATATGACAATGGCATGACAGAAAATGAAATGAATCACCTGAAATTATTTTGCAAACAATCTGCAAAGCAGGAGGTTTCCACCAAGACATCAGTTTATTAGCACTTAGAATATTGCTACAAATGTTGGAATATCAATGACAAATAGCACCTGACCCTTATCAGGTTAATCTAATCGACCTCAATAGCAATCTTAATTTAACACTAAAGTCAAAATGCAAAGGACATAGTACATTTTGACAATTTTTCCTTCTTATGTAACTTGGTGATATAAAAACCAGGAAAATCTTAAGAAGGCTCAGCTGATTGGGCTGTTGTCTGAAAAAGCAAATTAATATTAGTGTGTTGCCAGTCTTATATATTAAATACCGTTCCAGGATTTGTCCTAATGATTTAACATTGTATAAATGACCTTACTACCAGAATAATACATTCATTAAGCTTGATGAAACCAATGATTTGTTGGCAAAAACTAGAATTGAATACCATTTTGATAAATTGCAAGAATAGGTCATATTAATAAGATGAGGTTTGACACATTCAAGGCAATTTCATTCACATACAGAAGATGGACAGGAATAGTCCTTCCAGTATGACAGAAACAGTACTGAGTCATTGTGGAAAACTAGCTAAATATGAGACTTCACATTAGACCTTTTTTCTAAGCAAACCTAATACTGAAATACATAGATGAGAATGCAGAATATAGGTCTCAACATCTTAAGCATTGGTTGGTAAAGAACTGGTGATGCCAAACTCAATTTCCAATTTTGCTTTTAAATCACAGTTCATAGATACAATACATGCATCGCACCCATT
Organism: Camelus dromedarius; assembly: GCF_036321535.1. Lineage (NCBI taxonomy): Eukaryota > Metazoa > Chordata > Mammalia > Artiodactyla > Camelidae > Camelus > Camelus dromedarius. The sequence goes on from NC_087437.1 coordinate 49,274,009, forward strand.
AAAAACCAATAAACCCTTCAGTACCAGCAGGATATTTGTCCTGGCTCCATTATAAACAGTTTAATTCTACTTATGATAAAATTCTTGGGTCAGGTGAAACTATGGCACAGAATACCCCTCTGATTATTGTTTGAGGAATATGAGAAACATAGATGATCCACACTTTGATGAAATCAGCCTCAGACATTGTAGCTGTACATGGATCCAGTGCCTGAGAAGTATAGCACGCAGGGACATGTACACTTTGATTTGTGCAAGGAATGTGTCATCTAACAACCTGGCCCCCTGGAAGCATGAATGATGAATTTTGCAGCTAGTGAAAACTGTGTAATAGCCACTACATCTTTAAGATCTTTAAGATTACAATGGAGTTTTAAAATTATATTGAATGACGAAGTAAAGCCAAGGTGTTTTGTCATTTCAGCTTTTTGGCCACTTAACAATATTTCAAAGTCAAACCAAACAAACTGCTTGCTACAGAGTCTGTCAGGAAGAATGAATGAGTTGATGCAGAGTAAGGAGGGAATTTGGCAGAGCAGGAAGGGTGGAGATAAGAGTGAAGGAGATGCAGAACTTGAAGAGATAGTCTGGGTTTTTTAATTGATGTATAGTCAGTTTATAATGTTGTGTTAATTTAGCTACTATACATAAAATAGGTAAACAGCAAAGTCCTGCTGTATAGCACAGGAAACTATATTCAATACCTTGTAAAAGCCTATTGTGAAGGAATATTCTTAGTGATTCCCCAAAGGTTGTGCACCCCAAGATGAAATTCTTTGGTTGCTTATGAATATTGCAATCTTGGCCACTCTTTTGTGACTCATGTCACTCATATACTTCTGGTATTGAGGAGAGGATGCCAAAGGGCAGTTGGATTCTGCCCCAAACCTGTGAGAAACAGGGAAAGTGGGAAAATACTATTTCTGGGAAACTCTCTCCACATGCAGACACCTGGCCAAACCTGTGGTGGGCATGGATGTATGGTATACACTCCCAGGAACGTGTCCCGTTGGTGTGCCCCTGCCCAGGACGATCATGGCATAAGACAGCGGGCCCATTTGCCCTGTGTACTCTCTAGTAATTAATTTTTCTTTTTATTAATTTTACTATAACAAATAGCCTCAGAGGTTTTCTATAGGTGCTACAAATTCTTATTTCTCTAAGTAGCAATTGTGGGTAAGTGTTTTTTTTTTTTGTTTTTTTTTTTTTCCGTTTAGGAAATATATCATATTCTTCACCAGGAAATACAGAACCATTCTCTTTTTTTTAAGGTCTTAATTTTGTTTATTTAAAGTTGGAACTCTGTTCCGATCACATGGTTTAAGCAGCGGGTGTGGTAGTCTAATACCACTGTTGTGTTTGACTTCAGAATTAACTATGTTCGCTTTCAAAAATAGAAGTGGTCCTGAATAAAATGAATAGTCTGATTTATTAAGAATGGACTTCATTTTCTTGTATGGCTTTTCCTCAAATGGAAATATGTATCTCAGAAATAATTATACAGGAAATCTTCCCTCAACTCACATATCCGCTCACCCCTAAAATAAAATAAAATGAAATTTCTTCATGTGGTTCCAAAAGGAAGGAGGCATCATCTCTGTTCTTTGTCTCAATAATGCATCTTCTGCCAAAAGACAAATGTCAGATTAAATAGACAAGACAAAATAGAAATGTCTTCATCAAGAGCAAGCTGCTTTGTCCTGCAGGGTGTGGGTATGTGTTTACAGTAGTGTCACTCACTGTTCAGTGACTGAGATCAATTCTTCATTGGGAGTAACACTTTCACCATAAATGAGAGACCACAATTAGGTCGAACTTTGATCAATCTTCCTGCCAACAGATCTGGAATCAAATTTTAAGCCTGATCTGAGCTCACATTCCTCCTTTATTCCAGTACAAAAGCTTGGAACTGCAGCGTCATTGAAGCATCCTTGAAATCGTTTGTGTTTCACTGGTGATGTGGGATATGGCAATTCTTTCATTCCACAAACTAGATGGGTTTTTTCTACTTTTGTTGAAGGAGAATTACTTAACCTTTTGTGGCCTTGTAGTCCCATTGGCAGACCTATGATTGTAGACTATAATGAGTAGTTCCCAAGCCTTATCATGCTTAATTTAATAATCACCTGGAGCTGGGTAAAAATGCGTTTTCCTAGGCCCCAGCACCAGAGATGCTGTTCAGTAGGACTGGAGTGGGGCTCAAGTAACTGCATTTTTCACAGGCTCCCGAGGTGATTCATCGTACTTCGATGAACAGAGTTAGATGATCTCTGAGGTCCCTTCTAGAGTCTAACAACTGCAATCAATTCATGAAATCCTGGAGCTGGTGAGTCTCCTAGAAATCACGTGGAATTATGTATAAACTGGTTGCATAATACAGATGAGATATTATGTCAAGTTACAGTAATATTAAACAGCTAACATTCGTTGGGCATTTCTTAAATTTTGGCAAGCCTTATTTTAATGCCTCTGTAAGTATTAATTCATTGATCCTCTAACAATGTTAGGAGGAAAGTAGAGTGACTATGTCTGTTTCACAGGTGTGGATTCTGAGGCCCAGAGAGGTTAAGTCATTCACTCAAGACTGGACAGGCCTTGGGGAGTGGGCAGGCAGCTTCCCATGTTGAAAAGAACATTCTAGGTGGAGAGAGCAGAAGGAGCAAAAGCCCAGATCTATTAAGGTTCGTGAATTATTCAATAGTAGCAAGTGCTACTGTGCCTGGGGCTCAAGTGGCTTTGAGGGGAGTATGAGGAGGGGGGAGGGAGGGAAGGAGAGGGGGTAGAGAGAATTCAGGCCTAAAACTGAAAAAGTAGCTCAGGGTCTTGTGTATAGTGGTACTTAGATGTTACAGAGTTTGGGCTCTTTTACCTTTTTATATTTTTTTACTTTTTATCTTTTTTCTTTTTGACATATAGTCAAATTAGCAAAAGAAAGGTCATCTGTATTTATAATATATACATCTTTTATAAACCAAATAATTCCACTTATAGAATTTTAAATTCATTAACAGAAATGAATATTAGGAGTTATAGGGCTATTTCCATCACAGTTAAATAATGCTAAACTTTTGGTAACAACATAAATGTTCAACCATAGGAGATTCTTGCAATAAATCTTTGTATGTGCATGTAATGGAACATCATTTAGCCATACAAATATTTTAGAAAAATATTTAATGACAGGGAAATGTTCATGGTATAGTGTTACTTTTTAAAAACAAAGTTATCAAACAATATATAGAACAGTATAATTCCAATTTTATGAAAAATACATAAAGGTGTATGGTTATACACATGTATTAAAAACACTGAAACATTAACAGAGTTCTCACAGCAAACCGTGATTATGTATGATGTTCATTTTCTTCATATTTGTCCATGTTTTACAGATTTTTCCTTATGAAACAGTGTCACCTTTTCTTTTGTAAAATAACTGTAATAAAAGCATATTGTTTAGAAATATTTTAATATGAATTGAAGCAAAAAAGATTTTCTAATGACCAAAGCACTTAATCAGGAAATCCCAAGTCTATGCATTGCAATTAAAATAGTTTCCACTTTCCAAACACAAATGCTTCAGCATCACTCCAAAGGTTTTTTGTTGGTTGTTTGTTTTTGTTTCCGTTTTTCTGGGCCCTCACATGCATGAAAATTTAGAAGATTTGTATCTTAATAGTGTTTCCTCACTACTGTGCAAATTCACCACGAGGTATGATGCCTTAATGAAACAGAGTCTCTGCCGTGGGCTTAGGAATCATCTGTGATGGGGGCAGAGATGGTGGGAGATTTAGGTTGTTTCTTCTTCCTTTCCTGCCAAGCCATGTAGAAAGTAACTGTGGCAGTGATCGCAGGCCATTTCTCTAACATCACAAGGCCTCCTAATGCTAACTAAGCACAGTCAACACTCACTGAAAAGGGAGATTAAGAGTTGTTTACAAAAGTATCTTAAAGTCTAGGGAGCTTTGCTCAAGAGTGGCTAGCACGTGAAGTCCATCTGAAGGGTTTAAGTGTGTGGCAGTTGTTTGGATGGAGCAATGGTCTACTTACAGACGATGCAGTCTTTGGAGTTGGAGGGCCTGATGTTTTGATGCCAGTGACAGTGTTCTAGGCGTGCTCTCCGGAGCTGCTCCATGGTGTTAGCCACATGTCAGGAAATAATGAAAAGAATAATTAAACATATGGTCCTTCCCTTCCCTTGTCATATAATATTCACAGTCACCCCATGATGTAGGTGACATTGCTGTCCCCGTTTTATATTTGAAGAAACTGAGACGCAGAGAGGTTTAGAAAATTGTCCAAGGTCACATTATCACCATTTCTTAGGGTCTCATGTGTTCCAGGCACTGGTGCCCAGGAGCACCCCACTGCGGCTCTCGGCTGTAAGCACTTAAGAGATTTTTTTTTTTTGAATGATTGATTGGCGTATATAGTCAGTTTATAATGTTGTGTCAATTTCTGGTGTACAGCATAATGCTTCAGTCATACATGTACATACATATATTTGTTTTCATATTCTTTTTCATTATAGGTTACTACAAGATATTGACTATAGTTCCCTGTGCTATATAGAAGAAATTCGTTGTTTATCTATTTTATATATAGTAGTTAATATCTACAAATCTCCAACTCCCAATTTATTCCTTCCCACCCCCCTCCCCACCAGTAACCATAAGATTGTTTGCTATGTCTGTGAGTCTGTTTCTGTTTTGTAGTAATTTCATTAGTGTCTTCTTTTTTTTTTTTAGACTCCAAATATGAGTGATATCATATGGTATCTTTCTTTTCTCTTTCTGGCTTACTTCACTTACTTAGAATATAGATTTTTAACTTCAAGTCTTACAAGAATCCTGAAAAGTATCAATTTGCCCATTTTTCAGATGAGGAAACTGAGGCTCATTTTAAGAGAACATGAAATACCTAAAGGGAGAATAACCAGGTGGGGAGGAGCAGCCAGGCCAGTGGCCTCCGGTCTTCATGCCATGCATTTCCCTTCCCCTTGTTGCTTCCACCTCACAGGCCCCTGAGATATTATTGTTCCACTCCTTAAAGGTCGGGTCCAAATGCAGATTCAAACACTGTAGAGGAAGACTTTCGTAAGTCCCAGAGAAGAGGAATACAGGTCTCCAGAGTCAGAAACAGTTGAATCCTGACTCTGACATTTAATGGTGGTTTGACTTCGGGGAAGTTTTAAAATTTCTCAAGGCCTCATTTTCCTCATCCGTCAAATGAAAATTATAATGGTACTTGTCATATAGTTATAGTGAGGATTAAATGATATCATTCTTATAGAGGATTTAACCAAGTTTGTTCAAGAGATAATAATAATACTAACAATAATAATAAGAGGAAGAATGTTGGTTTTTAAGGGAATTCATCACTAGACCAGCAGGAAACTGTGTTCCGTGAACTACTAGTTCCTTGAAAGAGTAATGGGACTCTAAAAGGGAAGAGGAGGGTAAAAAGTAAAATAAATGTAGGAAATTCTGGTATAAACAAAATGAAACCAGACTGGTATTATAGAACTCTTCCAAGCCTTTAATAGCCACTATTGTTGGTGAAGCTCTATGAGGGTGATGTAGGAGGCAAGTTTCCTGACCCATTTGAACATGTTTCTCTGGACCCATTAAGTCCTGGGAACTCTTTGGAAAACTCTTTAATAGACAACCTTGGTTATAACTTATACAGGGAAGTAGGAATTGTTCTATTAGCAAATGATGTGTTTCCACATCAGAGACTTTGAAAATACATATTCTAACATTTTCAAATTCACATAACATCCCATATGCTAGAAAATCTAGGGCTTTCGGGAAAGTGTGATATGATTCCAGTAATAATTGATATTAACTAAAATAGAAGTGAATCAGCACAGAGAGCAAAGCTAGGCTTGGGGAAGGGCAGAGAGGGAGGGAGGAGAGAACCCCGCCTAGGGGACAAGGGAAGGGGGAGGATTTGGGGAAGGGAACGGAGGCCTGCTGGAAAGATGGACACGGGGTGGGCTCCAGGTTGCAGAGAGAGCCAGCAAAAGTGGGAAATGTCCTTGGAACCCTGGGAAATCAACAAGGAGGTGTATTCTGAGGATGCCAAGCAGAGGGTCCTGATTTTGCTAAGCACCACCTTGTTTACCCTCAGCTGTTTCTGTGTAACCAGAGGCAGTGTGTGTAGGAATTTTTGTTCTACACAAGTGCACTTATTTGCAAGTCAATGGAAACAATACTCGTGAAAGTCAACACTGCTTTGAATGATTTGTCAGTTTCTTTAGAAAACATGGTTGTGTCCTAAGGGCAACTCCCAGGTGATTCCATAGTGGGAGTCTGGCTACGTATTCTTCACAGTGGAATTGCTATACAGTGGTTACCGAAGCCCAGAAAGATTTCACAGGGCACCCTAAGGCCAGCTCACAGCATGAACCTCGAGGAACATTTAACAGTGAGATGCACTGCCTGTCTTCTTCTCATCCGCCTACTCAGCTCAGCTCCTCTGAACAACATCCACTTTGTTTTCCAAGTCAGAAATCTCAGAACTATCCTTGGTTTCACCCTCTCCCAAACCACACAACCAAAGAGTCATACAGATGATTTAAGTCCAATGTAGTATTTTGTTTTATTGTGAAATTGTTAAATAAATGCATCCTCATAGTAAAATTGACAGGCAGATAAAAGGATAAAGGAGCAGGGGAGAAATCACTCAAGCCTGGGGTTACTATTTTCTAGTATTTTTTCATGAAGTTTTCTTTCAAGTTCTGTATACAATTTTGAATCAGATTTTATGTTTCAAACCTATTGTTGACTCTCTTACTCTCCGTCATTCACTACAACTTATTTCAGACCTTCCCTCACCTGAAATAAAGTATTTGCTGCCCCTGGGGACCCAGGGGTGAGCAAAGCAAGAGCGAACCCTGCTCTCAGGGAGCTTATAAACAATACCTCTCAATCTTTCCCCCTTCTTTAGCAGAAGGAGACTCATACAGTTCATACTTTTCTGTGGCTTGCTTTTTCTTCTTAACATTGTATCTTGAAGATCATTTAATATTCTTTCCTTGTATCCTTGCATCATGATACAACCTATTGATGGACATTTACAATGTTTCCAATCTTTTACTATTGCTAACAGAGCTACAATAAACAACCCTGTACATGTGTCATTTCACACACGTGGGAACAGAGCTGTAGGATGGATTCCTGGGAGTAGGGCTTGGGTAGAAATTACCAAATTGCCGTCCACAGAGGTTTACCGAGTAACATTTTATCAGCAACCTATAAGGGTGCCAGTCTCCCCACCACCTTGAAATAAATACTCTCTATTCTCTTCTAAAAACCACTTGGTGACCTAAGGAAATCCCATAGCTGATAGAACTGAAGGAGATGTCAGGGGAAAGGTAAGGATTCTTTCTTCCTGAGGCTACCAAAGAACTTTTCTTTACAGAGGTCCAGGTTTATTTTTAAGGTCCCTTTATTCCTTAAAAATAAAAATAAAAAAATTTTTAAAAAGGAAGAAAATGCTACAATGCTACTACATAGGTACCACAAGTTGGAACAGATTTCTTTCCCGTGTTTCCAACTAAACCAGGCACTTAAAAAGATACAGGGCGCCACTCAGGGTTGTTGGAGCAGTAGGGGAAAGCAGAGCTCATCTGCAATCAGATGGCCACTCGGGAGAGCAATCTGTGTGCTCCTACCCACAGGGCGGCCAGTTTCAACTGGAACATGTGCAGGGCCCATTTGCCAGCTGCTTTGTGCAGTGGTTATGATCCCCGTCTTAGAGGCTGGGGCAGGTTAGGAGAGAGTGCCCATGTTGTACAACAGAATATCTGAGCTGCCCTTTATGCCTACCTATTTCTTTCCCTGCTTTCACCCTTTTGTGTGTTTTTAATGGGGATAAGTGTGAGATGTACTGGAATGCAATCACATTGTGGTCTTAAAAGGATCTCTGATGATAGAAAATATGTCAATTTATTATTTCCCTCGGGACAGAGAAAAAAGTACAAAGGTTCAATGGATGATGAAGATAATACTTGTGCACTGTATAGCATTTTCCAACAAAAGATTTTACGGTGATTTTCCTTTAAAAAGTATTTTAGTCCCATTTTGTAGGTGGGGAGACCAGAAGATTTCGTAGTGACTAAAATGTCCTAGTGGTGGGACCCTGCATAGAGTCAGCATCTCTATGATCCTTTCTAGGCTCTTTTCACTCCCTCTAGTGGAATTTGGTTCTTCACATCAGAGTTTTGTACAGCAAATAGCAAGCACTGTGCTATTGTGCATGATCTTTTGGGTACCAGAGCCACAGTCTCATCACATCTTCAACCTGATGGCTATGCCTGTGATCGTAACTATCTCATGTACCTACAGCTCCAATTTCCTTAAATAACAATTAGCCCAGCGGATCCTGGGCGACTCTCGAGTGCACGAAGCATTCTGGTGAGGCTCAGCAAGGAGGTAGCCCCTTGTTATTTGTCACGCAGGGTCATTCATAATGAATCAACAAAGCATTGACAATAGTTTTCTTGTAAACTGAACAAACCTTATAAATGGTGTGTGGTCTCCCCTCCCCCATGAATTAGTTCCTTTGTCCTGAAATGTGTGGTTAGCACAGATACTCATTCTGCTCTGCTGGGAGAGTGGCGGAGTCTAGGGAGGCACCCGGAATGTGCAAGACAAGTCGACATTTTACATTTTGGTCTTCTGTTTCAGAGCTGGAAATAGCTCATTTGTACCTTGAAAAGTCAGAGAAAAATACCTAGGTGGAAAACATAGGAAACTTTCTAGGCTATCTGAGTGATCAATTTTAGGGCATGAATGTGATTGCTACTTCCTCTCTTTTATGTGTACAAGGATGAAAGGAAATTAAGACTGTAGAAACAGTTTTTTAAATGCTTTGTATGGCTGCTTGAAATTCATTGTATGATTGCCTGTTTTTTAAAAACCTAAATAAGGAGGGCTAAAGTACTTAGAAGGAAACTAATTGCTTTAAGCTTTTCCTCCTCAGTGTATGCTGTTCTCTGCTGTTATATAATCTTGGATATTGAGCAACTGAATGAAAGAATCAGTGTCTTACTTAAAGTAAAGGAACAAACATCATTTATTGCTGGCATCTTTAGCTCCTGGCGGGGGAAGGGGCATATTTCATAGTTAAATTTACTGTCATTTAGAGTGCGTAATGTCAACTCTATTATCAAAAAACTGAAACAAAAATTCACAGAATGGAAAAGAGCAAATCTATGTGGAAGGAGGTTTTTTAAATCTCGAAATGTTTGAATGTTGCTGCTTGTCTTTATAAAAAGGCAAATTATGATGGCATAATTTCTGACATGTTGTTACCAGATAGGTTGTGTGTTGGAATGTATATTGGATCAAATTGATAGATTGCTATGAGAAAAGAACTGCAATATTCAAACTTGACTTCACGGATAAAATTATTTCCAGAACTATACTACATTAATACCACTTATTTCATTTCAGATCTAATTTTACTTCATGGTAAATTTTTATTAAAGTGTATGAATGTGTTTTTCTCTTTTAAAAAGAGTTGCCAAAATCATTGCCAACACATGAAAATAAGTCAATGATTAAGATCACATAAACCCATGTAATATGTATATTCAATCCAGAATTGTTTTAGGGTCATTGTAGCCATAGAGTTTTCAAATAAATCATTTGAATATAAAAGTAGATTATGTATTTCCCCTGTGGCTGGCCAAATGTCTTTTCAACAAAGGGTAAAATAAGAAGGCTATTTTTTGTGTAAAAGAGTGATCTTTTTAGTCATGCTTGGCTGCCTTTTCAGGACTGTCTCCATTTATAATGAGATATTCTTGAACTCATTTGAACCAGAAAGTTTAGTAAATTTGTGGTACATTTTTACATGAAATATCATGATTTGTTTAAAATGATCAGGGTAGAGCAAAGGAGAGTAGATTAATGATTGTTTTGATATCTAGATTATAATTTTGAAATGACATTTAAATTGGACAAAAGCTAGAATATTGAAAATATATATTTATTTACTTTATTATTTCATACATCTTGGCAGTTCTAATTTCATCTTATTGTCTGCTTAAAGGTATACTTGCTATTCAAATCTCAGTTAAATCTCAGTTGAAGCTGTCATAAAGACTATTATAACAATAGTTGTTATAGTCATAGTTTTCAGGGTTCTTGACATTGAAAAGTGGTGATAGCTCTTCCAGAATAATGAGGAAAAGTATTTCCTGTAATTTCATGGCTCTAATTTGTAGTAGATTTCACTTACGTGCAAATTTGAAAATACTAACTTTTTCCTTTTCTTTATAAACATGGTAAAAAATTCCTGAAAATGAAATACACACATGTACATACACACACACACATATAGTGGGTGAAAGGGATCTTTTTGAAAACTGAAAGTAAATTTTGACACATTCATCAACATATGAAAACATGTTTATGTTATTCTCTTGTGTTTAACATTCTCTACATTTAATTTTTTTCTAATATACTCAAAGCTCATTTTAAAAAAACTGTTTGTTATATAATTTTTACAGTTACAGGCAGAAAAATCAGTTAATAGATCTTACCTTGATATCAAAAATCAACTCCATATTATACTTATTCCCAATCTTATTTCTCTAATTGTACTTTGAAATAGACACATTATTTCATATTTGTATTTTTCTCAAACCCTCTATTTTCTCTATAACTACCCTGCAAAAAATGCCATTTTTTTCTGTTTTTTTTTTTTGCCTTTCCCTGATTTTTACAGCAAATGATGTGTCATATCTCTCCTGAAATTGACCATTCTTTTCAGAAAAGATTTTTTTCTTTTTTGGCCTGTGGTGTTACACTGAAAAAGTCACCCAGCTAAAATGAGTTACTTCATTTCCAAATAAAAACAATAGTGTTTTCATGCCTGCACTTATTATTATTCTGAGAATGTACTAATTTGTTACATCCAGGATGACGGTTCGTTGGGTCTGTGAAAAGGGCAGTGTGCCAACTATAGCAGGGAAGTAAAAGGACTTCTTTCATGGGAAGTAGTGGGACAGAAAGTAGCCCGCAGTTCAGTGGGTATCGGGAGGCACGCTGCCAGTGGAGTCATCCCAGGATCAGGGTTTCCTGTGTTGGGTGCTGAATCAAGCAAAAACTATGGTTTCACTTAATGTCAGCCTGGACAGCCAGATTTTTCAAACCCGCTATTGCACTAAGGAGCAACTGATAACTGTTTTATCCCCACAGGCACTGGCTGATGTGGCACAAGGGTTTTGAATGTATGCAGTGCATTATTACTTTTGGCATTAAGCTTAGGTAATTGTCTACTTACCCTGAGCTGGTAATAGCAAAATACAAGTGCAGGGTATTTTTATAAAATAAAATGGCAAAATAGATTTATCTATATTATTATGGGTTTTTTGTTTTTTTACTGCTGTTCTCCCGTATTAAATTTGAATGATAATGAAGTTTGATTCTATACCTTTATTCGGCTCTAAACCAGGGTGGTCTCATAATTTTGTTTTACATGCATGACATTGCTTAAGGTCATTAGTTGTAAATCGTAGTATAAAAAGGCTGAAAATATATTCAGTACTTTGTAGTTTCCGAATACACATTTAAGAGCTGCTATGAAAAGTCGAGACCTACATGGCAGATTTTCTGGCACTGAATGGTCAATTTAGTGATGTAGATTAGTAAATCCAAATAGTAAGTGGAGAGAGACTATAATAATGCTTTGATATGTCCCTCTGTTGAAGCATATCCTGGTTGATCTAGTTTCTGTTATTGTGATATTTTTCTTTGCCTTTTGGCAAAATGCTCTCTATTTTCTTATTTTTTAAGAATATAACCCAGATAAAATGATCAGTTTTTAAAAATAATTTTCATCTCCTTTGGTACCACTGAACTAATAAATGTGAAACAGATTTGTATTGATGAATTGAATTTTATTTTGTTGGAGTAAAAAACTTTCCTTTGAGAACATTTGCTTTTTGTTCAACATGTATTTGTCGAGTTTCCTTTTGATGTAAAGTTTTAATTCATGGTCCCTTTTATTTTAAAAGGAAATATACTGTAAATAACATTTAAACCACAACCATTTTAATAATAATAACAATAACAATGATGATGTTATTTTATCTAAATCTTGAAATAGGTCTTACTTAAAAAAAGGACAGACCTTAACTTGGTGTTTTGGGTCCTGTTTCATTTTTGTAACTGTTCGTATTCCTCGGAAATGAAAACAAGTTCTACTTCTTGTAATTTCCCACAGGTGACGAATTAGATTTTCTTGATAATTTACTTCAAAATGAAGGGGCTGTATGTATTATTCTTTTTCATTCAAATGGAAACTGGCTGAATTTACAATAAAGACAACTGAAAATTGGAATTGTTTAAAAATAAAAACAAAAATACACCGTTGTAACAGATTTTAAATGAAGTAGATTATCAAGTGGACTGCTAATTTTCCCTTCCCAAAATGTTGGATATTTAACCCTCAGAATAATTAAATATTTGTAATAAAGCAGTTAATTCAAGCAGTTTATTGCTGTAATTTGCAAAAGTACATTGAGCTGCTTTCTTTTCAGCTCATTGATGGAGGAACAAACATTTCTTTAATAAGACTACAGCACATTCTAATTTTGTTGCAAAAGCTTAGATAAGGATCAGGCCCCCTCTGAATCACTGCATTGACCTATGACATTGAAAGTGCTGAAGCTCTTTGGCAAAAGAAGAGTTAGACAGTCATTATTATGCACAGGACTTTCCAGTTCTAAAGGGGCTCTGTGCTTTCTCTCAGATAGACTTTGTTTGTTGGAAATGAGAACTGTATTTTGGCAGCAAAGGACCAGAACTGAAGCTACTCTGCAGGCAGACTCATTATGACATAATCCTTCATTAATCCTCATTCTCTATTAATAGATCATGCAGAAGTTTTGCCTTAGTTGATCATCTTCATCAAGGAGCTATGAAAAAGCATTACCGGTGAAATGCCCACCTCTGGTTTTAAGGCTGCTGGTTTATATTCATCCTTATTAGTGGCAAAGATTACTGGTGAAAATAATCTCTTGGACTTTGCTTAGTATACAAATGACATATGAGCACCTAAAAAATCTGATGTAACTGGATCTTGGTGTTTTGGGGGTAAAACTCACCCGGGAAGAAAATACACGATTTAACAATTAAAAAGAAAGGTTTCTCAGGCTAAAATATCCTCTGGTGAGATAAAGGGGTTCTAGCTGTAGAAGCATGGGAATAGTGGCTGAACAGCCCAAGTTCCCATATTACTTCAGGAAACAAGTTATCATAAAATATACATACATTACTGTTACTGAGCAGATTGGATCAATCTTGAGAAGCTGAACTTTTTGAGATGAGTGAGTAGGGGTGCATTTCCTTTAATAATACATGTGTGTGCTTGATTTTGTCCAAATTATCTGCTCATATCAGAAATTGGAGCTGCAACTTTCTGTTTGTTAGATTTTTATCACACCCTTCCACAGCATTTTGGGACTCATGTAAAAATGTATTTAGAGACAGTAAATAAATAAATGTGCCTTGCTGGGGAGTTTTTGCCATCTGTTTGTTTTTGTTGAATTTTGTAACACTCTTGGGGTCACTGGTGAGCCAGAAGTTCCCACAGCAAGTCTGCCTCTTTGGTTCTGCCTGAAACCTCCCTGAGTCCCATGACCTCCTGCTTTGCCTGACTCTACACACCAAGTCTTTGACTGATCTTTGTTGATAAACCCAAAACCTCACTGGAAGGGATAGTTTAGGAACATGAGGAAGAGATTCTAATGATATTTCTTTCATCTTTAGTCCATAGAGTTTGATTATTACGAACTAAAATACTATCAGTGGGGAGAATATGTGGTTAAGCAGTATGAACATTTTCCTAGAGGAATATGCTGGAAACCCTTTTTCTGTGGTTGACAGGTAATTGGTCTGGTAGGAATGTGCTCATCATGTTGAATCATTAAGGAGATTGTGCTTAGTAGAACTGGCTGACAGCCCCAGATTGACCCCTGATAATAATGCCACTAATTCTTACAATATTAGAAAATACGCAGGCTGTAAAAAAAAAAAAAAAAAAAACTGTTGGGAACTCACAGACATAGAAAATAAAGTATGGCTACCGAAGGGGAAAGGGCAGAGGAGGGATAAATTAGGAGTTTGGGATTAATAGATACACATATATAAAAATATATAAACAATTAGAACCTACTGTATAGCACAGAGAAATATATTCAATTTTTTATAGTAACATATAATGGAAAAGAATCTGAAAGGAAAATATGTATGTGTGTATATGTATAACTGAATCACTTTGCTATATACCTTAAACTAACATTGTCAACTACACTTCAGTAAAATATAAAATTAAAAAAAAAAACCTGTAGGGATATATATTTATTTTGTTTTGCACGTATTTGTGGATTAAACAAAACTCAAGGAAGTTAATGAAGTTGTCCATGAGCACTCAAATTGTAATGGTTTAATTTGGCTTCTATCCAGGCCTTCTCATCTCTTAATGTTTTTATTTATATATTTTAGTAGGAGAACTAAGATTTACTGAATAACTCTTATAAATAGACCACCTCTCTAGGGACTTTACATAAATGATCAAAATTAATTTTAGATTTAATAGTGTAAGCTAATTGAAAGAGAATCACCATAGCACTCCAAGGCAAAAGCTGCATTTTCTAGGCTCTTGATATTCAAACTGTGCTGGAACCTGGGTTGATACCATGCTCAGAGGTCAGTTCAGTCAAAGCCTGAAAGGTCAAAATATGATTAGTGCTGGTGATTTGGTGGCTCTTTTTTTTGTTCACAAGAAGTGGCTGGTGGTGGATGGTAAGGCAACGTAGACTCTGTATATAGTATTCAGCTAATAAAAGGGTATCTTTATGATAGCAAATGTTCATACTCTTAAGAATCTACTAAATAGGAACTTCAAAGTTACCATGACCAAACCAGGACCTGCAAACCTGAAAAGCGAGTCAACCTCCCCATAGTGGGCAGCTTTTCAGAAATGTTTGGACAGATCTTCATTTATTTGCTTCAATCTGAGGTTGTGCTTGGCAGTAATAACATGACATTTAGTTAGTTCCTATTTAAGGAGATTCTACATAACAAAAGTATTGTTACATATAAAAAAAGTAAGGATTAGAAAATGTTTTAAGAAATGTATTTAACATTTAACAAAAATGTGGATCATAGCAATTTGGCCTTTGCTTTTCTTGCTGAGTTTCTGGTGTTTGGATATTTAAGAGCCACAGAGCTCCCCATCAGACCATTGCAAATTGCTCCTGGACAGACTTTGTCCTCTCCTATATTATTTTCCTATTGTGGTAATAAATTACCACAAATTTAGTGGCTTAAAACAATCCAAATTTATTATCTTACAATTATGGAAGTCAGATGTCTAAAATGAGTCCACAGGGCTGCATTCCTTTGGGAGGCTCCAGGGAGAATCTATTCCCTTGACCTTTCCAGCTTCCAGAGGCCATGAACATCCTTTGGCTTGTGGCTCCTGCCTCCGTCTTTAAAGCCAGCAAAAAGCACAGGATGTTCACATTTCTTTCTATCCCTTACCTTCTTGTTCCACACCTTCTCTCTGGCTGTGACTCCTCTTGCATCCTTCTCATAAAACTCCTGCGGTTACATCTCGGGCCCACCTGGATAATCCAGAATAAACTCCCCATCTCAAGATCCTTAACCTGATCACCTCTGCAAAGTCCCTTTGCCATCAAGGTAACATTCTCAGTTTCCAAAGACTAGTGTGTAAACTTCTTTAAGGACTATTTTTCAACCAACCACATCCCCTGACCCTCAGGAAAGAATAGGGGACTGTCTTCTATTTCCTCAGGCATGAAATAGTGCTGAGATCAGTGGTTTACATACCTTGACTGGGGAGGTTTTTAAAATCCTAATACCTGGAGTGAGCTGATTACATCAAATCTGTTGGGGTGGCTCACAAGGCATCAGCTATTTTGAAACCTCCCCAGATGGTTCCAATATGCCACCAAGGTTGAGAGCCAGTCATTAAGATTGTCTCCTTTTCTTTTTGAAGGCCCTCTTGGGTCATGAACTGGATATATGAAAGTGCCTCAGTTTCACCAAAGTGACTTCAAAGTTTGTTAAGAGGCAGACAAAAATGTCTAGAGAATGCATATTTTAATGGTTCAATATTTGTTAGATTAGATTAACCTTAGGGTGTTATAGTCAAGATGGGAGACAACTTATCCTGTAGTTATCAAGTTCAAGCACTTATGATTTTAATTACCTAAGTCTATAGATGAATCATGTATATATTGAATATGCAAATTAAAAAGTACTTTTTTTAAAGACTTTTTCCCATAATAGTATGAATTCAGAGCAACATCTCACATGCTGTTTGAGCTATAAATCAATGATACTGAGTGTAATTCAATACTCTGAAATTGAAATTTGCTTAACAATGAGTTACATGAATTTGAATCTGAAATAATTCCTGCCTTTTAATAAATTACACTGTATGTCTTCATTTAAAGTTTACTGCATGGTTGGAAGACTCTGGTGATTTTGAAGGGCTTATTTTGGTTGAATTCAATTAAATTACAATCACTGAATCATCAAGACCTTTAGCCATCACATAATTTTGACTCTCTTCCAGTGTGGAGATATAGATATGTGTATACGTATGTCTCCAGATAATTGCTACTAAAGAAAAAAGAAAGACTGAGTTGAGATTATTTTTACTCCATTGACTGAATCTTTGTTTTGTTCATGGGTTTTTACTGGTCATTTTTATTTCCTAAGGTTGGAGAAGTTCAACTATGTACTGGGCTCCACTGAGGAAAAGGGTTTAGGAGACAAGTTACAAGATGCCATTAACATACAATGATCAGTTGGTGTTTATGTTTTTGATGCTACAAAGACAACAAGGAATGTAATGGCTACATTTTTCAGATGAGGACATAAAGTCTAACAAACAATGTTAGCCCTATTTCCACATAGAAAATGAAGTGTGGAAAATGTATCCATACTAAGTTACTGGATTGCACAGGGCATTTTCATAGGTCATGGGGGCAATGAATAAATCATTTGAAATCAAACTGTCCTCCAGATTTATTCCAAAAGTAGACTCAGTTCTAAGTAATTTATTAGATTCTTATTAATAATTTAAATAATAGGAAATATTTATTACAAATAACTAAATACCAATATAATAAATAAATTATATTATATAAAATACCAAATCTCTCAACTATGTTGGAGAAAGGAGTGTTCCATTAGCATTTTTGGCAAACACTAAAAACACAAGAAAACCCACACAGAAGGCATTATATCAATGCATATAAAATAAATAATAGCTACTGCATAATGCACTTTAAATAAATTGCGTCATTTAATTTAATACTCACAATAACCGATATAATGCAAGTACCCCATTTCACAGATGAGAAAACTGAGGTAGAACCAGGAGGCACACCTAAATGTGATTCTCAACTGCCCTGGATCACTTCAGTTTGAGCTATTGAAGGCTTGAACTAACTTTCAAATGCTGTGGATTCACAGTTGAAAAAGCTATAATCCCAGATCAAGAGATAAGAACAAGCACAGGACAAAGCTTTGTGGCCAGATTGGTTTGCAGGACATAATGAGATTAGAATGAGAAATTTTACTACAAAGGACAGGTCTCCAAGAAGCTTGATTTTTTTCCTTTGGAAATATATCATGTGTGGGTTTAAACTATCTGCAAGATGATATTGATTCCTGTCTGTGTGTGTTCCAAGTTGAAAATCCTGATCATATGGAGGTAAATTTGTTCCATTTTAATTTTAGTCTATATATAAAATATCTAAATTTTTTCATGAATCAGTGTTTCTCAACCTGATCCTTAAATCACAAGGATTAGAATTACCTGCTTGTTAAAAATACACTTTCTGGATCCTACTTTAGATCATCTGGATCAAACTGTCTAAGGTCAGGGCCTGGAGAAGCTGTCTTTCTTTTTACCAACTGATCAGGTGATTTGTGGTAGGAATTAATTTCACTTGCCCAAAATTTAGATTCTGAAATCAATGCTCATTATAATGATTCAGACAGACAGTACAAAGCTTCAGAGAAGTAGGACAATGCTAATGATACACTTCATACACTAGTTTCCTCTATCCTCATTTCCTCATGTTAACTTCTTCCTGCCGTTTTCTTCATTCATCAAACATTAGCTGATGCTTCCACAGTGTGCAGCCACTAGGCTGGCCTGGGATACATGACTGTTGTCAAATAGTTTGGGAGACTCTGCATACTTTTTCCTCCCTGCTCTTGCATATTAGAGAATTCCTGCTGTAAATAAACTTGTGTGATATTGTTAAATCCGGCATTTTCCAAACATATTTACCCACATACATATCCTTTCTTCAAGGAATATCTGTTATCCTGCAGAGCACCTTTGGAAAAAGTGGATTTGACAATGACTTTTTTTTTTTTTCATATTGATATGAAATCAGTATTGATGGAATTTGCTGGTAGTGCATTTATTGCCTTTTAAAATAACCATTGCTAAAGAGGTAGAGGATAAAAAACTGCTGGTAGCTTATCCATGTTCTAAAGTTTCTCTTGGAAGACTTGACCTGTTCTAAAGGAAACAGAAACAATCCTGAATTTTTATGATTATAGTAGACTTTAGATAAGAATCCTAACAAATACCTCTACTTCTCTTTAGAAAAGGGCAAACTCAACCAATTCAACTACTTTGTCACAAATTTGGCTAAATGATTCAGTATAATCATCTTGATCTCTGTCCCATTGTTATTTTTTCAGTTTGTCTTTAGTTACTTTCAGATTATTAAAGCAACATGTGTACTTTAAAAACACACAAATCAAACAGAAGTATGTAAAGTACACAGTAAAAACCAAAAGTGATTTTTCATTCCTGCCATGTCAGTCTCATTCCCTGAGAGTGTTTCTACGTTTCTTTCTGTATTTTTCCTATACTGTGTTTACACACACACAAACACACACACACATACATAATGTATGAGGAAATAAATATGTACAATGTGTAAAATATAATGCATAAAATATATATTTTTACAAAGATGGCATCATGTATTGTTCTAAAATCCACTTTTGTGTATTAAATATATTGCCTCAGTTTTCTAAAATTCCCTGGAAATAAGGCTCTTAGGTTCCTGTGCACCTTTCACAATTTTTAGAGTTCATTCCCATGAGCTATGTAAATAATAACACCTGGACCTAGTCTTAAAAAGAACTCACATGAGTAAATTGTTTGCCCAAATATCCAGGTACCACTTGGTTAGTTAATAAAGCCTCAGCACATTGTTACATGGGGATGTATTCTTGTGCATTAGTTATGAGTGTGCCACACGACCTTCACAACTGTGTTCTATGCAAACACATTTCTGCAAAGCAAATACTCTTTAAATATGCTAGAAGAGATGACTATTTAAAGGAAAGCTGTCACAAATTCTATTTTACATCTAAGAATTCTATTGAAAAATAAGTAATTGCTCCCTAATTCATGAGTCTGAGTAATTCAGGTTTTTATAAATCAAACATGTGCGTTTTGGGAAGACTTTACGAGCCTCCAAAACAACGAAATAACAGACTCTTACTCTTGCAAGATCCTTTCATTTACAAAACCATGATCAATAAGAAAGATAAAGCTAAATCTTTAAATAAAAGAGAATGTTCTTTCCGCAGTGTCCACTTCTTTCTTCCATTTTTTTCTCCTTTCATGAGATAGCAAATGGAGGATATTTTTAGTTTGTTTATACTGAACTATTACTTGGTAAGATTTACCTTTAAAACAAAATATTTATTTGAAGAGATTAGCTACCATTACATTTAAAAATTGTATTTACAGTGTTTTCTAAAATAAAGTGAACATGCACTTGATAAAAAATGCTCAGGCAGTAAAGAAAGAGACTCAAAGTGAAATCTCTCTCTTCAAATCTCACCCCAAACAAGCAGTACCACTCGCCAAGATAACAATGGTTAATAGCATCTTGTGTTTATCCTTTCTGAAGAAAAGCCTGTCACATGCCAAATCTATATTTTTTTCTTTATTCCTCAAATAGGATCATATCATACATGCTGTTTTGAAACTAATAATTTTAACTTGATATATATTAGAACTCATAGAATTGGCATGAACAGATTTCACTCCTTTTAATAACATTGCATTCCTCCTTATGACTTCACTGTAATTCATTTAACTTAGCCTTTGTCTGGGGGCACTTAGGTTGTGTCTATCTTCTTGCCAGTATAAACATTGCTACTGTGAACATTCTTATGTTTATACCTTGGTGCAGTTTCGCAAGAGTATCAGTGGATAATTCATAGCAGTGATATTACCCACATAGATTAAGAGGCATGATAATACTTAAGGTTCAAAAGCATGTCAAAGCAAAAACTCTCTAATACTAGTGGCGGCAGTGTAAATTGGTGCAAACTTCCGAAAGGGTGGTTTGATTAAGTCTTAATGAAATTTGAAATTCACATATAGTTTTATCCAGAAATTTTGCTGTCAGAATCTAACATAATGGTATATGTCAATTATATATCAATGAAAACAAAAAAAGAAAGAAATCAATCCTATCAACATATAGTATAATTGCTTTTTGTGCATAGAAACTCTTTGTTATTGAAGTACAGTTGATTTACAATATTATATTAGTTTCAAATGTACAGCATAGTGATTCAATATTTTTATAGATTATACTCCATTTAAAGTTATTACAAGATAATGGCTATATTTCTCTATGCTATACAATATATCCTTGTTGCTTATTTAGTTTGTACATAGTAGTTTGTATTTCTTAATCCACTACCCTTATCTTGTCCCCCTCTCCTCTCCCCAATAGTAACCACTAGCTTGTTCTCTATATGTGTCTGTTTCTGTTTTGTTGTATACATTTGTGTTATTTTTTAGATTCCACATATAACTGATAACAGTATTTATCTTTCTCTATCTGACTTATTTCACTAAGCATAATACCCTGTAGGTACATCTACATTGCTGCAAATGGCAGAATTTCATTTTTATGGCTGATTAATATTCCATCTTCTTTATCTATTCATCTAATGGACACTTGGGTTGTTTCCATGTCTCAACTATTGTAAATAGTGCTGCAATGAACTTTGGGGTGCATATATCTTTTCAAGTTAGTGTTTTCATTTTTCCCAGGTATATACCTAGCAGTTGAAGTGTTAGGTCATATAGTGGTTCTATTATTAGTTTTTTGAGGAACTCCATACTGTTTTCCATAGCAGCTGCCGAATTTACATTCCCATCAACAGTGTACAAGGGTTCCTTTTTCCCCACATCCCCGCCAACATTTGTTATTTGTAAACTTTTGATGTTAGCCATTCTGATAGGTATGAGGTGATGTCTCATTGTGGTTTGCATTTCTCCAATAATTAGTGATGTTGAGCATCTTTTCATGTGCCTGTTAGCCATCTGTATGTGTTCTTTAGAAAAATGTCTATTCAGATCTTCTGCCCATTTTTTAATTGGGTTGTTTGTTTGTTTGTTTGTTTTTTTGATGTTGAGTTGTATGCACTGTTTATATAGTTTGGATATTAACCCTTTATCAGTCATATCATTGGCAAATATTTTCTCCCATTCAGTAGGTTGTCTTTTCATTTTGTTGATGGTTTCCTTTGGTGTGCAAAAGCTTTTAAGTTTAATTACTTCCCATTTGTTTATTTTTTCTTTTATTTCTTTTGCTTTAGGAGACAGATCCAAGAAGAATACTGCTTCAATTTATGTCAAAGAGTGTTCTGCCTATGTTTTCTTCTAGGAGTTTTGTGATTTGTGATCTTATATTTTGGTTTTTAATCCATTTTGAGTTTATTTTTGAATATGTATGAGGAAATGTTACATCGTACCATTTCTTATGGATATAACCTCATATTACATCTGTATAGTATAGGGTTAAGAATGTTCAAACTGGAAAGGAATTTAGAAATTACCTACCCCAATTTCTGAGGTCCAAGGAACTTAAGTTACAGGGTGAACAGGTGCCCAGTAGGAGAGTGTCATAGAAGTACAGCACTAGCTGCTAGATATGCTAGAAGAGATGGGCAACTAAACACATCCTTTTCCTCTCAGACCTCTACCTCATTGACCGTAGTCACTAGATTGCTATCTCTCTTCCTTGTCGTGTCTGTTCCTATGTTGCTTTGTTAGATCTTTATCAAAGGTGTAGTTCAGGAATACCTTTTCCTGAAGATAGGTCAACTCCATATGATTGAGGGCAAGAGAGAACAGGAGAGAGACCAGGGTTAGGGAAATAAGTGAGGAGCCTGGCATTTATTCTTTATGTAATGGGAATTAGAAAGGGTCAGAGGTCAGGGTAGTAGCCTTCGTGACCAGACAGATCCTGATGTATCATGACCTTAATCATTCCAAATAGGAAAAGCATCCACCAGTCATAGGTTTATAGAACCCACAATGTGAGTCATAGATTTCTGCACCTGGCATCAATTAACTGGTCAGTTAGCAGGTGTTTCACCAAATGATCATTTTGTCTGTAGATTTCTAATACTTAACATCTGAATATGTGGTATATGTGGCCAACAGGCATATATACATATATATAGCAGGATAACAAAAGGCAATTCAAACAAACAAAAAAAAGGAGTTACTAACAAATAATGAAAGGAAATGTCTGTCCTAATTAGAAACAAAATAAAAACAAAAAGTGTTATTTTTCTGTCCAAAAAGTTAGCAAAAATAAATTTTCCTATAATACTTAATACTGTTGAAGTTTTCTAAAAATTGGGTGCTTATTGGACCAGGTCGGGGGGGCTTGTGAATACACAGTTGACAGCATAAACTTAAACACTGAAACATTTGGGGGTCAGTAATTTTACTACTAGGAATTTAGCCTGAGAACATCAGTTAGGAAAGGAAATTGCTATATACACTAGGATATTCTCAACAACTTTGTTTGTAACTAGAAAAATTGAAAGCAGCCTAAAGTCCAATCAGTGAGGAATGGTGAGTAAAACTGTGGTAGGCCAAATAGATGAAACATTAAATAGATGATAATTATCAAAGCCATGTAACTTCAGGCACAGATTAAGATATAGCCGTAAAAACAAGATGTGAAATTGTACTCACACTGTGACTGACAAACTGAATGTATGTGTCTGCATGGATAAGTTCTAGAAGGAATGCCCACACACATACACAACTTACAATGTAGACTTTTAAAAATATTTTTTAAATTTATTTGTTTTTAATTTTTTGGTTTGTTTTGGGGTGAGATAATTAGGTTTTTTTTTAATGGAGGTGCTGAGGATTGAACCCAGGACCGTATGCATGCTAAGCACATACTCTACCATTGAGCTATTCCCCCCTAGAAAGTGGACTTTGTGTTAGAAAGGAATATGCAGGTTTTCCCTCCATTTGTAATATTTTGATTAACAATAATAATAACAAAATTAAACAATAAAAATAACAAATCTAAAAAGGCCTATAAATATTTTCACTTCTCATAAAGTTTTCTCCTGCTTATTCTATACATATTCTTGGTTGTTCCCACCTAGGATGTGAAGAAAAGAAGAAATATGTTTTGCTCGATATATATAATTTCAGGCAGGCTCCTTCAGAATTTAAGCACAATTCCAGTGTGCTCTTTTAATTCATTTTGGAATAAGAGGACCCTAATGATGTAACAACAAAATCAAATCAAGCAAGACTTTAAAATGGTTGCTTTTTACAGTGCGAAAAGATGTACACTCATTCAATACTTCAGCATTTCCAGTGACAGGAAGCACTAGCTCACAAAGCAGCATATTCAATTTATAAATTTCCTCTCATTCATGATATATGTATTGAGCTGATCATCTGTTTAGAATGAGCAGTCAGTCAGTAACAAGACTGAAAACAGAGAGCCCAGTTCAGAGGCTTTCTCATTAGTGTAGGTGAGAGACGATGAAACTTGAACTAAATCAGCACCAAGAGAGGAAAAAAGAACAACTTTTGAAACATATTTAGAAAACAGATCAACTAGACTTAATGACTAACTCCAGTCCAAATTCAAGGGGAGAGGATTAGTTTCCTCCTCTCAGTAAGAGAAGTAGAAAAAGAATTTATGGCCATCTTTAATCTGTCACACCCTCTTTCCATGTCTTATAAATTTGTTTTAAAAAATTTTGAGCTCATCAGAAAGCCTAGAATATCTACAGTGTTTCTTCTTTTAATTTTCAAATGCTCACTTCTCCTTCAAACAGCAGACAATTTTCTTAGTTTTAAAGATTTTCTTTCCTTTTTGAATCAACCTTCTCAAAGATCTCTGTCCACAGAATAATCCAGATCTTGATTCTTAACTTTCAAAAATCCATTTTTCTGAATGCTAAGCAGTGCTTCTCAAATGTTAATGTGCATACAAACCACCAGGTGATCTTGTTAAGATGCAGATTATAATTCTGTAGGTCTGGGTGGGGCCTGAGATTCAGCATTTCTAACAAGCTCCCAGATTATGCAGTGTTGCTAGTCCTCACCTCATGCTTTGTGTTGCAAGGGTCTAGAGAGTCCTATCAGATTCCAACATTACTTAGCTCACTTAGCTCCATGATACTCAACCGATCAGTTCTTCCTTTGGGGACAGAATTAAGTCCAGAATGATATTAATTTCTAGGCTTTTTCAAGCGATGTAATAGGAAATACATCACACCAATAATTTATCAAAGGCTCTATTCTTAGTGAAATATATGTCCAGATATCTAAAGTTGCCTATCATAGATACATCTTGTCAGTGTGCCTGTTCCATACTCTGTAAGATATTGATACAAATTTTATAGAGTCACATGGCAGTGGTATGAAGCAGTTGTAATTATCTTCATTCTATAGATGAAGAAACAAGCTCAGAGAGGGCAGGTTAGTTGCCTCAGGTCAACCAGCTGGTATGTAGTAAGTGCTGTCTTCCTAATCTGGATCATCAGACTCTAAACCACACAAATTTAAAAGAAAAAAAATGTCTAATTTTTTCCTAAGATAAGCACTGGTTTATCTACTAATCATACAAACCAATATCCCAAACCCAGAGCAACCCCTAAAGTCTGGGAGAATAAAACTCAAGTGAGGTCTCAGGGTATTTGGGAAAAATAAAATTATCTGGACGTGAGATCATTCTTGATCCATTTTCTGTCACTAGCCATAGATGGAGAAATGCTCTCACCACCCCCTGGCCCCCCAAACAGCTGTAATGACATGAGCAACTACAAGCCTCCCCCCTCCCCAGTCCCTCAAGAACAGGCTTAGGTGTAGTGCTGGCATTGTCATGTTGAAGTTCTATTGAGAGCTTTTCTTCTTTGTTGAACACTAGAAATCAGGTCTGGGGAAAAATCTGTTAAGTACTATAATTAACTTCAATTTTAATTTCTGGGTGTCTTTTTTTCTCCCAGCTGCTGCCAAGGTTCTCCTTCAGTCCCATCAGTTAGAGCAGCATTTACAAAGCTCAGGCCAGATGCCCTTGGGCAATTTTTGCGAGGTTTCAGGGCAATGTACTTAAGTCCTTCTGGGAAACTTGGAGCCAAACTAAAATATGGATTGATTGGGGTTTTATGGTGTTTTTGTTTGTTTGTTTGTTTGTTTGTTTGTTTGTTTGTTTTGGTGGGGGAGATTGATTGGTTTTCTTTAAAAAAAGAAAAGAAAAGAAAAGAAAAGAAAAGAAAAGGTCACTAGTTTCAAGAAGCCAGTTTTTATTTCTCAGTTTGGGGAAAACTCTTAGGATTTGGAGTTTTAATACTTCTTGATTTCCAAATTGTTTGGGTATAATACATTTAATCTTTGGCTCATTTTCTTTGTCATTTATTTATTTTTTATTATTCCTCCCTTTCCCATCACTATTACTTTTCTCTACATGTGTGCATCCGTAGCTCTGTGTCTATGTGTTCTGCTCTAAGTTGAGAGCACTGAAAGACCCAGAACATGTACTCCACTAATCTACTCCAGTGCTGCCCAAATTAAGGCCCTCACTTCTTTTAAAATCCAATTTATGTTACTTGGAAGCCACATTTCATATTATCCATTATGAAGCTCATTTACCCATGAATTAATGGTGAACCAGGTAGAACAAATGGAATAAAAGTAGAATCTATTTGAGAAGTTAGGCTTAAGGAAATAAAAAAGCCTACTGTGTAATCAACAGGAGAGAGAGAACAGGTTGAAGGCACTGCTCACTGACCCAAAAGCTACAAGGCATCCAGTATTATTCTGTTGTTTACTAAGGAGTAAAAATGTGCATGGTATACTAGGTGGTCTGGGGTCTGAAAATGTACAAGACATGATTTCAGTCCTCAAGATGCTCCTAGTAGACAGGAAGATAAGATAAAAAGCCAAGAGTAGTGCTATGGGAATGGCATAGGAAAGAGATTTCTTTCAATGTTGGTAGAGGAGACTGGGAAAAGTTCATGGAGGTGATTGCATTTGAACCAAAACTTAAAGCATGGACAGGAATTCAATGAGGAATGAATGGTAAGGATAGAGAAAGAAAATAGCTTATGCTGATATCATCCATAGAGGTGGGAAGGTGAAAGGTATAAGGGCATACACAGAGGATGTGTGATTAATTGAAAGATGTATATAAAGGACTGTAGAATTGGAAGCTAGAAAAGTAAGCCTCCCTTTTCATAACTTTACCAGTGGCATGTATTATCTAGGACCCATGCTTCTCACTTATTTTTTGTAAGCACAGTTTGTTTTCCATAAAGCCTGTTGATTAAGAATCAAAATTGAGATATTTGTATTCACTGGTAGATATAAGGAAGAGGTTTTATTTTCCTTCTTCGGCTTCATAGCAATGTGTCTCCTAAGTGTAGTCCCGTATCACTTTGCAGGCATGTCCCTAGTCTTTCAAAGTGTGGACATCTAGCCACTTAAAGATAAGTTTATGTATTATGAATATGAGATGAGTAACACAATTTATAATCAGGAGTTAATGAAAGCAGAATGTAAGTCATTGACGTGTGTTTTTTTTTTCTTTTCTTTGCTCAGTTTACTTTTAATTTTATTTCATTGTGTAGTTCATAAAGGATATCTCCATTTCTATTATGAGAGCAATTGAAAGATACTGATTGAAAGAATTATTTTTGAATTAATTTGACTTGATCCTAAATTGCCATATTCTGACTTTTCTCTCGGCTCAAGTGTGAATATCTGTTTTTTTTCTGTAAGTGTTGTTAGGCTCAAATTCAGTGTGGCTACTTTCTCAGTAATTCCAACTGGTATCATCAGATCTAGTTGTATCCATTCTCTGGGCTTCAGTTACTTCCAAAGTAATGTGGACATCACAGATTTGTAGGAATGCCAGTCATTCTAAATAGATGCACAGTGCCTTATTCTTTAAACTTGTCTTCTTATAGTGTATGGCTTAATTATTTAATCCATTAGAAGGTTTTGAAGAAGACTTTCAACAGGATAGGAATTTAGGGCCATCCTCCAGCATCTGGAAGTTTCTTCTTGACTCTCCCACTTCAAAATCCTACTTTGGACAGCAAGAAAATTTTGCATTGTGGAAGGTTAAAAAAAAAAAAGAAAAAAGAATTATTTGAGTTTTGTTAGCTTTCCCTAGGCTTACATCTGTTATTATCTTAGGAACCAGAAATCCTCTTTTTTAGGAAAATGTACCATCGTTATTTTGTTGGACTCATAAAACCACAGTATTTCAAATTACTCTATTGTTTAAAGTGACTATCCATATGCATATTGAACATATCATAGGTCACAGATAACTCTTCATTCAAACATTTACTGATAAGGGTAGCTGGATTCTGTTTTCACTTTTACTTATCTCTTTTTCAAGATGTGAAGGCAATATAGTTTTCTCTCGCCTCCATCTGCTTCCCTCACCCCCTCTTCTTTTGCTCACAGCATGGAAACTAGAGTTACAGCTTAGCCTGTTTTGCTTATGGAACAGTGCCAGAAGCAGTTTTGAAGGTGTTTTAAAAATGAAGACATCTGGCAGCTGGCATACTTACAATTCATTTGCCAAAGACAAGTTGCACGCTGCTGGAATTTTTAACTGAAGGTCACGCACCAGGTAAGAAGCAGTCAGGTGGAGCTGGTGCACAGGCAGCCACATTGAAAGACTGTGAGCTCTGTGAAGTTGGGCGGGCTACATCAGGAAGCATGCTCGCCTCCTTGTCCACCACCCTCCTTGTCTCCAGGCCTCTTTAAAAGAGGTGGGAGAAAAAAAAAATCCAAGCTGAGAAAATTGACAGTGAATCGCAAGGCTCTGACATGTCAGCAGAAGCCCTGCAAAATAGGCAAGAGGAAAGGGTGTTAAGAAATAAAAAAGATGAAAAGAGAATTTAACATAGTGTTGGATAAACATGGTTCTGTCAATTGAATGGTTCAGTTTTTCAGAAAGAAATAGCCTAAGAGATTATGGGTTTATGGCTCACCCCATCAGTGAATTACTAACAGCATGCCAACGAACGCTGTGTGATTGAAGATTTACTTGATGTTTTAGTATCAGGATGGACTTTTGGATTTTCTGTTTTAAAACATTTTCTTGTTACTGGAAGTCACTAAATTCTAGTGCCAGATCAACTGGTTTTCTAATTTTACACTTCGATTAAATGAACCTGTATTTCATGGCTTTGTTTTTGTTTTTCTGCAACAGGAATTTAACACATGAACATGGGTGATACATTATGAGATTAACAATTGACCTAACAGAGCAAGGAAGGGAAATTATCTGACTACACTGGCAGTCTCTCTCTGACAAATTTCAGCACTTTAAAAGTAATATGGACGATATTTGACATAGAGGCAATGAGATATATGTTTAAAAAGCAAGAATTAGGAACGACTTGTATTAGACCTTGATAAAGTTCCATGAAACGTCTGGGTTTTTTTCCTTCTGTCCTTCCAAGTCCAGACCTGTTGTCTTGAGTGTTACTGTCTGCTGTTCAAAATGTTATGCATGGGGGTATTGGTTAGTGGAGGAAGAAGGAACCAGTGTTGCAGTTACAATTCTCTTGTTGGGGGCAATTGACCCTCACCTAACCCCAGATGGAGACAGAATTTCTCGCCCTTCAGAGGCTGCAAACCTGTGAGCTAAAGGTGCAGGATCTGGTCCAAAAATATGTGCCTTTAACTCCCTAGCAACCTGCAGAGTGTTTGTAATTTTTAAAATAAGTTGACAGGGAAGTTCACGTCTTTTAAAGTTTGGATTTCCAGTTTCTTTTTAAAAATCGAAGATCAGGCATCACCACCCGCTCCTCATGAGAGCAGTCTTCTGGCACCAGCCCCCCGTGATGTGATGGTGAAGGCGTTCTCCAGTCACCAGGTCCTGACACCCCCATTCTTTCCCCAGGGTTGAAGGCAAATTGCTACTTCCTTGTGTCTCTGCTGTTATTTTTCCAAACTCAGAGCGAAAAAAGAGTTAAATTTTCTTATACCTGAGTCTCTGACCAAAGTGTGGAAATAGGAACAAGTCAGAGAGACAAGTTTTTCTAATACGAAGCCCACTCCCCACAGTGATACCACCTCTCCTGCCCCTGCCGCCCTCTGTTTGTTTCCTTTCTTACATGAGGCACCTCCACTGCCCACCTCTGGTTCTTCAGGTCAAGACTCTAGGGGTTCAAGCTGCTTTCTGGTCCAGCCAGGGTCACAGAACTTGCACCCCACATCAGAACTGCTGCAACATCACACGTGAGCCTTCTTAAAGACACTGACATACAGACCATCCCTGGCTTTCACATACTGTTAAGAGGTGGGAGGGTAGAAGGGTAGGAGGCCCAGGCACGAGGAGATGGAAGAAGGGGAACAGTAAACTGTTTGATAGCATATAGTTTAAAGTGTACTTTTTGTCATAAATTTACTCATAAACTGGTATTGCCTGTAAGAGGTTTTTCTACAATTGAGCCCTGCTTCTTTCATTGAAATTTAGTAGCTACAAAACCTGGGAATATTTTTCTTTTTTTAAAAGAGAAAACGCCATAAACACACATGGGGAAAATGGCACCTGGTAGAAATGAAGACATCTGCCAGGTGATTTTAGTGGTTGGCTATGAAAGCAATGAAGCATTAACCACTCTTTTCAGGAGTCTATCCATTTAGTGTAATTGCTCCCTGAGGAGAACTTTACAGTTCTTAGAATTGTAAACTATGTGAAGTACTAGCAAACTCTCCCTCACGTAATCTAAAGACTCGAGAGATGAATTATAAATGCTTCAAAATGGATTTTAGAAAGAATATTGATGATTTGTCAACTTTGCATCTTTCTTTTAAAACTTGTTTGTTTTTGTTGATGGTCAAGTACCTATCAGATGAGGCTGATCTGAACCCCTGCTATGTTATCATTCACCTCATAAAGCTCTTAATGTGGACCTTCTAATATATGGAGCCACACCTAAGGAGTATTGTTTCATTACAGAGTATTGTATCTCTCAAATGATCCTGCAGAACAATTTCTACAGCAACATTAGTTCTCATTCTCCTTGTGCATGATTTTAGGTCTTTTTTATTTATACAGAATTTCATTCCTGGGTTAAAGGGAAGCAAAGTATAATTTATAGACAGCAATTATAATCTCCAGTAAGAAGCATCAAAAAGGAATTGGAAAAGAGAAAAATGTAGATTATTGGAAGTAGGTGCATTTTCAAAAAATGATTTCTGGCGTGTGTGTGTGTTTGTGTGTGTGTGTGTGTGTGTGTTAGTAACAAAGTGGCAGAGAGTTAAAATTCTTTTTAATATTCAGTTTTTTTTTAAAGTAAAGTAAAGGTACTTTGGAAATTAAATAAAATTAAATTGAGTAAGCGTGAGGAAATCTGCATAGACCATAAAAAGACAACCTAAAAATCTGAAATATGGGGCTAGTTACACATTTTTTCATAGTGGGAATATTCCTAACATTTTCTCAATAAATTTTACTGAGCGCCTACTATACATAAACTACTCCAATTCAAATATAAGTGGAAATTATAATCAAATTTCTCAAAACCCTATTTTAATTTTGTATTAAAAATGTGGTTTATATTCATATTCATTGATAAATATAATTCCAGACATTTGAATAATAATGAGGAGTAAACAAATTATTTCATACTCATCTTATGATTTTTTTTCTTGAGAATAGTCCAGTGGGTTGAGTAGCATGGTGAATATTGTCTCTGCTTTGTGATTCAAAAAGGGTAAGTGACTTATCTAAGAGAATACAACAAATAAATAATTGGTAGAAGCACCTTCATGACTCAGTGCTTTGTCCAGCTCACCATACTGGAAGAGATGGTTATGTCCTTTTTGTTATTACTATTGATATTGAAATATAATGGTGAACTCTGCTGTCATGACCTAGGACTTCAGGTTTAAATTTACAATTGTTCATCCACTCAACCAATGCTGAGTAAATGCTGTGTGTGCTAAATACTTAGATAGGTGCTGGGTCTACAACTGATACTAAAGCAGACATGATCATAAAGTTTACAGGCTGATTGGAAAGACAGACATTAAATAAATTATCACATTTATGTGTATTCTGCTCTTCCCCCAATTATCTACATAGCTCTCTCCCTTGCTACCTTCAAGTCTTTACTCAGATGTTACTTTCTCAGTGAAACAATGCCAAATTCTAGATCTAGCTAAATGAGCATCAAATGTGAGGATGAATTGAAGGCATTTTAAGAAATCTACTCAGAAAGAAATGTTCAAGGAAGTACTCAAAGAAAACAATAAAGATTTTAGGAAAAAGAAAGACATTATATACTGAAAATAAGAGAAGAAAAGAAACTAGTAATACATATGGCTAAGTATAGATCCTTATAATCATGTTAACTTTTAAAAATACTGATAATCTGGAACTAAACTCCAAATGAATTCAACACAAATATTGAAGGTGCAGCCAGTGTCAGTGAAGGGGAAAGTGACAGCATGCTGTGGTTCACTGTCTTTTATTAGGAGACAGTACATACATTTAAACATATGAATTAAAAAAATCCATTGCTAACCAATACAGGAATAGAAACAGAATATGTGATTTTTAAATCTCTGGGGAAGGAAAAAAGTGGAGAAAACTCAATTAACTCCAGAAAAAAGATAGAGAAAATAAAGAAGAAATTACTTTTTTTTAAGTTAAATATTACATATTTAATAGTGGCAATATGACCAAACATTTTAATAATACAATGAATGTAAAATGTTAATTCTCCTATTCAAAGGCAAATATAGTCAGATTTTATTTTAATCTCACTAATTACTATTTGCCAGAGACACTTCCAAAACAAAATGAGACAGCATAATAAAATAAAGGGATGGACATAGGTATGTCATAAAGTTGCTAGGTAACAAGAAAAATCCATTGAAGGCAATATTAGCATGATACAAATCATATTTAGGGGCCAAAATTATTAACTGGGCAAAGAGGAAGCTTTCATACAATAGAATAATCTGTCAAGATATAAAAATCACAAATTTTGTGTACATAACCATCCAGGTTGACATATATAAAATAAAACCTATTAGAAATACAAATAGATACTGTTAAATCCATAATCTTAGTGGGAGAATTTAGTGTACCTCTCTTAGAATTTGTGATTAAAGTAACAAAATGATAATAAAACTGATACAGAGTTTTAATAATACATATGACACATTACATATGTATACACATACATATTCAATAAATTGAGAATATACATTTATTTCAAATGCAAGTATATTATTCATTTTAAAAATTTTACCATGTATTATGCCTCAGTAAATAATCTCAATAAACTTGCAAAGAAAAACTGAAGTTACACAGATATATGCTGACTTCAGTTCAACAAAATTAGAAGTTGTTAAACTGATGGCCAGAAACAACCTAACTACTTAGCTAAAGGTTCTTAAATTTTTTAAATAATTCTGGGTTAAGAAGGAATAAAAAACATTTACAAGTGAATGATGATAAATACACACTATATAAAAACATGTGGTATATTCAGAGGTAAATATGTGGCAAAATATTCAAAGAATAATGTTTCAAGGAAGGATAATTTAACATTTGGAAATTTACTTATGTCATTCATTCCAGTAACAATAAAGAAGGACAACAATAAGTTCTCAATAAATTCTAAATTTTTTAAAAATAAAATTCAACAATACATATTTTTGTTAAAATTCTTAGCAAGCTAAGAAAAGAGATCAACCTTCACACTTCAATAAAGAATATTAATG
Organism: Camelus dromedarius; assembly: GCF_036321535.1. Taxonomy (NCBI): domain Eukaryota; kingdom Metazoa; phylum Chordata; class Mammalia; order Artiodactyla; family Camelidae; genus Camelus; species Camelus dromedarius. The sequence goes on from NC_087437.1 coordinate 49,307,156, forward strand.
TCTGCATCTCACAGTACACCAAAACCAGTAATGGAACACTAGAGGTATTCCCATTACAGTTAGTCTTGGTATTCAAGTTTGTACTGACTGTCTTGGGCAATGCAGTAAGAAATAATAATAAATTATGTTAATTATTATTAGTTATTAATTTTAGTGCTAGTAATATTAAATAAGAGCTATAAATATTAGAAAGGAAGATAAAATTATGATTTATAATATGATTTTATATTTTTAAAATTCAGAAGAAATAACTAAAATTATTAGAACTGATAAAAGAATATAATACTCATAGTATTAAAAAGATTAAAAAATATTCATAGTTTTCCTATACACCAATAATAACCAATTAGAAAAATCTTGAATATGATTCACAACTGCAAAAAGGAAAAAAATCCTCAAAATATGTAGAATATTAATAAGAAATATATAAGGTGTATATGAAAAAAGTAGTAAAACATTGCCTCAGTGATGGATAGAATTACTCAGTATGGTAAAGCTGGCAATTCCCTTCAAATGAATCTGTAATTCTATGCAATACCAAACAAAAACTTAAAAGCAAATTCCAAAATATACCTGGAGGTGAGAAGACTCAATAATGTAAAGAAAAATAGAAGTAAAATATCTTCTTAAACTTTCTAATATATCATAACATGTTAAGAAATTAAAGAGTTTGATATTGGGGATAGAAAATAAAAACATACATACATACATAAAAATGAAAAATCCAGAAAAGCAACTTTAAGATATCAAAAATATTGTATTTTCAATCATTATATGGAAAAAAATTTTTATCATATTGAAGTAGGACAAGCACCATTAGGACAAAACCTAGAAACTGAAAATCAAATGATTGATAGATTTGAATACATAAAATGTAAAACCTATGTATGACCCAGTAAAAATCCACAAATAAATTTGTGACAAGCAATGGACTGGGAGAAAACATTTGCAATATATATAACAAAAAATTACATGTAGGGTATATAAAAAACTCTTAGTAATTAACAAGAAAAAGATAAACAACCCAATAGAAAAAAATCAGCAAAGAATATGACCAGACAAACTTTAAAAGAGGAAGCAATCATGATTAATTAACAAATAAAGATGTATTCCACCTCAGTAGTACTCAAGAGAGTTGAAAATTAAGTTAAAAATGAGATATAATTTCCCAGTCATCAGATTGGTAATTTTTTTAATGGCAAAGTTCTAGTGTAATGAAATCATTACAGCCAGCACTTCTACTCTCAGTGTCCACTCTGAGATGTCTGTAGTGGATACTGTTGGCTGCTCATCCAGTATTTCATCCCTCTAGAACCGTGATTTCTTTGATATTGCAGCCCTCCTCCACAGTTCATATGCCTCAAGAGAAATTGACCCCACCTCCAGCTCTAGGCATGATTTCATTCTTTTTTAAGGTTGAGTAATATTCCATTATATGTGGAATATTACAAATAATGTAATAATATACATATATATATGTATATACACACACACACACACATACACACACACATACACACACACATACACACACGTATTTACACACACCCATATCTTCTTTATCCATTCATTTGCTGATGGGCATTTAGGTTGCTTCCATATCTTGGCTACTGTAAATAGAGCTGCTATCAACATTGGGGTGCAAGTATCCTTTTGAATTAGAGTTTTCATCTTTTCCAGATATATGCACAGGAATGGAGTTGCTGGGTCATATGATAACTCTACTTTTAGTGTTTTAAGGAGCCTCCATTCTGTTCTCCATAGTGGCTTCACCAATTTACATTCCCATTAATAGTGTAGGAGGGTTCCCTTTTCTCTACACCCTCTCCAGCATTTGTTATTTGTAGACTTTTTGATGGCAGCCATTCTGACTGGTGTGAGGTGGTACCTCATTGCAGTTTTGATTTGCATTTATCAAATAATTAGTGATATTGAGTATCTTTTCATGTGCCTGTTGGACATCTGTATGTCTTCTTTGGAGAAATGTCTGTTTAGGACTTCTGTTCATTTTTTGATTGGGTTTTTGTTTTTGTTTTTGTTTTGATATTAAGCTGTATGAACTGTTGGTATATTTTTGAAATTTGTCAGTTACATCATTTGCAAATATGCTGTTCCTCTCCTTAGGTTGTCTTTTTGTTTTGTTGATGGTTTCCTTTGTTGTGCAAAAGCTTTTAAGTTTAATTATGTCCCATTTGTTTATTTTTGCTTTTGTTTCCATTACTCTAGGAAATCCAAAAAAATATTGCTGTAATTTATGTCAAAAGCTTTCTGCCTATGTTTTCCTCTAGGAGTTTAATAGTTTCTGGTCCTACATTTAGATCTTTAATCCATTTTGAGTTTGTTTTTGTATATGGTGCTACAGAATTTTCTAATTTCATTATTTTACATGTAGCTGCCCAGTTTTCCCAGCACCACTTATTGAAGAGACTGTCTTTTCACCATTGTATATTCTTGCTTCCCTTGTCATAGATTAATTGACTGTAAGTGCATGAGTTTATTTCTGGGCATTCTGTACTGTTCCATTGATCTGTGTGTCTGTTTTTGTGCCAGTAACATGCTGTTTTGATTACAAGAGCTTTGTAGTATAGTCTGAAGTCAAGAAGTGTGATTCCTCCAGGCCCATTCTTTCTTCTCAAGATTGTTTTAACTACTCAGGGTCCTATATGTTTCCACACAAATTAAAAATTTTTTGTTCCAGTTTCGTGAAAAATGCCATCGGTAGTTTGAAAGGGATTACATTGAATCTGTCTATTGCATTGGGTATCATGGTCATTTTAACAATACTGATTCTTCCAATCCAAGAACATGGTGTATCTTTCCATCTGTGTTGTCTTCAATTTCTTTCATCAGTATCTTACAATTTTCAGAGTACAGGTACTTTGCCTCCTTAGGTAGGTTCATTCTTACGTATTTTATTCTTTTTGATGCAATGGTAAATGAGATTGTTTCCTTAATTTCTCTTTCTGATATTTCATTGTTAGAGTATAGAAATGCAACTGATTTCTGTACATTAATTTTGTGTCTGCAACTTTACTGAATTCATTGATTATAAGCTCTAGTAGTTTTCTTGTGGCACCTTTAGTATTTTCTATGTATAATATCATGTCATCTGCAAACAATGATAGTTTTACTTCTTTTCTAATTTGGATTCCTTGTATTTCATTTTCTCCTCTGATTGCCGTGGCTAGGATTTAAAAAACTATGTTGAATAAAAGTGGTGAGAGTGGGCATCTTTATCTTGTTCCTGATCTTAGAGGGAATGCTTTCAGCTTTTCACCAATGAGTATGATGTTAGAAGAGAGGATTTTTATTATAGGAGAAATAACAGCTTTCAATAGTGAGTGTATTTATTTTAAATATACCTCAAGTCAGAGCTTGACCTTCAAGAAGTCAACCTGAAGGCTTGCTGGTAGTGGACAGAGAAGATGGAGAGATGTGGAGCACTGTAAAGGGCTAAGCTCCAGCTACCTCATATTAAATGTATTTATTTGTTATTATTAAATCTCTCACATTCTAGAATGTAAGTTACATAAGAGAGGGCACTTGTTTTATTCCCTGCTGTATCTTCTTCACTTCAGATAGTTCCTAGCACATAATAGGTACAGGTAAACATTTGTTAAATGAATGAACACTTTCAGTGAAAATGTAAGGCCCAGAAAAGTTAAATAAATTGCTTTCCCAGATTATTATATCAGAGTTGGATCTAAAACCTGAATTTCCTGGTTCCCCATATAGTGAATATTCAAGTATTAGGAAAACCTGAGTTTCAGAATTTACATCCTGCTCTTCAAAGCAGTATTAAAGATAGTTACAGCAATTTTAAAGGCTGAAATGAGGCAGGAAAAAAATGGAACTACTTTCCACTTCTTTTCAAAATTATCCTAAGTCATGGCAAACACTACTTTTATTCTGTTGAAAAGTTAAATTTTGTTTATGATATAGCTGTTAAATAATTAAAACTTAGAAGTCTTGAAAAATCTATAAATGATCTAACAGAACTAGTCATTTGTTGAATAATACAAATGGAAATGAAATTTTGAAAATTACCATAAAATTTGCCCATCTTCCTGTTGCACATGCTTTATGTATTTTTCAAGGGCTACAATTGAAAACCTGAAATCATAATTTCTTGAGGTAAAAAGATAAATTATGTATGTGTAGTAGATACTTATTTCCACAAAACTCACCAGTAGTAGGACTTTTTATGCAATTAGAATAAACCTTGAATCTCTTATTCCTCAGTTTAATAAACTATAAACAGCATAAGATTGAAAAATTAAGAGAATAACTGTATTTATCTGTAGTATTTACTCTTGGATGTTTAGAAGCATTATTAAGTAGCAATGAATCACTCCATCTATATGTAGAACATCATATATATGTATATATACATGTATATATCTTTCATGTCGTAAAAAAATGGCAGGTTCTTTTAATACATAAATAAATGAGAATTTTGCCCACAAGAAGACTGAAATTTACTTTTATTAAATCACATTTAATAGCTGTTTTATAGTTCTGTAAATAACTAGCTCTAGTTGGAGAAATATTTTTAGAATGTCCAGGGACTATAAAATAAAGCTAATTCATAAAAGTCTCCAGTTAATTATAGAGAGACTAGTAGATAATTTCTTCAAGAATATATAAAGTAGGTCTAAATCAACACAGATGGACTGTGTGGAAATACATGCCTGTATATAGAAATAGAAAATTTTGACTACAATCATGTAATCATAAAAGTATCCCTCTTGCTAAGTTTCTAAAAAACGTAACTTTGTGAAATAAAGCAGTTTGCCAGAGATTTTTTTTTCATCTTAAAAGTGGTCTTATTTTTTGACTTACTAAACTCACTTATGGAAGATTACTCTAGGGAAATAATCAAAAGGAACGAAAATGCTATATGTTTTAAAGATGTTCATTGCAATATTATTTATATAATTGGAGAGTTGGAAAAAACTTAGATATCCGACAATAGGGAGATACTTAATTAAATTGGAGTCTACACACTTAATATAATATATAATCATTAAGTGCATAGTATAAAATGCTCATTGTAAAGAAATATGTATTTAATCTATGTGTATTTCATTAAACAGTTTAATCTCAATCAGTTCAGCCATTGTCATATACATACACTTGTAACTGTGAATACTACCTGGGCTTAAGAGTAGGGAAAACAACACCAGAGGAGTAGCATCCCTTATGAACTTTTGTCTTAAGAATGCTTAATTCTAACTGCTTAAGCCACACAACACATTGATAAGAACTTTTAGGTTCCCAGGGTAATTACAGGTCACGCCTGAGCGATCACTGTTTTGGCTTTCTCATTCATTGTAACTAGCCTCATGAAGCAGAGAAATTTAGTGTATTGATTTTGAGTATTTTGCTTCTTCAAGTCACTTTAGAATCCTTTTTTAGGCGATATGAAGTAACTGTATATTTCACTGCACATCTTTGCTATAGAAACATGATTTTTGACTTTGCAGCCCAAGGATGGATTCCATGTATGAATACAGTCTGTGTGCAACAAGAGTAAAGTCATCAAGCTTCTATGCTATGTAGAAGAAATGTTCATCTTCTAATGTAGATATATGTAAGCCACCTCTTTAAAATCAGCCCCCTTAAATGGCACTGAGTATGCTTCTGTGTATGACACATCAATGTCCATTAATTGCATGAAGAGAACTGAGATTCCAATGGCAAAATCTGTAAAAGTAGATATACAAAGAAAAGTGGAAGCATCTGTTTAATATATACGACATTAGAATTTAATTTTACCTCTGTGATGCTTTTGTGTGGCTGCAGTGTTACAGCAGAGCACATAAGCATAGCCGTGCAGTGTCAGCAGGTGCATGCCACCAAATTACTGCTTTTAATTTGCATATTCATCTGCTAAGAAGCATGTCATTATCATATCAAAGGGATACTAAGCAACATCTAGCTTGGAGAGATGTGGCATAGTTTCAATAGGAGCAATTAATGCAAGATGAGGACTCTCTTTCTGTCATGTCTCCCAGGGCTAGCTGTAATCGGGCTGATTATTGGATACCAATAAGACCGAGGGCCCAGTTGGCACAGAATAAGAGAAGATCTGGAAAGGGAGCCTGCTAGTCCTCTCCACTGTACACTGCATGGCAGCATGATGCTCTGGTCACTCAAAAGAATCCTGTTCTTATTATGGATGCTATCTATGTGCACTCATCTATTTCTGTGGTCATAAAATGACCAAATGCAATCCAAAAGTAATGTATTTAAAAAAAAAAAAAAAAGGAATGATCTTGACTTTAGAGGGCATGTGGGAAAAAAAGCCATGAAAGAGACTTTAAAATTGTGTTCACAAATAGAGATTTTAGTACTTAGGTAAATTTCATTCAAACAAACATCAGCTTCCTCCTTCAAGCATTTATTGAGCACCTAAGTAGATGTCAGACAATGTCAGGTGATGAAGATACAGACACAAACTAGTCACAGTTCATAATCTCAGTGGATTTGCAGTTGAACAAGGGAGACAAACATGTAAACCAAACAAAACTGAATAACACATTGTTTATGAACTTAGAAAAGGTCAAAAACATGCAAAGCCATCTTTTATGTATGATAGTAAGGACACATGGTACTCTTTTCAAAAGGCCTTTAAGAACAGAATTTTAAATTTTAGTTTAGTTTTAGAAATGATCTTACTTTTTTCTCATAATGGTAGTAGCTAAAAATGCTGTACAAATTTGAATACTTTAACAGAAGTATAGACGATTTTTTCAATTGTTCTGTTGTTTCTTAATCTTTTCATTGGATGCGTTGGTGTAAGTGCTTTTAAAAAACAGGAACCATTAATAGCTTGCTTCCTACAGTGTCTAGAATGAGATGGTATACACATACAGTTTCATTAATTTATTCAGCAGATATTTTTTGAACACTCATTATGTGCCAAGCAACTGCTATAAACACTGGAGATAGAGCAGTGAACAAAATGGGCCAAGTGCCTGCCCCTGAGTTTACATTCACACATGCTCCTGTGTCTGAATATATGCACAAAGCACAGCCTAATGGAAAGCTTGATGACATTCATTCAACAAGCATTTAATGAGCACCTTATGTGTCAAACTAGGGAAATGAAAGGGATATATAGTTTACCTTGGAAACTACAAGCCAACAATGAGTACAAAATAGGCTTCTGCTTGGCCAGTAGATTTAGAACCAAATAGCTTATGTGAAACAAACTTAAAAATAAGAAGGTGCTCTTTTATGAGTGTCCAGTCTTCCAAGTAGTTTCAGACATCAACCAGTCATCTCAGGATAGCCCCAGAAAGCTCACCAACTACCATCTTACCAATTGCCGGTAAAATGTCAGGGATGAAGCATCGAACCTTAGTGAGCATCAGAGCCAGACACTTTGAGTGCATCATCTTATTTAATACTGAGAGGAATCCTCTAGGATATGTGCTAATACACCCAATTTGCTGATAAGGAAACCAAGGCTCAGACAGTTTACATTTCCCAAGGTCACCCAGTTGGTAAATAACTGGGTAGGACTGGAACTCAGAGTTTTCTAATGTCAAATAAGTGTTCTATTCATGGTTCCCTATAACACAGCATTCAATAGTCTAATCTATTTTGTAGCAACGAACTTGGATATCAGAACTAATAAGACTATAGCTAATCACTTTAAGCAAGAATAATATTTGCCCAGTACCATTCTTTTACTTTATTAAGGTGGGAGTTACGGGTTAAATGATGCATATTGTATCAAAACTATTGATTGAAAATTTAAACAAATGAACAAAAATATAGCCTCTTTATCCGTATGTTAAAGAGCTGGCTGACTTTTTCACCAAATGGTGAGGATCTTTTTTTGTTTTTAATTACCCACGTGCTGAGAATTGTGGACTCAGAGTGTTTGTTTTGTTTATTTTGGTTGTTTGGTAGACTTGAAAGGGCTGCTGACTTGGAATCAGAAAACCTAGGTTTAAATTTTGATTGTCTGTGGTAGATACTTAGTGTGTAAGAGCTTTATTCTTCTCCTCTGTAAAAGAAGGAATTTAATCTATATGCTACCTTAGGTAGCCTCCAGGTCTAGCTTTCTATAATTCTACCAAAAACAGCTGGCAAGTGTCATAGTATGTCCTATACTTTAATATAGTACATAAAATATTTGAATAGCCCATACTGCCTGTACCTTTCTTTCCTACAAAAAAAAATGAAATAAAATTGTCTGTTATGTTTTTAAATAATACATTTAGGTAAAACTTCAGTAAATACTAATTATTGATTAAATGTCCCCTTGTCACAAAAGTTGACTGCATCACAGTACTGAATGTTTACTTATTTCTTTGTTACCAAGAAGGAAGGAGGGAAGGAAGGAAGGAAATAGAAAAGGAAAGAGAAAGAAAGGAAGCCAGACATGGGTATATGTATGTTACATACTCATACATATAACATTTGTGTTACACATGCATGCATACACGTATGAATGTTACATGTATACGTGTTTATACTGACAACTCCAAATTTTATGATTTTTTCTGCCATAGCAGAATGAGGAAAATGTTGCCCTTCAATAAATTCATATTCCAAGTACCTTATGGCATCCTTCCTCTGAATGAAATGGTGGATTCCGCAAATGATGGAGTGCCACAGAAAAGTTCATTTTCTCCTGTTGTATTATCAGGAGTCAGCTTTATGAATCAAATCATGAGTTGGTTGAATTTATACCTATTTATATTTATAACTATAACTATTCATAGTATTTGTCACTATTAAGTTAAATATCACTGAATTATCATCTACTCTGGGCATTTATATATTTGCTAATTGATTTGTTTAAGCCTGCATTCACACAAGGAGGTCTTCAAGATCACTCTTGTTTTCGAGACCCTAATTCAGATCAAAAACACCTTAACTAATCTCACACAGAAAAACTTTACCTAATCACATACACACAACTCCATTGGAGGCTCACTCAAAAGACAGAACCTTTCACAAATAAATCATGTCTTTTACTATTAGCTCATTTGTGCCTTCCCATCAGCCTTGGTATAATTTCCCAAACTTCTGTACAGTAATTGTAGGCCTCAAATAAACGTTAAAACTTTTAAAACTTTGAGTAGATTTTTTTTATTCATAATTCATGAAGTTTTCATGTCATCTCTTCTTTTCATTGCTTATAATGGTGATGGAGTTTCTCAGCAAGTCTGCTCACAAACCTGTCACCTTCATGCTTGGCTGCTGTGGTAAGAAATGAGAACCTCCATGTTCTTATGGGAAGGAGTCAAAGTACTTCATGTACCTATGTAAACATAAGCTTATTGATATTTGTATACATATTTATGGGTACTGGTATAACATAAGATTTTTAGATTTCTAAGGGAAAATAAAGAGGCTGCTTTCATTCATGTGTGTGTGTAGGTATTAACAGCAGTGAAGCTAAGTGGTGTTATTTGATACCATAGAATACGAAAATATGACATTCTTTAGAAGAAACTAAACTTTATTGGTACAGTTCAAATGGCCAGATATAACATTTGTCCCCAAAAGAAAAACTAAAAATGAAAAATGTTGTGAAGTCTGTGACCAATTACTACAATTGAAGTTGAAGAAAGAATTCTAGTATCACACGTGAGATTTACTATTGGTAGGGGAGGGGAGATATGAATAGATGAAGATAAAATTATGCCATTGATAACATGAGAAAAGTGCATCATGGACAAATTTATTTTAACTGAACAAGATCTAAAGAGTAATAGATTCATTATGTGCTTATATTAGGCAAAATCATAGCTAGAAATCCTTGATCCAATTCTATAACTATGTAGGGTGATGGACGTTAGCTAGACTTCTTGTGGCGATCACTTCACAGTCTATACGAGTATCAAGTCATTATGTTATACATCAAAATTAATATAATGTTGTGTGTCAATTATATTTTAATAAAAAATTAAATAAATCAGAAATCCTCAATCCAGTTAGGAAGAAATACTTGGCAGAAAGATAAATGAATAATTCTTTAATTAAAATGAACCTAAAACAAGAGCAAATCTTGAAACCATCCACAGCCATATAACAAGAGTATGTTTATATGGCAAAAGAGAATTAAGCCTTTTTGGCTTAGAAGATTGGTGATACAGATATGTTTTGTTTGGCTTCTTTGAAAAAAAAAAGGGGGGGGGACATTTCATGATCAAAATATCCAGAATTCTTTTCTTTTTTAAGGGAAACAGAAGAGCTGAAATTATGACTTATACTCCTACATGACAAGTGGCAGGAACTAAGCAATGGATGTCCCCTTCAGACTGAGTCTCTCCTGATTTGCCATAATCCCCACCAGCTCCTCTCACCTTCCTCCAGATCAGTTTACCTACCTAATGCCCTAGTGGCTTTTGAGTGTTCAACCCCTGATATGCTAAATAATATTTTTTCTGTAAATAATACTTTAAGGATTAGAAAAGTTTAGGTCAGTCATTCTCAAAATTAGCTACATATTAGAATTGCCTGAGAAGCTTTAAAAAAAAAAAATGTGTAGACCCTGTCCCAGGCCATATAAATCAGAATCTTTTATAGTGACCTATTTTTCTAAGTTTCTCAGCTGATTTTAATGTACAGCTAGGGATGCAAACCCCCAGTTTAAGTATCAAAAGACAAGATGATTTCTCATTTGTTCTTTTTTAAATTTTTTATTTTTATTTTTTTTTTATTTTATTGAAGTATAGTTGGTTTACAATGTGTTGATTTCTGATGTACAGCATAGTGATTCAGTTATACACATATATATATATTTCTTTTCATATTCTTTTTCATTATAGGCTATTATAAGATATTGAATTTAGTTGCCTGTGCTATACAGTAGGACCTTGCTGTTTATCTATTTTATAGATAGTAGTTAGTATCTGCAAATCCTGAACTCCCACTTTATCCCTGTCTCACCCTTTCCCCGCTGGCAACTGTAAGTTTGTTTTCCTTATCTGTGAGTCTGTCTGTGTTTTGTAAATAAGTTCATTTATGTCTTTTTTTTTAGATTCCACATATAAAATTGATACCATATGATATTTTTCTTTCTCTTTCTGGCTTACTTCACTTAGTATGACAATCTCCAGGTCCATCCATGTTGCTGTAAATGGCATTATTTCATTCTTTTTTATGGCTGAGTAATAGTCCATTATATATATGTATATATATTCCATTGTCTATCTCTCTATATATACATATATATATAGTGCAATTTCTTTATCCAGTCATCTGTCGATGGACATTTAGGTTGCTTCCATGTCTTGGCTGTTGTAAATACTGCTGCTGTGAACACTGGTGTGCATGTACCTTTTGAAATTAGAGTTTCCCCTGATATGTGCCCAGGAGTGGGAGTGCTAGATCATATGTCATTAATTCTTAATTCTATTTTGTATTAGTTGTGTCTATGAAAACATGCACAGTCAGACATTTGGCATTACAAAAAATGCATTTATTGAATGTTTAACATTTGAAAATGTATATTGTGTTGTATAGGCAAATAATTAACAAACCTCCTATATTGAGTTTGTTTTGACCCAATTCTGCATTGAGTTTTTATAGCCCTGGTTTGTTAAAGTACTAAAACAAAGCAAATATTTGAATTCTGGTTCCTGTTTGCTGTTAGTATCAAGTATCTTCACATGACTAAGTTTCAACTTTGCACCTATGAGGCCCAACCAGGCCTCTGGCTGCATTGAGTAATTAAGTTTTAGTTAAGTGTTGTTGGCAAATCTTTCATCTTTTTTGATACTTTAGGCCTGTTTTGAGTACTGCATGCAAAGCCCAGTTTGACCTATCAGTCAAAAAATAATGAAACTGGTTGTTTACTTTTTAAAAAATAAGAAACTGGACTAATTTAAATGGTCAAATTATTCCAAGCAGACTGGTTTGCATGTGTAGACTATCCACAGTATTAATGCTATTATTGTATTTAATTAAATTGTTGAAAAATTTCAGTGTAATTTTTTGTAGATCAATTCAAATATTACTAGGTCTGGATGGAAGGAAGAAGAAAGTGGGAAATATAATTATTTACTCATGGCAAAATATGACACAATTTTTGCTTTAAAATAAACTCCATGCATTATAAATGAGTATTTGTTTTTGGAGGCTGCGTTCAGTCAGAAAAAAAAAAAAAACTTGCAAATTGCTTCCTTCTTTTGGAATATGTCTTCACCAGTAAGTGTACTGGAGATTATTCTACATTAAAGTGGTTTCTAAAGTGGTTCTAAAATTAGAACATTTACTTCAGACATGACTTATTTTGATACATCATAAAATTTTGTGAAGAACAATTTTGAAGCGAGGTTTAAGATTGCAGTGTTCTCTATTTTAGTGACTAGAGAACTGGATAGTAAATTTCAGAATTTGGATATTCATCCAAAATTAGAAGCTAAAGAAGCACTGGAGTTTGCTGCAATTAAGGCATGGGTGTGTGGAGGCCTCATAAGCCTACTTGCAACAAGCCACCAGTATCTGTTAAATAATCACTCAGCATCAATAGACTCTATTGAAATTCCCTAACTCAGCTAATACTTGTCCATTAATTCTCAACACATCTTCATAAGTAAAGATACTAATAAAAATTTATTTTGCAATTAGAATTCAGAGAATATGCTTTGCTGAAGATGAGGGTGAAATTGATAAAGTTTAGTTTGGTGTACAGATTGAGCATAGTGAGGCAACCTGTATACAACAGGGAGAGAGAGAACGTATGTGCATGTATATATACGTACATATACACATTTATGAAATATATGTATATAATACAAATATAACATAGATATTGGTATGAATGTCATGATATCAAATTCTTTATGCTAACATAAGTTTTAGTTAGAATCAAGCTGACTGTAAACAACAAAAACCAATTCTAACTAACCTAAACAGTAAATGGAAATCTTGAGGCCTCCTGAATTAACTGAAAATTCCAGATAAAGATAATTGATGTTGTTCCGGAGTGATCTTTATTATTCCATAGAATCTTGAGTAAATATGAAAGCGAGCTTGTGAATGATGGTTTTATATGATGAGTGTACTTCTGTCTACGGATGTATCTAAATATCTGTCTCCTCTCCCACGCTGAAGGCAGGAATCCCATTGTCTTTGCATTCTTCATAGCACTTGCTATAATGCTGTGCACATGCTATGTGCTTAGTAAAAAGTTCTGAACTGAAATGAATAGTTGATTCTAGTTCTTAAGCAGGGCACTTTCTGCATTCTGAAAATAGGCTGGCTGTTTTCCTTCAAGCAGCTGTCAAATGTCATGATTCACGTGTGTGTATTTGATGAAGAGACCTTGCTCTAACGGTAAACATTATGACCTCATAATAGTTGTCCAGCAGCCTACATAACAAAAACTGTGTTTGTTGCCTGGTTTCCAGGTTGAAGTTGAACACTGGAGTGTTTCAGAAATATTAGAGTCTATGGATGACAAGGTTATACTTACAGAGATTTTCCTCTAATATTTGTAGGCAGATTGACTTAACCTGTTTTTTTTTTTTTAATGGGATGGAGATTTTTAGAAAGAAGAATATCTACCAATTAAAATTTATTTTGTGAACTTTTGCTTTAAATGTAGGTCAAATCTTCCATTTATGCTACTATTAATGAATCATATTGGTGTCGTAGTTAATAGTCTATAAATTGCTTTCCCATTCATAAATTTCATCATCCATGTAGGAAAAAAACTTAAGGGTTTTAGTTAACAGCATGTAAAAAGTGAACCAACAAGTGCTTAGCTACCAAGAAACGTAATGCAATTTCAGACTGCATTAATAGAAGTAAAGTGTCTGAACAAAGGAGGTGATAGTTTTACTGCAGTCTGTGCCAGTTAGAAAACATCTGGGGCATTGTGTTCAGCTCTGGGCTTCATCAAGTCTTAAGAGGGACATTGATTGACACAACTGGAGCTTGTCCAAAGGAGAGCAACCCAGAGGATGTGAGATCTGAGGAGGCCAAATCATGTGAGGAACAGCTGAAAGGGCTGAAGATATTTGGTCTGAAAAAAAAAAAAACTTAATTGAAAAAAATAGTAACAGCCTTTAAATGTTAATGGCTATCATAACCTTTCCATATATCTACTTAGAATGCAGAACAGTGACTAAGAGCTGAAAGTTACATATTTCAGTTCAATATTTTTTTTAAAAGCCCTAACCCTCAAAAAGTTGTTTTCAGATGACATAATGGTTTACCTGTCACTGGAAGTGATAACTCAAAATCTACATGATCTTTTGTCAGGAATATCGGCTCCACCATCTATTAGTTATGTGACTTTGGACAAGTTCATCTCTAAGCCTCTGTTTTGTTTTTGAAAATAGATTTTTTAGGACTGCTGTGAGGATTACATGAAATGATGCAAGTTAGGCCATCAACACAGTATCTGCTCAGAGTAGGTGCTCAATGAAGGGCAGCATTATTATCTAGTAGCTTGAGAACGGCATCTCTAAACCGAGAATAGGTAAGAATAATACGGGGTTTAACTTCTTAGTTCCTTATACACAACCAAAAGTTGACAGAGGTTGGTCCTCAGTATGTAATACAGTGATTGATTTTAATGATTCTCTTGTCTTAAGTTTTATTGGAAGCCTTAGCCAAGGGAAATATAATTTTTCTTCATAATCAAAAGAGGTTTATGGAATATCTCATTGACTTTATGGAATGCCATAAAGTATTAATGTTAAGCATTTGGGAAGGAGAGTTACTCAAGAAGAGGCAGCAGAGATGGAAGAGGGAAGTTACTGAGCCAAGCAAAGGCTAACTTACAGTTTGTTGATGTATCTTATACATAAGCAATAACTTGAGGCACTTAAAAGTGGAATACAGAGGACAGAAACATAACATGTAGACCAAAGGCAACATATAATTTATGACAATTTATTCCATTCAAATTGCAAACATATGTTAAGCACCATGTCAGCCTTTGAAAAATAAAAACTGGACATAGGAAATATAGAAATAACTATAGGAAAGATCTTATGGTAGCTCACAGAGAAAAAAAAATGTGACAATGAATATATATATATATGTTCATGTATAACTGAAAAATTGTGCTCTACACTGGAATTTGATACAACATTGTAAAATGATTATAAATCAATAAAAAATGTTAAAAAAAATAACTATAGGAAATGATGCCGGCCCTGACGATTTTATACAGTGTAGTCTGAGAGATAGGAATACATAGAACTCATCATAAATCCAAACAAAGAAATTTAAACCAAATGCTGTGGGAAAATAAGAGTAAGAAGCAATAAATATAAAGGAAGTATAAAGCCAGCTCAGGGAGTTGGGCAAGTTTTGCAGAAGTGAAATTGGTACTGGTCCTTTCTTTACATGGTGAAAGGAGGACAAGCATTCAAGACCTGGAGAACAGCATTAGTCAAGGTGAGGAGATAAGGAAGAGCATCAGTCTTCCAGGGAAGGCAGCTGTCTGGAGTGGCTTGAATCCAGATCATGAGGAAGGAAGGAGTGGCAGGAGATGAGCCAGGAAAGGTAAGTGTGGTCAGATGTTAAGGAATGGAAAACCATGCTGAGTAACTGAATCAAGAAAGAATTATTGGGGGAGAAGTTCCATGAGAACATATTCCCTGTTATGTATCCCACGTGGAGTCACTGACAACTTCTTCAGGCTGGAATGTAACAAAATACCTCAGAAAGGTTGGTAACCTAATGTTGAGACAATTGGTCAAGGACTCAGACTGAGGAATTGAGAGAGATATCACTTGGAGCTCCGTAGAGGTTCTTGAATGAGAAGTGGAATGATGAAAATTATGTTTAAGGAAGGTCAGACACACAATCATAAAGATCACAGAAGGGGGAGACTAGAGGCAGGGAATTGTGCTATGAAACAATGGAAGGAGCTAGGAAAATAGAGCAGGATTGATAAAGAAATATATAGGGAAGGAGAAGAGTAAAAATTACTTACAAATCTATGTCTCCAAAGTTGGTGATGTGTTGCAGCCAAGAGAGTCTATGGCTCATTTCGGGCCTTTTGGTTCCTTTTGGGTTCCAGTAGTCAACTGCTGTCCTGCATTTAAAAAAATAGTAAAAATAAAGATAACAAATCAAACAAGCAAACACACAATCTTTTTGAAAGTCTGCTTGTTTATTCCCCAATTTTAGTTGTATCCAATCACAAGAACCTCTTAACCAGAAATGTAATTCCTACAATAAGGAAGGGAGTTTCTATATAATGAAATGAAAAAAGGATGCCTCATAATTATTAATTTTCACCAATTATATTTATAAGGAATAGTCAGCAAATAGACTTTTACTCTTTGAAGTTTTGAAGTTTTGTGAGCAATTCTACAGTGTAATTTCTGCTACTCACAGACTGGAGCATCCTAAACCTGTCTGTGAAGCAAGCTTTCTCATGTGTGTGCATGACAATTCTAGGCCACATCTAAACTCAATCCTATGAATTAAGGTGCAATTTCCTCTCAGTTTATTATCTTAAACTGAAAACATCAAAAGTCATGGTATTTTAATATCTTTTAACTCAGCTTTCTAAGTATTTGTCATTGAAAATTTTCATGGATATATTCAAAGATCTTGTTTGCATGGATACTTTGACTTCAGTAGCAAAAGGAGGGCAATCTAAATGTCCCATAAAATTGAATTAATTAAATTATGACAAGGCTATATGATATACAATGAAATATTCTACCGCCTAATAAAAATGTTACATCAATAGACTACTTAATGCTGTAATGTTCATAATATATTGTTAAGTGGAAAAACAGGTCACAAAATAGCCTGTACTATTTAATCGTATTTTTGTAAAAATTAATGCATATTCATAGAAAAAGAATGGTGTCAATTTTTATATTCTTCTTTGGCCTTTCAGTATTTTCTAGAATAAATATGTAGAAAATAATACTTTTTAAATAAAGAAAGTACTTGAAAGCTATTGCTTTAATGACATGTCAGTAGACTTATTTCAAGCTTAAAAACATCAATGTATTTGTCAAACTCAATTTGTGGCTAAGGCATTTTTCAAAACAACTTCTTTAATTCTTCACTTGTGTGAAATTCATTGCAACAGTGAGAATGGTATAATCTGAGTCCCCGAAAGAAAAAAGATGAGTAGTTTAATTGTAGTCAAGAAATGATTTTTTTGTTGTTGTTCCTGTAACTATGTAGTCAGAATGATTCTTTGGGTCTTTTGGTTCAATCTGACAGTCTCAGCTCTACATTTGTTGGTTGTGTATGTGTGGACCACATGGAGTGAGTTTGGAAGAAGTCAAGGGTGTAAAAGTGATGAAAGGGGACTTTCTGCTTGGATAGTTGTCCTTTGAATGCTAGTACAACTGTGACAAGCAGGGAAATACCTTTGAAAGGAAAAATCAGGAAGCTACTTGGGAGAGAAAGAGAAAGATAGAGGAATCTCTGTTGTTAGAAGGAAAGCTTTATAACAGCATGTTTTCATGCTAAAGATGAAAAAAATGGCCATCCAAAGAGCTGAACTGAGATTATGAAACGACTGACATGTGACTTTCAGAGTGTCCTAGGCAATATGATGATCAGATGAGGGATAGCTAGTGTGTGCAAAATGCTCAGCAGAACCTGAACTGGTCACCCTCCCCTTGGCCATGTGACTCTGATACAAAGCATGAGACCTGTCTTTTGGAAGTGAGGGAGGAGGTAGGGAAAGAAAGAGAAAGGCAAATCTTGAGAGAGAGGTGTGCACAAACAATGGCATAAGAAAGAAGCTCAGAAACATGTAGTTTGATATAGTGTGAAAATCAAACTAAAGCCCTTAATGAAAACGGTTGTGGTTTCTCCGTCAGTCAACCCAATGAAAGATAAAATAATGCAGATGAAAGGGAAGAATGTGATGGCAATCTTAATGATCATAGAAGCTACTTTTAGAGAGAGATGCTGCAACCAGAGAACGTTTGCCCACATTATTTCCTCTATTTCTTCTTCCTTATTATTGTATATCAACACTCAACTATGCTTGGTCCCATCTCAAGGCCATTTAGTCTAAAAAGCTTTATTTGATCCTTTCCACTGTTACAAATAGTTTATCTCAACTCTGAACTACCTCATTTCTACTCCTCTCCAGGCTCTTTCCATTCAATTTAACTAGAATTTCTAATCACATACTGTGTATGAGATATTCCACCAGAAGCTAGAAATACATCTCCACATACACACAAATATATTCCATGTCCTCAAGAACTTAATAATATAAATGGGAAATAATGATGCTATATAATAATTCACTGTGAGTCAGTGTGAAAAATTCAAGAAGAGAAACATACTAAATACACCAGTGTCTCAAAGGAGTGATCAGACCCCATCTCAGTTAATGGCCCCCCTATTCACCCAGTTGCGTGAGCCCAAAACCGTGATGGTTATGTTGGAGTCCTTTTATCCCTATAGGCTCCACATCCAGTTTGTCAGCAAGCTTGTAAACTGTCCTTCCAGAACATAGCCTGGATCCACTCACTTTTCTCCTTTTCTACTACTGCTACCATTTCTTGCCCTATCAGTCTCCTTATGAATCTTTCTGCTTCCGGTCTTGCCCTCCTGCAATCCATTCTCCAAAAAGAAGTCAGGCAGGTCTTTCTGAAGTGTTAATTCAATCATATCTCTCTATTGCTCATAACTTACTGAAGAGGTTTCTAGATCCACATAAAATCAAAACTTCTTCCCATGGCCCACAAGTCTTGATCCAACCTCTGATCCCCTCACCAGCTTTATTTCCTACCTCTTTCATCCTCTCCATAAGTTTCTACCCACACTACTCCCATTTCTGTTCTCAGGGAGAACAAAGTTCTAATTTTGGCATCTTCACACTTTCTGTTCCTCCTGCCTGGAAACCTCTTCCCTGAGAGCCCCTCATGGCTCTTCTCATTATTAATTACTAGCAATGAAGACTTATCCGTGCCTTGGGTGTCTTCAACATCACTTTCTTGACCATCCTACTTTAAATAGATAACTACTGTAGCCACTCCTTCTCCTCCTACTCTCCATTTTATTCCTGTGTCTGTGTCTTTTACACAAATTTTGAAATCCAAAATTATCTTTATCTACTTATTTGTTGGCCCGTCTCCCCCACTACGAAGCAAGAAACTATTTATTTCAGTCCCACCTATCAGCAAAGCTCAGCTCAGTCCCTGGCCTCTTGTAGGTGCACAGTAAATATTTTTGAATAATATTAATCCCAGTTATCACCTATGTAATACTGACTGTGTACCAGGCACTGTTCTAGCACTTTATGTATATTGACTTAGTTAATCTTTACAACAATTCTATAAGATACTGTTATCAGCCTTATTTTACAGGTAGGAAACAGAGATACCAAGAGGCTAAGTAACCTGTCCAAAGTTACATAACTCTTAAGTGTCAGAACTAGGATGCCAACACTGAGTCTAACTCTAGAGTGTCTGTTCCTAATCTCTACACAGTACTGCTTCTGCAGTTGAACTCAGTGTTGAACTCTGCTTATGTGGAAAGGATAATTGCTCAGAGGAGAAAATGCTGCAGTGAAGTTTTGAAAGACAACTAAGAATTTGCTAGGGAATAAATGAACGAGAGGCATTCTAAGTTGAGGGAAGAGTGCATTAAAACATTTGCATTTTGTAATAATCATTTCTATATATCTTTCTTTTCATATCTGCATATACCTTAAATTTCAAATAATATTTATTATGTATCTGTGTGCCCTGAATGGTGCACATATGTATTAGTTTTTAACATCTTTTTCTGGTAAGGCCTTTGGACAAGAATCTAGAAGAACTGTGTTCTAACCCCCATTCTAAGAATTTCAAATTTCTATGTCCTCTTAATTTGGGGTGTACTTCATCCTCCAGAGGATTAGCAGATAATCCTCCATCCTGGGATGCTGGGAGCTCTCAAGGAGATTATAGATGTAAAAGATGAGTAAAGACTGTAAAGGCACAAGAGAAAAATCCTGTTCCTTCCCTCATGCAGCTTAGTTTAGTTTAATAATTACAATAGTTTCCCCACACCTTAAAGTCCAGATCTGTCAATTGTAAATTTCCTTTCTTGACTCAGTTAACTTAGTAAAGCTGTTTAGCTCAGCTTTCTTTTCATGAGATCCAATTCCTTACTAATCCTAATACCTGCCCTAGTATATTGTTAAGATTTTGATTGGGATTGCATTACTCTGTGGATCAATTTGGGACAAATAACATCTTCATATGAAGTTTTTCAGCCCATGAATATGCTATATTTCTCCATTAATTTAGGTCTTTTAAAAATTTTCCCAATAGTTTTCTTTGTAGAGATCTTTCCTAAGCATTTAATGATTTCTTATATTCTTATACATGATATGATTTTTTAAATTTCATTTTTAATTGTTTTTTACTGTTTATAGAAATATGATAGATTTTTATATATTGACCTTGTATCTGTCATTTTTCTAAGAATTACCTGTTAATTCCAATTGTTTATCTGTAGATTATTTTATATTTTCTACATATACAATTATGTAATCTGCAAAAAATGATCATTTTATTTTTTCCTTTCTAAACATTATGCATATTATTTTTCTTCCGTTATTGCATTCCCTAAGACCTTACCCTACTATAATGTTGAACAGTAGTAATAGAAGACACCCATATCTCATTCCAAATTTCAGAGGGAAAGTTTTCAAGATTTTACCATTAATTATCATACTTGCTGTAAGTTTTTTGTAGATACCCTTTATTTGCTTAAGAAAGTTCCCTCCTATTTTTGACTTGCTATGAGTTTTTAACATAGATGATACTGAATTTCATCACATGCTATTTCTGAACCTGTTGAAATGATCATATGATTTTCTCTAGTTATTTCATTAATGTGGTGACTTAAAATAAATGATTTTCAACTGTTAAACCAACCTTCTTGCATTGCTGGAATAAACCCAATTTGGTCATGGTGTATTATCCTTTTTAAACATTGCTGGATTTGGTCTGCTAGTACTTTTTTCAAGCTCTTTCCATCTATGTTCCTAAGAAAGAAAGAGAGAAACAGAAGAAAAGAGGGAGGGAAGGAGGAAGGGAGGAAAAGTGCCCTGTAATTTAATTTTTTATAATATTCTTACTAAGTTTTAGTATCAAGGTTATGCTAGCTTCATGAAATGATTTAGAAGGTTTTTCCTCTTTTTCTTTTCTCTTGAGAAGTTTGTATAATTTGGGATTTATTTCTTCCTTAAAACTTGGGTAGACACCATCAGGTGTCTATAGGCCTATAGCTTTAAACTATAGATTCCATTTCTTTCATAAATATAGATAAGTCAGATTTTCTATTTCCTCTTGGTCAGCTGTATTTTTACAGGACTCTGTACACTTCATCTAAATTTGTATGTTTATTGATATAAAAATATTTATAATATCTTTTAATTGTCATTTTTTAACTGTGAGATCTCCAGTCTTGTCTGATATTATTTGTACCTTTCCTCTCTTTTTTTCTTTGATCAATATACTTCCTATAGATGTGTTTTTTTTTCTTTTCCAGTTTCTTGAGGTATATGCTTAAATCTTATATTTTTAACATTTATTTTTCTTTAATATATGTACTTTGGCTCTAAATTTCCATCAAGCATCCATAACTGCATTCCATAAATTTTGATATATCATATTTTCATTATCATTCAATTCAAATATTCTCTAATATCCAGAATGACATTTTTCTTTAACCCCCTTGCATATTTAAAAATTTATTGTTTAATTCCTAATCTTTGTGGGTTTTAGCATTGTTGTTGTTATTGATATTTAATATATTTCCACTATGGCCAGAGAAAATGCTCTGAATAATTTTAATCTTTTGAAATTTTTTGTGACTTGTTTTATAGCTGAGTATATGTCAGTTTGGATAAATGTTCCATGTACACTAAAAAGAAAGCAGTTTGGGGTGAAGTTCCCAGTTTGTTACTTAAATCATCTGTATTCATACCACTTTTTTGTCTACTTGTTTCATCAGTTATTGAGAGAAGAGTTTTAAAATATTTCAACATGATTGTGGATTTGTCTCTGTTTTCTTTTAATCCTGTCCATTTCTGCTTTATATTTTTGAACCTGTGTCATTAGGTGCCTACAAAGTCAGAATTTTTCCTCTTTCTGGTGAACTGAAACTTTCATCATTATGAAAAGTATAAGTCTGCTGATGTATTACTTTTCCCATTTTGTTCGTATGAGAATGACTTCATTTTTGAAAGACATCCTTACTGAGTATAGAATTCTAGGTTGACAGTTATATTCTTTCAATACCTTGAAAACTTTTGACTTACATTGTTTCTTTTGAGGAAATAACTATATTATTCTTACTTGTTTGAAAATAATGTTTCTTTTTTCTCTCTGTGCTTTCAGATTTTTCTCATTGACTTTGTTTTCCAGTTGTTTCACTATTATGTGCTTAGCAATGTTTGTCTTTGTAGGGTTTACCATCCTTCTTTAAAATGTGGCTTGGGAAGTTCTCAGCCATTATCTCTTCACATATTGCCTCTTATCCATTCTCTTTCTACTCTGTTGTCTACAAATATATTTGATATGCCTTTTATACTTTTTTCTGTATTTTCATTTCTTTATCTCTCCATGCTTGTCATGTTTGTTCTGGAACCATATCCCACTTCATAAATTCTTTCTTAAACTGTATCTAGTTGGCTGTTAAACCCAGTTATTATATTTTTCATTTCTAGAATTTAACTTTAATCTTTTTTTATAGTTTTCAATTCCCTGTTGAAATTTTCTTGCAGTTTAATTCCTTGGACATATGGAACATAGTAATTTTTAAGCCTATGTTTGATAACTCCATATCTGTATCTCCTGCATATTTGTTTTTAGTATCTGCTTTTTCTTTTTTTTTTTTTTTTTTTTTTTGCTTCATTTTATGATTTTAAAGATATTTTGATGCTTTGGATCATGGTATTTTTCTTTAGAGTGAATTTACATTGGTGTCTGGTAAAAAGCAAAGCTAGGACCCTACCAATCTCAGATCATCTTAATCCAATTAGGAAATGAATTTATCCAAATCTGGGCTTTAATTCTGGTAAGGGATGGCAAACCTAGGCTATCCATGAACTTGGGGGGTGGGATGCTCATGAACCTTCAGGGAATCTTCCCATGAGGGGTGTTACTGAACTTTCTGAGAGGCTGGCCAGGGTGCCAGGGAGCTCAGCAGGAACCTGATCACTGGGGCAGCCGCTGCATTTGCTGGGAGTCACCTTCATGTCAGGGGAAGGGGTGTCTGAAGTTCACTAGTTGTGAGCCCCAGTGGGTGTGCAAGAGTTCCCACTGAGCAGCATGACAGCAAGAAGAAGGGCACACTCAAACTAAGAAGAAAAGAGGCTTAAAACTGCTCATCCCCACACTGTATTATCAAAGATCTGAAAACAAACTTTCAACAATAGATGAATAGAAAAATAAAATATGATATATTTATAAAACAGTTCAGTAGAGTTGAAATAATTTGGTCCTACATGTAACAACATAGACATATCTCAAAATATAACTTTTAGTAAAAATTTATAGACATATAATTTATAGTAACTTTTTTTAATGATTCAAACTTTTTATTTTTTCCCTTTTTTCAGTTTTATTGCATAGAATTATTGCAGTTTGCACATATACATTATATTGCATGTAAATACATATATACAGTATACTGCACTTTTTTTTAGTTTTCATATATGTACTAATTATTGTTTCTAAGAACAGATTAGATGTCTAGCTTTTTAAACTTACATGGTTATCAAAGGAATAAAGCCAACTACAAAATAAGAATCAACAGAATGCGGTAATCCAATCATAAAGGACAGTCAAATGTGCTTACCCATGAATAATAACTTTTAAAATATACAGAACCATGCAAATGTACTTAGTGATGTATATGTAGGGATGGCTGTACTCTGAGGGTTTCCCAACCTGTGCTCTGGAGGATTCTAATAGTATTCTGTGAGGAAAAAAATCTTCATGCTTAAATAAGTTTAATCTTGACTGGTTCCAATATATGCTGGCATATTCTGAAGGACCGGGGAACATTTAAAACAATTTATTTAACCCAAACTTTCCTGACCCCAGATTTTTTCTAAATGATACTCATTAATATCTCACTGGACACTACTCCATACAGCACAGATTAGATAAGTATTGATTTGCTAAAATAAACCATAGTTATGCATAATTCAATCTGTAAATTTGTGAGAAAGAATTATGCTATTAAAGAAATCATCCCCTTGTTTGAGTTTGATTTCTCAAACAATAAACAGTTCTCCCAGTGTTTGATTTTACACCTTATCAACCCATTTGTGATACCCTAGTTCAAGGCTTTATTTTCAACTGAAACATCATTTGTAGAAGAAAATATTACAAAAGAAAAGTGGTATGACCTATATGTCCATTCCAATCCCACCAATTTTCCTGATTCTACACAAGCTCAATCAGTTGTAACACCCTTTAATTATCCACTAAAATAGTCGTTTTCCAGTTCAAAGCATTCAAAACCTACAAAAGCTTATGTTTGGGGCAGTGATTGACAGTACTCTTTTGGGGGTGGGAACACAGAAATGCAGCTAATTCTTCACTAATTCTTCTTATGGATGTTCTCATAATTGAAAAGCATGAACTTAGATTTTGTAAATATCACTTGCCTAGTCAGGATGTTTGATTCTTAAGTGAATTAAGGAATTCATAAAAGCAATATAAATGAAAATATACCATCAGGTCATTGGCTGGTACCATTTGGTATAATTTGCTGACCTAAATGTTTGTCAGTTTTTCTATAAACACATAAATTCCACTGGAATATTAATTTGTAAAATTGTAAGAAAGGCTTGCCAGGGGTAACTTAGTCAAGAGTTGAAAATTGGCACTACATTTAAGTGTTGAGAAAGGATTATTTATTCTCCTTTAAAGTTCTTTCATATATGGCATTGACTCTTTTCTGGTATCACAAAAATGTCCAGACATTCATTTATTCAACAAAGTTTTCTTTTTTAACCTGCCAGGCACTAACCAGCTTTAAGCTAATGTTGGCCAACTCAACTCGTCTATAAAAATGACTAATGAGACCATAGAAAAAGCTGTATGATCTTGGAATGGTGTTATCCCTTCATTCAATGAATTATTTTTGAGCACCTACTATGTGACAGACATTTTTCCAGACACAGAAGATTATGACAGAGGTGAACAAAAAAGATAAAATCTTTGAGCAGTCTAGTGATTAGGGAGATATTAATCAAGTAGTCATGATAAAAGATGATGATTATGACTATAGGGGCAATACACGTTGATCTTTGAGAAGTTAACTAACCCTTGTTCATTTATTTAACAAATAATATTTTTACTGCCTAATATGTGCTAGGCATTGTTCTAGGAACTGGAGGTACAGTAAGAAACAAACCAAAGTATCTGTCCTCATGGAGCAGCTGTTCTCACAGAGGTCAAATCTGCCACACTGGTCTTTATTGGCACCACGCACCAAATCAGTATTTTCCAAAGGGTGGAGCTCATACCAGTAGTGAAATTTAAAATTTTGTAGGTGGTGCACGGACTAGTACAATAATAGTTATACATTTATATTTTTATTATATTTTATTCATGGTTCATGATACAAGCTTTCTATTTGTAATAGTATAGACAGTACTCTCCTCCTCACTGAATTTATTTAATTTTAAAAAGCTACAATGAGTCAAAGAAAAGTATTTAGTAAATAAATATAGATTGTATGTAGACTTAGAAAAAATGTTATAGTGATGCATGTATTACCAAAAAACAAAAAACAAAAAAAACCAAAACCCCAAAAAAGGGGAAACACGGCTTTCAACTAAAATAAGATGTTGTCCAGATGTCAGCAGTGTCATCCCATTGTCCAAAATAGTCAGGTTAAACTTTTTATTATTTTAAAGTTTTATAGTTATATGACATAAACTCAGTGGGATGGAGGGAGAGGGTAGAGAAAACAGATTTAAAACATTCTTTATTCCACTCTTCTGTAAACTCTCTGAAAATAGGGAAAGTCTTATCTTATTCACCGTTCTCAACATAGTGTCTTGCACTGAGTAGGTGCTAAATAAATGCTAGATGAAGGAATGAAAGAATCGGTTAATGAAATGGGAAATGCTCTGTTGTGCATTCGAACTACAGTGAATGAGTGCTCTGGCCTGACTGGATGTAATTAGCCATAGGGCATGAGAAGGAACAGTCTCTCTGAGCCAGTCTACAAGAACAATTTAGGACTCTGCCTTGAAGATTTGAGATCTGCCTTTCTAATAGAAGGAACATAAAAGAGATTAACCTTTCTGCTATGTAACTACAGACCAATTGGTCCAGCTTGCCTTGTATCACTGCCATAGAAGAGAGATAATGAAAAACCCTCACCAAGTTATATGTATTTTTTAGAGGACTGATTAAATTAAGAGCCTATTAAATAATCTTTTGCTACCACCAGGGACTCTGTACTATGCTAACAATCCAAAGAGAAGCCATAAAAAACTGCAAATTATAGAGAGAGTTCACTGTGAACATACGAAAACTAAAAAGAGGAGTAGGGAAAAGCAACCTTTGAAAAGTGACATCTGGACAATTTTGTGTAGGAAAAAAATTTTTAAATGCTAAACATGGTTACTATCCATATTTTCTGCAGCTTAAAAATAAAATTTTGTATCTCTTATTTCAAAATGTTAATTCCTGCCATTTCTAGCTACTTAGGAAGCCGTCTTTCTATTTTGACAGTTTCAAGAATTAAAAGATCATTAAATTTTTTGCTAATAGAAAATCTTAAGAAATAACTCAGTTTCCAAGAACTAAGGATTCAATTATGATGACTAGCCCATATTTTTATTTTTTGCTATGACAGTTTAAAGAATGATTCTGTAACAGACAATGTCTTACAAGCCAGTTCAACCAGGAATTTCTTTCCTTTCCAAACTGTGATTGTCTCACAGTTACCAACACACAGATGAAGTTAATATCCTGGCCCTGTTGATGTCATTTTTGAGCTTTCTTGTCAACTATCATGAGAAATTTTGTCATTAGGCAAGTTGGTAGTTGCCCACTGCCAAGTCCTCTTGCCTCATTAGACCAATTTCATAAGCATTTCTGAATCTATTTGGTAGAAATAGGATCCAGACATCCCTGTCTGAAATTAAATTCTCCCAGCAGTTACATCTCAAACAGCGGTCATCCCTTTGCTTTCTCTTTTTCTTGGCTATGCTGTGAGTTAAGTAGGATAGGATGAAGATGGCTTGGCTTTTAAACTTGCCATTCTCCAAGGGACACACACATATGGTCTCCTCAGTTTGAACAATTGCTGGGAGCAGGATTCAGTCCCTGATCCTAAGTTCACTATAAATAGCTTGACAAGGGGGGAAAATGACTTTCTTCCTCTTTGATATACACTGTGTCTAGCTAGATCCACTTACAAGTAGTTGCTATGTCAGTGCTTTGACTGCCCTTGCAAATCAATCAGAGGATCTATCATTGCTCTGTAACAAAACAAATGATTTCTTAGTGTTGACTGACTGACGCTTCCATGATAAAAGGCAAGATACAAGCTTGCGTTTTGTAAGTCAAAACTAAGCTAAACGCAACACACACAGAGCATGCTTTCTTTCCAGGGACTAAATAACAAGCATCATTTATTCATTTATTTATTTGCATATTTACACTCCCATTTTTGTTTGAGGGCATGTCAAGTAAGAGATTAGAAGGCAATTTTCACACAAAAGCCCCAAAGAAACATGATGTTATTCCGTGGAAGTTATTTGATTGTTCTTCATAGTCTTTTCCTTTCAATTGGCATTTAGAGAACTAGCCACACAAGCTGCTCCGTACCTTCCGCTTGATACTATTTCTTCCTGTTCTCCTTATCTGTACCTGCGAGGATGCACAGCTTTCTCTTTTTTCTTTCTTGTGGGTTTGTGCAGTTTCTTGATGTTTGTGACAGGCCACGATAGGGGAAGCTTTTATCACCGTGGGGTTTGGAGGCCTCAGTAAATTGAAAATTGCAAATGAAATCCACTGGGCTTGAATTCATCAGCTATTATGTCAGATGACCTTTGGCAGCTGCTGATAAAAATGAGAGAATGTTAGCTCTGATCCAATTTTCAGCACTAACCATTCCTTTTCAAATCCATTCACAGTCAGGCAGCAGACACATGGGAAGTGAAAATGATAGGGTTTCAAGAGAACGGCATTGTGTTGCAGATTAAGATTTTCTCCCCCTATTTCTAGAGGTCGGCCCCCAGGCCTCTGTCTGGTATCTACCTATTGTCCAATCAGTTTCAATATCTGCTTCAGAGGACATGTTAGCCATCCTTACAGATAAGTGCTTACAGGAGAGAATGTTGGACTTAATAGTTTTGCTTAGGAGGCTTCAAGGGTCGCAGTGTAGCAATATTGACTGGCACATGTTAGTTTAATCTGACATTCTAAGGAATGTGACACTAGATTCTTTCAGAGTTGTTGGTATCTAGGAGATTTTTTGTTACCAGCTCTGGTTTTATAAAATTTATTTTTGTACAACTATTTATATTCATGAGTGAGAGATATTCTAAAATGTCCGTCATAGCCAAGCAAGGCGGCCTGTGCTTGTCCAAACAGTGCACGGGTGCCACAGTCAGGAAACCGGGACACAGACGATTTGTGTGTGTTCTGTTCTTGCAATCTAGGTGAAGGTAAATGTCATCAGCAGTATTTCAGGAGCTAGATTATCCTGAAATAAATGAGCTCCTACAGACTGGTGGGTTCCCCAGTAAATGTAATAGGTTTTTATTATAGAGAAGAAAAAAATAGGTGTGATTTCTTCCGTGGAGGTAGCATGAACCAGCAAAATAACACTATGGATGGGTGTGTCATCAGTAGGATTTCCCTCCCTATGAAATGCAGGAACCTTCTGAAAATTAAAAAAAAAAAAACAAAACCTGAAGTTAACCACCTTTCCCCTTACTTGACTGTTCAGAAAAGAAAAATAAATCTCTCCTTCAGGTCTTTGAAAATGCTGAGTTCATTGAGGGAATAGTCCCAAATAAATGTGCAGTCCAGAAGCATCAAATAATCAAAATCTATTTATCATAATAAGTGTTTTCAAAAAAAGTCATATAAACTGAAAAATATTAAATCTGTATTTATCTAGGTGTTCCTGGTATGCAGATTTACTTTCATGTTTGCCCCTGACACTCTACTAGTTAACATTACATGAAATCAGGTGTTTATATGCAAAAATACTTTCCATGGCATAGCAGTTGCTTTCTTTGTGCATAGCATTATGGAACTACAAAGCACTCAGTGACTCCTCCAAATGTCAGTCTTCGGGTGGGAAGAATATGGTTCTGTAAGCTTCCCTCATAAGAAAAACAAAGTGCATTTTATACTTAACGGATGTATAGTGTGCATATAGTATATCTTACTTTTAAAAAGTAATTATTTAAAGTTAATATCTCACTGTTTTCTCCCCTATCTTTTTTCTAGTACTTTTAAACCCTTTTAAGAGTGGACAGTGATCTGTCTTCCACTGAGCATATATTAAAAAACGCCTAATGATGGTGTCCAAAAAAATCCAAAAATGCACAATAAAAATCGATTATTATTGAATAATATTTTAAAGGACTCAAAGTCAAGTTGTAAGCAATGATTGAATCTGAAATTAACAGAATGGGGTGGGTAGAGCACATGCTTAGCATGTAGGAGGTCCTGGGTTCAATCCCTAGTACCTCCATTTTTTAAAAAAATTAAGAGGGACCACACAGCCAAAAAGTTCAGTATTCCATATATTTGGGGCAGCCTTTGATTTCCCCAGATGATTGATTTTCCAGACTTTTTTAAACCAGTGATGGCACACATTTTAGACTCTCATAGATTTAGAAAGCCTCAATACATGGTTTTCTATCCCTACACACCTCTGTCCATTTGGACCCCAGACAAATGCTAACCTGACTGACTCTATAAAACCACCACTATGACTTGGGGTGGTTTAGCCAAATCACCTTTCTGACAGAGCCGACAACAGCTTTAACAAAAGGTTGGAGTCTGCACCTTCACAAATTTGTCAATGACTGCCGTCACATATTGCTCAATTCATCCATATTCATATAGCAGGACTTGTTTCTCTGAGTTACAGTTTCCTCCAACGTCTGCCTGCCTTTAGGTTTTGCAATGGATATTGCCACGACTTCTAAAGAAGCAAATGATTTAATAATGAACAAGTTCTTGGGGGACTGCCGCTGTGACAGGGCCATGGCATTCAGCTTGGCCCCAGTCAGCTAACAGGTCCCTGCCAGAAGAAATAGCAGCACCCACGCTTGGCTGTGCCCTAGGGCCTGGCTTTCAGCCACTGTAATCTGCATGCTCGTATAGATGGAGCAATTAGATAGGCCTATTAGGTTTTATGTCTTCATTATTGATTTATAGTATGAACTCAGCATGACTATTGAACCAGACCTGCCAGTGAAACAATTGAGTCATTGATCTTTACATAGGCGTATATTTCCAATTTATATTTGGGGAGGAAATACATGGATATACCATTATTTCTGGTATTTTGTCCAAGGGCTTGAACAGAAATTTGGGTTATTCATTGTTTCCACTTCCCGACCTTTCATCACCATTCTTTCTATAGAAACACTAATTAATAGAACTTTCTGTTGTTATGGAAGTGTTCTACTCTATTCTGTTCGATGTGGTAGCCCCTAGCCATATGTGGCTAGTAAGCATTTGAAATGTGACTAGTGTGACTTGAGGAGCTGTATTTTTATTTTTATTTAATTTGAATTTGAACTTAAATAGCCACAAGTAGAAAGTGGCTGCCATATTGAACAGTGCAGCAGCTTTATGGCATACCAAACTTTTCCTCCCTCCATCAATAGCTTGTGTCAAAATTCTACCTGTTTTTCAAGACCTCTTTGAAAATCTGTTTGAACATAATTTTTGGTATCTATAGAGTAACAAACAGAATAACAAACTTAAAGTGTGTGCATGAAAGTCAGCAGCCCCAAATATGCCTCGTTCCTGACAACAGGTCCTCCTCACTCCCATGTTCAGAGTTAATTAGTCATGACCACACTTGAAGAAATCCAGGGAAAGGAACAATAAAGATTTCAGCCTTCTGACACCTAATTATACAGAAAAGCCCTTTGGGCCATTTTTCCTTTGTGAGAAATCTGGACATGAGGAACAGGAAGAGCAGAAGAGAAAGGAAGGGACAGGAGATTGAAGGGGAAAGTAGGGGAATCCCCCAGAGCTCACTATGGAAAAAACAAAAAACAAAAAACAGTGAATTCAACCAAGAAGAACCATCCCAGCAGCTCCCTTCGCCCTCTGCCCCCTTCCATTCACCTCAGCTGGGCACTGTCAGTTCACAAAATGCTGGGCACTGAATGGATTCCTAGAGTAAAACTTTTTAAAAGAATAATAAAATACCTCATATCAGAACACTTTGAAATTTTTTCTCATTCCCAGAAATATATACATGGAATATGTTGGTGTGGGAAGGGGGCTTCATGAGGTTAAACTGTTCTACCCAGTGTTCCTTTAGAGACTTTATACCTATTCATTGTCTGTGAATAAATTACTTTAATAGGATCTTATGTCCCTGCACTTAAGTTTGTTAGTCTAGAAATACCCAAAATTATGTTCAAACAGATTTACAGCATTGATCCAACTTTACTAATCAGTATCTTCCACCAACATATTGTACTAATTTCCTTTTTATGAAAACAATCATTCAGATGAATAAGAGCCAGTGGCATTAAGGGGTTCAGTTTAGGTAGAGACCTTAAAGAAATAAAACCTAAATATAAATACTTACCGTACTTCACATTTCTTATGAGAACATCATCCTGAGGATATACAAATTTTTAAGTGAAGTATAGAGAGAAGTTTTCAGAGTCACAGGAAATTGTTTTAGTCCATCTGGCCAATGACTATTAAGTATTATTCAAGTCCAAAGCTAACACTGGCCATCCCTTTTGATGGTGAACAATAATAATGTCATAGCTTCTATTCCTTAAGGGTTTACCGCGTGCAAATGTAGGAGAAGGTAAATAACTCTAGCTGCTGCAGTCAGGAAACCCCCAAGTACCAGTTCTTAATAAAAGACATCTGATAGATATCAGCAGACTCTGACATGGGTCAGGTAGCTCTTCTCTGTGGCTTTCCTCTAAGTGATAATTCAGGAAAACACTTTCCTTCCATTTAGTAACTGTGACATCTCAGAGTCTCTCGCTTCTAGCAGTGACTGTGGAATAGAGAGGACTCTTTCCTGCCCCAGCCTATAAGTGACATAACACTTCCCTTTACCTTCTGTCGGTGAGACAGTTGTATGACTTTACCTAGGTCTTGGGGAGCTGAGAAATACAGTTTAGCTCCATGCCAATGAAAATGAAATTCATGGTGAACCCATATGTTGGATCTGCCACAGCCAGACACTTTATATATATTAACTCATTTGATGCTTATAAGAACCCTGGAAGGTAGGTGTTACTAACCTCACTTTATAGGTGAGAAGCCAGAGATGCAGAAAGTGTAAATAAGCTGCCCAAGACACACAGTTAGTGAGTAGTGGAGCAAGGTTCAAACACAACCTGTCTTTAATGGATTAAAAAAATAAGATTTTATAAATAAACATACAAAAATACATATAAATGGACAAAGGATATAAAAAAGAAAAAAGGGCTAGTCACTTGGTTATGAGAAATGTTCAGGTGCAAAAATAGAGAAATGAAAGTTTAAGAGGAAAAAATTTTACCTGTGAAATTAATACCACCACCAAAAAGTTTAATGCTATACCCAATGCTGAAAAGAACACGATAGAAAATATATTGAAAGGAGAGTCACTGAAGTATTAATAGTGGTAATTTGATGATGATGAATTTATGGGTGATGTTTCTTACTGATTTACCTTTTTAAAGTATTTCATTTTATAAATATACATATGTGTATGTGTTTATACAGAGACACACAGAGACACACAGAACATAACTGCTTTGTAGGAAATTCCAGTTTGGGCTATAGCAGGATGAAAAATCTATGGTTAGCCCTCACTTCAAACAAGAACTCTGCTCATACAAGTGAACGTAATAGTTTAAAGAAATATGGAGACATACACGTTCCTGAAAACTTCCACTGTCTCAGAACAAACAATGTACTTAAGATATGACTTTGAAAAAATAAGACTGATTTGTTTCTGTGGCTTGTGGAATCTGTCATCATTTTATGAGTACTCATGAAACCCGTGTCTTATAAATTCATTTCTATAAAGAAATACTGATTTTGGCATTCATAAAGCTATCAGAACATTAGTGGGGAGAGAATATTATCATGTAATAAAAAAGAAGCTATCGTGTCACCTAATAGTAATATCAGTCATATGAAAAGCAATATAAAGACTATAAATGCAGGATGAAGTGGTTTAAAAAGACTAGATCCTGAGAAATTGGACAGAGGAATATTGGGGATAGAGGGTGTGGGTAAGGGGTCAGGGCAGGACAGAAGGATGGAATGTTGCACAATGCTTATGTTTCTGGCCATTTGGGGAAATCCATTTTCAATTCAACAGCCAATTCAAACATGACTTTTTTAGCCAAAGAGTCTTTTAACCACCTCCCTCCTCTCATTAAGACAGCTGCTCATACAAGACCCAAGACATGTATTTAAAAACAATTCTCTTATTTTCTGTATTAAAAAGAAAAAAACTTTCATGAAATTTAACTGCTAAAGACTTGCTCCTTTAAGTGAATTTTGAGAGATTCCAGTAGGAGAGTCTAAAAATAATCTGTAAATAGTAAAAAGTCTGAAATACAAAAGTGACTAAAGCCAATGTAGACCAACATAAAACTGGAAGAATATGGGGAAAGCAAAATAAAATGTAAAAAAAACATAGAAAATAGCTATCTATAACTTGGAAAAAAGGAAAATCTAATATGGATAAGGCCCACTTCACTAAATCTAAATAATGGATTTTCCTTGCTAACAAACAACATATGATTCTCAAAAATAAGCTTCCAGGTTTACATTAGTCAAAGAAACTGTTAGCAATGGTTATTTTGTAACATAGCCAGTTATTAAAGCAGCATTTTTATATTTTAATGCAACCTTTCCCAAATGTAGTTTATATAGTACCAGTTCTGAGATACAGCAATGGATACTATACAAATGAAGATCCTGTGCTGGGTGAAACAAATTATGAAAAGATTTATTTATGATTAAAGAAAAACTTAGCAGAGCCTTTAGTACTAGTACTTACTATGGTTCTGTAATGGGAAGAGGGAAATAGAATGTTCAGGGTTTCACCAGCAGACCTTTTTTTTTTTTTTTTTTTTTTGCCTTGAAACATATTGAGGGACGTGTCTTTTTCTTCCTCTCTTTTTTTTTTAAATTTCAAGAATTTAATTTTCTTTCATCAGGTCCCAATGTATGAATTCTTGGCTTTTTTTGATTTTTTCATGCCAGCTGAGACTCAACAAGAGATGATTAATTTCTATACATGTTTCTGAGACTCCCTGTCTTGAGACATGCTCTATTTTGAAAGCAATAAAACCCGGTGTGTCTGCTATTTTATTTTGATGTGCTCATTCACAGCAATCAGGCCATATTTAAAAGAGACTGGCTACACGTCATACAGCCAAAAGGTTAGGTGATGGGCTGTGGCATTAATGAAGGCTGTGGGGACCAGTGTCTTTTGGCTCACCCTCTGGAAGTACTGATTTCGAACCACTTTTCTCCACCAACAGAGGCCTTCCTTTTTAGTTGTGAGCAAGGGGGATGATGCAGCGGTTACGAGTATGGACTCTGGAGCTGGCGTTTAAACTCTGACTTTCTGTGGGCTCTTGGGCAAGTTAGTTGATCTCTCCTTACTTCAGCTAATTAATCTCTAGGGTGAGCATAGCAGTAGTACTCAGCTAAGAGAAAGTTGTGAGCATTAGATGACTTGATATATTTAAAGTACCTAGAACATTTCCTAGCATGTGGTAAATTCTTAGTGTTAGCTCTTGGCTACTAAGGCAAGTAACAGCTGCTCCAAATAAACATCCTTCTTTACTAGGACAACCCCAGATCTAGTTTGGGTTATGCTGTACAGGACATCTTTATTTTGTAGGGAGGTTTCTCCTAAGACTACAGATGATAAACATTTTTTAAAGTCTAAAATTTGTTATAAAAACCAGGGAGGTCTTTTTTTCTAGATTAAAACCGTGACCATTTGAACCTTTGTTTTTTCCTCTCAAGACCCTAATTCTCACTATGTTGCAGTGACGTAGTGATAAATGAAGTTATTTTCATCTTTGTTTTGCCATCAGGGCTCCAAAAATGACCAGATCCTTCTACTGAGGAATAGCTCTTAAATTCTGCATCCATGAATAACCAGAGAACTAAGGTCTGATTAGTGCTTCATCACTGACAATGTGTTTTCATATACGTAAGAGCACTTACGGTTCTTCTTGTATCATTTTCCTCTAGCCCAGGCTGTCTCCTTGCCCCATTCTGTAGGTTCAGCTGTGTATATATTCAGCTCCAAGCAGGAAGTGTGAATTATTTATTATTCATTTATTTAAATCCATTTCACATAAGAAGAATTTCAGACAGATAGCAAGAGATTGACTCACTATTAACATTAGTTTTGCCTCTTGGTTATTTGTTTGTTGTTGTTATTATTCTTTTTTTCCTTTTTTTTTAAATTGAAGTATAGTCAGTTTAGAATGTTGTGTCAATTTCTGGTGTACAGCATAATGCTTCAGTCATACATATACATACATACATACCTTTTCATATTCTTTTTCACTATAATTTACTGTAAGATATTGAATATATATAGTTCCCTGTGCTACACAGTATAAATTTGTTGCTTATCCTACATATAGTAGTTAGCATCTATGAATCTTGAACTCCCAGTTTATCCCTTCCCACTCCCTTCCCCCCAGTAACCATAAGTTTGTTTTCTATGTCTGTGAGTCTATTTCTGTTTTGTAAATAAGTTCATTTGTGTCTTTTTTTAGATTCCACATACAAGTGATATCATATGGTATTTTTCTTTCTCTTTCTGGCTTACTTCACTTAGAATGACTATCTCCAGGTCCATCCATGTTGCAGCAAATGGCATTATTTTATTCTTTTTATGGCTGAATAGTATTCCAT
Organism: Camelus dromedarius; assembly: GCF_036321535.1. Classification (NCBI taxonomy): domain Eukaryota; kingdom Metazoa; phylum Chordata; class Mammalia; order Artiodactyla; family Camelidae; genus Camelus; species Camelus dromedarius. The sequence continues at coordinate 49,343,230 of NC_087437.1, forward strand.
TGTATAAATATACCACAACTTCTTTATTCAGTCATCTGTTGATGGACATTTAGGTTGTTTCCATGTCTTGGCTACTCTCTGAATATATGTCCAGGAGTGGGATTGCTGGATCATATGGTAAGTCTATTTTTAGTTTTTTGAGGAATCTCCATACTGTTTTCCGTAATGACCACACCAATCTCCATTCCCATCAACAGTGTAGGAGGGTTCCCTTTTCTGTGCACCCTCTCCAGCATTTATCGTTTGTGAACTTTTGAATGATGGCCATTCTGACTGGTGTGAGGTGATACCTCATTGTAGTTTTGATTTGTATTTCTCTGATAATTAGTGATACTGAGCATTTTTTCATGTGCCTATTGGCCATTTGTATGTCTTCATTGAAGAATTGCTTGTTTAGGTCTTCTGCCCATTTTTGGATTGGGTTGTTTGGTTTTTTTCTTATTAAGTTGTATGAGCTGTTTATATATTCTGGAAATTAAGCCCTTGTCAGCTGCATCTTTGCAAATATTTTCTCCAAGTCTATAGGTTGTCTATTTGTTTTGTTTATGGTTTCCTTTGCTGTACAAAAGCTTATAATTTTAATTAGGTCCCATTTGTTTATTTTTGCTTTTATTTCTATTGGCTGGATAGACTGCCCTAGGAGAACACTGCTGAGATTTATGTCAGAAAATGTTTTGCCTATGTTCTCTTCTTGGAGGCTTGTTGTGTCTTGTCTAATGTTTAAGTCTTTAAAGCCATTTTGAGTTTATTTTTGTGTATGGTGGGAGAGAGTGTTCCAACTTCACTTATGTACATGCACTGTCCACTTTTCCCAGCACCACTTGCTCACCAATACTTTCACTATTCCTAAAAAAAAAAAATCTCCTCAGCCATTTGTGCTAATTGAGGTCTAGTCTCCCACCTTGCTCTTTTACTTTACTGCTTACTTTATTATGCAGAGCTGTTTAGTTCTTCTTAGTCTTTTCTAAACTAGGTTCTGGTATCCCATTGCCTATCAACAGACTCATTAGACTCATTCTTTTTTCTTTTTATTGAAGTATAATTGATTTACAATGCTGTGTTATTTTCAGGTATACAGCAAAGTAATTCTGTCATACACACACACACACATTATTTTTCAGATTCTTTTCCATCATAGGTTATTACAAGATATTGAATATAGTTCCTTGTGCCATTTAGCGTCCTTGTTGTTTATCTATTTTATATACAGTAGTGTAGTGTGTACCACAGATGCATTCTTGTGCCAGGTCTCACCCTTTCTTTTTCCCTCCACCAAGAGAAAAAGAATAAAATAGACATGTTTTGCCCTCCTCGTGAATTAGGCCACCTCCCTTAGAAGATAGAAAAAGCCAGTCAGTTTAATTTCTAACAGATCCCCCCACCCCCCGTCTCCCTCTCTCTTTCTCTTTCTGTCTCTCTCTCTTTCATACACACATACACATAAATTATACAATTTAACTACTTAAACACTTTATGCTACAACATAGAATATCATATATGATACCCTAATCCTATGATTCCCAAACCATGTTCAGAGGTGCCCAGAGTACCATAGTGAGCTCACAGGTGGTGCCATGGGGTATTTTATATTTATATTCTGGTATTTTACAGAGACACTGTGCAAACTACCAGCCCTAGGTGATTTGTAATTGAGGTTAGATTGTTCTGCATTTCTTTTGATTATTTCATGTCTTTGCAAAACTGAGTTTTTTGTGGTTGCTTTGATAAAAAACAGGTACTCTATTTGGGAAAGGAGGAAAAGCAGTAGCTGGCATTTATAGCAGCTTCTCCAGGAGAGTGGTGCTGGAGAGGTGTGTAGGACTCTATGTGGCCAGCCACAGAAAGAAAGAAATAAACAAAAGAAGTACTATACTAAAAGCAATACAGAAAAGGAAATAAAGGGTGGTGGTAACCAATCTGATTCGAAGGATTGAGAAGTTTTGTAGTGGCCATTAAGTACACACATCCCATTAGTAAGTAATTCTGATTATTTAAGAATAAAATGAAAATATTTTCTCTTTCAATTTATATGAATGATTTTTTTTCAAAGGCCACTAAACTGTTAAGACAAATACTTATTAAGTCCACTGGACCTTACTACTTAATACATGAAACTATTAAGTCTTTTTTGGCCCTGGGGCACTGTGAAAAAATACCAGTAAAGTTTAAAGAACTCTACCGTACTCTTTTATACACACACACACACACACACACACGTACATACATACATACATACCGAAAAACCCATATTTAACATTAGGAAGAGTTACTAGAATAATTAATACAAATATCCAAGAAAATCATTACTATAAAAGCCTTAATTAATGATAACATTATTGTAATTAATTTTATCTCCCTTTAAATGTAAATACCTGAAAAACTTTAAAGGTATAAAAATGTTTCTTTTTTTTCTCTTTCTTCAATTATTTTGTTATGATTGAACAATAACTAATTTACAATATTATATTAATTTCAGGGGTATTATATAATGATTGGATAGTTTATACATTACAAAATGTTCACCATGATAAATCTAGTTACCATCTGTCGCCATACAAAGTATTTACAATATGATTGATTATATTCCCTATGCTGTCCATTATATCTCCATAACTTATTTATTTTATAATGGGAAGTTTATACCTACTAATCTTCCTCACCTATTTCACTCATCCCTCCACCTTCCTCCCCTTTGGCAACCACTTGTTTGTTCTCTGTATCTGTGAGTGTGGTTTTGTTTTGTTATATTTGTTCATTTGTTTTCTTTTTTAGATGCCACTTGTAAGTGAAATCATATGGTATCTGTCTTTCTCTGTCTGATTTATTTCACTTATCATAATACCTTCTAGGTCCATCCATTGTTGCAGATAGCAAGATTTCATTCTTTTCTATGGCTGAGAGTTATTCCATTGTGTATGTGTGTGTGTGTGTATATATATGTGTATATGTATGTATGAGTATGTGTGTGTGTGTGTGTGTGTGTGTGTATATATATATATATATATATATATATATATATATATATATATATATATATACACACACATCTTTTTTATCCATTCATTTATTTTGGACGTGTCTAGGCTATTATAAATAATACTGCAATGAACATAGGAGTACATATGTCTTTTTCAGCTTAGCATTTTTCTTTTCTTTGGAAAAATACCCAGAAGTGCAATTGTTAGATCATATGGTAGTTCTGTTTTTAATATTTTGAGGAACCTCCATACTGTTTTCCATAGCAGCTACAACAATTTACATTCCTACCAACAGTGTACCAGGGTTTCCTTCTCTCCAACATTTGTTATTTCTTGTCTTTTTCAAAATGGCCATTCTACCAGGTATGAGGTGACATATCATTGTGGTTTTGATTTGCATTTCCCTAATGATTAGTGATGTTGAGAATCTTTTCATGTGTCTGTTGGCCTTCTATATGTCTTCTTGGAAAAATGTCTATTCAGATCTTCTGCCCATTTTTTAATCAGTTGTTTTTTTTTTTATTGTTGAACTGTATGAGTTCTTTGTATATTTTTGATATGAATCTCTTATCAGATATATCATTTATAAATATTTTCTCTCATTCAGTAGGCTGCCTTTTTGTTCTTTTGATAGTGGCCTTCAGTGTGCAAAAGTCTTTTAGTTTCATATAGTCCCATTGTTTATTTTTGCTTTTGTTTCCCTTGCTTGAGGAGACGGATCAAAAAAAAAAAATACTACAACTGATGTCAAAGAGCATACTGCCTATAAAAGTTGTCTTCTAGGAGTTTCTTCAAGTCTTAAAATCTTTAATCCACTTGGAGTTTAATTTTGTATATGATATGAGACAGTAGCCCAATTTGATTGTTTTGTATGTAGCTGTCCTGTTTTCTCAACAAAATTTATTGAAGAGGCTCTCTTTTCCCAATTGTATATTTTTGCCTCCTTTGTCATAGATTAATTGACCATAAATGCATGGGTTTATTTTTGGGCTCTCTACTCAGTTCCATTGATCTATGTGGCAGTTTTTGTGCCAGTACTGTACTGTTTTGATTACTATAGCTTTGTAGTATAATTTGAAATCAGGAGCGTGATACCTCCAGCTTTGTTCTTTCTCAAGATCATTTTGGCTATTTGGGATCTTTTGTGTTTCCATATAATTTTTAGAATTATTTGTTCTAGTTTTGTGAAAAATGCCATTGGTATTTTGATAGGAATTGCATTGACTCTGTAGATTGCCTTGGGTAATATGGTCATTTTAATAACATTAATTCTACCAATCCATGAACATGGTGTATCTTCCCACTTGTTTGTGTTGTCTTCAGTTTCTTTCATCAGTGTCTTACGGTTTTCCAAGTACAGGTCTTTTATCTCCTTTTTTAGATTTATTACTGGGTATTTTACTCTTTTTGATATGACTATAAATGGTATTGTTTTCTTAAATTTTCTTTCTGATAGCTCATTATTAATGTATAGATATGCAACAGATTTCTATATATTAAATTTTTTAAACTTTTCCAATAATTTTATTTTCCAGATGTACTGAAGTATAATTGACATATACATATTATATATATTTTTTAGGGGGTAAACTTTTAATTTGCACTATGGAGTATTTACCACAATCAAGTTAGTTAACACATTCATCATATCACATAATAATTTTTGAGGAATGGCAATACTTTAAGATGTTTTCTCATAGCAAATTTAAAGTTTTCAATAAATTATTAATATTTCATTTCTTTTTTGAGGTACAGTTGATTATAATATTAATTTCAGGTGTACAACATAGTGATTCAAAATTTCCATAGATAATATTTTATAATTATAAAATATTGGCTATATTCCCTGTGTTGTACAATATATCCTTGTACCTTTTTTTATTTTATAGAGAGTAGTTTGTACCTCTTAATCCCCTCCCTACATCTTGCCCCTCCTACCTTCCCTCTCCCCATTGGTAACCACTAGTTTGTTCTCTATATCTGTGAGTCTGTTTCTGTTTTATTATATCCATTTGTTTTGTTTTATTTTTTAGATTCCATATGTAAGTGATAACACAGTGTTTGTCTTTCTCTGTCTGTTTTATTTCACTAGCAATAATACCCTTTTGTCCATCCATGTTGTTACAAAATGGCAAGATTTCATTCTTTTTATGGCTGAGTAGTATTCCATTGTACATAAATACCACATGCTTATCCAGTCATCTGTTGATGGACACTTAGGTTACTTCCATATCTTGACTATTATAAATAATGCTGCTGTGCACATTGGGATGCATGTATCTTTTCAAATTAGTGTTTTCACTTTCTTCAGATATATACCCAGGAATGGAATTGCTGGATTATATGGCAGGTCTATTTTTAGTTTTTTGAGAACCCTTTATACTGGTTTCCACAGTGGCTGCACCAGTTTACATTCCCACCAACAGTGTACAAGTGTTCCCTTCTCTCCAGATGCTCACCAACATTTGCTGTTTGTGGCCATTTTGATAATAACATTATTCTGACAGATTTGAGGTAATATCTCACTGTGGTTTTGATTTGCATTTCTCTGATGATTACCAGTGTTGAGCATCTTTTCATGTCCCTGTTGGCCATCTGTATGTCCTCTTTGGGAAAATGTCTATTCAGGTCTTCTGCTCATTTTTAATTGGTTATTTGTTTTTTGATGTTGAGTTGTATGAGCTGTTTATATACTTTGGATATTATCCCTTATTTGTCATATCATTTGAAAATATTTTCTCCCATTCGATGGGTTGTCTTTTTGTTTTGTCAGTGGTGTCCTTTGCTGTGCAAAAGCTTTTAAGCTTGATTAGGTTCCATTTGTTTATTTTTGTTTCCTTTACCTTAGGAGACAGATCCAAAAAATATATTGCTACAATATGTGTCAAAGTGTGTCATGCCTATGTTTTCTTCAAGGAGTTTTGTGATTTCTGGTCTTAAATTTAGGGTTTAATTCATTTTGAGTTTATTTTTGTATATGCTGTGAGAAAATGTGCTCTAATTTTATTCTTTTATATGCAGTTGTCCATTTTTCCCAGCACCGCTTACTGAGGAGACTGTCTTTTCTCCATTGTATATTCTTGCTCTTTTGCTGTTGATTAATGGACCAAAAGTGTGTGGGTTTATTTCTAGGCTGTCTATTCAGTTCCATTGATCTATGTGTCTGTTTTTGTACCAGTACCATTCTGTTTTAATTACTGTAACTTTGTAGTACAGTCAGAAGTCAGGGAGTGTGATTCCTCCAGCTCTGTTCTTCTTTCTCAAGACTGTTTTGACTATTCTGGGTCTTTTGTGTTTCCATACAAATTGTAAATTTTTTTGTTCTAGTTCTATGAAAAATGCCATAGGTATTTTGATAGGGATGGCATTGAATTTGTAAAATTTGCATTGGGTAGTATAATCATTTTATTAATATTAATTCTTCCAATGCACGAACATGGTATATTTTTCTCTTTGTGTTGTCTTCATTTTTGTCCATTAGTGTCTAATAGTTTTCCAAGTACAGGTTTTTTTACCTCCTTAGATTTATTCCTAGGTATTTTATTATTTTTGATGTGATTGTAAGTGGGATGGTTTCCTTAGTTTGTCTTTCTGATAGTTCATTGTTAGTGTACAGAAATGTGATTTCTGTATATTAATTTTGTATCCTGCAACTTTACCAAATTCCTTCATAAGCTCTAGTAGTTTTTTGGTGGCATCTTTAGGATTTTCTACATGTAATGCCATGTCATCTGCAAACAGTGTCAGTTTTAATTCTTTTTTTCCAATCTGGATTCCTTTTATTTCTTTTTCTTCTGATTGCTGTGGCTAGGACTTCCAATACCATGTTGAATAAAAGTGGGTGAGAGTGGCCATCCTTGTCTTGTTTCTGATCTTAGAGGAAATACCTTCAGCTTTCCACTGTTGAGTATGATGTTGGCTCTCAGTTTGTCATATATGGCCTTTATTGTATTGAGGTACATTCTCTCTATATCCACTCTGCTGAGAATTTTTATCATAAATGAATGCTGAATTTTGTGAAAAGGTTTTTCTGAATCTATTGAGATTCTCAAATGATTTTTATTCTTCAGTTTGTTGATGTGTTGTATGACATTGATTTAGTTGCAGATATACAGCCATCTTTGCATCCATGGGATAAATCCCACTTAATCAGGGTGTACTATCCTTTTAATGTCTTGTTGAATTTTGTTTGCTCATGTTTTGTTCAGGATTTTTGCATTTATGTTCATTAGTAATACTGGCCTGTAATTTTCTTTTTTTGTGGTATCTTTAATGATTTTGGAATCAGAGTTATCATGGCCTCCTACAATGAGTTTGGAAGCATTCCTTCCGCTTCAATTTTTTGGAATAGTTTGAGAAGGATACATTTTAACTCTTTTTCAAATGTTTGGCAGAATTCACCTGTGAAGCCATCTGGTCTTGGACTTTGGTTTGTTGAAAGTTTTTTAAATTACTGATTCAGGTTCATTACTGATAATCAATCTGTTCATATTTTCTATTTCTTCTTGATTGTCTAGAAAGATTGTACATTTCTAGAAATTTATCCATTTCTTCTGGGTTGTCCATTTTTGGGCATATAATTGTGGTATTTCTGTGGTGTTGTTTATAACTTCTCTTTAATTTCCAATTTTTTTTTTATTTAGGCCCTCTCTCTTTTTTAATGAGAATGACTAAAGGTTTATCAATTTTGTCTGTCTTTTAAAAGAACCAGCTCTTGGTTTCACTCATCTTTTTCTACGATTTTTTTTTGTCTCTGTTTCATTTACTTCTGCTCCGATCTTTGTTATTTCTTTCATTCTACTAACTTTGGATTTTATTTGTTATTCTTTTTCTAGTTCCTTCAGGTGTAAGGTTAGATTTTTATTTGAGGTTTTTCTTGTTTCCTGAGGCAGGCTTATATTGCTATAAACTTCCCTAATTTTTAATGGGAACTGCTTTTTCTCTGTCCCATAGATTTTGGATCATGTGTTTCCATCTTAATTTGTCTCCAGGAAGTTTTTATTTCCTCTTTGATTTTTTCAGTGACCCATTGGTTGTTTAGTATCACATTGTCTAGCCTCCACATGTTGATGTTTTTGCAGGTTTTTTTTCTTGTAGTTGATTTCTAATCTCATACAGTTGTGGTTGGAAAAGATGCTTGATACAATTTCAGTATTGTTAAATTTATTGAGCCTCGTTTGTGGCCAAGCATATGCTCTCTCCTGAAAAATGTTCCATGTGCACTTGAAAATAATGTGTATTCTGCTGCTTTGGGGTGGAATGTTCTATAGATCTCTATAAAGCTCATCTGAGCTAATGTGTCATTTAAGGCCTGTGTTTCCTTATTGATTTTCTGTCCAGATGATCTGTCCATTTGATGTAAGCAGGAAAAGATATAAAAATTTTAAATCAGGGAAGTTTGGGGAAAAGATCAAATACTGATTAATAGAACTGTTTAAAGAAATAATATGCTCTGGTTACTTAAATAGTTTTTATTAACTGAATATTAATGGAAAAGCCTGTTTCAGCTATTTCTGAAAACACACAAAAATATGTCTTGGTAGGTACAATTTACTAAATAGCTAAATTTTGTCTTGTTGATTAAATAACTTATAATAAGAGGTTAAATCACTTGCCCAGGGCTACCATATTGAGTGGCAAAACCAGCATCTGAAACTAGGTGTTCAGGCTCAAGCACTTGAGAGATCAATAGGATTCAGTAAGTTTGGAAATATCCCGTATTATATTCCACTTAGTGAGTCAGTATGCATTGGCATGTGAAATACTCTGAGAAATCCTGTAAGAAAGAAGCTTTTAAAATTTGGTTTAATTCTGTATTAAATTCATTGACTCCCAAATCCTTTTTCACCTAACAGCTATGCTGTACTATTTAAGATCGTGAGCTCTGCAGTCAAATGGCCTGGTTCAAATTCCAGCTCAGCTGTTTAACCATGTCACTTAATTTGTCTAATCTCTACTTCCCTCATCCATAAAATGGAAATAGTACTAATACCGCTTCAAAGACTTGTGAGCATTGGATGATAAAATGCATATAAAGCACATACTAAATGCTCAACAAATTTAGCTAAAACTGTTGTTGATAACATTCCTCAAAATTAATGTTTGCAGAACATAATTTGAAAATGCCATCCTAAGTATTCAGATAAAACCATAAAAATGTATACACAAGTAATTGCTACAGGTCTACAACATGCCACTGGGAACATAAAATTTATTGGAAGACTTTCAGGTAGCACATATTTGTGAGAAAGGTTATTTGCAATCCTGGCAAAGTGTGGAGTTTCCATTCAGGGATGAAGGACGATGTAATATTGGGGCCATTGCTGAGATCTGCTGATGTCTCTCTAGATGTGAGCAGACACACAGATGGTCCAAGTAAGGGTAAAGGAGAAGCTGTTGCTTACAGGCAGACAAAGAGAAGGCAGAGAGAGAAGGGAGTGCTGACTTGTGCCAATTCTCTTACCCCAGTCAGTGGAAAAGAAATATCTATCTTTCCATTAGTTTAACCCCTTTCCTCAACTAACAAAGAGAAAAGATGCTCTTCTCAGTGGTTACTGTTTCCAAAGAAAGGTAAGTCATGTTATCTTTCTTTGAAACAGAAAGCAGATTATTTTGTAGAGAAAATACCAACTGTTTTTCTTTTAAAATGTAGGGTTCGGTGAATCATAAAAGAAGACAGTACAGAGTAAATACAGCCGACTTTCATTTAGGTTGATAAATTAGAAAATTCCTAGGGAGACATTAGACAACTAATATTGCCATTGTCCATCTATTTGTAGAGCTATTACTTTTCTATACAGCAAAGTCTTTTACATACTATTAGAGAACTTGGATTACCTAAACATCACTTTGATGTCAGTAACAATTTCATCACATTAACACAAGGGGAAAAATGGAAACTTGACTCTCATGACTGAATAGATTTGTTTTTATTTTGTCAAAAAAAAGAATGAAATAAATGTTTTCTTAGTATACCTTGGCCACATGCTTCATTATGATTAGGCTGCCTCTTCAATGCATTACTCAACCAGTTTATACCTGGATAGGGTTGTATGGCTCGTCAGATCTTCATTCAGTCCAGCATTGCGGAAGTAGGTTGCCTGATGCATTATTCCTTGTTGTAAACGTGTTTATTTTTCTAGAATGTGATGATAAGCATTTGATTCATTTGTTCATGTCCCTTTAAGGATGATTTATCAATGTCAGTGATACTTAGAGATCTGAGAGCAATTAATGTTGCTTCAAGTAAAGTTAATATGGCAGCTCCACTGAAGGTATCCAGGGGATACATTGCTTCTTGTATGGTTAAGATCACCTACTTAGTGACTGAAACTCTAACAAGTCAACCTCAAGAGTTCATTGTAGTTTTGTGGGCAAACTGGAGAAAGAATATGTAGTATACACAAAAAATATTCCCCTAGTTCAAATTTTACATTTATACAAAGTTAGTTAGCAGAGCCAAGATAAGCAATCTAAGCCTGACCTCTTTGCCTTTTCCTTTTCTCTTGTAGCATGCAATAGCAGTTTGATGTTTTATTTTGACAGTACAGAAATTTAAAGTAAAAGTACTACTTGTCGCGCAAATTAAAATATGTGATTTGAATTATGGCATGTTTCTGAATTCAGCAAAATCATCGCATATGATGCCATCCTCTGGTAATTTTCCCCTTTGATCAGATGAATCTGAAAACTGTTCTTGCAAGGTATCTGCAGACAAGAAGCCAGCTCTTTCAGCGGGTTCTGTCTGGCTTCCCAATCCCGCCAAGGAGAGAGGAGACATGCAGGGGGTGGATAAAGAAGGCTCTCCTGGTAGGATGGTCTGGGAAGTATAAAATGGTGCTGATGCCAGGTATAACCTCATTTAAGCAGAAATTGGAATTTGATGAGATTACAAGGTGAGGAGATAGTGCTCATGTTGTGTTTTTTTTCCCCGGGATATTGGTGCTATGGGCAAACTGTCAAGGAAGTATATTGATACCTATTCAATTTTTATTAGGAAAAAAAGTATGCTTATTGCATTCTTTTGACCAGTAGGAAGTTTTTGAAGCATGTACTTTGCACATGAAATTTCTTTCACTCTCCCAAAAAATTCAGTATATTTTATTTCTTTTTCTTCTTTTCTTTCTTTCTTTCTTTTTTTTTTTTTTTTTTTTTGCTTGTATGTTTCAAACTGCTTGCATGTTAAAAAGTCTAAAGGTATTTTTGGATTGAGGAAAGTTGACTCCATATAGAAATCAAAATATATCATTCTCAATTTTCAAAGTAATTTCATTTATCTGTAGGAAAATGCTTGGAAGTCAGGCTTCTTTGACACTTTTTAAAAAGGGGGATAAAAGCAACAACATGGATGGACCTGGAGGGTATTATGCTAAGTGAAGTAAGTCAGACCGAGAAAGACAAACACTGTATGTTTTCACTTAGATGTGAAATCTAAAAAACTAAACAAACTAACAAATATAACAACAGACTCACAGATACAGAGAACAAACTACTAGTGGTTGCCAGAGTGGAGGGGAGTGAAGGGAATTAAAAGGTACAAACTACCTGTAATAAAGTAAAGAAGTCACAGGGATGTGATGTACAGCACTATTAATAATATTAGAATATAGTTAATAACATTGGAATAACTTTGTATGGAACATAATCTATGTAAATAATGAATCACTGTGTTATGTACCTGAAACTAACATAATATTATAAGTTAACTCTACTTCAGATTTTTTAAAGAAAGAATTCAAATAGCATAAAGGCTCCTGCGGCATGGCACTGTTGCAGTATATCAATACAGAGCTCTTCGGAGTCTTAATTTACTTGAGCAGCCCCTGTAAAAAGCCATGCCAGAGAGTGGGAAGGAAGGTTGGCAGCCAGAGACTAGATGCCAAACGGTTCCTCACTGGCAGTAGCATCTGGATGGGAGGTTGGCTTGCCTCCGGGACTCTTGGCCAACAGCACTGTTGTCTATACAGACGGCTGTGTATCTGTTCAAGAGTCCAACAACTGTGTGTGTGTATTTTGGTAAGCTTTTATTTCTGGGCCAAAGATTTGCATGGCATTTTTGCATATGTTGGCACCAATTCTATATTTGGCTCTCCCCCCATCCTCACCCACTGCTACATTTTAGTTTCTGATGAAAAACACTACACAGAAATGGAAATGCATTAAGAGAAGAAAATATATTTCTTGAATTTTTTTCTTAAATCCAACAGAACATGTGTAGGTATGACACTGACATTATTCTAAATGGACTCTCTTCCTTTCTCAAGCCTGGAATAATGTAGAAATTCCCGGTCTCAATGCAAAAAATTTTCTTGATCCTCGCAGGATTTAGATAGAACTTAATTACAGAACTATCCGAAGTTACTTTAATCACCAGAATTATAATGAACCATTAAGAAATGTAAAATCATGCTACTCTTTCAATGTTCCAGGGAAATATAAAATAATTTGATAAATGTAGTCACTGTAGTATGATACCAGGAACTGCCACACATCCAGTCAACTAACTTGTCAAAGTCCTGCCTTATTTTTCAGGGCCACAACTTCTCAAACTTTTAATAATCTGCTAGCCCAAAAGCATTTGCTTCAGGGGCAGTCCCACACTAATGTAATTCAACCAACATCTATCAGATGGCCCCTTTATACAAAATTCTGGAGGATACAAGGTTGAACAAGATATCTAACCCCCAAAATTTATAGCTTTTTTTCCTTTTTGATGAAGAAGATTGGAACAGACTTTTAAACAAGTAACAAGAGCACCAAGAAGCAAAAGTGAAAGCTCAGCGGAGGTCCAGAGTAACATGTGTCACATCCCAGGAATGGGACAATAAAGAAATGAACCCCATTTTTATGTATCTTACATAAAACATTTCAGTTGTGCTTGGTGTTTTAAAACTAGAAAGGTCCATGAATATCATGTAGTCCAAAATTTTTCTATAATTTCGATGAGGAAACTGATGGCCAAAGAACAGTGATTCAGTCACGGTCACACACTAATTAGTACAAGGACACAGATCCAGTTCTCTTTCAACGCTGCTCCTCGTGATTTTAGAGTTACGGCATACCTAAAGTGAAATTTGCAGGGAACTCCTGTAAAATGCTGTGGCATAATTTCACAAGATAATAATAAACAGTGAACCAAGGCTAGGGAATTACTGTATGATGTAAATGAGGTGGGATGAAGTTACTGCAGTTATAAGCAATTCTCTTTGTCTAGAGTGGGTGAGGTGGAACTCCCAGAAAGATCACTTAAAATCAGGCTACAGACATTGCAGCTGATAGTGCAAAGGGCATCTGCCACAACTTTTCTCTCACTGTGGTTTGTAGACGTTTCTGTGGAGAAAGGATGTCCAGAAGCTTATAGATGACCACAATGTCACCTCCATCCTCTTAGTGACCATAGTGTCATAAAAAATGACCCCCCACTCAGATCCACCACTTAAATGTCACTCATCAGCAATTTGTCACCCTCTGGATAAGACTGAGGGCTCCATGGCCTGAAGTAAGGTGTTACAAGTGTTTGAATAGTCATATTAAGTTTAAGTTATCATATATCATAAATATACTATTGTCTAATTGAACACTGTTAAGAAAAGCTCCTCTCCAACTTGATATGAGCAAAATAAGATTGCCTTCCGAGTTAAATTAGGTAATCGGCACTTGATGAATTGGAGCCATGTTGAACTGATAATTAACCCACAAAATCCAAGGATCTTTGGATCCCCAGAGGCTGAAGGATCCTCAGACCAGAAGAATGTCTCCGTAACCTAAAAAAATTAACAGGTCTGAAGGAAAAATAAGTCAGTTAGAAGGGACATTGGTCAATTACAGAAAACAAAGAAAAAAATATCAATGAGGTGTGTATGGGCAGTGTCCATCCCATAACCATCCTAAGTAAGGGTGCCCTGGTCCAAGGACCCAGCTGTACTAGTCATCGTGCCTTTTTATTGTCTCTGTTTTCTGGTATTTTGATATCTAGAGCCTTACTGACACTGGGGGAGACTTCCCCTCCCAGGGCCAGCTAATTCCTAGAGAGAGCAAACCACCCAAAGTGACTACACTTCTGTATGCAAACCACCCCATGCAAAGCCGATACCCTCAACTCCCTCCTTTATCTAGCTTTCACTCTGGACCACTATCCGCCCGGCCCTAACACTCCACAGGGTACCCAACAATTAGAGACAGTCCCTAACTCCCTCCCCACCCCCAGCTGCTGACATTATTCAAACTAGCCAATCCTAAACCTGCTTATACTGCCTCACCTATTCCTGCTCTGGAAAACCACAATAAAGACTCGTGCCCACATTTTCCCCTTGCTCCTTCTGCCTCCTGACCAACCCCGGTGCCTCCCTCTGTGCCCTCTGCATAACATGCTGTGCCTCCTATTTCTCAGGATCTGTGGATATAAAACTTCTTCCCTTGTGACAGTCATGTCCACATCTGTGTGACTGCATGTCACTAACCATACCTGATTAAAACAAATTCCAGGTACATTTTAAAACCACCACTCTGTTGCCAGTAGCAGTAAGCTACCAAATCTCTCTTAGTCTGAAGTCTTTGAGCGACCTAAACACACAACTGTCCTTTACTGTTTCCTATCCATTCTTATCCTCTGCTCTAATTTGGCATCTCAGGTGGCATGTCTTAGGAACAAATGATTCTGGAGCAGTCCCTATCATATTTTTCATTAACATGTTAACAAATTCAATTTCTAGGTTTCAACATCCATCTTGTAAGCTTAGTTAACATGAGTCCATTCCTGAAAGATCTGCTCCTGATCAGACTGATTTCAATCTTATAAGCCTGTTTGGTGAGGGTCATAGTCTAGAGCCTTGTTTCTCAAAGTGTGGTCCTCAAACCAGAAGCATCAGCATCACCGAGAGCCTATTAGAAACGCAGAGTCAAATCTCAGGCCCCACTCTAGACCTACTGAATAATGTCTATATTTTAAAGAGCCTGGATTTGTGTGCAAATTAAAATTTGAGAACTACTCCTCTAGAGCAAGGATAAGCAAACTTCTTCTGGAAGGAACTAAGTTGGAAATATTTTAGGTTTATGCGTGGGATCTAGGGTCTTTGTTGCAACTACTAAACTCTGCTGTTTTAGAGCAAAAGCAGCCATAGACAATATGGAAACAAATAGGCATAACTGTATTCCAAAAAAGCTTTATTTATGGACACTGAAATTTGAATTTCCTATAATTTTCACATCACAAAATACTTAAAAGAAATTTTTAAACCATTTAAAACTGTAAAAACCATTCTTAGCTTGGGGCCTTACAAACATAACTGCAGGCCAAATCATCCTACTGTTGCCCACCCTTGTTCCAGACCATGGGAAATTCAGTAGGATCAAGTTATTCTTTGATGTAAGGCATTCTCTGTTGACCCACCCCGAAACCCCATGTGCCAAGTGAGACTTTTCCTCTTTGAATTTCCAGAAGTGGATTATTTTTTGCCTTTTAATAGTTAAAATTTTAAATTAAGACTTTATAAGAACACAGGGATTCTGGAATATAGATGTAGAAGTTAGCCGAGAATGAGCTACCTCCCTAATGAAACTGTATCATTATCTAAAATATCAGAGCTTTAGCCAGACAGGCAATTTCCAGCTTACTTCACGGGGTTTCCTGAGTTGTGTGACTGTGAGAAGCAATGACGAAGTGACAGATCAATGAATCCTCCTACAACCACACACTCATTTGCAACATGCATTGATCAAAGCTCATGTAACAAAGTGCAGACAGAAGCAGGCATGGAGTACGTGGATTTTTAACCCACATTTATAAGTGCCAAATATCAACAACATTCTGATCCCCTGATTTTCTGTCAGCAGTATATCTACTTGGAAGCAGGCCACCAGCCCTGCCACCATCTAGCTCACCTGTCAGCCACAGAAATTGTCTGGCCACCTCCAATGGGTTTATTTTTTCCCAATGAGATAAGACAACTGACCCAACAATTCTAATTAGTGATATGAAGTGAGTTGGTGAATTCAGAACATCATTCTTACTGTTTGACTTATTAGATATTTTCCCTCTGATTGAATTAATGAAGAAAAAAAGTATTTCCATTATGATTCTTTAAGTAGAAACTGCAGATAACTTTAAATTTCCCATATGTGATGCACTTAAGCTTCTAGACATCCATTTCACAGTAACAGTTCTGTGATGTGAAGCAGTTTTTACTTTTTAAATTAAATCTTATTACATAAATTTCTAATTTTATATATTTATCCTCAGTTTGCTTGTGTGTGTGTGTGTGTGTGTGTGTGTGTGTGTGTGTGTATCTCACCTGGGGAAATTTTTAAACACACCAATGCCCAGGGGGCTCCCCAAGACCAATAGAACCTGACTACCCAGTGGTAGGTCCTGACATCTCTATTAAAAAAAAAGTTCTCCGAGGTTATTCTAGTATGTGGTAGTTGAGAACCACTGCTTTTGCGATTCCCCCAAAAAGTGATATATTTTATTATTAAACATCATTATTTTTCTGAAAGTTTTATGACATATTTTTTAAAATTTAAAAATGAATTTAAAACACTATTTTTTAAAAAAAAAGCATTATGATGCTTCATGCAACTACTTCCAGAAGGTTCTTAGGATCAGTGTAAACACAACCAAACCTATAAACCTCCTTTACTTTTGTCTTTTTATCTAGATAAGTTGACTTTAAATATTGATTAAATATGACCCAACAAGCACGCATTCCCTAATGCCCTAGGAATGTGGTAGTTTTATTGCTGCTCAGCACTGTTTCAGAAACTGTGACTGCGCTGTACTATCTCTCTGCACTTTCATTCTCTGTTAGGTGGTTGATATTGAAATAGATACATACTAAATTATCAAAATGAACTTAACTTTTATGTTGTTATTTTTATTTTTATTTTTCATGCTTGATTTTTTACTGTCTTGATTCTACCAGAATATGGGGTTGTGCTAAACAAACATTAGTCAGATCTGTCTATACCATCACCCCAGAAGTTTCTGAAGACATTCTCATGTGTGACCCACCTCACCAATTCCACCTTTTGCGCCGCTGAGAAACATCTGAATAAACCAGAGTAGCACCTCGGGATGGCTACTACCCAGGGATATCGCTAACTTTTCTCAGTTTTCACGTAGGGATGAGTGTGCAGAAAGGTTTTTCTTTTAATTTTTGTTATTATTTTGGAGTATGTTAAAGAAAAAAGATAATTAGTTCTTAAAACATTTCATCGTGTGAAATGGAAATTGAAGGTAATTTGACTATTCTGATTTCAAACAATTATGCTCATAACAACTAAATGTTAATTTTTAAGTGCTTTCTATTCTAGGCACTGTGCTAGGGTGCTCTACATGCATTATCTCATTTAATCCTCACAGTAACACTATAGTACAGCTTGATGATGCTCCCATTTCATAATTGAGAAGCTGAAAAATCAGACAGGTTATGTAATTTACCCAAACTCACACAGCTAGTGAGCAGGATCAAAGTCTGAAAGCAGGTCTTTAGGATTCCAAAACCCACAATCGTAACCATTCTATACACAATTCAAAACTACCACAGTGAAATCAAATGGCTTCCTTTACTGTGACCTAAAAAAAGACAAGACTGAGTTCCTTCCATCATTCATGCTTTGCTTGCCTATGCACAAAACTTGACTCTTGGTTAATAATCAGTAAGCTCAAACAGGTTCATCACCTCCCGACCAACCTGTCTGTAACTGTTCAATTCAGTACAAGCAACCAAGCTGGCAGCAGTTTTGAATAGGTGCCTCAGGAAGATGGTCCCTTCAGTCTGGGATTGAGACAGGATTCGGGGAACTCAGACTGCCGATGTTTCTGGAGAAAATATCCAACTCTGAAAAAAAAAATCAACTAAAAAATTATTTCAAATAACTGACCACCATACACTGTTAAGTTTGTGTCTGTATTTTTTTTAGCATGAACATTCCTTAATAGTTTTTGTACATACATGTAAATGGATACAATGGATACGTGTATGTATGTTTGTATGTATATGTACACACACTCGTACACAGATTACTAGCAGGTGAGCATAAATTAAACCAAGTGTGAATCCTGTTTTTTTTTTCAGTCTTTTCTTCCACACCTGGTAGATTTAAACCCCTACAGGTCATCTTGTCAAAATACAATTTGAGGTCTGAAATAAAATTACAGAACAGAAACAAACACAATCTATTATAACTCACTGCCAATGTTGCCAGATAACTACAAAAAAAATAGTGTCTCAGACAGAAATATCAATAACTTTAATGCGTGCGATTTGTTAACAGGGAAGAAAACAAGCAAACTTGCTCTCCGCTGACTGTCACTAATATTTATTCGTCCAGTGACTGTTAATCAAACCAAGTTTACAGTCCCGTACAGCACCTGTCACAGGTGCTGATCATTAATCAGCTATTACAGCAGTTTATTCTGCTGCTGACAACTCGCAATTTTCCACTGATTCAGCTAGTTTGTCAGGTGGGAATTATGGCATAGCGCATGTGACAAAACACATCACCCTTTTTTTTTTTTTTTTTGCATTTTCAGGCTTCTCTCTCCTGCTTTCTCCCCCTTTTTAGACAAACAATATCTGGGAACTCAGAAGTAATAAGGCGGAATGCATAATTAATTACCCAGCTTGCTCTAATTAGGGATGAATAAGTTGTGTCCCTCTCATCATCACAAATGTGGTGATGGGTAATACCAGTTTATGCTGTATTAACTGCAAATATGCAATCCTTCTGAGAGCACTTTTGTTGATGAATTTGATGAATGTGACAATAATTAGCAGAGACAGATGAGAGCTAAATTACTACTGACAATGTAATGCTATCCTGCTCGAGGGCCTGGGAACGTGGCAGGATAACATGGCAGGGACCTGGGCCTCGTTTCTAATTAATAGTCTTTTTTTCCCTTTTCCCTTTTTTTTTTTTTTTTTTTTTTTTTTCGCCAGTAGGGGGAAAAAAGGAGTAACGGTAATTGTTTTCATCAAAGGCTGCAGGGAGTTATCAGGGTAATAAAGTTAATTAGCAGAACAAACATCCTTTCACTGCCTTACCCAGTCTGAGGAAAAGAGGGTAATTCAAACTGCAGAAAGATATGACGAGATGGGATGATAAGAAAAGAAATTTTACACAGGAGGCCAACAGAGAAGAATGATTTTCTCCCTTCGTTTCTTTGGCTTGATGCATGGGAGGAAATTAGGCTGCCCCTTCTTTCAGTTCACAAAGTTGCTCATGTTAAGAGCTTTGTTGTTAAGGTTTTGAGTTTAGGAAATAAAGTTAGTTTAGATCAAATTCCACTATTTACTTCTCTTCTCTAGGTAGTGATAGCTTTGTTCAATTTCATCTTTATTTAAGTGACATTTTCTTAATATCTCAGGCATAGAAGTAACTTCAAATATTTGCCAAGGAGGCCATTTAGCTGCATTTTTGTCCTATAGAAATCTGTTTCATTCTCTGAATCTTCGGGGAGAAGTAAGAGATTGTTAAGTAACTTCCACCACCTAGTATTTGTTTATTCTCCTGTGTAAATTTAAAAAATTAAAATAGGATTTTAAAAAACTACATACTATTTTTGTAGCCTCAGAAAAACACCTTTATTAAAATGTAGCAACATTGTTTTTCATTTCCATTGTCACTTTTACAAATATGATTAACCAATAGAAAAAGGTGACGAGTTTCATGAATCTCAGTTTTACATTAGAGTTTATTCTGTTCAGTAACATTGCTTGACATAAGTGGATACAACATAAAGAGAAAACATCCACCAAATATTCTAAAGCCTTTGCAAGTTCATTTACTCCCTTTAAATATCATTAGTGATTGACCTCTTTTAAGCATCAGACACTTGATACATTTGTCGTATATTAAATAAATAATACTAGGATGGAAGCCGGATGTCTTTTAAAATGAAATCCATAAGAAAGTGTCTGTAAAGTTTTGTTCCTTTTAGGTACATTTCAAAAAAAAATTATTTTATGCTTTTTTGAATCAATCATTAGAGATCTCACAAGTTTTACATATTTATCATGTATATAAATATACACACATTCGTTTGTTGCCAGAGCTAAATAAAACAGCCCCCCGCAATGACCATCTGTTTGAGTCTAAGTTAAGAACATAGGAGTAAGTAAATGGTGAACCTGACCTGTGTTTGACAGGATGACACCAGGGTGACCTTCCTGCATAGACCTCTGCATGGATAGACTTCTACCAAGCATAGGAAAAACATGTAGAAAATGGCCTTCACTGCTAATATCTACATTTAAAGAGTGCTATGCTTGTCCCCAAAGACAAGAGTGGCGTGAGAGTGGAGGACATAACATTGAACTAAGAATCACAAAACCTGAGTTTTCTATTGGCTCTACAACCAACATCTATATGCTCAGGAGCATTTCCTAGTCATGCCTCTGATCTTCCATTTGCTCGTCTACAAAACTGGGTACCTTTCCTACCAACCTCATTGTATTGCTGTTGACGCAAAAGAAATCACTTTTGTACTTTGGAAACCAAGAGATAATCTATGAATATACTATTAACATAATTATAGTATTAAAAAATGAGAAATAATCTTGAGAAAATCCATCTCCTTTTAGTAATCCTCCCATGTGTAATTTGTCAGAAACCAGAGCTAAAAGACTTGACATAAAATTTAATAAGAGGAACTGAAATCTAGCCTTACTTTGTAGTGCTTTTGCTGCTAAATTTACTAGAGTAATTATCATTGTAAATACCTCCAAATTCATTTGGTCAAAGCTACCTACCTTTTCAAGATTTTCTTAATCTCTTGTTAGAAGAGCCTATTAAGGTCAAGACTAGAAGAAAACTAATCACCAGTCGATACAGCAAGATTTATGTATTTTTTTAAAATTTTTTTATTAATAGACTTTATTTTTTAGAGCAGTTTCAGGTTTATAGCAGAATTGAGCAGAAAATACAGAGAGTTCACACATAGCCCTCCCCACCCACACATAGATACTCCCCTACCCTCAACATCCCTCATCAGTGTGGCATATTTGGTACAATCGATGAGCCAACCTGGGCACATTATTATCAACCGAAGTCCATAGTTTACATTAGGGTTCACTCTTGATGTTGTACATTCTGTGGGTTTTGACAAATGCATAATGACATGTAGCCACCACCACAGTATCATACAGAATAATTTCATTGCCCTGAAAACCCCTTGTGCTCCATCTATTCATTCCTCCCTCCCTCCCTCTCCCCAGACCCCTGGAAACCATGATCTTTTTACTGTTTCTGTAGCTTTGCCTTTTCCAGAATGTCATTTGGTTGGAATCATACAGTTTGTAACCTTTTCATACTGGCTTCTTTCATTTAGTAATATGTCTTTTAAGTTTTTTCCATGTCTTTCATGGCTTGATAGCTCATTTCTTTTTTTTTTTTTTTTTTTTGCTGCACATATAATTTTTAATTTACAAAGATTTATTAGACTTATCAAGTGAACTTCCATTTGAAAATAACCAACTTTATCAAAGTCAGGCAGACAGACAGGCGTGCGCAAGCACGCACACGTGCACACACACAGCAAATTCAGATTGCTGTGCTTTGCCCTGTATCCTTAGGAATATTGTAAAGGTTTCACCATATAATCAAACTTCATACAGAAAAACTCTAAAAGTGAGAGAAACATTTTATGCTACTTTCAACAACTTATAATAGTTCTTATTTAGCTACAATGTGAGGTAGTAAGTTTTAAAATAAGTTCATTTACAGAGAGAGAGATTGAGAAACTATGTGAGAAGTAACACAAAAATCCAAATGTGAAATTGCTTCTTTCTAGAAATAGGTTGGAATTTGTATTATGAGAGGGAGTAACAGGGAGCATGTTTGTTTCCTTTGGGACCTACACTGAATTTATAAAATATTCTGGTCTTTTCCCCTCTAGCTACTACCTCCTCCATTAGATTATAAGGTATATCCTTTCGAGAAGTAATGGAGTCCAGTCAACCTAACTTCACTGATCTCCAAGGACTATTGAAAATTATAAAGCTTGCTGTGAGGTTCTGACATGCCAGAAGCCACTGAAAAAGAAGTTTGATATCCAGTGGTTCTCCTCATCCTAGGATAAGAAACCAAAATGATACCTTCAGGTAAGTAATAATTTCTAATATTAGCTTATTGAGTGAGCTAAAAATGCTTAGAGAAAAAGATTAAGAGATTCACCAATGAGATACTGTAGGCTCTGGCTGCATGCACTGTTGGTATTATTATGAATATTCAGGAAGTTTAATTCTTTCTTTTCCTTCTTACTTGGAATTCCTTGGCCATTTCTTAGAGAGTAGGTTGATAAATTCTCAGTTCTTGAGGGCTCTAGGGCATTTTTGCCTCTTATTTAAGTGCAGAGGAGTGTTAGTTACTTAAATAATTGCAAAGGACTAAAAATAAACCATAGCTTATTTTTTCAGATTTTGAATTACAAAATTATTTAAATGTTGTCTGCAATCGAAGTGCTACATTACTACATAATGAAATTACAATACTGCTTAATGACATTAGGAAACTGCATGCAAAAAAATATTTGTACACAAGGTGGTGATGTTAGCAACCAACTACGGTACTTTTATTCTGCTAAAAACCACAATAAATAACAACAGATTATTTTCCGTGAGTGATCGCCAAAGAGTGTGTTCAGGTGTTCATATAATGATAGCTGTAAGGGCACAGTGCACACAGAAAACCTGTCATCACATGTCATTAAAGTAGTGGGGAAGGAAGAGGAAAAGGACAAATCACAGGGAAAAAAAGAGTAACTTCTAAAGAATAAAATTATATTTACATGTAGTAAGGATTCAAGTATCCAGCTTTTAATACTTAAGTATCTGTTGACACTGATTTGGATATTTAAGTCCAAAGATTAAATCCTAAATTTAATATTGTTTCTGTAGCTCTCATAAAATATTCCCACTTCCCCGAAAGATATCTTCAGAAAGCTTTTGCCTCACTATCCTCCTCTGCCTTTGCAAACAGGTGTTCTTATCTCAGTCCTGACTATGGTGTTGATCCTTGGAGGGCAATGTCACCCTCTGTTCGTGTTTCTGGTGTAGAAATTCAAGTTCTTAGACTTATATTAGCATAATTCAGAATAATTAAAAAGTGAAGCTGATAATAATAAGTCAGAAACCTTATTTCTTATGAAATATCAGACTTATTAACCTTATCATCAATACTAAAAATATAAATTAACTAATATATGCCAACACAAACCTGTTCATATTTTTTGAGTACTGGCACATTAATTATGACTGCTAAGACACAAGTAATTAATTTTATTATCTAGTCCCCAAATCCAATTATTTGTTATCATGAAATATATTTATACTCAGATATTTCTTTAAAAAGTAAATGACGGCACCAGCAGGAAAGCAGAACGTGTTAGTTACAAAGGGGAAAGCTTGTGTACCATGAATCACAAAGGTAGGCAGATGTGTTTTCAATTTCAAGATTCTTCTCCCAAGATGAAAAGAGCAGCAATTGTTATTTGCAAGCCAGAAAGCAAAATATCTGCTCCTGAATTATTGAAGGATGAGTAAGAAACTTAAACCCAAAGAAAAGTAATAAATAATGACAACAGATGTTTGTAAACCTGTGCTCCCCTGTTCAGTGTTTCTATGTGTTGTTTTGCCTTGATGTGCTGTCAGCGGCCTCTCACCTGGGAGTAGTGGTATCTTATCAAAGCCCAAACAGTTCCTCTTCACAACAGACAGATAATACTGCCTTTCAATTTATCATACTGCAAGTCTAAAAGAACCATGGGAACGATTGGTCAGGTGACAGCTTGATGGACACTTTGACAGCCCTTAAAGCATCATGGGAAATGGTTGTCACCTGATTTTCAGAGTGACCAGGGAGATAACCTTCAGAATGACAAGGAAACAAAAATCTGAATATTTGTATAAGATCCAGTGGCAGCATCAATGTTCACTTACGTGATAATAAGTACGAATTTAGATGACTCAAAATGTTATTATTCCAACCTCAGAGGTTTCTCCAAGTCCAGAAATGCCCTTCATCTATGTAGATGCTTTTTACATTTTTATTCAAATGTCATTTGAAAAAATGTATACATACTATAGGGCTTTTGACTGTAAAAAGTCACAGTAAAATATATTAAGTATTTAACCACGTGCTAAATATATTGGGCTTGACCATTAATATTCTCCAGCTTTGAAATCTGCTTTTGTTGGACAAACTCCTTATACACCTTTTCCTAAATATAGTTTGCACATTGTAGTTCTAATTAGAAAGGCTATCATAAAGAATCATATGGATCAAATTTTACACTCTGAGCTAACTCAGCTTCATGTCGACCATTGTAGCCTTGGTGTGAAAAACAAAATAAGAGAAATCAATTTGAAGATCTTTTGCACAAAAATGTTTGAATCTGTATTTATTCATTTATACAGCCAACAAACATGAGCTGAGCATTTACTACATTCAAGGGTCTCTGCTGCATGTATTAGGATGAGAAGGATAAAACTCTAGCTTACAACTTGCTCATAGTTTGAGAGTGAGGATAGTTTTAAATGAATAGTATTTGACAAGTGAGATCAAGAGATCAGCCCAAATATACTGCCTTCTAGTTGGTGAGGCTTATACACAGTCATTTACAAAGTCATCTTTTGCATAATTTCTCTTGTCCATTGTATATACAGTTTATGAATAGTTTTATGGTCTGATCTGAGGAAATTCTGCCTGAAAACTGGGGTTCCAAAGAAAAAGATAAGCACTCAATATCGATACGTTTATTGAGTGCCTCCCAAGTTTAAAGAATGATTGCAGAAACAGTAGGGAGGTAAAAGAGACTTGAAACACAATTCTTACAAGTAAGGAGGACGCTAGACATCACAAATCCTCAGTCCCTTAGATATTTCAGCTACTTCTTTTTTTTCTAGTGCACTCAGTAACTTTTATTTTAAAATAATATATAACGTACAGAAAAATTATGAGAATAGTACAAAGAACTCCTTTATACTCATCACCCAAACTTTACCAGTTGCTAACATTTTGCCATGTTTGTTTTTATCACTCCTACTCCCACTCTTTCTCTCTCTCACACACATCCTTCCCTCCCCGCTTCCTCCCTCTCTTTAGTTATTCAATATTATATTTTTATAGTTTAAATAATTTTATTACAGGGAAATGAGATTAGATTTGTGTCTCATTCATCTTTATACTCCTTCACGAAACCTAGCATCTGTCTTTTATATACTTAATAAGAATATATATGAATGAACAATAAATACTATTCAAAGTAAATCTAGTCTTTGATCTTTTAGATTTGTGTTTATATGTAAATATAAAAGGAATTATATTATCTGTCTAAAACATATGTAATGTATTACAAAATATGAATCTTCCCTCCAGCTATGTCTGATCAATAAGTGATTTAGTAAAATAAGGAAATAATACAGTAAAATAAAGAAACTGCAGCAGGAATGACTTTGCAAAGGAAGTAAAAGATAAAAGCTTCAGGTGCTGCTGGCTCTTTGTCTTTCTCCGGGACAAACAGACCAACTATAGATGCCAGACAAAAAGCTGAGATTTAAACAGAAACTGTCTTTCTGAAAAAATACTCTGGCACCATTGTTGAAACTGGTACCACTTGGCTGCCGGACACTTTTGGGATAACACTCTGCTTTCACAAAATTTGATGCTTTGGATTCACATTCCAACATGATTTTCCAAATCCAGTTGTGCCAAAGCCAGACAAGCCAGACAAATTGTGAGAGCACCCTTAATGTTTTCCAGGGAACTGAAAAAAGCCAGTAAATAATTTAAATAACTATTAACAACAAAATGTTCTCCATATAATTCTTTACAAGAGGACACATTTTTGAAAAAGAGAGAAAGCTGAAGTTTGCAAGTGCAAAGCAAAATGCTTTTGAGTGCTGTATGTAAATTCAAATACTTAGAGACTGATTAAAACACATTTTGCTTATTTCAAATTGGGAGGGCAAGATGGAGGAGGAAGATTTATAATAACTGATACATGGACAAGGTCCAAATGCTACAGAACAACCAAATTCTGAATCATTTCTGAATCAGAGCTGTGGTTAAAATGCTTTTCCTTTCCTTGTTGAAACAAACCCATGCAGCATCAGGTCCTAACAGGCCCCAGATGGAGTCCCTAGTTCACCTGATATCAATTAAGTTTTATTGTTGACAATTAATGTTGTCACTTAGGTCGAATAAGTAAGCTAAATATAAAGCCAGAACCAAAGTCTTATAACATATTTCATAGTAATGCCAAAATTTGTGGTCTGAAAACTTTCGATACTAGTGTGGAATTTTCAGTCAGACTGAAAGTTTCACAGAAAGAAATACTCAGACTAAAAATGCCACAGAAAGAAAAAATGATTTATAGGTTAAGTCATAAAATCATTTTAGAAATATGACATGTACTTTCCTATTGTAAATTTCAACATATAAAATCAGCTTTTGGGGGAAAGATTGTTAAGCAGCATTTTGAAGGACACAAAAGTCTTACAAATTATTGTAGGTTATATGAATATATTTTTAAATGTCGGTTATATGAATCATGGACTTTTAAAAAAAGCATTCTTACTTAGAGTGTATAAAATTGGTGATCTTTTGGCTCAAAATATGTAAGTACCACTGTCTAGACTCTTCTTTGGTGTGAGATACAAAGAGAACCTTGAGTCTTATGACCCAGATTTAGAGTTATTAAAGTTCTTTCTGTTAGCTTTTTTTTCAGGATATGTACAGCATGCTTCAAATGTGTGAAATCCTGAATTCATTTTTCCTTATTTTTCTGACTGCATCTTTTCAGGTTTGGTCGATCTCAGTATTCAAAACACAAAAAGCTTTCCTTTAGACGCCTTGTTTCATATAGGCTTTTTTGGTGTTTATTTTTAATGATTAAAAAACGTGGCTTGCACACTTAGAAAGTACGTTTAAGGTTTTAAAATCCAAGCTCCTCATACTGGTTCTGTACCTTTCTAGTAAACTGGAGATTTGTCGGGGAAGTGAATCAGTGAGTATGTTGATTTTTTTTTTTAAAGGTATTTAGAAAAGCTGTTTAATTGTCTCAATGCCAGAAAGTAACCACTGAAGAATCTTACCCAAAGTTACCCTGTTGTTATGGCTTTTATAGCTTCTTTACAGCTAAAAAGGCTTGATTTTTTTTTCATAAAAATGTAAAATGCAGAAAAAGAAGGGAATATGATAGCATATCTCACTAATACTATTTTAAACATTTACTATTAAATTATTTAAGCTGCATATTTACAAGACCATGTTTTGAATGCAGAAAGGGAATTGATTCTTAGCTTTCTGTCCAGCTAGTTCTCAGAATTTTATCTGTGATTATTCAGAGATTTATAATAAACTTTCTAAAACTCACATATGCTGTATAATCCTAGGATTATGAAAATGGCACATTATACGGTTCACCTTTCACTTCTACCTAATTATTTTAATAAATTCTTCTTTTGGAGGATGTAAGAAGAAAATACATGGAGTTAGGTTTAAACTAATTCTTAGGCTCCAAGTGGTGTTAGTACCTACATTAGTACATTTATTTTTCTAGTCTGTAACTATATGGAATGAAGAAAACCCAAAGTGGAAAGTGAAATTATTGCTCAACTAAGTGATTATTTTATCTGCATTATGTCAAATTAACACTTGGACTTTTTCCATTGAGTATTCTTAACTGGCAGTTGTGTTGAAATTTTATAGGTGCAGCCATAGTGTTTGAACAATCAAGCAGCAATCTTCCCATTATTTATTCTGTATGGCGTTTTAAACCCACCATTTTCTTTCTAGTCTTATAGTTAATAGAGAGCAAATGAACGTCATTATTTTCCAGCCTTGTAATGCTCCTTATCTACTATATTGGAAATTTGCTCTCTCCTCTAGTCAAAAAAGGCTTAATTCTTTGTGATTTCTTTTCCCTCTCCATCTTAGGAAAGTTGTAGCTCCCTGAGACTCAGTTTCCTCACCTGCAAAGTGGAAATAATTATACCTACCTGGTAGAATTGTTATGAAGATTAGCGAGTAAGTGCGAAATACCTCCTGTAACACAGTCGGCTCCCAGTAAGAGCTAATTCCCTTCTCTTTGATTAGTACTGGAATCCTTATTGATTGACTTGTGTCAAAAGGCAGGTTATTCAATGTCTTAAATTAACCTCTTTCCTTCAGTTATACTGAAGCATAAATCAGTGTGTCAGCAAATACTAATCTTTCTGCGGGGTTGATTCATTAAAAAGGATTCAGCACAAAAATAATCCTAAATCATAAGACTGATATTGACAACATTCAGAAAAGACAATCCTCCCCAGAGACAGGAGAAAAAGATTCTTTGCCTTTTACAAAAAGCCAATACAAATTTCCCCTTAAATATTTTCCACTACAACTCCATGAAGCAATAATAGAATATTTGGATTATGTCGTCCAGCACGTGTATACAGATATCTGAAAACTACAAAAAATATGCAAAGTATTATTCATATTTCATTACTGTGGAATCAAAGAGAGAGCTATCCTCACGACCATAACAATGCAACAAATGCTTATGCTTATACAGTGACAGGCATTGTGTTCAAGTATTTAACGTGGATTATCTCATTTAATCCCCACATCACTACTGAGGTAGATATTATCATTGTCATTATTATTCTCATTTTATAGTTGGGAAACTTGATCATGGAAAAAGTAAGCAGTCTGATCAAGGCTGTGTAGTCTGTAAGTGGTGGGGTTGAAATTCCAAATGATCTGCAGAAAACTCATTATGCTCATTTGGACATGAGATTTCAACAAATAGTAGTCCTTTTATTCTTTGAAAAAAGAAAACGATATAACTATTTCATTACCTTTCATCTCTTAGGCAATAATAAAATCTAATCCTAAATATTTAAAACATTCATAGCATTCATTTAGACTGTGGTTCTCAAATTTTGCAGCCTCAGAAACCCTTTACATTCTTAAAAATTATTGAAGACCCCAAAGAGCTTTTGCTTATGTAAGTTAGATCTATCAATATTTATCATATTAGAAATTAACAGAGAAACTTTAAAAGCATTTATAATTTATTTAAAATAATAACTCATATGTGAACATAACTAATAATATCTTTAAAAAATAACTATAGTTATTCCATCAAAAAGTGGCATTACTTGACATTTTTTCAAATCCTATATTGGGCTTAATAGAAGCCAGCTGAATGCTCATATCTGCTTTTACACTCAATCTGTTGTGATTTTGAAGTGTATCAAGAAAGTCTGATCTCTTACAAATGTGCAGTTGGAAAAGGGAGGAGTGAGTAAATAGCCTTTTTGGATAATTTTGGGTATTATTCTTTGGTACAAGACCAAAACTTGACCAACGTGGTTTCTTTAGAAATTAGTTTTAATATAGAATTTCAAACAATATCAATGAACTTTTTGTACATTTTTATATATAAATCCTTTGTCATTATTTGGCACTTTGAATGGATCTTTTACCTATGCCTAGTTTTGATATATCATGTTAGTCCTTTGTAAAATACAGGTCCACTTCAGATCTTCCAACTGTTGACATATTTCACTGTGTAATATTTAAAAACCAAACCATAATGATTAATATTACCACTGATCTCATCAGAACGTCAGCTTGCAAAACAATCATGATCGGGCTTTCCTTGAGACAACCATCTTACCTCAGGACACAGCAGAAATACTTCAAGTGTATTTCCCATTTTGTTATACAGAAAAAGATATATACTCAAGGTACAAGATTTAATAAAATTAATAACTTTTACTGTTTAATCAAGAAAACTCTTAAATGCAACTGACTTTTTTTTTTCAGTATAAATATGTGGAAGTGACAATATAATGACTACAAGTAGAGTTTAATGCCACTGCCTTAGACCATGAGCAGTTTATCCGCCACTGTTTGTGCACAGTTAGTGCAAAATGCCAACAGTGAAAAAAACAAGTAACATCTTAGTATTACCACAGAAATAGTTTTGATTTCATGGACTCCTTGAAAGGGTCTCAGGGACCCTGAGAGTCTGCAGACTACACTTTCAGAACCATTGACTTAAGGTTATACTCCCCTTCTGCCAGTCAAATATTCCCTGGGAATTCTGGAAGAAGAGTTAAAACACGATGGAAAAGTTGCATGTAAAAAAAATTTTTATTCCTTTGATTCTTGGGTTTCCTTGTTGCATTATAAAAGCTAAGTTTTGGTCTTTTCGCATACTGTAAAATACTGAATTCATTTCAATTTCTTGTCTGAATTATTATGGTCCCAGTCTATGCCTATAAGTTACTACATGAAAGTATTTTTTAAACAATATATTAGAGGGAGGGAGAATAAACAAGTAATAAGATTTTCTCAGTCTATAAATTAGTTACTGTGTGTAAACTGTTCAGCAGGTCAAGTCATTCAGGTCAATAAAATCTCTTTCATTAATCAACCTCTACATTAATTTACTAATTTCTCTGTACCTCCCAAAGTGAGAACTCTATTCAGATGTATTATCTGTGTTTCCTAATTTGAACAGATTATGAATATATTATGATGCAATTGAAGATAAACAGATTGTGCATATTAGATCATTTCTGTAATGAATTCAAGGATGAACTAATACATGTTGTTTAGAAGTCAGCGGTCATGAGCACATGACAGAAGCTGGCTCTAAATTGAACCTGAGAGGAATTCCTTTAGTCTGGGCTATTGTAAACTACTTAATTCTGAAAATATCTCCTTAAAATAAATTTTAAAATTTATCCCAACTAATCCTTTATGAGTAAGGGTTAAAGACAGAATCCCATGATTTTATAAATCCCTAGTGGCTAACAAATTGCATGTTTATTTTACTCTATTGTCCAAATCAGTTCACACAAGTTCTTAAAGACAGGTTGATGCTGAAATATAAGATACTTTATGATCTATGACTATTTTAGAGGCATTTTATAATTTTGAATGTGTCACTAGTTTATTATTTTCTTCCTTTTTCTGGTTGTAATCTAATAGTAAGAGACAACAGAGGACTTTTACCAAATTTTTGTTCTTCATATAACATTTTAAATAACTTTATTTGGAGTAAAAATAAAGCTGAAATATTTATCACAGGAATGGTACAGGTGGGAAAAGAGTGAAAGGGGGTATGTTCTCCTTGAGCGACAAGTATCACCTGCCATTCCTCTACTAAGGCGGTACTAACCGGGTGCCCATCTCTGAGCTTTCAGGTTTCCCTCCTTCCTGGTATGACAACACCCCACACACCTTCTGCCTTCCTCCTTGAATGCTACTCACTCTTCAAGGTTCTCCTCAATAAAGCCTGGTGACTCCAGGTTCCATACTTCTCCCTCTTGTATATTATAGTCTAGAGGCATTTTTTTGTATTTCTTCAGCGTTTCCTCAAGCTTATTACCATAGAGTTCAGTTCTTAACAGGTACCCAGGAAAATTGTTATGATCGAATATAAACTGTCAAGAAAAAAATGAAAGAAAGCTAGTTCATTAGAAGAATGGTTTCATTCAAATGATTTGCCACATATTATGATTTTGGAAAAGCAACACAAAATTAGAGTTGAAGACAATGAAAACTTCAGAAAAACAATTTTCCTACAGAAGTTTTAAAATTTTTTATCCTGTAAGCACTGAATAATTTTGAGCAATGGATTTTTTGCAAAAGACAGATTAAAATAGCTATGACTGCCTATGGATTGAGCAATATTTTTAATAAAGAGAAAAATAATGTTATCTGACTTATTTTCTCAAAAGACCATGTGTTTAGAAGAATAAAGCAAGTTTAACAGGTTTGGAGAAGAAAGTGAAATTGGAACTCAGATCAGTCCAGTTCTATGGACTTGAGATCTACAAAGGAGTTCGGACTCATATCTGTAACAAGAATTAAAAATATCTGTCTCCGTTGCAATATGCACCTCAAAAGACCACCAGAGTATCATCACTTTCTCAACTGTGTGATTAGACTTAACAGAAATAGAAATGATAAATATTGGAAGACACAATTTCCATTTTTGTAGATGTACAGTAAACTCAGAAAGGCCAGAAAAGAATTCAGTATATCTTGAACATAGATAACATACCTGAAAAATTACAGAAAATGGAAGTTTTAAAGGGGTCCTTTTTACAAAAGAAGCAAAAATATACTTTTAAATCTCTAGGTAGTTTTATGAAAACCTTCACAAGGAAAGTACATAACTTATATGAAGAAAACTAAAAAATATTGTTAAAAGATATATTAAAAGACTTAACATATAGGGGGAGGGTATAGCTCAAGTTGTAGAGCACATGCTTAGCGTACATGAGGTCCTGGGTTCAATCCCTAGTACCTCTTCTAAAAATTAATAAATGAATAAAATTAATTACCTGCCCCCTCAAAAAAAAAAACAATATATAGCTGTAACATATTCAAGATTAGGGAAACTAAACACTATAAAAATAAAATTCTGCCAGATATTGTATACATATAATGTTATTAGAACAAATATCCTAAACAAGTTAAGGCATAAGGTCCTAAAATATCCTGAAGGACTAAAGAAGCAAAATGCAAAGAAATAGTTGAAAAAGAAATATAGTAGAGGTAAGGTAACTCTATTACTTTTAAAAACATACTTAAGGTACAGTAATAAAAGGGGTAGTGCTGGAATAATAATTACTCATTAGGATAGAGTAGATAAGATAGTATGTATATAATATGTATTTATGTGTGTATATACATAATACACACATGTGCATATATCTTACTTCTATTCCATTTAGTTTCCACTATAATAGCAGTTTAGTATATCAAAAATATGTTTACTATAACTAGTTAATGAGGAAGAGAAGGATAATTCAGCAAGTAGGAGTGGAAAATGAAATAAGAATTTGAAAACTTGCCAATTGAAGTGGCCACTTCATACTACATTCACAAATAAAATATGTATGTTCTGAGACAAAAGAAAAAAGCTACTAGGGGAATTCTCAAATTTTACAATGAGATGATTCTAGGTACTACTCATTTATCCAAACAGTGTCTATTAGATTTTAATTCCTGATGGTTTTTGCAGTTTATGTATCTTTGTCTCCCTCACAACTAGCACTGAGCTTCTCACACTCTACATGTGCAATGCACTTTTTTGATAGGTAATTGATAGATTTATTCATTCATTTACCCATTTAAATATTGTTAATTGAAAATATTTAGGTACATTCATTTTAAATTTTTTATTGAGTTATGGTCATTTTATAGTGTTGTGTCAAATTCCAGTTAGAGCACAATTTTTCAGCCATACATGAACATACATATACTCATTGTCACTTTTTTTTTTTTTTCGCTGTGAGCTACCACAAGATCTTGTATATACTTCCATGTGCCATACAGTATAATCTTGTTTATCTATTCTGCATATGCCTGTCACTATACAAATTATGAAATCCCAGTCTGTCCCTTCCCACCCCTCACCCCCTTGGCAACCACAAGTTTGTATTCTGTGTCTATGAGTCTGTTTCTGTTTTGTATTTATGTTTTTTTTTTTTTTTTAGATTCCACATAGAAGCAATCTCATATGATATTTTTCTTTCTCTTTCTGGCTTACTTCACTTAAATGACATTCTCCAGGGACATCCATGTTGCTGCAAATGGCGTTATGTTGTCATTTTTAAGGCTGAATAGTATTCCATTGTATAAATATACCACATCTTCTTTATCCAGTCATCTGTTGATGGACATTTAGGCTGTTTCCATATCTTTGCTATTGTAAATAGTGCTGCTATGAATATTGGGGTGCAGGTGTCTTTTTGAAGTAGGGTTCCTTCTGGATATGTGCCCAGGAGCAGGATTACTGGGTCATATGGTAAGTCTATTCCTAGTCTTTTGAGGAATCTCCATACTGCTTTCCACAGTGGCTACAACAAATTGCATTCCCACCAGCAGTGTAGGAGGGTAGCTGTGTTCACTTTTTAAAGGTATGTTTTTTTCCTCTAAAAAGAATACATTTTGATCCATCTTTTTATCTGTAACCCACACAGCTGTATCTGTTTTGCTTGGACTATACTTTCCTATTTAAGTAAAAACAAAAGCAACAACTAAAAACTGAAAACAACCTTGTGCCTTTAGATTTTGGATCACACCATGTTTTCCATGAATAGAACAGCTGAGTAAGCCAGGCTTTAAGATACTAGAGACGTGAAGAGTGGAGCCTTTCAATGACTTTCTTCAAGCTGTAATTCAGACACACTAGTTTGGACTTCATTTTTCCAGTATAATGATTTTGGTCATGGATAATCTGTAGCCGACGTCTCCATACTGGAATTGGTCTCATTTCAGGATGAAAGTAAGATTTATATGAGAACAGCAAGATCATGGTCAAAATAATCTTTCAAAAGTCAGAAGATAACCTTATCTCAAGAGAAAAATACTGTCCAGTGACCACACGTTCTAAAATAAGGGTCTTGCTCCTGATCTCACTTTTCTGTCAAGGAAACTGTAAAAATATGATAAAATAGAAGCTATTACTTGAGTTCAGGGAAAATTGAAAGTATTTTATTTAAATGTTGCTCTTTCCCCCAGTGTACTATTTGTTGTTGATTTTTTTACATGGTATAATTCGTGATGTTTTGATAGAAATTTGTACCTAAAAGAAATCTTAATATAATTTGTATTATTGACCTGAAAGTTCAGAGGCAGTATTATCAAATAATAGGCAATGTCTGAGTAAAATTTTATTACTTATGACAAAGGTATCTCTGTCTTTTCTAGACATGTTAGCCTATTGTGCTAAAAGTACACTCTTCAATCCTTTATCGGGTGTGTTTATTTCTTCATGTCAGTTTCCTGTTCTTTTAGAAATGTTACATCTATATAACTGTGATTTTTTTCTATTTGAAAATTCTTCCTCCTAGATGATTGCACAAGTTCCCTTCCAGGTTCATGAACCTACGACTTTATGGATGTTCATGTATTAGTTTGAATTTTCAGAGGCATTTGTGGGAAAAGCACTGATGATATGCACTACTGCGTCTTGTAGGAGACACGTGCTCTCATGTAGTCTATTTTGCTGAACACTTTACGGCCTACGGTGCTCTATTAAAGCTGGTGATTTTCAGATATCAGACAGACTGGCAGGTATGGATAGATGGGTGAATGAATGAATAGATGGATGGGTGGATGGTCAGAGAGGTGAATATATATGTAGTTTGATCTCTTCCTGATGAGGTCAAAGGCTTAAACTATTATCCTTCCAAGACCTTTGTATCACAGACATCATCTATCTTATGGAGTGCTTCCACAGGAGCCTTCCAATACTGTTCTTTTATGAATAGCCTGGGTGGGCGATTGCAGGAGGGTTCCTCTGGAATCATGCCAGAGTTTCAACCAACTTAGATAATCACCCATGAAGATCCTTCCAAGCTGTGATTATTTGCATGATTGCTGAATCTTACATTTCTTCTCCCACAGAGCTGTGATGGACTGATCAAATAAGATAATTCTTTATTCTTTTTTGACAAGAGTTAAGGAACATTTTCCCATATTGTATTTTTTAAATTATATAAAGGAATAAGGAGGCCTTCTAAAATAAATATTGGTAGTTCATTTCTAAAGGAACTTATCTTGTGTAATCCATGAAAAATGAGCAAACGAGTGATTTATAAGAATGGATTTATTTTTCTGTGCAAAAATTTTATAAGCATTCAAGTCTTCTTTTTAAAAGAAAATCTAAAATCAAGAGGTAGCACTATAAGTAACATCCCACTGATACATATTCTCCTGCTAGATTAGGACAAATCATTTTACCTCACTTTCTCTCTGAAAAAATGGGAATAATCTTAACTACGTGACATTAGGTTTTCTAAAACTGGCATTAATGATCATTCTAAAGAATTTCCAGAACCAGTCAGGATATGTAGGCTAATATGTACATTGACATTATGTGGGTTGTGACTTATCTTTCTTGGAGATGGAATAACAAATAATCTTGCATCAAGAATATCCTGGATGACATTAGACACTGAAAGACAACAAGAGAATAGAGACAGGGCCATTTTCACAGTAATCCAAGATCTACTCCTAAAAATAATGTCTAACTTCTGTCCATCCACATGAGCAATATCTCCAGTTAAAAGTCTCCATGATGTGCTTTGTCATAAGGGAACTGGAAGATACATGCAAAATACATTCATCCAACAATGATCTCGGCAGAAAGAGAGTATCATATAAGGCTAGAAAATGTAATAGAATAGTATGGCCTTTAGAGATTGAGAGACCAGAGCCTATCTCAATTCAAGACAATTTATAATACTAATGTCATTCAATAAAGACCTTTCCTAAGAGGACTATGGAAATAACACGTTAGAAAGACATGCTGATATTCACCCTACCCACCTAGAGATAGGTAGGCACCATGAATACAATAGCAACAACTGGATTCCCCAACTTAATAAAGTTATAGGATAGAGATCTTTCAAGCCCTCTGGTATAGTTCATAGCAGTGAAATAGGATAGACCTGACATTTGAAGAACAGCTACAGTTAACAGGCACTATGAGGAATATTTTGAAAACATGAATTCAGTAAATGCTTAAAATATTCCTCACAAAGTAGACTGTTTATTCCCATTTTACAGATGAGAAACTGAGTCTCAGGCTGACTTTCTTAAGCTGACATGTACTAAGATGTATAAAGGATCTGTTCTTTTGGTTATCTTTGGCATATTCTTGGAGTGGCAGATGAATACAGAGATATATAAAACATCTTCTTTTTCATCAAATAATCTGCAATTTGGTGAGGTGTGTATAGACATACAAATGTAACAACACTGGATAAAAAGAAAAAGAATAGGAAACACAAAACTCAGTAAAGTAGTTAACCTTTTCTAAATAAAGAGGAATTAGGAAAGGACACTTCTACTTAAGTAGAGTGGAGGGTACATGAGTTCTTGTTTTATTATTTTTATATTTCTTATATATTTTATTACATATTATATAATTATATTTATATGTATTATATTATTACATTTGCTACAATATATTTTTTCTGTTCTGTACGTATAAAATAGCGACTTCATATTTTAAAAAACATGAATACAAATAGCCAACCTCTATGTGATTTACAGGTACTGTACCTACTAGTGGAAAAGTTCAAAGTATAGTTTACATATCAGTCAAACACAAAGTGATTTGGAAGAAAATAATTTTTATGTCTATATGTAACGTATGCGCTCAGTGTCAGAATAAGCCATTTGATAACTGGTGAAACTAATAAACGCTTAGAGACAATTAAGCACTTTATCCTCAAATCACTTCAGGTATTATGTATTTGTGACAGCTCTTAGTTCCACAAGATAGAAATATGACAAAACAATGGCTAATACAGTGGTGTGATAACTTCCTTCTTCATAATTCAAGATACTCACCAGCCACACTGTAAATCCACATGTTCCTTATAGCAAATATCACAGGAACTCAAACACAGTAGACACACAAATGAGGGCTTAATTTAAAATAACTAAATTAAAACGAATACTTGGTGTGGTCTAGGTAATTTTCATACATTATTTTTCATCATCACATCCACCCTGAAAGGTCAGTGACTGTTTCCCATTTGCAGTGTACAGAAACTGTGGCTCAGAGAGATTGGATATTCTGCCCGAGGTCACAGGGGTAGTATATAACAAGAAGAGCACTTGAACGCAGGTCTGTTCTACCATATAATCATCTAATGGCAGGTAATACTAATCCTTACAACCACCTTGTAAGATACGTTCTATTATCATCCTAAACTTACAGATAAGGAAAGTGAGGCACAAAGAGACTGTCATATGTCCATAGTGACACACCTGACTTGGACTTGGGGAGACTTCTGTGGGAGGGAGATTGGACCAGATCTCATGTCTTCAGATCTGGGTTCATAGCAACCACTGTGGTAGAAGAGAAGGGCACCATCTTATATATGAACTTGTCCAAGGCAAACTGGGACAGAAGTCTCACTGAAATACCTTACTCTCTGGATTTAAGTGGCCTAAGACTGGCAAAAATACCCCTTGCCCTTAGGCCTCTTAAGATCCACTTAAGAGTGGATAGAATCTCCCAGGTAGCCCAGAAGACCAAAATTCACAGCAAAATACACTTAACACGAGTTCAATGTCCCATTAAAGTGTGGTGAGACAGGAATCCCCCAAAAGCTCTCTCTATTCCTCCTCCTCCTTCTCACAACCAGGCTTCTGACATCAAAGTTTACTGTTAAAAGCATTTGTAATAGAAATATTACTGTATGTATTTTCACTAGAGAGAAGAATGTCAGGGAAATTTGTCATGATAGGTGTTTACCATAAGTTTGACAAGCATTATTGTTAGATCATTCTGTTCTCCTTCCATAATTTTTCTATGCAATTTATTTATGTGCATATTTAAATGGTGTACCACTTAATTGAAATTATAGTGTGTTCAAGCCAGATTTGACACTGACTGGCAGTTGCTGTTCAGGAATATGTGGAAACTATGAACAGGTCATTTTCCAAATAGTACAGATATAACCATATTATCCAGCAGAATATTTCAGGAAATCAGATAGCTGATACTGCCAATATAAGTACCCCATTCATTTCAGGCAGGATTACATCTTATTTGCCTTTATAGCCCACATCCCCAGATCCACATAGGACCTAATAGTGGTACCACTAACTTCTCATGTAAAGACTCTGCCTGAAAATCCAAGGGTCTTGGAAATAACTTTTTAAAAAGCTGTTCAGTCCTTGGAGTACTTCTCTTAAAATATACTTGTATCATATACAAAAAAATGGTATTTGATCCCATTTTCTATAGTTTTCATCCAGATATTTATTACAGAAAATTACAGCCTTGGCAAAGGAAACAAATCCAGACTATTATAGGTAGAAGATTCTGGACAGGGCAATAGCCCAAATAGTTCAAGAAACCAACAAAAACACCAAGTAGCTTCACATTTTATCTTTGAACTTCAAAAGGCTAAAATTTTATAAAAAGCAACAGATACTTTATCTTTTTTTCCCCTCCCCCTATGTATTTTATACTCCACATAATAACTCTAGATCTTAAGCTCTTAACCACTCTGTGCCTCTGTAAAACAGGATGAGGAGGAGGAGGAGGGGGAGGAGGAGGAGGAGGAGGAAGAAGATGATACCTTTCTCTTTGGGTTGTTTGGTGTATTACATGAGGTAAAGCAGTTAAAATGCACGCATCAGATACTTGGCATGTGGCAAGTGCTGTATTTTAGCGAACATGTTAGTACTTATAATTACTGTTCCATTACTATTATTCCATGATTGTTATACATATTATTTTAAGGTAGCTTTTAAAAAATAAATTCACAAAACACTTGGGGTACCTCTGTGAATATGAAAAATAAATTATAAATATACTGAAGTGAGAATCAGTATATGACCAAAAGTAACTTTGGCGATAATACTCATAAAAATTATAAAATGGAGCTACTTTTGAAATGTACTTTATTTTTCTGCAGACTAGATTATATGACATCCTAATGTAATGTGCTCTGCAGTGAAAGTTCAACCCTGTATCAAATGTACATATGATGCAAAGTACCTTGCTATAAGAAATATCTGATCACCTTGATCTCTTTGTAAGATTATATTTTCCCCTGCCACTTTTATTTGGGGTAAATAATCAGTGTATCTGAACTATTTGGGATGCAAAAGGGAAAAGGAACTAACATTTGATGAATACCTTCTAAGTGCCAGAAAGTTTGCAGTGTACTTTACATGTGGTCATTATTTCATTGAATCCCTGTTAACTGTCCCCTGAGATAGACATGATTCCTATTTTACAAATGTGGACACTTGTTTCTCAGAGACTTCTTTATTTGCTATGATTAGTCAGTTAAGAAGTGGTGGATCAGAGTCTAGAACCTAGGTTTATTTGTCTCTCAAGACTATTCTCTGTATACTATACAATATTGTTTATCTTGAGCAACTACTTTTTAACTTGACGTATAATTGACATATAGTATCATATTAGTTTCAGGTGTGCATCATAGTGATTCTGTATTTATCTACATTTGAAATGACCACCACAGTAAGTCTAGTAACCATCTGTCACTATACAAAGTTATTACAATATTACAGACTATATTCTCTATGCTGTACATTCCATCCCCATGACTCATTTATTTTATAACTGGAATTTTGTATCTGTTAATCTCCTTCATGTGTTTTATACCCCTCAAACCCGTCTCCTCTGGCAACCTCCAGTTTGTATGAGTCTGTTTGTTTTGTTTGTTCCTTTGTTTTGTTTTTAAGATTTCATGTACAAGTGAAATCATACAGTAATTGTTGTTCTCTGTCTGATTTATTTCACTTAGCATAATGCCCTCAAAATCCATCCATGTTGTCACAAATGGCAAGATTTCATTCTTTTTATGGCTGATAATATTCCTTTGTGTGTGTGTGTATCACATCTTTGTCCATTCAATTATTGATGGACACAGGCTGTTTCCATATTTTGGCTATTGTAAATAATGCTGCAGTGAACACGGGTGCATATATCTTTTCAAGTTAGTGCTTTTGTTTTATTCAGCTATTCGAAAGTGGAATTTCTGGGTCATGTTTTTAATTTTTGAAAAAACTCCATACCGTTTTCCACGGTGGCTGTACCAATTTATATTCCCATCAGCAGTGCACAAAGGTTCTCTTTTCTCCACATCCTTGTTGAGTTAACTGCTTTTGACTGACTATTCTTTTATAGTACCTGACAGCATGTTGCCCCAAATTATGAGAATCACCTATAGAATATGACATCATGACCTTATGGGAAATGCAAAAAAAATTTATTACTTGCTGACTCTAGTCAGAGGATGGTTCTGTTTAATTTTGGGGAATCCTGGCAACATTTCTACAGAGAATGAGTTCCTAAGTTGCAGCTGTAGGAAAATCTCCATAAACATTCCATTTGATAGTCTCATATTTTACATTAGTGCAAGTGTTTTGTACACCCCAGGGATATGAAATGTGCTATAAGAGATGCAGTGAGCTGCCAGTCAATGCCCTGCAGGGGGATTTATGAAACGGAATCCTCAAATGTTGTTTGTTTCTTTTCAGCCCAAACTGCATGAATTATTTGAACTAAATCAGGGGATGGATGAAGGGATGCAGGAAGCTAACACAGAACTCTGCACCCCCACGGACACTGAATAAATACTTGTGGCCTGAATGACAGATTACTTATTACAAAAGTCTAAAACTTTTTATTTTGAGATATTAGTTTCATCATCCTTCTTAAGTGAAAGCCAGACTCGACTCCTTGATCTGCTCTTCTCTCTCCTGCCAGGAGAGAAGCTGCATGTGAGGTCCAGGTGCTTTATTCTGCCTGGGTTTACCTTCCAAGACAGAAGAGGGGTTAGTCTCAGGAGGTGGAAGGAGCTGGACCGACTGGGAGAGCATCATGCTTTCATGGAAAACGTTTGCTCTTTTAAGGGCCTGAGTTTAAGTCACAACTCTTCTGCTTTCTAACTGTGTGACTTGGGTAAGATTACTTTACTTCCCAAAGACTCCACTTTCTCATCTCTAATATGGAAGCACTAATATCATGATTAAATGCAATGGTGTTTCTAAACACCTGGTACACAGCATCACTTACTAAACACTAGCTATATTTGTTTTCATTATTGATGAGGCAGTAACACAAAACAGTATGATGTCCTGAATACGCACTATTAAGATATCTGAGATTTTACATTATTAGTTGCCACTTAAACAAAGACCATTTTTAGTTATCGTAGGACAACCCAGTAGTGTTTCTTTTCCACTTAGTGGCTGTACGTATACTTTGACTGAAAACTAACATCTTCTCTTACACTTCTTCAGCTGCCTTATTCTCCAGGAATCTATACAGTACACTGCCTCCGATTATCTCACTATTATTTAAATCTTGTTGTCTAAATGAGTTGTAAAATCATCATCCACTTCTAGAAATGAAAAATAATATACAATGTAAATATATAGTCAAAAGAACTTATCTTCCCTAGGCACTTTATTCTGTGTATCTAGGGCTCTAATTAGACTCAAGTAGGATGATTATTATTATTCGTAAAAAAAAAAGCCTGTACTACCTGGAATTAATGTTGAAGCTATCCACTACAAAAGTCCAGGCAAAATGAAATATTCCTTACAGTTCCTCTTGGGCCATCCAATTTCAGTTATTTTTGATACAGTGGCAGGTGTTTTAATCTGCAAACAGCAAAACTCACCTTCAACAGTGGAATGTGTTTCTTTAGAGCTGTAGAGAATGTTTCATGCATAGCAGCAGAATGAGCTTTTCTGTTTACTTTTGTTTTAGTGAAGTGTCTGTGTGTGTGTGTGTGTGTGTGTGTATGAACAGTCTTTACCAAACCAGTTACACTTCAAGTATAAAAACTGAAAATTTCTGTTGGTCATTCTATATTTTGTTTTAGAGAGCTCCAAGCTTCTGTATATTTGGCTTTAACTAGATCACTGTTTTCCAAAGTGGTAAGTGAGGTATTAGTGGTATAGAGGTAAAATTTTAATAGTTATTTTAATATGCTTTCAGAAATTTAATTAGAATATTAAATTATGATGTAAAGTGCCATTTTTCAATAAAATTACATAATTCAAATTAAGAAAACTATTATGAGAGTTAATGTGGCACTGTCAAAAATTACAGCAGTAGTATCTGAATGAAGTTCAGAAAATAC
Source organism: Camelus dromedarius (assembly GCF_036321535.1). Taxonomy (NCBI): domain Eukaryota; kingdom Metazoa; phylum Chordata; class Mammalia; order Artiodactyla; family Camelidae; genus Camelus; species Camelus dromedarius. The sequence continues at coordinate 49,385,873 of NC_087437.1, forward strand.
TGATCTAAATGACTGAAAATGTTTTGCCACATGTTAACATTGTTTGATATAGGAGTTATTTTGTTAGATGGCTTCATAATATTTTGAGTGGTAGGTACCTGATGGCTTAAAGAAACCAGGGTGTATCATTCTACAAAGAGTCTTGCCTGACTAAATTAGTAGAGGAATGTGGTATGCACCTTTCCCTCTATCACTCCTTACTATAAAATAAATCCCAGACAGAGCAAAGAACTAAGGGGGAAAAATTAATTTTGTTTTACAGTCTTGGAGTAGGGAAGGTCTTTCAAAGCATGACATAAATTTCAGAAGACTTCACCAAAGACCTATCAATTTGACCATTAAAATTTTTTTAAATCTCTGCAGTGCAAAATAAATGAGTAAAAAATAAATAAAGTCAAAAGACAAAATAGAAAAGTTATTTGCAGCACATATGACAGACAAAAACTAACTTCCATAACATATTAAAAGTCCCTACAGCATAGAAAAAAGTGACTAAAGGATAATAGAAAAACAAAGGTGATGAATATAGACCCCAGGCTAGGAAACATAAATGGCTTTTAAATATATAAAGATGTGCTTAAACTTCTCATATACGAGAAACATAAATTAAAACCAGATATTCCTTTTTTACCTTCTTCGCAAGAATAAAAAAAGTTTGGTAGCTAAATGAATAAATACATTGTGTATCAATATGCCCAAGAGTGTGGAAGAAGATTTACAAAAGGAATGGGGGAAGGAAAATAAATTATCTATTGGTCTTTACCAAAATTTAGCTTTCCTAAGTTCAGTATTAAAATCTGAGGCTATATGGTGTTTGTGTTGGTTCCCTGAACTTGTGCAGGCTGGATATAAAACACAGAAAACTGAATAAAATACTAGAGTATTTTATATAAAGTACACAATACTGATACCTAGACTTTTTAAAAAGAATTTGGAGGATTGAATAAAAATTTTAAGTCATCTCCAGGGCTCTTGGATTTGGAGGCAGAGACTTCTTGAGAGAAGCTGAGGAAGCTAGTGGCCTGTTTATGCAAGTCTCCATTAAATACTCAATGCCAGTGCCCCATGCCAATGCGAGCACTGCTGGAGCGAGTGGTCAAGGAGAGGTAGAAAATGAATTTGGAGATAAAGCCAGAGGTCAGGTCTTCTGGGCCTGCCAGGCGAGGTAAGATATCTTGAACTTCACTCTAAGTGTAATATGCAATCACTGGGGGCTTTTATTTTTAAGCATGTCACTTCAGACATGACCTGATACGAATTTTTAAATCATAGAAGTCTATTACAGCCATTTTCTAACTACCTATGGTATGTCTTATTCTTTATAGCAAAGGGTATTTTGCTTTTATAACATGTATTGTTTTAACTTTTAGATTACAGAAGTAATTTATGCTTTTATTGCTATAGAAAACTGAGAAAAGAAAAATATTTTAAAAAAAAAGAAAGAAAGAAATGCATCTGTAAATCTAACCCAGAGGTCAGCAAATTATGGCCAGCAGGCTTGTTTTTTGTAAATCAAGTTTTATTGGAATACAGTGACCCCTATTTGTTTACTATTATCTATGCTTGCTTTCCACACCACAACAGCAGAGTCTAGTAGTTGTGACAGAAACTCCATGGCCTGCAAAACCTCAACTGTTTACACTAGCTGGCACTTCACAGAAAAATTTTGCTAACCTTGGTTTTCACCCTCTGAAATAATGTTAATTTATTAGTACATTTTCAAAGATATGTTTTAGACATATTTTTAAAGAATCAAGATCAGACTATAAATAGTTACATATTTTGCTGAGTTCATTTACCACCATATCATCAGCATTTCACATGTAATTAACATTCATTATGAAAGATAGCCAGAGGCCAACATTTTTAATGCTTATATACATTCTACCTTATAAATACACCATCATCTATTTAAACAGTTCCTTACTTGTTCCTCTGTTTTTTGACATTTAGCTTTTCAAATTTTTTTCATAAATAATGCTCTAGGGAGTATCTTTGTTTATAAGTGTTTGTATTTTTATCCTTCTATTAGGTTAGGTTTCTTAAGGTGAAATTATAGAATCAAAGGGTATCAATATTTTTTTAGATATAGAACAGGTTTCTTCTGTATAGCACAGGGAACTACATGCAGTATCTTGTAGTAACCCATAATGAAAAAGAATATGAAAATGAATATATGTATATATATGTATGACTAAAACATTATGCTGTACACTAGAAATTGACACACTGTAAACTGACTATACTTCTACAAATTTTTAAAGGGTATCAACATTTTTAAGGCTCCTGATAAATATACTGAGGTCTTAAATCATTGTTCCCCAAAACTCTAGGCCTCTACAAGGTTGTATAACAGTACTTGGGTAAACTACAACAATGGAGAGTGCTTTGGAGTGTCCTGGGGAATTTGCTAATTTTTTCATATTTTAAATGTGAGTGAGGATAATTATAGACATAACTAATCTTTACTTTGGATAGAACATTGTTCTAAGTGATTTATATATATTAACTCATTTAAACCCTACAACAACCCTTTGGGATACGCTCTTATTACCCCTATTTTAGAAGGGGAGCAAGGACTGAAACCTAGACAGTGTGATCCCAGAGTTCTTGCATTTACCCACCATGCTAAGCTGCTTGAGTATTCCTGTATCTTGTTCATTTTTCTTCTCATATTCACTCCAATCATATTCTACTCCTGTCAAGAATTATGTTCTGTATTAAGCTGCTAGGAAATGTTTTGACTCTAAAAGTCTGTGACTTCAAAAAAAAGTTGGAAACCCATTTATTTCAGGGACTGCATCCTGTTGGCAGTAGAATTATTATTTTACATGAGCTACTTCTTCCATTCCCTCAGGCTTTCTCAGTGTTTGTTCCCTTATTTTCTCATCTCTCAGTACTTTGTCTTGTCGACATTTACCTCCGAAGTTTAAAGTTTCCGTATCATTGTGTTATTGAAAAAAATAGTCTCATGTTATTCCTAATTATTATTACTACCATGAACAAAGAGGCAGGCTGAAGCAGCTTTCAGGAGCTCAAGAAAAATTTAATCTCCTATAATTTTTTACAAAGATAAATGCAGACACAACCTTGGTTTGATGTTATAATTACTTCTTTTGAGTTTCTAGCCATTTTAAAAACAAATTTACACCATTTGGTGCTTGTGTGAAACCTCATGGATAATGTTCAGGAGATCCTCCAATTGTTTTTCCTGTGGTTAAGGCCCACCTCTTAATTGTTTTAATTAACAAACCTATGAAAATTAATTAAAATTGGCATCATGCTTCCAAAATTACATACCACTGACTACTGCACATACAAATCTTAATCAAAACATTGAAAAGCTTGAATCCAAGTTGTTTTAATTGTCTAATGTGCTTGCTTGAGGGGGAAAATAATGAAAACAAGATGAGTAAAAAGATGGTTTTTTCAGGAAGTCTACAGGACCTTTTAAATGGATGCTTCAAAAAACGATGATGTTGCCAGTGTCTTTTTCATTCTACCAAGAGTTTGTTTTCAGTAGAGGTGTCCACCCTGATAAGGGGGAAGCAATTCAGCTACAGCGAGTCCCTGGCAGCTTTGTATGGACATGAAACGTGAGTGCAGCCTAAGGGGCATCAGCTCAGGTTTAAGCACAGGAAGGAAGGGGAAGGAAAGAGAAGCAGACGGTCCTGCTGACAGAGCAGTAAACTACCACTTCTTCTAAGTGCCAGGCACTAGGTTAGGAGCTTTCCTAGATGCTTTTTTTGTTTCCTGATAAAGACCAAGCCAAATTTTGTTTTTATTAATCTCATTTTACAGGTAATGAAGTCAGATTAAAAAGGATTAAGTGCCTAAAGCCCTACATGCGTGTGGGAGGAACTGTTTTTTTCTCCACTTGCTGTTTCTCCTGTGGTGGTGCATGTGCTCTGTTATCCGAGATCTAATCCAAATTCCATCTTTGCTATGACCACCTGAAGGAGGGAGGAAGTTTTTTGAGTTGGCTCCTAGATAGGAGAAAGTAAAGAATAACAAAACAATGGCAACAGCAATAACCAATTGAAATTTAGAGTTTATTTTATGTCGGGCTGTGTTTCAGATATATTATCTCATTTATTTCCCCTAATACCTGAAAGAGGCAGCTACTCTTATTATCCCTTTTATACATGAGGAAACTAAGTGATCAGGAGTTTAATCTTGGAGTTATAGAGTTAGTAAGTGGCAGAGTGTTACTCAAACCTACGTATAATTCTGGAACTTGGACTTTCAATCACTTTTCTTGGGAAAAAAATGCAGGCGTGCGCACACACACACACACACACACAGACTGAGCGTGGTTACATAGGTGTGACATTAAGCATGTAGAAGTATAGATATTCTTAAAGTAAAAGAGTAGAAAATGGAGTAGGGGACTAGGGGACATTGTTTATCCAATCTGATATTTTTATTTTATTTTTTTTAATTGAAGTACAGTTGATTTACAATGTTGTATTAGTTTATAGCAAAGTGATTCAGATATATAGATATAGATATATATTCTTTTCCAGATTGTTTTTCATTATAGAAAGAGGAAGAGGAAGGAAAGGACTGAGACCCAACCATTGGCTTTAGCAATGTGGAGTTCATTTGTGAGACTGACAAAGAGTGATTTGGGCAGAATGGTGAAACTGGAAGCTTGTTCAAAGTGATGCCATGTCCAATAGAAAATGAGAAAAAATGAACTGGAGACAATTAAGTACAGAAACTCTTTCAAGAACTTTTTCTTGAAAAGCAAAGAGCAGCAGAGAAGTAAGTTGGTAGCTATAGGAAAAAGTTGTTAAGAGAGGACTTTTTTATTGAGGTATAGTTGATTTACAATGTTTCAGATGTACAACAAAGTGATTCAGTTATACATACATACATATAGATATTTCTTCAGATTCTTTTCCATTATAGGTTATTATAAGACATTGAATATAATTCCCTGTGTTATACAGTAGGTCCTTGTTATCTACTTTATATATAGTAGCGTGTATCTGTTAATTCCAAATTCCTAATTTAGCCCTCCCCACCTCCATTTCCCCTTTGCTTACCATAATTTTGTTTTCTATGTCTGTGAGTTTCTTTGTTTTGTAAATAAGTTCATTGGTATCAATTTTTTTTTAGATTCTACATATAAGTGGTATCATATGATATTTGTCTTTCTCTGTCTGCCTGACTTCACTTAGTATGATAATTTCTAGGTTCATCCACATCACTGTAAATGGCATTATTTCATTCTTTTTTATGGTGGAGTAATATTGCATGGTATATACACCACAATTTCTGTATCCATTCATATGTCGATGGACATTTAGGTTGCTTCCATATCTTGGCTATTGTAAATAGTGCCACTATGAACACTGGGGTTCATGTATCTTTGTTAATTATTCTGGATATATGCCCAGGGTTGCTGGATCATATGGTGTTTATTTTTAGTTGTTATCCTTCAAAGTGTCTGCAGACCAACTTACATTCCCTTTTCTCCACATCCTCTACAGCATTTATTATTTGTAGACTTTTTGATGATGGCCATTCTGACTGGTGTGAGGTGACCTACCTCACTGCAGATTTGATTTGCATTTCTCAAATAATTAGTAGTGTTGACCATCTTTTCATAAGCCTGTTGGCCATCTGGATGTCTTCACTGGGGAAATGTCTGTTTAGGCCTTCCGCCCATTTTTTGATTGGGTAGTTCTTTTGTTATTAGGCTGTATGAACTGTTTGTACATTCTGGAAATTCAGCCCTTATCAGTTGCATCATTTGCAAATATTTTGTCCCATTCTATAGTTTGTCTTTTCATTTACTGATGATTTCCTTTGCTGTGCAAAAGCTTTTAAGTTTAATTCAGTCCCATTTGTTTATTTTTGTTTTATTTCCATTACTCCAGGAGATGGATCCAAAAAAATTGCTGCAACTTATGTCAAAGACTGTCCTGCCTGTTTTCCTCTGGGAGTTTTATAGTATCCAGTCTTACATTTAGGTCTTTAATCCATTTTGAGTTTATTTTTGTATATGGTGCTACATAATGTTCTAATTTCGTTCTTTTACATGTAGCTTCCAGTTTTCCCAGCACCACTTATTGAAGAGACTGTTTTTTCTCTACTGTATATGCTTGCCTCCTTTGTCATAAACTAATTGACCATAAATACATGGGTTTATGTCTGGGCTTTCTGTCTTGTTCCATTGATTTATATGTCTGTTTTTCTGCCAATACCATACTGTTTGGATTATTGTAGCTTTGTAGTATAGTCTGAAGTCAGGGAGTGTGATTCCTCCAGCTCTATTCTTCTTTCTCAAGATTGTTTTGACTATTTAAGGTCTTTTGTGTTTCCATACAAATTTAAAATTTTTTTGTTACAGTTTGAAAATTCCATTGGTAATTTGATAGAGATTGCATTAAATCTGTAGATTGCCCTGGATACTATGGTCATTTTAACAACATTGAGCCTTCCAACCCAGTAGCATGGTATACCTTTCCATCTGTGTTGTCTTCAATTTCTTTTATCAGTGTCTTATAGTTTTCAGAGTACAGGTCCTTTGCCTCCTTAGGTAGGTTTGTTCCTAGGTATTTTATTCTTTTTGATACCATGGTAAATGGGATTGTTTCTTTAATTTCCTTTTCTGCTATTTCATTGTTATTGTATAGGAATGCAACTGATTTCTGTATATTAATTTTGTATCCTGCAACTTTACTGAATTCACTCATGAGTTCTAGTAGTTTTTTGGTGGCCTCTTTAGTATTTTCTATGTATAGTATCATGTCATCTGCAAACAGTGACAGTTTTACTTATTCTTTTCCAATTTGGATTCCTTTTATTTTGTTTTCTTCTCTAATTACTGTGGCAGGGACTTTGAAAACTATGTTGAATAAAAGTGGTGAGAGTGGACATCCTTGTCTTGTTCCTGATCTTAGAGAAAATGATTTCAGATTTTCACCATTGAGTATGATTTTTAGCTATGGGCTTGCCATAGATGGCGTTTATTATGTTGAGATATGTTCCCTCTATGCCCATATTCTGGAGAGTTTTTATCGTAAATGGATGTTGAACTTTTATCAAAAGCTTTTTCTTCATCTGTTGAGATGATCACATGATTTTTATTCTTCAATTTGTTAATGTGGTGTATCACATTAATTGATTTGCAGATATTGAAAAATCCTTGCATCCCTGAGATAAATCCCACATGCTCATGGCATATTACCTTTTTAATGTATTGTTGGAGTTGATTTACTAGTATTTTGTTGAGAATTTTTTCATATATTCATAAGTGATATTGGCCTGTGATTTTCTTTTTTGTGATATCTTTCTATGGTTTTGGTATCAGAGTCATGGTGGCCTCATAGAATGAATTTGGAAGTGTTCCTTCCTCTGCAATTTTTTGGAATAGTTTCAGAAGGATAGGCATTAACTCTTCTCTAAAAGTTTGGTAGAATTCCCCTATGAAGCCATCTGGTCCTGGAGTTTTGTTTGTTGGGAGTTTTAAAATTACTTATTCAGTTTCAGTACTGGTAATTGGTCTGTTCATATTTTCTGTTTTTTCTTGGTTCAATCTTGGGAGGTTGTACCTTTCTTAAGAATTTGTCAATTTCTTCTAGGTTGTCCATTTTATTGGTGTATAGTTGCTCATAGTAATCTCTTATGATCCTTTGTATTTCTGTGGTTTTAGTTGTAACTTCATTTTCATTTCTGGTCTTATTGATTTGGGTCCTCTCCCTTTTTTTCTTGATGAATCTGGCTAAAGGTTTATCAATTTTGTTTATCTTTTCAAAGAACCAGCTTTTAGTTTCATTGATCTTTTCTATTGTTTTTTAGTCTCTTTTTCATTTATTTCTGTTCTGTTCTTTATGATTTCTTTCCTTTTAGTAACTTTGGGTTTTGTTTGTTCTTCTTTCTCTAGTTCCTTTAGGTGTAAGGTTAATTTGTTTATTTGAGATTTTTATTGTTTCCTGAGAAATTGTATCACTATAAACTTCCCTTTTAGAACTGCTTTTGCTGCAACCCAGAGGCTTCGGATCATTGTGTTTTCATTTTCATTTACCTCTAGGTATTTTTTTTTTAATTTCCTCTTTGATTTCTTCAGTGATCCATTAGTTGTGTAGCAGCATATTGTTTAGCCTCAACATGCTTGTGGTTTTTTGCAGTTTTTTTTTTTTTTTCTTGTAGTTGATTTTGAGTCTCATGGCTTTACGGTCAGAAAAAATGCTTGAGGTGGGGAGGGTACAGCTCAGTGGTAGAAGGCGTGCCTAGCATACATGAGGTCCTGGGTTCAATCTCCAGTATTGCCATTAAAATAAATAAATAAATAAACAAACAAACCTGATTACCTCCACCCACCAAAAATATATAAATAAATGCTTGACATAATTTCAATTTTCTTAAGTTTACTGAAGCTTTTTTTTTTTTTTTTGTGGTCTAGCATGTGATCTAACCTGGAAAATATTCCATGTGCACTTGGAAAGAATGTGTATCCTGCTGCTTTCGAATGGAATGGTGTATATCAACTAAGTCCATTGTGTAATGTGTTGTTTAAGGCCTGTGTCTCATTTACTTTCTGTCTGAATGATTTGTCCACTGATGTAAGTGGGGTGTTAAAGTCCCCTACAGTTAGTGTGCTATTGTTGATTTCTCCTTTTATATCTGTAAATATTTGCCTTATATTCTGAGGTGCTCCTGTCTTAGGTGCATATATATTTACAATTGTTATATCTTCTTGGATTGATCTCTTGATCATTAGGTAGTGTCCTTCTTTGTCTCTTGCAACAGTATTTACTTTAAAGTCTATTTTGTCTGATATAAATACTGGTACTCCAGCTTTGTTTTGATTCCCCTTTGCATGGAAAACCTTTTTCCATCCATTCACTTTCAGCCTGTATGTGTCTCTGGATCTGAAGTGAGTCTCTTATAGGCAGCATATATATGGGTCTTATTTTTGTATCTATCCAGCCAGTCTGTGTCTTTTGATTGGAGCATTTAGTCCATTTACATTTAAGATAGTTATTGATATGTGTGTTCCTATTGCCATTTTGTTAATTGTTTTGGATTTATTTTTGTATGTCTTATTTTCCCCTTTCTTCTCTTGTGATCTGATGACTATCTTTAGTGTTGTTTGGATTCCTTTTTATTTTTGCATACCTATTATAGATTTCTGGTTTGCAATTACTATGACGTTTTTGTATAACAGTCTTTATATAAACATGATTGTTTTAAGTTGCTGATCTCTTAATTTCAAATGCATTTTAAATACACTGCATTTGTACTCTCACCCCCTCATGATTGTTGTTCTTGATATCATATTTTACATCTGTTTTGTGTATCCCTTAACTGCTTATTGTGGATACAGGTGATTTTATTTCTTACATCTTTTAACTTCCCTACTAGCTTTGTGTGTGGTTTCCTGCCTTTACTGTATGTTTGACTTTACCAGTGAGCTTTTTCATTTCATAATTTTCTTGTTCCTGGTTGTGGCCTTTTCTTTTTTACCTAGAGAAGTTCCTTTAATATTTGTTGTAAAGCTGGTTTGGTGGTGCTGAATTCTTTAGCTTTTGCTTGTCTGTAAAGCTTCTGATTTTTTCATCAAATCTGAATGAAACCCTTGATGGGTACCATGCCATTCTCTTCTGGCCTGCAGGGTTCTGCTGAAAAATCAGCTGATTGCCTTATGGGAGTTCTCTTGTACGTTATTTGTTGCTTTTCCCTTGCTGCTTTTAGTAGTCTCTCTTTCTTTATCTTTAATTTTTGTCATTTTGATTACTATGTGACTCAGTATGTTCCTCTTTGGTTTAATCCTATTTAGGACTCTCTGTGCTTCCTGGACTCAGTGACTGTTTCCTTTTCCAGGTTAGGGAAGTTTTCATCTATTATCTCCTCAAACATTTTCTCAGGTCCTTTCTGTCTGTCTCTTCTCCTTCTGGGAAACCTATAGTGCAAATATTAAGTGTGTTTGATGTTGTCCCAGAAGTCTCCTAAACTGTCTTCATTTCTTTTCATTTTCTTTTTATGATTCAGTGGCAGTGATTTACACTACTCTGTCTTCCAGCCCACTGATCCATCCTTCTGTATCATTTAATCTACTATTGATTCCTTCTAGTGTACTTTTCATTTCAGTTATTGTATTTTTCATCCATGTTTGGTTGTTCTTCATATTTTTTAACTCTTTGTTAAAAACTTCTAGCTTCTCTCTCTGTGCATCTGTTTTCCTCCCAAGTTCTTTGATCACCTTTATGATTGTTACTCTGGGCTCTTTCTTGGGTAGATTGCCTATCTTTACTTAATTCTTCTTTTGGGGTTTTATTGTGCTCCTTCATTTGGAACATATTCCTCTGCCACCTCATTTGTCTAAGTTGCTATTTGTATTTTTATGTCTGTAGTAGGTTAGTTACGTTTCTTGACCTTGGAGGAGTAGCCTTCTATAGGAGATGCCCTGTGCATCCCAGCAGTGCACTCCCCTCTCATCACCCAAGCTATATGAGCTAGGGGTTCCTCCTTAGAGGGCTTTGTGGGTCCTTCTGTTGTGGAAAACTATGTGGGTGGTCTGGTAAGCTTGGTTGGTCCCTAGTCTGGTTGGTTACCAGGCCCTACCTTGTGCAGAGGCAACTGTTTAGTGGGGTCTGGTCACAAGACAGCTGATCGCACAACCCTAGGAGGCCCTGGCGCTTGTCCTGGCTCACTGGCGTGTGGAGTCCCAGTGACTCTGGGGCTGTTGCCCACTCACTGGCACATGAAGCCAGATCCTGGGGTTGGTGCTGAACTACTAGCAGGCAGATCCTGGAGTCTGGCTGTAGGGCCCAGGGATCCTAGAGCTTGTTTCAGATCACTGGTTGGGGGAGGGGGTGATTCCTACAGGATGGTAGTTTTCTTGCTTCTGGTGTCTCCTCCCTGGCGGGTGACACTGGTCTAGAGGCAAATGCAGGTTTCCTGCAGGGAAAGGCTGGTGCCTGCCCACTGGTGGGTAGAGCTGGGTTTTGGCCACCTAGTGTGCAGGGCCATGTCTAGGAGCATATGTAGAGGTGGCTGTTGGCTCAGGAAATCTTTAGGCAGCCTGTCTGATGATGGGTGGTACTGTGTCTCTGCCTAGTTGGTTGTCTGGCCCAAGGCATCCCAGCACTGAAGCCTACAGGCTGTGGGAAAGGGCCAGGGTTTGATGTTAATGATCCAATATGTCAGCCACCAAGAGTGTTCACAAGGTTAAATGTTCCCTAGTATGTCTACCGCCAGTGTCTTCATCCCTGGGGTGAGCCACACCCACCCCTGCCTCTCCAGGAGACTCTCCAAGACCATCAGGTAGGTCTGGTCCAGATTCGTATCAAATTACTGCTTTTATCCTGGGTCCAGGTACATGTGAGATACTGTGTGCACCCTTTAAGAGTGCAGTCTATTTCCCCCAACCCCGTGGGGCTCTGGCAATAAAGACCCACTGGCCTTCAAAGCCAAATATTCTGGGGGCTCGTCTTCTCAGTGCTGGACCCCTAGGCTGGGGAGATTTATGTGGGGCTCAGAACCCTCACTCCTGTGGGAGAACCCCTGCCACAGAATTTTTCTCCAGTTTGTGGGTCACCCACCCCAAGGGGAATGGGATTTGAATATATCACACATCTGCCCCTCCTACCCATCTTGTTGTGGTTCCTTCTTTAGTTGTAGAGCATCTTTTCTAGTAGGTTACAGTCTTTTTCATTGATGATTATTCTGCAGATAGTTGTGATGTTGGTGTGCTTGTGAGAGGAGGTGTGTTCAGGATCTTTCTGCTCAACCATCTGGCTGCCATCTGAGTCGTTGCCTTTTTAGTAGAGAATTTCAATCTATTTACATTGGTTGGGTAAATAATAAATTGAAATTTATACCTTCCAGAAAAAAAATTAAATAAAATTTGTGATCTGCATACAATAAACTAAAACTGTTTTGAAAAGAAAATAGCATGTTCTTAAGGGCTAGTGCATGTCTATGCAAACTGGATAAGTCCTCAAACATATTTTCAGTAATAGCTTTTATTAAAAAATCACTACTTCTGCTATTTTCCCTACTATTGCTTTTTTTTGAGCAATACGAATACATCTTTCCACATTATTGATTTGATGTTTCAAAGCTGATCTAAGCACTTTCTTCTGTTATGTATGTGTTATGTATTTTATTTGCACTAAATCTCTCCTACTGTGTGCAAAGACATGAAAAATAGAGGAAATTGCAATATTGATACTTTGGCCCATTTGCTTTGGAAAGTTTCCTTGCAGTATCAGCCATCATGCTTATTATTCTTCAAGCATCGTGGATGCTTAGTCTTGGATTTTTCTCTGGATTCTCTAGAAGTCTAGTGGTACACTTAGGACACTTTTCTCCATTGACATATTCATCTGTATCATGTATGATGCAGAAATAGACATTAATCAATAATATAAGTGCATCTTCATTATCATACTTATAATTTGATTTTGAAACCTCTTCATGGAACCCTGGGTTTCAGAAAACAGTTTGAAAACCATAGCTATAGGAAATGGATAGTCATTAAAGGTTAGAGACATAGACAGATCTGCATTTTAGAATAACATCTGTGCTTATGAAATGGAGGATGGGTTAAAGAGGGAACATATTATTAGAACCCAAGGGATCTGCTAGAAAGTCATAAAAGACAGTGAAGGGTTGAACTTTGAGATACAAATTAGGAAAGATGCAATATTGCAATATTTGAGAAGTAAAATTAATAAAAATCAGACAGTTGTTAGTTATCAGAATTGATGAATAAGAAGAGGTCATTGATGGCTTCTCGCTCTGGAGACCATCATAATTAATGGTGAGCGTGATGCTGAAGATAGGGGAGCATGTTTATACTAGTTCACAGTAAAGTGCATAAATTTGATTTTAAACATAGTGAAGCTTAGGTACCAAATGTCCAGTTGTACTAAATGTCCAGTTAAATACAGATCTAGAATTCAAGAGAAAGACTAGGGCTAGCTTTGAAATTGATAACCAAATTGATGAAGCCACGGGAGTGATGACCAAGGAAAAAGTGGAGACTAACTAGAGAAGACAGCTAAGGGCAGACTCTGGGGACCATGACCTGTTATGGGACATGCAGGGAAAGAGCTACTGAACAACAAGTAAAGGAAGTAAAGCAGGCAGGAGTTACCATTCTAGAGGTGTACAAAACAGAGACTTGGCAGTAAGAGGGGATAACCAGTGCCAGGCCACAGACAAATGCATTTTTCCCTCATCCTGTTTTTATCCTCTTCTAAATCCCTTCTGCCATCCCTTATCCAAAAAGAAAAGAGAAAAAAGAAAAGAAAAGAAAAGAAAAGAAAAAAGCCTCAGTGATGATTTTACTCCTGTTTCACAAAGAAGTTTGATACCATCAGGTATGACCTATTTCATAATCTTTACATTTACAAACCATTCTTCCACATGAATCCTTCCATCTTGCCTTTCTTTTCTACTCCTAAGGCAACTCTGAGTCTGTCTACTTCTTTTCTACTCCTGATTTTGTTCTTTGTTCTCATGATAGCTCCTCTTTCCCATTTTGTCAAAAAATATGGTCTGAAGGCTTCTTCCTTTAGCTCTTAACACAAGAATATGTCTCCTCTGCTTCCCCTAGCTTCTTGGAGTCTGCTGCTCCCAATCACTGACATCCTTCCTTCTTTCCCAACCAAAGCTTTGAAACACTTTTTTATACCTACTGCATCTCATTTTCTTCTGAATCTCTGCAGTCTGTCTTTCCCTCCACCCCAAAGTTACATTCCTCAATCAAAGCTTATCAATGACTTCCTTCTGGCCAACTCCTTTTCCCTTTCTAAGATCAACCCAATCAATGACAGGGCTCATTTGAAATTGCTGGTTGATCAGCCTGTCTTCTAGTTTCTATGTCATGGTGTTGTCCATATTCTTTTCCTGTCTCTCTGCCAGGTGTCTTTCTCCTTTGGCAGTGTTTTGTCCTCCTCCTAACTCAGGTTCTAGGTGTTCCCTGAGTTGCTGCCCTTGTGGTTATTTTCTCACTGAAGACAGTATTCTGAAAAAGAGGATGCTGCTGGTCCAGGGCAATACTTTGAGAACCACTGGCTTAGAACAATGGTTCTTAAATTTAGCTGTACATCAGAATCACTAGGATAGCTTTTAAAACAATAACTGCTATTCAAAGGAAACCATAAACAAAATGAAAAGAAAACCTATAGAACGGGACAAAATATTTGCAAGCCGTGCAACTGACAAGGGATCAATTTCCAAAATATACAAGCAGCTCACACAGCTCAATATCAAGAAAACAAAAAACCCAATCAAAAAATGGGTGGAAGATCTAAATAGACATTTCTCCAAAGACGACACTCAAACATCACTAGTCATCAGAGAAATGCAAATCAAAACTCAATGAGGTATCACCTCACACCAGTCAGAATGGCCATCATCAAAAAGTCTACAAATAATAAATGCTGGAGAGGGTGTGGAGAAAAGGGAACCCTCCTACACTGTTGGGAATATAGTTTGGTGCAGCCATTTTGGAAAATAGCCAAGATATGAAAGCAACCTAAATGTCCATTGACAGATGAATGAATAGAGAAGATGTGGTATATATATACACAATGGAATACTACTCAGCCATAAAAAGGAATGAAATGTCATTGGCAGCAACATGGTTGGACCTAGAGATCATCATACTAAGCGAAGTCAGTCAGTCAAAGACAAATATCATATCATAACACTTATATGTGGAATTTTAAAAAAATGACACAAGCAAACTTATTTACAAAACAGAAATAGACTAACAGACACAGAAAACAAACTTATATTTACCAGGGGGGAAGGAAGGGAGGGAGGGATAAATTGAGAGTTTGGGATTAGGAGATTCAAACTACTATGTACAGAATAGATAAACAACAAGGTCCTAACATATAGCACAGGGAACTATATTCAATGGCTTGTAGTAGCCTGTAATGAAAGACTATGTATATATTTATATGTGTAACTGAATCACTATGCTGTATATCAGAAACTAATTCAACACTGTAAATCAACTATACTTCAAGTTAAAAAATGGGAAACAATTATTGCTACTCAGGACCCACTACATACCTATTAAATCAGAATAGCTGATGGTAAGCCCCCCTGTTAATTCTAACATGAAATCATGGTTAAAATCCACTTGCTTAGAAATGGAAGGAAACGTCCATGCTCCCCCCCAAAAAGCAGCAGCTTTGGGGCAGAGTTTTATAATTTTCAACTGCATGGTTTCCTCAAAGTTTCATAAATTCCATGAAATAATATACAAAAAGGTTGTATGTAACTGAGGAAGGAGCAGATAGCCTTCAACATACTTTCAAAGAGGTCCATGACTGTCACCCCCAAATTAAAAATCACTGAAGAAGTTTATTCTCAGGCAGAACTGCCCACACAATCTCTTATATCTCACAGACAACACCATCACATGTGTTTCAAAATTCTTTCTGTTCATACATTGAGGCTTCTCTGGAAAGTATCTGCTTTACTTACATGGCTTCAGGGCCTGAAATTTTAATCCTTACATTTTCACTTAGGTTAATGAGTTGTTTTTTTTTTTCAAAATGCTTACATGAAAGAAGAATCCAGTATCTATCCATCATTCACATGTTAGCAAGAACTGCTTTGACTTCAATGTGGTTTTATACTCCCACACATCCTAATGTAGTAGCTGCTTTGAATAGGCAGGGGGAGAAGTATGAAGAACTTTGAAGGTCTAAGTAGAGCTCCACAGAGAATTTTTTTTTTTAATTAAGACACTAGGAACCTAAAAGATGGAGGAAGGTATCAAGGTCAGTAGGGTATGCGTGAAGAAAGAAGTCAGAATACACAAAGAATAGTTTTTAACAGTAATATTTCAGATAGGTTATGTAACAAAGAAATAGAAAACTTTCTTCCTTTCTTTTCCTCTCCCATATTTATCATATACAGACTCCCAAAATCACTAAGGAATAATACCATCCACACCATGAAAGTCAGTTTTAAACAATGTAAAGCACAGAGCCAGACAGAACTGGTTCCAAGTATCCTTGAGAGATTCAGTTAACCTAAGTCCAAACTTCCTTTCTGTAAAATAGCAGTGGAAATAGTTACTTCATAAGGTAATCCTGAGAACTAAATTTATGTGATGTACTTATTACAGTGCTTCAAACTAGCAAATGTTTAATAAATGGCTACAGCTTGGTAGGTTATGGACCAAGAAGGCAATCTGTGGACTGATCTAAAATGCAACTATGTTTCTATAGGAAATATCCATGTTCCATTATATTGCCTTTGATACAGATTTCATTACCCAAACATTTAAATATTTACTTTAAAAATTCAGTTTACTTTTGAAAGGAACAGCTGATCTTTCCAACTGCCCATCCTTTTTACTTAAGTATTCAGCTGCCATCTTAATCTCACAACTAATATAAACTCCGCCCTGAATTGAGAGTTCCTTAGGAGTGAGGACTGTCTTTATTGGATAGTCATTTACTGAGCATCTGTATGCCAGTGACTGGATTTAAAAATATACATACAATACAGTTTCTTTCCTAAGTTCCACTTGGGGAAAATGATAGGCAAATACAATCCAAGATAATGTGTATTATAATAAAGGTGTGTGCCAAGAACAATGGGGCACAGTAGAAGAAGATATTAAATTTTATTTGAATTGATAAGGAAATCTTAGTAAAGAGGGTGACATTCAAAGGGGGCCAGATGTGCATCAAAGTCAATAATAAATGAAACTGACATTAGAGGACAGAAGTACGTAAGCTACCACTGCGGGGAATGATTCATAAGTGGACTATGGTTTATTTGGACCTTGAATACAGAAGATGAGGATAAAAGATGGAACAGCTTGGTATGCACCTAGGCCTGTATGTAATAGTAAGATATACGATTATTAAATAGTAAGTTGATTGATGGGAAATAAGGTTGGAGAGGTGCTACCTTAGAACTAGATCTTGCAAAGCCCTGGTAACTAAGCAAGGCAGTTCCTTGAACTTGGAAGTTCCAAGGATTTTGTGCAATACACATGAACAAAAGGGCCATTATAGGTTCTGAAACCAAGGTGTGTGTAACACAGTAAAAGCAGAGGTGGAGGACATCCAACAATGATGTTGTAGGTAAAGAAGGCAGATCAGATCACCTGGAAAGCAGTTTTGTAAATGCAGATATGACCTGCTATAGTTCTAGAATAGTACGTAGGTCTTTGGGGAGCAAGTGTACAGATATAAAAGTGACATGTCATGAATGTCATCTGGGATATCTGAATAATAAAATCACTGACAAATATAGAAAAGGTAATATGGAAAATGAGGAGCTGTTTAAACAAAATTTATGTAGCGTCATTGATATATGACAATATATCATGCTGTCATATGTGTACCTATATAACATGCACATTATGTTTCATTCAGCAGCTATTTCCTACTATCTATCCTATTTCCCCATGTACATAACCCATTTCTGCTAGGCAGGATCTTATCTCTTATTTCTCATACATTACAGAGCTTACCCACTCTGGGACATAAAGTTTGTATTTAACAAAATCTTATTGTCTGATTAAACAACTGAGGCCAGAATTATCAGAAAACTAGCCCAAGTCCTAGGTAGAGTTGGCAGTGAATAAATATACACAGCACTTTCTTTCACTGCTATATAACTTGCTAACATTGCTAGAGTGGAAAAATTTCCCAACTAGTACCACGTCGTTCTAGACAACACAACTATGGTTCAGTTTACCTTGTGATATTCAGTAGAATGAACTTTTTGGATCTAAGACCTCAAGGGAAATAGTGAGAAATCCTGTTTCTTGTCTATTTGGATGTGTTTTTCACTTTTAAAACATGAACTTAAAGGGGGGTGGGAGCGGAATAAGAGAGGAGATCAGTCCAATCTTTCATAACAGCATATTTACTTCACCAGGAAAAAAAATGACTTTAATTACATAGGGATAGAAAAAAAAAGCCTTGAATACCCTTCCTTGACTAGATTCAGGGCTTTCATGTGAGAATAAAATACACATTTACAGTAAGTTTAGATTTGGGGGTGGAGTTTAAAGCTCTTGTCCATCAACATATCATAATGGATGAGTGTGACACCCGCATAATAGCACTTGTTTGAGCACTTTTAGAAAGAGCAGGGGAGCCTCTGCAGTGCAGTGAGGGAGTTTAAAAATTTAAGGATGTTTTCTTTACAATGAGAAACACCATCTACTCAAAATCAGTTGGCAAATCCGTGTTCAGAATCTGTGTTGTCACTCTGATGTTCGGGAATGGTTAGGGAAGGAGAGAGAATCTCAAGGTCACTGGGAATAGTCTTTAGAGTGTTCTTATAGGGCTTATCTGTGCTGACATGCCCAATTTTTTTCCAAGTGCAAAGAATGGCCACTTGCTTGAGACAGGCCCAGTGCCATCCTTTATTCAAGTTCCTTTATACTCCTCTTTTTAAAGAAGCTGTCAAGTTCTTTTTTTTACAGCTGACAGAAAAGGCCAAATCTGTGGTACAGGAAAGGAGGTGCAAAAAGAAACTTTTTTGTGTTGATGTTTTACTAAGTGAGCTAAGGAGAATTTTAGAATCATGTAATTTACTCTGGAGGCATTTACTGTACATAGCTATAGTGATGGTAATTGCTTTCATTGTTGAAGTGAAAAGATAACCATCAATCAGTTGTCAATTGGTCAATTGCAGAAGTGATGAAAAGAAACTGGTAGGAACAATCACTTCTGTGGCTACCTAGACATTTGGAGGCTTAAGAAAAGTATGGGAACTGGATTGCATTTTAAAAAAGGATTGGACTAGACTTTCAAAAAGGTTAATAGGCATAACTTCCTTGCAAAGAATGGCTTTGCAGTTACACATAATCAGGAAATGTATTTTTAAAAATGAAAAATTAAAAAGTCATGGAGTTAAAAAGTAAAAAAATAAATTATTGAACTAGATATCAGGTAAGTTAGCCCCCAAAATCTTGAATTTCAGTGTGTTCTTAGTGGAGAAAACAAATATAGCATACTAATAACCCAACACATGTATTTTAGAATAAATTAATGAAAATTACTTTGTACTCATGCCTTAGTTTCAATATTGGGCGTTTTGAAATAAAGAACTTTCCAGGTATTTATCACAAGAAATTGGAAGTCCAAGTTTATTTTGAACAGTTATTAAGCAAACATCTACAGATAATTTGATTTTTTAAACCTATAGAAGCCCACATAAAGGTGAAGAGAAGTTTTAAAATCATTCACTTGCATAAAAGGCAAACAGCACTTTGAGATTTAGTATTATAAGCAAGATTTCATTTTACTTTATCCTATTTACCTAAGAATAGCAATGATACTGATTTATTCTGAAAGAGTTTCCCCACACACACAGTGATTTTTCTTTTTTTTTTTTTTTTTACTGTGGTAGGTAATAAAAAGGATTACAGGCCCCCAGAAGGATGAGATATCATCAGTTTGTAATCCAGCCCGTGGTTTCCTAGATACCGTATTGTCTATTCTGTTCCGCTATGTGAAAAATGTTGAATATCAACAATGGGTTTCAGTGCTGTATTGTTGAGTTTTGTATGAACTAATCTAGCTTCACTAAGGAAAAAAAAAAAAAGAAAGAAAAGAAAAGAAAGAAAGAAGAAAAAAAAAGGAAAAAAAAAGAACCACAGCTTTGGACAAAAGTCTATAGCCAGTGCATTTGAAACTCCCCTTGCACCAGGGCTGACTGTAGCTGGGGAAGACAGTTTACTCATTTGCTCTCTCCTTTCATACAGTCAGCTGGCCCTCTCCTCAGGTGTACATCATCTATTATCATTTCACCTGTTTTGATTCTCTGATGAGGAAGGTCCCAGGACTTATCAGCTGGGATAGGCCTCATTTACAAGACAGCTCTGTTCAGTATGTGGAAGGTAAGCTATTTGCACAACTTCTCTGCTGTAGCGTGCTGGCCTAGCTCTAGAACTTTGTAGCGTATCACTTATTTTTAACTTTTACTTTTTATTCTCTCTTCTTCTTTTTTTGGAGAAAGAAAGCCTGACAGGTTTCTCCGGAAAAGTGACCATCCATGGAATGAATGAAATGTTCCCTTTCTATTCCAGTAAGTAATTGACTTGTAACTAAAAATTGAACTGGCTGCTATGTCAACTGCAATGTGAGCCGCTGCTGGCACAGGTGTTGCTTACTCCTTAGCCTGGAAAGAAAGGGGGCTTAACCTGTGATTAAATTTCAAGTCAATTGACCTCAACATGATAGCACATAATTCTCACTTGCCTACCGAAGGGCCTGAGTCTCACTTTGACCTGATTCTGGCACCTGCGTTTTTGATGTTTGGCGTAGCTAAAGCTGGAGTTGCTCTTTGGGGTAGAAATAAAGTGGGTGGAGAACAGTTCTAACCAAATAACAAATGATGGTCAGCCGACTAAGTCTTTTTAATCCAGTGCTCAATGTGTTCTGTTTTTTTAATGCATTAACTATAAGTTCATGTAAATTATTATTCAGACTTTCATTTTTAAAAGTATGGATTCATGGACAGCTATTTTATTGTTAAGGATACACAGTAAATGTAAATCAGTGAATTACAAACAAGCAAAGGAGAATTACGATGCTTTCAAATGCTTAACTTTGATTATGTAACCTACCACAGGCTTTCTAAATATGGCTTGCACTTTAATAATTTTTGAGTACTAGGAATGAAACAACAGCATTGTTTTTTCTGATTTCTGTAAATAAACAAAAAACTGTTTAACTTTAGCACGATGACCCTATTTGAGTTTTGGAGACAAACCTATATCTACTTTCCAAAAGCAAAATAAAAATCAGTGACATCTAGGATTACCATTTACACTTGAAGTTATTCTCCATTTATTTTATGTAAAATGGTTGCATGCCAAGAACTGGTCTGTAAGATGAGAACAGCCTGGACTGTTGTTTTTTCTTCCTTGTTTCCTTTTTAACTTGAGAATTAGAAGAAAGTGCTGATGATGCTTGCTTAACCTTGCTTTTAGTGCCAGGCTGTGACCAGCTCTCTGTGAAACCATTTCTGACCCTCTGCTTGCAGTGGTGAGCCTGAATTTTTCCCCTTCCTTGCCCATCACTGTCAGTCAATTATAGGATTGAACTGAACCAGAAAATCTGGTACAGTCTGGTAATTAGTACAAAGGGTTTCCAGTCTAGTGTAAAGACGGAGATGCAAGAGCCCCAGCAGTCACAGAAATCGTTTTGATTGGCCATGGACATTGCCTTTTAGTGCTGCTCGGTGACTTCCTAAAGATATTGCCTCCTACCCTACAGGTCTTCTCCTTCAAGTACATTATGGACCTTTTTTAAAGTCATGTGTGCGTGTATGTGTGTGTGTGTGTGTGTGTGTGTGTGTGTGTTTCTTTTTTTAGATCCAACTTCTCCCATTTTTAGTCTGTCATTTTTGCCTATCAAACAGACACATTTTGACTTGCCCAACAAAGAACCAAGTTATCAACACTCACAGAAACTGACATTTTTAATTCAGGCTTCATTATGTCTTTGAATTATGACAGTAAAGTACAAAGACATTTTAAGAGTTTTTTCATTATTTTTTTTCAATCCAGCATTGGGATGTTTATCTTCCTTTAGTATTCATATTTCCTTTTCTACCTTTATTCTCAGTAATATATAATTAGCATTATCAAAACCATCAGCTATTATCCTTTATGACTTTTGACCTTTATTTTTTAATATGTCTCAAGCTAGCGTTCTCTAAAATAAGTAAACATTCTATGAGAGATTTTAATGAAATATCTTAGGGTTATAAAAACAATGAAATTTAAAACATGAATCTTTTAATCATCAACATTGCATGATTAGGCAAATAATATATTATGTGATAAACCTATAGTAACATACATTTCAGGAAAAAAAATTCTCTAAATCAATCAAACTTGCATTTGATGGTAAGTGCAATTTTATAGTGTATTTCATCACACATTTTTAACCACTACTTTGTAGTTCTTGACTTAATATCAATGCTATTTTTGGATAAATTATATTTTTTGCAGAAGCAAACATCCTCACTGATTATAGATTACAAAAACTCATTAGTCACACATTAGATACAACTAAAGTGTTTGGTAATTTGTCAATGTAACAAATGCCTGCCTTCAAAAGATAGATAGATATATATATATATTTAATGGCAAATTTAATGTCTGACACTCTGTACAAAATTACAAAAGCAACAGTATCCAGAATAACAGAAGCAAAATAAAGCACAAGGTTTTTCATTTCTAAGAATTCTATCTTTAGCACAATCTGCTAAAAATCATGATGCATGTGTTATGAATCTTCTAAAGGACCCTTTATTTACCTACATCTTAATGTAGCATTAAATATCTGTCTTATCCTATGTACAATCTAAACAAAAGTACCTCTGTCACCACGTGTGGTACTGATCTTTAATGTCTGACTTTGCTATTAAATTTCAAGGTTAATATTGCTTTTGTAACCCTGTCGTGAGTAATGTATTCTCCCAATAAACATGTCATAATTTTAAAGGCTGTTCAAGAAACAGTATTTCTGTTGAAGTATTTCTGCATTCACTTCTCTATTGTTTTTTAACCATAATATAGTGTAATGCTTTGAAAAGAATACGCATATTTATGTAATTAACACTTCTTGTTTTTAGCAAAACCTTGCCCATTAAAAACTAAAAGAGTCTTAGAAAACTGTATAAATGGACAACTTCTCAGTGACAATATTTGCATTCAATTTTAATTCACCATCAAGTCTATATTTTGAAGTGTATCCATAAAGTGACTGAGAGAAGAGTACCTTCTGGTAATGGTTTTCTTATTTTATTTTTTAATCTAAAATATATGTTGAAATTCAAAGGGTGCTTGCCACATGTGGTGTGGCAGTATTCTATATTCTGTATTAGCTGAATGCTGTGTGCTGTGTAGGTCTGTATAAAATTACATACAGGGGTTCACAGGCTGTAAAATGGATACAAACCTTTTCTACCTCAGTCTTACTCCTAGTGGCAGAAGTAAGACTTGGAAAGAACCCAAAAGGTTATCTAGCCTCGTGATTTCAAACTGTTCCCTTGAGCTTTTAGCTCTTTGGGGATACTCAGGGCCGTGGGGGAAGGGAGACCAAGTAACTTCTTACCTCTTGCCTTTATCTGCTGCGTCTTTTAGAGTTCCATGTAAGTTGGGAATGCCATGCTGGAGGGGAAAAGTAGAAAATTACTGACTGAGGCTACCTTATAGATAAGGAAAGCAGGATTTACTTAAACTGGCTCTCTGAGTCAGTGACAACGTCAATTTTTGGAACCCATTCTCTTATCCCTTAGTCTTATGCTCACTCTGCTAAACTACCATAAACTTTCCCTACACAGCGTGGGTTTTTTTGTAGTCATTCTAAGCAATATTATTAAAAACACACACTAAGAGATCCATAGCCCAATGTTCAAAATCAAGACACTTACAAAGGATTCAATATCAAGGTAGGTAATGCAATTGAGTAATATGCTGTAGACCAAAATCAAGCCCTTTATTTGGCAATACTATTAAATTTTGGTGCATTATTGCAGCCCTTGGGTAAAATACTGACTCATCTATTACTTAGTAAAGTAATATTTGGAGAGTATTATTTTTAAATTTTTAATTGTGGTTAAAGAACACAGAACACAAAAACAGTTAAGATGGTAAATTTTAAGTGTGAAGTTCAGTAGTGTTAACTGTTTTCACATTTTTGTGCTTAGGCGTATCTTGCACAGTGGAAAAAATTAATTATTATGACTTAAATTGAAAAGAAAGAGAATTAAAGAAAGTGAAGCTGAATTAAGATGCTACTCTTCCCAAAGCATGTTTTGTGGAATACTTTCCTGTGACATGTGCCAAGTAAAGGAAAAACACGGTCAAACAATCTTTGGAAATTTAGCACGCTATGTCCCTCTCTAGGACATTTACAATAAAAATTTGGATTTGAAAAACTGACAAATCATATTATAAAGATCTTTTTTAACTTTGTATAATTTAGAGTATCCTAAACAATTTTTCATAGACTTTCCCCATCTATTTTGCATTAAAAAAATCTATTTTTATTCCTCAGGGCTAATGTTTTGTTGAACACATTCTGGGAAATTCTCCTCTAATAGACCTTTCACACACTCACACAAAGACAGCCCTATAAGGTAACGTTTATGTTATTTATGTTTGGTTCTGTATTTACCAATTCTTTATCCTCATTTTGTGGATGGGATGTTAATGGACACGCTATTAATTTAATCACTCAACAAATATTTAGGCACAGTGCTAAATGCTAGGCATACAGTAATAAGCAAATCAATCAGGCCCCTGACCTTACCGAGCTTACAGTCCAGGAAAGAAACTGCTGCAAGAGCTCTAGCGTCTTAAAAAGAAAAGGAAAAAAAAAACCAAAACCAGGAAGCACAAGTAATTTTAGCTGTCTCTGGCACTCATAGTTCATCTGGCTATGTTTGTTTTGTTTTCCCTAATTCTAAAATGAGAGAAGGAAAGAAAAAAAATAGAACATCAGTCCGGAAGTTTACAGTATGTTCTTTGAATAGAGATATGCCATATTTTCCTGAGGTCTACTTATGCTTCAACAGTTACATCCATGGTAATCCTCTAGTAATCCAAAGATGGGCTGCTACTGTTTAGAAAGAGGGAGATAGGAAGGAAAGGAAGGAAGAAAGGAAAAGGAAGGAAGGAATGAAGGAAAGAAGGAAGGAAGGGAGGAAGGAAGACAGCCCAATAATTCCTGCTCTCTCTTCCTATTGTAACTCTTCAGCTATTGATGTTACCTTCTATTTAAGATGATTCCTTTTAAGTGTCAGCTGAAGACCTTGTTTGTTCGACAGTCTGCATGCCATCACTGTCTTTCTAATAATTCAAAGCATATCTCAGATTTAACTCTTGGTGGTAACCACAGGCCCTACCTCTGTCAGGAAATACTTTCCCTAATTAGCTAACCAGCCTTCTTATTCAGGCTCTGACCCTTATGCTGGGGAATCTGTGTCTTCATCTGAACAGAAGGTGTCTCCTAAGCACAGGAAAAGACAGGCCCACGGGCATAGCCAGCATATGGTTCTCCAGAACTGTCCCATCCCTGGAATGCCTACACAAAAATATTAGATGTGGTCCTACCAAAAGGCGCTCTTGAAAGTTTCAAGAAGAGCCTCTCCTTCTTATTAGTTCCTTCATGCCCTATTTTCTTGTATGGAAGTAAGTGACTTGAGGGGTAGCTCCTGTATATACTACTTGAAAATAAATATTGTAGGTTGCTGGCCTTTGGTCGCAGAGGTTTAGGAAGAAGGAAAGGTTGCAGAATTTAGTAGGAAAAAAAAAAAGACTTACAACTAAAAGAGAAAAAAAGGAAGACCTTATGCAAACTATGGTTTCTTAGCTGTATTTTCTGTCATTGGTATGTCACAAATAGTTCTGTAAATCGGTTCTGAGCTGAATCCTCTGGGATATTATAACTTCATTTTGTTATTTCCCTCCTACTCTTCCCAGCATTTCCTTCGACGGGAATAATGTGAGATAAGATCATTGTCAGATACTATAAGGAAAGAACTTCGAAAAGAATTTGGGATTTTCAAGTTAAAATTAACAGCTGTGTTGGTCTATTTTCTTCTTCTAGTTAGCTGCGAATCAGTTTTCTAATTCATTCTTCCCTCTGTCACTTGCCTATTGATAATATGCTAGGCCATGCAGTACTTGTCCCTTTTTATTCCTTTTAATTAACTTTTTAAAAATCAATTATGATTACTTGTATGGATTTCTATTCTCTCTTCTCATCAAATTTGTTTGGCTTATTTTTTATTTACACACCACTACCCACTGCTGTGAATTAACAATAACAAAAAATCTGCACTCTTTCCTTCCACCTCTTGAACTGGAGAAACAGTTAGCTAATAAGAGGCTAAATGAGCCTTAGAGTATAGAGAAGCTGGAATCCTTAAATTATTTAAATTGAAAAATGGCTGGTTTTACAATCAGAAAAACTCAAGTGGACTGTAAGCCCTACTTGATTGTCCCCCCTTATCTGGATGATCTTGTAATGACAGCTGGAGTTATCTGCCATCAGCATCACTGTCCACAAAAGCTTCTGCTCTCTCTGCTCAACTCTTCAGCAGCCCTGGGGAGCTGGAGCTGTTTCAGGGGAGAGGGTCCTAGAGGATTGGAAACTTTATTAAAATGCAAAGCTGTCTCTAATGACAATAAAAGCTCAGTAAACAGTGATAGATCTAAAACCACAGAGCCAGAAATGATCTGCAGAATGAAAAAACCGAGATTTCATACACTGCCACTCATAGGCTGGGGTCACTGTAAAATAAAAAGCAATGTGAAATAAATAGCAGTATAAAACAAAGAGCAAGAGCCGGAAGGAAAGGAAAATATCACGTTTTAACACAAGCAGTGCAGTAAATGCCATGTGTCAGACCAGTCCTTGCAGACTTCTGTCTCAAGAAGCAGCCTAGTGGAATGTGTTGTGGGAAGTCAGGGTAGTGTCTGCTTTGAAAGATTAGGGAAGTTCACTCCCACCAAAAAAAATTCCTCTCAGTAAGCAACTCATTCTTAAGCTATGTTCATGAATTTTCTGAAACTTTTTGTTACCAGTAAGTAGTATTGGTAGTAATAAGATAGTAATAGGAATCCATCACACTTGGACTTTAAGTCTGAAAGCCCTTTACT
Organism: Camelus dromedarius; assembly: GCF_036321535.1. NCBI lineage: Eukaryota > Metazoa > Chordata > Mammalia > Artiodactyla > Camelidae > Camelus > Camelus dromedarius. The sequence continues at coordinate 49,412,514 of NC_087437.1, forward strand.
TCACTTGCCGTAGACCACGAGGAATCTAACCCTCAACATATATTTTAAGTTATTTGCCCAATTTGACCAATTATACTGTAAAATAAAGTAAGATCTTAAATTTATTTGACACTTTGTCCATTTAACTCAAAGGACTCCATGCATATTACTCACTAATAAGTTAAAGCACCAAACTATAGAACAATTAAGTTACATGTTATAAACAAGGAAAATTAAAACAAGATCCAGGTAATTTAACTTCAAGTACACTAAGCTCATCATAAATCCCTCTCCCTTTACCTTGCATTCAAAATTCCTTACTAGAAAAAAAAAACTCTAAGCACAAAAAGTCATAAATAATACTTCAAATAGCTCAGTAGTCTTAAAAACCCAAGTAATATGTTCCCTCTGCACTTCAGTGCTTTGAAAACATTTCTCAGGAGGGAATCTAACATTATCATCATCTCAACCACCCACAATTACTTACTGAGTGCTTACCATATTTCTCCCCTTCTCCAATCTTCAAGCCTCATTTTCCCTTCTGCTCAGGAACCTCGAAAAGGGGAAAAAAAAAATCAAAGTGTTGATCTAAATTACCTAACTGGTAGTTTCCCTTTTTATGTAACTAGCAAGTTGAGCTAGCAAATGAAAAAGCTAAATGAAGTACCCCATTCCTTCATCTTCAGCAGAAAACATTAAAGTACTGGTCAGATAATAATTACTCCAAATATCACAAGAATCCCCTAAGTACATAATACTTTTGTCTTTATTTCTTCTAAAAATATTGTGTTTACATTTGACATGTTTATATACTGATTTTTGTAATGAGAAAAGACTGGCAGAATTACCTAAGACATTTTTTTCCATTTTCAGTTCAGAGATGCTTAAGGTGTGATCTTATACACAAGCTTCCTTCTCCAATGTAAGAAAACAAGGTTCCCTCTGTCCTCAAAAAAGAGACTGGGCACCATAACACAGAGAGGCCCCTTTGTCCGGCTCTCCCAGCTACCCCCATTAATATGCACTACTGCAAACTTGAGGCCCAGTGAGGAACTCCTTTGACTTGGGAGACTGGATTTTGCAAAACCCAACCTTTGTTCCACAGGGACACTCATGTCAAATGACAGTCCCCCACAGTAATTGTAACTCCACCATGTTCTCCCATTCAGGACAGCGTACTGGAGTGCAAGTGAGTGAAAATAATGCTGTTACAAGGATAACCTTGAGTTTGCTGGAATCCTTAATTCTTAAACCCCAGAATTTTATTATTATTTCACATTTCTTGTAACATATCTGTCACAGCTGATCAAGACACACCAGAGTCTCCTAACACTGGGGTTGAAAAAATACCCATTTAGTGAAACTAGCATCCAAACTGGCAGAGCTAATAAGTGAGAAGAGATCCTTGGACCCCTGGAGCTAACCCGAGATGCAAGAGGGCACTCTCAGCTAGCACTGGCTCTTAGGAATCTTTCAGCGAATGACAAGACCACATCGTACCACTCTGCTTCTTCCAGCCTGGTGTCCCTCACACCGAGTTGGCTCAACAGCCTCAAGTTTATGGGTCAGGATGGGACAGAGGGTGTTTACATTAAAGTAGGTTTTAAATAAGCTTAAGATATCAAAATATTGTTAACAGTATGAAATTAATTTTATGCACCATGACTCAATTTCTGTCCTGTTATTAACTGTATTATTGGTGTGTGTTAAGTTGGACTTTACACTGAAAAAATTATTTTTGAAATTTCCAGTGTGCAAAATGCAATGATTTTCTGGAGAGCTTTTAAAAAGGCCAATACTGACACTATACCCCAGACAAGTTAAATCAGAATCTCTGAGAATGAGACCCAGGCATCAGTAATTTTTAAAGCTCCCCAAGTGATTCCAGTGTGTAACCAAGATTGAGACCCACTGGTCTAAAGAAGGGAAAAGGGCAGACAACGTAGTTCAGTATAGGGAGATATCAAGAAATTATGATCCTGCAGTTATAATTGGTGTTATTTAGATTTGTCAACCTGATGACCTGAGAGCTGCCAATGATCCTGGAGATGGGCCTAAGACATTCCCAGACAGCAGTCATTCCCTGTCTCTATCCTTGGGGCCTTATATCCCTGGGAGACAAGGCAAAAGGAAGTAGTGACTTTTGCATGGCTGTAGAATTCTCTCTAAATTGTTTCAGTAAAATCTTTCTCTACCTCCCTCTCTTTAGAGGCAGGTAGAAGTAGAGAGTCCTGGACCTACTACAGACTTCCTCAGAATAGACAGATTCAGACCAGAGTTTAAAAAAAATAATATGGCATGTCTGTTGTGGGCAAGGTGCTCACTTGATTCTTACTACGGCCCCATGAGGCAGGTATTAGATGTACTTCCATTTTACAGGTGAAGATACTGAGAAACAGCAACAAAAGAAGGCTGCCCAAGGTCATACAACTAATGTGTGTCTAAGTCTGGACTTTTTACTCCAAGACAGATGGAAAACTGACCAAGGGTCACCACAGCTATCCATGGACAGCTGTCTGTGTCAAAGGAATCTTTCATTCTTTAGGTAGAGAATCAAATTAGTATGCTAATTGTGTTTTTTGCTAGTATGTGTAAGTAAGCATTATACTCACAGACATAGAAAAGAATCTTAGTGTTCAGACACCAGGATGGTATCTGTCCTCTTTTGAAACAGCATCACTAGTTCTCATGGCCAATTTAAATCTATTGGAGTTTATTTGATTTAAAAAAAAAATGTTTGGAATAACTTAGAGAACCCAGCATATGCATCTAAGCTCAAGCTTACATGGAACCTTTGAAAACAGGGTATGAATCCGTCTAAAAACAGTTCTGAAAATGGAAATCCTCTTGAATTCATGGTGGTAGAAAAAAAAAAGAAAAAAATACATTTTGTATGTTCTCCCTGTGAAGTCCTAGAGTGTGGGTGTAATTGAGATTTGGCATCCATGCCAAACAGCTAGAGCCATCTGTTTCCTATGTGGTAAACTTCTTCTCAACCAGAAATTGCTAGCTACCTAAAGAAACAGCCTCAGGTAGAACCTGCCCTCAACCAATGTGAAGAAAGCAGTTGATTTACTCATCAAGCATTGCCTCATGTCTTATTATGTACTAGCTGCTGTTGCTCCGGCTATTTCATTTTTACGCCTTTCCCAGCTACTGGCACTCCTGTCCCTCTTCCTCTCACACTCCCAAAGACCTTTTCTCTGTCCCTCTACCCTCTGGGCCAAAACCTGCTCTTTGACCCTTCATTCATATGAAGGTAAAAGTGGTTAATAACAGCTAAAAAGAGTTATGATTTCCAGGGCAATATGCATTTTAACAGAGAGCAAATCCTTTCAAGCTAAAAGGGCAATGGTCTTATAATATAATTACAGGCAGTGGTTCCCTGGAGACAGATGAGGCCTGCTCCAATCTTGCCACTCCATGGCAGCCTCCTGCTCTCCTGAGGTCAGGTCCATGCCTGTTCATGCTTTTATCCCAAGTGCTTGGCACAGCATATTTGGCACTCAGTAGTGAAGGAAGCTGTGGCCTAAGGAAAACAAGTAGTAATAACAAGTCACTGACACAGATGAATGGGAAGGTGCTGGATTAGTTTTGAGCCAAAATACCATGGGGAGAGGCTAGGTGGAGCAGTAAAAGGAGGTAACCCCAGGCCATCATTTGAACTCTCCAAGAAGCTAGTGTCAGTTCTGAGAGACTTCTGGGAGTTCCAGTTAGTTCTAGGAACTACAGATCTGGCTTTACTTATTAGCAGCTCTGCTACACTTCAACTTGTTGCATTCAACTTGCACTGGAATTGGGATAACGAGTAAATGAATCATTCAAAAAATATGTATTGAGTGCCTGCTATGAACCAGGAATGCTGCTAGGTGTTATAGGTAAAGCAGCATAAAACCCAGTTCCTGCCCTCGTGAAGATAACATTCTACTTAGAGTCTGCTGTGAAAGCATTGATTGTATAATTCAGTATTTAATTGGGGTGATGCCTAAGTATGACAAAGGAAAACTGCAGGATACTGAGAAAGCATACATCACAGGGACATGACCTAATACACAAAGTTAGGCAAAGCTTCTCCAGAAAAAAAAGTCAATTAAGCTGATTCCTGAAAGGCAGAGAATTTGGTTTAAAAAATTTTTTTAATAAGTGGACATTTCTAATAAACACCTTTAACATGTGATACTCTAGAGCTAATCCTGAGAATTATCTTGACTCCCTTTCTTGATATGCTTCACGTAGAAAACATTCTGAGGTCCTTGCAACAAGCTAGCCTATTCAAGGTCCTGAATTCAGACAAAAGAAACCATTTCCACAGACGTAAACAACTTCCAGAGGCAACACAAGTATGCTGTGATCCCATCCACTACTGTTACTCTGTGCTCTCACCTAGGTCGTTGGCATGAATGCCTATTTGACATACCCCATCAGTACGCTCTAGACAGGCAGCTTTCAAATTCTGAAATGTCCACAGACAAGACTTTCTATATGGCTCTGTCCAAAAACCTTGGGCAAAAGAAAAGGAGTTAAGAAAAAGGAAATGAGTCAAGGCCCTTGACAACCTCAGAGAAAGCCTGATCTGTACAAGGGACACTTTAACCATCCCGCCCGCTCTTCTCTTAATGTGGAGCCAATTCTTTGTAAGTTTTCCAAAAGACATTCCCAAGCTCATCATAGTATTTTATACATCACCTTTCCTTGTCTCCCTTCTTCAGCTAATTAAATTCTTGTTCCTAAAAACTCAGTTCTAGCATCTTATCCTCTTACCCCACTGTCCCAATCTAATTTAGATATCCTTTCTTGTGCTCTCATAGAATGCTGCACTCTTATACCTTATCAGTTATATTATAATAATTGATTTACTTATCTGACTCATCTACTACTTATGGGAGTAAGTTCCTTAAGGACAAGACTCATGTTTTAATCATTTTTGTATCCCTACTTCCTAGCAGAGTACTACTTTAAAAATCCACTGAATGAATTAATGTCCATGCATGATAGTTACTCTTCTTAGTCTCTGGAAGGACATAGAGACTTAGTTTTTATATATCTAGTGAACAAGTCTGGTTTTGTATGTAGGAAACTTCTGACCTATGCCAGGAAATTCTTCTCCATTTATAGATAAGCCTGTTGTAGTTACTTTAACTAGGCTGTTGCTCTATATGCTCTATAGTCTTCTTTGAAAACATCTTAAGAACTAAATAGGGAACCCTCTGACACTGTTGGTGGGAATGTAAATTGGTACAGCCACTATGAAGAACAGTATGCAGGTTCCTTAAAAAACTAAAAACAGACTTACCATATGATCCAGCAATCCCACTTCTAGGGCATGTATCTGGAAAAGAAGAAAACTCTAATTCAAAAAGATACATGTTCCCCAATGCTCATAGCAGCACTGTTCACAATCCCCAAGACACAGAAGCAACCTAAATGTCTATCGACAGCTGAATGAATAAAAAAGATGTTATACCTACACACATACACGTGCGTGCGCGCCATGGAATGTTACTCAGCCATAAAGAAGAATGAAACAATGCCATTTGCAGCAATGTGGATAGACCTAGAGATTATCATACTAAGTGAAGTCAAAGGCAAGTATTGTAATATTATTTATATGTAGAATCTAAAAACATTATTCAAATGAACTTATTTACAAAACAGAAATAGACTCACAGACATAGAAAACAAACCTATGGTTACCAAAGAGGAAGGGGGGGGGGTATAAATTGGAATTTGGGATTAACAGATACACACTACTATATGTATAAAGTAGATAAACAAGGACCTACTGTATAGCACAGGGAACTATATTCATTGTCTTGTAATAACCTATAACAGAAAAGAATCTGAAAAAGAATATCTATATATATTACACACACACATATAACTGAATTACTTTTCTGTACACCTGAAACATTGCAAATCAACTATACTTCACCAAAAAGAACTAAATAGACCAGTATGCATGGTTCCACTGATCAACATATCAGCCAAGAACACAAGTAGTTTTGATGTCCTGTGCTGAATAAGATAGAATCATATGCATAAGTCTGATCTTTTAATCAGTGCATTTTAAATAACTTCCATGTTTCATATTAGAAATGGCATAATTTCCAAGCTAGAAGCAAGGAAAGAATGAACCATGCCTAGCAGGATGTTTATCATGTAGTAAGTACTTAAATATTTATTTAACAAGAAAAGGAAAGGATACATTAAAAAAGGAATAATTGAATGCATGTATAAATATAGCATAATCCACAGGAATCATCAAGCCATAAACTAGAATAAAAGACTTACTTTTGGAAAAAATAACTAAGCCATCAAACATTAAAAATAAAGGCTATAGGAGTGAGGAGGGTTTCATTCAGTGGTAGAGTGCCTGCTTAGCATGCATGAGGTCCTGGGTTCAATCCCCAGTACCTCAATTAAAAATAAATTAATAAACCTAACTACCTCCCCTGCTAAAAAACTAAAAATATTTTAAAAATTAAACATAAAATGACATAAAAGCTATAGGAAAGTCACATTTTCCAAACAAACAGGATCCAAATGTCATTCAAACACTGAAAAAGAGTGTGTTTAAAAAAAATACTAACCTGAAAGAGGCAAAAGTTTAATATATGAGGAAAACATATTATAAACTCTAAAGATACCCTGTACCACCCGTTCTGTCTTCTCACACCCCTTGCCTCCCCCACACATACACAATCACCATCCTTACATATACACATCACAGTTGTCTACTTGCTTTTCCTGAAAGAGACTTGATTTGGAAAAGAGTAAGTTAAGAGATTACGGTAGGGTAAGATAAAGTCCTGCCAGCTGAAATTCCCCTTCCTTGTCTGCCTATTTATCTTCAGGATAGGCATAATTGCCACCTCTTCTATGGAAACCCTTTTTGATCTATGCTAGCTCCCAGCCAATTGCCCCCTTCCTCTGTACCATCACTACAACTTACCTCTTCTTCTCTTCTGCACTTATTTCACTCTCTTTACTTATAGGTGCCTACATGTGTCCTTTCTCTAGAATAAGAACTTTGAAAGAGTGGTTGTGTCTCATTTATCTTTATATTCCATTCTCCCTCTCTTCCTTCTTAATTTCTAACCCAGCACCTAGCAAAGAGTAGGAACTCAGAAAATGTTAGCATGGAAGGGAAGAAGGAAAGAAGAAATTTATTTCTGATGAAAAAACTACTTGTCTTCTTCCTTTAAAATATTTTCTCTTTTCAAATTCAGGGGACAGCCTTTTTTCCCCTAGGTGTTAAGGTGTCTGCCCTTGAACACCTTACTTTGGCAAAGTGCCCAAATTCCATCTCCAACCAGCTGAGTCATTTTCAGTTCCTTTGTGATTCATTCATGCTCTTCCCCTTCATTGACACGTTAACATTTCATGGTGAGTGGGTCCTGTTCAGCTGGCAGCCCCCCTCACCCCACACCTCTAAGATGTACTCACTTCACTAGTTCCCAACTGCCTGCCTCTTGGGGAGCTCTCAGTCATCACCACCATCTAGCGAACAGAGGAGTTGTTTGTTTGCTGTTGTCATGCCTTAATTTTAATAATTAACGTGAAGCAAACTCAGAGAATGAGAGATCTCTGCTAGAGGCTGTCTTCTCTTACATGTTTTCAAAAGCACCTAGTTCATGTGAAGAAAGTGAGAGAAATACAGATAATGAAAGAACTGGGCAGACCTCATATCTACTTAATTTGGTATCTTGTTAAAATCTCTCATTTTTATTCTTCTCAAATATCCATACTTCTTACCTCCATGTCCTCTGCAATAGTGACTCTCAATGCATTTCTAGTTTGATCTTGCTTTTTAAGTGTTGAATTTATACAGCAATAATCCAGGAGCAAATTTAGTAATTAAAAATCTAGCATTTCTAAGGCATGGCATACAAGGGTTTCTATTTACTGACTTCCAAAAGGAAATCACACACACAAATATTTGTTACAAGGTTCGCATTTCAGGATTTTCTTTTGTGCCTTAGGCCCTTAGTAGGTGCTCAATAACTCCCCGCTGACACACTGATTCATTTTAGTAGCTCCCTGTTATTTCCAAAAGACAGCATTTTCCAGACTTTTCTGATCAACAAATGAAACGTATGTTTTCTTAAAGCTGTGGAAATAGAATAATTCATATTGCGAGGTTATTTATTACCAGCCAGACCCTCATCTTGCTCTATGGGGCTCTGATAATCACCTATTTCAGAAGCCATTAGCCTTCTGTGTGTTGTAAAGCACTCTTCACTGTAACGTGTCTGTGCCTTTGTATTCTAGGAGGAGGAATGGTGTGTAGTGAAGTAACAGACCTCTGTTGACCAAGTAGGAAAGTCTTTGATACACAAATAGTACGTTAAAATGCTTTTATTTGATAGTGTTGAAATTAAACAGCGTGTGGAATCCCTGCCCAGGTATGGGAACGTATAAAACCTCTGAGAACATGTACATTAATTCAAATGCTTAACATTACTGAAACACAGACTTACAAGAAAAATGCACACTGAAAGAATGTAATAATCAAAGCTTAGGCACTTACAGGAGGACAGCAGGAGCTGGATTTAACTTATTGATTTTAGAGCCACTGTTTAAAAAAAAAAAGAGTAAAATATTGCTTTTACTGTTTGTCAGATAATAATGACTGTTGTTGCAAATTATAAAATTTAATTAGCTATATAAATGCCAGAGGAACAAATAGTGTGCTATTGTCTTGATATCTTCCCAGAAATTAGTCTTTTAAAATAACTTTGCCATATTAATCATCTAAAAATATTTTTGATCACTGAATTAATAGTTTGCAGCCTGTTTTCAGGTACTCATTGCCATAGGTGATTGCTTCTTAATTACTACATGGGTTCTTTCTATTCACTCATATTAATTCATGTTTTCTGGCACAGTCCCAAAAGGCAGCCTTTCCCTATATCTTCTAATTACTTCTATAATTGAATTTGCCCACTTTTTCTAACCTATTTTTTAAACTGACTGTGTTTGTTCATGGTTTATTGTGTCTTTTTTGTGTCAGTTCTCTGCAAGCAGAATGTACATTGATTCTTTCCTCGTTTCTCATTAATTTTCAAGAGCTTTGCTGCATGTCTGTTTTTTCAGTCTGTCAGACCTATTGCTGGACCAAAAAAAAAAAGACTTATTATTAAAGGTTAGGTAAAATAGACTGAAGTTAATTAATTCATTAGTAACTCTGAGCCAATTACTGAAGCCTTCTCTTATTTATATACTTGTTAACAAGACAGAAATGAGAAAGGCCAATTATAGGCACATGTCCTTCAGAAGTTCAGCAAACCCAGAGCTTATGCATCCCTGAAAATTCAGTTTATCTATCAGACATGTGAAACTACATTTAAAAAATTGTTGAGTAACACTTTATTCCATTCTATCAATTGATAAATTTTAAAGGGTTTTTCTCCCTCTTCAGATTTTTAGTATGTCTAATAGTACTAAGTTCTTCTAAAATTATCTCAAGAGTATTACTTAGCCTTAGAGCAATTATAAAAATAGGAAAAAAATTATTTTTTGGTTTTCATTTTCTTCTTTCTAAGGTATTGAGCTTTTAATTCTTGAAGTGGTATAACTGATTAGCAGATTTCATATACTACAACCCTTTAAATATGTTCCACTTGATTTTTAGTGAATATGCCAAAACTTTATAACATGTGGTAAGGCAGTTTTTCCCAGATTTCTCCTGGTGATCTATATTAAAAATTTTAACTGCTTCTTCTATATAAACTACCTGCATTGTACATACTATAACCATCACTTCACCTTCCCTGACTCAGAAATATTTAACGGGGGTTAGGAGGGAATGGGGTTGGTGATTGATTAGTGATTAGTTTTTTGCACATTTATAGTCTCTTTAAATGTTTGTGTCAGCATAGGACCAATAAATTAACAGAATGAACTGACACTAATATCTCAATAAGTTGACTGGCTGTTTGGCTGAGGTAAAACTATTTGAGGTATGTTTTTTCTTTTCCTTTTTTTTTTTTAACTTTTTTTAATATCATGTAGACATGGGTTTCCATAGTCAAGTGATGCCAAAATAATAAAAAATGTGCCTAATTTAGTTGTTCCTCAGTTCCAAATGTATTAAAATTTAATCAGTTATTTTATAGCATGATAATAACAATCACAGCATTAGAAAATGAGAAAGAATCTCAGCAGATGATTACCCTGGGTCCTTGATTCTTGAAAGACCAAAGAATAAAAGTTCAAAAATATGCAGTGTGCCTTATTCAGGAAGCCTTTCTTAATACTTTCTACATCTGAAGTTAATAATTTCTTGCCTCCAAATTTTCATACCCTCTTATTTGTAACCATTTTATGAACCTTTTCACTTTTTACCCTGCATTGTAATAACTTGTCTTTTTCTCTGCTGAATTATTACTTAATTGAGGAAGTAACTGTATTTTACGTACTTTGTAGCCCAAGCACTTAGCACAATGCCTGACAAATATCAGACCTTCAATAAATATATGTCAAAAGAATTAGGAGTGAGGAGTCCATAATCTCTTTTTAACATGTTTGTTGTCTAACCTCCCTCACTGTCTAGGCTAACTAAAGAATCTCTTGCTTGAAATCAGTTAATGTATCTTAATTTTATGTGGTAACTGCAGTAAATTGGCAACAAATGTTCCGTTATTAATTCATCGTGCAGGCTTCTCTGCTCAAGATTAAAAGTCTATACTAATTTTTCCTCAGATGAACTGTTTTTCATTCCTCTAATTACTACATGACTATTTTTTGTGGCTTTACCAGCCTCGAGTTTGTTACTTTGGGCCAAGACCACACAGGCCCTTGTTACTCTTTCCAATTTCATGTGCAGTGCAGACACACCTATATGAAACAGAAGTTAGATTTCTCCGTAGGGCTTTTCCCCATCAGTTCTCCATGCCCCTGTTTCAGTGAAGCTGGTTTTCCTTCAGTTAACTTTTGTGTATTGTCCCTGACTCTTTTTTTACCCTTCCTTTCTTCCTTCTTTCCTTTTCTCCCTCTCCCCTTCCTTTTTTCTTTTTCTTTTTTTTTTTAAATAAGGCATTTCAGAGTTATGTCTCCTAAAAACAGCACTTCATATATTTATAATGATTTCCAGTGTATGAGCTCTTTCCACAGATACCATCTCATTTGATTCTTACAGGCTAAGTATTATGCAGGTGAGGAAACTAAAATTCAAAGAGGTTAAGTGACTTGCCCAAGGCCACACAGCTAGTTACAATTTCAGTTTTTAAATTCCTGACTTGTTTGCCAGTGAGAACAAAATTCAGGTCCCCTTTTCTTAGTATTTCTTATCTTTTATGTGAGGGAACTACCTAATATACTCCCCAAACAACTGGATTTGCAGCCAACTAAATGATATTTCCAGTAATTATACAGGTCATCATAAAGGGAAAAAATGTGGCCTAGTACCTTAATGTGTATATATTATGCAAAAACACAGATTCTGATTCAGCAGGTCTGCATTTCTAATGAGCTCTCAGGTGGCCCATGGGGCCGATGCTGCAGGTCCACAGACCTCACTTGGAGTAGTTAGGCCTGGTGGACCGAGTAAGGCTCTGGAGCTGGAGGGACTTGATTCAAGTCCTGGCTCTTCTGTTTACTATGCCCTGGGGTGAGCTACGTAGCACCTATGAGCCTCGGTTCTTCATCCTTAAAATAAAGACAGTAATATGTATCTCACTGAAAGCCAAGGGAATTGCCTTTCAATGAATTGGCATCCTTCCTCTCCACACTACTGCCTGATCAATCTTCCTAAGGTCTCCCTCCACTCAGAAACTTTCTAGTGAGCCTCACTGCTTGGTGAACTAGGGACAAACTCCTCCCCTTGAGCTCCAAACCCTCAACGTTATAGCCAAAGTCCCCTTTCTAACTTGAGCTCTCCCCACTTCCTACTCACACCTTCTGGTAGCCAACACATTAGATTTCTTACTGCCTCTTCTTGATTCCCCTTTGTTCTAGTCAACCTTCATCATATCCACTTTATCCTTTCTTTAAGTCTCTTTTCCCATCCAGGCTTTTAATGGAAGTGTTTTCCTGCTCTCATCTCCTCGTACTCCTAACTCCCACACATATCTAGATATGTGTCTCTGAATCTGAATTCTTATAACGCTCTCTTTGTATCTTTGGATGGTTTCTTTTATATTGTTCCTTATGTTCCAGTTATTTCTGTAATTATCTCATATCCTAGTAGACTCTCAGTTACTTGAGGATGGGGATCAGGTAGGTATTGTTCAGATATCACAGATACGCAACTTTGGGGCGCAGACCTGGATACATACCTCAGCTCCATCATGTGCCAGAACAAGCCTCCACACCTATTTGACCTCCAGTTTTCCCATCTTTAAGTAGGTGCCAAAAATGCCTAACTTGCAGAGTTACTGGGAAGAAATGCTGTATATAAAATACCTCACACGGTATCCAGTACAAGAGCTCATGTCAGTGAAATTGAGCAAATTAGAACTGACCATGTAATCCCAACACAACTCAGACATTTATTCTAGTGTATGAATAACTGGACCCAAGCCCAGGCTTCCAGTTTGTGTGAACATTTTAACATTTTCTTTTCTGTCTATGTTTATGTCCATGTTAAGTCTCACCAGAATATTCCATATTCAGCCCTCTTCAAATCAAAGTACATTTGTTGATCTAGCGCCCAGTGAGTATAGTTTGCAGTGATAATGGAAAGGTAACAAGAGTATGGTTTTTAAAAAAAAGCATGTGGTTTATAGTTAAGCCTAGGTTTGAATCCAAACTGTCACTCTCTGGCAATTTCCCTAATCTCTCCAAACTATAACAATCTCAGAAGTTGGATTTGAGATGTTTTTACTTTCTTTTTTGTATTTCTCTGTATTTTTTAGACTTTTTAAAAAATAAAGAGCATTTTATTTCTGTAGCCCAGAAACAATAATAATATTACCATGAGTAATAGTAATAACGTTTAATGCCCCAAATCTCCACTTCTGTAAGTTGAATTTATATGTATTTTTTTTCTTGACTGTTCAAGGCCCTCATCAATTTAAATGTTTTGATTATTTCAGTAATTGCTAAGAACAGTACATTTCTTTTTATATTCTTATCAACTAGTTTTAAAAAACAACTAAATATATCAATAAACTGTATTGCCATTCAGTTTAACACTTTGGGGGACAAATAGTTTTTTTTATAACTAGAAGTTAAATGCTGTCACTGTAACCAAATTTGACTCACGCCTGGACACAGTATGAGAGAGAGATCCAAGTTGTAGCTAAACTTAAAGCAGTCAAAGCCAAAGTCACAGCCATAATCAGTATGTTGTTTTGTTAGTGTGGGTAAGGAGGGGTTTTTTTAAAGAAAAATAGAAAATGGGGCAAACCTTGTTTTAATTAGGGACTATATGGAAAGAAAACTAAATGCCTATATTAAAACCCATTCTTTCAGACTACCAGTAACATTGTCCCTCAGCCTCAAGAGACAATCATAAAACAATAACTCAGAGTGCTTTTAGCACAAGAACTGAAGTTGTACACTGTGCCTGTAAAGTCCTATGTAGAAGGAAGGCAATGTTTAAAGCTGCTGTCTCCACCTGAAAAAAAAAAAGAAAGAAATAAACGGGGATTCTGAATCAAGGATGTATACATTTTCTGTCTTTCTGTCTTGTGGGTCTTTACTGCTAAAAATATTTTTATGAAATTACTCTGTGCTTTAAACTTCGTGTGGTCTTGTTTGCTTCTTCTCAAATCTCAAACCATGACATAGTTATGAAACATCTTGAGTTATTAAAAGTAGAGAAATTGTATTTTGTTTGTGAAATAAACAGCAGGCCAAGCAATGTCTTCAGAAAGAAAGATCTTATTTTGTATGAAAAAATGTCCTTTTTCATTATAAGCTAAAATGAAGGATGATTCCTGGACAAAGAGACAGAAATTATCACTTGCAAGCTGTTATGTTGAAGCTGTCTGCATAGCTACAAATGAAGCAGAGACTGGTTTCTTTTTCTTGGCCTATTTGGCCAGTATAAAGCATCTTACTGGGTGATCAAATCTTGAAAAGTCACCTTGAGATTTAAGTTACCAGTCTGCAGCATTTCGAGGATCAACTTAACAACAAAGAGAGATTTAATTTCACTTCCTGAGGCATAGACACAAACTGAGATGCAGCCTACCAAATGGTTGTGAGCATGGGCTTCAAGTTAGACCCACCTGAATGTAAGCCCCAGATCTACCCCTGGCTAACCATGTGATCTTTGGCAATTTAATCTCATGAAGCCTGTTTCCTCATCCGTGGGGATTATACCATATTTCACCAGAGTTAAGACATAAATTTCTTCCACACTTTAACATCTCTGATGTCAGAAGGCATCTTACAACTGATGATTTGTCATGGTTTAATTAGCAAAGCCTTTTCTTTTCTTACTAGTACATAAATTAATTGTGGATTTAACCACCTATGGCATTTGAGATTCAGTTAAATAATATATATGTCATAGAGTTGTTTTGAGATAAAAATAAAACAGAGATGTAAAACCTAGTACCTGGCCCAGAGAAGACTCTCGGTAAATAATACCAATTAATGTAGTACAGTACGATTTTTTGTAACTTTGGCATTTTTCTGTCATTTTAGTTATAGTTTTTGTTTGCCAAAACTAGAAGTTAATTTTTTTTTGCAAAATCCTTGTGTTGGGATAGCCTGCCTACTGAATTAATTGTTCATCAAATTTCATCTAATTTCTCTGGCAGCAAGATATTGACCCTAAGGGTATAAATCTGAAACATGATCAAAATAAAGGCTTATGAACGTCCACACTGATTTATCAGATTGAGCTGTCTGCAGACAGGAAGTCAGTAGTGCGCACACTTCACCAGTGCCTGGCCCATGGCTATTAGCACTACTGCAGTGGTGTTAAGAGGCAGAAGCATGCAAGGAGTGAGTGAAGAGCACAGATTCTGAGCCAGACTGGCTGAGTTCAAATCTTGGCTCTTCCCCTTACAAGCTCTGTAACCATGGACAAGTTACTTAACTTCTCTGTGGCCTCCATTTCCTCATAGGGTTGTTGTGAAAATTAAATGAACAATGTCCATGGGGTGCTTTGTAAGTTTGCTATTATTGAAACACATCCTTCTTGTGTTCAAGTTCCTTAAAAAAGGGCTGAGTTTTCTGACACTAAAAGGGAATATTGTAATCAATTTACTTTTCAAGCAAGTAACTGTTATAATTCTATTAGAGGTTTATATATAAATATATGTTTATGTGTTATACAAAACATATAACATGCAAAGAGTCCCTTTGAGATATTTGTAATCATGTGGCCCAGCTGATAAAACTAGCCTACTTAGCAATAAACATGACTGAAAAAAAAAATCAAATTAAGTCTGAGGTTGCTTCCAACAGCCTCTGGGTGTCTGTATATATCTTGTTATGGTTTAAAATTCAGTGTAATATAGGTCAGCTTGTACCCACAAGAAAGGGTCACTATGACCAAGAATTTTAGAATGGCCTCCTTCTAACATTTGTTCACTTGTAATTCATATTATTCTAATTTCTTATAGCTGTGAATATGACTATTATGCCTAGAACAACTATGACCATCAAGCATGTATCTCTAAGCACTTAGATTGGGTGTGGCTTTTAACTTATTGATCACACCTTTTAAAAATACAGAATCAACTCTGAAATGAAATAAAACTTACCAATAGTTCATCATTATTTTGGGAGTGGTAATTCACTTGAATAACTGTAATCAGTATTATTTTTCATAAACCAAAGCACATTTTTAGCTTTTCTCTTCTCTCTTTGTTTAAATTTTGTTCAGTCTCTAAATCTGTCATCAGTGTCAATGCCGAAAGACTACAGCATAGTGTGTTAGAATGTTGGTGTCCCAACAACTTGGCTCCAAAACCCAGTCTACCACTCAACTAACCCCCAAAATCTTCAATAAGATTTGCTCTTGCTCATGTCATAAGTCTGGTAAGGGGTGGGTGGCCTTCCTTTATCCTGTAGCTCAGCCATCTAATGCATGCTTCCCACAGTCATCCTGGTAGGAAAGGCAGAACCTGGAAGGGCTCTTTTAGGAGCCAGAACTGGAAATGACTTAAGTCACTTACATCCAGTTCCATTATCTAAAACACAGTCACATGTCCGTAACCAAATTACAAGGGAGGCTGGGAAATATCATCTTACTACTTGCTCAGTTAGAAAAAATGGTATGGTGAATATGTAGCATTTTCCCTGCCATAGCCACTTACTAGCTGTATAACTTTAAGCAAGTTACTTAACTTCTCAGAGCCTCAGTTTTCTCATTTGCAAAATCACAATAATAATACCTATCTTGCAGAGCTGCTGTGAGGATAAATGAGAGAAAGAATCTAAAGCACATGGCATATGATAAGTCCTTCATAAAACTGTTATGTTTTATTACTAATAATCAATACTTTCTCCTTAAAACACATACATACATAGGACCCAAGTTATTAGCACCCACCAGTGGAACTCTCTACTGAGCTTCTAGATACTGCCTAGCCTGTTGGGAGTACAGGAATCAAGGCAGCCTAGACCATTGGCCATGGGACTGATGTCCATAAAAGCATCATACTACATGGGCTGGGGTAAGGAGAAACCAAAGCCAGGGCAGGATCCTGAAAAGAGGTTCTATGTTCTCCTGGAATCTTAGAGGGGAGGATTTTAAGGGATAAATTAAAGTGGTGGAGGACAGAGGGGAGAACTCACCAGTTGTGTCAACTTGTGCTCAAAGTGGACCCCAAGTCCCAAGATGGCAGCTGCAAGAAAGGCGGGAAAATGAACACATACTGAGTACTTACAATGTAGCAGGCATCATGCTGGGGCTTTCACACAAATGACCTCATTTAATTTTCACCAAAATCCTTAGGTAAGAATCATTAACCCTTGTTTCCAGTACAATCAAAGTAACTCACCCAAATTTACATAGCTAGTAAGTGACGCCACTGAGATTGGGTCTTCAAAGTCCTAATGTAGTGCTCTTCATGCTACACCACCACTTTACATCTCCCAGTGTTGCTGAATTGTGCTGAGGACCAGTAGATCTTAGAGAATAATCAGGGAGTTTATTCTCCTTGGGAGAGCAGGAAGTAGATCAATTTACCTCCTCAAGCAATCCCCACCCCCACTTCTCACGTGACCTGTATTTTCAGTAGTTGCCTTCCAAACACACACCGGTATATCCCTATCTGCTTGCTAATGTTTGAAATTAATTTCACTAAGAGAGGCAATGAGGATGAGGATGGGTTTCCATTAACATGTATGTGATATCATTTCTTTGGGGGAGCATGTGGAGGATGGAATGACTTTACTGTGTACAGCATGTATTTGGATGGAGAAAGCTGATTAAACCAAGGCCATCACTCCATCAAACCCAAAAAAAAGTGCAGAAGAAGTTCTGAGTCCTCTGTAGCCATGTAAGCCTATTATATGGTGGGAACTAGTCCCATAAAACAGTCTCATGAAATGAACCCTGGGTACCATGCCATAAAGTACCCTCTACCCTCAGGGTATCCAAATGTATCCAGAAAAACCAAGGGCTTTGGGGCTTGGCATTTTACAGCAACAATATGAAGACAGAACTACATCTGCAGCAGCAGAACTGAAATGAATATAAGACCAGGTTTTTCCAATCTGTCAAAGTAAATTTACTTGGAATTGTGAGCAGCATAAACTCTGTAAGTTCCAGTCTCTTCTTCTATTTTTAACATGTTAGGATTCTACCTAATGATTTGGGCAAGTGTAAGAAATAGTTCATCACCCAAGATGCCTCTTTTCTTTGCCACATATTTTGGAACTCCTCTCTCATCTCTGTGAAATGGTGTCTTCCTTACTATTACTTTTTATGGGTACTACTTAGAACAGAGTTTTCATAATCCGTATCATACTGAGATGTAATGAGTGTAATGGTTAGTGGTATAGAGTGTAGTGGTTAGTGGTTAAGAGTGTGAGCTTTGGAGCCAGAGAACCTTTGTTTGAACCCAGGCTTCATCGTGTACAAGCTATCTAACAGTGGGCAAGTTACTCTTGTGTGCCTCAGTTTCCTCATCTGTCCAATTTTGAGGTTAATGGTGCTACATCATAAGTCTGTTTGAAGGATTAAATAAGTTAATACATGTAAAGCAATTAGAAAAGTGACTGACACATGGTATGAGCCCAAGTCTCTAGCAAGGATCTCAAGGATGGGGGAAAGAGGTCAGGGGAAAGATGATCCAGGCTCTAACCAATTTCATATCATGCAGTGGGATGAAGAAGAGGTAACATAAAGTGGCTAAAATTTGTCTCGCTGGTCCATGTCTCAACAGTTCTGAAACAAAGGCCAGTGCCTTTTGAATTTTAATGTGCGTATGAATCGCCTGGAGATCTTGTTAAAGTAAAGACCTATCCATTAGGTCCAAGATGCAGCTCGAGAGTGTGCATTTCTACCAGGTGATGCTAACGCTGCTGGTCTGCAGACCTCACACTGAGGATCCAGAGTCCAGAGCATGCCTATTCTCAATGCCACACAACCTCTTTCTCTAGGATAGGAAGATCTCCAGGGATCTTCCTTTTACCCAGCCTCTTTTTTTGTCATTTTGATCATGGGTCATAGGTCAAAACAATGTTTGAAAATAAGTATTGATTTGGAGGAAAATGGCACAGATATTCTATCCTAAATTATATAAAAGTTTTAATCCTTAAACATTTGATGACTTTTCCTCTTAGAATCCAAAACTGGCTTCTCCTTTCTGCTCATTAATTACAAACTAAAGGATTGAGATGGTTTTTGAGGTAGACAAAATATCTCCATCTGCTTTGCAAATAGGGATGGAATCAGCAAAGCCAAGCATCCTCTTGCCAAATGGTGACCTTTGCCAAGCAACCAGTTCTTTAATTCTAACCTCATGCACATTTCAAGGGAAATGCAAACCACATGTTTGTGTTCCACTGACACATAAATCATTGGCATTTCTCATAAAAAGATTTTTGATTGTTTAGGAGCTTTAAACTACCAGGCAGTGTTTTGCTAAGACCAAAGTTGGGCCTTAGCAAACAGCTAAGTTGAAAAGCATTCATATTTGAAAAGTCTAAATCCAGTCAAATGACCATTTTTGACCTGGTGATTCCACAGATTTAGGCTAAATTAATTTTTAACCATTTAGTCAATTTCTTCACTATCTTCTATAGATACTCATGAAAGTTAGGAAATGCAGAGAATTGAATGTGTGTGTGTGTGTGTGTGTGTGTGTGTGTGTGTGTGTGTGTGTGTGTGTGTGTTTTAAAACATGCCTACAGGCAGAATCAGCAAGCATCATTTCTAATCTTTTCTGAAGCCAGCAAAAAGACATCAGGAAGACTGATTCACACCCTACTATCAAGTCACTTACGACTAATCTTACCTCTGATTCCACCAAGATTCAATCAGAGCCGTACAGCAGGAGTTGACAAACCTTTTCTGTAAATAGCCATTAATAAATATTATAGGTTTATATATTAGTTTGCTAGGGCAGCTGTAACAAAGTACCACAAACTGGGTACAGAACCAACAGAAACATATTGTCCCACAATTCTGGAGGCTAGAAGTTAAGATCAAGGTGTCAGCAGGGTTGGTTCCTTTTGAGGGCTGTAAGAATCTGTTCCATGTCTTTCTCCTGGCTTCTGGTGGCTTGCTGGCAATCTCTGGTCTTCCTTGGCTGCATCACCCTGATCTCTGCTGTCACCTTCATGTGATGAACATGTCTGTGTCCACATTTCCCCTTTTCATGAGGATACCAGTAATACTGGATTAGGGGCTCACCTTGTCCAGCATGACTTCTTCCTAACTTAATTATATCCGCAATGACCCTATTTTAAGGTCACATTCTGAAATACTAGGGGTTAGGACTCCAACATATGGACTTGGGGGGAGGGGAGGACACAATTCAACCTGTTGCACACAGTATCTGTCCCAAATACTCAACTCAGCCCTTGTAGTACAAAAGTAGTCATAGAAAATCCATTTTAAAATGTTCACGGCTGTGTTACAGTGAAGTTTTACTTAAGAAAACAGGCAGTAGGCCTGCGGGCAGCAGTTTGAAGATGCCAGTCTTACAGTATCTCTGATCCTTTCTGAACATGAAAGAACACAGGAAGAGATTTGGCATTTGGCAAAAAAGAAAAAATAACTTGCAAGTTTTAGGAATACCTACTTTGTATTTTTTATTCTAGTCACAATGGTTTACATTTAGCTTTAATATGTTATGTTTACATTCTGATATAATCTGACTTAGCATACACAGTGTCAGTTAAGGAAACTGATACTAATTGTATAATTATGACTCTAGTTTTCATATACTGTGTCTTTGGGCTGTCACTAAGTTCAAGAACGACAGGGAAATAGACCTTTCCATTTAACACTATGCTGCATGCCTTGCTTTTTAGTATGAATGTGTCCAAAACATTATAATTATTTTTGATTTTTAATGCCCTTAGAAATGTATGTATATTTACCCTCAATACATCTCTATATTCCTTTCCATATAATTAATATTTCTAGAATGCCGACAAGCACTATATTTAGTTGTATACAGTGAGTCCTGGACAAGGCACACACATTGTCTCCAGGGATTTACTCTGCCTTAGAAGATATATATAAAGGAAATAGATAATACGGTAGCATATATTCAAACATCATCCAAAGATTTACATATATCTCTGCCCCGTAGGGGGAGCTGCTTTGCCCTGCTTGGGTCCATATACATACACAGATAAGTGAATCTTGCATCTTCACTTATGGAACCTTAAATGGAACCAAATTAGAGAGTTCTGTATAGGGTCATAGATGTAAGAGCGCTTTAAAAAGCTTTCACAGAAAGCTTGAAAGTTGACTGCGCAGTAAAGACAAGATATCAATCAGCCATGTACTATATATTTTGCAATAGTAGCAGAGGTCATGCTCCCACTTATGTTAAAACATAGATTGGGCTTATTAATGTACTTTTATATTAAAACGCTAGGCCTCTGGAAAACCCTGGAACTCTTCCTCCATATGGTTATAAAGGTGGCTAGAGTCAGAGGTCAGTATGTGCTTTAAATGTTAAGGGAAAGATGTGCAAGTAGTGAGTGGTCTTATTGGGGATGAAATGAACTCAGTCGCAGGTATCAGGATTAGATGTTAGGGGCTCATTCATCTTCAGCAGAGGTGCCCCACGGAATCACTTACTTGGAGTGCCCCAAGACTGGCCTTGTATTAGGATCTGAAAGAAAATACCCACTGGATTGTACCAATTATAAAATAGGTCAAATTTGGGGTCCAAAAAAGTGGACCATATGCCTTTAATCAGGTTTGTTACCTAAAAGGTTTTCAGTTCAGACAGAAATTTTCAGAGAAAGTGTCAGCTATGATGATATATAAAGTTATATGACCTGAAATGTCAGATGTATGTGGCTTTAATAATTTTAACCATTTTAGGCCCAAAGAAAACTTCTAAAATCATAATTAAAATGCTGTTGTTCTCTTTATAATTATAGAAACACCACATTTCCTGACTACCACACCCATGACTTTCAATAATAGAAGCTAAGATCTGCCTTTACACATTCAGTAGATTTTATAATCACATATAGTTGACTTTTATTGCCTGAAATAAGACTTGAGCTCAAGGAATAAAACAAGAATTTATTCTACAATAAAACAGTAGAGCATCCCTAAAAATTTTTTTTCAATCCGGAAATTCTTTTAATCTCTTGGTTTCCCTGCTCTATAGTTTAAAAGCAACGGTTGGCTGTCCTAAGAATCTCGTACACACTTGTTTGGATCTGGGGCAGTTTCTCTCTTTTCCTTCTACTTCTGTTAGAATAAAGGTAAGGGACTCCATCTTCCCACAGAACTAGAAAAAGAGGATGGAACAAAATGGCTTTTTTCTTCTCAATACTTTGCAAACTTTAACTAAGAAAATGAAGCTCTACAGCAAGTCAATGCAAAATAATGATAATATTAATAATGATGGTAGTGATGATAATGATGAATTAGACAATATAATTCTCTTCTTATTCTAAGTGTGAAAACTGAAGCAAAATGATGAAGTGCCTTTCCCAAGACCAGTGGCTCCACAATTAGAACTTGGGTTTTCCCTCCCTTCACACCTCTTCTTCAGAGGAGAACAAATATCACTAATGTTCATCCTCACCAGGAGAAAACCATACTGGCCCATTCAATGGCCAATTAGAATAAATTGTAAATTAGGGCAAATATGATAGGTAATACAAAAATCAAAAGCTCTCTAAAGAAAAGGAACAAAAAACCTGAATAAATAAGCTTAACGGTCCATTGTTTGTAGGGGAAAAGGATGAAATTATCATCATAATATTCTATGAATTGAAAATGAAGATAAATTTTTATGTGGAAAGATTTTACCAAAAAATTCTACCCAGAGAGTGAGACTCTGCTAGGAGACGTACTAGTTTTCATAAAAGGGATATTAGCCCATGTCTGATAAGAGATAAAAATATGCTTTGTGTGAATCTAAGTAAACAGGTCAATTAAGATTCTTCATACAAACCCACGTTGAAGGGAATGTTTGTGACTGCACTAAGCATTTGGACATTAAAACTGCCTCCACAGGAGAGTGTTCTAATCATCCCAGAATCGGCCCCACAGAGTCTGAATCATTCGGGTGAAAACACCTCCTCTCTTTAAGAGAAATTTTAGAGGTACGAGTTAACAGTAAATACTATAATGCTGCTTTTGACATGAGATAAAAACCTAGTCTAAATATCAATCCGCAGATGCCAAACCTGTGTTTAAACAAAGTACCAATCTGTTCCCCCATCAAAACTCTGGGTAAGATATTGTTTCCACATTCAGAGACATTAGCCCAGCAATGCAAGGGGAAAAAAATCTTCATTTGGACAGTGCATCTTTCAGACATTCCCTTCTTTTATTGATTTGTTTTCTCCTGTCCCTTTTCTCCTTCTTTTGTTTCCTTATCATAGCTTCAGGTTATTACGTGCAAAGTATTGATGGGAATGGATGGTTTTGGTCGATGGAGAGCTAATGCATCCCTAATCCCACTATTGTTACAGAGTTATGCTTTACTCTGGTCTCTGATGGGGGAAAAGGTGCAAAGCTGTTGATCCTAGTTTTATTTGTCACAAACCCATCCATCAATCAAGCGCAAGCATGTCTGAATGCTGAATGACATGTGGGTCTCAGCTGAAAAAATTCGATAACACTGTATTGTCAGGTCTCTCACTCTTTTTTTTTTTTGATAAGAAATACATTTGACTGAAATAGATAAGCATGCAACTACTAAAGACTTGAAGAGAGAAAGTGACATATTGGCACCAAAGGTTATATATCTTTGGTATTAATGATACTTATGAGTAAATAAAATGGGAGGGGGCAGCTACAGCTAGAGACATACAACATCCCTAAGGCTGGGTTATGTTTAAGTATCGTTGCTCTCTTATTGTTTGGTTTTCAGCATTAATCTGACCGTATTTCACAGTCGGCTACCCTGGTTAAAATGTAAGCAAATGTGCATTTGGTGAGGGTGGTGAGGTGCAGGGAATCAAATATCACTTGTTTACACTGCTCTGAACAATTCAGATAGATCCTTTTTTGTTATGTATGGTAGGTAAACCCATGGAATATTTTTTTGTGTATATATGAACTCATAAGTTCACAACTGTCTGCTCTTGTGAGTGAAAGCATTTGGGGGGGAAAGCTTTAATTATTTTAAACTGGAAATATATATGCATGTCATTTTAATAGTGACTTAACTTATAATTACAATCTCAAAAATGGTTTCTGTGTGTCCTTTTTATTCTTAGTTACTAAATTAGGTACTTTAATACATTATGAAAGCCTGTCTTTTCAGTTATATACAATTTTCTATTCATAGTTATTTCGAGATAATTGCATTTGGAAATAGTTAAAGCATTAAAAACAACACTAGTATAATATAATTTTAGGGGCAAAATTAATCAACAAATCAGAACATTTTCAAAACCATTTTATTTTCTTGTCATAACATTTTAGAGAAGACAAGTATTTTTTTAAATGACCTAAAAAAAAAAGCCCATCAAGAAAGGTAACAAAAAGACAGTCCTGAATTAGAGAGCACTAAGATGAACGTTTTGTAGCCGTTAAGTATCACTGCGCTATGAAAGTAAGCCATTTTTCCTCTGTTCAGTGACTGGGGGCTAGAAAACTGCAAAAAATCAATGTGGAAGTGCTTTATATTTGTGGGGTAAATTACATGTGCTTGGCCGCTCCATTGTATCTGCCCTATATTCTATACAAGATACTTTAGATGGAACTGTCACATAATACATATACTTCATACTGACTTTTATAGATTTAAAAGAACTTGAATTGAACTCTTGTAATAAAGCAAGAGAAACTGTATCTCCTTCAAATCCCTAATACCCGAGTTATTCTTGAAATTAACTAAATGGTAACTCCTAATTTTAAATTCATGGTGAGAGACCAAAAAAAAAAAAAAAATCAAGTCTGATTCCTAATTCTCCTTACCTTCTGTTTTGTTTCTCTTACTGACATTTTATCTTAATTACCCCACCTCTTTAAACCCATGTTAATTCTTAAAAGATTTCCCAGGAGGGCCCATGAACCAGCAAATGAGAGCCAACCAAACCTTTAAAAGTTGTCAGAAGTTCCAAACAATGATCTTTCTGTTGACTATTCTTCTGGGTTTCCAACTCGATTCATTTGGTTTGGCCTCAGTTTACAGTGGCTTTTAGGCTATTGTGACTTCTGATCCCACTTAAATAAAGTATCCAAGGCCACCATAAGGTTCAGGGAGTCCATGGTTATCCCAAGGGCAGCCTCTCCTAGCCAGACACTACCTATGAGGTTCCAAACCACCCCAGTTGGTAGAGAAGCAATTCAGTCCCAAATTTTAAAAATACTATGAGGTTGTCCAGTCAACTCTGGATATCCAGGTTCTAGGCTCTGGATAGGACTATAACCCAGCTTCTACATCTCTTTAGAATAAGGATTTATTGAATCTGGGGTGACCTTTGTTCCACAGTGGGTCTCCAGGAAGAATACGGACTATTGTAATTTTACTCACAGTGATGAGAAAGAAACAACAGCAACATGAAAACTACAAGGAACCATTTTAAGATTTGGTGCTATTAGGGAGTCATTTCATCAAAACGCCTTGTGGAGAAGGATGAAATGTGGGATAAAAGGGATTTCTGTTCTGGTGACATTTTGAAACATTTAAAAAATAATTTAGAAAATATTTAATATTATAAAGAAGAAAATGATATCATTCATAATGCCATAACCCACAAGAGGCATTTGTTCCTTTTCTATATGATATGTGATATAATGAAATATTGAGAGACAGATTAATCAATTGATCTCATGGGAATATTTTTAATGTGGCTAATGACACATTAATAATCCTATTCTAAACCTCCTTTCATTAAAGAAAATCATTATGAGAATGTCTATCATTTATAAGTGACTTAAAACCAGTTTTTTTCACATAAATGAATGTTAGAGATAGCCAAGATATTAAATAATATTTTCCCATGGGACAGAGAATTTGGAACTCTACTCCAATGGTGAAAGGATCTAGAAACAGTTTTTTTCAGATGACTATAAGATAAAGTTCTAATGATTTCTGCTAGCCATACTCAGCACAACCACCAAATGTGTGTGTGTGTCTGTGTGTGTGTGTGTGAGAGAGAGAAACCATTTGAGTTTGGGAATATTTATTATAGTTAATTAATATTTTCAACAAACTTTTTTTTTAAATGAGAACAGAATAAAATTAGGAAAAAAGACATGTATAAACACAACTCTAAATCTCTACTAAAGAACCCAAAAGAAGATTTAAAAAATAGAAACATATGTCATTCTTCTGATTAAGAGATGCTCTATGATAAATAAATTCTTTCCAAGTAAATGTGTGTATGTAATATAAATAAAATTAAAATGCTAATACCATTTTTAACCTAATAGACTAATTCGAAAGTTTATTTGGAAGAATAAATGTGTGATCAAAGTCTAAAAAAATATTAAGAAAGAAATTTGAGAAAGGACTTGTTCTACCAGGTGTCAAAGTATGTTGTAAAGCTTCACTAATTAAACAGTGCATATTCTAGGGATGTGTATCCCCTCGGTCCCCAGTTCTGGTGCTGTTCACTCTGAAACTGCAGTGTCCTATAGTCTAAATTACTCTCCGAACCTCCGAGGGGAGAAAATAAGCAAAGCAGCAGCAGCAGTGATGAGAGAGCTTTTCTTCCTACCAGTATTCCTCGGATTTGGCCCCTGGCAGAGGATAAAGGGGGAAGTGACGGTTATCACAGGAGCACATAAAGAACTAAGAAACCTTGATACCCTACGTATTTTCCTACCTTACAGTGAGGTAGAATTCACTTTAAAGAGACACACAGAGAAGTACTTTACTCTCTCCCCAATTCCTCTCTCCTTGCTTTAGTCAAAGTTAGAGCAGCTATGCCTTTAAATAGTTTAAAGTGTTCCCCCAAATAGTTCTTTTAAAAATCTAACACCTTTGCAGGAAAGAAGGGAAGAAAATCCTCCACCAAAGCTCATCCAAGCATTTTTGGAACTGATTATAGGGGAGGAAAATTGTCTTATGTGATTTGAAAAAGCAGAAACTATCACTTGGCTTTTAGGCCTGCCCTGGCTCATTGATCTCCCAAATTCCACCCAAACAGACACAGCAGTAGAACAAATAGAATCCTGAAACAGAGCCTATGAATTTGGTATTGGTAAAAGTGAGATTTTAAATAGATAGGGTTGCTCTCATACACTACTGGTATGAATGTAAAATTGGTAAGCCAATTTAGAAGCCAATTTTTGCAGTGTCTGTTAAAATGAAATACATGCATTGCCCATGATCCAGCAATTCCACTTTTCTCCACTTCTCCCTGACAAACTTCAGCACATGTGCACAGCAGGTACAAGGATGCAGCACTAGTTGAATAGTGAAAAAACTTGGAAATAATAAATGGCCATCAGCAGGGGACTGGTCAAATAAACTATTCAGGAATCATACTATGAGTATGATGTGTAAGTAGGGAAGCATGAGATAGATCTCTCTGTACTGGTACAAAAAAGATCTCCGAAACATATCACTGAGTGAAAGCAAGCTTCAGAATATTACCACACAAGGTATTGTACGCTGAGGTATATATACCTCATACATACATGTGTCCCACACCAATCACTATGAAAAAAGATCCCATAAATTTTCATTAATTTTTGTCTACCTCAAACCATACATAAAAATATATTTATGTATTAACTTAGCTGTGACTTTTTTCAAACTATAAAATCACTAAAAGGAATTATATGAGAATATTTATTTAACCTGGCTAAGGTTAAATAAAGGCCAGAAACTATAAAGGAAATTTCTGAAAGCTTTAACTTTATGACAAAATAATAGCAATAAACTTGTATACAGCAAAAAACAGTAAGAAAAATTGAAAGAAAAATTGTTGGCGGGAGTTCAGATGGCTACAGCATTTCTTAGGGAGAAATCCATCAATATGTACATTTAAAATGCAGATACCCTGTATCCCAGCAATTCTACTTACAAGAGTTTATGCCAAGGAAATAATTGTACACACTGTCAATTTTGTGTGTAAAAGGATGTCCAGAGTGGTATTTTGTGTTTATAACTGCACATAAAGGGAGGGGGTATGAAATGTCCATCAGTAAGTAAATGGTTCAATAGATCACAATGCTTCCATGTAATGGAATATTATATAGCCATTAAGATAGATAATACAGATATTAACCTTTATTGAGTTCCACTGGCAAAACTGACTTAAATGCAGTATCTCATCCAATCCTTTCAACAATGCTTTGACGTAGATATAGAGAGGTTAAGTGGCCACAAACATAAGATGTCTCACTCCAAATCTGGAACTTTTGGAGGATCTGTATGTACTGACATAGAAAGATATTAGTGAAACACTAATATGAAAAAAAGGAAGTTGAAGGATAGTAGAACAGTGCAGTCACATTTATATAATAAATGTAAAAGTCACATATATATATAATAAATGTAGAAGTCTGATAGGGAGAGAGAAACATGTTAAAGCGGTTGTCTACATGGATGGGTGTTATATACTTTTTACTTAACTATAATTTCTGATTTTTTTTTCCAGCAAGGAACACATATGGCACTTTTAAAAGTAATTAAACTAAATAATTCTAGGATAAAACCAATAGTGTTTTAGGGCAGTGAAGATTATTGTTCTGGCAAAGGTTATTATTTAAAATGCAGTGTTTTAAGACTCCCTGTGGTTTTGCCTAGAGAACACATTCCCATTGGTAGATGCCATGTAAATTAGAAAATGAAAAGTCAGCTGGCCTTTTCCAGTGATCAAAAACTAATATACCAGTGAAGAGATTAAAATGATCTCTACTGTTTAATTACCTAGAAATTCAGATATTGTTTTAAAGTACACTGGAATAACAACTTTTGAGCAGGCTGATATGAATGGGGGGGTGACAAAAAGGATGAACAAAGTGAGTTACTTTAAACCAATTGTCTTCATTTCTCACAAATCACCCTCTGAGATTACTCCTGCTTTTTCCCAAACAATGTGCTGATCTAGAGGATCCCCAGTCCAGTGGGAGGAGCCTGCTGGATCACATCAATGGAATCTGCACTTGTCACTTCTAGGGAATGTAGTTCCTGAGACAAAATCACCATCACACATAAATCCACAAACCATGATTTTACCAAACACCCCTACTATTTTTCTTTTCTCTCTCTTACTCTTTTCTCCCTTTTTGTTTCAGTGAAATCAGGTTAAAATGAGTATCAGGAGGAAAATTTGAAGGCACTGTAGCAAGATAATGCAGTCCTACTTTCTCTACTGGGAGATTTGTTAAATGGGACCCAAAGTAGGGAAAGACCCCCTTCATCCTAAAGCTAGAATCAAAGCTAGAGCTGCAACCCACGTCTCCTCGTTTTTCCTGGCACAGAGTTCTTTGACTGGACAACCCTAAGTAATAGTCAATCTGAGGGGGCTGAAGTATAATGATAAACAGCTTTTGCCTTAGGGGCCACATTAGGTAGAGATGAAGATGGGGTGAAGATTCTGGGATGTGCGCTGATTGTAGACATGTACGCTTTAACGCCAGCAATCAGAGCCACTTTCATTTCCCTTAACCATAATTTCCTGAGAATAATAAGCCACCAGTTCCAATGTTGCAGATTCCAAAATACCACACCCTATGGAAGGTTTGTATCCATTTGTGAGAAGGCAAGGACTGGAAGGAAGAGATATTTTCTCTCTTCCTCTCCTCTGCAGTTTGGTTGAAAGATACCCAAGATTGGATCAAGGCACAGATAATCTCCTCCCAGTGGGATTTAAGAAAAACAGTCCCCCCACCTCTAAAGTATGTCCTCTAATGGACTTGCTGAAGCGCTTGATATACCACATTAAAAAGTCACTCATTTGGGACAAAGAATTATTTGCATATCCAGTACTAAAGAAATGTTTATTAAGAACTTATGCGCGAAACACTTTTCTTTATGCTTCCCTCCCAAAAAAGTGACAAATGAATTATAAACTGTTTCTATCCTAAAGCCACTTAAAATGTAGATGGGAATTAGACAAGAAACAACACAACTTAAATTAAAAGCAAAGTGTTCGCACAGGGTAGGGATGTTTGTCAAGCACTTAGGAGACCTGAAGGACCAGAGACAGGCAAAGCAGGAGAAGGGGAAGGGGAGGGGAGACACCAGGCAGCGGGCATAGGTCTGGGGGCCCCAGAGCTGGAAGGAAGTGTAAGATAGGATGACAGACTGAACAGGAGCTGCGCATGGGCCCGGGCCCGCTTTACCTGAGGAGGAGGAGAGCCTCCAGAGGGGGTTAAACCAGCAGGGCTGATGGGGAGAAGGGGCTGTAATATGTGTTACACTGATGTTTATATATCATAATAGAGAGAAGGCGGCATCAGGTCATTAACAGTCATTAACATATATGAAGAATTTGTTCCAGAAAATAAAAGTGGTGAGAGCATTCAGAAATTAACCTCAGAATTACACTGTTGCTCTGAAACTGTGGGAAACAGAGTTTTAAAATCTAGCCAGAATTTGTAATCTGGTTGGGAGGTCAAAATCTGCACAAAAAATATCAGAGTACATATGTTAACCTGTAGGGTGGGGATTTCAATGCAGTAGTGGTTCAGGGAAAGGTGCGCTCCAGAGAAGGCTGAAGCAGCCTCAAAAGACCTTATGAAGGGAGGGAAAAAGACCTGCCGAGAAGACAGTGAGAGCAAGTGTCTGCTGGGGTAGGGGGTGGGGGGTAGTGACAAAAGCTAATGGCAGTCATTCAAGAAACATTACCCAGTAGGGGGAGAGTATAGCTCAGTGGCAGAGCATGTGCATACTATGCACAAGGCCCTGGGTTCAAACCCCAGTACTCCTATTAAAGATAAATAAATAAATAAATCTAATTACCTCCCCGACCCAAAAAAGCAAAGTGTTCAAAAAAGAAATATGAAAACGAATATTTGTATATGTATGACTGAAACATTATGCTGTACACCAGAAATTGACACATTGTAAACTGACTATACTTCAATTTAAAAAAAAAAAAAAAAAGAAAGAAACATTAACCAAGCCCTGTACCAGGTGTTTTTGATGGATGCAGGATAAGTAGGTAGAAATGGCCTGTCAGGGGCCTTCAGTTTAGTGTTCTCTGGTGGGAAAAGGAAAGATACTGCTCTGATTAGAGCAGAAGCTTTGCTGAAAGAAAGGATGATTCAGAGCAGGAGAGTGTGTGTGTGTGTGTGTGTGTGTGTGTGTGTGTGTACTAGGGACAGGGACTGGGAGGAAAGGGACCTGCACGGCCAGGGCACAACTAATGAGTTCCTGGGGAGACAGGTTAGAGACCAATGAGAACTCTGAAGACAGAGTTGATCATTTCACAGTATATCCTTATGATCCAATCAAACACACACACACATATGCAGACACACATACCTATACACATGCACATTTAATGCCTACTGACTGCAGTGTACTTTAGAATTATATACAAATTGCCCTTCAATGAAAGATTTACTATAGAATACTTAATTACAGTGTGTCTTTATTTTAGTTAGAGCTGCCTTTCAAAGACTTTATCGCTAAAAAAAACAAAAAAAAAATCAAAATAAGAGCCCTTCTTTGGTATGAATAGAGACACTTGAAAAAAGATGACTTTGGTTCATATGTCATTTAGTTGAAGGATGTTTTTATGGAAAAAGTAGATGTGAAGGTCATAACAGGTATCCTGGACCTTGACTTACAACACAAAAAGAGAGACAAATATCACATGATATCACTTATATGTGGAATCTTTAAAAAAAAAAAAGATACAAGTTAACTTATTTATAAAACAGAAACAGACTGACAGACATAGAAAAACTTAACGGTTACCAAAGGAGAAAATGGAGGAGGACAAAGTAGGAGTTTAGGATTAACAGATACACACTACTATATATAAAACACATAAACAACAAGGACCTACTGTATAGCACAGGTAACTATATTCACTATCTTGTAATAACCTATAACAGAAAAGAATCTGAAAAAGAATATATGTATAACTGAATCACTTTGCTGTACACCTGAAACCAACACATTGTAAATCAACTATACTTCAATTTAAAAAATACATAAAATACAAAAAAGTTTGTTTTATACTTAGAAAACCATTATCTATTCATTATATTAAATTTATAATGTATAAAAAAAATGAAGAAAAAAATCATCCATAGGTGACCACAGCTGACATTGTGTATGTAGCTCCTTCTAATTGTGTATATTTTAACCAATTACCTCATTAAAGCTAAGCTTGCTATTTACTAGCAGATACCTTCAGGTGTCCCCACTGACCACAAAGCATAGGTGACCGACTATGTTAATTGACCCAGGTCTCTAGCCAGCTAACCTAGTTTCATGTTTATGTTCAGGGTAACATAGATCTCAGGTTTTGAGCTGAAAGGAACCTCAGAGATTAAGTTCATTGCCCTCGAACAGTGGTTCTCAAAGTGCAGACCTCAGACCAGCAACTTTGGCTTCACCTGTGAGCTGGTTATAAATGCAAAATCATGGGCCCTACTCCCACCTGCTGCACAGAAATCTCTTACAAAGGGGCCCAGGAAAGGGTGATTTAACACTCAAGGTGACTCCAGTGCACACACAAGTTTGAGAACACACAGCTAGCTAGCAGTAGTCTCCAATCCACAGCAAGACCTAGGAATAACATGCATGATGGTGCCTCGTGTGACTCACACAGTGACTTGTACAGAGTAGGCATTTAATAAATGCTTGTTGACTGAAAGAACTGTCTCCTAAATTCTCCCAAATTTCTATCCCTTTTCCCATGCCTTTTTGAACAGATCCCACCTAAATTTGCCTTTGAAGCAAATGCTCCTCCTATTTCCCAAGAATTCCCTTTGGTCCCTGCTTAGAAAACTGAGTCCCCCAGAGTTTTCTTCTTAACTTTCTCATTCTAAGGCCTTACTACTCAAAGTGTGGGCAGCAGGCCAGCAGCACGGGCATCACCTGAGCTTGTTAGAAATGTAGAATCTCAAGCCCCACTCCAGACCCACTGAATCAGAACCTGTGTTTTTACACCATGCCCAAGTAATGAATTTACACATTAATGTCTGAGAAGCAATCTTCCAGGGAGACAACTGCTACTCTTAATCTTGCTCAGGTGAGTTTTGTAATAAGTACATTTTAGTATTAACAGTATGTGACACTCATTCACTCAACAAGTATTTCTTGAATAGCTACTGTGTGCAAGGATGGGTGTCATGGAAAAACAAAGATGCAGAAGACATGGCCTCAGACTCTTGGAGGAACACAGTACAGCCAGTAAGGGGAATAGACAGTGGACACCAATAGCTGTAACACCAAGCAGGATATTGTTAAGAGTCTTCTGAGTGGTCTAAGATACTAGCATTCAGGGAGGGCAAGAGAGTACTCCCTCCTAGGGTAGAAGAGGAAAATAAGTCATTCAGTTTGCAAATTTAATTATAGTATAAAAATAGGTTTTTAGTTCTAGCAATGACTTTAGAAGGTCCCCTTAGAAAGAGCATCTTTGAAACCAGAGAAACCTGAGTTCATATCCAGCCAGGTGATCTTGGGAATGTGACTTACACTCTCTGAAGCTAACTTCCTTGTCCACAGAAGAGCACAATACTTACGTTTCAGGGTTGCTCCGAGGTGTAGTGAGAGGGCATGCACAGCTCTTAGAATGGTGTCTGGCACATAGAAGGCACTCAGCAGTGGTGTTACTGCTGCTGCTCCTGTTCCTGAGATCCTTGTGACCTGAGCCCTGTCTCCCTTGATCTCTGAAATGTGCGAGTTGTGTGAAAGTAGCCACCCTGGGGAGTACCTGGACCTGACCTAATAGGTTCTAGCCACAAGTTCTTAGTCATCATTCTGCAGCACTTCATCACATTTCAGTCTTGAGTGGTAGATAAAACCTGAAAATTATGTGCAATCACTTATTTAGCTGCATAAAACAAAGAAAACAACATCAAGCTCATTTATGTTTACACAACAGTATAGATAGATCTGGATATTCTGAAATAGTTTGAGTCTGAATTAAACAAGTGTGTTGTCATCAGGATAACTGGTATCGTGTACACATGGTCTCCATTCTTCTCATTCTATCCAGGCTAATCTGAACCTAAGCTTGCCTATCTGGTAATGCCAGGAGCCATCAGGCTGCAGAACCTGAATCTATCCTTCCATCTCTTCTTCCTCTGCCTCCTCCTCCTTTTTCCTCTTCTCCTGCCACTTCCTCTTCCTCCCCCTCTTCCTTCTCTCTCCAAGCTACTGAATTATTATTCACTTTCCTTAAGACCTAAGCCCTGCTCTAGCTCTGTTGTTGTTTTAAATGCCTAAATCAGGTTGCCATCTTATATAAATATAAATTGGAAGGCAGTCAAAAGCAGCTCAAAATAATGGTTGCCTAGTGCCTATCTCACAGTCCTTAAGAAATCTTCATAATCTGTAAGGGAAATCTGACAGTATTTAAATGTTGAAAACCCATAAAATAGTAGATGCTGTACCCTCTTATGTCTCTAAAGAAAAAAATTGTCTCACAGCCCAACCAATTCTAAAACACAAGAGGGCAAGAAAAAAGTCTTGACAATTACTCTTGAGTACCAAGGTCTTAATGCTCAAAGTGTTTGGCTTTCCAATGAACAGACCCACACAGAGGGAGCCCCACACAATCAGCATTGCCATGAAGGTAGGGTGATCATAAATTTTATCACTTCTAATTCTTGTAACAATTAAAGGGGTGCTATTAATAATTATATATAACTATAATAAGTATTAATCCAGGGTAGTCCTGGGAAGGAGAGCTGTATAGCCATCCCACCTAAAGGCAGGCAAGGATAAGAGTAAGATTTGGAGCAGAGGTAGTGGTAGGTAAGGAGATATGGACAAATATTTTCTGCATTTAACAGACAATGTTTGATGGTGTATTTATAAAATCTGTCCACTGAGCTACAGATTGATAGAACTTACAATATACCTCATCTCATTTATTCAGCAATATATGGAACATTGCCTAGAACTGAGTTTCTGAGTCGCAAAGCACACCCGTTAACATTCATGTACTTAAGACACAAAAGAGAAGCCCCCCAAAACTTCCCTCAGAGCTCACTGAATCCTCCATGAAATGCAAGCCATTAACACATTAATTTAAATAATGCCATATAGAAATAAAAAGTTGCATATCAGAACATATAATGGGCCTGTCACACCTGTAAGCAGCAGAGGACCCAATAGCCTCATTATAACACGATAGACAGAAGAATCCCAAACATAGTCTGTGACCTATAAACCTCTGAAGACGCCACTGTTCTGCAGCACAGCACAATCACTGACGTTCATCATTATGATCCTGACTCATCAAGAAGAAGGCTATGATTTAAGTAGAGAAGCAGTATAGTGACGTTGAAAGAACAATGACAATGAGGTCAGAAAGACCTAGGTTATAGTCCTAGCTCTGCCATTCACTGCCTTTGTGACCTTGGGTTAATTATTCAATCCCTCTAGGCATTATTGGCACCAGCATCATCTGCAAAATAGGAAGAATACATATCTAAGGGTGATAATAATGAAGTGGGTCATGATTTTTAAAGTTCCAGCACTGTGCCTGCCATATGGGAACTGCTCAATCAATAGAAATTATTACTCGTAATAATAAAAAGTTCTGTATGTTCTTCTTGAAAGGAATGTTATCCTGAATGACAAGAAACAGTACAAGATTATCACTATTGGGGTCTCCTCCTGTGGGGTGCTCACTGAGACAGTTTAGGGCAGTTGTCATAGCTTCTTTACACATAAAAATCAAATAGCCAGGCATGGTAACGTAAGCAACACTAAGAACACCAGCAGAGATCCTCATAGACTAGCAGACCAGAAAGCAGGTGGGGGCAGAATAAAGGGTGATGTCTCAGAGGAAGGGTTCAGGCAATAATAGAATACCCCAGATAACAAGGTCCTCTTTCCAGAGCTGGGGTCTAGAATCCTGCAGCAGACCATTCCACCAGCATGCATATAATGTATAAAATATAAAAAGAAAAGGTTCTTTTCATAAAAGATTAGGCTTTGGAAGTTCTCAGAGTAAAAAATGTTTATTAATGGATTGCACTGCCTTGAGAAATAGTGAATTTTCCATCAACAAAAGAGTATTCAAATATAACTCAAGTCTCCTGGTATGGGTATTACTGAATGGATTTAAGCACTGGCTGGAAAACTGAATTAAATCACTTTACGAAGGTCCTTCCCAAAACTAAAACATATTTCACCTATATGGAATAATTTAGATATTCATAAAAATACTAAGTAAATGAGATGCTATTGTAAATAGTTCATTATTTCTGAATATAAAGTGAATGTAAATTAACTTAAGAAATGATTAAGGTATCAAAAATACATACAAGAGAAAACAAATAATAATTCTACTCTTCCAGGGACAACCAATATAAACATTTTCTTTCAGTATTTCTTCCATAGATTTTTTTTTCCAAAATTGATCATTTACTGCACATATAATTTTTATCCTACATTTTTTGCTTTGTTATACAATAATCACTTTTGTGTCATCAAAAATGTTTTAGGCAGCATTTTAAGGTTGCAAAATATTACATTATCTCAATACCTCAAATTTGGGCACAAACTCACATGCCTAGGTAGGAACCCTGATCTGCCATTTACCAGTAGTGTGAATTTGGGCAATTTACTAACACCTCTGGGCCTCATCGATAAAATGTGAATAACAGTCCTACCTACTTCATTGTTTTATTGTTAGAACTAAAAGAGTTAATACGTATAAAATACTTAAAAGTGTCTGATACATAGTAAGTGTTAGTAAGTGCTCAATAAATTTATATTACTGTTCCTACTCATTTTCCTAATATGAGCCATTTAGATTGCTTTCAGTTTTTCATTATTATAAATAATTCTGTGATAAACATCTTTGTAATATATGAATTTTTAAAGATACTCTTCACAATTCAAACTCTTAAGCCATTTATTTTATTCATTTCAGTTCTATGCTTTAGCCACAAAGCAATGGATAACAGATGTTATTTACCAGGAACTACTGGCATTGCCATTTTTTTAAGGAAGAACATTGTTTATTTCTATTTTTTTTCTTTCTTCTCTTTTTTATTCTGATACAATACACATAAAATTTAGCATTACTGACATTTAGAACATCATTGTGCAATTTGCCAATATGTTGTTAGACCACTTATCCCAAAGATCATCAAATATAATGCACAGAAAATCAAAACTACAGAGAGGTATCACCTCACACCAGTCAGAATGGCCATCATTAAAAAGTCTACAAATAAATGCTGTAGAGGGTGTGGAGAAAAAGGGACCCTTCTACACTGCTGGTGGAAATCTAAGTTGTGCAGCCTGACTATGGACAGCAGTATGGAGGTACCTTAAAAAACTAAAAATCGAGTTACCGTATGATCCAGCAATCCCACTCCTGGGCATGTATCCAAAGAAATCTATAATTCAAAGAGACACAGGCATCCCAATGTCCACAGAAGCACTATTTACAATAGCCAAGACATGAAAACAACCCAAATATCCAATGACAAATGAACATGTGATACACACACACACACACACACAAATGGAATACTACTCAGCTATAAAAAAAGAATAAAATAATGCCATTTGCAGCAACATAGATGGAACTGGAGATGGTTATTCTAAATGAAGTAAGCCAGAAAGAGAAAGAAAAATACCATATGATGCTGCTTATATGTGGAATCTAAAAAAAAGACAAATGAACTTATTTACAAAACAGAAACAGACTCACAGACACAGAGAATAAACTTACGATTACCAGGGGGTATAGGAGGTGGGATGGGATAAATTGGGAGTTTGAGATTTGCAGATACTAACTACTATGTATAAAATAGATGAAGAACAAGTTTATACTGTGTAGCATAGGGAACTATATCCAATATCTTGTACCAACCTATAATGAAAATGAATATATATATATGTATGACAAACATTATGCTGTACACCAGAAACTGACACAACATTGGAAACGGACTATACATCAATTAAAAAAGAAAGAAAGAAAAGAAAAAATATATATACAATGCACAGAATGGAAAAAAGAAAAAGTAAATGCTATTAGCCTTAAAATATCTCTCATGAAAAAAAGGAAAAATAACTTCCTCATTCTCAAATTTTACTAGGAAACCATTGGGTCCAATCACCAAATTAAAACCACCTTAAATCCTCTCTGGAACATACATGCAGATACATTTATTACAACTTCAGTTGCCTGTGTCTGTGGAGGAAGAGGACAGCTGAGAGAGAACTATCACTTAACAAGTCCTATTACAGTTCAGGCATTGTAGAAGAAGATTAATGTAAATTACCCTATTTAGTCCTTACAAAGACTACAAGTTACAACTGTTGTCCTCAAATGAGGAACCAGAGGTTTGGCAAAGTGAAGTAATTTGTCTAAATTTACAGTTATGAGTAAATGTAGTTTCATGAAAGGTAGAGCCAGCACTAACTAGGCCAGAGCAGGAGTTCAGTAAGTGCTCATTAAACGAATGAACTCCAAGCTCCAAAAATAAATAAATAAATAAATTACACAGCTAAAAAGGGGCAGAGATAGGACTCAAACTCACATCTACCTGGTTCCTAAGTTCCACCCTTTCCATTATACCGTGCTGCCTTGTTGATACAAGCATGTATTATTATCCCAAGAGAAAGTGACTGAAAGTTATAACAGAAACTCCAATAGCCATCTAGATAGAAAATTGCAAGTCTACAAACTAGTGGATCCAGTTTTTGCAACTTTTTCTTAAGGTTGATAAGGTTCTAGTATTTCATCCTCCTCTACTGCTGTCAGTTTATCGCCTGGATAGCTCAACATCCCTGAAAGGGTTATTCTAAGTGGATTAGGCATTAGCACTCTCAGTTCTATGCCAAAACACACACAGGCTTGTTGACCCGACAAGAAACTGCTTGTAGAGCAGCTTTACCTAAACCAAAATCACAGATCTCAAAAGCTGTCTCTCTTCTTCTATCACAGTTTTTTTTTTTTTCATATTTGACAACAAACATACACAGACTATCAAGAAGAAAGGGGGGAAATGTTTTTCATAGAGTCACTGGAATTTTGTGATAGAAATCAGCAGTGGAAAGTGGAATTTTCTGTTCACAGTCTTATTCTGTCCAAAGCCTTGTTTCTTATTTGCTCATGTTCTTGAGTTCACCATGATGCTTAATTTCTAATTTGCAACATAGAAATAATTTAAAAACTGGTGAGTCTGGAGCACAAAAATCATGTTCATAGTGTGCTTAGATTTGAGAAGGGCTAGAAGGTCGTGCATGCAGGTATGGAGCGTCCAGCACTGCAATAAGCACAATTAAAGCGGAACACTAATACTGCATAGCAACCGGCTGCCTCACCAACGCAGTTTCCTTATCCAACCGGCCCTGAATGGATTAGTGTGTTGTGGCTGCTGAGTTCAACTTCCCTGTCACTAATACAGAGGGCCTGCAGGAATGTCCTGTAATTCACTGATACTGAAAGCCACTAAACTTTTGGATATTTTATGTATTAAGTAGGTTGCATATTCCTACTATCCTACTTCTTGGTTCCTAACATTTTTATATAGAGATCCCTTTCTGCTTCACCAGCTCTTACATTACTTTCTCTACACCCCTCACTCCCATTCCCTCCGATGTGGTGTATGGTTTTCCTGAGATATTGCTAACCTTCTTCAAGGAAAAAGAAAAAGATCTAGCAAATACTGTAAAACTTAGGA
Organism: Camelus dromedarius; assembly: GCF_036321535.1. NCBI lineage: Eukaryota > Metazoa > Chordata > Mammalia > Artiodactyla > Camelidae > Camelus > Camelus dromedarius. The sequence continues at coordinate 49,451,806 of NC_087437.1, forward strand.
GGAAAAAAACACATTCCTTCCTAGAAGACCCCAATTGACAACCTTACTAGACTAAAAGTCTAAACAGAAATTATCAATTTTAAGTTACCCTTCAACAGTTAAGAGGGGCCAGAGTTCCCTACTCCTGTTTAATGTTCAGTATTTTGGGGTGAGAGGGATCAGCATGTGTCCATAGAGCACAATACTCTTTTTTTTTTCAGAACTACATTCATCTGCCAAGACAAAATTAACTCCATCAGCAGGAACAAGTTCACAAAACCATGACTGTGCAGATTCACAATGAAATCTCCATTAAAACCTAGAACTTTCCAGGGCATTTTAACAACAACAACAAAAACCTGTGAAGAATTAAGTTTCTCTTTCCCTCCTTCCCTCACTTGCTCCTCCTCCAACCCCCCAGAGTGATATCAATATTCTGTGTAACTTGAATGTCCCACAGGTTATTATAGTAAAAAGGTCATGGGCTGTCACTTCAGTCTTTCAGTAGATAAGGTGGAAATATACACAAGAAAAATGGAAGTTTTGGAGAGGCATTTTATAGTTTATCAAGCTATGACTACTAGTAACCAAAAAATAAATAAAGCATTGGGTGTGATTATTATACAGAAAGCCTCTAAGGATTGCCTCAAATGACATTATGACAGGCTGGCGACTTACAGATTTTTGGACTGTAGGACACTCAGTGCTCCTTTAAATCGCATCGCTGAACATGGTTGCTTATTCCACCTAAGGACTGTAGGCTTCGATTTTCTATGGTGTGACTACACAGCTTGTGTAAGAGTCAAGCAAACTGTTAAGAAAAAAATCATTAAAACCTACCCTTTAGGCAATTTGGAAGATACTTAACAAAATTATAAATGCATATACCTTTTATATAATAATTCTACATCTAGAAAAATACATAATTACACCTATTTTAAAAGATAATTTTACGTCTAGGAATTTATTCTAATGAAATACCTGCGTACAGAATAACATATTTACAAAGTTATTCATGGCATCACAGTTTATAATAGTAAAATATTGGAAATAACTTAAATGTTCATTAATAAGAAATTGTTTAAATAAATTATAGTAGATCCATGCAGAACATGAATCCATAGAAAAGAATGAAGAAACTGTGTATGAACTGATAAAGAAAGTTACATAAGAGCTAGATTTAAATTAGTGTTGAATTTTAAAAACATAAATTATTTCTGGAAAACTATGCAAGAAACAAATAACACCAACTGTGAGGAGGGGAATTAGGTGGCTAGGGGTCAAGGATGGGAGAGAAAACTTTTTGTTTTGAATTTTGAACTACAGTTGACCCTGAACAACATGGGTTTGAACTGTGTGGGTCCAATTACGTGCAGATTTTTCCCAGAGTAAATACTATAGTACTACACAATCTGAAGTTGGTTGAATCCTCAAATCTGTAACTATGGATACCAAGGAACCACAGACACGGAGGACCCACGTATAGGAAGGGCCTACTATAAGTTATACTTGGATTGTCGACTGAGTAGAGGGTCAGGGTTGCTGTACAGTTGATAGATCAAAACAATTGATAAGGACAAGGCCTCAAAAAATAAAGCATTACAATTAACGTATCTTTCAAACTGCCATGCAACAGAAACCCTGCTGTAAATATTCCTCTTATAAATGTTCTCAGATTCCACAATTTTAAATTTAGTTTAAAAACAGCAAATCAACAATAAAAAGGCTTTAATTATATAGTTTATAATACATGTATCTACACAAACACAATGAAAGGCAATTTAATCTTTTGCCTTTCACAAGGTTACAAACATACAATGTAGGCATCATTATTTATTTTATCAACTAGGAGAGCACTGACCATTCTTTATTCTACTATTAAGTGTATACTGAATACCTACAAGGTAGCAAGTACCAGGTTAGATTCTGGAAATTCAGTGTAGAAAACAATACACATGGTCCCTGACCTCCTGGACAGTTCTGGTACTTTAGCTATTAAGGACAAAAAAGTTCCTTTTTTAGAATAATACATGCAACACTCAATAGCTGCTTTCTCAGTTCAATAAAACAGTAAACATTGAAATGTGAAATGAAAACAGCTGGAGCAGCTGGATACAATTTAACTTTATATGAAAAAAATCCTCATAGATGACTCATGAGTAACTCCTGTGCAGGAGGCTAAGCACGTGTAAGGACAGAGTAGGAAAAGATTGTCACCTTCCTCATGTCTCCATCTTCTTCCTGTGCCTTCCTTGGCCCAGAAAGGAAGACCAGAGGAGGAGTGCTTTTAACAAGTTTCTATAATTTATGGTCAGATTAAATGATAAAATGAGTTTGCTGGATATAAGCTGTTTTGTGATATGTACTCTATTTTTAGAAAGTCTAGAAGCACTTGCTTAAAACTTGTGAGAAAATGGCTGGACAGTCCCTATTAGGATTCATTTGCATATTTGCTCCTTTCAGTTGAGTTTAGACATACAATAATAAATCTTCCCAAATTAGCACAGAATACTTTGGTGAAAGGTGACATAGGGGATGGTTTTCAAAAGGCAACAGCATTAAAGGACAGTCGAGAGAATGAAGTGAGAGTAACTTCATACTTAGGTGGCCTCCCTCACACATGAGACATTATACTTCAGAAATAAGATGCTCCCAACCTGAGACAACCAGAGTCAGGGGAGGAGAGTAATCCCCAAATGAGAGAATAACAGAGAACATGAATGGCTAATTGGTGTGTATTCCACTCAAGCCCGTGTAAATCACAGGAAGGAGACACTGTGAGGCCCACTTCCTGGGGAATACCTGGAGTGCAAAGATGGACAAACAGTATAACCACAAACAGAACATAAAGAACATCTTGAATAGCTACACTGGTCTCATCACTGATAATCTGATAAAATGAACATCTGTCTTCACTTCCATGACTCTTTTTAACAATTAATGAACATATGCTCTTATGCAGGTATGCACATGTTTCACAAGCAATAAGCGTTTAGGAAAACAATACATACTTTGCAAATCCAAGTTCCTCTCCTGAATGAGAGAGATATTTTCTAAGTGTTTTGGGAGAACCTTTAATTATACATAGATAAGAAAACAACCTTTATTATATCATTCCATTCATTTTGGCTACCATAATAGTGGATATGATTTAAAGCAACCATGTGTCACTAACTTTATGCTATAAAGAATTCCGGTCTGCTTCACAGTTTGCTAGACCACACACTTTTAAATGTCTAGAACATACAATAGAAATAATCAGTGAGTCTTGTACCTCATGCATTGAGACAAGGTGAGGGGGTTGGGAGGAGAAACATAAATGCTAATGTGGGATGAACTAGTGAGAGCAAACTTACTATTGAAAATTCTAATATCTCACTGAAGGAGTCCTGTATTGTCAACTTATCGCATATATATTGGACATCAAAATTTTACATTTATTAGAACCATGTGGGCTTTTGTATATCTGAGGACTAAATCACTAAGATGCAGTCCTTGATGACACTAGCCCATAAAGTGGTGTCTCTTTTGGTTTCTGGGGAAATTAATCCTGTAAAGTGAAATGAAACTTAGATCTTATATTTAATCATACTTCAAAACACTAATCTGATAAAAAATAAATTTTCATGAATCTCATTCATACTTTTTTCCTTACCAAATTTTGACTGTTTGACCAAATAGCTTATAAGAAACAATTATAAGCAGTTTGTTTTTAATAAGTATAAGAAATCTAAAAGTAAACCTGATGCCCAATATCCTTGATGAACACAGAGAGCAAAAACCCTCAACAAAATATTAACAAACAGAATCCAACAATATATTAAAAGGATCATACACCACAGTCAAGTGGGATTTATTCCAGGGATGCAAGGATGGTTCAACATCCACAAATCAGTAAGTGTGATACATCACATCAACAAAATGAAGGATAAAAATCACATGATCATCTCAGTAGATGCAGAAAAAGTTTTTGACAAAAGTCAACATCCATTTATGATAAAAACTTTCAACAAAGTGGGTACAGAGAGAATATAACTCAATATAATAAAGGTCATATATGACAAACACACAACTAACACCATATTCAATGGTAGAAAGCTGAAAGCCTTTTTTTCTGAGATCAGGAACAAAACAAATATGCCCATTCCCACAATTTTAATCAACAGAGTATTGGAAGTCCTAGCCATAGCAATTAGGCAAGAAAAAGAAATAAAAGGCATCCAAATACGAAAAGAAGGAGTAAAACTGTCATTATGTGCAGATGACATGACACAGTATACAGAGAACCCTAAAGACTACCAAAAAACTACTAGAATTAATAAATGAATTCAGTAAGGTTTCAGGATACAAAACTAATATACAGAAAGCTGTTGCATTTCTAAACACTAGTAACAAAGTATCAGAAAGATAAATTGAGAAGAAAATCTCATTTACAATTGCATCAAAAAGAATAAAACACATAGGAATAAATTTAACAAAGGAGATGAAAGACCTGTACATTGTAAACTAAGGAGGGGAGGGTATAATGCAGTGGTAGAGTGTGTGCTTAGCATGCATGAGGTCCTGTTCAATCCCTAATACCTCCATTAAGTAAGTAAGTAAGTAAACAAACAAACAAATAAAAACTAAGATACTGACAAAAGAAATTGAAGAAAACACAAAGAAATGGAAAGATAGTCCATGTTTGTAGACTGGAATAATTAATATTATTAAAATGTCCATACTACCCTCAAAAATCTACAGATTCAGTAAAATCACTATAAAAATTCCAATGGCATATTTCACAGAAATAGAACAAATAATTCTAAAATTTCTGTGGAACCACAAAAGTTCCCAAATAGCAAAAACAATCTTGAGAAAAAAAAAAAATCACACTCCCTGATTTCAAACTGTACTACAAAGCTACAGTAATCAAAATGGTTATAATACTGTCACAAAAACAAATACACAGGTCAATGGAACAAAACTGAAAGCCCAGGAATAAACCCACATATATATGGACCATTAACTTATGACAAAGGAGCAAAAACTGTACAATGGAGAAAGAACAATCTCTTCAGTAAATGGTGCTGGGAAACTGGACAATTACATGCAAAAGAATGAAGCTAAACTGCTATCTTACATCATATACAAAATCTAACTTAAAATGGATTAAAGACTTGAATGTAAGACCTGAAACCATAAAATTTCTAGGAAAAAAAAAAAAAACATAAGTAGTTACCTCATTGACATGGGCCTTAGTGATGTTTTTGTGGATCTGACTCCAAAAACAAGGGCAACAAAAGCAAAAATAAATAAATGAGACTACATCAAGCTAAAAAGCTTCTGTACGGCAAAGGAAACCATCATCAAAATGAAAAGGAAACCTACTGAATGGGAAAAGATATTTTCTAATGATATATCTGATAAGGGGTTAATATCCAAAACAACAGCCAAAACAAACAAAAAAACAATTAAAAAATGAGCAGAGGATCTGAATAGACATTTTTTTCCAAAGAAGACATACAGATGGCTAACAGGTACATGAAAAGATGCTCAACATCACTAATTATTAGAGAAGTGAAAGCCAAAACCACAATGAGATATCACCTTGCATACATTAGAATAGCTATTATTAAAAAGACAAGAAATAACAAATGTTAAAGACGATATGGAGAAAAGGGAACCTTCATACACTGTTGGTGAAACTGTAAGTTGGTGCAGGCATTATGGAAAACAGTATGGAGAGTCTTCAAAAAATTAAGACTAGAACCACTATAAGACCCAGCTATTTCACTTCAATTTATCCAAAGAATACAAAAACAGAAATTCAAAAAGATACAGGCATCTCTATGTTCACTGCAGTATTATTTAGCCATATGGAAACTACCTAAGTGTCTACTGATGGATGACTGAATAAAGATGTGGTACATATACAGACAATGGAATACTACTCAGCCATAAAAATGAGTGAAATCCTTTTATTTGCAACATGGATGGACCTTGAAGGTATTATGCTAAATCAAATAAGTCACATGAGGAAAGACAAATACTGTATGATTTCACTCATCTGTGGAATCTAGAAAAACAAAACAAATTAACAAACAAAATAAAACAAAAACTAACTCACAGAGATAGAGATCCGATTAGTGATCACCAGAGGGGAAGAAGGTAAGGGGGGTGAGCAAAATGGGTGAAGGAAGTCAACCATATGGCGATGGATGGTAACTAGACCTGTGGTGGCACTTTGTAGTATATACAGATGTTGAATTATAATGCTATATACCTCAAATTTATATAACTGAATTTTTTTTAAATAAAGTAGGCCTGATTCAATACAGTGCAAAATGTCAATAAGATCTTTGAAAATTAGTTTTTATAAACAGGAAAGATGATACAGATTATCTTTGGAATCACTTTCCAATTCTATTGTGATTTTAAGGAGCTGATAATCATTTTAGGTCCATAAATATGTCACTAGAAGTGAAATTCTTTGCATAAATAAAAAGTTCACCAAAGTTTTAGAATTACTAATGGATTTAGGACAATCTTAACACATAAACTCTGTAGTCTTCTAGTTATCATGTAAATTCCAGTGATAATAACTGACAGCCAATACAAAATCTTTCAAATGAATAATTTTGAGTATTACCATCCATATTGTAGTTAGTAAAGCAATTGATAGTAAAAAAGATTATGTTGTCTGGGTTAAAAGAGGCCTTCAAAAAACTGAATTTATTAGCTATTCCTAAAATTCATCTTCTTGGTAATCTACACAGTACTCCACTGCTGCTTTCCCAGCAGCCACCTTCTCTTTCTTCTTCCATGGTCTTCATTCACCTTATATTTATGGAGCACCGAGTAGGTGCTAAGAGGGGAGCAGCAAATAAAACAAAGATTTTGTACTCCAGGTATAATTACCTTTGAGCCCTCATTAATCACCAGCTGCTAAAACCATTCCTAATTTATCAACGTTGTAAGAGTGATAATTCTCCTCTCTTTAATCCAGATTTAGCTAATCTCAATTCTTTAAGCCAAACCCATAAAATAATTTCAGAGTCACAGCAAATGTGACCTTTCAGTCTGTTAGTTTCTTCCTTTGCCTGTCCATCCCAGGCCAAGTCACTGTCCACACTTTCTAAAAGCCCTTTCTAATTCATCTCATGTTATATGTTGACCATATGAATAAATTTATTTGTAAATTTTTGCATATATAGTAGACTATAATTAATTGTTACTTTAAAGCAAGTATCTCAATGTCCTGTTAAAAGGTTAATTATTTAGTAAATTAAATGTTTTTGACACTAAATTTTTACTTTATGTGGATGTTTTAATATTGTATAAAATTCGGTTCCTACATTTCTGTATCTCACAACCAATAAATCTTTCAAAAACTAGACATCTACAAAAAATTGCCACCAAAAAGATGACAAAAATAATTACCTATCACTACTGTTATATAATAAAAGAATGACCATTTTAACATTTAAAAGTAGGAAATGACATAATCTCAATAAAAAGGATAGTCCTAATTTAAACTGGATTGATTTAATTGTCCTTATATTCCTATTTCACCACAGATGGATGAAAATGTAATCATTAATCATTACCTAGGAACCACTGGTACAGAAAAAGCCAAGTCTAGACATACCAATTATTTTAGGAATTGCATTTGAAAAATAATTGTGAAAACCTGGCTGCCTTTATTTTAAATTTTAGATTAAGTAAATTATTATTAGGCTTTGCTGACCAGAATAACTATAAATTCTTAAGACTAAAAAAAAAATCTACCTCTGCTTCTAGGTGAGGTTTTAATAAAGCCATTTTAGAAATGAGAAAATCTATACTATTCTTAAAAAGCAACTCCTGAGAGAGTACTTCTCAGGATAAACCATCTTGGAGTTTTCCAACTGTGATGGACAACTTTGAAGATCTGTTGTAGTTGTACATTAGACCACAAGTTGGGTCTGCAGGGGAGTGAAATATCGTTACCTATTCAATAGTTTGATCTGCATGTACTCTCAAAAATCAATTCCAGATGTAGAAATCACAAGTTTCCACAAACATTCTCAGGCAGGCAGACAATATAACTTTTCTGTTAATAATAAAAAAAATCTTTGACAGACTACTCCATAACTGTATTCCAGCTCCTCCCATGTGAAAATGGGAGGCTGTCACTGAAAGGGAATTGTCATTCCAACCATATGTGTAAAACACAGCAGTGATGCCTCAAGTTTGAAATGATGCCATTCCTAGAAATCCTGTGTAACACAGGAAAAGATTTAAGAAATGGATTCAGCCCCCATTTGAATTATTTGATTTTTCTTTTAAGCAAATGTTTACCTCCTACTTTTCTAAAAATCAAATTTAATTTGAAACAAAAATGATGTAGTTTGACCTCATTATGTAAAATAAATTTAAGAGAATGTTGACTTTAATTTTGTTAGTTATTAAAGTTCAGAGACTATAAGATAATTTTTACTTGGAAAAACAGGGAATAATTTAATGGAGGTGCTATATAAAAATGAATGCCTACATTACGTCATTTATAAATATACACTTTTCATCAGTGAAAGCTTTTTAAAAAGTGCTAAATGGATTATTTTGTATCAATATATGTACATGCCCATAAAGACATGCAGAACTGTAAAAAGTTTCATCAAACTGAATTGCATCTTTGTTCTGTTTTCCAATTATATGTCAGAAACTTTACACCATGTAAATGTATTGAACCTCTGTTGCTCACAGTAAAACAAAACAAAAAAAATAGTAGAAGAACACTTATGGAATTACAGTGTATGTACAAGGAGTTTATAATAATAATTTGTATTATGTATGGCAATTTAGGAGAGTTTAATTGAGAAAACAGTTAAGAGGCTTCTTATTCTGTTATTATTCAAATACATTAAATATATATTGTATTACATTCCAGTAAATACATATTTTCATTTAGTGGACTTTAAGTTCTTATGGGATATTTTCTATCTGACCAAGCAATTGACAAGAATGAGAAAAGTATGCAAATTCAGGAATCAATGGATCAATTATTAAAATCTCAAACTCTGAGACTTGTCCCAGAGCTCTGTAATCCAGATTCTCTCTACATGTACACAAAGGCTTAAATAAAATTTTCAACTTTAATCAGTTTATTTGATGTAATATAGACCCCGTTTTATTGTTTGTAAAAGAAAATGGGCATAATTTGAAACCACCAGATCTCATATAGACAACTGTCCATTCACGTGGAGTAGTTCTTTCAAACATATTTTTATTTAGGTCTGGGTAGTGAAGTAGGAGTTGAAGCTCATGTTTATGTGAAAAAGAAAAGGAGGAAGAGGAAGGAAGAATAGGAAAGAAGATAATGTCACAAGCAGGAAAGACAGTGGAACTAAAAGTGAATTTTATCTTGTGTGTACCACGATCATAAAACTACCTAATAGCAATGCAATGTCACTGTCCATTTGTTTCACTCATTCAACCAATATGTATTAAGTGACTACTGAAAATAAGACACCATTAGGTCATAATTCCAATTTCACTTCAGCAGAAAACAGATGGATTATTTTTCTTCCCATTTTCTATCTTAGTAACCATAAAGGACAAATTTAATACTTACCACATAGTATAAAGAATTTTTTAAATCCTTTAAATGTGGGTAATATGTTTAAATTTTTTCAAAATAAAATATAAGGAGATAGACCTACAGTGAAAGGTCTCCCTCCTATTCTTGCCCCCAATATGCCCATTACCATTAATTCCTTCAACACATATGCACTGTTATTAGTTCTTACTGATGGACAGTCAGTTGTTTCTAAACTTTTGCAAATACAACCAAGACCAAAAAAAAAAAAAAAAAAAGCCAACTTTCTTTAAATGTCATTTCACATATGTGCATATGCAAGTCCATGTATAGGAAAAGTTCCCAGAAGTGAAATTGCCAGGGCAAAGGCTAATTTGTAATTTTGACAGATACTTCTAAATTGCTCTCTGTAGGGGTTATGCCAATTTATACTCTTACAAGGGGTGTACAAAAATATCTTTTTACATATAGTCTTGTCAATATACTGTCAAATTGAAAGATTTTCATCGATTTGATAAGTGGGAAGTAGTACTTCATGTAGCTATAATTTGCATTTATGACAAGTGAGGTTGAACATCTTTTTATAAATTAAGGAGCCATTCACAACTCCTTTTCTGTGATACATACCTGTTTATATGTTTAATCCATTCTCTCACATCTAGGAGTTCTTTATACATAAAGGTGGTTAGTCTTTTGTTTGGTATCAATTGCTAATATTTGTCTCTTGACTTTATGGTAGTTTCTTGTCATGCAGAAATGCTTTTTAAAAATTTTTTTCAGTATTTTTTCTTACATAATTTCTGAAGTCATCGTTAGAAATGCTTTTCCCACTGTAACATTTGAAGGTTAAAAATAAGTTCCGACATGGAGATTGCTAAAACTGCAATACAGTCGGACCAGAGAACGTCATCCAAATCAGTCTCTCCCTCTCTGCACTTTCTTTCTTATTCCTCCTTCCCCTCTTTCTTAGGTAACTTCTTGGTCCTCCTCCTATGTGCTACTTTCAATCCCTGGGAGAAGTTGAACTCTCCTAATTCACGAACCCTTCTTCAAATTTAGGAAGTGGAAAGAAATGGAAGCTGAGGAAGAGTGGGTGAAATCGAGAGACAGTTCACAAGACAGCTGCCACCCTAGCACACATCAAGACACTGGCACAAAACGGCTCTATCTCTGTCATTCACCACCATACAGGGAGGAAAGCCAGTCATTTAAGAATGTCCTTGATGAGTCAGTAGAAATTATTAATTTTATTTAATCTCAACCCTTGAGAATAAGCCTTTTTAATATTCTGTGTTATAAAATGGGAAGTATGTATAAACACTTCTGCTGCACACCACACAAAGGATCACAGATAATCTCGTCAAACTTTGAGTTGCAGCTGAGTTGCAACCTGAACTACTAGCCCCTTTTTTCATGGAACACCATTGTTATTTGAAAGAAAAATCTGCAAACAAACTATACTTTATTCAGACTTGAGTATCTGGTATTTTCTCAAAAGTAAAGCAAGTCTATAACCTCGAGGGGAAAAAAATGACAGTACTGTTACCAAAAACTCTCAATGAAAATTAGAACTTTAGAAAAATTGTATCCACTACTGTAAGCTTCATAGCTTCCCAATATTATAGCACTTTTCTGATGAGATCAGTGTTATAATTAACAAATGTGATTTTTTAATATTGTATATGATATATATAACTTAGTGAACCAATATTTTCCAAATGACCAATGCATGACATTACAAAGTTATGCATGGATAAAAGATTCATCAAAGTACAAGACATGCCAATAAATTTTAATATCAAAAAGTTCATTGATAATAGTTTCAGATTTCAAACTGAAAATCACCTTCAAGAACTACCACTTGTCGAGCTTTGGTGCAATATCAAAGACAAATATCCACAATTATCTGAAAAGGCTGTTAAAATATCGCTCACTTTTCCAACTATATGTCTGTGAAGCTGGATTTTCCAGATATACTTCAATCAAAACAACATTTCACAAGAGATGAATGCAGAACAAATATGAGAATCCAGCTGTCTTCTATTAAGTCAGACATTAAAGAGATTCGTACACATGTAAAATGATGCCACTCTTCACACTAAATGTTTGTTTTGCAAAATATAATTATTTTTCATTTTAAATGTTATTATGTTAACACTTTACGGATTTATGACGGTTATTCTTAAATTATTAAATATTTACATTTATTCCTTACATGGTAAATAACAAAAGCTCTTCCGGATCCTCAATAATTTTGAGAGTATAAAGGGATCCTGAGACCAAAATGTGTGAAAGCTGCAGAAATAGACCTTGTCTCTCAGATCACTGAAACCAGATCAGTCAAGGAGGCCATGAGAATACCCTGGATACTTGCTAGGCACATAACTAACTTTACTTCTGCCTGGAATACCATAAGTCTGTCTTAGGAAAAAACAGGAGTGGAGAAAATACCTCAGAAATGTTAGTATAATGTTTTGTTGGTTTTTTTATTTTAAATGATATATGACAAAGATAGCCATTGTAGCAAAAGATTGAAAACCACCTAAATGTCTCATTTGTTATTGTTAGATTTTGAACTTCAGATGCACAGACAGCAAGCTGATCTAACTGTGGTCTTAATTTCTCAGCATGTTGTGTGATCCTTGCAAGATCCCTCTCCTCTACTTTATTTCACTCTTTCTTCCATTTCACTTTCATTTCCCTCCTCTGAGTACTTATCTATTTTAAAGAGAGTACTATGTATCTTTAAATGTATGTAGCATTATAAAACAGGTGTTGTTTGGTAAAGAACTATGTGTATTCTACTTATATAAATAGCATTTGTCCTGTTTCCTATTTTTCCTTTCATGATTATGTTTGAAATTTTTTTTCCATGATCAGTTAGTTCATTGCTTCTTACTGCTGCATATCATTTCATAGTATGCATCTACTGTATTTACTTATTGATTAAAATTACTCATTGGACACCTCAGATCCATCTAACTCTTTACTTCCATGAGTGAAACTATAACATCCATGAACATGTCCCCACTCAAATTCTTGCTAGTTATCTGGAAAAACAGATTCATCAGTGGGATTGTCACACATATGATGACTTTCCAGAGTTATTGTGCAACTTATATCACCATCAGCAGTGCAAAAATCTCCACTATACCATATCGTCTCCAATACTTGGTATTATCTGCCTTTCTAATTGCTGACATTCAAATACTTATAAAATGATATTTTATTGTTGCTTTAATTTGCATTTCACCTCTTTACAATGAACTTTAGCAACTCTTCATATATTTGCTATTTACTCAAACATCATCTCTGAATTACCTGTTTATCCTCTTATGAATTTTTTTGAACTCTTTTCTTAGGTTTCCCATATTTTTCTTGTTGATTAAAGGGGTTCATGCATTGAGATTTTGTTTAGCAAGCTATTATCCCTTGCTGGTTTTAAATGTGGCAAATATCCTTTCCCAATCTAACATCTGTTTGTTAACTTCATCTATGGAACATGACATTGAACAAAATCCTTAATTTTGGTGTAACTAAATCCAACCTTTAAGTTGATGCTTTTGAGATTCTGTTTAAAAAGCCTTTTCCTACCCCTTGGTCACAAAGACGTTATTTCACATTTTCTTCTATTATCTTCTATCACCTTTATCAATTTATCTTTCACATTTAGATACTTGATCTATCTGGAGACAAACTTCATGTAAGTTAGAGGTCTGTATTTTTCTCCATATAATGAAATAGTTATCCTAACATCATCTACTAAACAATTTGTCCTTTTTCAATTGCTTTGTGATACAAATATTTATCATATGTCCTTATATATAACTAGGTCTATTTCTGAGCTCTCAATTTTGTTTCATTTTGGTTTATTTATAGATTGCAGGAACAAAAGCATTATCATCAACATCAACATCATCATCATCATCATCATCATCATCATCATCATCATCATCATCATCACCATTTGCAGTATGTCTTAATAGCTGATGAGTGAGAGTAACTAACACCTATTTGGCTCATTTTTCCTATGTACATTTTTAGAAATTTGGCCATTCATATAAATTTTATAATTTGTTGTGTTCCTCCAAAATGCAGTTAGACTTTTGATTGAAATTTCATTTACTCTGCATGTGTATGTGAAGAGAATTAATAACTTTACTAGGTTAAATCATAGCAACCAAGCAAACAGTTATCTCTCACCATTTATTCATATCTTATTTATGTCTTTTCTACTTTTCTACTGAAGGAAACAAAAAATGAGGATTTATGTGTCTTAAAATAATATCTTATTTTTATTATAAGAGTAACTTGTTTAAAAGGAACGCTTTTTTAGTTGATTTGTATACCTCTACTAATCTTGTTAAACTTTTGTTAGCACTCATAATATGGTGATTCAATTGGATTTTCTATATAATCATATTATCTATAGATAATGATTTTTATCTCTTCCAACCCTAACATGCCTTACACCTTTATTCTGCCTTAAAAGGTAGGCAGAACCTCCAATATTATGTTTAAATGGTAGTGAAAACTGTAAACATTTTTTTCTTGTTCTTTGTTTCAGTGGAAATGCTTCTAATTTATCCCAGTAAGTTTTTTTCCCATAAATTGCCTAGAAAAATCATTGATACTCCTACTAATCTGTACATTTTTCACAAATAAGTATTAATATTTTATTCTGCAACTTTTATCATAAGATGCTTTTTCTGTGTCTCAGGAAATCATCATATGCTATTTCTTCTTAGATCTAATATTAAAATGAAGTACACTGATACATTTTTCTGATGTTGTAACATCCTTTCAGTCTTGGGTAAAAACTACTTGATCAATATGTACTTTCTAAAATAAACTGTTGGATTTGGTTAGCTAATATTCAGAGTTATTGTACCCACATCCACAGAATGAAATAAGTTATGCTTTTCTTGTCTTACATCTTCCTTATCCTATATCAAGACTATACAAGCCTCATAAAATGAGCTGGGCAATGGGGCAGCTTCTCTTTTCTTCTTTTTTTTTTCCATTTTCTGGAGCAATTTATATAACATAAATATCATTTATCCCTTGAAAGTTTTGTAAAATCCCACTGGGGCCTTTTTTGGTGGAGAGTTTATAGATGCTTTTTCTTTAATCATTATTTATACAATAATGTACTTTATAATTTTGTATTATATGAATGCATAAGTATGCAGAAAGTTACACATTCCCTTAAAAAAAGAGAATACACAATTATGTTTTTAAATTCATACAATGCAGTTTGCACCAAATATCTTCTATTTGCCCATCCAGACCCTTTCCCACCCTGCTCTGCCTCAGGAGGCTGCCCTGTATAGACTGCTGCCTAGATATATAGCTCCCGACTGGATTAGGCCTGTCTGCAAAAAGAAACCCAAAGGAGGGACGAGTGGATATTTATTCCCCCAGTCTCCTTCCCAGAGGTCCCTTCAGGCTTGCTGCCTCCTTGACCAAAGTCACAGCTCCTCCCAAGGCAGTCATCCCTCCACCACTCCTGAGTTTCAAAAATTGCTCCTTCTCTTCATCCTTTAGGGCCTTGGGGTGTTAACAACCCCTGCTGTTGCTAGCCTTGGGATACTACATTAATCTTTGTGGTTTCCCAACACCTCATCCACATGTTTGTAAACAGTCTCTTTATTAACTGTTTTTGATTATCCTAATTTGAAAGTGCCATCTGTTTCCTCCTGAGATCCTCACTGATATATCTTTATACACTTACATAGAGAAAATCTACCATATCCAACTCCTCCAGATTAACAATTACTAACAGTTTGGTGTGGATCCTTCCAAACACAGAACATATTTATGGAATATGTAATACCAAAAACATGCAGGTAAAATATAGGCAATGTTTTTAAAATGTGAATTTGTTTTAAAAACTGAACATTTCTGGTTGCTATTGACTTACCTCATTTTTTAAACTCTTTCCTTTCTTGGTCCCCATAACCCTTCACAATTCTGATACTCCTTTAATCTTATTGATAAGTCTGTCTCTGTCTCCCTTTATGGGCTTATCTTCTTGCATTTAAGCATTCAGGTTTTGTCCACAGTTCTCTTCTCTCACCACCCTCTCTCTCTTTTTGAGACCATATTCCCTGCAGAGCTTCCATTATCATTACAATACAAATGATTCCAAGATCTCTATCTCTAGTTCTGACCTCTCTCCCAAGATCCTCATTTTCATTTACTCCGATAGCTGTCTTCAACCTAAACAAATGAACAACAATTCAAATACAACAGGGTCAAAACCAAATTAATATCTTTCCCACTAAACTAGTTTCTCCATCTGACTTTTCTCTTTCTACTCCTAATACCGTCATTCTCCTTGTCTTCCCAGCTCAAAATCTGGTGCCATACTTGATTCCCTTTTATTGCTTTCCATCACTCCTGTTTAGGGCAAATTTTAGCAGCTCCTATAGCTACAGTATTCATCCAGCACTCATCTCCTTGTTTCGGCCACCACAGCCAAAATCCAATATGAGACTCCTATCCTAGAATCTCACGCCTTCCCAACTCAGCTCCCCACTGCTAGTGTTCCCTCCCCTCACACCTAGCCATCCAACAGATGGACAGCCTAATCTTCCTTTAAAAAAAACACATTTCTATTTTCTAAATTAAAAAGTAATTGGTCTGTATTCCCTGAACTGAAGTATAAATTTCATAGTTTGTATCTAAATATCTCCACTATATGACCTTAAACCAACACAAGCCTTCATCCCAATGCTTCCTCCATGCTCCTGTCTGGAGTCTTAGCACATGCTATTGTCGCTGCTTATAAAGTCTTCCTCACATCTCCACTGGTTTAAATCCTTCAAGATCCAGTTTAAATGCTACTTCCCTAATGTGCCTCCCTTGAGACATTAATCATATTCTGCCTAAAAGTTCCCTGAGGGCAGGGACTATTTCTTAATCATTTTTGTTTACTTCACAGCACCCATATAACACCTTGACAATATTGATAGTCAATAAATAGTCAATTAATTATTGACTTAATGAATGAATCAGAATCATCAGAAAGAAAAATCCAAGTTTTCCTTCCTTTAACAAAGATTTAGGAACCATTTGCTTTTTTGTTTTTTTAAAATAGCTTTTTTTTTCTTTTTAAATGCGTGCCCACTCATATTCTGTAACAGCTGTTTATTTTAAATGTTTAAAAGATTATAAATCCTACAAACTACATACAGGAGGAAAAGTCCAACATAAGGTATGATTGATCACAATGTGACCCATAAATGTTGTATGATCTCTAATCAAAAATAAGTGTGACTTTGGCACAAGCCAATCTTCCTTTAAAGAAAGAACAGAATAAGAACTCTGGGCTTCCACTGTATGGAGGTTTCTCAACAAACTAAAAATAGAACTACCATATGATCCAGCAATTCCACTTCTAGGTATATACCCAAAAAGACAAAAACATTAATTTGAAAAGATACATGCACCCCAATGTTCATAGCAGCATTATTTACAATTGCCAAGATATAGAAGCAACCTAAGTGTCCAGCAACAGATGAATGGATAAAAAAAGATGTGATACACATACACACACACATACACACTGGAATACTACTCAGCTATAAAAAAAAGAATGCAATTTTGCCATCTGCAGCAACATGGAAGGACTTGGAGAGTATTATGCTAAGTGAAATAAGTCAGAGAAAGAAAAATACTGTATGATATCACTTATATGTGGAATCTTAAAAAAAAAAATGGTGAATATAACCAAAAAGAACCAGACTCACAGGTATAGAGAACAAGCTAGTGGCCACCAGTGGGGAGTGGGGGAGGGGCAATATAGGAGTGGGGAAGTGGGAGGCACAAATTACTGGATGTAAGATAGGCCCAACGATGTACTGTACAACACAAGGAATACAATCAAGATTTTGTAATAACTGTAAACGGAAAGTAATCTTAAAAAAAAAAGGAACTCTGGGCTCTTAACTGCAAGACTTTATGTGGTTATGTCCTCTTTAGTGACACTATTATCCAAACCTATTTGAATGGAATTATCTTAATTGTAGTTTTGCAGATAATCAGTGCAAATAAAAAATAACTATGGTACATCTGGCTGTCTGAAGTTGAATGTACTGAGTGACCAGCTCATCTTAAAAGCTAAGCTGTGAAGTATTATATGGTATATAAAATAAAGTAAAAACTTGTGGTTTCAAAGATAGAGTGACACAAGTGACTGAATAATCTGTATACTACTTTAGTGTATAGAAAAGATTGACCATCTTCCTGCCTTCACTCCTTCCTTCCTTCCTAAACCTTTCCTATGTGCCAATCATTATGGTAGGCACTGCGATATCAACCAGGATAAAGACATGAACCCTTCTTTAAAGGAGAGACAGAATTATAAACAAATGGTGGGAAAATAATTTAAATGTAAAGTTTGTGCCAAGCATAGCGGCAACACAGAAAAAGAAAAAAAAAAAAAGATTGCTACAAGCAGTTTTATCCTTGAGAGCCTTCGTTAATCTAGTTTTCTATAACTTATTAAATATCACCCACCAAACAAAGCCAGGGAAAAAAGAACATACTGTAAGACTTAAGTATTTAAATAATGGATAACAGCTACATTACTTAGAAAACTTCAGTTCATTCTGCCAACATGATGAGATCACTGATCTCAGAGTTGAAGAAAAAGCATATAGCATTGCAGGGTCTGAAAAGATCATACAATTTTAAGTATTTAAAAATGAGGGCTAGTCATTATTATTTTCTGTAGTCAGGCGGGAAGAGTTGTTTACTTCATATTTTAACAGCATACTTACCTACCTTAGATTTCTTATCTCTGAGTTAAACAAATCCTTTCAATTTCAAGCAAGACCATAAAGCATTATTTCTCAAAATACATATTTAATTAATTGCTTATTTACCTGTATTTTTTCCTCACTAGACCTGAGCTGCTTCTAGAACAGAGACTATTTCCTATTCATCTTTACATCTAATGCCCAAGCACAATTCCTGGCACATAGTAGACAATAAATACTTGTTAAATGAAAAATGTAAATACAGACCTTTAGATCCTTTCTAATTCACAATATTTAGGTTTTTTAGTGTTCATCATTTGCATCTTTCTCTTATCCTCATTCTATTGATAAAAACAAGGAGGGGATTTCCAAACAACCTAATTTATGGTGTATCAGTGTTTCAACAAACTAAAGCCTTGAGACTTACCAGGGAACTTTCATTCTCAAAAAAAAAAAAAAAAAAGAAAGAAAGAAAGAAAGAAAAAAGAAAAAAGAAAGGGAGGGAGGGTGGGAGGGGGAGAAGATAAGAGGGAGGGAGAAAAAAAGAAAAAAGAAACCTATTTATATTTCAACTCAAAAGTGTACACTTCCTGAAGATGTTCCCCTTAATGGGTATCTATGAGATACCCTGAGCAAATAGAAAACTGCAAACATGGCTCTAAACTTCATTTAAAATGACTGTGTTTATTATTTTTATTTCTATCCTCACTTTTCCTGTAGTTGCTGTGAATGGCTTGGAACATGCAAAATATGCTAAGCAAGAAAGAGCCTGTACCTGAAGAGTTAGCAGTTGAAAGGCACAAAGAGGTACAATGGATTTAAAAGCCTCTTGAAGAACAGCCTTTTGCTGCATAGATGCCACGCAAGACAGTATGTGGCAGGAAAAGAGTTGGGGAAACTGCTTTAAAAACCTATTAACTAGGAATGTGAAAAAATAGGGAACAATCGGGAAAGGAGGGAGGTGCTCACTGCTTAAAAGGCTTTTAAATGTGACCATATTTTTGTTGGCTTTTTGCCTGCAACATAAAATGAGGATGGTGTACTGAATGGCTCGATGGCTGCTGAAGGTGGAATGAATGGAAGCAAGACTAGGAAGTCAAGGCTGAATTCTGAGATGCCACTCTGGCCCATGTGCAGCTGTCGAGACAACTCTCAGCAACGGTTCAGTGCAGTAAACACAAAATTCAGTCAGCCTGCTCAGCCACCCTTCCATTCTTGTCTTTTTTGTGATCCCATAAATATTTGCCTATGTGGTCTTTGCTGCAGATATTAAGGAGTTAATAAATTAGCCAGGCAAACAGGCAGGAATCAAGAAAAGCCACAGAACTTAGAATTGAACAGCTGACAGCAGATTCTGCAGGTGCGAGATGGGAATCGGCTCTGCATTTTCCATGTCGCACAATTTTCTCTGTCTGGGCTGTGGCCTGATTTTCTGGCCCCTTCAGGACAAGCTGAATCATAAGGGAGAGAATCCCAGAGGGTTTTGCTCTCTGATCTTATGAACTCTAACTTCTTTAAAAAAGGAAGCAATCTCCTATATTTAGACTGGTAATATTATACGTTGTCAGTGGCCTTGTAAGATTTTAGTTTTATGTTAGGAGGAAAAAATACTCCAGATGCCTACTTAAATAAGAAATGGTGAGTTAAACTGCACAGCACAATGAATCACCCACTTGCAACTTGAGTATCAAGGGTCAGCCGGAGTGTGTGTGTGGGGGGGGGGGGGAGGGAGAGGGGGAGAGAGAGACAGAGAGAGAGAGAGAGGGAGGGAGAGAGAGAGAGAAAGGGGCTCACTACTGGCATTAAACATGTAAGTACCACAGCAGATAACAGAGGTCATAACGGAGTAGGTGAAAAGGAGAGAAATGGACTGCATTGAAGTGCACATTTCTAAATACTAGTTATATTCTTCTAATCATTCCATTTCCTGGTAATGGACATTCAAGGCTAAACTCCACACTATGGCAGTTCTTCCAAATCTTTCTGAGTTACAGTGGTAAAAATACTAATTATATAACACTTGAAGTGTTTAATATAATCCCTTGATTAACAAAACATTCCAGTGTTTCTTCTGTAAAGGGCATTGGGGTGGCTACAAGAGTGATAGTGACTGATTAGATTGATAACAGAGAAATTAATTTGATTTTTCTTAACACTAGTGAATATGGCCTACACATCCAAACCCCTTTGGTTAAACTCATCATAAGGTATGTATTTGGAATAAGGATAGAAAAACTCAAAGATCTGAGGCTTTTTTCTAGACAGACTCCAGGACAGGTAAATGCCTTCAGTTATAGAAGCTGGCGCCTACCATTAAATCTCATTTTGGAACTTCTCTTTCTCTAAGGCCTACCTACCATATGTTCCTAAAATCCTATGTTTCTAATGTCTGCTTCTAAAACAGAAGACCTTATGAGTTAGACTATAAAAGATTCAGAAACACCGCCCCTAGAGAGCTCTGAAAAAGTTTCCCCAATCCAAAAATATATTCCGGGGTTTTTGTGTGTGAAGGTCTGAAATTTCATCATTAGAGATTTTAATATTTAGCGTAAGTCTTTGTCCCTTCATGATAAATTCAATTTCAAAACAATAAAATTAAACAAACATAAAAATCCAAAAATATGTGTACTATAAATGTAATTTTTAATTATCTGTAAGCCAAGGATCAGACAGGAATATAGAGAAGTTATTTACAGTGTTAGGATGGTTGTATTATAGAGTACATTTTTCCTTTTAAATTTTCCCTTTAATATGTTTATATAAATGTCAGTCAGGAAAAAAGTATCACTTTTAAAGACTCTGATTCTGCTTGACTGCTGTATCTCTCTGTTAGTACCTAAAAAATAACATAAAACCTAAAAATAAAAAATAAAGGATTACTCTCAGTGATATATAACTAGATGTGGAGAGAAAAACATAAAACTCAAGAAATATTCATTTAGGAGTTAATGTGTATTTATCATAGGGAAGGCACTTTGTTGGGTGATAGAGAGGATACAAAAATGACCAAGATCTGTGTCCACTTCTCCTTCAAAGAGCTTCCAGCATAAAGCTAGTAACTTTGAAGAAAGAACACAATGTAATTATCAGTCATTAGTACATTAGGGTGAACCCATTTATTAGCCATTTGTTCCAGACGTTGAAGAGTGGAAAGATGGGGCAAGCCTCGGACACTACCTAGGGAAGATCTGCCTAGATCAAGACACTTAATGAAGAAAGATGAGGGCAGTGGGCACAAGCCGGGAGAGGCAACAGCACAAAAGAGGGAAGAAGATGAGAGAATGCAGACTGCAAACGTGTCTATTTCAGCAGGTCGATCAGAGTTAGCTCTGATTCCTAGCAAATAATTTTCAACATATAAAATGGATCCTAACAAAGTATTATTCCTATCAATAAAGGAGTGCCAAGTAATCAAGGAGGAATATTTAAACACAAATATATCTTCATATTCACAATATAAACTCTGAAATAGCATGTATTTGCTTACAAATCACAACTGTAGTGAGGATTGTTTTTAGCCAGTCATTCCTGAAGCTCACTCTGGTATCTGACATTGCAGATATCCTTGTTATATTATTCTGTCCTGAACGTTTAAAACTTGATGGAAAAAAAGTAAAGCTCTTAAGGAGTTAAATTCATCATTAAAAATAAAGCATTTTCTAAGTTGTATGGGAAATGGGTTACTTTCTCTTCTCCCCCCTTTCCTAGATGTCAAAATACATTGATTTTTTTCCTCACTGGTAAAGAAATACAGCGTTGAGAAGTATAAAATGAACGCACTTTAACAGACTTCAAAACGGTACTACTATTATTTTTAAATGTTTCTCCTGCCAAGACTAATTTCTCACAGCTGATCAGTCTCCTTAGGAAGTGCTGACACTCACAGGCCCTACATTTTATTTGGTCCCTAATACTCCATTTGGTAGTCAATATCCTCTTGCTCTTCTCTCAAACCGCACAGTCTTAGTCTCAGTAAGTATCTATCACATTTCTCTTTTTCTTTAGCCATCTTACTTTTAATCTTTTCTTTTGGACCAAGTTGTCTGCCTTTTACATCTATACTTATTTGCTCCTTCTCCACATTTGACCCTCTCAAAACCTTTAGATTATGAATGTTGACATCTGTGATTATTTTTATTGCCATGGTAGCCTCCCATTAATAAAATTTCTGCCCTCCATAAAATTGTTCTAAGCAAGCATAGTTTTAAGCATCCACAACTATTGTCCAAACAGAGATTTACCTCATTTGATTCTTCGTGTGTTCAATCAAATGTGTTCAAGAATATGATTTCCTACTCCTATTCTTACTCAGTATTTTCTGTGAGTCTTCTTTATTTTGCCTTTCTATTGCAACATGGAAACTTCAACTATCTGTGGTCTAGTTTAAACTGTACCTGGGATGGTGATAATGACCTTCTGACCCTACAGTTCTCCCTGGCTGTGGGTAGAATTGATAGCACTTTTTCAATTTCTCCCTTGTCTTTGCTTGAACATACTGGAATTACAACCTCTGACAAAGGCAACATCCCTTTTGTAGTGGAAACAAAAGGAGTGTGTAATGAATTGGTTAAGATTACATTGCATGTTTAGATGATGAAATCAAACTGCAGCTCAATTCCTTTATTTTCTCTAGCTGGGCCTGATCTTTCAATAAGACATTATTGACTGGCATCTTCCCCAGAACAGGTGCTTTGGAATACAGTCTTGCTGCTTCGAGTTCTTTAGACTGAAAAACAACTATAGTATGGGTCAAGGGAATCAGTTACGAGACAATAATGCCCAGTATCTTAGAATAAGCACCGTACATGATCCATATCCTGGGGGCACTAAAAGAATGAAGGGTCCTTGGATTTACATGATGTGCTAACACTTTCAAATCAACTTTAGTAACTAAGATAGTAAGATGTGAATTATGGTTTTATACGCCATTTCTCTGCAAAATTCTAGGACCCAAAGGATCAAGGAGAGGGGAGGAAGACAACTATTTATAATTCATAATACAAATTTTGCTATACTGACATTATAAAATGACTTATTAATCTTTATGAATATGGAATCTATTAATGCTACAATTGTGTGTTATTAACAAACTCTATCCTCTTATCACAAAACATATCACCTTTGGTTGCTCTGAATAGCAAATTATTGGCCTCTTTCTATCCTCCTTCTTACTGTACTTTTGCCTTTTCAAAAAAAGTCACTTAGAATTTTTGCTTCTCAAAATGGCATAATACCAATATTGGCTGGAGAAAATATTTAAAATGTGTGTTTTTCAAAGAATGATCAGATCAGTTATTCATCCTTTAGAGAAAAATGATTATATTCATCTCAATTATTTTTGCCAAGGACTATAACACTAATTTTACTCTTTCTAGAAATTAAAAATAGCAAACAGTTTATATAAGGTGTTGATAATTACCTATATTATTGTACTGCTGTGACAGATGTTGGCAAAAAAGCCTAAAATGCCTACAGCTGTGCACTCCATGACATCTAGTTTATACTCAGACAGAAGGCTAACAGATGTTCTGAACTGTCACTTTGCCTAAATGTTTTTAAAAGTCTAAGGACTTGCTTTATAATTCACCAGGGTCTGGTTTGGTTTCACATAGGCCCTCAGAATTCCCATCTGTGACAATTAATGTTAAAGACATTGATAAATCAACCCATGTGTTTTCCCTCTTCTTTAACAAACAGGCATCAGTTTATGTATATACGGATTGCGGACTGTAAAAGCTGTTTTTATGTACATCCTAGTTGTGAAATTCTTTTCTTAAATATAGATAGAATTGGGCTACCAGAATTCATGAAGCTGTCTTGAGCTGGATGTATGGAAAGAGCCAAGAAATCACCCATTCTTTTCGCTAAATTTCATGGACCTTGGAAGTAAAATGCTAACAATTTTCAAGGACAGTTATATTTTTCCTAGTGCATGAAAACTTATTTTGTTATTTTTATTCAGTATTTTAATAACTCTGCTCATAACAGTAACTATTAATTGTGCAGCCTGTTAGGATAATGAAAGAACAAAATAAATGGCATTCACAAAGCATACAGCACATCTTCTGCTTGACACCCTAATACTTCCTCTTCCCAAACATACCTTCAGATCCTTCATACAGAATTACTGCCCCGTGCAAAGGTCATCAATGCCTTATTTGCTGTTGCTCTTAATTTTAACAAGCTGGATTCCTGTAGTACACTTGCTTAATAGTTTAAACATTCTGTTAACAATCAGGTGTTTGGCCTATCCTGTTTCTCCTCCATTCTGTATAGAAATATAACTCCAAATAGTACATCTTTCTGGGTTTGTTTCTAAATTAGTCCCCACACTTAATTATGAGGATGAGAGGGATGCCTTATTCCTCTTTGTTATAGGCTAAGCTCTCAGTAATCCCAAACAAAAGAGCCAGTTCTGGAAGATATAGGATTTGCTAGCAGGATTATGGTCTCATAGATAATGATGTGCAGTCAGCAGAAGCGAAGCTTTATTTTAATTCAAATAAGCTAGTAAACAAACCACTGACAAGTCTGCTGGTGAGAGTAACTGGCTGCTGTTGCCACATTGGCAGCTAAATTATAGAAAATCTATTATACCCTGTTCACCATATGTTTAATTTAATACAAGATACAAATTAAACTGTCCACAGTGCCTATTAAAATAACAATACTTTTTTTTATATTTGAATGTCTTAAAATAATTTCTACTGACCTTCTAAAGGGTGGTTTTGATATAGGTGATTATCTGGGGGGGAAAGGTAGTTAATAGAAGGCAAAAAAAATTAATTGCCTTTCTGAGAAAATAAAAATATAAATGTTCACTGGTTTGCAGTTGTTAATAAGGTTAATTAGCAATCATGTGTTCTGTTATTACTATATTTCCCTCCCACCCTTTTGGTTTCTGAGGCTGGAGTTTTAAGAGTGATACTCAGTTTGACCTATGTGAGTATATCCTCATGAAATCATTACCTTGATCAAGCCAGCGGATGGGTGGGCTTAAACCTGATGCCAATTGAGATCTAACTTCAGAAAATTGAGTTTAAACAGCAAGTTCAACTTTGGTATTGCACAAGAAAAAGACATAAACCTTTATATCTTTGCCTCAAATCAATCTCTTCATAGCCAAAAGATCCTAAGGAGAGCCAGAATGAAGAAGCTGCCTTCCAGAGAAAGGAGAAAAAAAAAAAAAAAAAAGACAAGACCACACACTGTTCACAATCAGTTTCCTCCTGTACCAACAACAGACAGTAACCAATGATGCTTGCTGGAATCTATCTGGACTCAGTCTACCAGGTTCTGAAGAGCAGGCTGGGTTTTAGAATGATAGAGCTAGATTTCAACCCAGATCTACTCTTCCCAGCTGTGTAACCACAGACATTTAACCCAGCTGAATCTTCCTTACTCTGTTTTAAAAAAAAGGGGGGGGGGGTGGGATAATTCCAATTTTATAAGATTATTATGAGAATTAAAGAAGAGAAAGTATCTGGTACATAATAGATGGTCATTAAAGGTTAGTTCTTTTCCTCTTATTACCCTCAAGCAAAGAGAATGTTGCTCTTTTTTTCAAGGGTAAAGAGAGAATGTTAGGAGAAGATATTGGAAGGGGAGGTGTAAACAGACATTCTCCTTAGAATCAGTTTCCTTGGGTCATTAACTCCTTTCCACAGGCAAAACCTTCAATGTCATGCTCCTTTTCTTCCAAAATTCACCACAATTTTTACTCTTTAAGAATGTATTAGTAAGCCACCCATACCAACTGCCCATCCCTGGGCCTCTGAAAACGAGAAACAGAATAATCACCAGACTTTGGGATATCTTTTCAAACTTTCATGGCACTGGTAAGAATACGCCAAAGGGACGTAAGACAAATACGCCATGGTCTCTTCCCCTCACTCCACCACCCTGTTACTCAGAGGTTGAAAGACCAAAGACATTTCCATTTATTGAAACTCTAAAATGTTAATAAAGTAAGAAATTGGGGATGGGAGGGAGTCACAAAATGTGTGGTCTATTATAAATGTTTGACACTTTAAATTTAATACTGTTAACACATAAACACAAAACAGATGATTGCATGTGTAATTTCATTTCATATAGAACAAGAAAACTTTAAGGAGGCCATTGATAAATGCTACCCAGAGGCCTTACTCCTGCCTCCAACTTTCCTCTTAACTCTAAAAACACACCCTTCTTAGTCCCTGCTGCCGGTCTCCGCATAAAACAAAGATGGGGCGGGCGGAGGTAGGGGGTGCACCTCAGAGAGTTCCAGAAGTGTGAACGCGGGTGGGAAGGAAGACCATGACGGTACGTGGCCATTAAGAAAGCAGGCCGCCTTCGAGCCTGCACTCCCCTCTTTGCCACCTCGGCTTCCCGGGTCGTGGCCACTGCCCGGCGAGCCGCCGCCTCAGAGAGGAGCCGCCCTCCGTTCCCGACTTTCCGCCCGCGCACCCCCGGAGTTGCCCGCGGCCCAGTCCTGCGGGAGGACGCCCGCCTCCCCTCGCTCCCAGGGCTGTGCCGGGCTCCCGTCTCCGCACGCGGCGCACTGGGCAACGAACCAAACCGGCCACACTGTGCGCTCGCGGGGACCAGCGGGTCCCAACACCCTTAGTCTAGAGTCAGAGGGACCTGCCCCCGGCTCGCAGGTCGCCCAGCGTGGGGAAGGGCCGCCCGGAACCCAGGCTTCCACTCACTCGGCCGGCGCCGCCAGTCCCTCGGCGGAGGGCCTCCGCCTTCCCTCTCGCAGCCGGAGCCAGAGTCTGAGCCGGGCCCGCAGCCGGCGCCGCGCCGGGACGTGCGTGCCGAGAGCGCGGGAAACGCGGCGGCGCGCGAGGGCCGCGGGGCGGGCCGCGCGCCGCGGCTCCGGAGCCCGGGGAGCCGAGCCCGACTGGCCGAGGCTTTGCTTTCCGACGCAAGCGAGATCGCGCGAGACGGGCCCGTCCCGCAGGGCCCCGCCAACCTGGCAGGCAGGCCCGACCCAGGAAGACTCGTGCACCCGCGGCCCCACTGCCCTCGGGTTTCCGCTGACCCAGCAAAGGAGGGGAGAGGAGCGAGGGCCGAGGCTACAAGAGTTTATTCTAGAAGTTTAGTCTAGAGGCTCTGAAAAATGAGGTTCCCAGGCTGTTCACACACTCGCGCGCACTCTCAGGTCAGGTTTTAGAATCTAAAGAGCTTGGATTTAAACCACGTCCCTCCCCGGGAGGCGTCGGGCGGAGGGGTCTGCCCGGCCGCGCTCCCCCGTCATTTTAAGTGCGCATCAAGTGGCGGGGTTGTGTTGAGTTCTTTTGAGTAGTAATTGCATCGTTTTGGGCGAGTTGACGGGAGCAGCACGTTCAGAGTCCCGTGGTATATTTGATGGCGCTCGCAGCCATACCCTTCGCAGGCTGGAGAAGCTGTCGCCCTCCGACCTGGCGCGGGCCGCTCCTATCCGAGCCCTGCTTGCCGGCAGTCGGCTGGATCCCCGGGATCCAGCCCGCGCCGGAGGCCGTCGGAGTCCGAGTTATTTCCGTGTGAAGAAGGTAGAAAGGCCAGTTAGGGAATGACGATGGATTGCCTACGGAGAGGGAAGCTACAGCTTTCACTGTAGCTGATGGCTAAAGCATGACACTATGACATCTCCGTGAAACTCGTGATTTGTATGGTATTGGTTCGCTGGAACATCCAGACCCTGATCGTGCGTATAATGTTTCCTTGTAAGCAGCACTCGCCAATTTAAAACCAGGCCCCTGGTGCCCCATATTGCTAATCCCTTCTGCCATTTGTCTGGTTAAATCCTCTTTTTTAGCCCCTCTCTTCCTTTCCTTGTCTCCTTCCATCCTTCCTTCTCTCTCTCCCTCCCTCCCTTCCTCAATCTGAATCGTTCGTGCTGAATGCGTCCCAGTCTGAGGGTAAGGGTTGCGGTAGCCCCCCTCCCCCATCTCCCCAGCACGGCTTGCTGCTTATAAAATTGGAGAGCTCAACTTTGGACCAAAGCACTTTTGAACAGTGAAGTTTCCAATTCAGAGCCATCTGTAAATGCCCATAAATCGGTATATACGGATTCCCCAATCAGGTTAGAAAGCCTATAACTTAGAATCGTTTTGGTGATGTGTGTTTGCTCCAGCAAGAGAGGAGCTGACCAGACAGCTTAAGTTTGTGGATACAGAAAGGTTTTTCTTTTAAAGCAATTATCCAGTTGCAGGCAACTGGTTCTTGATTCCCTCACCTACCAAGGCAGTTTGTCACTTTGGCCCTTCATCGTGACGCATTCCGCATTTTTTAGTTATAAGCTGAAGCCTTCTCCCATGTCAGAGAGAGTGCCATTGCATTACTGCTTTTGAGACAACTTTGGGGGAGATACCTACAAAAGTGTTTTCCTGTCCTTAAGAAGAGAGTGAGGCCAACTGAGAGATTTTAAACTTCCTTGTGGCTGGGACTGAATAAGATGTATAAGGTTTACTCACCTTTAGATGCCTTAGGGTACTCACTGACACCTTCCTATCTTACAGACTTAGATTCAGTCCCAAATCCCTCCCATGGTGGAAAGAGGACAAGCAGTTGAGATTCTTCTTTCAGTTCATTAGGAAAAGGAAAATAGCTTTTATGAGGTTGGGGCATCCTTTATAAGTTTTGATGTTCAGGAAAAAATGACAAGGAAAGCAGGAAGAAAGTATTCTGTTATTTCAGTGGATTACTTTTCTAGTGCAAAGTTATGAAACACTGGATTAAACATTTTACATTTGCTGTCTCTCACTCCACCTTTAGTTAGAGGAAGTATTTCTCCTATTGACTTTCAGTTTTGCATAATGCCCCCTCCACCTTTCCTACGAGAGAAAAGTAACACACTCCTTAGCCTGTTCTATTAAAGGTCACTCTTGACTTATATTCTCCACTCCCTCCCTCCCCCGACACACTTATACAGGCATGTTCTTGATCCAGAGAGTGTTGAGATGTGCCTAACTTTTTTAGTATTGCCCTGACTTTCATTCTTTTTGAACTGATATTGAGGTGTTTATCCTGAGGCATAAAATGAATTATTGAGAAACAATCATGTGAAATACTGTTTAATTTCCTGTTTTATTGTTTGTGTTTGTTTTTCAAGTTTCGTAGGAAAGACTTTAATTGGTGTCTAAGTAATAGTCCCCAAGAATCCCTTATTAGATTACTTTAGACTAGTTGTAAACTAGTAACTATTGTTTCCAAAAGGGAAAGTAAAAGCTAAGATCAGTCAAAAGATTCATTTGAGTGTTTATCTTTCTTTTATTTTGAATGGTTTTGGGGAAGAAAAGGAGGACTAAATGGGGCAGGGGGCAGAGATAGAGAACCCAGTGAAAACTTGTTTTTAAGATTAAAGCCATTTTCCCAGACTATTGTCCAGCCACAAGTGACAAACACAGAGCCAAAGTCATGAAAGTGGATTACTGTCACACTGGGCTATTGGAGGCCCAGAGAGCCCTGGCATTAATTCCTACAGCAAGGTAGCTAAACCTAGCCATCCTCCCCAGCACTGCCCCTGCAGCGCCCTCACTGCCTAACAGTTCAGGGTTCAGAGTTGATACAGACCTCTGCCAGGTCTAGGTGACAGGGCTTCCCCTCCAAGAGGAAGCAGATGTGCTCTGTGGAACTGAGGGGGAAGCCGGGTGGCTCTAAGAATAAGCCTGAAGGGATGGGGTGCTGTAGCAGGAAGACTGTGGCCACCAGTCCCCTGGAAGGATAGCAATCAATGAGTCAAAGCTACCTAACAGTGAATGAAAGCGAGCCAGGAGGAGGCCCCTTTGGGTCCTAGAGACTAACCTTTAGCTGGTTCCCCTCCTCCCCCTGGACTCCCCTCCTAGGTTTTCTGGGATTGGAGACCTAAACAGAGGAGAAGGGGAGCATGGTAAGAAAACATGCCTAACCCCTCTCCAACATGCATGCACGGCTGGAGCTTGCAGAGATCAGGAGACACAGCTCAAGCCCTTAGTGATCTGTGTCTGGCTTGTGCAGTTGTGCATGGTCAACAGGGGGTGGGGGGCGGCGGGAGGAAAGCCCGGCTTTCTCCAGTCGCTCTATCTGGGGGTGGTGTGTCTCTTCTCCCCCAACCCTCCACCTCACCCCATCAAGACCAAATAGAATTGAAACTCCATTGCCTCTGCCTGCACTGAACCTAAAAACTCAGGATTCGATAAGGTTACTACACCATTGATACAATTGCAGATTTTTTAAAAGCCTCCTCAAAGAGACAGATGTTTGGGCTGATTAAGAATTGAGGAGGAAACCTGCAGCTGCACCAAAGAATAATCTATTGGACAAATATTTTAATAAAAAAAAATATGAAGAGATCAGCCCGACCTTGCAAGGTCTTCTGCTTTAAAAAAATCTTTATCAAACCCCTATTCTATGGCTTCAATAAACAGAACCCATTACCTCACGGCATCTTTTGTTGGCCCCATACAAGAGAGAACAAAATGGTTATTCAGGGGAACGCTTTCGATTTTTATTGTGGGTAGCCTGCACAAAGAGCCGTGTTATTGTATTTAAAAGAACCATCTGTAGCAGAAACAATGGCATCAAATTATCTTTGAATACCCACTGAAAAAACATAAAGCTTTTTTTTTTATTCTTCTTCTGTACGGTGGGGGGATAGAGCAGTGTTAGGATAACTGACTTTTTTGTTGTTCTCTGGGTGCATTCTTCTCGCTCCCCCTCTCTCCCCCTCACCCTCTCTCTTCTCTCTCTCTCCCTCTCCCTCTCTCTCTCTCTCTTTTAAAAAATCAGCCATTTGGGGTTTTAAGCCATAAACGATTTTTCTTGTTGCAGGGGATTGCAGTGGCAAAGCTAGGCTAGGTCTTGGAGGCTGGTGTAAGGCGAAGCGGGTGAAGGCAGGAGGCTGATGGAGAGACTGGGGGGAAGAAAAGCCGAAATGGATTCACTGTGCCTTGGATGGAGGACGAGAGGGGAATTGCAAGCTCCTTCAGCTCGTTCTGTCCGGTGAGAAGTGATCAAGCTTGGGCTGACAAGAGGCTCAGGGAGCCCTCACGTTCTTTCGCTTTTTTACCTGCCAATCAAACTGCTACAAGACAACACCCTGATCTGGCATGGACATGTAAGTAGCTTGCAACCCAACTTTGACATTCACTGCTAGCTCACTCCTCTCCGCCCACCCCCCCAACTCACTTTCTTCCCCTCTCATTCTTTTTTTTTTTTTTTTCTTTTGACCTTTAAGAGATCTGGAAATACACCCTGTGTGGCAGTCACTTAACACAGGCAGATTTAAGTCTGAAAGCGTTAACTTTTGGAAGTAAATGCTAATTTTGATTTCTTTTAACATGCAGAAATGAAATGACATTATTTTATTCTCTTTTGAACAGTTTTAGTGCTGAGCATGATCAGTTGCCTTGCAATGGTGTGTGTGTTTCCTTTCCTATGAAAATGAAGAAATCCGTGAGCCCCCAGAGAGAAATGCAGAAATGAAAAATTCAGGCTTCCATTTAGAAAATATTAAATTCTACCGTTTCATCCCTACAAAGAACTTTCCCCAAACCAAGATTATCGAGAGTGGTGATTTAAGTCAAAAGGTACATATGAAGGGGTTGCTACTGCTTCATCTGGCATCTTACTATTTTGGTGGCGGTGGTTGAGGGGAGGGATGCGAAGAAAGAGAAGGAAAGGGACATGGCGACACCTCGTTCTTTATAAGAGATTGACACTGAGAGGGCTAGAAAAGCAAGAGGGCAGGATAAGCAGGAAATATTACCTGAGAGAAGGCATTACAGAGCTTGGCGAAGCTAGAAGCTAGGAGGGCTTCTGTGGGAAGTTGAGTGAGGGGTGATGGGGCTTGCTCTCTGGCGCCCTCTAATGGCAACTGGAACCAATGTTTTACTTTCTTAATTCAGTACAGGGAAAAGCAGCTGGGTTTTTGTTGTTGCTGTTGGTGGGTTTTTTCTCCGCAGGCTTAGAAACTAGAGACTATTAGAGGAGTAAATTGATTGTTTTCATCCCGGAAACTTATGTATATGCCTTAAAATTATCAATGTTTTCTCCTCAAACATTCCCGCTCTCCCGAAATTTTCTTAGAGTAACAGGAGAGACTAATGGCAAACTGACTTAAGGAGGGTGGCCCGTGCCCAATTAGTAATTCAGGAAAAGGGAATCCTTTCCACCTGAACAGCATTCTGACTCTTCTGATCTACAGGGGAAGTGCAGAGGGGTGGGGTGGGGAGGGATGATTTGGAAATTGCAGATTCTGACACGGGCTTATTATAATACAATTTAAAGGGGGCTCTTAGGAACCTCTGTTATTTCGACATGTGGTAGTAAGGGGGCTTTCCTTCCCGCCTCCTTTTTCCTTTTTCTTTTTCTTCTTTCTTTCGTTCTTTTTTTTGAAATTTGGTAGATAAAGGTTAATCTTGGGCTGAATGATAGAGCTATGATTGACAAGAGAAAAGGTGTTGAGGGCAGGTCGCGCTGTCTTATTTACAGCCCACTGCTTGCTGTAGAGTCTTTGTTAGGACTGGAAAGCTAATTTAGTGCTGATCAAAAGCACCACAGAGTTAAAGGACTGGTAATGACTGCTAATTTCATTTCAGCCTCATGCATCCCCAACTGCTGTAATTAAAGACACGCTATTTAAATACAGGTGAAGGGTTTTTTTTTTTTTTAAATTAGGGTGGGGGTGGGTGGATTACAATTTTATTTAGATTTCATCTTATACATGGGTGTTTTGTAGTCCAACATCAAAAAACATTTTTAGAGTCACTTCTTGTCATTTATACTTGGCTTTGCAGAACAGGCAATGTGAAATGTGTCAATCACATAAAAGTCTCTGTTAAAAGAAAGGAAGAAAGAAAGGAAAGAAAGAGAGAAAGAAAGAAAGAAAGAAAGAGGATGCAGAGGAGTAACTGGGGGGGATTTAAATATTTGGGTCTCTTTTCTTCCCCTTCAAATTAATAGAAGAGCCTTCGAAATAGGTAAAGTATCTGAAACTTGGGGCAGGGTGAACAGGCCAAAGTGATGGGTGTCAGTACTTCTAAAAGGATCATGTGAACAGATGGAAAATATATATTTCAAATTAAATAATATCCCCACACTGTATCTACAGTGTTGGCTCAGAAACCGCATAATTCCTCAACCGATAGAGTTTCTTTATGAGAACATCAAAGGGTAAAAAGCTCTGCATTTCCGTAGTTGGTTAAAATTGATAACCCCCCATACACACACTTACGCGCGCGCGCGCACACACACACCCCAAAAAAGAATTTAGCCTTTAATCTCTTTTTATCCACGAAGACTAAAGCTCTGTACTCGACCCCGCGAGCAGCTCTCGCCTTCCGGGGCTGGAACCCGGCTCAGATGTGAAGCGGCGCTGAGCCGCCGCGCAGGTTCGTGCCCAGCGCCCCCTGTTGGACACAGTAGGAGCAGCACAGCACCAGTCCAGGAAATCGCTAGAACCTTGCTCTGGGGTAATAACCCTCCAAAAAGGAGATGGGGCGAGGAAACAAATTCTCATATCCTTGAAAGATAATATAAGTTTCACTCAATAAAGAATTAAAAGGCGATAACACAATTTTAATTCAATAAAAAATAAAGACTAGCCTATTCCTCCTATTCCTCTTCCTCACATCCCAGCAGCCACTCCCTACCCCCGTTTGGGTTTGGGGCTCTTTTCAAAGATTCAGCAATAGTAAAACAGATAGAGAAGCATGATTAAAAGAGAGAGAGAGTTTTTCTCTGTAACAGTGGAGAACCAAGCAAAAGTTACTTCTTCCGTCCTGTCCACATTTCAAAAAATAAAACCGAAGATGCTGCTGCGTTCTGCTTTGACGTTGTCAGCAGCATCCTGAATGGCCTCGGAGGGCCGTCAAGTATAGTAACTGAGTCTCTGAGTAAACGAAATAACTTGCTCCTTTTTTATTTACTTTCAGAGTGTAATGAAAAGGCTAGTCTCTTTTGAATGTTTCCCATCCCCCAAACCAATCCTGATCAAACTTTTCCTTCCCCGGCTAGTAGTTAATTTCCAGATATTATTTAAGAAACGGGTACCTGACACCTCTCTCTCTCCTTCTTTCTCTTTTCTGAGCCTTAGGCGTTCAGGAAAGGTGATCCGATGATAAAGAGTATTTTCTTTTGAAATTCAGCATTTTCATTTGACCAGGAATCCAAATTATCCTAGGGGAAGAGGAGTATTTTACACTTCCAAAAACTACCTGTCTGCATAAGAAAGAGCTTTGACTTTTTCTTTGGTCAGCAAGCGAGGACAAACGTACACTTTGAATTCTTCCAGAAAGATAACTATAAAAATGACACATCCTCTGAATTTAAGGCAATGGGAAAATATGAGTTTGTCTAGGTGTTAAGATCAAATGGAAACAATTTGTGTGCTAAATGAACACGTGATCTCAACAAAGTGTTTTATGATTTTTAAAAAAACCTTAAATTTAGGGCTTGCTTTTTTTTTTAAGTTTACCTATTGAGGGAAACTAGCTTAATTTCATAACACAATAACTTTTTAAAATATTTAATACTGTGGCTATGTAAGTTGTTTTTATGTTTATTTCTCCCACCTCCTACAATCTGTGCATCTGACATTGTGTTTTCAGGGAAATTTCTGTTCATTGAGATGAGAGATGCTTTCTCCATCTGATTCCAGAATAGAATCTCAGCTTGTGTTTCTCAATAAGTGAATCTGGATACAGTGGCAGGAAAAGAATCAAGGCTTTTAATCAGTTTTTTTTTACCTGGAATCCTATCGAAATGATGGGTAAGCGGGATTCCTGCTGAAGACAGACCCTCCCCTTTCCTTCACCAAA
This sequence comes from Camelus dromedarius, assembly GCF_036321535.1. NCBI lineage: Eukaryota > Metazoa > Chordata > Mammalia > Artiodactyla > Camelidae > Camelus > Camelus dromedarius. The sequence goes on from NC_087437.1 coordinate 49,486,872, forward strand.
AGACTAGTCCCCACTGAAGAAATATTAAATCCTGGGCCAATTTTGGTGCCAACCCTGGTAAGGTGACAAACGGTGCTCTGACAGCCACGGTTCAAGGCTGCCTGTGGCGTTGGGGAGGTCAAAGGCAGCAGACTTTTGGAAGGGACCAGCTGAATACACTTGCTATTCTGAAGTGATGGAGAATTTGCAAACGTAGAGGCTGAGATTTTGCCCCACCTCTTCTTCACCAGTGGTGGTGGGGGTCACAACCTGTAGGGTGAAGGCAAGGGTAGAAGCCACACCTGGCTGCTGGCAGGCAGGCAGTGAGCCCCCAACTTCCCAGGGCCCAGGGAGAAAGCTCAACCCCTAGTTTAGGAAAAAGAACTAAACAAGTGGGTGGCCTAGGCCCGGGAATACCACCCAGCTCTCCCAGCACAGTGTCATTTCTGTGGTTTCAGGCGGCCTCAGCCCCTGCTGGAATCTCACGCCCCACGGCGGCCAGCAGGAAGGCAGCTCTTCCATCTTTGGGGGCTGGGGAGGGGCAGTGAATGAATGACTCCTTAGTAGCAGGCAAAGCCACAACGCTGGCAACCCGCCGCGTTTTCTCCGCAGCAGCAAAGCACCCTTTAGGGGCAGGGCGGGAGTTTTTGGTCTCTGGTCCCAGTGTCCAGGCCTGAGCCCGCTCCTGTTGGCTGAGCGCCCTGCTTTGTAAGTAGTCAGTCTTGCCTGATTCTGAGGGCGATCCAGGAGAATGGGCCAACCTAGCTTTGGGCCCACTGAGTGCTAAGTCCTCAGCCCCCTATCCCCTCCATCCCTCATACATTTACTGGTGAACCCAAGCCTCACTCTGAAAGCCAGTGTATGGGGCTTGGAATTTGGTAGCTCTTTGGGGATGAGAAAATGATTATTAAAACCGAGATTGAAGAATGAACCCTCATTTATTATTAAGTTTGCTCTTTTACTTTGTCTTTAAACTTTTAAGATCCTTTAGTTTCCTTGATCCAACCCTGAGACAGACAAGGCATCAGGGAGGAGGCCCAATCCGGTTTGAAGGAACTGAGTATAGACAGACACTCATCTCTCCACCACTCGGGCTAGCAGATCAGCGCTGCCAGACTTTGGTCCTAATCCAGGGCCCAGCTGCTACGTGGGTTGCTGAAAGGTGTTGAAACTACAAGTACAACTTGACACCATTGAGCCCACAGTGCTTGTCAATAATCTGTGAATTAGGTGCAGAGATTGTCACTGTAGATCATAACAGTTGCTGAAGGACTCATTACAGTCTATCGTGTCAATGATCTTCAAATTAAGGGCGGGGGGAAGGAGGGAAGAGGAGTGGGGAGAGCCTAGAAAAAGGGAAGAAGGGTGGCAGGGGAGATAAAAGTCAGAGCCCTAGCTCCGAAGGAGCCTTTAAAGATTATCAGGCTACCGATCTGAGAATTCCATTGGGATGAGTTTGGAAGCCCAACTCCACCTGAGCCTGGGCTGGAAGCGGGGTGCAAGGGGGTGAGAAGTGGGCCCCTGGGAAGGCAGACGTTTCAGACATTTCTTTTGAGAGCAGAAGAGCTTTTAGGAGAGGGCTCCAGATGTCAATGGGAGGCCTTGAGGATGCCAGCCCGCCCAGGATGGGTGTACACTTTCATTCAGAGCACTTTCCAGGGCTAGAAGAAGCTGCAAATCTTGGAGAAAAAGTGGGTAATAGTTTTGTTTAGAGCTGATGGTGATTGTAGGGTGATTTTTTTTTTAATGGTTTGTTTTCAGCTTCTTTTCTTATGAACAGGTGAAAGTCTTTTCCCCTTTTCCTTTGATAGTACTCCTGTCCCTCACGCACACGTTAAGAACATCTTTCTTTCCCTGATTTGCTTTTGGGAATGCCAGAAACCTCTGCCTTCTGAAATAGTTGAGTTATCACTTTTTGTGAGTTTGAATTATGTCTGATTGTACTTCCAGAAAGGGGACTTGCAGGTAACACAGGAGCAGTATGCACCATGAGATCTCCAGAGGGAAAATAGAATCCCATTGCTAAGAGATCAGGCTAAGGGAAAGACGATCCCTCTGCTTGGTAGATTGCCGGTGCCAACAGTCACTGGGCTGTCACTTACATGTCATTTAATATGGTCTAGAGAAACCTTAAGGAAGGCTTAGGTTTGTTTTTCACACAAAATTTGTGGTCACAACTAAATGAAATAATCATGGTTGGAGAATTTGAAATAACCGCCTTTTTCCTAAAATGAGGGTAACAATCTCAATCACTGGAAAATTAGGATCCTACGGAAGCCTTGTTCCTCTGGTATGATTAATTGCACAAGACAGTGTGGTCAATCAGGGAAGTATGTATGTAGACTCCTAAGCAACGATTTTGAGGTGTGGAAAGGCATATGGGTTTTTTGGGCCACTTGCAGTTCCTGGTAATCTGTTTGCCAGGGTTTGTATATTTGTTTTTCATTCCCTTCTCCTAAATTTTAATATCAAAATCATTTTTTTTCAATGCAGATGAAAACCACTGGTGGCAGCTCTTCAAAATTTGTTTGTCTTTTTTAAAAGGGATTTTCTATTTAAGTAATTAGATTATTTAATGGGCACACTGAATTTTTCCCTGGACAACAGCTGCAGTGCAGAGACAGAATCTTGTGTTAAGATTGCTTGATAATTCAGAAATGGAAATGAAATTGTGAAGTGTAAAGTCCCTTTTCCAGAAAATATTTGAGCTGGAATATATGAAGGATGTACATATATAATATTATAAGCAATATGTTGATTATTATATATAACCCTGAAGACATACACAAATGATTATATATTACTTTTGTTGTTATAATTTGCAAGAGGAAATATATTTAGTTTTCTAACTATTGAGTTCTTTTAAAAATGTATTTATTTCATCAGTGGAAATTAGATGAAAGAGAATGAGTATAAAAAAGGAGCTGAATGCAGAGCAGCTCTGCATTCCTTAGGTTTCAAGGGTCCTTACAGCTCTTGAGTGAAATTATTTGGTGAAATTGGGTCTGGACTGAAATAGCATTTGCTATCCCCTTGTTCATTTGTTATGTGTAATACCACTTCTGGAAATTAAAGGCAAGGTGCTGAAAGGACAGACAAGAAGAAAAAAATATGATTAAGCAATTTTAAATTGTCTGTCTAATTTGACTTGCATCCATATGCATATCTATGCCTTAGTAAATAAAACGGGATAAAGGTACATGCTTGTTCTCAGTTTCTGCTAGAAACATTTATTATTGCTATTCCTGTCAATAATCCTTCACACTTCCAAAATCTGACAAGTTTGGCAATATGAAGAAAATGGAGGAAATGTAGATGAAAGAGTATCTACCATTTTGAAAACTGCCTAATAAAAATTGAAGTATCCCCTCTAGGATTTCCTGTGCGGAATCCTTCACAGGCTGAAGCAAATGAAGTTTGCTACCAGTACAATTCTATTCTAAATTTTGCTCTTACGTTGAATATTCTAACTTTTTCCAGCTTAAGTTTTATTGATTATTTTTGGGAAATATATGATGCTTTTCTAAGGAAAAGAAACCCTCTAATACCTTTCTTTACCTCCATTTGTCTGTGTTTGTTTCATAAATCTTGGGGAATTAAGTGTTGATCATTCTGGAAGTTTTGTGGCAGGATCCAGTTTGGTGTGACTGAGGGTTTTTTGCGATTTAGAGGGGAGAAGGACACATTTTAAAAATTGGTTATGCCAGTTTCCCTACTCTAATTCTCAGCTTTCTTTTTTCTTGTGTTAGGGGATAAACATCAATGAAATCTTATCTCACCAGATTGCACCAGCATTGTCCTAAACATCGAAATCTTCCTTTACTTTTGGTTTTTAAAATCTGGAATTCTTCTTGGGTTGTCGTACTTCTCTTTCTAGTTTTATTTGCCTCTTTCCACACTGCTGGTGTGATCTCTTTCACTGCAGCATGATCACTGCTATTGTCACTTTCACTGGAGCTGGCTGGAAGGTTAGGATCCGAAGGAAACATGGCAAAAAAAAAAAAAAAAAAAAAAAAAAAAAGAAAGAAAGAAAAGAAAAAAAACCTTCATTTGGTCAAATCTGGCTCCTAATATATTTAACCAGTTCCAGAATTAGAAAGCCTTTCTGTACAGTTTCTTCTATTTTTCTCTCTTTTTCTCCTTATGTAATGAAATTAAAACTTTTGGAGCCCACAGTTGACATTTTTCAGAAAATTGAGTTATCAAGGCAGTAATTATTTCACGGGGAGATAAAACTCTCATAGCCCTAACTGTCAAATAGGGCCCTTTTCAGATTTTAATTACAAAATAAAATTAGTCTGCTCTTCCTCGGAATGGTTTGTGAGTGGTTAAACAGAGCTTTCCCCCCAATACTGGTGGTCGTCAAACTCTGCTAATTAGCAATGCTGAGAAATTCCAGTTAACAAGGACATTCTCCAAGACTGCAGGTTCCCTGCCGTTTGCCTTCATTTCCATAAGAAGATTAAGAGAGGAGGGGAACACACTCAAATGCAGATGCAGAAAAGAAGCGTTTTTTAACAAGCATCATAATAGTAAGATGCTTGGCTAGTTCTCACCTAATTACTGCAAGTTAAACCTCTATTTGCCACTAAGAAGAAAAAATAAGTCTACAGTCCCCTATCTCCACAAAATTATTAGTTGGCTTCAGATATAATACTTGAGGAAGGATAAGGGGAGTTTAGGAGAGAAATATCAATGCCAAATTTTTTTTTAATAAAATTTAGTTACACTTAATCAGTTAAGGACTTGGGGTTAGGACCTATAATAAAACAAAATCAAATCAGAATATCCTGGGAGTTAAGCATTTTTGTTCTTAATTTCTAATCTTACTCTGAAAGTATACAGCTTTTTCTGCCCAATGAAGGGAAATGTTAACTCTCTTTGGATTAAGCACTTTCAATTTTCATAAATTGTGCCAATGGCAACATTTTAAATTCTCCGAGGATGAAGCACCCTCTTCCAAGTCTTATTTTGATTCCCCAGTAGTCAATGGTGTATTGTTATTAGTACTGTAGCCGTCTGTTATAAACCTAAAACAGTGCTGCTTCTGTCATCTATTATGATTGTTATAGTTATTATTATATTTAGGGCCCAGTGATGGTGCTGGATTGAAATAGAGTGGCCGGTGATCTGATTTTTTTAATGCATATGTTCTAAAAAATCTAATGAGAAAATTGTTTCTGCTATCACCATCTTCTTTAATCTTATTTTCATAGCACATTATTATGCATAAATGCCAGCCACAGTTAGTTTATTGCCTTGATAAGTACAGCAGGCTTAATTAAAATAAAGCTGTAAATAAATGCAACCAATGATAACACAATTGTAATGTATTTCCATAGCTTATTTATATGATAAAAGCAATTAACAAAAGACCTAGCCAGCCCCTTTAACCTCTTAAATGCATTATTATAGAGTTCAGGCACAAACACATGCATCTGAGAATGTGAAAAAGCTTTTATATATCATACCAAGAAAAAATGTGTGCCTCTTACTACCACCCTTGAGAGAGAGATTTGCTTCTAGAACATTTGCTTCTATAACTATCCGTTATTAATATTTATTTTAATACATATACACCACTATTATCCACACCAACCCCTTGGGGTTTTTTTTTTTTTTCTTCTTCTTCCATCTTAATTATCTATAAGCTTTTATTTAGTTTTCCAAATAATGCTATTAAGTGCAGACCAATGCATTCACAATCATAAAGTGAATGCTTGATCTGCCCTCCAAGGCGTCTGGACAATCATAATTCATTCATATGTTGAATCTCATAATTTGTACCTATTTTTTCCCATGGTTTAACCTCCCGCTTATCTCGAGGTTGTAAGTACCTTTCTAAGTTAAGCAAATTAAATCTGATTCTTATGATTTGCTTCCATAGCTTATATGATATGTTAACTTTTCTTTTGTTTAGATTATGTGTAATTAGTTTGATCTTCCTCCCATCCCCCTCATTTTTTTTCCCTTCAATTATTTCCAAACACCTTCTTTTAAAGGTAAAAGCAATAGTCTTGGGAAAGCGAACTCACCAGTAGGGGGCGCACCAGCCACATCCCTGAAACCAGACGCGCTGAAAAGCCGGTGGCCGCTTTCCCTTCTCCAGATCCTCTCAACCTTTTCTCTTTCCTACTCTTCAGGTCCATGTTTAGCTTAATATTACACCTCGAATAAACAGAAGACACTACTTTATTTTGAAGACTGCCATATACTTATGCGTTTCCAGAAGGCTAGTCTCATCCTTCCCGGGTTCCCAGTAACTAAAACGAATCATAACTTAGGAGAAAAAGAGAGAAACTGCTAGAGGAGGGAGGGAGGTAGAAGAGGTTGACTGGAAATAATGATTTATTAAGAAAAGTCTGCTAGATTCTTTTTCACAACTTTTCCGGGTTTCCAGTGGATATGCTTATCTTAACTTTGACAAAAACAGAAAAGCCTGGGAATGCAGGGATTGGAGAAGTTGGAGGGGAAGGGGGGGGGACGGTTATGGGAAGGTTAGTAAGGAACAAAACAATGCACAGTTTTGTAAAGATAATAAATGGAACATGGCCGACAGATACTATTCAGTACATTTTCTTAGGGTGAGTAAGGATAGATCAGGGGAGGAGGGGGGCGGAGAGAGTGTTACAGAAGAAAGAAAATAAGTAACTCTGATGGTTTAAGCCCTTTATAAAAAAAAGAAATGGCATCAGGTTTTTTTTTTCTCCCCCCCCCCCCCCCCCCGCTTTGTAGTCAAGTGCATTTTAGCCACAAAGATCCCAACAAGAGAGTGGAAGGAAACTTAGACGGGGCTTTGTTTGACTCCGTGTAGCGACAACAAGAGAAACAAAACTACCTATTTGTAACGGACGTGCTGCCATTGCTCTGCGCATTGAGCGCCTACCTATTGAAATCTTTACGTCGGGACAATGGGAGAGCGGCTAAAATTACTCTCCTGGGTCCTGGGAGGGCAGGATTCCTGAGCCCCTACCCCCGCCCCCATCCCATCCTCCTCTAGCCCCAGCCTTGCTGGGCTACCCCTTTCCCCAGTCCTGCTCGCCTTCTTCCTGCCTGCGCGGCCTGCACCTGTGCCTGGAGAGCAAGCACCACTCCCGCCTCCCAGGCCTGGAGGCCCCTCCGAGCGCAGCCCCAGGCCTAGGCGGCCGGGGCGATGCAGCCACCGCTGTAGAAGTCACTGGGGGAAATGCCAGGGCTGGTCGTGCTTGAGTCCTGGGAACTCTGCGTGGGAGGGAGTTTGTGAGTGCAGCTCAAAAGCCACCTCCAAGCCGTGCCCTGGGATGCCAGGAAGTTGAGATTACCCTCCCCCATAGCCTGTACTTCTGAGCGTCCTTCTGTTGATCTTTCTTCCCCCTGCGCTCTCTGGAAAGCGGCACCACTGGGATCCCTCCGTGGGGGAGGCTAAGGAGGAGAATGGGGAGAGAGGACGCGCATCCCCTTGGCACCGCCCGAGTGGAGAAAGACGGGTGGGAGATGTGGCGGGGGTGAGGGCCAAGCTGTGGTTTCCTGCCCGGAGGGCTGAGTAGGGTAGGGAAGAGCGTGGACTCGGCAGTTTACCCAGGCCCGGCCTAGCCTCAGCTCTAGAGGCGGCCGCACTTTCCGAGCAGGATTTACTTTTTAAATAGAGCAAATTATGTGGAAGCAAGGAGGGTTCTGAGGACACAGCTTTCAGCCTCCTAACTTCTTGTCGGGACAGTGTGAGAAGAGGGTGAGCGAGCATCGGCAGTCGTGGAGGGAATAGGGGCAAGCGAAGAGCCAGGTTGGGGAGAAGCCCTAGAGCGGCTGGCGCTGGGGGAAGTGAGCGGGGCAGCGGGAGAACAATGACACACCAACTCCAGCACGGCCGGTTCCCTGAAGTACCAGTAGGACAGTCGCCCCGAACCACCCTTTCTGCCCTGCCCCACCCCCACACCTCAGCTTCTCGCGCCCCTTCCTCATTTCAGCGGCGCGCACCAAAAAGTAAATCAAGATTAAGTTTAAAGAAGAAAAAAGTCGTAGACTTAGTGCTGTTTACCCACTTCCTTCGAAAAGGCGTGTGGTGTGACCTGTTGCTGCGAGAGGGGATACAAAGGTTTCTCAGTGGCTGGCAGGCTGGCTGTGGGAGCCGCCTCCCCCTCCCTCTTCCCCCCCGCCTCCCCCGCGCGGCCCGCGGCGCGGCAGGCCCCGCCCCCTTTCATGCAAAACCGGGCGGCGAGGCTGGGCTCGAGTGGAGGAGCCGCCGCGCGCTGATTGGTCGCTGGAAACCCATTTATTCCCTGACAGCCCCCGTCACATGGATGGTTGTCTATTAACTTGTTCAAAAAAGTATCAGGAGTTGTCAAGGCAGAGAAGAGAGTGTTTGCAAAAGGGGGAAAGTAGTTTGCTGCCTCTTTAAGACTAGGACTGAGAGAAAGAAGAGGAGAGAGAAAGAAAGAGAGAGAAGTTTGAGCCCCAGGCTTAAGCCTTTCCAAAAAATAATAATAACAATCATCGGCGGCGGCAGGATCGGCCAGAAGAGGAGGGAAGCACTTTTTTGATCCTGATTCCAGTTTGCCTCTCTCTCTTTCCTCCCCCAAATTATTCTTCGGCTGATTTTCCTCGCGGAGCCCTGCGCTCCCGACACCCCCGCCCGCCTCCCCTCCTCCTCTCCCCCCGCCCGCGGGCCCCCCAAAGTCCCGGCCGGGCCGAGGGTCGGCGGCCGCCGGCGGGCCGGGCCCGCGCACAGCGCCCGCATGTACAACATGATGGAGACGGAGCTGAAGCCGCCGGGCCCGCAGCAAACTTCGGGGGGCGGCGGCGGCGGCGGCGGCGGCAACTCCACCGCGGCGGCGGCGGGCGGCAACCAGAAGAACAGCCCGGACCGCGTCAAGCGGCCCATGAACGCCTTCATGGTGTGGTCCCGCGGGCAGCGGCGCAAGATGGCCCAAGAGAACCCCAAGATGCACAACTCGGAGATCAGCAAGCGTCTGGGCGCCGAGTGGAAACTTTTGTCGGAGACGGAAAAGCGGCCGTTTATCGACGAGGCCAAGCGGCTGCGAGCGCTGCACATGAAGGAGCACCCGGATTATAAATACCGGCCCCGGCGGAAAACCAAGACGCTCATGAAGAAGGATAAGTACACGCTGCCGGGAGGGCTGCTGGCCCCGGGCGGCAACAGCATGGCGAGCGGGGTCGGGGTGGGCGCCGGCCTCGGCGCGGGCGTGAACCAACGCATGGACAGCTACGCGCACATGAACGGCTGGAGCAACGGCAGCTACAGCATGATGCAGGACCAGCTGGGCTACCCACAGCACCCGGGCCTCAACGCGCACGGCGCCGCTCAGATGCAGCCCATGCACCGCTACGACGTGAGTGCCCTGCAGTACAACTCCATGACCAGCTCGCAGACCTACATGAACGGCTCGCCCACCTACAGCATGTCCTACTCGCAGCAGGGCACCCCTGGCATGGCGCTTGGCTCCATGGGCTCGGTGGTCAAGTCCGAGGCCAGCTCCAGCCCCCCCGTGGTTACCTCTTCCTCCCACTCCAGGGCTCCCTGCCAGGCCGGGGACCTCCGGGACATGATCAGCATGTACCTCCCCGGCGCCGAGGTGCCGGAGCCCGCCGCCCCCAGCAGACTTCACATGTCCCAGCACTACCAGAGCGGCCCGGTGCCGGGCACGGCCATTAACGGCACACTACCCCTCTCGCACATGTGAGGGCCGGACAGTGAACTGGAGGGGGAGAGGGAAGAAATTTTCAAAGAAAAAGAGGGAATGGGAGGAAAGTAAGTAACAGCCTGGAGAAAAACCCGGTACGCTCAAAAAACAAAAAGTCATTACCCACAGCAAATGACAGCTGCAAAAGAGAACACTAATCCCATCCGCGCTCACGCAAAAACCGCGATGCCGGCAAGAAAACTTTTATGAGAGATCCTGGACTTCTTTTTGGGGGACTATTTTTGTACAGAGAAAACCGGGGGTGGGTGGGGTGGGGAGGGTGAGGGAATGGACCTTGTATAGATCTGGAGGAAAGAAAACTACGCAAAACTTTTTAAAAGTTCTAGTGATACGGTAGGAGCTTTGCAGAAAGTTTGCAAAAGTCTTTACCAATAATATTTAGAGCTAGTCTCCAAGCGACGAAAAAATGTTTTAATATTTGCAAGCAACTTTTGTACAGTATTTATCGAGATAAACATGGCAATCAAAATGTCCATTGTTTATAAGCTGAGAATTTGCCAATATTTTTCAAGGAGAGGCTTCTTGCTGAATTTTGATTCTGCAGCTGAAATTTAGGACAGTTGCAAACGTGGAAGGAAAAGAAAATTCAGATTTGGACACTTTAATTGTTTAAAAATTGTACAAAAGGAAAATTAGAATAAGTATTGGCAAAACCATCTCCGTGGTCTTCTTTACAGGGGCAAAAGTTTTAGAGTGTACTAAATTTTTTTTTTTAAACTTACTGTTACAAACAAAAATGGCCATGCAGGTTGACATCGTTGGTAATTTATAATAGCTTTTGTTTTCCAACTTTCCATTTTGTTCAGATAAAAACATGAAATTACTGTGTTTGAAATATTTTCTTATGGTTTGTAATATTTCTGTAAATTTATTGTGATATTTTAAGGTTTTTCCCCCTTTTATTTTCCGTAGTTGTATTTTAAATATTCGGCTCTGTATTATTCAATCAGTCTGCCGAGAATCCATGTATATATTTGAACTAATACCATCCTTATAACAGGTACATTTTCAACTTAAGTTTTTACTCCATTATGCACAGTTTGAGATAAATAAATTTTTGAAATATGGACACTGAAATTATGCTTGAGTCTTTCATTTATTTGGATAACACTGTGATTATAACCAGCTCCTTGGGGAATATACTGTGCTCAGCCAAGAAAGCGAAGTATCTAAAACCTTGGTATTCTAGTCCAGTAACATGTGTTAATGTTAACTGCAACAAATAAATGGCTGGATGATTAATTGAATAAGTACTCTTAAAAAATAGAAATGCTCCTGTCATTTCCAAAATAGAAACTAGGGACATATATTGTAAATCCACCCCCTCCTTTTCTAAGCAGCATGAATAAGCACGATGGGGACTTACACTGATTTGTGCCACTTGTTGCCAGAAAAGAGTCAATTCTGAAAATTTTCATGTAGCTTAGCAGATGGGGTATTGAGCCAAGTCAGAACCAGGTTGGCTGGTTTTGTTTTCGTTTTCTTCGCAGCACAATGGCCCTTTGGAAATGTGGTTATAGGGGAAAATGATGCTTCTTGTATCGGAATAATTGCAAACTAGACAAGCAAAGTGCTCATCTGCTGGGTGGGTGTTTGGATTACTCTGGCCCTGCTATTGTCTGAGAAGAAACAAGTGGTTTGCTTTCTTTGTTCCTTGACTTCATAAACTTTCTCCTCCACATTTTTCCAGTTTAGGGGTGAGGGAAACCAAAGAGCGTCTTGCAAAACTCCCTGACTTATGGCTATTTATTATTATTATTTATTTTCTTTTTTCCTCTCTCTCCCTCCACGAATTCCATTTCTTAAATTGGCAGCGCGGGTCCAAGCCTGTAGCCCCAAATCGGATAATCTGTGCAGCTGATAACAAGCAAAAGAGAAGCCAGGCAACAGCCATATTAAAGAAGAAAACAATCAACTCTGAGGTAGATATTTTACTTTGTCCGGTCTAATCACATTTGGAGATGATTGTGCTTTTGATCTGTTAACCATGTTTTACTACAGTAGTAGAGAAGTAGGGGGAGGGGTAAAGGGGTGGGAAAACAAGATTGGATTTGTTGGTTTTTTTTGCCCTAGGAAAGGTAAAGAAAGACTGTAGTTGTCCTCACTGGGAGCGGAAAAGTTGGGGAATCGCCGTAATCTTTGAATTAGTGATGTTTCTGAATCACAACCGACCTGCGCGCTTGGCGCAGCCACAGAATCTGTAAGACCCACTCCGGGACTTTTCTTTTATTCACTACTTACCTCGCTCTTCTTCCCCCACCGAAGGGGACCAGGAACCTAGGTCCCTCATTCTTAAGAGCGGGGGTTTCCCTCCCACAATTTCAAGGGCTTGTTGTGTCAACTTGCTACAACTTTGGAGAAGTTGGAATCCGGCTGCGCCTTCCACCCTTGCTTGAGTGAAGTACTGGCTGCAGCCACTATGTTAGCTCATCCCGTTGGTTTGCATCTTCTCTTTTTCCGAGAAAGTATTTCTTTCTCGTGTTGTTGCTAATGTTAATTCTGGGCTCAGCTGGGGATAGCCTCATATTTTCTGTATTTTTATTTCATGTGGTTTGCTTTAAGTGTTTGTTGGTTTTTATTTCTTCTTCTTCTTTTTTTTTTTTAAATCCTCACTTTTAGAGTAATATTGTACTGGGAAAGGACAATTATTATGCCAGTTCCCAATTCTAAGTGAGGCATTTCCCCCCCTAATTAATGCAGAGACTCTAAAAGAATTTCCCCCGGCCTGGCCAGCCATTGTAATGCATATACGGATTATTCACGTGGTAATGAGCACATTCGCCAGTTCTTGCTCACACATACGAATAAAAGAAACTTTGAATAAAGATCCAAATGATCTTGCAGGGGGTGGGGAGAATATTCCCGGAATTTGAGCCAATCAACTATATGGAGTGTATATATTTGAAAAATAGAGATTATTAGAAATATGTATTAGGGTTTAGAGTAATTGTACTGCGCCTAAACTTCCTTAAGAAAAAAAAAAAAGCCCACAAAATCAGACTAAAGCAACAACTTTTTGGCAAAATGCTCAAGTTCAAATATTTTGCAAGAGGGAAGAAAGCAATATTGTAGGAAGTTGCACTAGTTTTGAATGATTGTTACCGCCTGCATAGAACAAGAGAACTCCCATTTCCCCTCCTATCCCTCTATATCTCCTAACCAAATGAAAGCCAAAATATTTTGTTTGCAAATATAAATCCTTTTGATAAACTGCATTTGAGGAAAATGATACATATTTCATTACTCATTTGATTGGGTGAAATGGTTCCCCCAGATGTGTAGTTTCATGGCTAGATCAATACTGAATATATAATATTTTAATTATAACATGATTTCCAAAAACGGGGTAAACCCATAAGGTTGCCCAGAGATGATTATCTCCCAATGCTAAAGTTGGTTGTTGAGTGTTCAGTTCTTTCCTCAGGTTATTATTCTGCTCACTAAAACCATTCCGTTCACAGTCAAAAGGATGAATTTAATGTTTTGTTAACCTTTTACGATGAATAGAAATGTGCAGAAGGATGAGATTATAGTTTGTTCCCTCTGCAATTTCTTCTCTCCCTGCACCCCCCCATACTTTAAATAAAGAGCGTTAAAATATTTTGCTGAGCTGTAGTAGATTAGCAAGGTTTCTTGCCAATGCTGGGAAGCTGGTATTACAGACAGTCCCAGGGGAAAATGGCTCACATTAACCACTAAATGAATATTTGACAAGGGCTCATTCGGAGGTATTATTACTATAAACGTGTCCCTACTGGACTTTTCAAGGGTCAAAGAGCAACGCTTCAATTAATTATTTAGTCTGCTAGTAGATTTGGTTGTAATAGCTGTACTTATTTCTAGAACCGACACATTCTTACAGTAGGAAATCTCAGGAGAATCTTCTCCATCAGCAATGCCTCGGATTGAAATACACACAGCCTTGGCATTCTAAAGCTGACTTTTTCATAAAACCTTTTCCTTGACTACTGGGGGGTGGGGGTGGGGGTGGGAGGTGGATATAAGTCTCTTTTTCTATTTTATTTACCATTTTTGGTTTAAAAGAAAAGGATATAATAAGTTATCTTAATTTTACATCATGTCTGGCATGGTCTTTTAGGACCTAGCAATTTGAAGAGACAGGGGAGGGATTTATTTCTAACCTTTGCCTTTTCTAAGTGGAGATGTCACAGGATTTCAGAAACTCAAGAAGGCTCTGAATTTAGAAAGGGTACACATTCCCGTTTGCCAATAAAATTCTGGTTTTAAAATGGAAGACTCTGTAGGCTGACTACTCTGCGTTCTAGTAGTCTTAGTAAACTGGGGTACAAGATAATCCCTCCTCTCCTCCCTACTTATTGGTCTGAACACTTTCAGGTGTGTGTGCGGGGGGGTGGCGAGTGTTCCATTTCTGCCGTGTCATAGGTTCCTCCCGTGGCCCCAGGTAGAATGGGAAGGGAATGATTTTGAGAGTAAGATTCTTTGACGATAATATAAGGTGAATGAATAAGAGATAAGCTGCAAGGGGTGGGGGGAATGGGATGCAGTAATTACAAACCCAATTCATTCAGCTTTTCAGAACTTTTGTTGTGGGAGCTCCATTGACGGGTTTTGAGCTGCCACTTTTCTCACATTATAAAGAACTGATCAGCGCCTCAGGGGGACAAGAAATACCGCTTAACTGCATAGTGATGGGGTCTTCATTTAGAACCCTTACACGAAGAAAATTAAACAGTGCCTTTGTGTGCACAAGGTTTACTTTTCAACTGCTAACAGTTTATAGCTAACTGCTCTGAGATTGAAGTTTGACTGTGGTTTGATCGCCTGCTAGTTGGCACTGCTTATTTATTTATTTGTTTATTGTAATTAAAAGAGCTTTTTATACCCCCCCTTCTTGCTTTTGGAGGATTTTGCAAAACAGGTGCTTATATTTTGCTTTGTGGAAAGAATCTCCTTTGCAATGAGCTTTAGCAGAGGCTTGAGTTAACATTCTCCAGCACTTCCTCCCCCCCCCCCCGCGCCCCCTGCCCCTTATTGCCTTAAAATAATTTGCATCTCACTTTTTTATACTGCCTTTCCTCACTTTCAGAGAAAAGGTTGCTTTTCAGGACAGCCATTAGTAAGGTTGGGGATGAGGGCTGATTTTTTTTTTTTTTTTTGCTTTGCTTTGCTTTGCTTTCTTTTTTTGACCGAAGTTGGAAGATGGCTGGATGGATTTCCTTAAGGATCTTATCTATGAAATGGATCCCTTAAGACAGCAGAAGGGGAAGAAAGTCTTGACCTTTACTGTGAAAATGTGGATACAGGCCAAAGGGACACAGCTTCCGGAGTTCTAGAGTAAGCAGCTGTGGAGGAGTTTTCCAAAGACAGGGAAATTGCCCTAACTGGAGAACTGGTTTAGTGTCTTTCATAGTTATTTTCTATTAAAAACTTTCCTGGAAATATGACCTCTGATGCCACCCGGGGAGATTTCGTAACCTCTCTCTCTTCAGATGATGCTGTTCAGTTTTACAATTTTTGTTTTCAATTTCTTATGTTTTGTTTATGGGGCCTTTAGGAAATACTGGATTTGACTTTCTTATTCTGACTAGAAGACTTCTCTTTGGGACGGTAGGCTACTAAGACAAGGCCACGATTTCCCATGGCAGAGAGCTCTCTTTCTGTATGCGAGTCTAGGTGGATTTCATTTTATGTTTTGGTGTAACTGTGACATTTCTGCTTCTTTGAGCGGTGCACTCAGTTTCTCTTCAAAAGCAGATAGACCGTCTTCTCATTTCAGACGCAAAGATATTTGTTACTTCTGGGATTTGGGGCATGAGATGCTTGCTCTACTTTGCAAAGAAGTGTCAGGTGATTTAAGAGCTCCAAGAAGTCACTCGTTTCATTACCCTCCGCAGCCTGCATGTACAGATTGAAGTGTGCACTGTTAGTAAAAGATTTCGGCGCTTCGAAACATCTTTTGCCTCCTTCCCTGGGCTTTGGTGCGGGGCGCGGCGCAGCGCTTTGAGCGCGCCGGCCTCCCACCCGCCTGCCCCAGGGAGCGCGCCGCGCCCAGCGCCCGGAGCGGATGCGCGGGCAGATGGAAGCTGAGGCGGGCGGGCGGGCGAGCGCGGGGCCCGGGACCTGACGTCACCGCGGCCCTGGCCACGGCCCCCAAGGGCCTCCCTGGGAAGGTGCTGCGCGGGGCGCGAGTTCTCTCTGCCCGGACCCTGCCCAAAGGGCCTGATTTCCTCTCTCAGCCTTGGACGCTGCCGCTTCGGGCAAAACTGAAAAATCTCCTTAAATGTCGCGGGCCCTCGCGCCTCTAGGGCCCTCTACCTCCTGCACCCCATCCGTCTCCACGTTGACCTCGTGACTCCGAACCTGGTTCTAGGCTCCAAACTTCCTAAATCAGAGACTGACTGACCCAAGGTCTGCCTTCCTCTTGCCTCTCACCCCTGCCTTTACTTTTAAAGGATTGTTCGTCCCTGTTTGGTGCCAAGGATCAGCATTAGTTATCGCACTTAGTCTTTCCCATTGCCAAAGGTTGCGGATTGGCATGGCTGTGGGAAGCCGCTGGAGTGATGTGGGCTCCCCAGAATATTGGACCATTCTAGGATCAGACAGTGAGGGGTGGGAGGATGCAGATTCTTCACTTTCCCATTTGTAATATAGGGATAGTATATGTTTACCTCTCAGAAGATGAGTACAAAGCCCTAACACAAAATAGGATTAACTGATAGTTATTTTTATACTGTCCAGTGAAATTAGGTGATAGGGAAGGCAAGAGATTCTCATTTTAGACTCCAGAGATCAATACAGAAATTCGGGTTCTTCCTCTCCTCTCTGGTCTTGAGCGGTAAAATTAGCCTTGTTCAGACCACCCTTCTTCCTTTTCCAGTGCCCTTCCTCGCTTAGGGTTCATCTAGGAAGTTACCCTGCAAACTTGCCATCCCTGGGCCTCTTCCTGAAGGGAGGGATACCGACATTCCAGGCAGGAGTCGCCTCCACCCGCAGAAGGCAGGAAAATAATTACTGTATTAAAAGGAGCGGTGAATTCTTCCCGAGGGTTCTTATCGCTGGCGGCCAGGCCAGAAGCAGGACTGCGCCCCCACCCCCACCTCGTGACGTCAAGGTCTGCAGGGCCTAGGGGATGAAATGATTCGTTTAAGTGTTCTAGAAAGGGCAATCCGAACACATTCAGGGCCAGGCCAGTGGAGCTGGTCTCCATCCCCACCACCCAGCTCCAGCTCTTGAGACTGCAGAGGCTCTCGCCCGGTTCCTCACAGCAAAACGTAACACACCAGTAGCCAGAGTCTTCATGCACCCAACACCCATCACCGTGACATTAGAGCTTATAGGCACGCCCTTCTTCCATATGTATACATAGATATTTATGTGTTTCTCTATCTACCTATGTGTATATATAGATACACACACACACACACACATATATAAGTAAGGTTATTTGATTTGCTAGCTACAATTTGTTGTGAGGTCTAAATGAGTTGGTTTTGTTTATGTTTGTTTTGTTTTGAGATGCTAGACGAATTGCACCAAAAGCCTTTACAAAGTACACCATAGCTTTATTTGGCCCTGCAGAAGTTTCAGTGGTGGGTAAGTTTTCTGGTTCTGATATGGAGCCATAGTTAGGACAGCTGCTTCTGGCTTGCCATTGCTGTGTCATTTACACTTTCTTTCTCTCTCCCCTTTTAATAATTTGTATAGCTTTTAATCATCTTTTAAAGAGAAGGTATTGCTGGGAGTACTCCTTGGAACAGTGATTTAAACTGTAGATAAGGAAGACATTTGGTCCATGCACGCTGTGGAAAATGGATAGAATTATTTGTTGTATGGAAGCATTTCTGCATTTCTAGAAGATACACTTTCCAAGTTTTCTTTACAAACCAGTTTAATTCATTGAATGCCCTTGCAGTGGGAGGGGTCCTGGAAACTAGGCCTTATGTTATGATATGGGTTTGGGATCTAGCTGACTAATGATTTGCTGAGAATTAGCCAATATTTCACATTAAGTCAGTATCAGCTCACATCCAGGTCGATTTGACTATCGCACTTAATTCAAATCTTGATCATTGCATAATATTATAGTTTAATCGGTCTGAAATACTAAACGGCAAACTTGTCTTCTGTTCAAAGTCCTCTTCCCTTTCTTTGTTTCCCCCTTACTCCCACCTCCAAGGAAAATATCTTAAAATCAAGTTTCCCTTGTGAGAGTTTGTTTACCCCAACTTCTGTTAAACTAGACTAACACTCTCTCATCAGCTTTCTAAACACTCTCTCATCAGCTTTGTGAAATGGTGCAAAAACATCTTGGAACCTAAGATGGCAAAATAAACCTGAGCATATTGGGGGGGGGGAGACTTCGTTGTTAGGAAGTTGATTTAAATGTTTAGCTCACACTTCAGCCTCGATGCCTCCCTCACTACCCTCTCTTGCTTCACTCACTGCCTGCCCCTGGCTCTTGGGTACCCCACCTCTTTTAGCAAGCTGGTTCACCAGCATAAATTATGAATGCATTTCAAGCCTCCCTCCTGATAAGATAAATCAGGAGCTTTGCTCTTTTGCACGGTTCTGCTTTCATTTCCATTAAAACTTTTTCATGTGCCATGCTGCAGTGTCTTTCTGCAAACTTACTATCCCCCTGTAAACTATAAAGGTATGTTTTCCATAGGAAAAATCAGGTAATTTTTTTTTTTAAGCCTTACAAGTTAAGGATACAAAATACTTCATGGTTAGTTGTGTGAGCTTCCAAATTAGCTGCATATAAAGTATTTTAAGATTTTTTTGGCTGTCACTGGCTGGCAATACTCATTTTGTGTGTGTGTGTTGGTTTGAAAAGCAGGAAGAAATGTAATGAATTGAGTGCTGTCAGAGATGTCTTCTGTTTGAACAGTCTGCGATGGGCTGAATGGCAGGGACTCCCTCATCCAGTGCAGGTGCAGTAGAGCTGGGGAAAGGGGGAGGGGGGCTCCCTCTGTTCAGTCAAAAAGCACCATTCTCCACAATAGACCACACACTGACAGCCAGCGTGACATCAACTCACACTTTCATACTTTTCCCCCCCCATCCATAGTTCTGAGTTCACAAAGTGGCCATACAGTAGCCTTGGTTAGTTTCCTTTAATGAACATTTTGTGGCTCCATGACCAACACTGAAATCTGCTGAGCCCTGGGAGGAACAAATAGATTTTTAATCGCGAGTTCCAAATCAAAATGTCTAGCCATAGATGTTTAATGTTAAGCTGGTCTCTCCACTCTCCCCCCAATACCAGTGCCCACAACAGCCTCCCGGATGATCTGAAAACTCTGAGTTAAAAGTTTTTCTAAGACTTACTTGGTTCCACGGCACTGTTTTCTGATGTCTGGAGAGAGACCAAAGAGGAAAGAAGAGAAAGCACGAGTTTCATGTCTTTATTTAAATTTAAAAGAACTTCTAGTATTTTATTATGCTTCGTGAGAGGGTTAATCCTGCAAATAAATGGACATTAATCTTGTAGAGTGGAGTCTGTCCCCTTTTGAATTGGTTTTACTGGGAGATAGAGAAGGGGGTTAGGAAAGGCAGAAACTGTTGGAAAACTCTCAGCAAAGATGCGACCATCCTTCAACTGCCCCACCTCTGCAAGGGCTGCACCTTCCGAAGATTTCATTTTGCATTTGTTTAAACTCAGGCCTTGGTGCCTCAAGTTTTAACTGGAATTATTCCAGGAGGGAACGCTACTAGAGAAACTATTTTCGTCGATTCCTTCTTCCCACCACCCTCAGAGGGTTCCTACTCCTCTCCGCCCCCACCCACCTCTGCCGCTTCTTAGTCTGGGATCCCAGCATTTAGTAGAAAGAGGGAGGGGCGAGGAAAGGACCGGGCGGGCCGGGAAGGTTCCCCCACCGCCGCCGCCGCCGCGACGGGCGAGATCTCCACGGCCCTGCCACTGGCTGGTTTCCCTCTGTGCCCGGACTTGCTGAAGCATCGCGCCGAGGAAAATTGCTCTCTGTATATGTAACCATATACATTCATCGCGGCAACAACAACAAAAAAAGCAACTTTCTAGTTCTCCGAGGAAAACCTTTATCATTCACCTAAACAGTGTTCAGTGGGCAGGGGCGGGAATAGGCAGAGTTCCCAGGGCAGCAGCCGCAATATTTCCCCAACTCCTGCCTCGGGCGTGGAGGCCAGGAGTCGGGGGTCCAGCGGGGCGGGGCGCAGGGCAAGGGGATTTGGAGTGCAGGGTGAAAAGGGCCAAGTTCTTCAAAACCTCTAGTAACACAGGAAGAGACGCGTCTTACCATCTTTGTGGCGCCCTTTGCTTGTGACTGCAACGAGTTGCTGGTGGCCTGCGTTAAGTATGCCTACGGCGCCTACTAAAGTCTGAGCCTCGGACGGGAGGCGTCTCCCTCCTTTCGACACGCTGCCCGCCGCTACTTGAGAGCTGCCACGTCTTCCGGCAGGTACACACCCACAATTAATCTTTCTTATTAAAGCCTCCATTCTGTACCCAAGGGGCAACTCAAACCTATTTAGATTTCCTTGGTTGGCTGCACAAATTTAAGTGGGCAAAGAGTTATAAACCTAATAACAGAGGGCGAGAGAGAGTGATTTGTGTAGAGGAGAGGCAAGATTCACTAGGGGTGTAAGGATGTTGCGGGCCTTGCCCGCACCAGGCCCCCGCCTCGGCGGAGTGCACTCCAGGCTCCAGGAAAGGCAGCGAACCTCCCGCGCACACGCTGCGCGCAACATCAGTACACACACATGTACACCCCCTACCCCTTCGCTCACAGGTGCACTTATACTGTGATTGCCTCTTCCGGATTTCTTATAAACCCCTCCCTGAAAGGCGGAATACTCAGAGTATCCCAAACCAGGGAACTTCCAGAGAACCGGGGAAGGTTTGCACTGTTTGGGATTAATTGAGAATAATTAACACTGGAGACCGTTAATCACCACTTTGCTGCTCTCTCCCTCCTTTCGGGTCTGCGGCGACTGTCTCTCTCGCTCCGGCTGCCGGCGCGGGTGGGTTCGCTGGTGAAAGTGAAGACGTCGCGGTAGCTGTCACCCAGTTCGGCTGTACTTTTTTAAACCCTCGCATATTGTTTGATTACTAATTCGAGTTAATATGATCTTTATGGCAACATAACAGTGGATAATTGGCCTTTTTTTCTGAACAACAATGTAAATCACAATCGCTTTATTATTTAATAACGTCAAACGCTTCGTTGGATTGGCCCCGACCGAGAAGACCTTTTCTTTCTAGACAGTGTTGTGGAGGAAGAACAATGAAGATCTAATTGTGGAGATTTCATAAGTTGGCTCCCGTAAATGAACAGCTTAGATATGGAAGTTCCAGCAGATGTGGGCACTATTCGCCGTAGAAACTCTACCCCCCGCCCCCCCACCCCATGCACACAGCCCAAACACTCTATTGGAGGGTTTTTTTGTGTGTGTGTGTGGTGGTGGTGGTGGTGGTGGTCTTCAGATCCTAGCAACCACCTAAATCTTCCAGTAGCAATTAGAGCTTTTATCGGGCTTGCTCTTCAGCCCTTTATATTGCCGATTTAGCATTAAGGCATTGAGTCCACACACCAAATTAGCGCAGCTCCCAAAGAACCACAACCACACTAATGCGCCCCTTCGGTCACTTTGGTCGTTGGACACCGAGATCACCGGCCTGGGGCTTTTTTTTTTTTTTTAAGTCTTATTTTGTTTTGATTTGATTTTTAAAACAGATTCACTAACTCAGTGTCTTGGAATATACTTTTTCAGGTAGAGTTTTGCAAGGGGCACGAGCCATTATTTTGCAAATGCCCTGCAAGAACTGACGAAACCTAGAGACCCCTCAAATGCAACTGGCAACGCTTGGAAGGAATGGGTCTCTGCTACTCGAATGAAAGATTAATCACATTCGCCCCGCCAAAAGCCTCAATTCTAACGGCCCTCGATCGCGGCTCTTGCCGTCGGTGGAGCACCGCTGTGTCTCAGGGTCTTAAGACTTAGTGGTTCTTTGCAAATGGGGAAGCCCCACCATTTGGTATTCGGGTCAAGGAGAGAGACTCCGAGTCTACAGTAGGTTTTGTTTTTGCGTGTGCCCGCCTCTCCATTTTATTCAACTTCTACTGCCTGTCGGAGACAGAACAATTCGCTCACCCCCACCCCGCCCGCCTCCCTTCTAAGATAAACAGGAGGTGCGAAATGCTTCGCCTGCACACGCGCCCTCGGGGCCCCTCTCCCCTCACCCCCCGCGCACCGACTGTGCAGCTGTCCTTTGCCCAGACCTGGGTGGAGACACCCCTTTCTCCCTTTCCACCCGCGTTTTAAAACCATCACATCGACGGTTCTAGAGTCGTGTTCACATTTTCGGCCACCTTCCAATTTCTTTCCGATCCACTCTTCCCCCTTTCTGAGAACTTAAAAAAGTGACAAGGGAAAGAGTTGAGAACTTGAGAGAAGGCCGTGGATTTTCAAAAGTGATCCCCACCCCACCTCCCCCCTCGCCCTGTTAAAAGTGTATTTTACCACAAGGAGTGCATTAGGAAACTTTCCCTTACAGGACTTGGGCGCAGTGTTATTCTTCTCCAGGGGCCCGCTGGCCTCCCCGCCCCCGCTGGACAATGCGCGCTTTGAGGCTCGGTGGCCTGCAGGCAGCGGGAGACGAGGGGACTGGGCGGCCTTCCTCCAAGGGGCCCGCAGCTGGGGGAGCGCCGGGCAGGGAGCAGGGCCGGGGAGGCGGGCCACGCAGGAAGAAAAACCATAAAAGCACAGTTTTCCTCCCCCCAGCCCTCCACAGAGGCAGGCTTTGAGGACTTGGGGGCAGGGCGGCTGAGAAGGAGGACGTGAGAGGTTTTTAGTTTTGTTTCTTCCCTATCCAACTCCCCACCCCCCCCCCCATACACACACACATCCAAACATTTTATTTTGACACAGAACTCTGCAGCCTAGGTTTTCCAACCCCCTCACCCTCACTTTTTTGGGTACCTGGTCTTTGGTTAATAATATCTGAACTCGGGTCTTTGATGCTCAAATCGACCCCTGCGCCCACGCCTGGCCCCAGCCGGTCTTCTCAACGTCCACCCTCCCACCCCACCCCCGCTAGGGGTGCGGTGCCACAAGAAAAGCCCCCTGGCCAGGCACTCGGGGACGCTACTTTGTAGTTTAGTTTTCTTTTCTCCCAGAGAGAACACCACCACCCTCCCCTCCAAGGCAGCCTCAGGGCAGGACCTCTGAGATCAGCAGAAGCCCTCGGAGGGTTATCGTATTGGTGAAAGCGTTTGTCTCATGTTTTAAAACTTATATCAAACGGGGTGCCAGGGCCACGTGCTGTGCCTTCAAAACGCCGCCGCCGGCCCTGGCTTTCAGAGCCACGGAAGCCCGGCTGGCGTGGAGCGGGCGCTGAAGACACGGGCCGGCGTGAGGGGCCCTCGCTGCGCCGCAGGTCCGGCAGCAGCGCTGAGTGAAGCGAATTATCTGGAGCGTGTTTGATCTGGGCTGCGTAATCAGCTTCTGCTTTATTTGTTTGTTTGTAATCTCATATTTAGCAAAGCTGGGACGGTGGCAGCAAGGGAGAAAGGAAGGGATGGAGGAGGGGGCTTCGGGAAAACCACACCCCTTCCTAATGAGTTAATTTCCATATTTGCGCCTCCCGCATCTAGCGCCCTCTTTCCCGACGCTACCGTGCTGTTGCGTCTTGCGCAGCGCAGACGCCTCCACTCTGGATTGAAATGAAAAAGCCCGCGGTGGGAGCAGAAAATTGGTCTATTGATACATTCGCTCCGAGTGTTGGTTGATCTTGGCATCACCGGCAGCCGCTTATCCCCCCCCCGCCCCAAATGGGGCGCACACGGATTGCCGAGGGCTCGCAGACACCCAGGCAGGCAGCAGACAGAAACCGACCTTCCTGCCGTTTCCCCTGCTCCAGCTGTCGGACCCCCCACGTCCCTTTCTTTTTACCCAACTCCAGATTTCTCTCTCTCTCAAGGTGAGGGCAGTGAGGGCAGCGTCGCATATTAAGAGGGGATATAATCCCAAACGAATGAATCAAAAGTGAAAGTTTCAAAGTAGATCCCCAGTCCTGGTTGAGAAAAATAATGTTATCTTGCACTCGAGGGAGTGTGCTAGCGTGTGTGTGTGTGTGTGAAGAGAGCGAAGGAGAAAAACTAAGGCTGTGAGATTTGTCTGTAGTCTGAGTTGGTTAAAAGTTGTGGCAAAGACAGTGAAGTTTTGGAAGACCCTCAGTAGAAAACTCGAGGTGGGTGTTTCAGCTGCTTCTAAGCTGGTTTACTATACATTTTTTTGGTGGTGATTCTGCTCAGGAAGTTGCAGAAACAGACTTTAACAATTACTCACTCCTCCCCTTACCCCCACCACACCACCCTCCTTACTTTGCCGTGCGCGGACTAGGGTGTGGGCTCGGGCTTGAACTCCAAAAGAGCGTGCTTGTCAATTGCGAGCTGTAGCAATATCAAAGTGAACTGTCCCAAGTAACTCTTGTCTAGAAACTGGGAATAAGCTTAAGCAGCTCGCTTTAATGATGATTTGTAGCTCGGCGAGGGGCACGGACAGCAAACACCCCGCAGGTGTGTGCCGTAACACCACCATCCGGACTTGAATGTAGATTACTCTGGCGATCGTTTGATCGGCCCTTTGAAACCCTTTACAATTGCCTGTGACGAACGGCCAGTCTCAGTTTTTCTCTGAATAATGCCTTGAGGGTAAGTCCTCCGGGCTTTTAAAGAGCTCTAGCATTTTTTTTTAAGAAGAAAAAAAAAAAAAAGAAAAACGTTCGATTTTAGTTTAGACATTGTCGACTTTGAGTAGCTAACAGGGATCACTCAAGCTATTCAATACCTAATGACCCCACTACCTTCGCTGTCTTCCATATATACGTGTATGAAAATGAAGTTATTAATTTCGTTTTCTTTAGTTCTAAACTCCCCTGCCTGTTTGTACATGTCTGTGTGGGTGTTTATTATAAACATGCATTATTATTATTACTACTATTATTATTAATTCCATTGTTAAGATTGTCTTATTGCCTTCTGTGTTCTCTCTGAATTGAATGTTTGGGCAAGTGGGAGTTTAACTAAAACATTAAGGCTTTCCAAAATAAAACTGTAGTTTAACCCCTGACAACACCTTCGCACCAACCCCCATCACCAAAACGAAAAAGGTAGTGCTGTTCAACCTTTAATATTTACTTCAAGTGTTTACATAAGGGGAGGAAAATGAACTTTTGTCTGAAACATGCAACAAGCGGCACTTTGATTTCATAAAATAAATGTCAACAATTGAAGAGCTTATCAAACTAGGGTAGGGGGTGGAGGGTGGGAATGTAGTTGAATTAAAGGCCCATTCCTGCCACATCAGACTACAAAGGGTTACACGTAAAGAAGTGCCACATTTGCTTATTGCAAGTTTTCTTGGTGCTTTCTAAGTCACAACAGGGGAGGGGGAAAGCCATCGTTTATTATCCAGCTCTGGGCAGTAGCAGACCCCAGTACCACGAGGCTCTTAGCTTTGGCCAGCAGAAGAGGGGTAGCCTTTCAACAGCAGCCCCCTTTGTTCTCCCGATCTCTTTCCCAATTTCAAGCTTCACTTGCACATCCCAAGTTTGTGTGTTAATGACGCTATTACCATCTGGCTCGCCCTACTTTCCAAAAGATATAAATCTCCTAGCTCCATTGCCCACATTATCATTTAAGTGCCACCATAGCCAGAAGAAAAAGATGCTTTCAAGACTCCAGATTCTCTTGCACTGACTACCCCTGGCATGACTCTTCCACTATATTTATAGACTATACATTGGGTGCGGGAGAGCTCCTTGAGAGACCTGATTTCTCAAGAGCTGTCCCTCCAAGCCAAGGAAGACATGCTACTGGGTGAAAGGAAGGCTTCAAATAAAGTTCCCCTTAAAATATTTTTGTTTGTTTGCAGCAGGCAGATTGTATGCCCCGGCGTAGTTTTATGTGCTTGTGCCTTCCTCCTCCCGCTTAGGTTTGTAAAATGTTGCGGTGCAACTCCCAGACATTCAAGATGTGCCACTCTTCTCACCCTATTTTGAGGGGGAGAATAGATTGATCTCTTTATGTGAGTGGGAGCAGGGGTGAAGGGAGAAAAAAAAAAGCCTTGTGAGGCAACTTTTGGGAGCTGGGCCAACTGCATCCCTTCTCCTAAACTCTGACTTTTACAGTGCCTGCACAGAGATGTAAATGTGCCATGTACACACTTCTAGCTACAGATCTACATCCAGCTCTTCTTTCCTGGGTAATCAGTGATTTGTGTGTTTTGTGCACAAAAGCTGAGAAACTACAACACACAGAGTTGGGCTGGCTTCTGCATGGCTCCACAATGACATCATTTATCTGGCCAGGTCCGAGTGAACAGAGCAGAGCAGAGTCTGCCTCTGAGTACGTGGAGTTTAGGTTGAGGCCGCTAGTTGATGTGAACAGCTCATTTCCCTTTGAGGGCTTCTAGTGTTTGTGGCCCTAGATGGCCATATCCAGGCTCATCTCTGTCCTTGGATGCTTTCTCTCCTTCCCAATGCTATCTTCACAGAGGTGAGTTCCACTAAGGGAAGCCAACCCAACAGGTTGGAAGGGGAATTGGAAAGGTGAAATTCCCAGGTTCCTAAGAGAAGCTCTTAAAATCATCAGGGTTTGAGCAGACCCCCTGTGTCTTTTAAAAAGTCATCTTATCAGACAGAGAAGGCATTTTAATAAAATACATTCTTTCTGAGGAATGAAAAAAAATCACCTGTAATATATTCCTAATACTTTGACCTGAGCACAGAAGATGCTTAAAACAGTGATTAATTTCTACCACACCGCTGTAGCTGTTTGCAGGCAAAAGCCACTTTCTTTTCCAGTTCACCTTCCTGCTTTTTCCCCCAAACTCAAAAAAGATCTTGTTTAGTAAGGTGTACCCCTATTTTTTTCCTTTTGAGAATATTATCGAGTTGATATGAACAAATTGCAGAGGATATACTATTTAAGTAAGATGCACTTTTAATCACTGATCATTAAAATGGTTATGTTAAATATACTCAATTACATGCATGACTTACCTCTAACAGTACTTTCTATTCTCCCAGCTGCTCACGTATTCCTTAACGATAGTCTGCGGTAGAAACTTGATTATGCTGAATTCATACATTTCGATGGATTTCATCAGCCTAATTAATGCCTCAGTGTGGTCCTGGGGTCTGAATGAACCCTTTACTGTGTTTGAGGTTAAAGGCAGTGTTGGAATGTAGAGGTTTTTCTTTCTTAGTTGCTTACGAGGTACTTTGGGATTCCACTAAGCAAGGTAGGTAGCAGTTGTTAAACAGGGAGACAACAAAACAAGGACACCCAACCTGACAGCAAAAAATGAAGGCTAATTCCACATCCTTAATTTGACGTCAGTATTTTTGGATTTTATGGACAATCTCCAAATATTTAGTAAAGAGGAAATGACCACCTCTCCATTGTGCCTTAAAACTATGCTAAAAAAGGAAAAACTGAATGTAGATTTCTAACTGGTGGCTAAATAAATTTCCTTTAATTCATCAAGGCTGTCCCTGCTCCCCACCCTTCTTCCTGCTCCCGTAACTTTTAGATTACTTTCCCCCTCCATTTCAACTTTCACGTTTCTCAAGGAAGCACTCAAGGCCAGTGTTCATAAGAAACTCCAGTCACCCCCCATGTGGGTAACTGCATTCAGTCTTTTCAGGTGTAAATTAACATCTGAATACATCTCAACCTTACTGACCCTTGCCACCGCCACCACCATCCGGGCCTCAGCACAGTCTCTGCTAATCTGCACCGCCACAATTGGCAGGGCAGATGGAGGTCGGATTTCCCAAACCCCACCCCCCATAAAAGGACCAAAAAGTGCTTGTACTGATTATGAGAGAAGTCTGGACATTTGTCTGTGTCCAATGAGACACCTGTGGAAGAATATCACTTAAGACATATTTCTTGGTGGTCAAGGAAAGAGAGCAACAGAAAGAGAAAAGAAAAAAAGAGATGGAGGTATCTTTAAAAAATGTCCCAACTTGGGCAGGTGAAACTTGAAACTTTTACCTCATTGTGAGTTCCTGAGGACAAACAGTTCAAGCCAGAAGAACTTCCCTCCATCAGATGCTCCGCTGACCCAGATGCTAGTGACAGGAAGGCAACATCGTACCTCAACATCAGCCTGCTGGAACAGAAGGGATTTGAGATCTATAACCAAATGACCACCTTGGAACTTTGCGCTTGTTATGCTAATGTAATTACTTCTGTAGTAAGAGTATATTTTCAGAGTTGGAAATTAGATTTTTAGAATGCTTTGGGTAATAACAGACATTAGACAGAAGAGACAAACGTGCCAGCAATGGTGGCAGAATACTCCTGGCAAAAACCCTGGGCCATTTTAACAGAGAAATGGTGACCAGACAGTATGTTTGTAAAATTAAGCTGAGGGCAGGCTCCGGGAACTGGGTGAGAAAACAGGTACAGCCAGATCACTGCAGATCACCTTTTCTCTTAGACCTAGTTGAGTAGCACCATGCATTGCTCAGTCCCTTGGCTTGGATACCTAGGGTGGAAAAAAAAAAAGAGAGAGAAGTATTTCATAAATAGCACTGCAAGCAGTTACGTTCAACTCATGGTTTGTGTGCTCTTAAGTTTAGGTTGCAGACAGTAAGGAAAAGAAATATTTTCTGTGTGGGAAGGGGGTGCATGTAAGAATCGAGAGAAATGAACAACTTAGAATTTTAGAGCCATATGGACACTGGGGTCATTCAGTACATCTTTATCCAGTGTATCATACCTCTGCACTGTGTGATTAAGAATTCAGGCAGGTCCTCAAATTTGTGGTATTGACCTCATGAGGCTTATGTCTTGAGAATCGAGGACAAGATAGTTGAATGCACTGTATTTCTAAATCATAATAGTAATAATAAGACTCTTCAGTGTATAAGGCTGGGATGGGGGCAGTCATTTCTCATAATTGTACATGTGGTAAATTCACACAATGAATCAGTATCCAAGAAGAGGACTCTTTTCATCAGTTACTTGTCCTTGATAGACATCGGAGCTCAGTCACTCCTGACCTGATTATTGCCTGCCAGAGTTCTTCCCCATCTCGCTGCCTGCTCTACCCTCCACCTCCACCCACCTATGACAGTTACTTCAGAAGTAAGTGACTTGGTTCCTGGATGGGTTTTCACCCCTGTTGCATGACCAAGGTTCCAAATGTCAACTTGAAGCCATGGAGAAGCTTGTGAACTATGATAATGGATAAAATCTACTGTGTTAACAGTCCTGTCTGGAACTAGCGCAAAGTTGCCAAGACATAGTCTGAATGAGTTGGGGGTTTCTGAGATCTTGTAAAAAAAAAAAAAAAAGGCCAATTTGCAATGCTGGACTGAATACTGAGCTTTTTATAATAGCCCATGTTGTCCCATTTTCTTCTAGAGTTGAATAGGAACAAAATACCTGGTCTGATGCAGTGGTTCTCTGATGACAAATGAACTAATTAGAGATGGTGTTTCTTAGTTCACCCCAAAAATCTTAGCCGTGGTAGATGTGAGAAAGGCAGGCTCCGATAGCTTTAGTTTTAGAAAAGACGAATTTTATGCATCGCTACTTTGACGTGATAAACTGAATTTGTCTCACTTAGCTTGCTACTGTCTGACCCCCTCTAGCACTTGCTTTGTACAGATGAGTTCAGGTAGGCTAAGAGTAACTATACCATTTAATACATCAATTCACTGACAAGAGCAAATCTGAATCAGATTACCTTTCACCTTTGGTGTGTAAATGATTCGGAATATGCAAGGTCATGAGGCTTCTTAGCAAGGTTCTTGTGAGATAAATTAACATGTTTATCACATGATCTAATCTATCAAGTGGGGTAGATTCCACGGTAGGTCAACAGAGGACCACTTAAAAAAAAATGCCAGCGGTGAAAGAAGTCATTGAGTTAAAAGTAAGGAGCACTACATCAAAGATAAAAGGGGAGTGACTACGTTAAGGAAGGATGATATTTTCATGCCCTCCTACGCTATGGCAGCATTTGTACGTGGCAGACTGTAGAGTGAAGGCCGAAGATGCAACTAGAGACAGTGACATTGAAGCAGAGAAACAGCTTGCTGGAGATTATGAGTTCCTGTTACTTATGATCAGATGCCATTCAGTTGCTTTTGAACTGAAGAATTTATATACTGCAGAAATCCTGATCACACTGGTGGGACTGATAATAGGACTCCAAAGGATAGATGTTGAAGTTGCTGGACATTTAGTCTTAGATTTAAACTCCAAAATCCAGATTGGAATTGCTCATCGGTTCAGGGAGGAAAATGCGTAATT
The DNA here is from genome assembly GCF_036321535.1 of Camelus dromedarius. Taxonomy (NCBI): domain Eukaryota; kingdom Metazoa; phylum Chordata; class Mammalia; order Artiodactyla; family Camelidae; genus Camelus; species Camelus dromedarius. Next base: position 49,516,846 of record NC_087437.1, read on the forward strand.
TGAAATTCTGTCATAAACTCTGTGACAGCAGACAAACTTAGATGAGCTTAGAAATAGCTTTGAATCCCAGATCCCAATACTCTTAGACTACTTGATTATAGAGGAAAAAAGCGGAACACCCAGCCTCTAACCAGGAGAAGCCTGTTAGAAATATCTCAGCTGAACCCATCCTCAGCTGATCGTAGAGGCCGTGACATTTAAGCCATCTGAGTAGCTCTGGTTGCATGTCATCCAAACAGCACATTTTTCAAACTCAGAAATGCCAGATCGTGTTATTTCTGTGGCAGGGGGTTGCTTAGGATCTGTGACAGCTGAGTTTTTCCTATCGATTATGTGACAATGCAGTTCATTTATAGAGTTCAGGGAAATGAGAAAAGCCTCCAGTTTAACAAGAAGACTTATTCAAGTACCATGTTGTATTTAAATGCAGAAATCAAAATTTAAGTTGGAGAAAGTGGAAGAGTGAATTTAACTGTGAACCCAAACTTCAGTAGCTAAATCAACCTCCTAGGAGGGCTGTGACTGATCACTGAATCTGAAGCCTTCTGATTAGGTGACTAGTTTGTAAATAAACCATGAAAGAAGTCATATCTTACATAGAGAATCCATATTTAGATCAATGTATGTGTTTAAAGTTGCTCCTAAATTTAAAACACACAGTAAATCAAAATGTAAAAGAAAACAAATCAAAGGGCATTCTAGCAAATGTGTGCGGTATAGGTGGGTGGGTGGGTGGATGTCGACAGAGGCACTTAACTGAAAACATTTTTTTGCTTGTTTGTTTTTTGGGGGGGTTAGGTTTATTTATTTATTTATTTATATTTGTTTAATGGAGGTGCTGGGGATTGAACCCAGGCCCTCGAGCATGCTAAGCGCGCACTCTACCACTGAGTGATACCCTCCCCCCAAGGCACTTACCTGTAAACACTTTGAAAGATCTTTTTCAGGTTTACCTTAAATTCTGAAATAATTTAATATACCCACATTCTTCCAGTGCATCCACAGGTAAAAATATAAGTATTATTCATCTTGAGCCTCAATTCCTAATGATTTTCTCTGTCGCAGGATACAGACAGGCACGCAGAAGTAACTAGACGTCCAACACATGCCAAGGTCTTGCGGGCCCAGGATTTCAAACAAAAGAAAACTCGGGTAACGTGACTGTGACTGTAAATCAAGGGCGACTGAGACCATAGACGCGCGCACCCAGAAGGGTTAACTGGAGGAGAGGGACGAGAGAGGCTCCTCCTTGTAGTCGGTGTGAGCCTCGGGAAGAGAGCAAGAGCTAGAGCCGGCGGTGGGAGACCTGGCGTCCCGCCGGCACGACAGGTCCCTGGTGGGGGGGGGGGGGGCAGGTGTGGCGACGGGTGGGGGCGGGGCACAGCCTGGCAAGTGCCGACGGGGCTGCGCCTGCGCCCTGCGCGCCCCTGCGTGCGTCTGCTCCTGGACTGCCCGCCTGACAGCCGTCCTGCACGCTGGAGGCGCGACTGTCCGCAATTTGTCAGCCCGAATTTGCCGGCGGCAATAACTTTTCGGGAAGTTTCCGTCTCCGGCACTTGAGTTTGGGGGATTAGGAAGCTGGTGGTGGGAGATCATGGTCCTGTGTTCCGCTTCTCATTTCGACGTGGCCCAGGCAGGCAGAAGAAGCCGTGGGGATCCAGGGGAAGGACCCTCCAGATCTTTCTCCTACAAAACTCTCCCCTTCCCGCCCAGGTCCTTCACAAAAATGTCCCTCATCCCTCACAAAAATGTGTTCTTTGGCCCACAAGTCGTTTGAGCGACCTGGGACTGAGTTAGGTTTTTGTTGTTGTTTTGCTTGCCTTTTCCTTTCTGTTTGTGAATGTGGAGGTCTCCCCAACGCCCAGGGCCGGGGCCGTGGTTCTAAACTTGAACCCTTCACCTTCCGGCCCCTCCTCTCCCCTTCTTCTTGGACTGGTGGGTGTGGTGGCCAAGAGACGGGCCTCTCACAAGGACGGAGCCGCGGGGGCAGCTGCTCTGGAGCAGCTGCTGTGCCTCACCCCTCTTTTCTCAATCATTAAAATTCAATTTCAAAATTTCTGTCTTTAACAATTTCCTGAGGAGCCTCTGAAGGATGCCAAAAGAGTGGGCCCCTTTTCAAGTGTTCGTGTCTCAGCAGAAGGCAGGCACTGGCCAAGTTGCCCTAGGCTGTGCCCTCCTAAGAGCAGGTCAGTGGATAGTGTCTGAAACGGAGTGCTGTCCCCACCTAGACTGAGGGAACAGCTCTGGCCAAGTCTTAAAACAGGTCAAGAAGCTGGGGAAGGCAACCAGCTTCTCTGTCTGTCATCCACCCTGTCCCTGGAGCACCGCCTGGCTGGTCCTGGGGGTGGTGCTCAGAACCAAGCCAGCAGTTCTCACTCTTGAATCTCATAATTCCTCACTTACTGTCTTCACCTGCCTTTCATCCTTGATTCCAAAAGGAAAAATGTTTGCATACTGGGAAGTTCCCTTCTGCCAACAAGTTTCCCTTAACAGCTCTTTCTCTTTCGAGCAAAGTCTGCTTCTGTGTTAGGGGAGACTACTAAAGCGTTTTGAGGAGCCGGCGGATAGACACCTGCACAACTGTGAAGTAGATCGCTGAACTGCATCAGGAGCCTTGAGTAGCTAAGCAAGCATTCTTCTGACCCTACCTCAGTGTTGTTTTTCATTCCCTGCTCCAAAAATTTAATATGTAATTAGTACCCAGAATGTCTCCCCTTAACTAACACCCACTAGAACCTATGGAAAGGATATAGCATTTCTTTGAAATTCTAGATGGGTGTTAAGGACTACCTGACTCCTATTGCTTTCACCTCTTAATCACGAATAACTATCTTCCAAAACACCAGCCTTCTTCCCTATAAAAACCACTGGCCCCTCAGCATACCTAGTACTTTTCTTCTCCTCCCCTTAAATTCTTAACCCTTCCTATTTTTCCTTCCAGGGCCCTGAGCCGGATTCTCAAATTTAAATCATGCTCTTCTTCCAAATGCCATGACAAGTTAGAAGGGGCTTTTGGGGTCCACACTGGAAATACATGATGCAGAGAGTAAATGTTACAGCTGAATGCAGTTGACAAGTGGCAGTTTGGGGTATTGGCAATGAATTCCACATTTTTCTACAGGCTTCTTTTTGCTTCATTTTCAGGATCCACTGATCCTAATAGGTACAATTTGCAAGTGAAGTAAATTAGAGAAATGTTAAAGAAAGACCAGAGTAAGCCCTTTCTGGACTAGCAGGCATCATGTCTTACATAGTTCATGGTTATTTGGGCAGACTTTCATACTGCTGGAAGTTTAGGCTAACACCAGAAGTTCTGCTTCTCAGTATTTAATTATAAACATGGCAGAGTGGAGACTCTGTACCGATGAAAAGAAAATCAATCAATGCCTATTAGCCATGACAGATCAATAAAAACAACTAGCTGGAGAAATAATATTAACAACATACCCTTGTTACCATCAGACATAGTAAGTTCCTGAGAATTTTGAGACCCCCTACAGCACATATTACTGTATTGTTTCACTTCCTGATTTTATGGAATTTCTGCTTGTGTGGTACCTAAGGTGGTTTCCTGGAAGTGTAACTTGAATGGGTTTTACAATCATTTTATACTGTGGTCCCAGAATAACTCTTGTCCCCAAGGCTTTGACTGTATCTACCGGTATGGGCTTTTAAGATCCTTTCCACCAGTGAAGAGGCTGCAGGTCGTAGTGGAGAACCCACTAGGCAAGAAATGCCAAAGACGCTCTAAGGTCCAGTTGAGGCATGTAACTAGAAATGTGTATGTAAGGCAGTCCATGTTCCTGGCTTCAGATTTTACATATGTCAAGAGGTAGGACTAGATAGTCTCTTAAATCCCTCCCAGTCCCTGAATTCTGAAGTTCTACAACATATTGATGAATTTTCAACCTAAGATCCAGGTTTATGAGTTACTGAATAAGATATCTATTTATTTCATTGTCCTTTTAGTAGAAATTTATGCAGAAGACGGATAAATAATTTTTGATCCTTTCCTGGGAGAGATCGTAACTTTGACTTGAGGAAACCATGCTAAAAGGCTTGGCACTCTTTCCTTGTGTACAAATGAACCGTTGTCTTATACTTTAACTTCTTTTCCTTTTCAGATCCAACTTAGAAATAATGTTTCACTCAAGATAAGGCTTGTGGTTTAGGAGATTCTGGTCTGGCTTGCCTCATTTTAAGACTTCTATCATCTCTTTTCAAAACCTGAGGAGGACCTCATTTCCTGTTTGATAGTTCTTCATGCTTTGCCAGCCTCCGGGTCTTTAAGGAAGCGTGCCAAGAGTTCCCGTCTGGGAAGGACAGTCTGAGTTCATCATAGAGAATGAGCTGGCACCACAATTGTAGTGACTCACCAACCTCGTTGCCCACTTTGCAATGGCAAGAACAGCACTGTTGAAAGACCTGTGTTTTAGCAAAGTGCAGTTGGATCATGTGGCAAAATCATCTCAGAATATATCTCCAATCTTTCTTTTCACTGGATGTTTTGAACACAAGACAAGAAAGGAAATTATATTCTGAATTATATTTTGTTTTTTAAAAATTAAGATTAATTAACAGATGCTTGGTTTTATGTCTATGCTGTTCTAGGAATTTAGGGGTGATTACAAAGCAGTGAAAATAGGTCACAGCAAAATGAACACTCAAGATTAGGTTAAAACATTCCTCTGAAATTTCAGTATTCATTTTTGGAGTGTCAGTTACTACATTTCTGTAATTCATCATTTTTTCTTTCTTGGCTAAGAGTCAAGATGAGAAATGATATTTAGACCAAAGACATTGTTTTGTTACATAGCCACTGCTTTTTAAAATGCAAAACCACCCTCTCCTCACCAATGCTTAATCATTTGTGCATGCTTATGTTCAAATACACACACATATACACACACACACACACGAGAAAGTCCCTTCAAGACTTCCAGGACCCAGGTCATGTAAGAGGTAGATGAGAAAATTCAAGAAGGGCCAGAGCAGTAGCAATTCTCAGAATCAATGATTTCACTTTACAAAAAGTCGTTATACAGTACACAGTCATTTTTTAAAGAAAATATTATTATGATTAAAGAATATTCTACTTCTAAATTATTACGATTCTCGTCTAATTTCAAGTCGCATATAGGAGCCATTTTAGAGTATTTTGTATTACAGTCTGTCACCAAAAATCAACTAGCAGAGTTTTATAATGTGCATAGGTTTACCCCATGGGGAATTAAATTTTAATGCATAAGTCTTTATTGTTGTGGAACTTTAGAACAAGATAGCATTTGATATTGACGTAGAAGACTATTCTATGATTTTTTTTAACTTTAAATTGCTCAAAAAGAATGTGAACCTTATATTTTTCACTCTCAGCATTGTTTTGTTATATGTAGGGTATTTTTATGATGTTATTTTTAATGTATATATTATTTTATTAAGTGATTTGGTAAAAAATAAAATATATAATTATAATGGCCCCTTGCTTTTCCCCTGATTTTTAAATTTCAAGTCAGGCAAAACTGGACACTTTACTCTCAGGAAAAAAAATATATTTTGAGTGTATTTTTGATGCAAAAATGAGTATTCTAGCATTTTTCCATAGTAGATTAGCATTTATGGTGGATCTTATTTCAAAGCTGATTATTCTCAAAGAAAAGCAGAAATATATTAGAATTTCCAAGTCAATTACATTGTTTAAAAAGTATTTTTAATAACATTATTCAAATTGTTGTCAGCTACTGGTTTAAAAATAAAAACAGCAGTATCTGTTCCAAATGTGAAATTTTGCTTTTTGAAAGACCTTTCAAATTCCAGTTTCTTTACAACAGCAGTGGAAATTAATATCAAAGTCATAGACAATTTAGAGCTCCTTCAGATTTTTTCCTTTTCTTTTTTTTTTTTTTTTTTTTTTTTTACTTTAACTGTGATAGGCATCTCTGCAAGGTAGGTTTTAACATATTTTTTTCCTAATTTTTTTTCCCTCCTTTCAGTAAGAAGGATAAGCTTTTAGAGTACCCAGTCACCGTGGTAACTGCCAAAAAAATTCTCCTGAAGTTTGAAGAGGTCAGCTAGCAGGGTCAACAACTCTGGCCTCTCTCTGAGCTCGGTCTAGCATGCCCCAGCCTGCGGTTGGAGTGTCAGGCCAGATCTGACCCTGGGAGGTGGACTATTCCAGCTCTGATATAAATTTTTTGAGTCAGTTCATGGCCTGGACTCTCCAGGTGGCCTCCAAAATCGATTTTGACCCCCTGACCCTGTCTCACGGAGGCATAGCATCCACCCTAAGTAAGGATTTAGCCAGGAATGACAGCTTTCCACTGAGTGTTATTGGGGACAGTATAAACAGTTTGGAAAGCAAATAAGGAGGTGTGAGTGCTAGAAATCATTAAAAGCACATTAAAAAACAATTAAAAATTTTTTTCTTTGTTTAAAATGTATATTTGTGACACAATTTTTATGTGATTTGTAAGATTTTTTTTAATCAAACCAAAGTTTTGACTATAAATACTCAATAAATCATACATCTTCATTCTTTTATATACTTTGATACAAACATGCAAGTAAGATAGCCTGACTTGCAATAAAATAGGTACAGCAGGGCTGTAACATATATGGAAAAGGGAAGCTAGTTATTAAAATACACTAATAGATAACGAGTCTTAAGTATTTAAAATATGACATGTTGTGCTTGTGTCTTGAAATGTTTAAAACGGGAAAATATAGAACCTAAAAAAAAAAAAAACCATCTGGAATGAAGATAAACTTGCACTGTGCTTCAACTGCCTTGCTACTTTGTAAAAGAAATCGTCGATATATTCATTTGGGTGCAAATAAAAAATTATAAATAGGGAACTAGAGCTTGTAGAGCTGAAGAGGACAAATCAATAAATGAATAAAATCTCTGAATTAACTTTATGTATTTTCAATAGTTTGAGATATCAAAAGCTCGGGAAATAAAAATAATGTATGTAAATCATCAGTGATTCTTTTTCCTTCTTTTTCTTCTTCTTCTTTTTTTTTTCAGGATGGTACCCTGAAAAGTTTTATTTTCTCCAGGAAAGTAGAGTTCTCTTTGAGAGTTCTAGCCCGTGAACTAACCCCTTATGTAAATGTGGTCATCAAACAAGATGGAATTGCCAAGAGGGAAGATTTTGAATGTTTCTTTTTCTTAAAACCCTTCACAGCATTCCTTCTTCCAGTGGTACTTTACTCACAGTTTCCCCCTTTTCCCCAGTGCTGTTGAAATGGCTCCAAAGCAACACTGCAGTAGCTAAACCAATTGTACTGTGAAGTTGTTCAGATGGCGTTTCATTTATATCCTTTGTAAAAGTTAGACTTTAAGCAGGAGTGAATGTCTTTTGAGGGGAGGGGACAGGGAGAGTGGAAGAAGACTGGGAGGGGACTGAGCAGTTTATACACATATATACTCTTTGTGTTTGAAGGCCTCTGTGTCTTGGCTTCTCACTATGTTAAATCCCTATTATAAAACTTATCTTCACAAAGCCTATTATAGTATTCTGAGAACAAATTGGACCATGAATAACTTAGTTGGAAGTGTAGATTATTTTCTACTCAGGGAAAGTTAGAGATGACAACAGCTTAGCTAAAAGAATAGAGATTAATCTTAAATAGATGGATTTCAAAGTTTCACTCTTGATAAAGAGTACCTTTGATATTTCACCTCTTCAGACTCATGTTTCCACTTTCTTTGTATTAATAATTGTCCTAGTGATTACACTGTCCACCTAATGCAGCATGGCTCTAACTGGAGATCCTTTTCTTGCAGGTTGTTAATCTGTCTGAGAGGCGACCAGAGAGACACTCTACTTCCTATTGGTTAAATATATGCTTCCGAAATGGTACCCGTGCTCAGACATCAAACTCACTGTTAAGAATGATATCTTATGTAAATCATAATTTCTCAACTAAATAAGATTATTTCTTAAAAGCAACTTAAATTTGTTTAATGCCCTATAGTTTACAAAGCATGTTTCAGTTCATAATTTTGTTTGATCCTTAGAATAATGCCATGAAATAGATAAATATCATTAATCCCATTTTACCAAGGAGGCAGCTGAATCATTTGACACTGTAATTCTGCTAATAAATAGAACTGTGATACCAACTCAGATTTTATAAATTCTATTTCAAGTGATTTATCTATAGCAATAGACTTTTTACTTATTTTTGTGTTCTATGTCCCTGAAAATCAAGATTTTGTATTAAAGAGCAAAGTTTCTACAAACGGATAAAAAAGTTAAAAGACCCGATCTAAAAATTCTATTCACTTAGATTTTGCTAATTATTGTTTTCCTTTGTGTGTGTGTACCTATCTGTCTATCCATCTATCTGTCAATGGTCTTTCAGAGTTGAAGGTCTTAATTTCTAAAAGTCAAACATGGGCAGCCCTATATAAATTACATAACTAACTAGAATTTTTTTAATGTGTATGAAAACCATAGATTACATATTTCAAAATAAAATATAATAATCCTCTTTTAGAAACAGGTTCTGCATATTAAGTGATTATTTGAGAGCCTGCTGTTGATTAAGTTCTACTATAGGTGAGATTTACCTTCTAGTGTTTATTTTTTTTAAGCTCTATGAGATTGACAAATGAAATTGTAAGATATTTAAAATGTACATTGTGATGATTTGATTCAAGCACATATTGTGAAAGGATTCCTTCCATCTAGTTAATTAACACATCCATCACTTTATGTATTTATCTTCTTCTTTTTTTTTTTTTTTTTGAGGAAAACACTTAAGTTCTACTCTCTTACCAAATTTCAGTTATTCAATACAGTGTTATCAACTATAGTCACCATATTGTACATTAAACTCTCAGACCTTATTTATCTTATAGCTGAAAGTTTGCACTCTTTTCGCAACCTCTCCCTAATTCCCTTACTCTCCAGGGCTGCCCTCCTAGCGTTAATAGACTGGTGTCTTTTGACATCTTAGCAAGTCTGGATAAACAAAGCTGTGTAGGACTACTTTTTGTTTCTCTTCACTTTTTGTTCTCCATGTTAAAAAAAAGTTTACAAAATACTCTAGAAACAATAAATAAAATGTTTAGTTAACCTGATATTGATGTAACCTACCTAAACATACAGAAATCAAGAAATACAAAAGGATAACACCATGTGATTCTAATTAGGTTTTTAATCATATTGTTTTAATCATGTAATGTAGGTGTGTGTATGTTAATATAAAATTATTATTTTATTTCTTAAATTGTGTACACTTAAATTAGTCACTTTATGTATACTCAAATTAAGGCTTTTGCCCCTGAACTATGCTTGCAGCCAAACAAATCTAGTCAAGCTTTTTAGGATTAGAAAAAAATGAAAAAGGGTCCATAAAAGGAAAAGCAACTGTTCAGGTTGAATGCTGCATACACTATATCAATAATAACATTCATTATAACCTTCCTTGTGCCGAGGGTTTTCAATTAAAATGTAACATTAGACTGAGGAGTGTATCATTTTGATTTGGAAACATATGCTCAAGCCCCCAAGTTCAAACTTCTAGAGTCTTCTCTTCTGTTTGCAAATTAAGAAATGGAAAAATAAAGACTCTCATGTTAACATTGATATGTTCATTAGATGCTCTTTGAAATTTTTAAGTTTTATATATTACCAATCTCATTCATTTTGCTTATGTCTGTCTCTAACAGCTGCCACTGTCCAAAACAGAGTTTTTCCTCCCTTTCTTCCTTCCCCACTTCCTCCTTTTCCTCCTTCCTTTCCTTCTTTCTTTCTTCTTTTCTTCTCTCCCCTACCTCTTTCCCTCCTTTCTTCTCTCTTTTCCTCCCTCCCTTCTTCTTGTGTTAATCATCAGTTTTTAGGTGGTTGTGTTTTAAAATGTAGGGCAGCTTGGGTTAAGGGACTTATCTATACAATGTATTATGCCAAACTGATAACTAAAGCACAACACAGCACTCACTAGAGTTAAACGTTCAAGTCAAAGAACCCTAAGTACAATATGAAGAGTTCTCTGACAACCAAAATCCAACCTCGGGATCAACTTTTAATGTTATGGATTCTGGCAAGGTCCCTCTTGCTGTCTTTATAGTATTTCTAAGTCATCTAAGCTACTGGTTAGTATTCATGTAAAATTCTCATGTTGCAAAGGAGAAAGAAGGTGGAGGAGGAAGAAGGAGGAGCAGGAAGAAGAAGAAGAGGAGGAGGAGAGTTATTTGAGGAATCTGAAAAGAAATTTTGTCAATTGCCACATAAAATGTTTATGTAAGTACACAGAAGCACCATACTAGCATCAGAAAGCATAAAGATCGGAGAGTCCTCATTTTCCCCTGCCCAATATATTGTAATATCAAAGACATGTTTTCTTTTCTCTCTCTTTCTCTCTGTCTTTCTCTCTCTGTCTCCTGAAGCTGTTATCAATCTGGACAAAGTAATCTAATTTTTGAAAAATAGGATTTTATTTTACAATTTTTTTTCCTAATGAGGTTTTTAAGCAAGTCAACTAGGGATAAAAATGTTCTGTATTTGTCTGAAAGGAATATTATATATCTATATAGTAGAAAATCACAATGTATAGTGAAAAATTCAGTTAATTATTTGGGTATTAATTTCTATAATATCAGATTTTTTTTTCTATCTCTCAATATTGTGAATATATCTAGTATACTTGAGTGCTAGTAGATAGATACAGTTCCTGATTATGGAATAATTTACTGAGAAACCTGTCTGTGTTGAGTACTGTTGGGTGCCTCCTATCCATTGAGTAAGCATAATTGAGGGAGTAGGGATTAGAATTTTAAAATATAGAAAAACGCAAGATTTGAGACCAGCTATCCAGGAAAGAGAAATTGGCATGTGCACAAGGGTCTCTTCAGAAGAAGTTATGGTAAAAGTATAAACAAACAGCTATGAAAATGTGGAGTAGCCTGGAGAAGCATGATGGAGAACATGGGCCTTGACGAGTGGGTAGACAGATATGGAGCCATATTCGAAGAGGAGGGGAAAGGTGGAGAAGGGAAATTCTACAGTGTTCCATAGAAAGTTATTTAGTGGATTTAAAATAAAGTTTCTAGAATAACACAAAGTGAGGCTGAGTCTTATCTATTTTAATGGGCCATTCTATACTTTCTTCATTGAGGAAATACTGTCATTGTAAGTGCCATGGCAACCTTTTACTGGTAACGAAAACATTTATTTTAAAGAGAGAGGGGGAGGGTATATAGCTCAAGTGGCAGAGCACATGCTTAGCGTGCAGGAGGTCCTGGGTTCAATCCCCAGTATCTCCTCTAAAAAGAAAGAAACCTAATTACTCCCCCCACCACTAAAATTAAATAATGTAAGAATAAATAAATTTTAAAAAATTAAAAAGAGTTAAAATTCAGTGATAAGGAATGCATGTGAGGAATCTAGTGCTTCTTACACTAACTTATTCCTGACTCTGGGTGCCTCTGTGTTCCTCAGTATCTTCACCTGGATATCTATTTCTCATATTTGTGAAATAACATTTCAAATGTTAAGCTGAGGACTTATGGAAAATCAATCATTCTCTTTCAAAGATATTTTATGGGTCACTTCTTATGTGCCACTGGCTCCCAGAGTTCCATTACAGAGTTACAAATAAATACCATATCTTAAAAATGTATTTTTGAAGTGAATGAATCTTCAGCTTAAGAGAAGAAAAAACTCATTTTAAAACTTCCAATTGGATAAAGCACTGGTTAATTGTCCAGAATCATACATTTAATTCAATTTAACTTTGCTCTTCTATGTAGTCTCAATCTATTGCTCTGCCCTAATGGAAGTCTTTTACTTACAGGCTACCTTCTGTCAGCAAACAAAATTTTGAGTACTCATAAGGGACGAGGTAGGTGCTATTAAAAGAAAAAGGTGTTGCAATGAAAAGAAATAGGTCTCATACCCTCAAAGATACCCTGCCCTCAAAGATATGAACAATATTCATATTTAAGGCCCCACCCAAAGTAGATTATTGATGCTGCTTTCAGTACCCACTTAAGAACCACTTGTTTGTAAAGCTTTTCCTTTATGATTACTGCAGATGTATATCAGATATCCCCAGCACTATTCTTCTAAACTTGACTATGACACTGTAAATAATACAAAAGTTTATAGAAGCAGAAGTGAAAGTGATGTGTAGAATTAAAAAGTGAAAATGCCCTTCGTTACTTCTCCAAATGTGTGTATCCTTCCGGGTCTCAGAAAGGTGGATGGATGGATGGATGGATGGATGGAAAGACAGGCAGATAGATGATAATCGATAGATTGATAGCTAGATAGACAGGAAGATAGACAGATAATAGTGAAGAACATAGACTGGACCTAGACAGTCAAGGTTTGGGTCCCAGCTCTGCTATTTACCACATGCAGGATTTCAGTTTACTCATCTGTAAAAGTAGGGATGACAACAGTACTATTGTATTGAGTTATTATAAGGATTAAGTAAGCTTATATATAAACTTCTTGGAGCAATGCTTGGCACGCAGTAAGCATTTTATAAGGGTTAACTACTCCTATTATTATGAATACACATATATACTAAATTCTTTTTTAAACAAATGAGATTTTATTATGTGTTTTTTCTGACTTGATAATATGTCAGGGAGAACATTCTTATACCACAGATTGATCTATTTCACTTTTTGTAACTGCTGCCTAATACCCCACAGGAGGGCTGGATCAGAATTTCTTTAACCATTCGCCTGTTGATGGTCATTTAGATTGTCTCCGGGTATTTCTGCTTCAAAGCAGTTGCTAATATCCTGTCCTTGAATATAAAACAAGGGATGCAGAAGAGGCAGGCCAATAAGATAGCCCCATTTTATAAATGATCAAAATGAGGCTCAGAGAAGTTTAGTGAATTGCATAAGGTCAAATAGCTAATAAGTAACAGAGTTCAGAGGAGAACTAGTTTAACACAGTTTCACACTGTCTGACCTCAAATTTCACCATTTGACTTAGAATAGCTTCATAAATATAGTGCTTCTTATGTCACAATAAGACATTTATACTTTCTGAAATAAGCACCAGGCAACTACGAGTTAATGTGTTGCCAAAGTGCACGTGAGCAGAGAGATATAAGGGAATGTACTAAAAGACTCATTAAAGTAGTAAGCCTAGCAATGTCCTAGGCACTAATAAAAATACTAAAATTATGACACCAATCTTAAATGCTTCAGTGGTTTGAAAGGAAGATACAGAAAACATGGCGGTGGGAGGGTAGTAGAGAGAATGACTTGCTATTTGACTGTTAGAAAGAATATTATTTGAAAAACTGCCACATTTATGTCTAGTCTCCCTGGACGGTACACCCTCCAGTAACCTTGGTCTGATCTCTTAGGACTGGGTACCCATACCTCCCATACCCAAATGCTATAAATTATCACACTCTACTAAATGATATTAATATAAAACTTCATTAACTACAAATGCATATAAGAACCAATCAAATTGACTTTAAGTTATCATGGTCTTAGAACATGTCGTCCACAGTGAAGCCTCAGCCAAGTTTAGTCCTCCCTCTCAGACAAGAGACGATTGTGCAGTGACTTCAACATGTGCACAGCTCATTGTGGAAATACCCTTACTAATAACCCACATTTCTATATAATTCTAGCAGTGTTTGGGATCACAGAACAGATGAAATTAAAAAATATATATATATATATATATAGGTATACTTTGTTGTTGCTGCTAGTCTTACTATACTGCCAACATTGGGAAAGTATGATGAAAAGACCACAAGGTTTAACTTCAGAATCTCATTCTCAGCGAGGTCATTCAGTGACTTCAGGACTGAGGCAAACGACTTCTCCAAGTGGAAATTTCCTTATATAAAACAGGGTGAGTGTATTTGTTTTGTTGGGAAATAGGTGAATTTATTTTGTTGATGTTTATCTGAAAGTTTGAAAAAGCCTTGGGGACACCAATTGTGATATTTTACTGCAATGAGAGCAACATTAAGATTTAGAAACTCAAAGGACAGACACAGTGTGACTTGTAGCAGAGAATGGGGGAAGAAAAAAAGGAAGCACTGTGACCATTTTCCAGATACACATATATATTTTACCTTCTTTTGTTTACCTTCTGTTTCTGCCTCTGTTTCTGAATTATGATAACATGTAAGAAGCTTACAAAAATACTTACCAAAATCGGTTGCACAAAATGCAACAATTTAACTCCTAATGACAGCCACCTTTAGCTATGAATGACATATAATAAATTACGTTTGAACTGGATTTTCAGCTGCAGATCCTTATTCTGCCACCCAGACAGCCCTATAAAGTTGCACTTGTGGCCTTAATCCCACTTGGATGGGTGCCCTGCTGCCTCTACTTTCCATCATTCTGGTGCTTTAGTCTTCTTGAATAAGTGAACAATCTTTGTTTCTGTACCTTATTAGGCCAAAGACCATAACAGCTAGTGATGGCATCGGCAAGCCCTGCGGGCAGGATTCTCTGCAGACCCAGCCAACCTCCAACAAACCCCTTTTTATACTCCTGTTTCTAGGAAGAATTATGATGGCGGTGCCCTGCTGTTGATCAGTCAAATCTGTGGTAGGCCTAGAGATAAGTCCTGTAAGTGTGGTGTACTGTAAGACAGCGGCTCCCATTCATTAGTAGCTTGTGTGTAATAAACCACCGAAAAAGGGGGGGCTTGTAGGGGAGAGGCAGCTGCAGTGTGCATGAGCAAACAACGCATCTCATTCTTGGGAGCCAAAACTTTGTAATTTGCTACTGGGCAGCTTGCTCTCGCTGACATTCTTTCTGATAACATAGTAGTGCCCTATCTGTATTTATAGCTTGACTACTAACCCAAGAGATCCTACTGGGTGACTATGTATACATATTGTAACAGATTGCTATAATTGTTATATATAATGTTTGGTAACTCTGTATACATAAATAACAGATTGTATAATTGTTAAGGAAGAGATGAAAAATAGTATCAAACTGCCTCTGGCAAACAAAATTACTGGATTCAAGAGAATTTTCCTGTACCAACTGACTACCTTAAAAACATTTATGTTAGCTGTGGTTTCATAGTACCCATTTTACAAGGATGACATTTCAAAAGATACCAGCTAAACTGCACACAGTAGGAAGATTTCCTGGGAATGAATTAGGTTTTCTTTGGCAATATATTTTTTTAGACGGAAAAATGTTCATCAAACAGAAAGGTAGTGTGTGTGGGGGTGCTTGTCTTTTTAATCAAAAAAGTCTATGAAAGTGTAAACTAGATTTTATTTTTTGGTTGTTCCGTATCTAAGAAACACTGCTTTGCAGCAGGACTACAAATGACTCATCTGCCTGAACCAAAATGTAGGAGGTATTTTAATTGTGAAAAGAAGACAATATACCTGTTGGGGAAGAAAAGGTAAAAAAAAACTCTCAAAAGCCCTTTCAATTCAGGAAAGGTTAACCTAATAAAAGGAAGATGCTTGAATTTGCTCACGACTCCTTAATGGGAAAATGAAAAAATGCTGCAGTTTCTGTAAT
Organism: Camelus dromedarius; assembly: GCF_036321535.1. Lineage (NCBI taxonomy): Eukaryota > Metazoa > Chordata > Mammalia > Artiodactyla > Camelidae > Camelus > Camelus dromedarius. The sequence continues at coordinate 49,532,345 of NC_087437.1, forward strand.
AAACTCTTTGTTTTTATATCCAAAGCAGGTGCATGGCATTATAATATCAACACTGCCCTAGTTCCTCCTCAGCCCCTCACTGCTCTTCCACGTGGGAATAGAAGACTGTACATTCTAGGCATTTTTTTTCTTTACCACATCGAGCTCAGGGTCAGGAGAGTGGCTATGGCAGAGTGGAAGGCATGCCAGTTGTTTTGGAATTCTTGCAGGTGTTTAAAAAGCAAAAGATTCTTTTCAGAGGCACATCTGCATTTGTCATATGCCATTTGTGCTAAAGCCTGTGGTGTTTTTGTTTGTTGGTTTGACGGATTGACATGTAATGGCCAGGACCGTTGGGCGGCTGCTCCCAACAAAGTCGTCCTGATAGCTGGAGTTCTCTAGACATCAACTGGCCCGAATTACCCATGATGTTTCTCTGCTCTTCAAAGGAAAATGCGTGGTCCTCGAGTACTTTTGGCTTTTTGTTTGCTTTTGCAATTCCTTTTTTTTTCTCTTTTCATTTCCTTGTTTTAAATTCTAAATTAAGATGAAATAGGGATTTTGATAGAATAATAATATCTAGAAAGAGTTCTCAAAACCACCCAATCCTTAACATTTACTTAGAAATGGTTAAAGAAATCTGTGGTATTTAAATAAATATTGGTCTATCATAAAATTTTAAAAATTAACCGAGCATATCTGGGTCAGTGATCAGTAAGGGAACTTAATAGAGGTGAAATCTGCAACTTTTAAACTTTTTAACATTTTAAACACTAAAAATTATTTTTGAAATCTTTTCATCTTTTTTATATTAGTGAATAATATATCTGAATCTATACATAAGTGTGCGTCTTATCAACCATTTTACCACCAAGTCAAGTAAAGAGAGATATGTGAAAGCAAACTTTAGTATGCAGTCTTTTGTTGACAGAGCTAAACCAGAAATCCTTATTAATATTCTCCATACATAGGTAGTGTCTCACAGAATTAGGAGTTCACAGCTCATGCTTCAAGTATTAACTTTATTGCTGATGTCAGTTTCTGAATTCATTGTACTGTGGTCGGTCTTCACCTTGTCACCCGATTTGGAAAACATAAACTACAAAGGAATCCCAAGTGTTAATCAAGCAAGCTCAAAATGTCATAGACATGTTCCTAACACCCCTTTACATTTACTCCCTTGACCTAAACATTTCCTGGACATACATCTTCCCTCACCTACGTAATACCACTTTACTGGAAAGGGCCATTCCTCTGGACAGAGCATCTCATTCTGGGTATCTTATTTGTCAGTTTACTCTCAGCGCCACAGGCCTATCTGCATAATCAAGTTTCCATGGAGCCCCGAACTGGAAAAAGAGGAAAGGCAAAACAAAACGAAATTCAGAACTGGCCAAGGGAGCCTAGAAACAGCACATCGCCATGGCTTGAGTGAGAGACTGTTAAAAACCCAAAGCCACTTGCTAAACTATAAAATGGAAAAACGGCAGTTGTTTTTTCCTCTTATCCAAGTTAACTTCGGGATATTTGAAAAAAATTTTAATAACATTAATTTCACTTACTGACTTTTTTTTAAAACTTTCTGAAATAAGAATTCCTTTCCTGTTACCTCAGCAGGGACTTGGTCTAAAGAAAGTAGGAATGAAATAAACTTAGGTCTTTACTGTTTGCAGTTAGGTTGCAAGATTTGGCAGATAAAAAAGCAGGACAGTCAGTTAAATTTGAATTTCAGATGAACAACAAATGATTTTTTAGTGCAATGTTGCCTGGGACATAGTTCAACTATTCTAAAAATATTTGTTGTTCATCTGATATTAAAATTTAAATGAGTGTCATTTTTAACTGGCAACCCTATTTGTAGCAGAGCTTTATTAATGACAGATTCACCATCAGAAACTTCATGGTTTAAAGGGCTTAGGTTGTTTTGTTTTGTTTTGTTTCAGTGAGGTTTTATTTTTCTGGGGTTCCTAATTTTTTTTTAAGACTTTCTGTTATGTATTTATTTAGAGTAATGAGATGACTGATAGTAGCCATTATGATTGGGCACCTGCCCAAATACAATCAGGTGCTTTCCATTTATTATCTTATTTAATCCTCACAGCAACCAGAGGAGGCAGATGATGTTCTGCCCATTTTACAGATGAGAAAACGGAGGCCTGGAGACATGAAACCATTTTTCTTGAATTAGACGATTAACAAGTGGAAGAACTAAGATTGAAAACCAGGTCTGTGAGATTCCAGAGTTGGGACTCCTCCTCTTAGCTGCACTAGCTTATTAAATGTGAAAGTTCATTAAAGTCACAAATGGTATAATCAGCTAATTTACAACTCGTATTAAACAATGTCACATTGCTAGTCATCTGTGTGTGTGTATTTGTCTTCTCTTTCTTGCTGCTGTCAAGGGCAGTGTCAGTCTCTCATATTTCTTAGCATCTCTCCTTAGACGAGCAGTCACTTAATTTTATATCGCATTAAAATAATGTCATATTATTTGAGATAATCAGAAGTTTCCTCTTCTGATTGAACCAAGTGTGTGTTCATTATTAGATAACATTATAGCATATTGTCCCAATAACCTTCAGGTAGAACGCACCCTCTGACTCAGCTTGCCCAATGTCGGTATATTCTGTATTTTTGTACTTCCAAATTTTTACTTGCTTTATAAATTACTCACCAACCTCGAACATCAGCATTTCACTTGCTAATGCAGGCAAATAGAAGCAATTATTGCTTCAGTGTCTGAGATAGGTCAGGGCCACAGAGTATTGAACTTTAGGTTCTAGTGCCCCTGGAAATACCTCAAGCCCTGGTTTACCTTTGCCTGCGGTGCCCTGTATGATGTAAATACTACTATCCAATGACGCCCCCTCCCCCAGTCCTTTCATGGCTCTTTGATATTACTTAGAAGGTGATTACATAGCTTCATTTATTTCTTTGAATGCACAGGTTTCATGGTCATTAAAATAATCACAGACTCATCAGTTCTCCCCATGCTTAAATAAGATCAATACAAACCCGAACAAGAGGCTTCGCTCCTCCATTCACCAAGATTTCTCTCTTCCTCCTCCTTTCTTTCCCTCTCCCTCTCCTCTCTACTCCTCTAATCCCTTCCCCTCTTTCCCACCTTCAAACGCGGAGTATGAAGAAGAGGATGAGTTTTTTATAGTTCTTTTTGTAATGAGTAAGAACATTTATTCAACTGTTAGCCAGGACGGAGTGAAGGGTTGCCTATATACAAACTGTCAGAGGCAGCGGTAGCAGCTTTGGTGTGTGCTACAGGCAAAAAAGGAACCCTGGCCGGGCCTTAAAAACCAGTCCAATCCAGCAGTGAGATGGTTAATAGGATGAGTAAAGGCTATTTTTAAAGTCTGGCTCCCCTCTCTGATACACTCTTGAAAATTCACCCTGTACTGCAGAAATCCTAAATTGCAGTGCCCTGCACCCCACTGAAACTCTTCAGTCTGCTGTAAGTAAGCCTCAGCATGGGCAAGATTGGGGGTGAACAGCTGGAGGAGGGGCGCAAGCCCTGGGCCTTTGTAATGGAGGGGGAAACACTGAGATCCTGCGGAGAAGGAACACAGAAACCCTCAAGGCCTAGAGAAATAGACCCAGACAAAAGCCCCGTTACATGGTTGCAAATCACCCCACTGCTGTTATTTTATTTACTGTGGTCTGCAGGAGGATTGTTTTCTCTTTGCAAAATTTTTAAGCTTCATGGGCTTTTCTCCTCCACAACAGCGGTCACTTATACCACAGTGCCACGTAGAGACAGCCTTCACCTTCCGCTTTCTTAAGGAAAGGGGAGAAAAACCTGGCGCAGTCAAGATGCAATATTTCCAGTCTTCCAGTTCTTTTCCAGGGATAAAAGATTGAAGGACGGTGTCTTTAAAATATTGGCTTCTATTGGTTCTGTCAGTGTGGTTTCGTTACACGGTTTCCTGGCTTTCTTTGATTATTTTCTTTAAGATGACACCTACATTCACGCGTTTGGACAGAAATTTATTTAGATGCCGGAAGGGAAGGAAAGGCAACACAATTTTGTATTGAATCAATTAGAGATAGGTAAATGAAGAAACATTTTTCCCCAGCAAAATAATTTTATTTCAGTTTCAGCGTTGATAGAAGTATCATCCTGTCACAACAGCAAGACATATACTGGGTCTGAGGTTTTTTTCATTGGAAGGTTAGGAGAGGAGGAAGGCTGACAGAAGCAGTTATTTTAAAATCTAAAGAGAAAGAACTGTCTGTGAGGGCAAGTCTCTTCAGTGCAAGTTTCTTCGGGTATTTGTGAAAAGGGGCCCTTGCCTCATGGCAGAGGGAAGGAGGGGGGCCTGGGGAGGCAGCTTACTTCTCTGTACGGAAATACGTGGTTGGCTTTGGTAAACAGTTCTCAGCAACTGAGTCAGAGCTTCGGGCCATGCCTTGGGGCAACGGAGAGTCGCTTAGTCCCCAGAGCAGCAGAAGGCTCTTCCTTCTGCTTAGACGGCTTGTATTGTCAGGACCAGGAAGTTGAAAGGGGAACTTGCAATAAGTGTGCTCAGTTGAAGAAAAATAAAAAAGTGAAATTTTCCTGTGACAAATTCATGGAGGTATTTACAAAGTGTTTGAGCAGGTAATTAGCACCCAAACCAGGTTTCAGGAAATCATTCTGGTCACCTCAAATGAAGAATATATAATGAGCTGAAGGGCTTGATTTTCAATGGATGATTTACCCAGAACAATAGCCCAAACAGAACCGGGTAAAGGGTTTACAAATGGTAACTTGAGAAGCAGTGGGCTTCCTTCCCAGGAGCTTAATCCTGTCCCCTCTCCCACTACCCTGTCCCTTCTCTTCAAACTCTCTCCTCTCTTCTTCCATCACTTCCACAAAACACATGCCTAACATAGGTTTTCTTGAAAAGTTGAACACAGTCCTAAAAAAAAAAAGAATTGTGTATAGCCTAATCGCACATGCTTAACATGCATGAGGTCCTGGGTTCAATCCCCAATACCTCCAATAAAAATAAATAAATATACCTAATTACCCCCCACAAAAAACAAAACAAAACAAAAAACCCACTCCAAACCCCCATAAACAAAATAAATACAGTATTTTTTTTTAAAAGAAAGGTATGTCATTTAAAAAAAAATCTGTCAAAGACACATAGGGAGGGTACAAAAAAAATACATAGTAAATTTGCCTGTTGGCATCTAGACCTAACCAGTTTTGAGTTATTTCAGGCTGAAACTTTTTTGCTTACTTGCTGAGGCTCATTGTGGAGTCTTTCCTTATCGGAGTTTCTTGCACTGGATAACAAGCAATGCTGAAAAGATTACCCATTCTTTGCCAAGCATATTCCAGAAGACTGACAACGTGGAGAACCAAAGATGACTACATAAAAAACAGTTCAACATTGCTTAACTGACAATGTTACATGATTTTGTTGCTTTAAGAAAGGCTCCTTACCCATAGGCACTAGGTTTGCTGTGCTACATGCATTAATACTTCTAGGAAAAGACTATTCTCTGCCATAGTAACTCTGGTAGCAAAATGAATAATAGTAGTTAATGCTTACCGTCTATAGCCTCTTGTTGTATATTGAAAGATGAATTTTCCTTTATTATGATCTAAAATGTTTGCGTGATTCTTCTTTTGCTCATTTATGGTTAAAGTCCCCCCCCCCCATCCCCAAATTGCTTTGGGTACGGATTTCAAGCTAAAAGAAAGTAACTTGGACATGATTTGATAGACTAGGAAATAGGTTTAGAAAGTTCAAATTACTGCCCAAGGTCACCTAGGGTCAGAGCTGGTACCAAAACTAAGATTTCCTAAGGCCTGATTTTGACTGTTTTTCCCAGGGCATTAGACCATTTTCCTGTGCGGTTATTATATGAGAGCTTCCTGAGAATACCAGTTTCTTCTGAGGCATGCTCTCTGTCATTAAGTGCGCCAGCAAACTGTTAATTAAGATTGTTTTGAGCTGTTTACCAATTTAGGTGATGTCAGATACTTCTTTCCGATTCTGTTGGCCTCTTGGGGATGGCAGAAAATTCTGTTGATTCTGTTGCCTGTGGTTTGACCATCTGTTCTCAGTCATGATTGTGGCTGCCATTTGGAAATCCATAATCTGACACCATTACCAGAATTGTACATTTAAAATTCATGAAGCTCTTTGTGGGTCCCAGGCCCTTCATAAACTCTCCTTAATTTTATAAGATAATCCACAGAGGATGCTAAATTTTGGAGCTGAAGGGTACAGGTTAAAAGAGTGAAGCTGTTCTACACTTGCTCTCTTCCCCAGCCTTATAGAAGCAGTTTTGTTAGAGGTCTGAGATAGAAGATAAAACACTAGAAGGTGCAAAACGGTCAGGAAGGGTCGGAAGTAGGGAAGAAGTCATACGTATTATTTCTAGTCATCCTTACAAAGTACCCCTAGGAGGCACATTGGGTTCTCACCCCAGATATAGTCAACACTACTTGGTGTGCATAGGAATACAGAAGACTTTCAAGAGGCGTTTTGTCTGAAGATAAAAGTTTACTTAAAAAAATTCATTTGGATATCATGCTTTGCACTTTCCAGGGTTAATTCTTAGTACTGGAATGTCCCTAGCATCCTGTATCATTCAGGCTAATTATTATGTCCCTTAGGGTTAAAAATGTTTTTTCCTTTTTTGGGGGGTGTAATTAGGTTTATTTATTAATTTTTTAATAATTTTTTTCTTTTTTAGTGGAGGTTCTGGGGATTGAACCCAGGACCTTGTGCATGCTAAGCACATGCTCTACCATTGGGCTACACCTTCCCCCTAACATTTTTCTGAAATAATGAGTTAATACCTAAAAACCACACAGAACTGTGCCTGATACATAGTAAGGACTTTGTAAATATTCCCCATTATTATTCATGTGTCGATGCATCATTTACTGAGTGACTGTTCCAGTCACTGAAGATGCACCAAAGGTGTGGTCACGGGGCCTGCCCTCCAGGAGTTGATAGTCACATGAAGGAAACAGGGAGATAGCTGTAGAAGTATGCAGGAGATGTTGTGGGAACAGGGAAGAAGGGTAAACAGATTTCCTGGGCCCCACCCTAGATTTGCTAACTCCTGACTTAGGTGGTGGGGTCTGCAGTCTGTATTTTCAAAAAACTCCTCAGGCAATTCCAAAGTAGCTCTGGGGTGTTTGTCTAATCTTAATTAGGCTGGAGGAAAATTCTGGGAAAGCCTTTCTAGAGGAGCTGATAGTAGAGCTAGACTCTGGAAGAATGGAGGAGATCCTAAATTGAGGGAAAATTTCTCAAAGGTATAAAAGAGCCTCTGCTGTTTGGAGACTGTCTGCTAGATGGGGGGTCTGGTTGGAGTCAAGGTCTTAGGGAAAAGGGTGATGTAGGTAGGATGGCCAGGTATATCATTACTCAAACCAGGACGCTTGAGACTGAAAGGAGGTGTTATGAATAATTATGTGGGGGAACATGTACCCTCATAGGAGATGATGCCAGGTGCACACAAGAGCTCTGACAAGATTCTCAGGGTCCTTCAGGGTGGAGCTGCTTCATTATTGCCTGGGGCAGTGGCAGCCTCGAAGAAAAGGCAGACTAGTGACAAGATCAGATTTATATTTTCAAGTTTTCCTGTCTTGATCCTGAAACATCATACTAAGTGAAATGTGCCAATTTTAGGGAATGGTTCGTGTTTTTATAATTTCTTTGAATATGTCATTTAGCTTTCATCTTTATAAGAATCCTAATGTAATGCTGAAAATGCACTTAGCGATTAAAATCAGGTGTAAAGGTGGCAGTCTGAACACTCCATAGTGCTAATAACTGGTCCTAGAAGAACATCACTTTATTTCTATAAGAATATCATGTTCTTCCATTATTTATGAAATGCCCTAAGATTAACCATTTATTCTTCTAGGTACTGGAGAAATTGAGTGAGACAAGCAATGAGGTCCTTGTCTTTATGGAGCTTATATTCTAGCAGAAGAGATAGACAACAATTATATAAATATGCAATATAATTTCAGGTATTGCTAAGTGTTGAGGAAAAATTCAATCAAGATAAGGGAGTGGTTAAGGAGGAAACAGGAAGTGCAAAGGCCTTGAGGTAGGAACAAGCTTGGTTAGTGGGAAGAACCGAGAAAAGAAGTTCAAATTTTTTTCTGATGAGGCCACTCCTAACTCCATACTATGACCTGCAGGGCTTCACATGATCTGACCTTTACCTATCTGTCCTACTTCCTATCTGAGTTTTACAGTTTGGGAGGGAGCTATGGTCACAAGTGAAGTGTCCTTGGGGAGGATGAGTCACTTTTCCTTAAATTTACTCTCCTAACTTACTTCTTAACCCTACTCTCAAAACAATTCTAACACTTACTGAGCATCTGCAATCTACTGGCAGAGCACTTTGCAAATGTCATTTATACCAGCCTTATACCAGCCCTACAAAACTGGCAATATTGTTACCATTTTACAGGTAAAGAAACAGACTCAAAGAGGTTAAATAACTTTTCTATGGTTGTTTTGTACTAAGAGATGATTTCAGGTCTTTTCTCCACAAAATGACTTTCAATGCCTTGGAGCCACAGTCATCTTAAATAGGGAATGCCAATAGTATATTCTGCTTAAAAGTCAGCTCTTAACTGAAGCCCCAAGGCACACATTGTGGAATAGTACTTCTATTCCCATGAGGAAATCTCAAAGACTAGCATATAAATCTTGTATATAGTGTAGTACCAAAAAAAAAAAAAAAAAAAGTCCACAATAAAGAAGAAAGCCAGGACTCTAATTCTGATGCTACACCTAATTAGTTCTGTGACCTTGGCATGCCCTTTGGCCCATCTGAGTCAACTTTCCTGATCTGCAAAATGGGTGTTGTCATTTAAATCTAGCTCAGGTACATGTGAAGTTGCTTTGAAAAGGAAAATGATAAACATATAAAATAAATTATTACATTCACAGAACTTGATTGTAAATATAATTTTTTGGCCAATAACAAAATGTCCTAGTAAATGATGGGTTCAGTTTCTGATATTGGAATCTAAAAACACACACATAAACACACACAGCTATTGGATAACTGTAAACTCTCTGTCAGCTAAACAGGGTATTTTCATCCTTCAGTCTTTTTCATCCTTAAACTTTAAAGAATATGCTGAGAAGATAAGAAGCTGTTTAGGCTCCTGCCAGATAAGATAAACTGTGAGGTACCTTCTTTTAAGGCAATAGAAAAAGAACAATTATTTCCAGAAACTAAGAAAGAGACAGAGAAGGAGAGGAAGAAAGAATGGAAGGCAGGTAAGAAAGAAAAGTTTTGTGGGGGAGGGTATAGCTCAGTGGTACAGTGTCTGCATAGCATGCACGAGGTCCTGGGTTCAATCACCATTAACAATACATAAATAAACCTAGTTACCACCCCCTAAAAAAATAACATTTTAAAAATTAGAAGAAAAAGAAAAATTTCTATTTATGTATGGCCATTTGGCCTTCTGTGGAATGACAGTTTTAATTAGCTGGTTTTGACCAACTGTAGTCTAGCCCTGCTATAGTTTGGTGTAGGCCTGGAATACAATTACTTTAAAATTCTAAGGAGCTGTCTGTTGAGGTCTGCATGGCACAGAAGTCTTCAGCCTGGGTGGGCACTTGGCCTCCTGGGTTGAACTTGCCATAGGCCATCACCATTGTTCCTTCAGTCCAGGGAGGAAGGCTGCCTGAGAAGGAAAAGTTCACTTAGGAAGAGTGGAGATTTGGGAATGCTATAAAATGTAGAGCTGGTGTGGGAAGATCAGTTAACCTATGAGGTGGTTGTAACCTTTCAAAACAGGGTCAGTATGGTGTAATCTTCTTTCCTAACTTTTCCATTCACATATTTAAACTTTTGTATGGTTTTCTTCCCCAGAAAAGCATAAGTACTAACGGAAGAAAGGAAAGGAAACTCAAAGTCCTCAAACATGCCCCTGTCAACAGTAATCTTTTTGGACTGAAAAAGGAAGGTTCTACCTAGAAGAGCTTAAATGGAAAGGAAGGAATCTTACTATAATACTATTATTCAGAAGCTTGAGCAAGAAATTAATTTCCACAATATTTTTCTTCTTAAAAATTTCCCCTTCTGCTTTAAGAAGATCCCAAATATCTCTTGTGTTTTCAGGTAAGGACTCAAGATCTCTTTCCCTGGGACCAAGGGAGGAGAGGGCAGCTGCTGGTGATGCTGACCAAGAGTGCAGGCTCTGACATCCCTTTACCTGGTTTGAATTCTGTTCTCTCCCCTTCCTAGCTATGTGACCACGGGGAGGTTACTGATTCTCTTCGATAGTATCCCCATCCAGGGCATGAGACTATTCATGCCTATCTATTAATTAGGATTTAATAAGATTTCAACAGGAAAAGAGATGCAAAATCATTGAGATCTCACATTTAGTGAGTTAGGAAGTGCTAATTCCTTTTCCTTGTCTTCCTTGTTTAGTAGAGCACCCCCATGTTTTTAGCAAATCTTACTTAAAAAGGCATTCAGTAGGAAAGTATTTTGATCTGAAATTTGCATAGCTAAATCTTCGAAGTTTCCCAAATTTTAGGGTCAAAGGCAAAAGACAGAAGTTTTGCATAATAATTCATTAGGCTGTAAATCCCTTAATATTTGGGAATACTTCTTTCATATTTTTGTATAAGGCTATTTATTCAATGTTCTTTATGTGCCAAGAACTGGTTTTAGGTGATGTATATTTATTCTTTCACTTAATTATCCCACTGCTTCTGTTTCCATTTTAGAGCGAGGAAACTAAGGCTCGTGCTCTGAAGCACTGTACAGCCTCTTTGGGACCTGATGCACAGTAGATACTCAATAACTATTTGATGGTTGGCTGCATAAATTGGCTGTTACACTTGTAGAGCCCTTTCAACTTACGCATCCTCTTCACAGACTGGATCTTGTTTTATCTTTTCCTCAGGCAATCAAATCATTCTTTCCTTCTCTTCTGAATTGAGAGGAACCTTATGGCTTTTAGATACAACTTATGCGCCTTAAAATGTTAATGATTTTGAACGGAGGAAGAGTTTTCCAGTTCAGTCATTCTGATTGGTAAAGCCTTCCAAAGGGAGGAGGGGGAGATTGGCAGGAGGACACCCAATTCTAAATAGCCCAACCCCGCCGCTTGCTAGGCTCTCTTCCTTGCTAAGAGTGGAAAGCCAAATGACAAGACAAAAGATGAAAGCCAGTTTTGATGTTCAAGCCTGCTTTGGTGTCCTTGTAATCGTGTCATAGATCATTTATAGTAACTTAACATAATTACTTTAATAGTGATGCATTTTATAAATAGACTAATCAATTGTCCTGAATGCAAACTGTAGAAATTAAACAAATTAAGTGTTGAGCTCAAAGGTTTTTCCTTTTTCTTTTTCTTTTTCTCCTTCTCCTCCTCTTCTTCTTCCTATCCTTCTGTGTCTCTTCCTGAACACAGGCAGCCAGAGATTCAGGCCCCCAGATTTCTCTCTGCAGAGTGTACTTTACCTTTTGGATGGGACTTTAAAGACTTTAAACAGCTTGAGACTTATAGTTTGCCACAGGAGCATGTAGCAAATTCCTGTTTCTACTTTTTGAACCAGGAGCTGGAGTATAAGAGCCCCGCGCAGGAAGTCGCAGGTGGTGGGAAAGGGGAAACAAGGTCATTTTCAACCATGTACATTGAGGTTGTATCTTTAAAGTCAATTCTAAATTTAATTGAAAGCCGAGGGCAGAGAAGCCAAGATCGGAGCAATGTGGTGATTTATTCTGAAGCCTGTAAGAAGTCATGCGGCTGAATGTGGGATGAGCTGGAGCTTTAATAAAAATGGCACTGGGGAAGCCAGCGGGAAGAGGCACAAGAATGGAACTGGGTTAGATGAAGGATCTCCAGGCCTAAAAGGGAGCGGGGGTCTGAGAGAGCAGTGTTTGCCCAAACTCTGCTGTTTTTACCATGATGGATGCACGTAAGTAATCGCATCAAAAGGAAAAACCAGGATCAGACAGACACCACCAAGACTCTTTAGACAGTGAATTTTGCATGAAATCATTAAGGTGTCCAAATTGCAGAAAGGCTATGGAATGAATGGCAATGAGAACTCCTCTAATATTATTTCTAGCTGAAATTTAGCTGAAGAAAAATGACATGTTCCTTTATTAAAACACTCCAGGACTTGACAGCAAAGCTCCCACACATTTCTATGGGTGTTATTGTCTACTAAATTATATCGGACCATTGCTACAGAAAGTCTATAACATGTTCTCAGAATCAAATCTTCTCTGTTGACAAATGGTTTAGGAACAATCTTTCCAAGCTTAAAAAAAAAAAAAGAAAGAAAAAGAAACAGGCTTGTAAGCAGGTGTTATATTAGAAAGAGAGCTGAACTAGAAATCACACTTCTGGGTTCTAGGCTCTCTGATTTGAGGGAGGGGCTAGTCGTCCCTCAGTGGCAGGGACTACATGATCTGTACCTTTGTACCCCTGACTTTCATTTTCATAGGCTCTTTTCTTTAGATCCACTTCACATCTTATTTGGCATCACTACTGTTACTCATTTTAATCTTGTTAAAGGCACAGCATATGTTCACGGCAGAAAACTTGGACAATGCAAAAAAGCATCATGAAGAAAATAAACATCACTTGCAATCTCACCGTCCAGAGATAATTGCTGTTAACATTTTGGTCAACATCACTCTGGCTTAGATAACGTTCAAAGGACCAGGAAGAACCAGGCACTGTTTCCTGTTGATGAATGATTGTTAACAGTCAGAATTTGGATGTGGTAGTGGTGTTTCTTTTAAAAATCTTTCGAGGAAGGATCGCTAATTTTGAGTAAGTCTCTTCCTTGTTGCTATCGCTTCTTTCTAGCTTTCTAGCCTGGCTCGTGATATCAAAATCTGTGCCTTCACAGAGGAAACTACATGCCAGGCTCTGCCTGATTCTGTAAATCATGTGCTTATAACCACCAACTTCTAGTCACTGCTAAGTTTCAAAATTTCCTAGAGGGGCTTAAATATTTATTTAGATCTATGTTTGCTTTTTTGGTAATATTTGAATTACACAGCAATAATAGAAACCTAGAAATAATTGATATGTTGGGATACTGACATCATGAATCAACGTTCTTCTAATTACTTCCCTTATTCTTATCATAATATTTGGGCAACAAAGGAAAATAGTAAGGAAAAAAGGTGACAGAGGAGGGAGCAGGTGAGGAAGAGGGAGTGGGCATGGGCGAGCTCTTTAGAAACAAGAAATTCTGTAGACGACAAACTTTCAGCTTTCTAGTTAAAAAAAAACTCACAATAAAAATGCTTTTGCATTTAGGTTTGCTTGATTAGAAGGCTAAAGACTGGGGTTCCAGTCCCTTTGCTACCTGCTGCTTTAGTTTCCCTGAGATCGAATCTCCTCACCCATAAGTGGGATACCATCATGGCTCTTACCCACTGTATTTTGCAAAGACGTAAAAGGAAAGTTTAAAGGAAGTAATTATGTAAAGGAAAATGTTATTTTAGGATTCTGAGATGTTGTGTTTTATAATTATATTTGACAATGAGAATTACTTTGATTAGCCATAGAATTTCCAAGTTTCTAGAGGATCTCCCTCATGATAATGTTGGTTCTGTCATAGCTGATGGTGTTGAATTTTTTTCTTTCAGGGAGTCAGAGTAGAGCCATGGAAATGCTGGCATGAATTTGGAGTCATATAGTATGTGTGATTGGGAGGCCTGGGTAACTGAAGCTCACTGAGACTCATTTTCCTGTTCTGTAAAATGGGGATAGTAAGACCTACCTTGCAAGGCTGCTAAAAAATCAGGAATAATGTGTGTAAAGCACCAAGCACTGAGTTGGCCGCACAGTAAGTACCTAATCTATAGTTGCTGTTATTGTTATAACAGAATCAATTTAAAAATATTCTCCTTGGGGGGAGGGTATAGTTCAGTGGTAGAGTGCATGCTTGGCATTCATGAGGTCCTGGGTTCTACCCCCAGTACCTCTGTTAAAAAACAAATAAATAAATATAATTACCTTCCCCCTCAAAAAAACCCCAAACATAAAAATATTCTCCTTCAGACCCCACTCCCACAAATCTTAAATAAAAATACAAGGGTGTGTTGCTTAAAAGCTCCTGATACACAGCTGTTGTAGTCCAATGCCTTTTAACGGATTCTGTGATTCTGCTCTGAAAAGGCACTTAACAAACACAGTCAAGACAAAGTTTAGTTTTACCAGCAACATGGGCTTGACTATAAACCATCAGCCTAGAGAAAATCAAGAGGGTGTGCCAGCCCATATCAGGAGAAACAAATGCACAGTCAAGAGACTTCTGTCAGCATGTTATGTTTCTGGTTGTTTATTCAAAAGCATGTCTTGGACACTAATCATGCACTAATCACAACTGGCCCAGCTCTGGGCATGCAAAGCTGAGAGGCAGGGTTCACTGTGGTTACTCTCAGTTTCAACTTGCAGGTTGGGAGTTAGAGGGACATAGGTGTGAATCCCAGTTTAGCAGCTTAAGAGACCACTGTTTCCTAGCTGAGTGATGTTGTACAAGCTGATTCACCTCTCTGAAAATCTGCTGGTATGTTGGGTAAAAACAAAGGGTCTGCTTCCTAGAAAAAAGAATGAACTGAGACCATCAGTTAAAGGGCCTGGGCCGGGCACCTAACAGGTCCTCAGAAAATGATAATGGTGGTAGTCGTTGGTAATGATGAGATGCAGGCTTCATCTCTGAGGCAGGCTCAGCATGGCAGCAGGGAAAAGGTATATGAAGAAAGTCCTGAATAAAAGTATGTGCTCAGTGCTCCAGGATGATGAAGGTGGAAGTGATGAAGCTGATGTGAAGAGGCTTCAAAGAGAGATATCGGAGCCTCCCCTTGAAAGACGTATAGAAATTCTACAAAAGGAAAGGAAGAGAGGATGGTCCAGGCAAAGGAGGAAGTACAAGGTGAGCATAAAGGTACAACATTTGGGCTTTGGGCAGGGATGTTGTCCTGTCTTGAGCACAGTGCTGTCACGTGGTTAAGGATCATGGGAGAGGAGGTGGAAAGGCCATGCTGCTCAAGACTGGAGATGGCTTTGCACACACAAATGCCACCGGTCTTGGTGTCTTGAGCAGGAGGCAGACAATGAAACTGTGCCAGACACCCTCCACCTGCCCCTCCAGATCCACCCTCCACTCACCTCCGTCTGCTTGTGACCTCGGGGCTGATCGGCTGTGGACCACATCAATGGGCTCCCTTGCCCTCTGGCTTCCAATAGGCTTTGGCCAAGGGGACACGGGGAAGAAATCAAAAGCAAGAAGACTAAGACTGGGGTATTTATTCCCTTGATGGAAGATCACAGCACCCATCAGGTGGCCTTGTACCCTGCTGTCTCTCCCGAGGATGGGCGAGCACTCTCTGCCCCACGAAGTCCCGCAGAGACATGGTGAAAGCACCTCACTGATACTGGTACCAAGGTATGGAACCATCTCTTATTGTTTACAGGTAGTCCTTTCATTACCTCTCCCTAAATTACCCAGTTTAAGGTACCAACTATTTTCTGCCAGGCTCCTGACTGATACATAAGTAAGTAATATAATCAATGTGTTTGTGGGAGAGGGCTAGGGCCAGGAGATCACTGCACTAATGCCAAAAGACATGACGTTCCAGAGCATACGATTTGTATAAAGAACAATGGTTTGTCCTTTTGTTTGTTTGTTTGTTTGTTTGTTGTTTTCTGGGGCTGCTCGTCTAAAACCACCTGGAGGCATGGCGTGGCTTCTTGGCGAGTGTCCTCAGCCTTGTCCCTAAGTGAGCCACTCGATGTGATTGAAGGACAACGCTATGAAATGATGTTCGCATCTCCATGGACGTACTGACTTCAAGAGGAAGACCTTGAAATAAGCTGTCTCCTGTCCAGATTGTCCTTCTTATTAGAATAGCTACATAGAACAGAAGTGGAAGTGGTTGTGGGTAGCTGATGTGTCAGGCTTAGGGGAAAAAAAGCAAAAACTTCTTTTGGCCTGTTTTTCCTTTGCAAGGAGTCAACACCTCTGCCCCTTACCTTACCCCATGTACATAGGCATCATCCACTGTCTCTCCTCCTGCTCTGGGAAGGATGGGATATAATCATTTACTTTTCATGGCTCTTCCCAGGGGGGTTGAATTTTGAAACTCAGCTTTAATTATGTAATGAAAGCATATGTTTCCTATTGCAAGAATTTTAGGCAGCAGTGAGGATGTGGGAGAGATGGGGTGAGGGTTTGTATGTTTGTTTTTCTTATTTTTTAAATGGAGGTACTGGGGATTGAACCCAGGACCTCACGTGTGCTTAGCACACACTCTACCACTGAGCTATCCCCACCCCCAAGACAGTATTTAAATTGGATCTTGAAAGATGGGTAGAAATGGACATGGTGGGAAATTTATGGGCCTTTGTCCCCCATCTTTGCCACTTCCCTTGCCCTCCTTCTCCAAAACAAGGAACCTGCTTCAATGGATGTAGGGAACAATTTCAAATATTTGATGAACTATTTACATGGGTAAATTTTACCCAAGATGTGCTTCAGGGTGTATATGATCTAGGAAAAATCATATTTTGTGTAGGCTACCTTCACTACCTCAACCACAAGAGCAGTAAATAAATATTTGCTTCTAATTCCAGAATTAACACACACATACTTTTTGATCATAAAAAAGTTCAAGCATTACAGACATTCTCTTTGAAATCACCACCCCCAAACCATATTTACTTCTACAGGTATATTGTTCTGTGTGGGGGTCTGGGGTTACATAATGATATCATACTGTGCGTTCATTCTACACTTTGCATTTACCACTCAATATATCTTAGAGCTCATTCTGAGTTGCATCATGGAGATCTACCCTCATTCTTTTTTAATCCTGCCTACAATTTGTATTTTTCTACATATAGTTTTGGAAACACTTTCATAACTCTTTTGAAAACTTCCCTGATGATAAAAATTACCCAGAAATATTCAGGGCCCTCGCTAGGAGAGTCTATTTCCAGAGCAGGACTGGGAAGGGGGTTGGAAAATTATTTTCAATCAATATCCCCAGTGATTTTATTATTTAATAAGGGTGGAAACACTATCCTGGTTTATTTAATCATTTCCCTATTAAAGGACGTGTAAGTAATTTGAATTTTTTTGTCTTACAAACAATGCTGCAATGCACATCCTTACAGATTCTTCCTAGTCAAGTGTAATTTTCTGAGGTTGACATTGAGAAATGGAATTGATGGGTCATGTGGTGTGTGCATTAGAGCAGATTCTGTTAGACTGGCTGGTAATGTGGCTGTAGCACTGTATGGTCCTATCTCAGAATTATTCTTTTTATATTAAAAAGATGAATTACAGCCAATCTGTCATCATGTCTTAACATCACATCTTACCAGAACTCATCATCATAACCTGCCTCTCTCAATCTGTTCTAGCAAAGGGGACTACAGCTCAGCCAGATACACCGGACAGAAATCTGATTCCTCTGACTTCTCACTCCTCAGCACTAATTGGTCACAAAGCTGATCAGTTTTACCACTTTAATATCAGCAGACTCCTGCATATCTGATATTACTGGCTAATTCAGTTCTGTATTATTTTGTTTTGTTTTCGTCTTAGACAATATAATAAACCCCTCACAGATCTCCCTGCTCTTCCTTCCACTCCTCCCTAAAATTTATACGTATTAACTGTAGCAACTCACTGATGACAACTCTTCAGTGCCTACCAGTTGCCACCAAAATCAACTTTAGACTTAAGAATTTACAAAGACTATGAAATCAACCACTCTTTGCCCATTTCTATCCTGCTTGATAGAAATGTTGTCTGTGAAGAAATTGAAGGACATGCAGCCTCTCCATTCTTTTAGCTATTCTAGCTTTTATTTACTGAAAAGCAATACTTGGTCAGTATTATTGTGTTTCCCTGTAGAATTGCTTTCTAGGAGTTATTGTTTGCTTTGTGTGCATACCTTCCTTTTAAGAAGCACTGCCAAAATCTATCTCTATAACCCCCAAATCTAGAACTATGCTTTACTTACACAAATATTGTTGTAGTATGTGTAACTATATATATGCACAGACATATACAAACACACACACACACACACGTTGAATGAAAACCAATAGGAAAAATCCATATTTAATCATCTGCCCCAGGATGTCTTTTCTGGTTATTTTTATCTACTATACATTATGTAACCCCAGACCTACTTACTCTTCCCTACATGCGCCAAGCTTTGTTAACCTCTGTGTGGTATTCTCTGCCTGGACTCCTTCCCCCATCCACCTCTTATTAAGCTGAGGGTCTCTAAGTCAGCCAGAAGACGGACTCAAAGTCACTCCCATTAGGCTGAGCTGCTTTTTCTTCTGCTCCCATACTGCATGAGATATCACTCTTAGCATTTCTCACACTGCTTTGCGGTTGTTTGTTTTTGAGTCTCTCCCTCCTCTCCAGAATGTGTTTCTATAAGGCAGGGTGGGTGTCTTCCTCATCCTTATATTACTCACATTGCCTACCAGAAACACGGAACCTCACTCAGCAGTTTTTTAATAAGTAGGTATTGAACAACTGAATCCATGGCCCTAGCTAGGTCTTTTTGGTATCAGCAGAGGCAATTTCTTTGAACCTTCTTTCTATACATTGCAGCTACCTGGAGCCCCCGAAGTGGCCATGATTGCCCGAGCTGCCCTCACTTCCAAGGACGCTGTGATTGCAAAAAAAAGAGAAGTCCTGAGCTGTGAAGGACTTTTCACCCCAGCCTCTGGCACAGAACACATGTGGCTGGAGGTGTGTGGCCAGAGGACACAGCCTTCCATGGCTGAGGTCACCCTTCTGGCTAACAGCCCAGGTTGTAGGGTAAGAACAGAGGTTGGATTACTGAAGTCTGAATATGCTATACCCTTTTATCTTTTGACAGCACCACCTCTTCCTAGGAAAGTCTCCAAAACCTTAAATATAAGGGTTATTCCACAAAAGGACAGTTTGCTGAATTTGGTTGTGTTTTTTCTTATTGAGGTATAGTTGATTTACAATATTATATTAGTTTCAGCTGTATAATATGGTGATTCAATATTTTTACAGGTTATACTCCATTTAAAGTTCTTATAAAATACTAGCTATATTCCGTGTGCTGTACAATAGATCCTTGTAGCTTATTTGTTTTGTACATAGTAGTCTGTACCTCGCTGGGTTTGTTTGTAATACATCAGAAACCTGTGTATTAGGTTCCATTAAAATACACCGAATTTTTTAGAATCAAAGAAGTCAGCCAATATTTTCCATTATAAGGTGAAGTCGTGTCCCTTGACAAGTCAGCTAAAATGCTTTTTGTCCTGTATAGGAGGTAAATATCATAACATGTATTTTGAAAAAGATCAAATTTTGAGAAAAGAGAGTAAACCGAGGGCCCATCACAACCAGTACAAGAGAATGAGGAACAGTTGGGTGCAAAAGCGGAAGTCTTCGTTAGAGACTAACAGATACCCCACGGGCATGGGAAAGGCATAGTGAAACCAGCAGTTCTGACAGGGCACTGCGGAGGGGCGGTGGGGAGTGGGGGGAGTGCAGGGAGGAGGGTGCCTGCTGACTGGGAAGGCCTTGCCCTTGACTTTGGGTTAAGACTTCTCAGGAGACTTTAATTTAAAACTACCAGCAGTTTTAGTCAAGGATTTTCTAGTTTTCCATGATGATTTTAAATTTAGGGTTTTTCTCAATTTTTGAGCCTGGGTTTCTGTTTATGATTGACTTGGTGCCAAACTGTTACTTTCACTGTACCTGGCTAACAAGGAAAGCTCATTAATAGATCTGCTGCCCAAGAGACACACTAGAACCACGCGAAGGCTGAGGCATTCCCCAGACAGCTGTGGAAGGATCCACAGAAAAGCAGGGAGAAACTGGGTCAGCACCAGGCACCCTGTGGCCTGGTCGTGAGGGCCCGCAAGAACCCCCTAGGAGCCTGTGCTCTTGAAGAGCCGTGATGTGGTTTCAGCAAAATGTCACCGGTCACATTATCTTAACGTTCATTTGAATTCTCCTTGTTTTGTGATTTGAAAACTTGTCATTCTGAAAATGTCTTTTTTTTTCCCTACCATCATACCTGGTGAAGGTTTGGTTAGATATAAAATTCCATGTTAGTAATCATTTTCCTTTAGAATTTTGAAGGCTTTACTCCATTGCTTTCTAGTTCTAGTGTTGCTATCAAGAAATCTTAAGATCTTTTATTGTGACTTGTTTTTTTTTTTCCTCTTTAGAACCTTGTAAGATCTTTTTTCATCCCAATGATATTCTATTTTTCTATAATATGTTTTAGTATCGGGTTGTTTTCATCCTTTTTGCTGAATACTCAGTAAGTCCTTTTGAATCTGAAAACTCATGTTCTGTCTACTAGGAAAAATTTTTAAATTCTTTTATTGTAATTCTTACCTTCCATTTTATTTGTCTTTCTGGAACTTCTATTCTTTGGATATTATACCTCTTGTCTTTTCTTTCCTGTTTTCTATCTCTTTTATCTTTAGGTCTTTTTGCTTTATTTTCTGGAACAATTTTATCTTCCAACCCTGCTCCTCTGTTTTTTTATACTTTTGATTTCCAGTAATTCTTCTTTTGTTTTCTAAATGTTCACTAAAAAATAATATTCCATCATAGTTTCATAATTGCCATGTTTTATCTGATAGTATTAATTTTTTTAGCTTTCTTTTCATCGATAATCTTTGTTTCATTCAAATTCCCATTTTCCTTCCATTTGTTTGACACTGTTTTAACCTTAGAGCCTTTTCTGAGCAGTCTGTCAGCCTTGCCTGTCTGCTCATATCTAAGTGACTGGGGGCTTGTAGATTGAGGTTCACTGGGAGGCCATGTGGCTAAACTTTCTACTTGGGGAACTCTAGAGTCAGTGTCTTCAGATTTTTTTTCCTTTTGAGTTGCCAGAGAAAATGCTTCCATCTTTGGGTTAGAGGGTAAAGGCGTGGCAGGAGCTGAGTGGAGAAAGAGCACTGGTGATGTATGTGCTGGTGCGGTGTGTGCGCCAGTGTGATGTGTGTATATGTGTGGGTTGTTCTCAAGAATAAACCTTCAGTCTTTTGCAAGTAGGGGAGGAGTGGACCCCTAGCTATGCAGGTACAGGGAGGGATCTGGAGCCCCCTAGAAAAAACAATATTTATTTAAAAAATAATATTGAGCATTTTTCCTAATTAAAGGCAAATATTTATGAAAAGTAGAAAAATTATAAAGTAGACCCAGGCAAAAAAAAAAAAAAAAAAAGAAGAAAATAAAACTAATTTCAATATCCAAAGATAACTACTGGTAACTTTTTGATGTATTTCCTTCTAATCTTTTTACCTGTGTGTGCACTTACATGTGTTCCACTTGTTTTATTTTTTCAAGCAAAGTTGTGGTGATACAATGAATATTCCTAATTGCTTTCTGCTTACCAATAGGAGATGTTTCAGGAAAGGCTTTTAAGGAATGTTATCAGCTTTCTGTTGGTAAATGTCTCTTGAAATCAAATAGCAAAAGTGACTAAATTAGTAAGCCAGTCCTGAATTTAGAGTCAAATCCTGCCCATGTCCCCATGTACACATTTTAACCCAAGTTAGTTAGCAGGAGAAGGGAAATCTTCAGTGAAAAGAAGTAAAATATTCTTAAACCCAGCAGAGAGTTTTAGGAAATGCACTTGGTAGCATCTTTAATTCAGCCCTTTTGGTTAGCAACATCAATAGTTGAAAGTGTCAGGAACTCACAGTGAGAGAAAAAAAAAAAAGAATTAATTTGTTATCAAAAAGTAATAGGATGAGGCCTTGCTAACTCAATTCCATTGTTCTGTGGAATTAACTTCAACATTGCCTTGACCTAAAGTCAAACAGGGTCAGAACACATTGGGCATAAAAGAAATGCATGTTTCCTGATACATGGGTGAGGGCCTCAGGTTTTGACTCCTTTTTTGATTTGGTGAATCTCTCGTCCTTCATTTACCCCATCCCCCAACCCTGCCCACCCCCAACAGAACAAAACCTTGTCTTGCTAATATGTCAGTAGAGGAACTCACTAAAGTAGACGTGGCAGGTTAAATATCCTTCTGGGTGTTAATCACATGAAACCTATTTGGGGGGTTTTGTCAATTGTATATTCTAACCAGGGCTGCCGGGACCTGCTCTTCCTCATGCTTTGCTTTTACTTTTTCCTAAAGAGTTATTTATGCTTTATAGCAATTGTGTACAGCTTTCTGTGAATAGATAATTGGACTTGTCAAGAATGTCCCCATCGAGGATGAAGTTTATCAAGAATAGGTTTATTAATCACAAGGGATAAGGGGATGCTTGCCCTTAATAAGGGTCTCAAAAGCACACTGTTCAAAATGCAAAAGATCCAAAACTACTGTGGCGGTGTTCTGCATGGTGTCATGTCTGGTGTGAGTACCACACACTGGTGTGTTCTAGAGACAGTTGTAGTCACCTCACCTTAGATCATCCTTTGAGGCCCTCACCTTTCTTCTTTCCCACATTTTCTTCCACTCTCGTTTTTCTTCCTGATCACCTGTGCTCTGGACCAGCTAATGGAAGATCCTCAGGGCTCAACCAACTGTTGATACTAAATGGAGCATCTTTTTGAGGTAACTCTGATGGAAAGAGAGTAATTGGAAGATAATTCTAGCTGATCATTGTTTATCCTTTTTACCTTGGGCAAGTCTCTTGTGCCTTTCAAACTTGTCTGCTTTGTTTCTCTTGGTCTCCCAATGTCCCGGGAGGCCTCCATTAGTTGGGAAGTGCTTTTCATTCTTTGTCACTTTGATGTCACTAAGTCATGAAGTCAGAATCCATGTGACCTTCAGCAGGTTACTTAACTGCTCTATGCCTCTGTTTCCTCATCTGTACTGTGATGACAATAGTAGAAACTATCTCATAGAGCTGTAGTGAAGAATCATTTATTCATCCATCCACCCATTAGTTATTGAGCCCCTTTTATGTTCTAGGAGTTGTTTTTATTGAATGAGATAATTTACACCCAGTGCTTAACACAGTGCCTCGCATATTAAGAACGCTTACTGAGTGCTAGCAAACAGCATTCTCACACAGAAACTGCTTCATCCTATTATTAATATTACCATTGATAGAAAATATCGGAATATTTTCAACTCTATGAGTACCTTGATGTGCATGCACAAAAAAAAAGAAATAAAAAAATAAAGCAGACGTATTTTGTCTCTTCCGCCCATCTGTGAGCTCTTGAAGTCTGGCTGGAACACATCTTATTCAGGTAACATTTCTCCAGTGCAGATCACAAGGCCTGGGCCAGGGTGGGGGCCTAATAAGTGTTGAATGAATCTGAATGTGACCTCCATTTTTCAGATTGAGTTTAGAACTGAACGCAATGTTAATTCAGAAGAAGCCTTTGAGAGGAACTCACTTATGAGCAGGGATTAGGGGTGGTTGGAATTACAATGCAAATACTCTCTGCTTTCTTCTTCTTTTTTTGATGAGTGGGCCATTAGGCAACACCAAGTTCTCTTCGATAGTTTTAAATCGGTGACTGAGACAATAACGTGGAAGTCATGCCTGGCATATTTACAGAAGGTGGACACCTGGGAGGAATAGTAGTGGGCCTTCTTCTTGCCACTGGCCTGTCCGTCCCTCTGTCTTGGGGGTTAAGAAGGTGGAGCTGCACCTTGTCTTGCCCTTTCACAACCTCCCTTGCCCTGCACCGCGCATCACATGCGGTGCTCCAAGGCCTCCCTCTACAAACACTAGCTCATCACAAACGACCACCTACGTCCTGGTCCTGGCCGCTGGGCCTTTTCCCCACTGTCTAAGTTCAACCAATCCCCTTCTCACACTGGCATTCAGGTTTCCTCTTCCCAGTTCAGGTCAATTATCCCTAATTGGGGGGCAATTATCCTGGCTCTGAAGCAAAGAATAAGTAGGAGGAACAGTCAAAAAGAAGAAATGATGCCATGAAAGGGCTGCAGGAGACTGGGTAGGAAGGACAAGGGAAAATCGAAGCAAGGAGGCAATGATGGGGACAAAGCTTCCACCAGTTTGCACAGAAAAGTTAAAAAAAAGAAAGGAAAAGATAAGAAAAGAAAAGAAAAGAACATCCAACCAAACAGTGTCTGGAACTTTTCATAAAGTTAAATGTATTTAATTATTTGACTCTGAGATTATGAGCTCGCCACAGTTTTTGTGTTAGCAGGTTCTGTCTTTAATGAGTTGATGGCAGTGAAATAAAGAGTTGGTAAGTTGGTTCATAATTTTATTATTATTTTTTTTTAAATGAAATTGTATTGGTCTGGGAAATTCCAATGCCTGGCAGAGAGGTTAAGGATCTTTAATGGCTTCGGAGTCTAGGCTTAAACACTACTTGGGCAAGTGACTTAACATTTTGGGTTTCAATTTCCTCACCTGAAAATAATAATCAGTGCCTCACGGAGATTAAGAAGACAATGAAAGGCACGTGCTTCGCACATCAAGAACATAGGGCTCAGTAATGTTAGCTTTTATTATGATTAATACAATGATAAAAGGAATTCACTTGCACTTGGGTACTTGTTAAGGTCTACAGGGCCAGAGTAATGTGTTGGGTCAGGTTTTAAGTGTTGGCAATCTGGCAAACAATTGTGAACACTGGGTTGAATTTTCTCTAGTGTAACTGGACGAGCAATGGGCATGGTGGCAGGTCTGTGTTCTATCCCAGTACTATGATGTTCTAGCAGAGTGACCTCGGGCAGTTGACATCTGAGTCTCATTGTTCCCTCATCTATAAGACGGGCATAGTAATGCTTACCCTGCGGTGTTCCTTGGGGGGCACTGTGGTCAATCATTGGTAATCGTAATGGCCCAGCACAGCATGTAGTTGTTGGCATAATTAATCCTCACAATAACCCTTTAAGGCAGGTTATTTTATTACCCCCAATTTAAACACTGTAAGAAAACTTAAAATAAGTAACTTGCCCAAGGTCAACCAAGTGGCAGAACCCTGAACCCAGACTGGCTTCAAAGGCCACTGTCTTAACCACTAAGCAACACTCTAAGGATGAAGGTGCCATGTGGACACGCACACAAGGGAATCAGTTTGAGGAGGAAATGAAAATCACAAAGGTAACATCTATTTGCAGAAGGAAACTTTTTTTTTTCCTAGTGTGTATTTTCTTTGTATTTCTGAGGGGCCATAATTTGAATTTGTTATATTTTTATATGCACACATAGTAAGCATTTAATAAACATTTGTTTGCTGAGTCATGACCCAATTTGGGATTAACGTACAAGCCTAAAATAAGGACTAAGGCACTATCTCTGCCCTCAGAGGCAGCCGGTCACTAGGGGAGAGGGACACAACCACATTCTAGGGAGATAAGCTTCAGAGGTGCACTTGAGGGCCCAGAGTTGGAGCACTTGACCGGGGTGAGGGAGGTGTAAAAGACAGGCTGAGGAGGGGTGGCCAGGGAACTTTTCTCAAAAGAACTGTCTCCAGAGCTGAGTAGGAGTTGGCCACGTGAAGGTGAGATGGTGAGATAAAGAAGAGCCTTCCAGGCCAGAGGGTGCAATTGGCAGTTCGATTTTGTCTGGCAGATGTGTTTTGATTATTCACAATTGAATTGAGGGGGAGGGTAGAGCTCAGTGGTAGCATGCATGCTTAGCATGCATGAGGTCCTGGGTTCAATCCCCAGTACCTCCATCCAAAAAAAAAGTGGGAGACACAACTGAATTATTCGCCAACATTTAGAGTTTGGAAGATTTCACATAAATATAAAGATTTCTGCATTCTCTTGAAAAATGGGAAGATCTAGAGACCCTGGGCCCACATTCCTTCCAGATCACAACACCGGACCTGGGTATGGGCCGCCCCACTGAAAAGGAGAGCTCCCTAGTATCGTAGCTGCAAGCTAGTTTTCTAGTCCTCTTTGCAACTGCTTAGCTGTAAAGTTTCTGACATACAGCTTCTGAAGCGGGGCCAAGTAAACAGATGAATAATCTTAATGGATTCATAGGTGGCCAGTTGATTACATTAAATGACAACAGAGTAATTATGAGGACTGCTGTGGTAAGAACTATTTCTTCTTCTTCTTTTTTTTTTTTTGATTCATTTTCCAGCTCAGATGAGGGGGGAGTTTTGTTTCTTACCTTAATTTAAAGCTTAAATGTGAAATTTGTATGCTTTAAAACAGTGATCCTCAAGTTTTGCTGCTTTTAAAAATAGAGAGGCTATTTATAGCAAACCCAGGCATCCAAATGGTTTTAAAAAACTTGCCAGGTGACTCTGTGGAGCAGATAATTTTGAGAACCAGAGGTCTAGTGTCTGCCTTTTCCTTTTGCTTAGTCTCCCTGAAGCCCTGGCTTGTCTCCAGTAAGTTGCAGGTCAGTGACGGTCCTGTTTTCCAGAACTTCAATTTTCAGACCCCAGGAAAGGAGATCCAGCTTGATGACTGTGCGGGTTGGTCCCTCTGATTCAAAGAAAAGCCCAGCTCTAAACTCCAGGGAGAAACAAACTTTGCATGTTGAAGAGACTTGCTGCTTTTTGGCACCTGAAGCATATTTACCTGAGGGTTCTGACAATTTAAATAATTGGTTTGCTGTAACTCTTCTGGCTGGCAGAAGTGTGGTTTAATGTCAATGAGTTGTAAAAACATGTAACAAACAGGAATCAGACTATGATATCTGGATTAAGAAGATAAAAAGGAAAAAAGAGAGAGGAGGAGGAAGGAAGAAAGGAAGGAAGAAGGAAGGAAAAGAGGAAGGAAGGGAGGAAGGCAGGCAGGCAGGTGGCAGAAAAAGCAAGCAAGTTAAGCCAGTTCCCTCATTTGATTCCACTGACTTAACATTTTAATCAGGTTTCTTCCTTCAGGATAGCAACTTAGTGACCACGGCCCCATTTCCAGATGTCCCGGGTTTTTGGGAAGACTGACATATAAGACACAGTGTGCACGATTTAACTTGTTTCAGCATAAACTAAAGCAGTTTTTCAAGTAGTATTTCTGTGAAAAAGAATAGCTGAAAAATACTCCCAACTATCTAAACTCAAATCTATAATTTTGACCAAAGCAATGAATTCTCAAGTCCCCAAGAGGCAGCACCAGTGGAAACCATAGCCTCCACCCACAAATACAGCGATTCGCTGCAGCAGTGCTTCTAGGCTAACACACAAATGGCTCATTGCCTAAGAATGAAGAGCGAAGACTTCCTGAACGTCCTTCTTTTCCCTCTTAATCATTTCATGTCTTGGAGCTAAAGTGTCTTTCTGTGAGCCTTAAGATGAAAAATATACGAGTCACACGTTTGGCCATTCTAACTTCTCTGCTAAGACACAGTATTTGGATGCAACTCGTTTCTGAGGCAGATCACACGCACACCTGTTTGATCCTTGAAGACGAGTCAGGATAATGTCTTCCCTGGGGAGACTTGGCAGTCGCTGGTTGACTAAAGAACTTTTGGAGCTAATCAGAACATTGAGTTGTCTTCAGCTTTAAAAATGATTTTGTTTTAACATATGTTAGCTGAAGCAAAAAATAATACAGTAGGAGCTATGCGTCTATCAGGGTGACTGACAGATTGAAATTCTCTGGAAAAATAGATTATTTTCCCTCAAAGAGAGTAAAGTTTTGGTTTTCAAAGTCAATCAGAAAACTAACAATTTGGACAGGAGAGGAATCAGCTTCTCTTTCTGAGACAGTATATTTCTAATGATTTTTATGGAGACTATAATAAGGATCAAGAAACAAAAGCTTGATATGGACATGTTTTTAGCTAGCAGATTGAAAGGAATAATGGCATGAAATAAAGTGGGTTTTTTAATGCTGACAAAGTTCTCATTCTTTTATATTGTCTGAAATAAAATTGATAAATGAAAAAAATCTGTAACAGTTCAGTTCTCCAATACTAGCTATGTTTTTCTGCAGGTAAGACTTTATCATAGATACTTTCCTTTGTATATTTTTTTTTAATTTGGGGAGAAGATTCAAGTTTATGTAGCAATCTTCCAAATACACAGTATGTATGATATATGTATATGTAGTATTGAAAATTATATTTTAATGACAAGAAGCCTTCTTGATACTCAGATGTCAACATAAAATTTAGAATGTGGTGGTTTATCTTAGCAGTGCTGCTTCTAATACCACAGAGGCAAATATACTTAAGAAGACACTTTAAACACTTAGTATATTTGTAGAAATATCAGAATTTTTTGATAAGGAAAGGCAAAACTCTGACATTTCTGACTGCCTCGTAGCCTTTAATCTCTTTCTATAAAAAGGCTTGAGTCCAAAATAGGTCAGCATGTGGAAGAAAGTTTCAAATGCAAACAGTACTCTTTCTTATTCCTTCTCAAGTGTGAACTCTTACCTTGATGGTCTCTGAAACACCAGCATACTTTTTTTTTTCCCCCAGAGAGAGGTAATTAGATTTGCTTATTTATTTTTTTGATAGAGGTACTGGGGATTGAACCCAGGACCTCGTGCATGCAAGGCATGTACTCTACTATTGAGCTATATGCTCCCCTCCGCCAGCATACTTTTTGTGTAGTCTCTATAGAACCCTTCCTTAAAGTCCTTGGGGTACCTCTGTCCTCTCTCTCATCCCTGAGAGGAACATGACT
Source organism: Camelus dromedarius (assembly GCF_036321535.1). Lineage (NCBI taxonomy): Eukaryota > Metazoa > Chordata > Mammalia > Artiodactyla > Camelidae > Camelus > Camelus dromedarius. The sequence goes on from NC_087437.1 coordinate 49,560,883, forward strand.
TTTCTAACCAATGGTGCTGTTACCCACATTCTACAACATTTTTGTCCTGTCAGGCCTTAAGCCCGCCCCTCCCTTCTCCAGCTGACTAACTCCACGCTCAATTCAGGTGTCATGGGCTCCTTTTCAGGGGACCCCCCCCCGACCACCCCTCCCCAGACAAAGTCTGGGTTAATACTTCCTCTCCAGGCTCCCCTGGCACCTGCGTCTAGTTGGAGTCATGGTCTGCATTTGCCTATGGCAATTCTTCGTTCCTCGCCTTTCTTTCTAGACTGTCCATGAAGGCTGCTTTGTTCACAGTGTGTTCACAGTGCCCCAGACAGTGCCTGGCAATAGTAGCACCCAATTAACAGTAGCAGAATGAATAAGTAAACGAAAGGTCTAAACAAGAATTCTCAAATGATAGTGGTGCAACAGAGCTACGGGTCGGGAACACCTTAGTGGAATCTGGTTAGCAGGTTGGTTAGCAATGCCGTCTCTTTCATGTGAAATGGGGAAGGAGACACCAGTGGTCCGCATGTTAAGCTTTGGAAGCAATTTCCTTTAAATCTGTCTCTCTCTTTCATCTCCATTTAAGAGCCTCCCTGGATCTATAATAGACAAGACTATAAAAGCATCATTCTCTTTCCCATCCATCCTGTTTACTCAGCAAGCCCAGCCCCCGCCTTCGCCTCAGCCCACATGTTCTCTATTAATAAGCGTTCGGAGAGGCCAACCTCACCCAGCACTGTTTCCCCCCTTTCTTTTCTGCTCGGGAAGGCCTCAGCCAACTGCCAGAACTCATGAGTGAAAGGTTCAGAAGCTCTTGGGAGCTTCTGGGGGAGGGTGAAGACAAAGGTGATGTCTGGGCCTCCAGTGTCTCTGAGACCCAAGTGGCCTCAAGTGTTTTCAAACCAGCAAGCAGCTCACTTAGAATATGGTGATAAGCCATGGCTGTCATTTGGGGGAAATTTAGAGGCACATTTTTAAGGAGTAAACATATTTACTATAACTGGAAATAGGGCCAAATTCTGTGCCTTCGGAAAAATCAGTAAAGCAGACACACCCTTGTGCCTTCTAAGTGAATTAACGTACTGTATTCCATTGGAGAGCCATTCCTCTCTTCATCTTTAATTCCTGCCCCGAGGAGCCGTCTGTACTTGGAGGGTCTGTGCACAGGATAACGCACTGTGGACCGAGGACCTTCGTGCTCTGCCCTCGATGAATGACCCTTTCATAAACTGAGGGCTCCCTCTGATTTTCTGACTAACCAGAGCTTAGCTGGGCCTAGAAACTTCGAGGCCCCCAAAACTGCAGAAAGGTTCACACAAATGTAAAAACAAAATGCAATGAATGGGTGAATTTTCTAGTTTTTGTTGTCATTGTTGATGTGGTTTTTGTTGTTTTTAATCCATGAATGGCATATATTAACGCCATGTATCAACCCGCAATACACTGTTATTCTCCTCAGGATCTCATGCTTACCTTTGATAAAAACAGATTAAAAGTTCAAGGTATTTTTGGGCTTTGGGGGAGGGGTGGTGTATGAATTCTTCTTTCAGTAAAGTCCTAGAGTCCAGGAAGAGTTAATACCTTCATAAGGTGAATGGTATATTTCCTTCTTACCAAGGGCCCAGGCCCAATGCTTGATTTAGAAAAAACAATCAATTAAGTAGCTGGAGTCATGCTGTCCATCAATATGATTGACAGTCAACTATACCAATCAATGAACTTATTTACATTTGAATCTCTTCCTTGTTTTGTATAGTCTTTTGGAGACTCTTTTTCTCGTAAGATTTTTACTTTATTATTTACTGTTTATACATTGTATATGCCCATTGTTGAAAAAAATTAGAAAGTATAAAAAAAGGCATAATGAAGGTGAAAAAAACCCAGAATGTTACCACCCAGAGACAAACAGAGACCATTAACATAATGGCCTGTTTCCCTGGAGAATTTTTTCAAGCCTACTTTTTGATTCCTGCCTGCCCTGCTTCGGAAATGCTTTTTTCTTTCCCCAGTATTTTTGCCAACAAAAGAGAATCCTTGTTGAGGCCCATCTGAATGTGAATAAAACTGTCCAGCTGCTGGTTCTCATGTGGCACATAGTAGGCACACAGGAAAACTTTGCTAATGTGATTGATGGTTTCCAGAGACACAGTGAACTAATTCATCAGCTGGACCACATGAGATATGAAATTGAAAGCGAGTTAGAAAGAACCACATGCTATAGAAATGTTAATAAGTATGTTTTTTAAATAGTTGCTCAGCAGTTGGGATGAAGAAACAAAATTAAAGAAGAGGAAAGTTACTGAACTCGTTTTTTCTCACCAGAACACTTGTGAAGGGTAAACTCTGGGAAGCCATGGGGCCGCAGACTATTCTGAAATCCAAGCTTATGCATTTGGTTTCCACATTATATGTCGCCTAAACCTACTCAAAGTCTCCATTAAGGACTGAGAAAATAGCCTTTATTTTATACAGAATAAAATTTGGGGTTCTGAATTTCTAATTCATGCCTCTTATTTAAGTTCCCACACAAAACCTAGCATTCAAGTTTTTGCAGCACCTCCACTGTGTTTCAGCATATCCTTTTCAGATCATTCACCAGACAGCATCCTACAGCTCTCATTCATAAAGTCCAATTATAAGACAAGAAATGTCAGGAATATACACTTTGAGAGTGGGAGGCAAACAGAACAGTACATTGTGACTTTGTAAGAACAGCCATGCATTTCCTCTGGGCTTGTTTTCAGTTCCTTTGTCAGCTGATTACATGGTCTTTTATAATTTCTCATCTACAGAATGGAGCTATTTGCTTGTGGATTATTTGAAAGACACAGCCTTATGCAAAAGAAAAACGAAGTCATCGTGAGGTAGAATGATATTTCTGTCTTGATGTTTTTGCTTTTCTTTTTCTTTTTTCACCTAATTATGTGAAGGTAATTTATAATAGTGACCCTTTAGATGTATGAAACAAGTAAATATTCTATTAATTCAGCCTTAATGCATATGTAGTGGTATATAGGCATTTGTTATTTATATAATTATATTTATCAATAATTTTATTTATTTTCCTATAAAGAAGAGTGTTATTTTACATGCATTTTGTTTTCAAAGCACACAAATTTTCAAAGCATACGCATTGTGCTTTTTGAGTCCCAGAATGGTCTTTTTAGTTTAGACAGTACTTTATAGTTTACAAAGTGCTCTTATTATATGTTATGTTACTTAATTCTCATAACACTCCCCAAATGTAAAACTGGCCAAAGTACTTTGGACTTTCAATCCTCATCTGTGGCTTTACTCTTCCATGTAGCCCCATAGGGAAGTTTCCTCTCTTCTCTCCCTTATATCCCTTTACTTGCTAACTTTCTGAGACTTAGCTCAGGGTTGCCTCCTTCATGAAAACTTTCCCCAGTAAATTAAGTAGACCTCTTCTCCTCATTGTGTCCCTTCACCACTATATAAATTTAATTTTCATGGGAAGTTAAAAAAAAGTCTAGTTACGTTTAAAACTTCACACTGCACATAACTAGATTCTTGTAAAAATATTATAAATGCTTGTAGCTTTATGAGTCAGTAACCACTTACATAAAAAGTTAAAAACAAACAAAAACTTGTATCCTCCCATGCTAGTATGTATAAGTCTTCTGGATTCTTTTGAAATATTGTATCATATTTCATAGGATGAGTGTTCTATACCAGCACTGTTCAACTGAATTTTCTGTGATGATGGAAATTTCTGTAACCGCCCAATCTGACATGGTCATCACTAGTCCCATGTGGCAACTGAGCACTTTAAATATGGCTAGTGAAACCGAGGACCTGAATTTTAAATTAAATTAAATTTAAATTTAAATAACCATATGTGGCTGGTGGTTATCATATACAAAGGGCAGATTTATACTTTATTTTAAAATGTTTTGCTAGTCATTTAGATTATTTCCAATTTCCTCATACATATATACAATTTCCTTACAACGCTTATAACTAAGTGTTGTCAACAAAGTAAAGTATAAGAACAAAAAGGAATTATTTTTGCCTTCTTATGTGTATTAATTCTTGAGAAGCTTGCATTCATTCTAGTGCAGCCTTCTTTGAAGTTCTGTAAGAAGTTGTTGCATCAAGTAGGTAAAGGATACGTACACTAAAGACACTTTCTATATGAAATAATGCTTTAAAATATGCAGGAAATGAAAATATTGATGTCAGTGTTTATTATAAGAGTAAAATATTGGAATCAGTCCTATATCCAACAGAGGGGAATTGACTTCAGTATTTCATGATCTTCCATATATAAAATGAAGGGCAAGGCCTTCATTAGAAATGATGATGAAGTTGTAATTTATTGTGATGAAAATAAGTCTACGATATATTTTCAAGTGAGAAAAAAGGTTGCTAGATACTATTCGTAATACGGTTCCTTTTTCATACATATAGGTGCCCATATTTAAGTTTTGGTTTAGTGGTGAGTCCGTATACCTGGTTGAGAACATGGTCTTTGGGAGCAGACCGATCTAGTCTGTGTCTAGGCTGCATCACTTCATCCCAGTGCCTTTGGACAAGTGTCTCACGTCTCTGAACTCTGGTTTCCTCATTGCTAAAATGGGAGGTTAATATTTCTATCCTATGATTGACATGTTAAATAACATATGTAAAGTGCTTAGTACTTATGTGGTATTTAATACATGGCAGTTGTTTTCCTAAGACTAGTATGCATAGGCATAGAGAGAAATCGGAAATGATGTTGCAAGATGACATTCCAAGATGTTGAAAGTGATCATCTCTCAGCTGTAAAGTTATGGTTGATGTTGTTGTTTTTAGTTTAATTAATTAGATGGAACATTGACTTCTTGAATGTGAAAAAAGTCCATTAAAATTATGTATATAGGAAGTTAAAAAAAAGTGAATAAACTCTATATGCAATGTAGAAATATGTCAAGATAATAAATTGCAGAGCCATATGGGTAATGTGATTCCATTTGTGTTCAAAAAAAATTTTTTTTAAAGAAACATAAAGTTACTTTTGGTAAGTGACTATGAACCACCTACCAAGGAGGGGCAGAGATATCTTTTAACTTTATGACTTTCGATGTTAAGTTTTCACACGATTTTAATTAAAATTTCTTAATTGTTAAAATAATAACTGCCCTGAGATCTTTCAACAAAAAGAAAGATAAAAAGAGAGAGAAAGAAAAAAACTGCTTTTCATTCAACTCTACCTCTGCCTAGTCTGAAGAAACATAGTTTTCAAAGCCATAAAAAGGACTTTGAAATTTCTTCAATATTAGCAGCTTTCCAATTCAGATGAAAATGGTGCCAATTCTGCCTCTGTATAATATTTGTGTAATGTCTTCTTTTTTTTTACTAAAATGTTACTAATATTTATTGAGCATTTATTAAGATAAAAAATAAGAAAGGTTAGAAAAGGTAACTTTCTTAAGAAAGAAAGCTAGTCTTTTGACATTTTCTTATATTAAAAAAAATTACAGAAAAACAGATATGGCACTTCGCATGTATCTTTTTGGCCCCTTCCCATAATCTTCTGCCTTTTCTCTTAGTGTGACATTCCATATACCAAACTAAATAGCCTTTTAAAAATTATTTTTTTCTTAATACAGGAGTATTAAGTGTTCATCATAGAAAAGAAAAAAAAAAAAAACACCCCAGTGACAATCATTAATATATTCATGGGAAATCACATCAGTATTTTTGTATGTATACTATATTCTTTTATGCGTCATCTTTAATAGCTATATGGTATTACCTTTCATGAATTTACATAACTAATCCCCTATTGCTGGACATCTAGCTTGTCTCTAGCTTTTTGTCTTTGTGATAAACATTGTTATAGTTGAATATTTGGTATAACTATGACTATTTCCTTGGAGTAGAATCCTAATAATGTAACTGCTGAATCAAGATTCAAACACAAATTTAGGATTTTAATGTGTCTCAATAAATAACTGTTAAAAAGAATCAGTGAATGGTTGTGAGTTCATGGCAAAAAGGAGACATATGTGGAGGCGGCACCTGCAGTCGGGCTGAGAAGTTGAGTTGGTGGATGGGATAACTAGAGAAGTTCTTAAGCCATTTTTGGGTCAGGAGAGTAAAAAGGGTGGAAGAACGTTCTTGTGAATACAGTGCACTAACTACTCAAGAAAGGAGACTTAACCTTCTTATTACAGCCAGTTACCGAGGCTGCTCTACAGTAAAAGAATATTTATCTAATATCTTGTAAAAGAATATTTAAAACAGAAAAAGAGCAAGTCTTTATCTAGCCTCTCTCCTGCAACTGTGGCTGTTCAAAATGTACTCATCTTTCAAGAAGTAATTTTAGTCTTACCTTCTTCCTGAAGCATCACTGACTCTCAAGGATGTCTTCCTTTATTAATGCATAGTATTTCTTGTCTTCATTCCCATATTCAAGAATCATTTTTCAAACTACTTTGTGCCAAGCTCAATGCTTGTTTATCACTTTAATCTTCACAAATATTGTGTGAGGTGGTTATTATCATTCTCAGTTTACAGTTAGGGCACTGAAGCTGGGAAAGATTAAGTAACTTGCCACTGTGATACAAAGAAAAGGAGAACTCAGAATGAAACCAAGCTCCTTCACCCTCCTCCACTTTTGAAATCTATTTTTCCTAAGAGGTAGGAAAAGGCAGAAGGGGAAGCATGGATAAAAGTAGGGGGATAGTGAACATGAAAAGAAAGAGCAGTGGTTTAGGGTGTTGCTGGGAAGGGGGTCAATGTGTCTGGCACGTAGGGTCCTGGATGAAGTGGCAGGAATGCAGCTGGGAAGAGAAATTGGGACTGGGACCTTAATGAATGCAGAAGCACAGAACACAGCTCTGGAAACAGTGAAATTCCATAAAGGCAGTTCAGTCTTGATTGAAGACCTAAGTCTTTGTTAAGAGGTTTGTCGTCCCGGCTCGACTACGAGGTCAGTGATTATTCTCACTGAGTTCACCTTTATATCCATAGGGTCCAGCACAGTGCCTGGCATATGGTAATGCTACATAAATCTTTGTTGAACAAATTAATTGATACATAAACATTCTCTTGAGAACCAGCAGAGACAAAACCAAACCCCCCAAAAAAGCAAGACAAAGCTTTTAGAATCAGAAGACCTGGTTTCAAATACTTCCTATCTTACAGGTTGTGTGACTTTGGGTAAGTTACACAACCTGTTTGAATAGTTTATTCATCTGATGATAATACTCACCTCAAAGTGTTATTATGAGGATTAAATGAGATCATACTTTTGAATTGCTTGACAAATTGTAGACATTCAGCAAATGTCAGTGTCCTACTTCCACCTTCCCGTTATCCAGAGTTGAACTGTGCACTAGGAGAGCTTACATCCAGATTTAAAGGACAGTCTCCACTTCTGATATCCAGTGCTATTGTCAGTGTGTCTGGCACAGAGGGTCCCGGATGAAGTGGCAATTTCATATTTAAAAGGTGACTATGGTTTAAAGCATGTATTATAAAGTGCCACATATGTTCTCAATAAACAGATGTTGAATGAATGAATAAACTGAATACTCAGAATTTTGTCAGAGCAGCTATAGCACTCTCAGAGTGTGAGATATATAAACACGTCAGTCACTAGTTGATGTGGGTTGTTTTTTAGTTGACTTGAAAGACCCCTCAGAACCATTACATTCCTTTTGCTTTGATTCTGTCTGCACCAAACAAACTTGTGAGGACCAGTTTCCAAGCTGTCTTGATACCAGAAAAACAGAACCCTGGAATCAGAGAAAAGGAATAACATCTATTTAAAAATAGCCCATTGTCATCTGGCTTAAATATCTATTTCTTTCATTCCTTTTTTGAAAACAGTTTTATTGAGATAAAATTCACGTATCATACAATTCACCCATTTAAGTTGTACATTTTAATGGTCTGTAGTATATTCACAGAGTTGTGCAACTATCAGCACAATCTAATTTTACATCTTTTTCATCATCTCCCAAGGAAAGCCTGTGCCTAATAGCGTTCATTGCCCATCCCTTTCACTTCCCCAGACCCAGGCAGACACTGATCTACTTCCTGTCTATAGATTTGTCTATTCTTTATCATGTAAATAAAATCATAGCCTATATGGTTTTTAATGACTGGCTTCTTTCTTTGAGCATAGTGTTTCCAGAGTTCATCCATGTAGCATGTGTCAGTTCTCATTGCTTTTTATTGATGAAAATATTCCAACATATGGCTAAGCCACATTAGATTTACCCATTCATTGGTTGACAGACATTTGGAGTTGTTTCCACTTTGGGCTGTTTTAAAGAATACTTCCATCTCCACCCCACCCAGTTTAAAACTTTTAAACTACCTTCCCATTGTTTTTAAGATAATATTCAAAACATTGTACATGGTTTTCAGTGCCCAGCAAGTTTTGGTCTTAGGCTCTTTGCGTCTTGTTCTCTGTGCTCCATCCACACCATCATTCGCTCACTTATTCAAAAGAGCTACTTCAAGGTTTTTGCATGTATTCTTCCCTCTTCCTAGAGACCACCATCTCTTTACCCACCCACATCTTCCCTTCCCCCACTTAGTTAATTTCACTGCATCCTTCTGATCTGAATTCAATATTGTCTCAGAGAAGCATTTTCTGAACTGATTTCCTTGTCCCCTTCCTCCCTTGCTGGGGTAAGTCCTCTGTTTTATTTTCTTAGCTCCCTATTCCTTTTTCTCAAAAGGTTTATCTCAGTTTATAATTATGCATATATTTGTGTGATCATTTAAATCATGTCTATTTCTCCATGTAAATAGGTGTTGAAATTGGTTTTGCCCCTGTTGCATGTCTAGTGATAAAAACGGTACCTAGTCACTAGGAGATAATAAATAAATCTCGGCTGACAATATGAACAGAGAAAGACCACCATATTTCTGGCTTGGATAACTGATGGACCATGAGGCCATTTATCTAGTTAAGTAATGCAAAATGAGGAATATATCTGAATGGGGCCAGGAAAAGGGAAAAAATTATTAGGAAAGCTGCAATTGAGGAAGTCCCAATGAGCAAGACCAGCAGGCATTTGGACTATGAATTTAGAGATGTGGGACGAGATGTGGGAATGGAAACAGCATTGGAGGTTATCAGCATACAGCTTTGGGTTAAGACCTTGGGTGTGGCTGAGTTTGCCCAGGAAGAACATGTAGCATTAAAAGAAAGGGCAGAAGACTAAACTCTGGAGACTTATATTGAGAAACAGGCAGAAGTAGATTGAGAGTAAAGGTAGAAATGATAAAGGAGATGAACCCTGTCAAATGTTTCAGAAGGAAGCTAAGTTTGATCATTTGGGTGAGGTGATGATCATCAGATCTTGCCATTTTAAGGGATTTTTTTTTTTCAGTATCCTATTTCTCAACCACAACTTTTCACCTAATGGTTCTAGCATCCACTAATGATCCTTGACTGAATCAATTATTTCACTCTGGATTGCTGAATGGTGATTTTAAAATTCCATCATTTCTCCCCCTACCTTTTTTCCCCCCCTAAATTCCTATGTTCCTCTCAGGGAAAGTGTCCTGGGGTACCTCCCGCTTGGACCAGCCCATTGCTCAGATATTTCACCCCATGGGCCCTGAACAACAAAAAGGCTCTTTCGTGAGACAGTTGTAAGGGAATGGAGAATGTGCAGGAGGGAGATTTGCTAAATCTTTGGAAAATATAGCCAAAGGGATGAAGAACAGTTATTTAATCCAGCCTCACTCATTACAGGGACTCAAGAAAAATGTACTGGGTAAATGAAGAATTGAAGGGACAGCTGTATCTCAGGAAGCATCAGTAACACCCTGTGGCTGGCGGGTGAGGCAGCATGGGAGACGTATGCTGGGTAGGCTCCCCAAGGAGACTGGATTTTACGGGGAAGCCACAGGAGAGCCCTGGGGGCCTTCAAGCAGTAAGTCAGGCTCCTACTGGATTTGTGATTCAGAAATGTCTCATTTAATCCTCTTAACAACTTGATGAGATAATTATTCCTATCTCTATTTTACTGATAATGAAATGGGGCTCAGATAAATTAAGCAACTTGTTCAAGGACACCCCACTAGGAAGTAAGTGGAATCAAGAAATCAAGTGAAGTCCATCCTCTCTCTACCTCACCACACAAGGTATAAATAAGTTTTATTTTGGCATGAGGTCAGAAGCAGGGGTCTGTGTGGAACCGTTGCTTGTCCAATAAATGGTTTCCAATAAATGCTGAGAACATATATTGGATGTTAGTTCCATGAGAAAGGGAGATACTGTAGACAGAATTTGTTTTACAAAATATAAATAGTACTTAAAAACTTGATGTAAATATGTCTATCTTCACATGAAAAAACATGTGTACACACCTGATCCTTGAACAGGCTCTTCCCTTTCCCTCCCTGCTCTTTTCGTCTTTCAGATCTCAGCTCAAGTATCATCTTCTCAGAGAGGATGCTTCTGATCTTCCTCAGGGTGACGGCCTCTCCCAGGCAGGCTCTATCTCATCAGTCTGTTCAGGTCCTTCATAGTAATGATCTCAACATGTAATTATCTTGTTTTTTATTTACCTGTTTTATTTACCACCCCATTTGTTTGTTTTCTCTCTCCTACATTGTAATGTAAACTCCATGTTGGTTGTGACCTTGTCTATCTTAGTTATCACTAAATCTTTTTAAAAAAATTTTTGTTCAAACCATATGATTTTAAAAAAAATTCTTATTTTTTATTGAAATGTAGTCCATTTACAATGTCAGTTTCATTTGTATAGCAAAGCAATTCAGCTATACATATACATACATTTTTTTTCAGATTCTTTTCCATTACAGCTCATTATAAGAAACTGAATATAGTTCCCTGTGCTATACAGTAAGTCCTTGTTGTTTATCTATTTTATATATAGTAGTGTGTATTTGTTAATCTCAAACTCTTAATCTAGCCCTACCCCCACCCCCACACTTTCTCCCCTGGTAACCACAGTTTGTTTTCTATGTCTATTTCTGGTTTGTAAATGAAATTTTTATTTTTTTTAAGATTCCACATATAAGCAATATCATATGATATTTGTCTTTCTCTGACTTACTTCATTTAATATGATAATCTCTAGGTCCATCCATTGTTGCTGCAAATGGCATTATTTCATTTTTTCCCATTCTTTTATATGGCTGAGCAATATTCCATCGTATATATGTATACTATGTCTTCTTTATCCAGTCATCTGTCAATGGACATTTAGATTGTTTCCATGTCTTGGCTATTGTAAATAGTGTTGCTGCTTTAGTTAGTTAGTGCTGCTTTAGTTGTTGCTAAATCTTGAGAGATTGGCACATGCTGGCCCCCAATGAATGAATGAATAAAAAAGTATCTCAATCTATAATATGGATATAAATAACTGGGTGTCTCTTGTATGTGAGGCATTATACCAGGTGCTGGGATAATTAAGATTCACAAGGAATCTTAGTTTTGAAAGGGAAAGCAGGTAAACTAATAACTATATAAAACATTTAAATAAATATGAATATAAAGTGAGAAGAAGACATAGATGAAGGAGTAACTATATCTGGTAGAGAAAGAGGGACGCCAGAGAAAATACAGAGAGACAGTGACACGAGCTGAGCTTGAAGAATGAAAGTACCAGGTAGACAAGAAGGAAGAGGCATTCCGGGGCAGAGGTGACAGCGTGAACCGAAGTGTGAAGGTGAGGTGTAACAAGGGTTCTGAGGAGCAGCAAGGAGCCCAAGGTGGTTGGGGCTTAGGGTGGTTTGGGGAGGGTGCCTGGAGATGAAGCCAGATCCATTCACCAAGGGCTTTGGAGAGTCAGCAAAGTTTGGAATGTGTTGTACAGGGCAACAAGGCACTCCTCTGTAAGCAGAGGAATGAGGTCTTTATGTCAGAAAGGTCTTTCTAACAATAAGATGGTAAGAGCCAAGCCTCGAGACAGGAGGCTCAGTTTGGAGGAGACCTAATACATCAGAAGGCAGGGCGAGAGGATGTGAGGTGCATTTCAGGGATAGAATCTACAGGACTTTGCCCAACTGGATATGTTTAAAGGGGAAAAATATTAAAGAACAATCTATATGCTTTAGTCAGGGTAGATGGTGATGCCGTTAGAAAAAGAGGTATGGTTAAAGTCCAATGTCCACTCCCCCCAACCTGTTCCAGACCTGAACTCGTACCCCTTTGAGACAAAGTGAATTGTCCACACGGATGGTTGATGAAAGAGCACAGGCTGGGCCAGGAGCCCTGAATTCTATCTAGTGTTCCTTTACCAGCACTTCTCAAAGAATCTATGGGGAAGCCAGATCTTTAAAAAAAATTCTAATCCTCCGTTGATTTACACTTTCATAACATAAAATAAAAATAAATTATTAGAAAAAATGATATTAAAAAGGACAAACCTAACTTTTTAATTAGGTACAAAGCTACCTTGTTAAATTGCTGTAAATGTTTCTAAAGGCTTACTCCACAATTTCTATACTTTGGCTAACCCACAGATGAATCTAGCTGCAAACATGAACTCGTCTCCAGGCCACCTGTCAGGTCTCTGGTCCACATGGCTCTGAAGGAGCAGTGGGATCTGAGTTCACAAGAGTGATGAGACTGAACAAAGTTGAGATCAGACCTGCTGGGCCACCACAGAGAAGGAGGACGCCTGTCCGGTTTACCGATTACTAATCGCTAGTAAAAGTGTTCTTCGCATTGCTCCCACTAGTGCAAGGGAGGTCTTACCATCACAACTTCATAGAAAGGGGTCCCTCTGAAGGATTTTTCTTCATAAAGAAATCATTTCCAGTCAACCCACCAAGACCGTTAGTGGCCATCCTGAATTTCAGTCCCTAAGTTACTGGACACGTTCCATACATGGACTGGCAGTTTGGCAGGCTTCTCAGTTCGCTACTCCTGCCTGCCAAGGGAAAGAAAGGTATGACTCTGCTTGCTCATTCTATCCCTCTGCAAGGAAGGAAAAAAAAAAAGATCTCAAACACTGCTTGCCATATTAGCACTGGAGGGGAAGAGCTAATATTCACTTACACAATCCTGCTTATACTTGCACAATCTACTGAAGGAAATGGCAGAGTGACATTTGCACCTAATCCTTCCATGGGGCTGTGACTAAGACTGCAAACAGCAGAGGGAAAGCACCTAGTTGCTTTGTGAATGGGGGTAAATGGAAGATCTTTGATAGGTAAGGGGCACCCGAAATAAGAGGAACAGGTTTTTTTTTTTTTTCAAAAGAGATTTTTTGAGAGAAGGTATAGCTCAGTGGTAGAGTGCGCGGTTAGCATGCATGAGGTCCTGGGTTCAATCCCAGCACCTCCGTTAAAGAAACAAACAAACCAACCTAATTACCTCTCCCTCTAAAAAAAATTTTTTTTTAATTTTAAAGGGGGTGGAAAAAAATTAAAAATAAGAAGGGGGGTGGGTATTGCTCTAATGGTAGAGTGTATGCTTAGCATGCCCAACCTCTGGGTTCAATAGCCAGTATCTCCATGAATAAAACAAAACAAAACAAAAACAAAAAACAAAGAAAAAGGGACTTTTGCCTCTATAATTCTCAAATAGAAACACAATAAACAACCGAACTGGTGACAGAGCTGCCATGCGAGGAGTCCCGGGCTCCAGGGGAGATGTAGGATGTTGAAGGAGGGAGAAGTTAGGGGGCAGAAAGTCACCAGGGCTACACAGAATAGGGTTGCGCTTAATGCTACACAAGTGGCCCTGAGGCTTCTCTACTAGTCCTCGTCACGTCATATATGTGGTATTTCCTTGTTCCTTATTCAGATGAGAAAGTAGGAGGGCCGTGGCCTGTGTGTAACCTCTCTGAGCTCGGTCAAGAGCAGATGTGAGGCGAGGACACAGCAACCACACTGACGTCCTTACTCTGCCTTTGGCCGTTTCGGGTTGAACGGCCACTGTCGTCTTCCTGCGGGTCCCTTGAATGCCGATGTGCTTGAAGGATGGAATGATAGCACTGCAGGGGCAAGCATTACAAGTTTGGCTTTCTTGGTATTTACCATCAGGATCCGTGAGGATGCTAGTATTTGAGTATTTCTTGGGTAAACCTAGGCTAGCTATCTCTCACCAGCTATCTTGACTGGAAGAAACCTCCGAGGGACTGACTCCTTTGTGGACTTTGTCTCCCTTGAGCACTCCAGGCGCACCTGAGTAGATGGATCACGGCCATTTCCTTGACTCTCCCAATCTACTCCTGCAAATGCAAGTGCTCTCACGCCTACGCCCTCCTTCCCCCAGCCCCCTTACCCACCGGGCTATCCAAGACAGAGACACGGCAGGAGACACTGCAGACTGCTCCCTTTCCTTCATTCTCCCTCAGTCCCCATGTTCAGTCAATCACAAAGTCTTATCAGTTTTATCCTTTATATATTTTTGATGGCTGCTGCCTGATTTCTTTCCTTTGTTATCTCTTGCCCTCCTCCTACCCTACACATCTGTCTTACTATCTCTCTTCTTGCCCCCATCAGATCTGTTATTGTCACTGTCTCTAGGAAATCCATCTAAAGCACAAGTCTAACCACATTGCTTTCAAGCTTAAAAACTCTCCAATGGCTCCTCAGAGTTGAGAGAGTAAAGCCCCTGCTTTCAGCATAGTAAACAAAGGGTTTTTGGTCCTGACTTCTGTTCACCTCTGGGGGGTCTTCTCTCCAGAATCCCTGCTGATGCTTAGTGACACAGGGGACCCGAGGTTGCCTGGTGCTCCCTGTAGCTTCATGCTCCTGCTCCTTTGCTGTCTTGTCCCATCCCCTTCCCACTAGGCTGCCCTGGCTCAGGTGTCCTCCTTGACATCCCCGAAGTGGGTGAGAGATTTGTGTTCCGCTGTCACATTTTATAGACATTGTCTGTACACTTTCCATCTCCTCTCCTAGGCTGTGAAGCCCTTGAGGGCAGGGATTGTGTTTTCTTCAACTCTGTATTCTTAGAGCATTGTTTAATACTAAACGCCTACTAGGCACTCAGTTGGTATTCACTGAAGTGAGGGAATACACATTCTTCAGTTTTTCCTTATTTTACATTTATTCCCCTGCATGAGCCAAGTAAACTAAGTAAACTAAGACTCGCTTTCATATACTAAGATCATTTAAAAAAAATAAGAAATAGTGGTAACGAGAAGCAGTAGCAGTGAAAGTAATGTGTGCTGAGTGGTATGTTTGTGCATGTGTGTGTCTGTGTCTGTGTCTGTGACACAGAGCAAGAGGGAAAGGAAATGCTGACAGAGTAAGATTCCAGGGAATCTGTGTGCCCTTAACAAACAAGTTAGACATCACCAGTGCCTTTCATTATTCTGTCTTGTTATTTGTTGTTTATTAATAACAAATAATTAATAAATAACAAATAACAATTACATAATTTTGAAAAAGGACTTTTCCCTTTATTATCTCATTTGAGCCTCACAATAGCCCTGGAATGTCACTCTCATTTTAAAGATGAGGAAACAGAAAGACTGACTTCCCCAACGTTCCTCAGCTAGTTGGCTGAATATTCTAACGCAAGATATAGTGTTTTTACTGCTTCATGATACTGAAACTTCTTATCAGGTAGAGGCTGAAATCATGAGACTTCTGCCACTTGGCATTTACAAAAGTCACAGGGAATTGGAACGAGGGAAATTTTTTTTAAACATAGTTTCTCTTTTTTTTTTTTAAAGTCCTTTTCTTTTTAAAGGAGGTACTGGGGATTTAACCCAGGACTTTGTGCATGCTAAGCATGTGCTCAATCACTAAGCTATATCCCTTCCCCGGTTTTAAAAAGGGGAAAACTTAACAGCATGCACTTACAGACTACCAAGCAAAGTGCTTGGCACATGGAAACTGCCCAGCAAATTACCTCTCCATATAAATTCTAGAATAATCTTATTTATATCTACAAAAATATCTTGCTGGATTTTGATATGAAGTGTTCAGCCCATAAATCAATTTGAGGAGAATCAGCCCCTGTACAACATTGAGTCTTTTTAATCCATCAGCATGATATGTCTCTTCCTTTGTTTAGAGCATCTTTGATTTGTTTTATTAGTGTTTTGTAATCTTCAATGACATAGAAATATTTCTTTTTTGTTGTCCATATTCCCAGTTGTAACAATATAATTAATTTTTGTAGTTTATCTTATATCTTATGATCTCGATGAAATCATTATTAATTCTAGGAGGGTTTTTTGGTGTGTGGATTTTTTTGGATTTTCAGTGAAAACAATCATATTCTCTTCAAACAGAGACAGTTCTACCTTTCCATTCTTATCTCTGTGCCTTTTATTTACATTTCTTGACTCTCTGCTCTGGCTAAAATTTCTAGCATTTTGTTGAGTAAGAATGGTGAGAGTAAACAGTCTTTTCTCGCTTGCCATCTTTGAAGAAAAAAGCATTTAGTCTTTCTCCATTAAGTAAAATGTTACCTGTAGGTTCTTTGTAGATTTCTTCATCAAGTTGAGGAAGCTCCTCTCTAATCCTCTTTCTCTGAATTTGTTTTTCCATTTTTTAATTGAAGTATAGTCAGTTTACAATGTTGTGTCAATTTCTGATGTATCTGAAAGTTTTTATCAGAAATGAGTGCTGAATTTCGTCAAATGCTTTTTCTGTATCCATTGATATAATCATATTTTTTTCCTTCTTTAGCTTGTTAACATGGTGGATTACATTAACTGATTTTTGAATATTAAATCAGTCCTGTACGGCTGGAGTAAATCCCACTCAGTCATGTGTAGAATTATTTTTATATATTGTTAAATTATATTCGCAAATAGGGTGTTAAGTGTTTTTATGCCTATATTCATACAGGATATTGGTCTGTAGGGTTTTTGGTTTTTTTTGTATTAGGGTAGTTTTAAAATATATTTTCATTTTCAATCAGTTCAATGTATTTTTTAAATTTCCCTTGAGAGATCTCTCCTTGAGACTTTAATCTTTGATTCACAGGTCATTTAGAAGTGTGTTGTGTGGTTTCTAAGTCTTTGGAGATTTTCCTGTTATCCTATTTGTAACTGGTGAAAAGAACATGTATTTTGCTGTTGCTGGGTAGGTGGCTCTATGATGATGATTAGATCCTATTGGCTGATGGTGTCATTGAGGTCTTCTATAACCTTGCTGACTTCTGTTTATTCTATCAATTGTTGAAGGAGAGATGTTGAGATCTCCAAATATAATTGTGAATTTGTCTATTTTACCCTTCAGTTCTATCAGTTTTGCCAGTTTTGCTTTATGTATTTTGCAGTTCTGTTGTTTGGTGTATACACATTTAGGAATGCTATCATTTTTTGGTGTATTGAGACTTTATCATTATATAATGTACCTCTCTGTCTCGGGTAATTTTCTTTGCTCTGAAGCTGACTTTACTGATATTAACATAACCAATCTACTATCCTTTGATTAATATTTACATGATGCATCTTTTTCATCCTTTTACTTTCAACCTACCTATATCATTATATTTGAAGTGAGTTTCTTGCACATAGCATGTAGTTGTGACATGTTTTTAATCCACTTTGCCAATTTCTGTCTTTTAATTGGTGTATTTAGACCATTTACATTTAATATGATTGTATATATAAAATAGGGTTTAAGTCTGCCATTTTGGATTTTGTTTCCTGTCTTTCATTTCTATTTTCTTCTTTCTGACTGCCTTTTGGTTATTTGAACATTTTCAGAATTCTATTTTGACTTCTCTGTAGTATTTTTGAGTGTATCTCTTTGTGTAGCTTTTTAAAATGCTGCCTCTGGTAACAATTTAGAAAACTCAAGAGGAAAAGGGAAGTCTATTAATTTTGCACATATTTTGCTGACTATGTTCATTCTTCCTTCCTGATGTTCCAAGTTTCTTTCTAAAAGAAGGAAAGCTTGTTTCCTTTCTGTTTAGAGAAATTCCATTAGCTCTTCTTTTATTCAGATAGCAACAAATTCTCTTAGCTGAGAATATCTTGATTTCCCTTTCAATCCTGAAGAATATTTTCACTGGCTATAGGATTCTAGATCAACATTCTTTTTTTTTTATAACATTTTTTATTGATTTATAATCATTTTACAATGTTGTGTCAATTTCTAGTTTAGAGCACAATTTTTCAGTTATACATGAACATATATACATTCATTGTCACATTTTTTTCTCTGTGAGCTACCATAAGCTTTTGTGTATATTTCCTGTGCTATACAGTATAATCTTGTTTATCTATTCACAATTTTGAAATCCCGTCTATCCCTTCCCACCCTCTGCCTCCTTGGCAACCACAAGTTTGCATTCTATGTCTATGAGTCTGTTTCTGTTTTATATTTATGCTTTGTTTGTTTTTGTTTTTGTTTTTTTGTTAGATTCCACATATGAGCGATCTCATATGGTATTTTTCTTTCTCTTTCTGGCTTACTTCACTTAGAATGACATTCTCCAGGAGCATCCATGTTGCTGCAAATGGCGTTATGTTGTCTGGTTTTATGGCTGAGTAGTATTCCATTGTATAAATATACCACTTCTTCTTTATCCAGTCATCTGTCAATGGACATTTAGGCTGTTTCCATGTCTTGGCTATTTTAAATAGTCCTGCTATGAACATTGGGGTGCAGGTGTCTTTTTGAAGTAGGGTTCCTTCTGGATATATGCCCAGGAGTAGGATTCCTGGGTTATATGGTAAGTCTATTCCTAGTCTTTTGAGGAATCTCCATACTGTTTTCCATAGTGGCTGCACCAAACTGCATTCCCACCAGCAGTGTAGGAGGGTTCCCTTTTCTCCACAGCCTCTCCAGCATTTGTCATTTGTGGACTTTTGAATGGTGGCCATTCTGGCTGGTGTGAGGTGATACCTCATTGTAGTTTTGATTTGCATTTCTCTGATAATTAGTGATATTGAACATTTTTTCATGTGCCTATTGATCATTCATATGTCTTCATTGGAGAATTGCTTGTTTAGGTCTTCTGCCCATTTTTTGATTGTGTTGTTTGTATTTTTCTTATTAAGTCATATGAGCTGTTTATATATTCTGGAGATCAAGCCTTTGTTGGCTTCATCATTTGCAAAAATGTTCTCCCATTCCGTAGCTTGTCATTTTGTTTTGCTTATGGTTTCCTTTGCTGTGCAGAAGCTTGTAAGTTTCATTAGGTCCCATTTGTTTATTCTTACTTTTATTTCTATTGCTTGGGTAGACTGCCCCAGGAAAACATTTTTGAGATGTATGTGAGATAATATTTTACCTATATTTTCTTCTAGGAGATTTATTGTATCTTGTATTATGTTTAAGTCTTTGACCCATTTTGAGTTAATTTTTGTGTATGGTGTAAGGGAATGTTCTAGCTTCATTGATTTAGATTATGCTGTCCAGTTTTCCCAACACCATTTGCTGAAGAGACTGTCTTTATTCCATTGTATATTCTTGCCTCCTTTGTCGAAGATTAGTTGACCAAAAGTTTGTGGGTTCATTTCTGGGTTCTCTGTTCCGTTCCTTCGGTCCATATGTCTGTTTTTGTACCAATACCATGCTGTCTTGATGACTGTAGCTCTATAGTATTGTCTGAAGTCTGGGAGAGTTATTCCTCCAGCCTCTTTCTTTTTCTTCAGCAGTGCTTTGGCAATTCTAGGTCTTTTGTGGTTCCATATAAATTTTATTATGATTTGTTCTAGTTCTGTGAAATATGTCCTGGGTAATTTGATAGGGATTGCATTAAATCTGTAGATTGCCTCGGGCAGTATGACCATTTTAACAATACTGATTCTTCTAATCCAGGAGCATGGGATATCTTTCCATTTTTTGAAGTCTTCTTTAATTTCCTTAATCAATGTTTTATAGTTCTCCATGTATAAGTCTTTCACCTCCTTGGTTAGATTTATTCCTAGGTATTTTATTACTTTGGGTGCTATTTTAAAGGGAATTGTTTCTTTACTTTCTTTTCCTGTTGATTCATTGTTAGTGTAAAGAAATGCAAAAATCCTTACCAAAATATTAGCAAATAGAATCCAACAGTACATAAAAAAGATTATACATCATGATCAAATGGGGTTCATCCCAGGGACACAAGGGTGGTTCAACATACACAAATCAATCAGTGTAATACATCAGTTCAACAAGAGAAAGGGCAAAAACCACATGATAATCTCAACAGATGCAGAAAAAGCATTTGATAAAATTCAACACCCATTTATGATAAAAACTCTCACCAAAGTGGGTATAGAGAGAACATATCTCAACATCATAAAAGCTCTATATTACAAACCTACAGCCAGCATAGTACTCAATGATGAAAAACTCAAAAGCTTCCTACTAAAATCTGGGACAAGACAAGGCTGCCCACTATCACCACTCCTATTCAACATAGTCTTGGAAGTCCTAGCCACAGCAATCAGGCAACAGAGAGAAATAAAAGGGATCCAAATTGGAAAAGAAGAGGTAAAAGTGTCACTATATGCAGATGACATGATACTATATATAGAAAACTCTAAAAGAGCCACACAAAAACTACTAGAACTAATCAAAGAATTCAGCAAACTTGCAGGTTACAAGATGAACAGATAAAAATATTATATTTTAAAAAGATTTGAGATAGTTGTCCATGTTTTCCAATGAGAATAATTGAGTATAAAAGGTGAAAATGACAATACAGAAAGATGATACAAAAAGTGGGGCCCTTGAGTTGATGAAAGAAAATGGGATTCAGAGGACAAGTAGAGGGGTTAGTTCTCTATAGGATCAGAGACACTACTATTGACACGTGAGGAAAGATGGACAGATATATTGCAGAGTAAGGGCTGACTAGATGAGGGAATTCCTCTACACTGGACCAGTGACAGTCAAAAGAAATTTCTATATCTGTCCTGTCTGATATGGAAACAACTAGACACATATAGCTACTTAGTACTTAAAATGTGGCTAGTACATCTAAAGAACTAAATTTTAAATTTAAGTTAATTTGAATTTAAATAGCTACACATGGCTCGTGGCTATCATATTTGACAGCATAACTCTAGATGAAGGATAAGGTAAATTCTTTGGCTGAGAGTAAAGCTGGGAGGTGAGAATATGGGTAGAAGTTGAAAGTTTCAGAAGAGATGAAAAGATATAAAGGAGTCATCTTGATTTGTAGTCATGACCAGTTAGCAGAGTTGTGTGATATTCTCCAACAGAATTCAGCAGCAGGAAAACCATATCATAAAAACATTATGACATAGGAGATGAAAATCTCCTTAGAGAGTCCAATTCCACATTCCAGTGGATGAAATAGATGGTCATGAAAATTAACTAAAGTTACTGGCTCAAGGCATCATGACAACTGCCTGGCCTAACCAGGTCCTTTGGCATTTTGTTCCCTGAAGATTACTATTCTTTCCTTAATTTGTATGTCTCCTCTTGGCACCTCTATCTGAGCAATTCAAGGCCTCAGGAAAATGCTTTAGTGTGCTCTGAAATCAGACCTGCTTTGGGACCCAGACTGATCTCAGCAAAGAATGGGGTTCCCAATATCACTCATGTAAAAAATGTGTCCAATATTTTGCCTTAAACCATGTTCCTTTGGCTTCTTTTGTGCCTATTGTGCCTATCTTGATGCTTTAATAGAGATGGAGAAGCTGCAACCAGATGAATTATATAGGAACGTAATGCCTGGTGAATGGCGCGACCAATTCTTCAACTACTTCCTCACAGTTTCTGCAACACACAAGATGATGGGTTGTGCTCTCTTAATTCTCTGATAATTTGTACATCGAGTCTTCCATTATATGATCTGGTCTTGTGGCGAGCAAGTTGCAGTACAACCAGTTTGTATATCTGCCTCTGCTACTGGGGGGGTCACCTGGAGACAATCCTCTGCCTCCACAAGAGAGGAACACAATTGTGTCTCTCTTCCATTTTTGTCTGCAGTGCTTACAGTTCATTATATGAGCAATTTCCTGTCTTCTATAATAGATTTTTAGTCCTCAATAAGAAAGGCGAAAAGGAAAATAAATGAACAATTACTGAGGTCCTACCGTGTGACAAGTGCCATCACATAAATCGTTTATTGATTCAACAAACAGCATATGTACAATCTGATTAAATGAATGGAAGTTACAGAGATGATGAGGACAAGGGCCATGCTTCAGAGGAGCTCATAGTCTACTGAGAGAGTCTAAGGAGAAAGAGCAGACTAAGTAATACTGTCATAAAGCTCAACACGCCTTGGAGGTAAGTATCGTTAAAAATGTTTTGCTGTTGTTGTGCCCTAAAATACTAGCAGAAAAAAAAAATCATCAGCTTTGACTTGATCGGTCTTTAACAGACAGGGAGTTGGAGTCTTGTAAAACGAGCCCCGGGACTGAATCAGGCAGAAAGTCACTGAAATTCACTCCTGGCTCCTGGGCGTCCAGCTGTGTGAACAAGGACTTGTCATATAATGTCTTCTAAACTTGAGATCCCACATCTTTAAGGCGCAGGTAAATAATACCTACTTCAAGGTGAGGATTATACAAGATGTGTCTGGGAATGTCATAGACATAAAGTAGATGTTGGACGATTTTGAATCAAGCCATTTCATTGTTCTGGCTTTCCCCCAGGATTTTATTTTTATTTTGTTTGGTTTGTTTACTTGTTTAAAAAAAAGGTTAAGGAGATGGGCAGAAGGATGAAGCAGAAGGGTGGGGAAAGAAATGAGGTGCATTTATATTGTTGAGGGGATTGCAGATTTGTAATCTATAAAACTAAAGTTTTAGCTTTAAGATTGTGAAAAGGACTCTGCTCGAGGGTGGAGCTCAATGGTGTTTCATGTCCTGGCACCTGGGGTTGCCTTCTCAAGGATTTACAGGCAACAAATTAAAACCACTGTTACCTCTAATGCCATTTCTAATCAGTGTATCCTGCACGGTAATATGAGGCCTTTATGCTTGGAACCACCAGATGGGCTACAAATTAATGTAAATTAGTTGACGCAAAGCAATTTTGGTTGAACCAAACTGACCTAGCAAAATGCAAACTCATCGTAACTGTGGGGGCTGTTTGTTCGTTTTCCTTTTGAGGGCCTGAATGCAGGGTCCCCTACGCTGTCTAATGACACTAATAACATCTCTGAGTATCCTGCTCCCCAATTTAGTGCTTCCTTGAATGATAAGGTGGCACTGGAAAGTACTGAATGGCCAACCCTAGGAAGCCATTCTACAAATTACTGCCTCCAGAAAGTCATGGCTTCTTAAGGATGCCAAGCCATAGCAAAAACATGTTTGGGGGCTTGCCTACAGATATTTAAGTGACTTGAGAACACAAGAGTCTTCCCAAAGGCCTTAGAGGAGGCCACTAATCTCCCATATCTAGAGTCATTTGGGCCCAGGGAAGCATGGCCTTGAATGGAACGCACACCTTCTCCGTCCCGGCGCTAGCATAACCTGTGTGCTGGAAAATTTGCATCCATAGCAATGCCCTGTGCGGGACCTGACCGCTCCATCCCAGTTGACTATGGAAGGAAGCCAAAGATGGGGGGGAGAGGCGGTGTTGGTGCATTTATTTGCATTTGCCATTTTTATTTGCCTCAGGGATATTAGACTGCAGGTCTCCCTAAGCATGAACTGTTTGTTAAAGTCTGGTGTTGGCTTTTGTGGACTGGTCTAGCCAAGAGTTGTTTTAGCCCAAATGGGGAGATGGGGGTGGGGCCAGGGTGGGGTTAGACATCTGCAGAGCCCAACAACCGTTACCAAGGCCTAGCTCGGCTCTGCCTCTACCTGCCAAACGGTAAACAAAGCCCCTGGGAGAACTCGGGCGGGCTGAACACCTTGGTCAAACACTAAGCAAACCACCACCAGGTGTGCTTGCAGAACAGACTCTCCATCAGCGTCCTGTCATGCAGAAAATGTTTATCCAATTTGTCAAGATAATCTTTCCTCAAATAAGCCTTGGGCCTACTCCTTGGAACAGCCTGAATTTAGTCGGTATAATGTAACTCTATTTTTTTCGCCCATTTTCCTTTAATCGCTGTGTCAACTTTTCCCTGGCTTTAAGCAAACTGAAAGTAATTATATCATTCTTAAGTGAGTAATCTTTTGACTGGGTTAGCCGATTCGTGAGTTACTCTAAAATTCTTCTAAACCTTGCAGTCCTTTTCCAAACACATTTTCTTAGATGTTTCACAAAGTTCGGCTCATCGATGACCCGTGGATGTGTTTATTCTGTCACGTCTTGTGGCTACGCCATGACTGTATTAGGACATTTGAAAAGAAGTTGAGTGTGGAAATTTGATAGAGGGAAAAAAAGGTAACTTTACCCACTAATTTAGGTATTTCTTGGAAATATTACAGCCATTGTAAATAACTTGCAGCTTCAAGCATGAAAAACGTTTGATTAGTGGTTTGAATCATGGTGTAATATTAAAGGCTGAGCTTTACGAACTTAAAAGCATTTACTCCTTTCATTTCATTATATAATTTCTTGGCTATTTGACACCCTGTGTGATACCGTTTAGTTTAAAAAACAGAAGCGCTCAAGGTTACCACATTTTTTTTTCTTTTAGTTCTCCTCATTGACATACTCCCACAGAACTCATGATATATTTAAAAATAGAAAGCTCAGCCATCTGGCCATTTGATGGTTTCTATTTTTGTTTCTCTTTGCATTCACAAGCTCTGTTGAGTCTGAAATTCCCTGTGTTCTGCCCTATATGTAATTGTGTATATGTACACACACAGTTTCTCATTTAAATTTAGCCATTATCAATCTGGGTTTGTTTTACCGACCACAGTGGCACTTTTGTGGGGACACTAACCTTGTTTCATCTATGCATTAGTCAAATCTGCATTAAATCCTGACTTTGAAGATTGTTACCCAAAGTCTAGGGGATGCCAAGTCAAAGGCATTTCTCATTAATAGGCACCCACCCATGTTTACTCAGAAATTTCATTGCTAGTAATATGCTCCTTGCTTTGGCTTTGATGGAAAAGATGGAACCACAAGGCCAGAGGGAAATTTAAAACTCATCTAATTCATCCCCTTCATTTTATACCTGAGGAATCTGGGGTCTAGATGGACAGAGACTTGCGCAAGGTCATATAGCTAATTTGTAGCCAAATTTCTTTTAGAATCCAGGTCTCTTGACTTTTTCTAATGTTCTGTCCATTTTCATAAAACTGGATAAGAGCTATTACAGATAATTTTGGGGACGTTCACAAGTGTACATTTGAATTATGTTCATTATACATTTATAACTTTTGATATTTATAGGATTGTGTTTAAAAGCAAAATTAAAGTGCGTTGTTATGCTTTGATGAGTGAAGGAAAGTGACCTCAAACTTTATTTAACGAGCTGGTTAAAAAGACAGTTCCCTGAAGAGAATGAGAAGACAAGCTACAGCCTGGGAGAAAATGCTTACAAAAGACACATCTGATAAAGGACTGGTATCCAAAATATACAAGGAACTCTTAAAACTCAACAATAAGAAAATAAATGACCCAATTAAAAAAATGGGTAAAAGATCTGGACAGACATCTCATCAAAGAAAATAAACAGACGGTAAGTAAACTTATCAAAAGATGCTCCATATCATATGTCATTAGGGAACTGCAAACTAAAACAATGTGACCCCCTTATATACATATTTGAATGGCCAAAATCCAAAACATTAACACCACCAAATGCTGGGAACCATGCGGAGAGACAGAACTCATTCACCGCTGATAGGAATAGAAAATGGTACAGCCACTTTGAAAGACAGTTTGGCAATTTCTTTCAAAACTAAACATACTCTTACCATACGGTCTAGCAAAATCATGCTCCTTGGTATTTACCCAAATGAGTTGAAAACTTATGTTTACACAAAGACCTACACATGGGTGTTTATAGCAGCCTTTTTTATAATTGCCCAAACCTGGAAGCAACCAAGATGTTCTTCAGTAGGTGAATGGATAAACAAACTGTGGTAATTCCAGACAATGCAACATTAGTCAGTGCTAAAAAGAAATGAGCTATCAAGTCATGAAAAGACATGGAGGAATCTTAAATATATATATTATTCAGTGAAAAAAGCCAGTCTGAAAAGACAACATACTATATGATTCCAGCTGTAGGGCATACTGGAAAAGGCAAAACTATGAAAACAGTAAAAGGTCGGTGGCTGTCAGAGGTTAGTTGGGAAGGAGGGATGAGCAGGTGGAGCACAGAGGAGTTTTAGGGCAGTGAAACTACTCTATATGATGCTGTAATGGTGGATATATATCATTACACACTTGTCCAAACTCAACACCAAGAGTGAATCCCAGTGTAACCTAGGGACTCTGGGTGATAATGATGTGCCAAGGCAGGTTCACTGATTGCAGCAAACGGACTACTGTGGTGGGGGATTTTAGCGGGAGAGATTGTGAGTGTGTGGGGACAGGAGGTGTCTGAGAGCTCTGTCCTTTCTGCTCAATGTTGCTGTGAACCTAAAACTGGTCAAAAAAATAAAATCCATTAATTAATTTAATTAATTTTTTTGTTTGGGTTTTTTGGGGGCAGGTAATTAGGTTTATTTATTTTAATTTTTTTTTTTTTTTGGATGGAAGTACTGGGGATTGAACCCAGGACCTCATGCATGCTAAGCATGTGCTCTACCACTGAGCCATACCCTTCCCACTGATTTTAAAAAATAGGTAGATTGCTGCTCTGCTACACCTCACCACCCGACTCCTCCACCCCACCTCCCCATCCCACCCCCTCCACTTCTACCTGCCCCTCCCCCATTAGTGCTAACTTATCTATTCTGAAGTGAGACCCTGGAATCTGCGTTTTCAGCAGTTTTGATGAGGGTTGGGAAACTGTGCTTTCAGAAATCCTAGTCTCCACCTTCAAGCCTGCTAAGGATGTAGCTCATCTTTGAAGAGACACACTGTTTATTCAGTCTGTAGACAATGCTTGCTTTCAATATGCACTGGCTAACAACAGCCTCCTGAAGTAACCTACCGCTTGGGAATTCCTCCTTTGCAATTAAGCTGGTTAAATCGGAGATCAAATGTTTTGGAAAGAGGAAGGGCACCAGGCAGGGCTACAGGGTGGCTATTTCCCTCTTCATGCTGGAGGTGAGGACCTGCGGGGAGTATCTCCACCAGCCAGACTGTTCGGCCTGCACTGGTTGGCTGCACCTGCTTCTGGCCTTTGCTCTCCTGTTCCGCCATAAGACAGCAAAACTTCTAGCCAAGGAATTGCCTGCTAGAAGTCAGCAGGAGCAAAGTATTCCTCAGAGAGTTTGGTCCTAACCAGGGTCTACCGAGTTCTCCCAGGCAGCTGCAGGCAATGGCGGGCCAAGTAGGAAACAGTATCTCAGCTGAGAATTCGAGGCCCTTTCTGATTTCTTAGCATTTCTAAGTCGTTTCTTGGGGGCATTGTTGTCGACGTGCAGGACGCTCTTCTAGGCAGGATGTATCAGGGAGCCAGATGCTTGTCCTCACGGAGCTTACATTCTATCTGCAAGAGCTAACACTTACATGGCTCCTCCTGTGTGCCTGGCACTCCAAACACATTAATTCATTTAACCCTCACAGCACTGCGGGTTACGTGGTAATGTTAGCCCTGTTTGCAGTTGCAGAGACTAAGGCACAGAGAGGTTGAGAAGTTTTCGCAGGGTCCCACACATCATCGTGGTGGCAACAAAGACTGTGGTTCAGTGCTTCCCAAGAGCATTGCTTTCCTCTGGGTCCTTGGGCACAGATTACGCTACCTCAGCAGCCTTTAATTATTTGTAAGGAGGGAAAGGGGACTAAAATTGACTAAATACAGACCGGGTGCAGGGGACTCAGTTAGAAACTCTCCATTCTGATCTTATTTAATGCTCATGGCAACCTAGGTGGAAAGTTGCAGAGCTGACAAAAGATGGAGTTTTTCTTATTTCAACATCCACATAGTGCTGGGAAAATGCACATGACTGACCTTATGCAAACTCACTGGCCCCACTAGAGAAAAACAGAAAACACGTAATTTGTATTCTTAACTCAGAGTACACGATGGCCTGCAGAGGTCTGTGAATGCCTTCAAGCGATTCCTAAAGTAAATTTGGTGAATAGCATGATCTTTGCATTGTCTTAAAGTGTCTCCTCACAGATTGCTGTAGTTGCAACAGAGAGCAAAGCACAGCAAATAGATAGCAGAGAAATTGTAGAACTACTGGCACAACTGGAATAGGGATGGAGAATGAGATAAAAACATACAAATGGATAAAGTTGAAACTGTGCTGTGACTACATAAGGTCATAACCCCTGTTTTAGGAAATACACACTGAGGTGTTTAGGGGTAAAGGGCTTTGATGTAGGTAATCAATCCTCAAATTGTTCAGAAAAAAATTTCATTTATATATAATTTAAAAACTGTTATACATGTATGTATGTATATAGCTATACACACACAGAGCAAGAATGAATGAGCTACAGGGATCAAATGATAATGCAAACAGTGTTAATAGAATTCAGGTAAAGGGAATATGGGTATTTCTATAATATTTTATTTTTTTGACTTTTTATAAGTTTGAAATTATTACCAAATAAAAAATTTTTAAATTGTACATGAATGTTTGTCTGGATGTGTACATGTATATTTTTATGGGGAAAGGATTTATTGGTCTCCTTAGTTTCTCATAAGAATCTGTAACTGAAAAGAGTGGCTGGTATATAGCATCTTGATTTGTGAAGAACAGTTTATCCTTCACTGGAAAGAAGTTTGCTCTGTAAGAGAAAGAAGCATGTAGTGTAGTACTGTCTTATCAGTGGTTTTCCTTTCCTCCGTTTCGGCTATCTGTGGGCATCTGCCGTCTGAAAATATTAGATGGAAAATTTCATAAGTAGACAATTCATAAGCTTTATTTACTTATTTAAAATATTTTTATTGAAGTATAGTCAGTTTACAATGTTGTGTCAATTTCTGGGGTACAGCACAATACTTCAGTCGTATAGGAACATATATATATTTGTTTCCATATTCTTTTCCACCATAAGTTACTACAAGATATTGACTATGGTTTCCTGTGCTATACAGTATAAACTTGTTGTTTAGCAATTCGTAAGTTTTAAATTGCACGCTGTTCTGAGTACTGTGATGAAATTTCTCACCATCCTGCTTCATCCCATCCAGGTCCTGAATCGTCCCTTTGTCCAGAGTATCCTGCTTGTTAGTCATGTAGTAGCTGCCTCGTTATCAGATCGACTGTCGAGGTAGCTCAGTGCTTGTGTTCAAGTCATCCTTACGCTACTTAGTGATGGCCCCAAAGTGAAAGAGCAGTGATGCTGGCCGTTCACATATGCCCAAGAGAAGCCGTAAAGGGCTTCCTTTAAGTGAAAAGGTAAAAGTTCTTGACTTAATAAGGGAAGAAAGAAGTTTGTATGCTGAGGTTGCTAAGATCTACAGTAAGAATGAATCTTCCTTCTGTGGAATTGTGAATAAAAAAATGAAATTCGTGCTAGCTTTTCTGTCGCACCTCAAACTGCAAAATTACAGCCACAGTGTGCAATAAGTACTTAGTTAATGTGAAAAGAAACAATATATATTTATATGTATAACTAAATCACTTTGCTGTACACCTGACACTAACATTGTAAATCACCTATATTCACATATTTTTTAGACTATATTGTTAGTATTGTTATAGTTTATTATTTGTTATTGTTGTTAACCTCTTTCTGTACCTAATTTATAAGTTAAACTTTATCATAGGTATGTATGTATAGAAAAAAACCATAGTACACGTAGGGATGAGTACTATCTGCATTTTCAGGCATTCTCTGGAGGTCTTGGACACATCCCCTGTGGATAAGGGGGGACTACTGTATTTCCAGCGCATGGATTCCAATTTCCAGTACTCAAGTATGCTTTTCACCTTAGCAACCCAGACGTGTGTAATAATTAGCCTGTTCTGTCTGGTTGACCTCTACTCTTGGTTCACTGGGCATTCATTGAGAGCCTACTGTAGCATATATTCTGCTACAGATATCCAAAGATGAAAAGGTTGTGACTGTTAGTAATTCTTTGTTCCTTAAAAGGCATACAATGATTTTAACTAGAAGGTACTGAATGTCTCCAAACAGGCATGAATAAGATAGTAAAGGGAGTTCAGAAGATTTTAGGCTGAGGGGTGCTAGGTAGGCTTCCTAAGAGAAGAGTCATTTAAGCTGGATTTTGCAGGATGTGTGAGCTCTGCAAAGGTGGAGTGTGTGTGTGCGTGTGTGTGTAGAGTGGGCAGATGGGTAAGTATGGGCTGTTTTGAGGGGATTTTCCATTTGAGTTGGAATGCCTGGCATATATTAGAGAGAATTTGATAACAGAATATTAAAGGTTGGGTTAAGAAATTTGGGTTTAGCCTCCTACACTGTTGGTGGGAATGTAGTTTGGTGCAGCCATTATGGAAAACAGTATGGAGATTCTTCAAAGGACTAAAAATAGACTTACTATATGATTGAACAATCTCATTCTTGGGCATATATCCAGAGGGAACCTTAATTCAAAGAGATACATGCACCCCAATGTTCACAGCAGCACTATTTACAATAGCCAAGACATGGAAACAACCTAAATGTTCATCAACAGAGGACTGGGTGAAGAAGTTGTGGTATATTTATACAATGGAATACTACTCAGCTATAAAAAATAATAAAATAATGCTATTTGCAGCAACATGGATGAACCCAGAGACTGTCATTCTACAGTGAAGTAAGCCAGAAAGAGAAAGAACAAACGAACTTATTTGCAAAACAGAAATAGACTCACAGACATAGAAAATAAACTTATGGTTACTGGTGGGAAGCAGGTGGAAGGGATAAATTAGGAGTTCAAGATTTGCAGATACTAATATATATAAAATAGATAAACAACAAGTTCATACTGTATAGCACAGGGAACTATATTCAATATCTTGTAGTAACTTATGGTGAAAGAGAATATGAAAACGAATATATGTGTGTTCATGTATGACTGAAGCATTATGCTGTACACCAGAAATTGACACAACATTGTAAACTGACTATACTTCTATATATATATAGTATATTGTGTGTGTGTGTGTGTGTGTGTGTGTGTGTGTGTGTGTAAAGAGAAAAAAGAAACTTGTGTTTAGTTTACTAGGAAATAGGGTGATACTGAATTTTTGAGCTGGTGAGTAATATCCCATGATGGTTTGGGAAGACAGACCCAATCTTGATGTGGAGAAGCGACTGAACGCAGGGAGGAATGGGAAGGGGAAATGGGGCCTGACTCTAGGTTCTCCCTCTGAGTTCTGAGGTACCTGAGGCCGTGGCAGAGGGCAGAAGGCAGGGGGCCAGGGCTCCCAAGGAAAACTGCGGGAGGGATGGAGGCTCCCACCAAAGGTAGGATGTGTAGAAGTGAGGATGAAGCAAACATCAAAAACCCTCTTCAGCCTGGAGACCAAAGTAGGCTGTCCTGTGGTTCCTGGGCAGGGAGTAGGGGGTAGAAAGCTGCTCCCAGAACACTCTGTCCTCCCCTCTACGGACCTGTGCCTCCCCTTGTGAGCGCACTTGCAGGGGCCAGGACGTTTGGGTGGGGATGGTGAAGGTGGTGCTGGGGCTTGCAGCTTGCCCAGTCTCTGGATGGCGTTGCAGCAGCTCTAGACCAGGTCCCTGTGCAGAGGGTTCTCAAGGCTGCCAAAATCCAAGGACTCACAGGACCAATCCTTTCGATGTTCAGTTGCCACTGCCCTCTAATTATTCATGCACACTTCAGCGTGGCACAGCTATGAGCTTGCTTCTTTGCCATGGAAATAAAAACAGCTCCAAGCATCCAGGAGAAAGACAAATGCCAGCTCACCTGATGCAACCAGGCCTTTTATTCTGAGGAGTGTTAGTGCAGTGTTGAATCTTCACTCCTACATCCCAGTTTTCCAAGAGAAGAGCTGGCTGGGAACACCTCATGTTTCCCCTGGGCGTTAGACCCTGCATGAGGTCCCCCCTTCTTTTACTCTGAAGTAGATCCCATCAGCCCCCCTGGTCCTCCCTGCCACTGAGGGATTTCTTCTGAGTCAGAAAATTTTAGGGGGGTGTATAGCTCAAGTGGTAGAGCGTATGCTTAGCATGCATGGGGCCCTAGGTTCAAGCCCCAGTACCTCCATTAAAAAAATAATTAATAAATAAACCTAATTACCCCTCCTCAATTTTTTTTTTAAAGCAAAATTTAGAACTGAAACAGAATTTAGAGGTCATCTACTTCAATTCTGTCCTTGGTATGAATAGGAACTAGAGGTCTCTAAAAGTTGGTTGACTTGTCCAAGGTTGTACAGACAGGGCAAAGTACAACCAGAATCCAGATCTCCTGGCTCCCTGGCCAGGGTTAACAAGTTGTGGGCCCCCTGAAAGTTTCTTACAGGCTCTTAGAGCTCATCTTTTTTTCCTGGAACTTTCTGTAGGAGGGGTCTCATGAACAGCAGACCCAAGGGGAGATTCTCAAAGGTGTTGCCCCAGTGGGATTGGAGAAATAATCAGACGAGGTGTTCTGAAAGAATCAGATGGGCCAGCATCTCCAAAAACCTTAAAGGAATTGGAAGGATCTGGTATTTTACAAGATCTGAAACAGGTGTCTTGTTTGTTCACAGAATCTTTTCAGAGAAAGCCATAATGCATCCTGAAAGAGAGGAGAAAATCATAAAGTTTTAAGCAGATTAGATAGTTGAGATTAGCTTTTTGTGATCTTGCAACGTTTTCATTTCTTCCCAAATCATATAATGCTGAGCACGTTGAGCAATCAGGTGAAAATCACATGCAAACAGAGTCTAAGTACTGATAAGAATCCTAAAGGTAAACAGTGAATTCCTACTAATGGCTAAGTCACTAAGGTAAGATCCAGTCTAAATACACACCCTTGGTTAAATAGAGTTTCATTAGCTCAGGTTACAGTGGCTCAGGGAAATCTTTCCTTTATGCCTGTCAAGTGAAATTAATTATATATCATCCATCAATCATTCCTGCCATAGGAGGGCTCTGGGGATATTAAGGATTCCATGGAGGCTCTCCCACCCGGCGCCACCCCCGTAGTCCCCACCCCACCGGCAGCACTCTGGGCATATTTTGGTGCCCATAGCTAAAAGTTCCTTGGATTTTCTGGGAAGTCACAGCCATGGTTTTTACTGATAACCTGTAAAAGTTTCCTTTTTCAAAATTTGACACTCTGTGCGCTTCAAGTTACTGACAAATATTTGACTTTGCAGAGTATATCTCAGACTGCATAGCAAATTAGATTCTTGCAAGTGTCTGATAATTTTGTTTTTGTTGAATAAGTAATGCAAATAGTTCAAAACCATTCAAAGATAAAATAATTTTTAAAAGTATATATTTTTACCACCACATTAAACCATTGTTAGGATTTTAATATATTTCCTGCCATCGATTTTTCTTTTGTTTTCTCTTTTTTCTCCTTATTACAAAAACAATGCATGTATATGTAGCGTATGAAATTCAAAAAATATGGATAAGAAAAGAACTTAAAAACTGGCCATTTACTCATTTATCTTGACATAATCAAGCCTCCTAGTCTTTCACATTCATGTATTTTAGTTTACTTAGTTCTAATCATATTGCAAAGCTGCCTTTTCACTTACCTTGTGAAAAAATACATCTAATTTTAAAATTGATTTTTAATCAAAGAAATACATATATCTGCTTGAAAATCAAATAGCATATAGTCACTTTATTGATGATTTAGTAGTCTCTATTGGATGTTAATTTGATAATTATTCTATTATAGATGAGATAATTTGATTTTATTGGTTTTATATCTAAGGTTTTTTCCTCTTTTAGTATTTTATTCATCACATACTTAGTAGGCATATATCTGGTGTAGGCACTAGGTTAGGCATTAAAGAAAAATGTATTTGTTTATTTAAAAAAATTACTGTGTCTTATGAGCCAGACAGTGTTCTAGGCACTTGGGGTATAGCAATCAACAAACCAGACAAAAATCTCTGGCTTCTCAGAGTTTAAGTTCTGGTGGGGATGAACCAGAGATAGTCTTTGCTGAGATCAAAATATAGCATCTTTAGGAAATAAGAGTAGCAAAAAGTTAGTACCCATATTTAATTCTTATGAATGTCTACTCTTTTATGAGTACATGTATATGAGCATATCTATTTCAGCTGATTAGGAAACAAGAGGAACAAGACATCCTCCCCTCTTCTCAATGGGCATATAGTCCAGTGTCTCTAAGAAGGCATTTGGGGGCCCTGGGAAATTAGCATCCCCAAATGGATATAGAGATGCTCGTCCTGCTACCCCACTGAATGAGTGTGAAATCAAACACAATGAATCCGCAAGTGATTTGCAAACTTTGGCCTAATGGAAAAATTGGTATTATTAGTGCTCTCAGCAGCAGAGAGACCTGTAACACATCTGTAAAAAGGAGACAGTAATACCTGAGAGTGATTGCTAAGGGCCAGGTGGGCAAACCACCTACTGGGTGAATTTTCCCAACGCAGGAGACATTTTTACCTGTCAGAAAAGACTTGGCCACAATTAAGAATTTATCCTTCCCAGAAGTAAAGTCATTCAGTAAATAAGGCCCCTATGATAAAAATATTTTAGTATCGCTTAACATCTTACTGTATCACCCCACTAATTCTCACAATAGCTATATGTTTTCAAAAAAACTCGCTCTGACTGTCGTCCTTTCCCCTAATTTGATGGTTCTCAAACTTTGGTGAGTATGAGAATCCCGCAGGAACTTGATAAACATCCCAGGGCCAGGTCTTATCCTCGGTGCTCTTCATTGGCTTTCCAGTTTGATCTGATACACACCAGCACTGAAAATTAGTAACTTTAGCCTACTTACAATCTGACACGTTTATTTTGTTTTATTTTGGTTAATGGAGGTACTGGAGATTGAACCCAGGACCTTGCACACGCTAAGCATGTTCTCTACCGCTGAGCTATACCCTACCCCCAGTCTGGCAGTTTTCGGAGCTGAAAAATACCTGGAAAGTGTCCTGTGGATGCCTCCACTTTACAAGGAAGGGGGCAGATGTTTAGCTTTGTTCAGTGGCTTGTCTAGGGTTGCACAGCCAGCCAGTGTCTGAGCCATTGCCCAAGCACAGGTCTTTCGACTGGGTTGAGCAACGTGTTGCACCCTCCTTTATGCCATTTTGGAGCCTCTGGGTGCAGGAGTGTCCATGTGACTGTTAAGTGTTGGTGGCGCACAGCCATCAGCTCTTGTATTGGAAGCAAGCGTGGTTTCCCAGAGAAATGCTGCCCTTCAGAGCTTCTAGCAGTGCCTTACCTAACCACAAAAGTACTCATTTTGTCTGATGACAATGTATTCTATGTAGTGGCCCCCAAGATAAGTTTTTAAAGCACTGTAAAATTTGCAGCTGAACATTAGAGATTTCCAAATGAATCTGTCCAAACTAGAACCTTATCCTTTCCCATAAAAGAGCATTTCTCTATCCATCAAGGTCTTTTGCTTCTTCAATCTTCCCCCTAAAACTAAAAGCCTCTATCAGCCTTCTCTGGTTCATTCTGAGTCTGATGCTGGGATTCTGACTAATATTCCTGCAATCTGAATCTACACACTGTAAATCATACAGCTGCAAGATGGCATTTATTAATATGCTGTTTCTGTTTTTATTTTTCCTGAGGGACAAACGGGGTAAGTAGTAATGTGTTTTCAATATTGATTCAAATAAAAATGGGGTCTTGGAGCAGTCTTTTAAGAAATTATTCCGTGGTAATATTAGCACAGCTGAGCAAACACCTATGTACAAGGGGGTTAAACACAGTACTTTTGTCATAGCAAAAATAAATAAATAAACAAACAATGGAAGGAAAACAGTTATCTGTGGATGTGGTATTTGATTAGCTAAATAGGATTTGTATAGGCTAGAATACTTTATGGCATTAAAAATGAGTGAAAGCTATATTGCTTGGTGATAGGAAAATGCAAAATAGTCACAGGAAAAGATGCTCTACATTACTAGTCATCAGGGAAATGTAAATCAAAACCACAGTGAGGTATCACCTCACACCTGTCAGAATGGCTCTCATCAGAAAGACAAGAAATAACCAGTGCTGGTGAGGATGTGGAGAAAAGGGAACCCTCCTCCACTATTGGCGGGAATGTAAATTGGTGCAGCCACTATGGAAAACAGTATGGAAGAGTTCCTCAAAAAATTAAAAATAGAACTACCATATTATCCAGCAATACCACTCTTGGGTATTTATTCAAAGAAAGCCAAAACATGATGACTGTTTGTTGAGTGAATAAACAAATGTTAATTAAAAAAAAGAAAGAAAACCAAAACACTAACTGGAAAAGATACATGCACTCCTATGTTCACTGTAGCACTATTTACAATTGCCAAGATATGGAAGCAACTTAAGTGTCCATTGATAAATGAGTGAATAAAGAAGATGTGGCGTACATATACAATAGAATATTAGCCATAAAAAGAATGAAATCTTGCCATTTGTGATAAGATGGATGGACCTAGAGGATATTATGCTAAGCGAAATAAGTCAAGCTGAGAAAGACAGCTTTCGTATGATCTCACTTATATGTGGAATCTAAAAACAAAACAAGCAAACAAACAAAACAAAACAAAACAAAACAAAACCAGGCTTATTGATACAGAGAACAAACCAGTGGTTGCCTAAAGGGAGAGGGGGCATGGGCAAAATGGGTGAAGAGAATTAAGAGGCACAAACTTTCAGTTATAAAATAAATAAGTCATAAAGATATAATGTACAGCATAAGAAATACAGTCAATAATATTGTAATAGTTTTGTATGGTGACAAATGGTTTCTAGATTTATCGTGGTGATCATTTCATAATGTATTTAAATGTTGAATCACTATGCCATACACCTGAAACTTAATACTGTACATTAACTATATGTCAATAAAAAATGAAAGCTTCCCCCAAAATGCAAAATTGTATGTATTGTTTATTTGTTTATGTATGTGTGGATTAACGTTATCTATCTGCCTATTTCTTACCAAGAATTCTAAAAATCAGAAGTCAGAGGTGACACCACATTGCTAACTGGTTATCTTTGACAGGTGAGGTTAGAAAGGATTTATTCTCTGTAATACTGTTTACAGTTGTTCATTGCATGTGTAACTATTGTAATCAGGTGAAAAGTAAAACTAGCATATGAAAAAAAAGCATATGTTTTTCTCAAAGATGATTTCTTATATTTAAAAAAAAACCCCTTTCTCCTGGTCCAGGTTTTACACCCAGGCAACGTCAAGGAGGCTTTCCTTCTGCAGCCTTTTGGAGAGGACAATTACAGACGCAGCCAGAATCTGGGGGAGGCCAGCCCGAGGTAGTTAGGGCTAATTTAATGCAAAAGGCTGGATGGGTTTGAGGGAATATTTTCAACTGGAGATTTCTGGTTCCAGGAAGAAGTTAATATGAATGGGAATGCAGATTTCTGGTGAGGAGGCGATAAAGGCCTTCATTATCTTCAATTAGTACTCACCGAGGGGACTGTGAGCGCAGCCTGTGGGCTGGGAGCTGAATCTTGGATCCTTCAGCTGCAGGCCTCCAGGCCTTTCACCTTGCTGCCTACGACTGTGAATTTAGCACTTTTCTGTGGGGCTGGCTGGGGGTCTGTCAGGCTCTCCTCACTTTATGTCTAAGCATGTGTGTGCTTTCCCTCCCTCACCAAACTGTGAACTCCCTGCGTGCAGGACCACTCATGTGCAAATTACACAACTAGAATCTGGAGCAGGGCTGGCCCAGAATAGGTGCCCAGGGAGTACTTAAGCAGCTGTGGCACTTCCTTGCGCAAACTCCCTTTGTTTCTCCATTTCTTACCAAGTAAAGGACAACTTTCCCGGGACCAGCTTCCAACTAACTTCCCAGCTTTCTCTCGACTTGTCTCCTTAAAGGCACCCTGTGCTCTGGAGAACTGTGATTGGGAGCTGATCCCTGAATAGAGTCAGGGTCCTCCCTCCTAGCTAGAGCCTGACTCATCGTCACCTTCAGAATAAAATCCAAGTTTTGGATTCAATGCCTTTCATTGAAGCTGTGCAGCCAGGACAGAGAAATGGTAGAGTGGTTCATCACGTGTTCTCCGGAGAAATTCAAGTCCCAGTTCCCCAACTAGGAACTCTGACCTTGGGTAAATTACTCATTCTGGGGAATGGGAATAAGAATAATACCTACCTGTAGATTGTTACTGAGTAATTTGTTTTAGCTTGGCTCTATGGAATGGGCTAATGCTGGATATTGTTATTATTATTTACTTAACTTCTTTATGTTAATAACCTACCCCCCCACCACCACCACCCAAGGCATTTGAATTTGCTACATAAATTAGGAGGAATGAAACTGTTGGCTATATGGGGGTAGGGATCAGGGAAGAACAGCCTATGGTGAATGATCCTTGAACTTCTTAAAAGTTAGGTTGGAATTAAAGACTGAAGGACTTTGAAAACCTAGCTAAAGATTTTGTTTATGGTATATAGTCAATGAACTTTGACGAGTAATAAAATATTTTGACAAGATAATTGGCCCAACCTCCCCGGTTCATCAGGTATTTTTCTTCTAATTCTCCCCAATATGATGATGAGAATGACTATTATTATGAATAACAGTTACAATTTATTAAATACTGATTTTATGCCATCTACTGGGTTAAATGCTTTAAATTTTATTTACTAATTCACTCATTCATGTACTCATTCAACAAACATTTGTTGAGCTAGTCACTGAAGCAGACGTTTGGGGATAGCGGTAAATGAGACTGACAGGTCCTTCCCCCATGGAACTTCCACTTTACTGGGGATTCAGACAATAGGCAAGAAAGCACATACATATATTATCCTAAGTTTTGTGAAAAACAGAGCTTGGCCCATGTGCCATTCCTGTTAGCTGGTGCTGTAATCAAAATCAGATCCCAACTCACTTTTCCATCTTGCTTTCCCATAACATACTCCCAAGCACCATGTCCTCCAGCTCCACGGAACTTCTTCCTGGATTTTTCTGCCTCTATGTCTGTGCCCATATGGTTCCCTCTAACAAAATATGCTGCTGTGTATTTTTGCCTTTTGAAGGTTCCACGCATACTTCACCCTCCTTTTCCAACACCACCTCCTCTAGGAGCCTTTTTGGTCCTCCCACCGGGGACAAGCTACTCCTCCCTGCATGCTGCAGCGTTTGTATTTAGACTTCGCTTCGAGCATTTACCTCACCTGAATATTTAATACGATTATTTATACATGTTGTACTAGACTGTCAGCTGCTTGTTTCCCGCTTCTGTTAACTTGCATCTCTTACCTGTTTTAACTCAACTGGTCTGGAGTAGCCAGACTTGCTCTTTTATAGTCTCCTCTGTAAACCAGGGATCCCGCGTCTTCTTTTTCATTCTTTTCTCTCCAGCTGATCCCATCCGTGTGTCTGAGTACACAGTTGAGAACAGCTGCTGACAGAGTGGTCTTTCTGAGAGGCAAATCTGCAAATTTCACTGCCTTAAAACTTGTTGGTGGTTCTCACAGTGAAGATAAAATCCACATCCTCTGGCCTGGTGCACACAAGCTCTGTCATAACCCAGACCTGCTCAGACCTCCAGCCTCATGTCTCACTCTGCCTCTCCCACTAGCTCCAACTCTACCCAATCGCTCACCAGCGGTCTCTTCAGTCTCCATCCTGCAGTGGCCTCTGCCATATCCTCTGCTGGAAGCTCTCCTAACTCCTGCTAATCTTCCAGGTCTCAATTTAGATGGCCCCCTCTAGAAAACCATCCTTGATTTCTCGTAGGGCTCCTATGTGCTTACTCTTGATCAAGATGTCTTCAGTCCTTACTGTGATCACATATTTAAGGGTCTGTTTTCACTGCGACACTGTTAAGGTCTACGAGGGAAGCACCCCGCTATAGTTGTTCACTGTGGTATCCCTGGAGTCTAATTAGTGCTTGATGCACAGTAGAATCTGAATGAATACTTATTGAATGATCTCTCTTTGCACCCCCCAAAGTCCTCCTCCAACTTTTGGGTGGGTTTAAAAATACACATGTAACGTGAAGACATGTTTATTGTAAAAGAAATTCGAACAAAACAGAATGTTTGAATGCAAATACAGGCTCCCTTTTATCCCACCCCTCATCCTCTCTCCCCAGTTCTACTCTCGTGCCTGGGATGTTAATGATTTAACGTGTATCTTTCCATCTCTTTACACTGCACGTGCCCCTGTGCACACAGACCTAACACAGCCCAGGCTCCCAAACCCACATGGAGTGTCCCAGTAAACCAAAACGGAGTAATATTTAGGTGGTGTTCTACTCCTTATGTCTGCTTTCTTATTCAGTACATTTCGGAGGTTTTCCTGTTTCCCATGTCGATGTACCCCAACTACCTCATTCTTTTAATAGCTGTTGTATTCCTCAGTAAGGCTGCAGCATAGCTGGTTTGTTCATGCCCCGTTGGCACGCTTTGTGTGCTCATCCTGGACTCACAAATGCCAGTCTAGTTGTAGGACAGGTTTCTAGAAGTGGAGTTGCTGGCTCATAGAATGTATGCATCTGACATTTTTTTCAGTTGTCAGCTATTTCTTCACATAGGTCTTAGTGGGAGGATTACAAGTTCTCAAAATGTTTAATTTGTCAACCTGGCCCTTGGCAAAACTCTGAGAAGGGGGAAATTTATCTTTGTATCACGTTTGACCCCTTTAGATTATACTCTTCTGCCCCGCCTTCTCTCTCTCCCTCCCATCCCACCAGATGCACCCACCTCACCCCATCTGATGGATAAATTTAGCAATTTCTAGTAGCCGAAGAACATTCCTTGCCTGTGTGTCCACCCTCCTCCACATAGTTCCTGTTTCAGTCAAGGGGGCCGCCATCCAGTCAAAGAAATAGCCCTCATGACCTAGAAACCTAGGTTTTCCTAGACTCCTCCCTCTTCTAAACTACCCTCAGGCAAGTACCAAATCTTTTTATTCTCTCCAGATTCTTCTGAAAACTAGCCAAGCTCCTATCACCATCATCTCCAGCCAGAGTTCCATCCACAGCCTTGGTCTTAGAGGAGTGGGTTGCAGCCAGAAAGATTCTTCATCTGTCTTCTGCTTATACTCTTTCAGTGTTTCTTCAGGACGAACCCAAGCTCCTTAACACCTGGAGGATCTCTCTCTGGCTCTAATCTTCTGTTTAGCCTCATCCCCAGGAAACATGTCTCACTACTCGCTGTCTCCAGCATCACAGGCACCTCTGCTGGTGTGTGCCTGTGCTGCTGTTTCCCGAAAGGCACTGCAACCTCTCTCTCTATGTATATTTTCTGCTCCCACTGACTGGAATGTCCCTCCCTCTGACTCACCTTTGTCTGCTTGGCTCCTACCAGGAGTCTCAGCCAAGATGGCATCTCCTCTCTGGCCCCTGCAGGTTGGCTTGGGTGCCTGTCCCAGTGTTCCCACCCAGTGCTCAACAGCCTCTCATGCTGGCCATTCACATCCCTGCTCACACTTTTGGTGTAATTGCCTACTTACCTGCTGACTCCCCCTAAGATGTTAACCCTCTGAGGGAGGGACTGGTCATATGCATTGCTGGACCGCCTGTGCCTGACACAGCTGTTGTTGAAATATAGGTTTGTGGATTTGAGTGAAGTGGCAGATGAATGAGTGAGTGAATGAGGTGTTTTCTGGCCACTTGTATCCTTAAACTCAGACCTACTGGTCATCATAACAATTTCCATCTTATACACGCATTTGTGCTAGGCTTAGAGGTTTGTATGCACTGTGTAATTAAATCCTTACAGTCACTCTGTGAAGTCAAGTATTGTTAGCATTATTTACCTGGGATGCTGAGATGCAGAGAAGTTGAGCTCCTTGCCCCCAGTCACAAAGCCAGCGGCAAAGCTCAGACTGCAAGCTTGTCTGGTCCCAGAACTTGTGCCCTGAATGAACTCTGCCTCCAGACTCTGCCTCTGCTGTTTCCATCTGACCCTGGCTTGAGCGGAGGGCTTGGCTGACTCAATGGCTCTGCATTCTGTCTGAAGGAGATTTCTGTGTCCTGCAAACTGTGCCAAATAGGTGTTCGTCACCTTCTCCTTTAGGGCAGGCCCGGTCTAGATGGCATCATAAAGTACTCCAGAATAAATATACAGAATATATAGTTTTTAAAATATTTTAAAAACCTTTCATTTTGAATTAATTTCAACTTACAGAAGAGTTGCAAGAATCAAAGAATGCCCATAGACCCTTCACCAGATTCACCAATGGTTAATATTTTGCCAAATTTGTCTTGTTTCTCTTTTAAAAAAAGTATGTTTTCTGAACCATTCAAGAACAAGCTCCAGCCTTTGTTATGTCACTTTACTGCTAAATACTTCACAGTGTATCTCCTAAGAGCAAGGACATTTTCTTATATACCATGGGAGTTATCAAATTTAGGCAATTTAACGTTTATTAAATACTATTATTGGTATACAAATTTCAAAAATTATCTCAATAATATCTTTTATAATATTTGTCTCCAATATGGGATCCAGTCTAGTATATTTACTTATCATGCTGTCCTGTTTGTAACGTCTCCAATGGGGAGGGGATAGCTCAGTGGTAGGGCATGTGCTTAGCATGAATGAGGTCCTGGGGTCAACCTCCAGTCTCTCCATTTAAAATAAATAAACAAATAAGCCTAATTACCCACTCCCCCGAAACAAAAGCCTCCAAAGTTTCCCCTGAACATTTTGATTACGGCCTCTTGCCTCAGGTTCAGGGGATGGCAATGTGCTTGTTGAGATCAGGGGCACTGGACCATGAGTTCCAGACTGAGACCCCAGGCTTTGTTCTGTTCTTGACTTTGACAAGACCTTGGGGCCTCAGTTTCTTCACCTGTCAGTGGGTGAAGGCAGAGTTGGGTTTAAGCATGTCCAAAATCCTCTCCACTCCTTAAATCACTAAAACAAATAAACAACAAAATATGATGTTTTTAAAACCTTTTTTTCTTAAAAAAAAAATTTAGGTAGGAAGAAACCTGCCTCCTTCAAAACCTGTCAGTTCTGAAAGCCTGCTAAATGATTTTATTTTCCGGATGTCTTACTTCTACAACGTCATCTTTTCTTTGCCATTATCTTCTGCAAATGCTTGGCTGACAGTCTTTTTCATCTTAGAAGTATTTTGAACATAATATGACTGTTTATTTAATGTCTCGTGCACTTCAGAAGATAATGACCAGAAGAAGGGACTGTTTACCTATTTTTTTCCAGCCCTGTAGCTCACTCAGCCCCAGACTTTGCAGACAGCCTACATTAATTTGTCTTTATTCTGTCAGTTTGGAGTTAGATGAGCACTTGTGAGCTTTTATTCCTTCTCTTCTGCACCCTGATGTGGGTATGTTGCCCAGACTTCTTGGCATTTACATTTTCCTCCCATGGGTTTCATCACCCAGACACAAATACTTTGCGGGGAAATCCATCAGGTGGTTGCAAAGTTGTAAAATAGAATAATATTTTAGTCTTGAGATTTTATTTTATTTTATTTTATTTTATTTTATTTTATTTTATTTTATTTTTTTATTTTATTTTATTTTTGCAGGGGGAGGTAATTAGGTTTCATTTATTTATTTATTTAGAGGAGGTACTGGGGATTGAACCCAGGACCTCATGCTTGCTAAGCATGTGCTCTACCGCTTTAGCTGTACCCTCCCCCTAGGCTTCAAACTATTTTTTTTTCTCCTCCCTGCTATCCTTAATGACATTTTAAAATAGTTGGTGGCAGATTTTTAGGTGTCAGGTATTTGTTACTTCAGAAGTGATCTTCCCTGTGGCAAGCATATGCAGACGAAAACAACTGCCCCTTCAGTGTGTTTGTTGACGGTCTACTTTGTTCAGGTGCTGCGTTGGTCCAGGGCATGCAGCAAGGAACCGAGGCCCTGCAGCCGGTGGGGGAGAAAAACTGGTACAAAAATAAGTCCAAAGGTAGGATAAGTGCTCTCCTAGAGGCGCTGACATGGGATGACGTGGTGCACTCTGGTACAAGAGCGAGTGATCAGCTCTGCCAAGACCACTGGGGGTCATGAAGCTATTCTCACACGTTCATTAACTTTAAAACCTTAATACTTTGCTCCATAGACAATTTGTGAATTATTCCCCGAGGGGTGTTTCTACTCCATTTTCTCATTTGATACAGACCCACTGAACTCTGAGCCTCTTGGGAAGAAGCAGTTTCTTTGTATCTTCAGTGAATCAGGGTGTCTCAGCTTGAAGCTGGGCATACAGCAGGCCCATAATAAATACTTGCTGAACTCAGAAGTTGCGTTAACATTAATAGTTGTGCAACAGTGGCCACCACATTCAGTACTGACAGAAATAGTCCTCCTTCCTCTGATGATTCCACATTAAGGAGGCAGCTCAACATGAAATGTAGGCAGGGGATGGCCCCAGGGAGGTGGCATTTAAGGCACCCTGTAAAGGCTGTGAACCTTTTGAACTGGGAGAAAGCCAGGAAGTCCTAGAGTAGGTGAGCCTGACTGTGCCCAGGTTCCTGGAGTGAGTCATGAAATGGGTCTTGCTGTGTGAGGCAGGGTAGGGGGTGGGAGATATGCAGAAGGAGACATCCCTACACAGAGGCTTCTTCCACAAGACGTGGGTTCCAGGCAAGTTTAAAACTGTGTGGTCATAATTCTGTGAAAAAAATTTTTTTGTCTTGTGGACTAGCAATTTTTTTTTGTAGTGTATATCTGTTAATCTCTTATTCCTAATTATCCCTCCCCTCCGCCCCTTCACCTTTGGTAATTATAAATTTGTTTCCTATGTCTGGGGCAAATATTTTTTATCTGTATCTGTGAGCCTGTTTGTTCATTTCCTGTTTCCTATATTCAACTTGGACTGCTTCGGAAACTTTGGAAAGAAATAAAAAATTAGTCTGGATAGGCATGGATTGATGGGTTAAAAACAAAACGTTTTGGGCAGAGGAGATGTGGTTAAACGGCAACAAGTGTGGAAAAAGAGGGCTGTTGGTTGGAGCTCAATGAAAGCTGGAGATGAGTAAGCAGTGCGTTCAGGCTGC
The DNA here is from genome assembly GCF_036321535.1 of Camelus dromedarius. Taxonomy (NCBI): domain Eukaryota; kingdom Metazoa; phylum Chordata; class Mammalia; order Artiodactyla; family Camelidae; genus Camelus; species Camelus dromedarius. The sequence continues at coordinate 49,605,732 of NC_087437.1, forward strand.
TGCCCCCAGTGCTGATGTCATCTGGAGTACTGACAACACGGTCTTCCAGACACGTGGCCTGGCACCTGGAGGAAATAATCATAAATGAACCCACAGATTTATCAACAGATGTTCACTAGCATTTTATTTGTGAGTGAAAAGTGGAAGTAAATTAAATGTCCAACCATAGGGTTCAGAAGCCAATCATGATGTGGTACGAAGCTGTGAAAATTTTCATGAAGAATGTTTATGAAGAATAATTAGTAACATGGTATTTTTATATTAATAGATTACATTTATAAACATTAAAGCAGGAGGCTTTTGCCTAGAAACCTCTCCTTCAAAAGGCCGAAACAAAGGAGAATTAACAGATATAAAGTGGGAAAGGGTGTAGCTCAGGGGTAGAGTGTGTGCTTAGCACCTGGGCTCAATCCCCAGTACCTCCATTAAAAAAATAAATAAACCTAATTACTTACCCATCCTCTAAAATAAATAAATAAATAAATAAATAAATAAATAAATAAATAAATAAATAAATAAAAAACAAAAAACAGATGTCAAGTGTTCTGATGAGGGAAGGTGTCTCGGTCTATTCAGGCTGCTATAACAAAATATCACAGACTGGATAGTAATACACAACAGAAGTTTCTATCTCATAGTCCTGGAGGCTGGGAAGCCCAAGACCATGGTGCCGGCCTGGCTGGTAAGGGCCCTCTTCCAGGTCATGGACTTCTAATGGCATCCTGATCATATTCTCACGTGATGGAGTGGGCTGGGGACCTCTGGAGCCTTTTCTGTAAGGCACTAATCCCATTCACGAGGGCTCCACCTACTTAAGCACCTGCCAAAGGCCCCACCCACTAACATCAGCATGTTGGAAGTTAGGATTTCAAAATATGCGTTTTGAGGGGACACAAATATTCAGACCACAGCAGAGAGGATGTTAGGCTTGCATTATGGGGCTCAGGAGGACCTCAGTGGATATTATAGGTGGAAGTTATCCAAAACAAAAGTTGGCTCTTAAAATTTTACTTTAATCTTTAGTTACAACATTTTATCAGCAGTAAAAATTTTGTAAAAAGGGAAACATTTTGGCCACAATTAGATTGCTTTAATGCCTCAGCTGTTACATTATCTTGTTCTCTCTGGTCTTTGTCAATTTGCATGCATCCTTTTGGGGTGCAGTCATTGTCTAGTTCACAGACGGTCGGTAGTCATGTACAACTGTGCTCTCCTACACCATGGCCAATCCCAGTAACTGAGGGCCCCTGGAAGCGGCCTCTGGGTCTTTTTCATCGTATTTCTCTGAGAAGTCACAGCCAACCACAATAAAACTGTCAACATCAAGCCAGGCATTGTTCCACAAGTTTTATTTAGATTAGCACATTTAAGCTTGTCTTAATAATCTTGTATTAAATGTGATAGTATTATTATCCCCGTTTTACAGATGAAGAAACTAAGACCTAGAGTAGTTAAGTCATTTTGCCCAATTGAAAGCATTTGGTAGGGAAGTTGAAACTCTTCAGTCATCTTATAATTGACTTTATTAAGCATTATTTTTAAAAAATGAATAAGACATCATCAACAATTTCTATTTTGCTCTATGATTTTCAAAATTATAATGTGCTATGATTGTGTAAGAAATAAAAAATCTTCATTATAGTTAAGACTGACTAAAACTGGAATGAAAAGATGTTTGTTATACTCATTTAAGCAAAAGCTGGATAATCGCTCCTTAGGGATATTAGATGGGTAGGGCTTATACCTGGGGTATGGAGTTAGATGAGGTTTCAGCTTAGAGCCTTTCCAACTTTGTAATTTTATGATTCTCTGAGTAGGTGGTACCTGTCTGAGCTCTTTCATAGACCTTAAAGAATCTTCTGGAGACATACATAACTCAAAACTGAAAACCCCTTTTTTTGTGTTAAGTGCATTTGCCAGCAGATGGTTGAAATTCTTTTAATTAAGGACAACGAATTAAAAATAAGGCTTAATTTTTAGGATAAGGAATTTTGACACATAATCATATTAAGAAGTACACGATAAAGGTGATTTTTTTCAAGAGGAGGCTTTGAAGTGAAGAGGGTAGAAAAGCACTGTAGGGCCTTTATGACCTAATGAGATGAAATGGAGTGAGAGGAAGAAGCTTTCACCGAAGGGGTGAACAAGAGAAAAGGGAAGTCGTGGCCTCCCAAAAGAAACTTCACTACCTACCAGTGTGGCCTAGACCCAGTCCCGTTCGTCTCATGCAGTCACCGCTTTTATTTGATTCTGTTTTAATTGGTCTGAGGTGTGGTCTCGGCATCATTTAAAAAGGTTCCTAGGTGATTCTAATGTACAGCCAAACTTGAGAACCATTGTCTTCAATCCAGATGTGTGTGTGTGTGTGTGTGTGTGTGTGTGTGTGTGTCTGTGTGTGTGTGTGTGTTTTAATTTCAGGTTTGTGGTCTTTCCAGGTGACACATTTGAATGGGCAATTGTCTTCATCCTCCATGGGAGGACTGCCTGTGCAGCACAGATTCAGTAACACTTTCTGGGTTGGCCCACCTGACTGACCCCTACGAGGGGCTGTGATGGGTGGTGGGCTGGGACGCACAGATTCATCTTGGGAATAAAAGTAGAAATGATGAACAATGCTTATTAAATAAAGCTGCAATGGGAGGAAAAACAATAGTGCTTCCTTTGAAAATTAAAACTTTTTTGTTTGTTTTTTGTTTTTGCTTTGGGGGGAAGTAATTAGGTTTACTTATTTAGTTAGTTATTTTAATAGAGGTACTGGGGATTGAACCCAGGACCTCATACATGCAAAGCATGTACTCTAACCACTGAGCATATCCTCCCCTTTCCTGAAAATCAAAACCTTTCTTTGAAAAACATCTGTATGATTGGCAAAACTCTAACTAGATTCAGCAAGGAAAAAAGACAGAAATCACCAATATCAGGAGTGGAAGAGATGACATCATTAAATATCCTAAGTATAGACATTAAAAAGATAACAGGATAATAAAGAAGTTGTATGGACAACTCAATGTCCATAAACTCAAAAATCTGGAAGAAATGAACAGATTCCTTGACGGAGATCACTTACCAAAACTGGCAGAAGAAGAAATGGAAAATATGAATAGTCCTATATCTATTAGAGAAAATTGCATTTGCAAGTACAAGTCTTTACCTCAAAACAAATAAAACCCCAAGAAACCACTTCGGGTCAAAGCCATTCAAGAAAAATTTTGCTTTTAATTCATTCTTTCTCTCATTCCCCCCAAATCCAGATACTGGCTTTCTTAATAGGAAATTTCATTGTGTGTCTTTGCTAAATTGGTGATATCCCTCAGTTCTACTTCAAGATGGCTTATTCCATTTAAGTGGTCATTTGCTTTATTATTATTATTATTATTATTACTATTATTATTATTTTGCACTTATTTTAAATTAGCAGAATTTACCTTTCTGAGCATTACCATAAATACAATTACAGAAAAAAAAAAAGCATCCTTAAATATTATTTAAAGGGAAAGTAGGGCGCTTACTTGTCAGACAGCCTGACCTCTGGCCAGGCTGGGAAGCTTAGCCCTTCTGACCACAACTGCCCTCTTGAATCAGTTTTCTATGTATGTATTACGTTGATGAGTGCACCCTAGCAAATGGCTGCCAAGTTCTGGACTTTAAAAAATTAATTTCACTTCCTTCTTTTTTAAAGAACAAAGTAGTGACTGCCCTGGGAATATGTGAAGTTTCAGCACTCCAGTTGGCTTTGGATCCTGAATTGGTGCAGCCTGTTTGCCTGGTAATCTCCTTGTCCGAGTGAGTTGTTAGGGGTAACCAAAGGCAGCTGATTACTTAATTGCTGATGCCGGAAACCAGGTTTTTCATTAGTTCCCGTCAGGATCTTGAGAGCAGCCAGTGTTCAGCCTCGCCTGGTTTCCATCCTTTCTAATTCAGAAAGTGTATTTTTCCCTAATGTAGTCACTAAGGCTTCAGCCTGCTGAGTTGTACACAGAATCAGCTGCTTATTAAAAACAAGTTGAAAATTTTCTATAGTCAATGTAGATAATTGATTTAAGGCAGGTAAATGAAACCATCTTATGTCATTCAGATACAATTTCATTTTTTCTTTGAAGAGGCATAAAAGTGTTTCGTGGTTCCTGTTTCATTTTTGTTAGATCATTGAGGATACCTGAATATGTGGAATGAGTGAGTACCTAGTATTCATATCAAGCAGATTGATCTCTCAGTGAATCTGTTTTCTTATGTAGTCTAGAGTGTTGGTTGTTACTGGCAAGTGCAGTTAAATTTAAGGCCCAAATTCAGTTATTTATATGGGTAGTAGTGTTTTGAGGACTTAAATTTGCCTTTAGAAAATAAGGTTTTCCTTCCTCTCCCTCCCATCAACCCCATGTTTGGTTATTCTAACACCAAGGATATGAGAACCCAGTGCCAAAGCAACCAGTTGAAAAGGGAAACATTCACATAATTACTAGTTGTTTTGTCTACACAGTGTGAAACAAGAAGTTGGCATGATTTTATTTTTCACCTTGTTGACAGTTTTGTTTTGTTTTGTTAGATTTCTTTGGACTGAAATGATTTGTTGAGTCAGTGTTGTGTAAATCAAACCCAATTCCACAACGCCTCTGTGACTGTTAGGCAGAAAAAAAAAAAAAAAAAAAAAGCAAGTGAAGAGTGAAAAGGATAATTATACTGAATTCCAGGAGACCATGATTTTGTTCCAACTTTGTCACCAGCCAGTTACGTGACCTTGGGCAGGTCATTTTACCTCCTAGGGCCTCCATTTCCTTAAGTGTTAAATGAGGAGGCTGGGCAAGACAAGTTCTCAGGTGTGTGGAATTTCACCTTTGATTCTTTGACCAGGAGGATGCAGAATAAAGTGGTGTGATCCCCAGAGACCAGTTGGTTGGCTCAGGGAGAGAATCCGTTTTGTAGTTAATTTTTAAAACCAGATCACAACTTTTGGCTGGGTTTTAAGTTTAAAATCATCTTTTTTCTTATTACAAATTGATTCATGTTGCTTGAAGGAAACTTAGCAAATGCAAATGAGCAGAAAGAAGAAAATTTAAATCACTTATAATTCTACACTGAGATAGAACTAACGTCAACAAGGTGTATGCATTTCCAGGTTTATAAAGGTCACCGAAATACAGTCAGTTTTGGTAACGTTTGTTTTAAAAACTTAAGTTTGTTCCAACATGATTTATTAGGGAGCAATTTTAGCAGGTTCACGTACGCACAGTTTCTTCCAGGAGAAACACTGGGTGAACGCAGAAAACTGTACCCAGCTGCACTCACACGCACACGCATACTGTACAGGCACCCTCACAAGGACAATGAGCCACAGCCATTCTTGTTACAGCTTTTTGTCCCGAGTCAGATAACCCTCCTGCCACCGATTCTCCGTAACAGGCAACCTGCGACCCTTCGCTCCCCTGGAACCGGGACATCGCCCTCCCTGTCTTTAATTTCTCCTTCCTCTCAGCCTATTTTGTATTGTTCCTCCCTGTTCTCTGTTCATTTTCCTCTCTTTTACTTACCTTCCTCTCCCTGTTTTTCTCTCTCTTGTTTTTTGCCTCTCCCCCATGGGGTGTGGGCATGGGAACCCTGGCGGGCAGCCTGGCAGGCACACATCTGCTCTGGGTCTCTTTCAAGGTAAAGTGCTATATTTATAAAATGCACATTTAACTTGTGTAAAACCGTGCTGTTGTTTTTTAATTAAGTTCCTTTTTTTTTTTGCCGTCATCAACAGTTTTTGAGTGTTGTGCTGCACTCATTTTCCCATGTCTTGTAGTTTTTATTGCTCGATTTTGCATAGTGCAGTAATAACTAACACTTACCAAATAAGAATAATTAGTAACTGAATAATAATTAAATGATAAATAATAATTAAAATAAAAAATAATTAAATGACAGTTAACCATCATTTATTTAAATAATCCTTTAACTAGTGGTTTAATAAAGTACTGAATTATTAATTTTATGAAATTTCAGCCCATGAGTGCACGTCCTATTAGTATGCTGGGTGATGAAATAAGAAGTACTCATGAGGCACTTCTGCTGCAGACTGAAGTCATGGTGAACATCTGGAGGAAGAGCCCTTGAGCCATTGTTTGAGTTTCAGTTTCTCAGTTTAAATTTCGAATATAGTAAATATTAATAGATTCAACGCAAATACAAGCTCAGCGGTGCACTCCATAATTTGTTAGCGTAAAGGGGTCCTGAGACCAAACCATTTGAGAACACCTGCTAAATCCAGTCTCCCACAGCTTTTCATTCCTGCAGTGAAAGTATAACTTTTCCTTAGTATAGACTCTCAGAAATGCAACTTCCGAGCCTAAGAATGAATACAAATACTATATGGTATCATTTATATGTGGAATCTAAAAAACAAAACAAATGAATGAATATAACAAAACAGAAACAGACTTGCAGATACAGAAAACAAACTAGTGGTTACCAGTGGGAGTGGGAAAAGGGGAGGGGCATGATAGGGGTAGAGGATTAAAAGGTACAAACTATTATGTATAAAATAAATAAGCTACAAGGATATATCGCACAGCACAGGGAATATAGCTGGTATTTATAATAACTATAAATGGAGGATAATCTTTAAAAATTGTGAATCACCATGCTGTACACTTGAAACTAATATAGTATTGTAAATCAGTTATACCTCAGTTTAAAAAAGAATGTGGATGAGTTCACAGTGTCCTTTTTATTTTTTAGATTCCACATATAAGTGATATGGTATTTTTCTTTCTCTTTCTGGTTTATTTCACTTAGAATGACAATGTCTATGTCCATTCATGTTGCTGCAACTGGCATTATTTTATTGTTTTTTATGGCTGAATAGTATTCCATTGTATAAATATACCACAGCTTCTTTATCCAGTCCTCTGCTGATGGACATTTAGGTTGTTTCCATGTCTCTGCTATTGTATATAGTGCTGCTATGAACATTGGGGTGCATGTATCACCAGAAACTGACATATTGTAACTGACTGTACTTCAATAAAAATAAATAAATAAAAAATAAAATTAAAGAGGAATGCAAATTTTTTTTACAGGTTTATCTATACAGTGCCAAATTGCCCTCCAGAAGTGTGGTACCAGATTATATTCTTATAATTAGCATCTGAGTATGTTCATTTAATTTTGGCTAAATGTAGTTAACATCATAGGTCACTGAACATCAGATAGAGTACAAAGGTGGGGATCATGTTAAAGTTCTCCCAACTTCTTAGAAATATTTGGAACTTTTATATTTTGAAGTTTAAAATGACTTTGAAATAGAGATATATCAGTAAATTTTAAGTCAGAGACAAAACCTCTTGTTTTGACCTCTTCTGAGAAGAAAACCCTAGAAGGGGACATTACAGACATCTACAAGTCTCAAGTTCAAGGCTTGGTGTCAGAACAAACAGATGTACATTTAAACATTGTTGTGGCCAAAGACATTGAGTCATAAACTGAAAGTTTTCCTTTAGAAAAATCACAGCCTGGGAGAAATACCATGAAAACACTACTTTTGAAATAGTTGAGCTTCTTAGAGTGAAAACACACGGAAATTGCTCTCCTGGTCCCCCTTGTCTTCCTTCTGGCCTTCCCTTTACCCCACCTCTCTGCTTCCCCTCCTAATTAGACCACTTGAGTCCACGCTCTGAAGGAGGCTTTTCGAACAAGCTTGGTCTCTCCAAGAATTGAGAGGAGTTTGACAAAACTGAAAGGGAGTTACAGAAGCAAAGCTGGTCGTCCGTCTCTCTTCTTTTGCCTTTCTTTGCCTTAATTAACCCAGATTTGAGTCCACATTCTTTTCTAATTTCTCTCAGATGCTCTCAGGCTGCTCTTATCCTGTAACATGACATAGTAAATAATCTTTTGTAATTATATGGAACGGGATGTATTTTTTAACTCACATCCATCTGAGCATCTCCAGAAATTCTGCATGGACAACTTCACTGACCCTCTTGGCGTTTCTGGTTTTATTTACTTTCAAGGTATCTGAAACAAAGCCATTTATTTCACTGTTGGAAAACAGACTGAAAACAAATAGTTTCATCATAAATTGGTGCATCCTGTGATCGAATACTATGCAGCTGTACACAGGAACAAAGCCGCTCAGTCTCTTTGTACCAATATGGAAAGAGTTCTAAGGAACATTTGTTGGGTGAGAAAAGGCACAGGAAGATCTGAATCTGTATTTGTATTTGCCTGTTTTTGCATAAATTCTGGAAGAACATACAAGAAGCTACACATGGTGGTAATGTTTGGGCCAGAGGGAGGAAACTAGGCAGATGGAAGACAAGGATAGACGTGAGGCTTTTCCCTTTGTATCTTGTTTGTTTTGAACATGTGAATGTGTCATCTTAAAAATTAAGACTAGTAATGATAATGATAATACTAACAAAGCAGGACACTTGTGTTCAGGAAACAGAACCCTGACATATTGGCAGCATGTGAGAGGGACTGCTGCCTGACAGTAAGGAGGCACTTTGTCACAGGTTTATATTTTATTCATAATTCTGGGATTCTTCCCACCATTCCTGTGTGTGATGAGCTTGACCTTGGGTCTTGGCAGCTCTTCTTAGTTGGAGGGCATCCCTGGGGAGGAGGAAGTGAGTCTTTTCCTTCCCCTGGGCAGTGACAGGACCCTTCTCTAAATTCCTTGCGTTTTTCAGCTGTCTGGGTCTCGCTGGGACTGGCACTACCTGCTCTGGCAGGCACGGGGAGGAGGCAGCCAGGGTGCTGGCACTGTCCCCAAAGTGAGCTGTTTTTCTGACTGCAGGTATCACAGAGAAAGCTTTGAAGAGCTGGCAAGACCAACCTCTTGCTTTCTTTGCAGGATGATGAAGATTCTAAGACTGGGGCAGTTGAAAGCAGATTCTGAAGGTTTTCATTCAAACAATACGCTCCGAGGGCAATGCTATTAATGATCCCTGGCCAGGTCTGAGAGTGTTAATATTCCAAATATCTTAGGATAGCTCAGCAGCACATGTCTAATTTGAAGTAATTTATTCTGTTAATAGTTTGGTTTTCGGCTGCCAGGAACTCCGGGCATATGGCATTCCCCTAAGACACGAAGAAGAAAACCATTATGGGTGATAATAAGGAATGCACATTCATTGATATGTTTAACATCTTGGCTTGAAGATGAACTTCTAAGCCATGAATCCCAGTGGCTTCTCAGCTGTGTACAGGTTAAAGTACATTTCCCTGTGACTGCTGTATTTATTCCAATAATGTGATGACTCTGGGGCCACTCTGAACCTTGGCTTTGTGGTGGTGATAAGAATCACCTGGGATGCCTGCTGAACGCACAGATTCCTGGACTCCACCTAAGGCCTGGAAATCTGCTCAACTGCCTCAGATAATTCTTATCTGGCAAGTTTGGGAAACACTGCATGTTAGAATCTTGAGAGGAAAGTGATGTTTTACTGAATCATCCTGTCTTTTAGGCTGACCTCTTCCACCCGGAATGACAAATGTCTGTGCCCAGAAAGAAAGGAGCAAGCATTCTCCGTTCCTGGGATGTCACTGTGTGTCAGCCAGTGAGAGGATCTTCAGGGTCTCCATTTGGCTTCACTATGACTCATACTTATAATATCTGACTTTTCCTTTTTTGCTCAGGCCGAAGGTCTTGAAATACCTGCTGTTTCTTCACAGAGATTTCTGTTTTAAAGGCAGAACTCAGAAATCTGTGGAGCTGCATGTAAAAATTCAGGGTGGTGCTGGGCAGAGGCATCTGGTAACAGCTACATAATTCAATTACCCTCACAATTTCACACACCCTATTTCCTCCATCAGACACACGTCTCAAGGGGCCAGACGAGTCACAAGTAGAGTGTTTATGTGGCACAGAACACAACAAAATGCCCTTCTTGTAAAAAACATTTTCACCCACTACAAAGTAAAAATCCCCAGCTGGTAGGTTCTAGTTAATAAAGCTTAGAAGTTGGAATTGGCCTCTTCTGTCCCATGGTAGAAGAGATTAAAAGTTAAATGGACCCTCCTCTGGGGTTCTTCTAACAGTAACTTAAAAAATCTCACCCACAAATGAACTTGTGACCATGTCAGCAAATGGGTTGATTTTGATTTGACTTAACTGAGGAGAACAGATAAGTTAATAAAAAAAAAATCAAATTTTTAAATTGGCCAAACAGGTTGTTTGAAACATTTGATCAGTCACCATTGTGTCAAATCAATCTAAATGGCTGAAACTTTTGAGATGAAACAGAGTCCAAGTTTTAAACACAATATATTTTCAAAAAGCAAACATCACTGCCCTGGTAGGGGAACTCCTGCTACCTGCCTCGTTTGAGGGCACTGTGACGGCTTCACTCAGTCTGCTCTTTACATGTTCTTATTTTTAATTGCTCAGGCTTGATCTCATAAGTTGTAAATTTCTTTTCATTTAAAAACAAACAAACAACTTTTCCTTTTTCCAGTCCTAGATAAAAAGGAAGGAGAGACGAGCAGGGAAGAGAAAGAGAAGGAAAGACATTCAGCCCTGAAGATAGGAGTGGATACAGGTTTTATGGGGCCTGAGATTTATTGTCCTCTTAAAGAACGGTAATTCAAAAATATCTGACTTCTGCAAATTTTATACAATCATATGCCCAGGTGAAGCCATTGCTAGGGCCCTTCCAGTGTCTTGGAAGGGCCCCCCCAGTAAAGGACTCAGAGCTGAAACTTTATCAGCTTTATTGTAAACAGCCTCTGCCTGCATATAACTTTTTGCCTTCTGAATTTGAACACTGTCAATTAATTTTATTTCCTACCTTCAAAAATTACACATTTCTGAATGAGTGTATGAGTAAAGGTCTTCCCATGCCCAGGTAGAGTATTTTGAGAAACACATAAACCAGTTCTTAGATGAGTCTCCCGGGGTGTGAATGGGCTTCAGGACAAGGTGGTTTCTACCATGCCTCTTGTCTTCCCAGATCTTTGCATTTAATTGGGGGTATTTTTGCAGCGTCCGTATTTCTTTTTGGTGGGACAGGGCCGAGGGTCAGAAGGCCTGGATTCCGGTCTCAGCTCCACGACTGTAGAGAATGTTAGGGTGGCGGAAGCCATAGTTGAGCTATAATTTCTCGGAAGGACAGACTGAGGCTGGAGACACGGCTGCCGACCCCTAGTGGCACGATTGGTCCCTGCACCGCAGGGACTCCCAGTCCAGTGCTCTTCCCACCAGTACTTCCTGGATCTTCCTCTATCTGTGCATTCTTCGGAAATGGACTTCTGACTGTTGTGATGTTTGGTTTCCTTCTCTGAACAAGAAAGAACTAGAACCAGATAATCTAGAAATTCCTTTCAGTTTTAAGATTATCTGATTTTCTGATTCTCCAGCTGTTTTTTTCTTTTTGGGTCATCCTGATCTGCTCCTGGAGGACCTGTGCCTAGCCATCATGCCCAGCACCGGATTGGCTGAATGCTTCGAGTGGGATGGAGGTTTCACAATTCAAGGCTTCAAGGTGGGACTGTGAGCAGAATGGCTTTCACCTTGGCATATGACTGGCCTCTTCAGCTGTGTTGATTTGATAGCTGTCGGAGAAGCACAGGGCCAGAGGGGCCCTGAGAAGACACTCGTGGCTCGGTTTCTTTATAGAATGAAGACTCAGAGGCCCAGAGACTCTCCCAAGGCTGCTTCATCAACGTTAATGACAAAAAAAAAAAAAAAAAAAAAGGAACTCGGGTCCCCTGATTCTCAGGCTGGTGTTTTCCCCAGTACATTATTCTCAGCCTTTGGATTACATTTAAGTAGTTCCTACTGAACAAGTGCCTAAGTTCAGTTCTAATAAAAAGGCTCTGGGAAACCCAGGTGTCTCGTCTGCAGAATGGACTAAAGATTCTGGTTGGGATCCATGTTGAGGTTATTTTTCTTGATCCAAAGTCTCATTTATTTATATATTCAAATTAAAATATGACTTAGTTTATTAACACATATCCCTATACTTTTCTCAGCTCTGTAATTCTTTCTGGCCACTGTCATAAACGTAAGGGACATTTGTTATTTTCATTTTGCTTCTAGAATCTTCTCCTACCACTAGAAGAGTTTAGTACTCCCTCTGTGAATCTTTCTATCAAACTATCTTCCTCTTCCTCTTTCTAAACTAGATTCTTCCCTTTGAAACCATCTTTGATGAAGTGCACATCCTTTGCTCTCCTGCTAGGTTATTTTGTTCGGCTCACCACTATCATAAACCACCTCACTGAAAAGTCCTGGTCACCCTCTAAAGTGGACACAATTTCTCCATTTGTTGAGATGGGGGATTATGACTTTCCTACAGTTCTACAGTTAGTTGGTGATAAGATCTGATTTCCAACCCAGGTTTTCTGAATCAATTTCTGATATTCTTTTTGTTACATCATAGCCACCTGAAGGACAAAATGTAAGAAATGCCATTAAGGCCTTTGAGATAACACATGTGGGAATTCGGAAGAGGAGGGCATGCCTTCGACTAGCTGATGGCAGGAAGAGCTTCACGCAGGGGCAGGATTTGAGTCTGGGCTGAGAAGGCAGGGTAGGGTGTTACAGGCAAAGATGGGGAGCATGATTGTGTTGGGGGTAGGGGTGGTCCATGTGTGAGGGTGGGTGGTGGGCTAGTGCAGACCCTCACTGTCAGCAGCCAGGCCAGCACTGGCTCGTGTGGGAGCCACTGAGTTGTGCCCGTGGATTCACTCGTCACTGTGAGGATGAATGGCTTTTGCCGTCAGCTCCTCTGGCCCTTTCTTTCTCTATAAATAAATTATGCTTCTGCTTCCCTATGTATGCATTTCTCCTCTCATAGAAATAGTCTTTGTAAAGAATATATCATAAAAGGTAACATGTATTAACTATGTAACTTGAAAGGTAAAATTCCACCATTTAGCAGCTAATCTTGGTCTACACGTTAAGAATCCTTTTAATGGGCAAGAAAATTTTCTCCTCATTATCACTTCCTTAAATTGAATAGAACTAGGAGGCCTGGACTTGGCCTTGGGGGTTTTTCAAGGTGATAATGAGATAGCATTTTGTCCAACTTGTGCCTTATTTTAGTTCTTGGTATATTTGCTTTATCATCTCCACTAGATTTTAAGTTGTTTCAGCAGGGACCGTGTCATTTCAGTGTTGAATTCCTCACTGTGCTAAGCTCATGCCTGGCACACAGTAGGTACTCAGGCAGTCAGAGATTCAAGGCAGGGTTTCCAAAAATGTTCCTGATGAATCAAAAGGAGAATAAGGATTATTCTGCCTTCTGGGCAGCAATAGCTCCTAATCCATATAAGATTAATTTCTATAATGTTTATAATGGAGATCTATTTTTTTCTAGGGCCAGAATATTTCTGTGCACTCTACCTGGACAGTCTTGGGGATCTAAGTGTTAATTGGAAGACTGCTTGATGAATATAGATTCTGAGCAATTAATGGTTGAGAATCATGAGGGTTATTTCATCCAGGTTTTGGTGAAGCCTGAATAAGCACAGTGCTTTAGGGATGGACATACCATCACCTACCACATTCTCCAGCCTCCCTCCTCCCCTCATTCCCAAAGGCTTGCCTGTTCTCAGACCCCAGCAGACCTTCCGTGCAGCTTGGCGTCAACAGCGCCAGATGCAACCCATTTGCTGACTAAATCTAAGACAGAACTGTGTATTTTTTAACTTGTTCACTCTGAGATTAGTCTTACTTCTATCTAGGCTGCTTCCAATTGTGTGAGTATGAATGAATTTAACAGCAGAAAGTGTGGCAAGCGTCATTTTCACCATATCTCACTTAATCCTCTCAACCACCCTATGAGGTAGACAGAGCTGGGATTCGAACCCAGCTGCTTCCAAAGCCCACATTTCTTTACCCTACATTATACTGCCTCCCTATGGACACTCAAAGCCCTCCACGCCCACACTCCCACCCATCAAAACAGTCTCCCCTCTCCCTGCTCAGGCTTCCCACTAGGAACGCCAAACTGCTCTAAGTTCCTCCATGTGGTGAGCTGTGTCTGATCCAGAAGCGGAATGGTCTGTTTGCACTGTATCTGTTTGGCTGAGATTTGAGTACCCAGGACAAGAGATAACAATGTTATGACAGGAGTGGGAAAGAGAGAGTATAAATATATGTGCCATGCTCACTGCACAACAGATCCCTAATACAGGTTGTTTCATTTAATCATCATAATTATCTCATGCAGTATCAGCAAGAATACATGTATGTGAGGGTTAAGAATTTAGACTTGGGAGCCAGTTTCCCCAAGTTGAATCCCACCTTTGCTACTCACTAGCTGCATGAACTTGGGCAGGTGTCTTACCCTCTCTGTGCCTTAGTTTGCTTCTCTGTAAAATGAGAATGTTCAATAATAATTGAACTTGCATTATAAAGTTGTAATATGAGGATCAAATCGTGTCTGGCACATGGAAAACTCTCTCCAAGGGTTAGCTCTTCTTAATACCCCAATTTTAGAGATGAGGAATCTCGACTCAAAGAGGTTATGTCACTTGCTCAAGGTCACGTGATTAGCAAATGGTAGCACTGATTTTTAAACCTAGGTGGGTCTGCTTCCAAAGCCCATACTATTTCCTATACATATTACTGTGTTCAGAAAGGTGAAGACAATGAGCATTTCAGAATGATGCACTGTCTTTTAGGTATGTACTCATAAGGACATGCTAACATATTAAAGAGTTAAAAAGACTGTGGGTTTTGAGATGAATCACAAAAATTGCCCTCAGTTTACATACTTTTCATAGTCTGGCATCACCTGCTGGGGTCATAGAAATACATCTTGGTCACTTGGGAGCAATTAATTGCTGTAGACATGCAAACCCTATGTAAAGGTTTGCCTTCGTCATTAGCATGTGCCAATTTTACAGTGAGGGGCCTGGGCTGAAAGGAGTTAAGTGCAGGTCCTTGATGGAATGGAATACTAAAAAGTGAGACATGCATGTTCAGCACACACCCAGAGAAAGGAGTTTTGGTGGGCGGTAGATTGTATGACTCAGTCTAGAGCCAAGAGGCCAGCTTGGGACTGGAGGCTGACTGCTTGGATTGCTTGCGTTGGAAAAGGGCAAGCAAACTGAGGGCGACCACCGAGAGTGGGGAGAAGATGTAAGATGAGACAGGAACTTTCATGACTGGTAGGAGTGTCAAGAGCTACATCCTTTCTGATCAGGAATATGGCACCATCTGTTAAATACCTTAAACATGGCTACCTCACGCACTTTTAGTGCTGTCTCCTAAGACATAATGAATGATAGCGGAGGATTTGTATTCATTGCAGTATTATTAAAAATAAGCAAAATTTGGAGATGATCTGTTCCAAATAGATTGATAAAATGGAATAATATGCAGCCTTCAATAGTAATTTTAGGAATTACTAGGGGAGCAAAGATCTTTTACAGCTTGTTCATATCTGTGCATTCCTTGCTTAAGACAATGCCTGGCACATAATAAGAGCTCAATTAATATTTGTTAGAGAAATAAATATAATATTAAGTGTGGAAAAATGTCAAAGGACACTAAACTGAATCTCTTGCTTTGAAACAAATCCTGACCACAGAAAAGGGAGTGTTAAAAGTGCTAAATGTAGTACCCTGAATTGGATCCTGGAACTGAAAAAAAGACATCAGTCAAACCACGAAAAGATATGGGAGAATCTTAAATGCACATTGCTAAGTGAAAGAAACCAATCTAAAAAAGCTATACATACCGTATGACTCCAACTCTATGGGACTGCAGAAAAAGCAAAACTAAAGAGACAATAAAAGATCAATGGTTGTCAGATGTTCTGGGAGAGAGAGGGGAGGCATGAATAGTGAAGCACAGGGCATCTTTAGGGCAGTGAAATTATTCTGTATTTTATGGTAGTGGCAGACAAATGTCACTAGTCATCTGTCAAAACTCATAAAAGTGTACAACACAGAGTGAATCTTAATGCAAACCATAAACTTTAGTTGATACTAGTGTATCGATATAAGCTCATTATTTTAACTAATGTACCACACAAATACAAGGTGCTAATAATAGGGGAAGCTGTGTGCAAGGTGTGGAGGGGCTGGGCTGGGCTGGGCTGGGTTATGTAGGACTTGTACTACTTGCTCAGTTTTTCTCTAAATATAAAACTGTCCCCCTCCAAAATAGTTTATTAATTATTATTTTAAAAAAGACATTAGCGGAAAAGCTGGTGAAACCTGAGTAAATTTTGGATTTTAGTTAACACTAATGTACCAACATTAATGTCTTAGTTTTGATAAATGTCCCATAGCTATACAGGATGTTAACATTATGGGAAACTAGATGAAGAATATATGAGAACTCTCTACTATTTTTGTCACTTTTCTACAAATCTAAAATTTACCCCAAATGAAAAGCTTATTTAAAAAAGAATGCCTCACAGCAAATGATAGTCAGGGCTTCCTGGCTGACTACCCCCAGGCACAGGAGCCATCATCAGGCTGGGTACTGCCTGCGACACTGCAGTTGTTTAGGTGGCTGGGAGATGATAAAGGGAAAATCAAATGCTGACACTCAATTCTGGACTTTAGGTGACAGCCATGGCACCCAAGTTCCTAAGAGATCAAGTGAAGTGCGGTATGTGTAAACCTCTGACGTACAACTCCACAAAGAATTTACAAATGCCATCATCTATTTTTGGAAATCAATAAAAACAACAAAGGAAGGAAACTTGCAGTTGTGCCTTCTAAACTCGTCTCGTCTTTCCTTTCAGAATGTCTTCCTTTCCTTCTGTCGTCCCACGTTTATTAAGCAATTGCGTTAGACCCTCGGAACTCTTCAAGAAACAAGGCAGATGTGAGCCCTGCCCTCAAGGACACCACAACCTGGCCTTCAATAGTCAAAGAGTAAGTGTTTGCCCCCAACTTGGTGCACCCTCTCATCTTGAATGACCCCAGTGCTGATTTTATTATTTGTTGGCCTTTAACATGCTGTCCTAGGTCATAAGCAGAGTTGTCATTACCACCCTGTGCTGTTCCACAAGCTTTCAAAGACTTTCTTGCCCCTGCTTTGGGGTATTTTATCAATGGCCACCACCTCTGAGATTGGTGTTTTAGGACTTTTGTAAGTAGCCATCAACATGTCATTATCTTCCCTTTGAAAAGAACAGTAGCCTCAGTGAGATGGCCAGAGGGGTGGGAGAAGCAGTCATTTAGCCTGTGGCCATATAGAGTGTTGAGTTTCACACTAGCACTCCTTAGACTTGGCTTACCCCAAACTGGCCCTGGGTTCAAAGAGAGAATTCTTTCTGGGGCACCACTGTCATCTCCAGCTCCCATGAGCTCAGATACTGGACTACTGCCCCTTTACCCTTTTTTTTTTTTTTAAATTTCTAAAACAAATATTTATTTAGCACCTCAGGTGGGCAAGATACTTTCTCTGACTAATGTAAGACTTCAAGGATATATAGTTGAGGAAAAAAGCCAAGTTCATTAAGTACCTCTAAAAGTTAGATCATAAGCCTGGAGACTGGAAAGACTGGGGAAAGGAAGAAATTCAGGCACAGATTCCCATCTGTGGAGACAAAGAATAGAGTACTTGAGTTGGCTCAGCAGAGTTTCCAGAAGCCAAAGATGTTCTTGCGCTCTGCAGTGATGTTGCATTGGGAAGGTCTGAATGTCTTCCTCTGTCACTTAAATTCGAGGTGTCCATACTGGACTCCTTGAATATCCCCTGTTTGCTGTTCTGTCTTCCCTTTATTCTTTATAGTTTCTATCTCGCATCTGGCTCTTCCTTACCTGCCTGCG
Organism: Camelus dromedarius; assembly: GCF_036321535.1. Lineage (NCBI taxonomy): Eukaryota > Metazoa > Chordata > Mammalia > Artiodactyla > Camelidae > Camelus > Camelus dromedarius. The sequence continues at coordinate 49,623,450 of NC_087437.1, forward strand.
TCTTTAATATGGTTCATCAGAGTGGCAAGGGCAGGATACCTACTCTTAGAGAGCTGGTTTTATTTGGTTGGTCAGTCAGGAATGGCAGAGCCAAGCACGCTATTTCCCTAGTCCCCATCACCATCCCTGGTCAGGGTGCTGGGGTGACGTTGGTGGTGCTGGGGGTTCAGAATGTGATGGAAACATATTTTGAGGTGTTCTTTGCCCACAGTCATTCCCGATCTATTTTAGGGGGTGCATCTAACTTACTAGCACAAGCAGCTGAACAAGGTTCAAATTCCCTGTCTGTGGAGAGGCTGAGGCTGGTGTGCTGCTGCCTCTGACAGATGGGCCAGACGGCAGCCTGGGAGGGAGGGAGGATGGGGGTAATGACGGTAGCTCAGCCTCAGGTACAGGGCTGGCTTCATGGGCGTGTGACGGGTGAAGCCCCAAATACTCTGTGCTTTAAAAGGGCCCGTATTAAGTTTAATGCTCTGCTGTCACTCTCTTAAATTATTAATAATTTTCACCCGAGGGGCCCACATTTTAATTTTGCACTGGGCCCCTGTTTTAGTCTGTTGAAGCTGCTATAATCAAATATGATAGATTGGGTAGCTTAGAAACAAGAGAAATTTACTTCTCACAGTCCTGGGGGCTGGAAGTAAGAGATCAGGAAGCCAGCATGGTCAGGTGGGGACCCTCTTATGGGGTGCAGATTTCTCGTTGTGTCCCCATGTGGTGGAAGGGGCGAGGAATCTCCCAGGGTCTCTCTAACAAGGGTGCTAATCTCATCTCACTCATGAGATTAGCTCTGCTCTCATGGCCTAACTACCTATTGAAATTTCCACCCCTGAGACCATCATATCAGGCATTAGGATTTCAACAGGTGAATTTTGTGGGTACTCATTCAGATTGTTGCAGTCCCACAAATTCTGTAGCCAGTCCTGCTCACGTGCAATAAGTACAGGAAAATCAGACAGTTTGGGGTTCAAATTAGGGCTCAGGTCCTCCTCGTTAGCCATGAGATCAGGAGCTAATCCTTGCTTAAATCTCTGGGCCTCAGTGTCTTCATCAGTTAAATGGGATACTTCTGCATTTAGAGAAATATTTATATGAGAAAACGTAGTTTAAAGAACTAGATTGGTGCCAGGCACACAGTAGCTATCTTGCCAGCATCCATTTATCCAGCACGTATCCAGACACTCATCTGGACATCCCACAAATATTTACTGTTTGCCTATTTGCGTAAGGCATTATGCGTGGCCCTGTTTGAGATGTAGAGCTGAGAACAATGTGTTCTCAAATAGCTTACAATGTAATAAGAGAGAGAAGACTCCTCCCTCCATAATGGTCCCTACCAACCGAAGTTAAATGTAGTATCACTTTGGGAACTGGTTATCATTTGCAGGGAGGTAGGAAGGAGATAAGAGGAAAGTAGGCGTAAAACTTAAGGATGAGAAGGTAGATTTGTAACTTGGAATAGCGTGAGTCTTAGAGGGAAGTTAACAGAGAGCTTTGACAAGTGTAACCTCATTTTAACAAGTATCCCCAGGAGGGAGAGGGTAATAACTGTGGATGAAGGGAGACAGAGAAAGGAGGCTAGGGAGGGAGGGGCCGAGTTACAGTTCCAGGAGCAAGAAAAGAACAAAACTGGATCCAATCATTGGATAGAATACACAGTTTAACACTCCTGTTGTCACACCAAGCAGCAGGTTTCAAATCATAACAGATTTCTGATTTTAACCACAGCAGCTTTTATCAGGTTAAGCATGGAAGCAGACGAGCAATGCACAAACATGGGGAAATTTACCATCTTGGTTTAATAAACGAGTGTATGTGCTGCATTGAAACAGTGCAACTTCCTTAATCCAATATCTGATGAAGGAGCAAGGATAGAAGAATTAATTTACCACGCACTAATTAAAGAGGGGTATGCACTGTATATACGGTGGAAGTCTCTGAAATGAATATTTGATAAACAATATCTGGTAAATTAAAAACCTGAAATGTTAAATTAAATGCAAATTAAAAATCTGGAATGTTAAATTAATTAAATACAGAAAACTGCATCAAATAGCATTACAGGTCTCAGTTAAATCAGGGAGAAAAAAAAGCCAAGTTATTCGGCAGCACATCTTGCCAGAGTGTGCTTCCAACTCACCTGTGGGGATAATGAGGGCTGACAGGAGCTTCAGCTTTATTCACAGATGCACATGTGGTAGGCACAGCATTTCTAGATACTTTTTACTTTTAAGTGAGGAATAAAATGGAATTTTTACTTTATCACGGAAAAAATGTGAGGGCATTTATGCAAATCATTGGATCTTCTTTTGCTTGAAACAAATTGCCACATTAAGGGACTCCTCTAAGGCAGAGGATTCACCCTGTGTGGTGGCTGAGTTCATGTCTGAGGTGCAGCAGAAGAGCGAGCTTGGTGAATCAGGCTGAGAATGTTCCTGGAGACCTGCCTCTCGCTGTAGCTTTGCTGTAGAGGAAGAACCAGAATGTCCTGGTTGTCCAATGGGCATGAGCCCCATGGTCCTGTGAAGACATCTAAGGGGTGAGGCCAGCCATATTTGCTGGTTTCTTGAGAACAAGAGGTGCCTCTTAAACCATCACCTACAGTTATCTGACTCTTGATTTGAACACAGCATCAATTTCAGTGGGCCCTTTGGATTTGAAATTCGAAATACTGACTATTTAGTGATTCTGGGCAGGACATTCTTTTTTCCTTCCTCTGTTTCCTCACCTGTTACATGAGGCTCACGATGCTGGGACCACAGAGAGCTGCTGACGGGAATAAACTAATCAACCTGAGTACTTCATAATTTTGTTTCTAACTTCCGCAATTTAACGCACACTCTAAAGCTGTCACAGACCACCAAAGTAATTTTTCATAGTCTTAGTGTCTGGTGTCTAGGTTTTGAGCACTTGAGATATATAATTTACTTTTTAAAAAGAAATAAAGGTTTGTTCAGTGGATGGGAAACTTCACAGGATGGATTGTTTTCAACTTCCATTGGGCCACATAGTACCTTGTTCAGTTCTCTACTTTGGCACTTATTGTGTATTGAAGTTCTTTTTTAAACCTTTATAAATTGCAAAAATTCATTTAAAATAATACCAGTGATATATGGAGGGATTCTCTTTAAAATATCCAAATAATACAGATAAAGATAAAGGCTCCTGAACTACTACTTTCAAGCCAGATGTACCCGCATTTCTGGTTTGGTGTGTATATGAATACCCTGCCCCCTAACTTGCCTTTTTTTTTTTTTTTAAAAAACTGTGTAATGTCTTGGAGAATCTTGTATTATTGATAACAGATGTATTTCATCCTTTCTTCACCTCCTCACAGCAGGCTATGGCTGTATCATGACTTATTTAACGATTCCTATGTTGATGACATGTAGGTTTTTTCCAATTCTTCGCTAACATAGACAAAGCTGCACTCCTTGGCCGTGTTCTTTTGTTCAGTGTTTCTCTGGAAATGTAACTGAGAAGTGGAATCTATGGTGGGCACACGCAAATATGTAATAGATGCTGCTGAACTGCCTGTGAAAGTGGATGAACCACTTTATATTCCCACTAGTAACGTGTAAGACTATTTGCTTTCCCACAGCCTCAGGACTGAATGTTACCAGATGTGCTACCTTTTGCCAATATGGTGGGGAAAGAAAAAGGTGTTTCATCCTAATTTGCATTTCCTTGAATACAGATAAGACCAAGCTGCTTTTATGTGTTTACTGGTCATTTTACATTTCCTCTTTCATGAATTGCCTGTTCATATCCTCTGCTTGTTTTTAATTTTTAATTGGATTGTTCGCCCTCTTCCTGTTGATTTGTAGTTCGTATATATTGCAGGAGTTAATCTTGTGTTACAAAGATTTTCTTCTTAATTATCTTTTTATTTTTTCTGTATTGTCTTTTTATATAGAGCCATTAAAATTTGTGATATAATAAAATTCATAACTTTTAATTTAAAAGATTTGAGTTTTGTGTATTGCAGTTATTTGTTTACATGGCTTCTCTGTACCAAAGATGATGAATTTCTTGCTAGCATATATTTAATTCTATTTATTTCTCTGTCTCTAGTGATTAGTACAGTGCCTGGCAAGTATAAGTATTTAATAAATATTTATGAATAAATAAGTGAACAAATAAAGACATTCAAGAGGAATTTCAGATTTATGAACATGCCTACCATAATATGACTTTGACTGGTATGCAGTGAAATTGAGCCTCATGATGGTGTTGTTAGGTGTATTTAAAAGTTACTAAAATCAAAGGATATTGTACCAAGGTTCTATCTCTGACCTCATTCTATTCAACATTTAAAAAAAGAAATAATTTGTTTTTCTTTCTGGATTACTTCACTTGGAATGACAATCTCTAGGTCAAATACCATATGATCACTTACATATGGAATCTAAAAAAGAAAAAAGAAGACACTAATGAACTCATCTACAAAACAGAAACAGACTTGCAGACATAGTAAACAATCTTATGGTTACCAAGAGGAAAGGGAGGTTGAGATTTGCAAATATTGACTACTAAATATAAAACTAGATAAAAAAACAAATTTCTTCTGTATAGCACAAGGAACTATATTCAATATCTTGTAATAACCTTTAATAAAAAAGAATATGAAAACAAATATATATATCTATATGTATGACTGGGACATTATCCTGTACACCAGAAATTGACAGAACACTGTAAACTGACTATACTTCAACAAAAAAAGAATTAATTTGTGTGAAATCATAGCAGGTGTATTTGGGAAATTTACAGACTATAAAATATAAATAGCTAATATAACCATGATTAATTCAAAATAATTTTATTGATTGGAATATTAGATGGGGAAGAAATCTGACAAGATAAAGGTACCCGCTATGTCCTTTCAGTATACATTAAAAAGATCAAGAGATACATCCTTGCTGTCAAGATGCTAGTATGGAATTTTTTGAACTTAGATATAAGTCTGAGGCAGAAATCCATGCTAGGAGACGCCTTGCTGGGGAACAATTCATGGGAAAAAGATATCAAGGTTTAAGTTGACCACTGCCTCAATATGTGCAAGTGATGAAAGCTAGATAAAGCTACTCTGACCCAAGCATTTGTGGAACTAAGACACACGTAATACAGAGTGGAAATCCCACTGACTTTCAAATGTGTCAGATGTGGTAGCTGATAGAATCTGAACCAGGGCATATGGATGCTACCCCAGGGGAAGAGCTCAAGGGAGGCTTTTTGGAAGAGATCATTTTAACTGGGTCTTTAAGGAGAGAAGAGGTAGGGGGTGGAAGAAAAGGCAAATGGTTGGAGACAGGAAAAGAGGGAATCCAAGGAGCTTCTGTTGAGCCTTCCCTTGGTAGCATAGGACAGGGTGAAGAAGAAGTAGAAAAAAGGTTGGACTGTTCTTACCTTGGACTCTGGTCTGTCCCCCATTCCTTTCCTGACACCCTGTGAGTAGCAAAGGCTATGGATGCAGCCAAAAGACAGTGGGTTCAGAGCTGGGGGTGACTTGATGACAGGAGGCAGAAATCAACAGTTGAAGGCTCATTCACTTACATAGCTTGGTGGTCGATGCTGGCTGGAGCCTGGGAACCTGGCTGGGTCTATTAGCCAGAATGTTTCCACGGGCCTTCTCTGACTGGCTTCTTGGCTGTCCTTACAGCGTGGTACTCTGCTCCGAGGGTTGAATATTCCAAAAGAACCAGGGGGAAGCTATATCACCTTTTAAGATTAGTGTCACAAGTCACAAAGCATCACTTCTGCAATAGACAAAAGCCCAAATTTAAGGTAATGGAACATAAATCCCACCTCTTGATAGGAGGAACATTAATACACTGTGACAAGAAAGAGTGTGGGATGCCAGATGGTGTTGCAGCCATCTTTGGAAAATACTGTCTGCCAGAATATTTCTCCCATAAAGAGACACTGAAATTTCTATGAGAAACCTGCTGCCTAAGAGTGATACTCCAGAGAAGCTTGATGTATGAAATATTCCATCATAGAAGATAATGTGAAAATTGGCTTGAGATTGAGGAGGCTTGATTTATGGTTCCAGTTTTAACATTATGTTACCCTTTGAAATTGGGAACATTATGTAACATCTTCAGGCTTCAGTTTTCTCACCTGTAAATGAGAAGGTGGAACAAGATGACTTCTAGTTCTAAACACAGATAAAATAAAACACATTTAGCCCATATATTCCAGATTGCTAGCTTTTTGCATTAACCTGAGGCAGTTTTTGACCCCTAGTCCAAACAACACATAGATCAAATGATGTTTGATGGCAAGAGACTGGGGTGAGTTCAGTGTCAGAATGACATATTTGTAACTGAGATAGATTTGGAATTTACTTTGAGAAAGTTTCCAAGTTCTAAGCTCAGGTTTACTGAATTTTTTGAAAAGTCCATGAGATAATCTGGATTAAAAAAAATCGGAGTCTAAATTGATAATTTAAATTAGCTTAAGTGGTTACAGGTCATATCAGATCAGTTCTTTAACTCAGTTAGCTAGGCTACGAACTTAGATTCTAAGGATCATTCCCATATGATAAAATTAGACAATTTATGAGAGAAATGGGCAGCTGAGTTCATACTGACTGCATTTATAGGGTTTTTTCTTTTTTCTCTTTAGTACTCAATTTATCCCAGGCAGTAAGCAGTATAGCCTGTTTTTCAATTAATACATCGTATGATACTAATGTTGAAATTGAGAAGAACCAGTTAATAATTAAAGTTGGTTCACTCTTTCAATGAAAAGTGAAGATCATAGACATGACTTTGCCTAAGTAAAAATATTTTATATGTGTACATGCATTTGTGTGTGACACATGGGCATATTTGTTTATATACATATATGTGTGTGATGCATGCATATTAATAACATTCTAGAGGATATAAGATAGAAAAGTTGAACATGACACAAAGAAGCAAACTCAAATGGATGATAATACTCATTGAAAGCTCAAATTTAAATGTGACTTAAGGAACATCTGCAAGGGTACGATCTATTTGGTAAGCAATCTTGCATAAGGAAATAAAATACATAAAAAGATTTGTGGGATTTAAGACACAACTCCCTCCCAGAGTGTGCAAGTGCATGCACATTCACAATTACAGAATAATAGGACTTAATATTAATCCTTTGGTTTCCTTTTCTCTTTAGTACTAACCTACTGCTATCTTGAGATTTTTTTATTCATGAAGAAAAAATATCTTCATCTGTATGGACCACACTCCCCCCACCAAAGCACAGTGTAAGATCGGTCCAAAACTAAAGTTGCAGATTTGTATTCTGCGGTAATTAAAAAAGAAACTTCCTATACAGGAGTAGCATGTCCCTGTAGGCATAGTCAATTTCCCACAGCAATAGAAGATATAATTATACTGATGTACATCACAGCCAGATGCCTGTGAGGGACTGGCCTTTCACCTTCTGTAATTCACTGAAAGATCTTATCTTTCTGACAGGTACTGTCAGGCAGAGGAAGGGACTGGGAGGCAGGATATTTTTCTGGTAACTCATTTGCTTGGAGAAAAAAAAACATATTTATTGCAAATACTCAGAAGCAGTGAAATAATCCAGGTTTAGCAGAAAATTCTCTACTTCTTTTTCTTGGCCAACTTAATAATTGTCCTTGGGTACCCTGCCCTCCCTCCCTCTCTGCCCCTCAGTTCTCCCATTCTCTTTCTCCCCCATAAAACACTAACTGCTCCTCTGGACCTCATGTTTCCAAAATATTTGTAAAGAAATGTGTGTATATTTACACATACACTCCCCCCCCCCACCCCACCAAATCCTCATAATGAATCCTTGTTGCCAGCTTTTGCACTTTACATGGTTTGCACAGAAAAATCAACACTGGGAGAAGCCAGCATTCTGAGAACGACTTTCTACCCTGAACAGCTCTGACTTACTTTTACAGTTGCTTCCTGGTTTGATGCTTTTGTTCAAGAGATATTTATTTCCTTTTGGACAGAACCACCTAGAGTATAAGGTTGGATGTCTAGAATTGCGTGAGAGTCAAAGCAGCTCCAACGACAGATGGGAGTTGGTGCTGAAAACCCCAGAAGCTGAAGGAGATGAAGCACCAGCCACCCAACTGGAAATGAAAAGATGCCTGTAGTTTGGTAGTTTCTCTTACCCTCACCCACATTCCTTTTATTTTTGTGGCAAAACTTGAAACAAAGCTACAGAAAAAGTGCTTTTCATTTGGTGGGTGGTGGAGGTTCTGACTCAGGCTTTGCAAACATGACATTGCTTAAACCCCAAGATGAATGCTCCCGCAGGATTCTGGAGAAACAAAGCTGCCTGCTCCCTTGCGTGGCATCGTTCCCCTCGGGAATTCTGGCCGAAGATGGGGAGGCGGCTGCACAGGTGCAGGTCTTCTGGAGCAAAAGAATGGAATCGCCAGAGTTCAAAGGGGTTTTGAAATTTAGATCTAGGCTTTCTTGGTTGTGTTTAGCTTATTTGGGTAACAGGTTTAGGTCTGGGTCTACTAAAGCAAAAATTTCCAACACTCTCATTAATATTTTAAAAATTATTTTAAGAAACTAGATTATGTTAGTAAAAAATTAGTAACATCCCAGTGCCCAATATATGAGATTATAAAATGTTCATATGATGGAATAGTATATAGCTATTAACAATGATGCAGTAGAAGATAATGGAAAAGTTTTGTGATGTGTTTCTACGTGAGAAAAACAGATCATGAAACTGTGGTACAATATTATCTCATTTTGGGGAAAAAGGGAAAGGTAAAGAAGAGAAAAAAGTAGATCCACTAGAAATATTAGAAAATAAATCCCAAAATGTTAAAATGCTAGCATTAGTTATCTATGGGTGGTGGGATTCGGGAAATTAAATTTTTTTCTTTCTGTTTATTTGAATTTTAAGTTTCAGAGAATGTGTATTACTTTGGTAGTTATAATAAATATAACAACATAATTTAAGAAAAGAAATTGATTATATGATGCTCTTAGAGCTTCTCACTTTTGTGCCTGATACTTGGCACCAAACTAATCAAAATAACACAACTTGTGGCATAATTATGGAGACATCAAATGATAAGTAGTACCCAGACATTCCCTTAGAAAGCCACAGCCTTTTGGCCTGGATATATCGGAACTTGGCATCCATACTCATTCCCAGTCCCAAGTCCACATCATGATAACAGAGTACGTTGGCTGGATACTGGCATACACATGGGGGTTTGAGGTTTCATAAGCCAAGGTGAAACATTTCATTGTAGAAAGGAAATGTTTTCATCAAATATATGTAGCTGATAAATGCTCTGAGGATGCAAACATTCCAGCCCAAATGTGGGGGGTAGCCCATTCCCACGTGCAGCCCTGGTCACGTGCAGCTGTGTTTACGGGAGAGGTGCCTGATCTGGTCCGGTTTCACCGGGATCCCTGACATCTGGAGGGTCAAGTTCATTCTGGAATTTATGTGTCCAATTTTACCTTTTTGGGAGTGACTCATTATTGCTTTCCTCTCAGTCATGAAGTTTATGAATAGATAAGTAAGCTGGTTGGTTTTCAGAGTTTAACTCGATATTTTTTTCTGATTTTGTATGATACAAGATTCTATCCAACACTAAATCAAAGAAGGCTATGATTTCCTACGAGATTGCTCCTGAGCCACAGAATTTAAGCTACTTGAAAAAATCTGAGACTCAGCCTTTGTTGAAGAAGTGAGACCCAGATGTCAGAGGGTGGGAATCTCTTTAGGTAAATGATCTTTCAAAGGATACCAGGGCACCTCAAAGCCTGGGTTGGGTTAAAGTGCCTCACCCAAATGTCTTGACCAGTCTTGGCTGGAGGAATCCGTCTCCTTGAGGCGAGCCTTAAGCAGGCACTTTAGAGACAGGCCCCTGGAGTAAGGGTTAGGAGGCAGACTTGGTTCAAGCCCTGGCTCAGCCACTTTTTAAAAGGGACTCCAGACAGAACATGAATCTCTCTGAGCCTTTGTGTCCAAATAGCTATGGATACACCCTTGCCATTTCTCCAGGGTGGCTGTGAAAAATTAAGTAAAATAATGCCAGTGTTTTCATAGCCTTACAGCTATAGTCAAATGAAAAATATTTCAGTGGATATTTATTTCCTTTAATTGTGAAAAATAGAATAGTTAAAAAAATTTCAAATTATGTATCATATCTTATTAACACATTTTTAATTTTTGCATATTATTTCTGGTCATTAAACACATACCAACATTTTACAGATTTGAAATCATATTCAGATACCATTTTATATTTCACATTTGTAGTTTAACATTTTAGTATTAACATGGTTCTGGGTAGCTGCATTATCTTTATAATTATTGTTTGTTATAACCATAGTTAAACATTGAAGTGATTACACTTTTACATATGAAACTGCCACAAACATCTTTGTGCGTGAATTATTTCCTTAGAATAAATTCCCAGGGGTGTGATGACTGGGTGAAAATATATGGGCATTTTTATGGCTCTTAATAGATTTTGCCATATTGCTTTCCAAAGGCTTATAACAATGAACCTGACACCAGCAATGAATGTGTGTCGTTCAAAGTGATTATTTTAAATCAATTATTCACTGGCCATATGTGAAGGCATGTCCCATGATCCTTGTCTGCCAGGACCTTCCATTTCTGATTCATTCATTCATAAGAAATAAGTGAATCATGCAAGGAGACTGTGTGTGATGAATACACAAAGAGTTCTATCAGATAAGAGTCTAGAAAAGCCAGTGGATTGTTGTTGCATGTAATGCTTGTTTGTCTGTTCGATTCTACAGATTTGGAGATATTTTTGCAAATTTTCTGGAACATACAGAGAACCAATATATACCGCATTATTTGAATCTTTTAGAAAAGTGTATGTAGAAATAGGATACTTTTTCTCATCCTTCTTTTCTACTTTTCTCATCCACTCAAAATCTCTTTGTGTTTTGTTTTGTTCTGGGGCTGTCTGCTAGGTAGGTTATGTTTCAAAAGCATGACTGAATGCTGAGTAGATATTAATATATGTATACTTTCAAACTATGGAATTATAGAGCATCTATCTTTTATGCAAGTGGATCTTTTAACTTTCAAAGCTCTGTCACGTGTTTTTCTCATTTGAGCCACACAACACTGCATGGGGCAGGTCAAGATGGCCTTATCATTTCAGTTTGACTGATATGAGGTACAGGGAAACTTGCCTAAGATCGGTCCCCTTGTCAGGGCTTCCTGACTCTTTTTGCCTGATTGTACTGTCTTAAAAAAATACTCTTTCATAGCAGTACTGTGCTTTTCAACGAGCATTTAAAAAAATATATGGTTATATAGAATTAGCTTGTCTTTTAAAAAGGCTCTCTTACAAAATAGTGTTGGCTTTTCCTTTACAACAGTAGTGGGATGAAGGGGTCTTTTAGTTAATGTCACAGCCAGGGCTGTCGTATGCTGGCTGGCTGGTAGGGTTGGGTACTTCTTACAGTTCTAATCCTCATCCCAACTCTGTGAAGAGGATGGTGTTATTACTCACTGAAAGCGGCAATTCACCGAAGTAAGGAACTTGTCCAGTTTCATACAGCTAGGAAGTGGCAGAGCTAGGACTTGAACCCAAACTCACCTCAATTTGAATCAAATGATCCATACCTCACAATTTTCCTGAAACGTCAATTTTCAACTAATTAATATAACATAAACAACTTTTTTTCTTATTATGGAAGAAATATATCTTTACCAAACTGCATTTGGAAATAAAGAAAATTCTATTTATACAACGTGAGGCTCTGTTTTTTCATGCAGAGTACCTCATCCAAAATATTGTAAAGACATATTTCATTAGCTGTCATCCCAGAGATGAAAGCATGGAGTTTAAGCTTCCAGTCAGCATTTTTTTGTCCCCTACAAGTCTAGCTTTCTGTAAAGCTTAAAGGTTTAACTCATCAAATCCCAACTACCTGCTTTGTGTATTCTCCAGTTTCCGGTCTTGTACTTATTTGTTCACTTGGGAAGAAGGCAAACACAACAAAATCAAGCCCTGACTCGGCACAGTAGCTCACAGAGCATCTTAAATCAACACAGCCAGTGTAACGTGTACTGATTCAAGTAATTATTTTTGTCTCTAGCATTTCACATTGTCTCTACTACCAAAACTTCCTGATACTCAGACGTGGAACAATGGGAGGCCCAGATGTTTATTGGTCTAAGGCTCATCTTCAGCTTATGAAAAGAAGATGTGAAAATTTCCAGTCTTGTCTCTTAGACCTCCAGGTCACACCCTTTCTTTTGACTACATTAAAGTGGTAGCAGAAAGCATTCCTCGAGACACAATAGAGCAACTTAGCAGCCACCCCAGGACTGAAGTTGGTATTAGGTTACCCTTCTGCATTTATTTTTTCATATCCTACCTGTTTACAGGAAAGTTGGGACAAGGTCAGGGAAAGTGCGTAATTGTTATCAGCTTGCTGAGGCCACACCTGAATGAAAAGTTGGTGCTGAAACAAGATTGAACTTGAGTGTTACTTGGAACTGAAAACAGCAAACATCACCGTAGAAATGAGATGGCCTCAGAGAGTTGTTTTAAAGAGGACCAAAGCCCAACCTGAGCAATTAATTTCAGTTTGGCTGGCATTACCTGTGGGCCTATTACATGCAGCTCTTTGTGCTACACAGTCCCGGGTGTGTCCGTACAGCCCAGACTGGCTGCAGCTGAGCGTCCCAGCACTTAACAGCTCAGGTCCTGGCTGTACACACACTCATAGAATACTCCTTGTTATCACCCTGATTACGATCTGAAATATATCCGCTCCAGTTCTAGGAAACAAATTCCGGATAGCAAAAGATTGAGAGCACATAATTAACTTATATCCTGTTCCGTCCCCTGATCCTGGAGAAATACAGATCTTCTTTAACGTTTTGCTCATATTCTAGCTGCTGGCATGCTGACTCTTTTAATGAAATTCATATCTGGTCTAAGGAGCCATCATTAGATGAAAATTATTACCGAGCCAACTCTCAGATGATTTTGAGAACCTCCAGAATTAATTATGTTTAGAGACACTGCAAGCTACATTGGGTCAATCTGTTTTGTCTCATTTCAGTTAAATTGAATTTAGTGAACATTCATTGCATTCCTACTGTGTGCCAAGCACTGTGGTTACAAAAATGAATGGGATGTGGTTTTGCCCTAAGGAGATCTTGATCTAGCAAGTTTTGAAGTCTCTCATCCTCCCTTACTTCTCTTGCAGCCATATTCTATTCCTCTCACCCCCCACTTTTTTTGGGGGGGGGGTGAGGGGCTGTTTCTCTTCCTTACACCCCATGTGAGTGGGTTTTCTTCCTTCTGCTGTGGATAAACAGCAGGCCCCGTTCCTAACTCTGCTGTAGTCTTCCTAGTGGGAGGACGATAGCTGCTTTGGAAGGATGAGGCTGTGCATCTGGATTGGGAAATGAAGTTAGTTGTCATCATGAGAGAAGTGGAGCCTACAGCTTGGTGAACCATGGACTTGTCGGGGAAAAAACCATTATGCTGTGTTTTTCTGAGTTATGGGGAAAAAAGTGGCTGTGATTTGAATTTCCCTCAAGCATTTGTAGGAAAGGAAGACAACATGCAGAAGACTCCAGTCTTTTCATTCCTGTCTCCCATTTAGAAGATTCCCCAAGTCATCACAGACCATTTGCTGGCCTGGCGAAGGATGGCTTTCAGAAGTTTTAATTGACAATTTGGCCTGGGTTTTTCGGTTTAGATCTACAGATGAGAGTCTACATTTTGAGGCATAATTCAAAATGAGCAATTTGCCTTGAAAACAGGCATAGTTTCCAGCTTCCTATGACTAATGGCACAGAAAGGGAGTCTAGTAATCACATAATTAATTCCCTATTACCAAGAAATCATTTTCAGAGTCCATGAGATGTGGTTAGCAATAGCTTCAGTGGTTCTGCACCAACAACCTACACTTTGGAGGCCCACATGTGAAGACAAAGGCCCAGTTTTCAATGACAGAGCTGTGGGGAATTCTTCTAACTGGAGGACAAAGCTCGGTGGAACTCATTCTCTTTGTATTTTGTTTAGAATCCAACTCTTGGATTAGAGTCAGGAAAAAACGTCCTCGAGGATTTGTAAACTTGTCACAGATCTTCGGCCCTTCTCGAGTTCGTATTCTTGTCTAGATTCCTTGCTGAGTTTGAGAATTTGATGGATCGTGCGTCATCTGTAAAGTTTTCTCAGCTTGTTATACTATAAAACATGATTCCAGAAAGATTGGGCTACTTTATTTTGTTTTAAAAAAGAAATAAGCTAAAGGAAGTAACTGAGCAGTATTTATACATTTGAAAATAATTCCTGAGATATCTGGGATTTTAATAGGAGAAACTCAAGTGATTCTGTATAACAAGGAAACTTAAGAGGATTTTTTTCTATCTATTGTTAACCTTTAGAAGATTAGCTACAAGTTGTTAATGTTTGAAGCTGAGTGATGGATATTTGAGAGTTTCTAATCTCTAATTTATGTTTGAAATATTCTATAATAAAAACTTAAATATAAAATTTTAAAGAAAAAAGAGGCCAATGAAAAATTAAAAGGAAATTAGACAGAAAGAGAGAGAGAGAAAAAGAAAGAGAGAGTTACTAACCTTTTGCAGTGATGTGGTAAAAATAACATCTCTGGAGCCATTAATTAAGTCAGTGAAAAATAGTAATAGTTAATAATAATGGTCCCTTATAGACTATTTAATATGTACTTGGATTTAGGAACATTATCACATTTAACCTCCACAACCACCCTTTGATATATGTACTTATAAATAATATAAAATATATTTTAAAAAATATAAATACCAAGGCCTAGAGAATGTATGTGACTTTCTCTGGGTCATATGTTAATAAATGGCATATTATCTGTAACCAGCCCCACAGCACATGGCTATTTGATAATTGTCTCTTAAAGGGTGAAGAAGCTTGGGTGGGAAAGAACCCTTTGTTTAGAGTTGTGAAGGTACATTTCTGTAAAACTATCCACCAACGTGCAGTGGAAACACTTTGGAGGCAGACAGACCCCACCTTGAATCCTGCCTCTGTAGCTTATGGCTGTGTGACCTCAGGCAGGGCTGAGCATCTCTGGGCCCTAGTTTCCTCATCCATAAAACAGAGCATGTGGTAGGCATTCAACAGAGCAGAGCTGTCATTTTCTCTGGCCTGTTCTCTTCATGTCTGGCTCTGTTCCAGTGAGAGTCCACACTGTTCCAGCTTTTCATGATAGACAAGGCCATACTGGATGGTCGTCAGAACTATTTTAGCAATAAGAAGAGGCTTAAATGCTGACCTCACCTTATATTAATAGAATTTGGAGTCTGAGTCTACTTGAAATTTACTTCATCAGCCTGACCTCTGAACCTTTTTTTTTAAACCACACACAGGGATATTTTTATAATTGCTTGTGAGATGACAATGAATCATCTTGTTACTACTGAGTCATCTCTCCAGGACTAGAAGAAAGATGAGTAAGGGCTCATCAGAGCGGATCCCAGCATTCCTCAGAAGTCTGGAAATTCTTTGGATTGATTTGATTATTTTCCTATTCTTCCTAAGAGACAGAGATGGTCTTAAAGACCTAATGGCATAGTCGAGGTTACCTGCTCAGAGACTAAATGTGCTTAGACTTACTGTTCTAATGGGTAAAAAAAATAGAACATTGGTTAAATCAGTGAAAAACCAGATTAGCCACACAAGTTGCCTGAAAGAAATAACTAATTTAATTAAAACCATAACTCAGTAACCCCTATAGACCAGACCAAGGATAGTAAAATTAACTTATTCTTCTTAAATGGGTCATACTACGTGCTGAATTGATTGATAAGAACTTGGAAAAGAAGAGCATATGAAAGACGAGGATGAGAGTTTCTAAGTGCATCCTGGGCGTATCTACAGCATGAATCCCTTGACTTTTCTTCCTCTACTGCTACCCCATCCCTGCCTCCGTCCCCCACCGCTAATTAAATGGACAGTATTACTTGACTATGCGCTCTTACATATCTAACCATACAAAGGTTCTCCTCAAAATTGTCCTTAGAGGTATAGAATAACTCATTGCTGTGAAACAAAAATGTTCATGTGCTTTGCTGGACTGACTTTCTCCCCACATAAAGAAAGCAGTACCATTTCCAAGTGTTGCAGTTCATTTAGGCTCCAAAAGTTGGTTTACCGTAACGTGGTCATGGCCAATGATAATAGGTCAAGTACTTAGTTAAGTCTGGGATGTCCCAGGTAAAGAAGCAGAGGAAAGAATTTTTTCATTTTAAACAGATTTTTTTTTTTTTTTACCTATAGGAAGCCTTTCATATTCTAAATGATTTATATTATAAACCAGCCTTTTATGTCCATCTTCACTGTCAGACATTGACAGGGTAGTAAAGGAGACAAAGTATTATCAAGTAAAAGTAAATGGTGCCTCTTAAACATTATTCAGCTATTTTAAAGGTTTAATCTCTCTGAGAACGGAGCCTTTTAACTGCTTTGCAGAAACCACTCTATAGTAAGGTAAATTAACTACCTAATATATTTTGTGTTTGCTATGTGATTTAGTAGTTTTTTTCTTGATCAAATTCCTTTTCATGTCACTGTGAGTTATGTCAGAATAATTACTTTATATTTTAAAAAAATTTTATTAAGTAAAAAAATGGGGGGGGGGGTTGCTGGAATTAGGTTCATTTATTGATTTATTTTGATGGAGGTACTGGGGATTGAAGCCAGGACCTTGTGCATGCTAAGCCCTCACTCTACCATGAGCTGTACCCTCCCCTCTTCAGAATAATTTCTTTAGAATTGGGCCCAACATAGATTTCTGAATTGGCAAATTCTAGATAATGGGTGAATAGTTTGGGTGTCTGTGTGTCAGGTCGGGGAGGGAGAAGTGAACCCTCAGAGCTTCAGGTAATAACACACATTTTATTTCTGTCTCCATTTGGTGGGACTTCCAGAGAAGACAAGGGAACTACCTTGTGGAGGCCTCACGTTGTTATATGGAAAAGTGACTTTGACATGTGCAAAATCCTGAGAATTATCTTGAAAATCTGTTTTCAGAAAAAACAACCCTTTAGTCAGCTGCCCTTCCGATACAGGTGGTCTCCCAGGCAGCTTTTTCTGTGTGAACAAATGAGCAAGTGGAGGAATCTGACTGTTCCATTAGCGAATAAGCTGCTTTTGCGGAAAAATGCAAACTGGATTAAGGCTGGATTTTCTAAGAAAGAGGATAGGATCTAAGACCTGGAGACTGGTATTTGGTTTTGACGTGTACAATACCTTTTTAGCGATTGGTCCAATAAATCCAATAGATGACAGTAGACCTGAAAAGGGAGTCTAGCCAACTCGTCCCCTTGAGAGGAGCATCTGCAGCTGGTACCATGGGAGCCTGGATGGGCTTGAGGGTTGAGGGCTGGGCGGGGCTGGACTGGGCAAAATTGTGAAGAGGGGGAAACTTGATTTTTTCAGATGCACTATCATCCCCAACCCAGGCATCCAGCAAATTCTTGGGGGGGTGGCGGTTACTACAACTGGTTTTTCCTCTGAGTTTAGATAGATTGGTTGGGATCCTGATTTTAAAAGAAAAAAGAAAGTAGTAAAACAACAAAATCCAATGATGTGTGTACTTATTTGTGATTATAAAGATAGTAGATACTAATTGCAGAAAACTTGTAATATTCGGTGAAGAATAAAGATGAGTTACTCTCTGTCCATCACTCAGAGATAAATGACTTATTAGCTTTTCTGATTATTGTATTTCTATCGTACATCACACACATTTTGGGTGGGAGTGCCGGGTATCACAGTTGACCCTTGAGGTTATTTTCTACCTTCTCCCCATCAAGATTTATTTGGTCTAAATCTTATACCTTTAAGAGCTTGCTGAATGCTAGAGGTAGTCAGTTCTGTTGTAATGTGATTTATATGCACTCCTGAGAATATCCACACTCTGCATAATTGCACAATAAAAACCATAGAACTTATGAGAAAATGGGATTAAAGGGAAAACACTTAAAAACTTTTTCAGTGACACATAAAAAGATAAGAACTTAATAAAAGTTGTACCTATGTCAAATGGTTATAAAATCCATAAATATTACAATAAATATGGCACTTGATCTTGAAAAAGAGCTAGTGTTTACTTGTAGAAGTGGGCCCTGGAAGGGCTGCCTCTTGTGAGTTGCTGTGCAGTGCTAGAAGGAAAGTTTTCTGAAATCAGTAAAAAGCTGTTATACTAGCTGTGAAAAGGTGTAGCTCCCCATCCTCAGTTTTGTATTGGCACCAACGATCACAGTTAAGGGATCATTTGCAGCCTTAAATCCTAGAGCATAGTTTTCTGCCTTTGACATGCAGGTCTTTCCAGGTATTTGTTCATAATAAAAAACTTTAATCAAAATTAAAAATTTGACCTAATGTATAGCTTCCTTCAATTAACTTTCATACCATGTTTAGAAATTCTTTCGTAGCTTCCTCATTTACTTGCAGCTTCACAGGACAGCTGAAGGCTTTGGAACTTGTAATGATGTTCAAAGCCACTAAAGCAGCCACTACAAGTATAAAAAGGGACCATTTTTGCAGGGTTTGGTGATTTCTGTTTGAGCTCTTTAAGTGTACACGGTACTTTCCTTTGCACGGGCACTGTTTGGCATTTTGAATCAGGACTCTTAGACAGGTTTGGGATGTTGAGTGAGTTTGTACTGAAAAGCTCAAGAGTGTGAAGAATAGAAAATACAACTTCACAGAATAGCGCATGTGATGAATTGAGGTAGTTGGTAGTCTGAGGTGTGTGCGTGTGTTTTGTGTATTTCTACCCTTGTTGGTTCTGCTGCACAGAGTTTTCTGTGTTCACTGAGTGTTTCTTGAAGAAAAAATTGTGCAAAAGCGTATTGTGAAATTTGAGTTATGCTCATACAGTTCCCTAATGTACCAACGGAATTGGAATGTATTAGTGTGGGCAAAAAAAAATGTTGTAGCAAAACTAACTGTGGTCTGACAGACACATTCATAGCAAGGAATGACCAGGTGGCAGAGATCCATTAACCTTTATCTATAGTTTGGAAGTCCGTAAAACTTGAGAGTAAAAGATTTTTGTTTGTTTGTTTTGTTTTTGTAACTCAGCGAAGGTAAAACTTGATCCAGCTTAGTTTCCTTTGTCACCTGGATTAAACCAATGTGTGAGGCCATTTTCTTTATTTGTTTCACTTAGTATAAATATTTATACATTTTGCTGCAGAAAAATGTTTGCATTTGGTAATCAGATGCTATCTCAGACCCTGCTGGAGATTTAAAAAATTTATGGAATAAGCAGCCTTCTAGTAGCCCCCAAATTCCGAATTCTGAAACACAAATGGACACAAGGGTTTTGGATAAAAGGCTGTGGATCCTCAAGGGCCAAAAACGTGTGACTCATTCTCGGTGCTACATCTCCATTTTGACAGGGGCCTTCCTGGCTGGGACATGTAGGGGTGACCGACCCAGGCAGGTAGGACTCACCCCTTCTTCCCATGTTGGCGCGGTCTTCTCTGCTCCAGAACTCTGTGTTCTAGCCCTTCCCCTTTCCCTGTAGCTGCTCTTTCTTAGAGTTTCTTAAGCATTTCTCCTCCCATGCCCTTCTCTGAAATCAGTGTTTCTAAAGTGTGATCGGTCCACAGTCCATCCGCATCAGAATCATCCAGCAAAATGCAAACTCTCAGGCCTCAGATCAGACTTTCTAAATTAGAAACTCACAGGGTGGGACCCTGTACTTTTAACAATTCCCTCCACAATTCAGATGCATGTTTAAGCTTGGAGTCCGCTACCTTAAATAGTAGTCTTTGTCCTTCGCTGTGCTCACCTCTTAGTCTCGCTTTGGTCTCAATCAAGAGCCACACATATGCTGACGTATCTGATATCACACATCAGCATGTAACATCTATATTCCTACTCCTGGGCTTCAGACTCCAAGATGCAACTGCTAACTCTGAACTCTGATGTCCTAGGGGCACTGCAAAATCAACATAGTCAAGCCAGGGCTCACCTCTCCTTACAAGTCAATGAATGGAGCCACGATCATCTCAGTTTCCCCACCAAAACTCTTAGCGCATCTCTGATTACTCTCTCACTTTCAACTCCCACCCCCTATTTCCACTTCCAAAATATATCTCCAGTCTTTCCACTTTTCTCCTCCCCCTAACCTAGGCCACCGTCATTTCTTGGCTAGACTATTGCAGTGGTGTGATCTTTCCCTTCCAGACCATCCCTGCCCACTCCATTCTCCATAAGGGACCCTGGCTGAGTTTCCAAAATGCAAATGGAACATGCCACTCCGAGCTTAAAAACAGCTAAGAGTCTCCCATTATCACTCACTAGAACCCAAACGCTCTAGCAGGCCTGCAAGGGCCTCCACCTGCATCTCCATGGGCCTGAGCTCTGTGGTGCCCTCCTCCCATGCTTTTAGGGGCATCTCCTGCTTCTCTCTCAGAGCATTCCTCGGGCTGCATGTCATTACTTGCTTAATTATCCACTTCCTCCCTCATCAGGCTCTAAGCTCCTTGGTAGCAGGACCCTGCCCATCTTGCTTATTATCGAGAACTCCCATGGAAAGCACCGGGTGAGCAAATGGATAAATGAGTTAAGTTGGCATGTATGGATGTGAGGGCAAGGGTGGGGGTCTTCTCTGCTTCTCAAGCAATACCCTTGAGGAGGGCTGGCCAATTCAATTGAGTTCAAGACAACTCAATTTAACAAACAGTTATTATTGAGTATTTATTATGCTCTATTGGGCATGTCACAGAGTTGGAGAAGACAAGGCCTCTGCCCTCAAAGACCACTGCCCTAACCTAACCTGTCACTTGCTGGCATCCCGCTGTTTGTGGACAGATAGCCCAGAATCACAATGCCACGGGTGCCCTGACTTCAGGAGCTGCCTGATGCCTCTGTTCCCCGCCTGATGCCTGGTCTGCCCCCACTTCAGGTGTTGGCCCCAAAACTGCCTGTATTTGCCATGTTTGTTAGCAGGAGAAAAAACTGTGGAATGACTGGATTCTCTAAAGGAATTCCAATCCCCCACTGCTCTGTGCTCTTGGCCGTGGGGAGACAAACAATTTCCACACAAGATGACATTTCATGGCAGACATTACAGCAGGAGCAGGAGTGAGGCAGAAATCTCACTTCCACCATTTAATAGCCAGTTAATGGGCAAATCTTGATTTTGTTCATGTATAAACAGAGATCATAATGGTCACCTCATAGTTTTTTTGTGATTATTAATGCTATTAACAAAAAATAATAATGTCTAAGATTGATAGTGTGCTTACAACATGCTGGGCGTTGTCCTAAGGGCTTACCTCATTTAGTCTTTGTGACAATCCTAAGTGGTAGATACTAATGCAATCACGTTACAGGTGAGGATCGTGAAGCTTGAGTAACTTTCCCGTGCCAACAGTGAGCAAGCGGAAGGGCTAGAATTTCATCCAGGCAGCCTGGCTCCAGAGTTCATGCCCTCACTCACTACGCTATCTCCTTGGGGTTGAGGTTAATTGACGATGTGGATAAAATCTCTAGTCTCTTATTGGGGGAAAATAGCAAAACATTTTTTAAAGGGATTTATTTTATTTATTTTAATTCTCTAGTTTTTCCAGGGCCTGGAGTGGATGCTCAAAAAAGCACATTTTCTAATTCCACAGAATAAATAGATGCTATTAAAAATAACATGCCATCCTTCTTCTTATTTTTTCTTTAGCTTTCTCTGCCTGTTTTACTGATGTGTTAACTGCTACACGTAGTTGGACTCCATGTGGTCTGGTCTCACAGATGTCCAGCCCTTCCGACAGTTGGATGGAGTAACTGTGTATATTGAGGAGGGGAGAGGGGCAAACATACATCCTTTAGTTACTTGTTAAAGGAGCTGGCTAGATTAGCAGTCAAGATAATTCTTAAGCCTAGGGGCTGTCTTCAATCCAAAGTTTTGCTCTATTTAATATACTGTTATATTGATTACATGGTATACCCGAAGAAATTTTACACCATGATAAGAGTTTTATCTAAGTGCTTACAGGCAGTGACTATAAAGGAAAATGATAATTTACTGTGTAGTCAAAAGGGAGTTATACCTTTGTTTAAAAATTATTTTATTCATTCACAAACATGCAATATCTTATTTGCTAATAATATCTAGGTTCTAAGAATTTTAGTATATTACTGATGGAATGTGGCTAACATCCATTATGTGAAAATGTTTCTCTAACCTTACTTCTGTGGGCTTTGAGCTTTTTTGTGCAACTGTAGGGCTCCACTCTGATGAGACACATTTTGGGGAGATAAATAGTTGAACCAAAGGTCCATCTTAGCATATATTTGATCTTACTGGAGGTCAAATCATCAATTTTCCTTAGTAACACCTGGCTTAAAATAACTGAGGCCCTCTACCTACATATTTGTATTGTATCCTTTCAAAGAAAGATTGGGTATAGTGGCAGAAATATAAGAAATTATTCTGTAACTTTATAACTTTATGTATATTTATATATTGATGCTCATTAAAGTCTAGATTAAAATATGATTCATTGTCATAAATAGGTCCATCGGCAAAAGATACATTTTGTGAAACGTAAATATAAATGCTGCAGCATTGAAAGAGGTTAAACACTTTCAGATTCATATTTAGACATCAACCTACTTGCAGGCAGGTTCTGAAGTACAGAAAAAGCCCCTAAAAAAGTGTGTGAAAACACATGTGCAAGATTGCAGAGCTAGTAAGACTAGACATGAGATTTAGAGAAACTGGTATTGGAGGAATACGGGCCATCTGTAACTTGGAACACGGCTAGAGGTGTCTCAGGTGGTGTTACGGGCTGAACTGCGTTCCCCCCAAATTCATATGCTTAACTCCTAGCCCCCAGTTCCTCAGGATGTGACTGTATTTGGAGCCATGGCTTTTAAAAGGGTAATTAAGTTAAAATGAGATAATGAGAGTAGGCCCCACTCCAGTAATGACCGGTGTCCTCCTAAGAAGAGATTACAGCACAGACATACACAGAAGAAAGGCCACGTGAAGACAAAGGGAGGAGGCCATCTACATGCCAAGGGGGGAGGCCTCAGAGGAAACCAGCCCTTGATCTCCGACTTCTTGGCTCTAGAATTATGAGGAAATAAATTTCTATTTTTCAAGCTATCCAATCTGTGGCACTTTGCTATGGCAGCCCTAGCAAACTAATACACATGGTTTTACCACGTCACACCCCTTGACGCTTTTGCCTTAGTTTTTGAAGAGATAAGCATTGTTTCAACTTCTAGTACTTGATTCGGCTCAGAATATACATGACTCAGAATAGCTGACAAGTCACAAGAGTTTCATTCCTGTATTGTAGTGTTAGCTGAGTCAAGTTTGATGCTGAGAGACTTTGTATATATCTTCAAGTTTATCCTTGAACAGAAACAAAGAAAGGATGCTCATGATATTTATTTGTAGGTGGTGAGAAACCAGAGAGCACAGTCAATTCCAAATCAACTTGATTGGTTGAACAAAGAGCTGAACTGAAGTAGAGGAAAATGCAAAAGAGATAAATACAAGTTCTTGAACTTGGATTTTGAAATGCCAATTGCACAAGAACAGGGAGGGGAAAAATTGTTAAACAATAGTGTGTATTGAAAGCTCATTATGAGTCAACTGAACAATAAGGATGCCCCCAAATCCAATGTGCTTATAAACCACCATTTCTGGGATCCTGATTTTCTGAGGTGCTTTAGGAAGTGGCGAGTTTCCCATTGCTGAAGGTGCCCAGGCAATGACTGAGTGATCAGTTCTCAGGCATGTGTTGGAGGGCTCATAGTTAACTTGAAGACACACTGGTGGTTGAAGTTAAACTCACACTAAATTTTTGCCTGAGGAATTGAAGACCTCCTGTCCCACACAGCTGAGTTTTTGCTATTGCTGTCTTTTAAATATGAGGAAGACTCAGGGAAGGAAATAGAGATAGCTCTGAAAGCCAATGACACCAACATTAACTTGTCTTTATCTCCAATTATTTCCATCTTCCCTTGAAGGAAATTGTTTCTTTAAATGGGGATTTGGAAACAGTGGTCTTTGGCTGTATAGAGAGTCCATCCAGTCTGACAACTCCAGATATTGACTGAATTTGATTTATTCTGAAGTATCTTAAATGCTGATATGTTCATCTTGATTTTATCTCTAACCTCTGTTGCTTTTAGGATAACCAGAAAGAGACTGGGCTATAAAACATGTGTTTACCTGTGTTGACTAGTGTGATCTTATGCTGGGAAAAGTCTCCATTTTAATAAGCTTTAAACAAAAAATTCTACCTTAGGTGCTAATTAGAATCTAAATTCAGGTGTTAACCTCTTTGACTGAAAGTGCATGTTGAGTAATTGCAGGAAAGGGGCCAATTTCAGGCACAGCAGTAATTACTGAATTAGTAGAAAAGTTCAAGTAGGGCTTCAGATTTCAGATCATTACTGAGCTTTCTGAGGAACAGCTAATCCTGGAGTGACTGGGCTTCTCACACCTGTGCGCGCGCGCTTTGTGTGTGTGCGTGTGTGTGTGTGTGCGTGTGTAAGCGTGAGTGAGCCTGCAGGGAGCCCAGTTAAATTTCAAAGAAATAACCTTACAAATGACCATGGAATTAGATACTAATATTTCTTGGTATTTAAAATATAATTTTAAAGACTTCTGAATGACCTTTAATGCTTTTCCTTTTTACTTCAATATATTCCTATGTAGAAAAAAAAGCAGAATCTATTTAATTGGATAAAATGGCTTCATTCTTAAAGTTGAGTCTCTTGCATTATTTATTTCTTACTGTCCTGGAATTAGACTTTGATATGCCAGGGACTATCCACCTCTGCTGTATACTCTACATTTGGGGCCTGAGTGAATTTGGCTGTTGCTGTGGGTTGTCTAAGCTCTTCAACCAAATGCGGTGATGCTCTCCAATGACATAAGCGAGGAAAACATATGGGAAACTGCAGCTGCCTTGTTTGTCGGTACATGGAGTTCTGTTCAGTCATGCTATTGTCTTGCAAACAAAATCTAATGGCCCTAAGTAGAAACAAGATCCATACAGACAAAAATCAACCCAGATCTTTAGGGCACAAAGTAGCTTATGTCCTCTTTCATTATGGTGACTGTATCTTCACTTCTGAGTGTAATTTCAAGCATTAGCTCTGATTTATAAAGTGCTAAATGGTCTATAGTCTTGTAAAGAGCTT
This sequence comes from Camelus dromedarius, assembly GCF_036321535.1. NCBI lineage: Eukaryota > Metazoa > Chordata > Mammalia > Artiodactyla > Camelidae > Camelus > Camelus dromedarius. The sequence continues at coordinate 49,648,639 of NC_087437.1, forward strand.
CTTGCTTACTGTAGGCATAATGATGAATTATTAGCATCTATTCACTGACCTCAAAAGTAAAACTGGAAATTCGGAGTCTTGGAACTCCTTATTGGCATTTTTCAAGAAGACTGTCATTTATTTATTTATTTATTTATTTACTTACTTACTTACTTACTTAATTTATTTATTTATTTATATTGAAGTGCAGTCAGTTACAGTGTGTCGATTTCTGGTGCACAGCACAATGTCCCTGTCAAGAATATACACACATATATTCATCAAGGAGCCTTTCAAAGTGAGAGTTCAACTAGACACCATCATTGAAGCATTAGTTTCTAGTGTGTGAAATGTGTAATGTAAAGAAACATGCAACAGACTTCATGCCCTAAAGAGAGCTCATAATCAAGTAAGTTATAAACATGTGTGAAGTGAAATAGGAACATCACATAGAAAAGATAGCCTAAAACATGAACAAGCCTAGCTTTTCATCAGTGTAGAACTAGATACACATTTTATGAGACATCTATAGAATGGGATACTGTTTACCCACTAAGAAGAATTAGGGCGCTCTGGATATATTAGGATATAAAGAGCCTCAAGGTGTATTATTTTAGATTAAGAAAAGCAAAATAATAGGTATTATTTTACTTTTACAAGTTTTTAGAGGAAAAGGATATCTATAAATGTATGTGTATGCTTAGACAAGCATAGTTTTTAAAAAATGCCCTACAAGAAATATGATAGAAGTTACTTTTGGGGAGATGGACTGGGGATAATTGTAGGAGGTATGGAATGTGTGTGTAAAGGAAGAATTGCTTTTATTTATACTTTTTGGCATTTTTAAAAAATATTTTTATATATTGATTTTCCTTTAAGATATGTCAGTTTTAAAAAGGCACACAAGAGGCAGACTATGATTAGAAGTAAAATAAGGTGGCACGGTGTTCATTATCAAATGAATCTTATGGGCAGTAAGCATCAAAGACATTCAAGGGAGAAAGAGATCACTAGATGAGCTTCTGAAGAATTACCATAATAATAAAGTCCACTAATGGGTCTGTGCCAAGAGCGTTGTTGATCTATTTCCATCTGGTGCAGTTACTGTCCTTATTGATGCTCAGTTTATCCCTTCTTCAGCCAGTGGAAGCCTCTTCAGGTTGGCTCCTGGGTCCTTCTGATACAACCTCAGTAATCTTTGATAGAGTCTTTGTTTTCTGGTGTGACAAGATGTTCCAGGATTATCTTACACAATTTCTACCCCAGACATGGAATTGAGAATCTCTAGAGAGCACTGGTCCATTTTAATGGGAAATGGTATTTAGAGAGCACTGTCTGGACACTAGTGGTGCTTATTGCTACTGGGTTGGTCATTCTGTCTAGGCCTTTTTTCAGGAGATATATATATATCTTTGAGATAAAATATATAGGTTCATACCGATACTTGCAATTCAGATCCAGAAGTTTTTCTTAACCACACTGATCTTACATATTTATCTTTTTATTCATACTGAAAATTCAAGTTTTCAGATACACAAATATAACTATATAATAGTTTGGGGTTAACAATACCAACACTACTATTGCTACTATAATATAATTAGTGAAAACTGCTGTCCTTAGACTATATCCTGCTAAACATATAGTCACATAACTGTGTTGTGAAAGTCATTTGGAATAGTTCCTCTCTGTAAGGTTATGCCATTTATACACTGAGGTTCATTTGTTTCATTTTACTTTTGAGTTTTTCAGAGATTGCATTTTAAAATTGAATTTTGCTTAGTGATTATGTAAAATGTTAACTTGGCTTCAAAGTCAAGTCTATAAAACAATATATGTTCAGAAATGTCTAGCCATTATGTCTTCTGCCCTATAAGTAATCTTTACAAGTTTTTATTTTATGACTGATCTTTCCCTTGTTTTATTTTTAATATAATCAAATGAGTATTCTTAGAGAAATGGAAACATCTAACTTAACAATGTATCATGGAGAGCACAACACAATAATAAGTAAAGATATTCATTTCTTTTTACAGCATCTTTTATAACGGTTTGTTATCTCTGACGTTAATAATAATAGCTTTCTACTTGCCTTTTTTTTTTTAGTTTGGTTTAGCTTTCTAGATATTTAATATTAATTTATCTTCACATACTCCCCAGTTGTCCAGCTCTTTCGTTCATGTATTTAAGCACAACAGGTACTCAATCAATTTCATATTCTTGGATTCATTCTCCCAGAGTCTGCCACCAGCTGTAACCTGCACAGACAGTTCCCCTGGTCTGCTACACAACTGTTGTCCTCTATAATCTCCCTTCACCATCATCCTGGGAATTTTCTCATTTTTATTGAGTAAAATCACTTGCTTACTGGTTCTCCTGTCACCTTCTTTCTTGCTTCACTCCCTTATTTGAACTCACAAACTTTAGCTTGATACTGTGATGAGGTTCCTAACTCTTATTCACGCTGCATCATTTACCATCACCCAAAGATGGAGATGTTACCGGAACATCACTTGAATGACTTGTTCTTACCCAGTGCATCCCCTGATGTGCTTTTAAATGGCTCTTAACTTGTGCAATGTATAAGTGTTCCACAACCTGATTTGGATTCCCTCCCTTACTCAGGAAGGCCATGACTTAAGGCTGTCTCCATGACAATTAACTAGAAGAGTCATTTGCTCCAAGTTCAGATTGCTCCTTTGCCTACTGCAGAGGAGTTTCTGATATAACAGAAGCAAAGCCTTGCAACAGACTGAAAAACTTGATAGCCGTTTTATGTACTCGGTAGAAGAAGTATGAAACGCAGCCTGAACAAAGGCTTGATTGTGTCTGAAGATCTTGGAACGTGATTGTTTGCATCAGGTTATCAGTGTATTTGTGGAGACCATGTGAGTCTATGATAGTTATGATATCTTGTTATCGATAGAGCATGGTTTTCTCATATGGGTAAAATAAAATTCCCAGGATTGTTTAAAATAATGAGGGTGTATAAGCTACTTGTGTTTAAAGCAAGCAAGCAAACAAATAAACAAATAACACCAACAAAATCATTGTTAAATGAGAGATGCACGCATGGATGGATGGGTGCAGCAGGAAGAAGAGGAAAGCAGTTCACTGGCAGGCTTTGGGTTATGTATTTCAGTAACGTATAGGGTTTGTGGTTTATAACATCATCAAAGTCGTACAATAGCATCATATCCCTGAGAGTTGTGCAGTTATCTCTCCCTTTCTCTTTCTTTTCTTCACATACAATGGGGGGATCTAAGTCTGGATCCCTGCCCTACCCAGGACATTTCCTCTTTGTGGCATGTGAGCCGTTACCAACGCTAAGATTTACTGCTTTGGGGATCGGTTCTGAACAAATGTTCCAAACAGCCATCTGCCTCAGGCAAGGTAATTTTGGACAAATTCAACAAGACTTCAAAGGAAGCCACCTACGACAATGCCTAAGGAGGATAAAGACCTGATTTAAATGAATGTATTGCAATTAGTGGGTATTTACTTTATATGTTGCCAAGTTCTGATAGCTTTCTCTAACCCTTAGGGAAATAATATATATGTCTACTTCTAGTGAGCTGAAGAAACGGGATATGTACTTCCCGGAGAGACAGGTGTTGTGAATATACACAGATCTAAAGGAGAGAAAAGACAAAAAGTCTGTGAAAGCTGGAGACAAAGAATAAATGCAATGCTTGTTTTGGAGGGAAAAAAAAATAGTAAGCGGTGTTCTCCCAGGATCCCTCTCCCTGAAAAAGAGACAGACCTTTTTCTGCAAAAGTCTGTCTTCTTTGAAAACAGCTTGTAATAACTAAAGAAAATAAGGAGGAGGCAACATTTAATACAGAGAAATGTGGAAACTCCACTTATCAGTTAAAGGAGTCTTGGACCACCAAGCTGATTTCAGCACATCCTGAAGTGCTGTGAGTTTAATCCAATCATTCAGCATGAAGCATTCCAGCAGAAGAGGAAATTAAGGATTAAACAGTGGTAGAAGAATGAGAAATGAGACGCTGGATGTATAGTCTGAGTGGACTTTAATCAAATCAAGCCAGAAACAGACCAAAATGGAAATCTGATAGCCCAGTGTTCTCATGTTGAGGTCCACAGTTTCTTTCCAGATCTTACACTTAAAAGTGAGGTTTGGTGTAAGAATTGTTGCAGGAAAAGACCAGCGTGTTCTCTTACCATTTCTCATAGGAAGAATGAATGTTGTGAGAAAGCCCCAAGTTTAGTCAAGAAGGACTATATGGAGACTCCTGTATGGGGGTGGGGGTGGGGGCAGAAGGAGCTACATGCCAAACCCTTCCCTACTCTGACTTTTCTTTGCCCTAAAAAGATCCCAAAGAGAGGAAAAGCGAAATACACTCACTCTAGTCTGTGTTCCTGTGGATTTCAGACAATAGACAATTAAGCAAATAGTATTTCACTGAAAAATCTACTTCAAGACAGATTAAAAGCAGGTCTAAAATCAGTAGAAGTCTGTTAATCAATCCGTCGGCCTTACTCAGATTGAAAAACCTGATTTATGTAGACAATTGCCAGCCTTCCCTTCCACTGGAGCCCAAGCCGTATAACCCCATGATGCATGTGACTGACCTCTTGCTGAATTACGGACTCAAACAAAATCATATTTTGATGTTTAGAACTTATTTGACAGATGAAAACACTTTCTAAAACTAGCCTGTAACAAAAAATAACCTGCTCAACCGTCCTTTTGATAATGTTACTAGCTGAAACACATTTCCCCATCTTTATTACTAGATATGCTATGAACAAGAGGCACGTTTTCCCGTCTGTGGCAGAGTTTCTCCTTGCTGTCCTGCAGCGTTCTAGTCCGGATGCTCCACCGTCCCCCCTGTATTTCTGAGATTTCTGGGACAATTGCTGTCTGATTACTGGTGTTTTGAGGAAGGGGGAAGAAGAAAGAGAAACTCGTCTAGGGGTGGGGAGTGAGGCTTCTGACGGCACTGAGACTACGTTAATCAGTCTTAAACCATCTTGACATGTGCTCGTGTTTGAAATGTAGGTGTCTTTTAGGTGTGTGGCCTGGTGGGCTTCTCCCCTGCTGTTGACTTTAGCGGCTCGTCTGTCTGAAAGTTGTGAGCCCACAAAGCCTCCTCCGGGTCTCAGAGCAAGATGCAGCACGCAGGCTAAGAGGAGCAGCGCCCCCGGGGCCTCGCCCTCTCAGCCACTGCAGGCAGAGCTGTGGTGACGTGCCGGCAGGTGAGCCCTCAAGGGGACTCTGAGGGGAGCAGGTGAACACAGCCTGGCTTCACCAGGATGAACTGGAAGAATTAGACAGCTTCTATCCTAAAAGGCTCTCTCTTGGAAAGATAAAGGGAACTCTGTTGTGAAGTACTGTTCTCACCTTCTGAGATGCCGTGTGTTGCAAATTTTTCATTTCCTGGGCCTGCCATTCCACCTAAATCAGGCTGTACTCAGCACACTTGTTAATGTCAATCCCGTTGATTGGTGGCTTTTAAGTAAGGAAACTTTCTAATTTTTAAAAACACATTAGCAGAGGAATTTATTCTCAGATAAGGCAGAGTGAAGTGGCTGTGTAAACATAATGACCTCAGGGAAACCAGCCTTTAAGCCACACACACACACACAGAGGCAAATAAGAGATTTGAAATAATCAATTTCTTTGCTGGTCATGCTTTGGCAAATATGTTTTTGCCTGCATCATTTCGGAAATTACTTCTAACAAAATTTAAATTGTTTATTACCCTTTAACAGTCTGTTTTTTGTCTTTTTTATTACATAGGCAATACACAAATATAGTACTATTGTAAAAGATTCACAGAATACTCCCATCCCCGCCCCTCCAGCTCCCTGGCTCAGACACGACCGCACACGCTGTCTTTCCCCATCTTAGAGGTACGTGGCTACTGTCAGAAGCTTGCTCTGTATCTTTTGACTTTTCTTTCACATTTACATAGGAATATAAATTCTTTGGCAATTTAAAAAATAAACAAATAGAAATGCAGTATGTCTTTTTTTTTTTAATTTGCTTTTTTCCCCCCTTTACTTTAAAATATGTCTTGGAGATTTTTCCAAGTCAGTACATATTTGAGTCTCTGCATAGTATTCCTTAGTGTGGAGTCACCACAACTCACTCATTCCTCTATTGATAGGCATTGAAGTGTCTCTTTCTTTTTGAATTACAGTTACAAACTTTTTTTTTTCCCACACAAGTGTGAATCTATTTCTAGCTGAAATTTCTAACAAGTAGAGTTACTGAGTCAAAGATGTCAATTTTCCTATTCTTTTTAAATAAAACCCATCTTTTAATTGATAAATCAATTACTAGCATATATTGTATACCTACTACGTGCATGGGGCTTTAGGCAAGACATAAACTTGAGGCAGGTCTTAGTAGGGCCTATGAACAATTCCCATTTGAGGCTGAGGCCTTTCCAGACAAAACTACTTTTTGACTAATCTTCCTTTCTTTGGTCACAAAACTGTCTTCTAAAGTAATTATATAATGGAGGTCGTTGCCATAAAGCTGACCATGGCCACTTCATTATAATACAATAACTTTAAACTTAGGGCTTTGCGATATGGTTGTACTGCAAGTTTGTGACTGATTGACTTTTGATGATGTGATTTCAAAGGACTGGTAGCCGGTTTTGGTTGAGGATTCCCAGCCTCTGAATATCTAGCTATCCCGGTGTATCTAGGCAGCCCAGTCCCAAAAAGAGCAGGTGATGCACTGCAGGGCTGGCGGCAGGACTCTGACAGCCCAGCCACAGTGCCCAGCAGACTCTGGGACGAGGGGTGCAGCCACAAGCCTGGTGGCCTCTCTCCAGGTCAGCCCCATGTGACTGAACAACTCTGAGTGAAATAACTCGTCTGCAGCTAGTGAGCAGTACAGCAGGGACTTGAATTTAGGTCCTTTGACACCTGAGCCTGAAATATAACTACCCAGTAAACCTGCCGCTGTCAGTACAACATTGCGGTCGGTACAGAAGGATGCAGAGGAGGGAGTGTTTGCTGTGGGCTAGGACTGCCCTGTAGGGCTTTCAGGTAGGATCTGGGGTTTAAATGGTTTAGGTTTGAATTATGAGAAGGAGGAAAGAAAAAGTATAAACAATGGTATGGAAATGGAAAAGCAAAAAGCGAGAGATTAACAACAGTAACAACCATAATAATAGCAACAATTCACATGACAGATCATTTTACTGTGGGCTGGCACTTTGCTAAGTGCTCCATAGGAAACATTTTATTTAACGCTTAATAAATTCTGATGAGTTACAATTATTCCCTTCTAGAAATGAGGAAATGAGAATTAATGATATTAAGCAAGCTGACCAAAGCCATGGAGCCGATAAAGAGGTATAGCCCAGGAATTGGACTTACTGATGGACGAGGCACTCGCAGATGAGAGGGCGCGGCGGGAAGGGTAGTGGGGAGCACGGGACAGGCAGTGGGGGGCCTCGAATGACCAAGCCTGTAGGCAACCAGGAATCCTTGAAAAATTTCTGAGCACTGAAGTAACATGATGGAAGTGGATATATGATAAATTCTTTTATTTTTACTCATGATGAGAGGTGGAGACCCTGTGTTTGGGGACGGCGGGTCGTAATTGCAAAGTAGGAGCTGAAGTTAGGAAAGACTAAGTGCGGCCATCCTCCTTTCGTGCCTGCCTTGGGGGCCCTAAAATTGTCAACTAGTTCCTGAACACATGGGTAGGAACAGCAGGACTCCAGTGAAAAGAATCTGAGTCCCGAAAGCAGAAGAACCTGGATTCACGTCCTGGCTCTGTCGCTTCTTTAGCTTTGAACCAATTCATGAATGCTGACTGACCAGTCCGTGGGATCCTGGCGGGGAGAGACGGAGACCTGGTCACGCTGGGAACGTCTGGCTCTCGGGCGCTGTGAGCATTTTTTGAATAACAAGTGAATGGAGTTTTCTGAGCCTCCTTCTTTTCATCTGAACCATGAGGATCATCTTACCTATTTCACAAAGTCCTGCCTCCCGTCAGCCAAGGAAGAAAGATTATTGGGTTAAAATTTTCATTAAAAAAAACCAAAAAAACTTGATGGATATGTTTATAGTGCCTTCTTAGGAAATCAACATACATTTCTTTTTGTTTAAATATAAATGATTTTTCTTATGAGCAATATAGATCCATAATAGAAAAATTATAAAATGCAGATAAGTAAAAGGGAAAAAAAAAACTCCATCATTCTACCTCTTGGGATATATTATGCTCTCCATTCAGTTCTTTTCCTTCATTAATGTACGTGTAAATATGCATGAAAGATGTGTATTGACACGTATCTAAACATAATGTTTTGTAATCTTTTTTTTTTTTCTCTTTGTGGGTACTACAGTCAATATTTTAAATCCTGGTCTGCCTTCTTTGTAATTATATTTCTAGCCTGTTAATAATTAATTACTAGTCTACTAAATCTGTTTTCAACAAGGATCTAACAATGTATTAAAATGATTAGCAAATGCATTCAAAAAGAATCAGCAAATCAGTTTTGTTTGGCATGGTGTGGACTAAAAGTTTTCATACTTTTTGTACTTAAAGAACTGGTAAAACATCTTATGGAATTGACATATGGGTAAAGGCATTTAAATAACCTGACTACCATTTACTGCCAGATCACAGAGGAACAACATTGCCATGTACACAATTTAAATACATTTACTGTTACGAAAATTAAAACACACTCTGGTGAGATGGGGTGACCCTATGTCACCCTAGAATTGCAGACTCGTGCAGTGAGAAGGCATGGAGCAATTGCAAAGGATGCACTGAGGATATGAAGGCTAAAGTTGAGAGGTTTTTCTTCTGTTGCCCTGGACAGGTGAAAGCACCCTCATTAACCAGTTCAAGCTCTTTAGTAACAACAAAACAAACCCGTGTCTTGTTTTCAGCCATTTTATTTTTGTTTGCTTATTTGCGGGCTCCTAGAGGGGAGAGACCACATTGAATTCATCTTTGTAGCCCTACTGCTTAGGGTTGGGCAGAGAGAGTAAATGAAATATTGGCCAAGGGGCTCTGCTGAATAGTGGATTCCGATGAAGAAATATCCTATTTTTGAACTGCTTTCTTTTCATTTTACCATTTAAGTTTCCCAAAGTTGCTTTTTAAAGTAGTGCCCACTATTTGTGCAAAAGACTTAGGTCATAGAGTTGGGGAGCAGGCAGTTTTTATACAGTACAAGCTGGAGTTTCAAGCTCTGGCTGGATAAGAGAAAGGTATTTAACCTATATTATCTTTACAGCAACTTAAACCATAAGTAAAGGGGCATCTCTGAGAACACATAAACATAGTGCTGCTTCATGGGTGAGTTGAAACTGCTTTGTAAATATGGACTCTGTTTCTTGCACACTTTAATATCTCATTGCTATTTTATTTGTGGTTCCTCTGGCAGAGGGTCCATCCTCTACCTGTTGAACTCTTCCTCTTCTTTGAAAGCCTAGCTCAAATGCCCCTTTCCCTATTGAGCCTTTTCCTCGCTCCCCTTCAGTGTCTCCTAACTGGCCGGAATTAATCATTCTCACCTTCGTGTTTCCATAATGCTTTGTCATAGCTCTGTTTTAATATGTCATTGTGCTTTTTTGGTGAAGAGTTTGTCTTAGATCATTTGGGCTGCTGTAACAAAATGCCATAGACTGGGTGGCTTGTACACAACAAACGTTTATGTCTCACCGTTCTGGAGGCCGGAAGTCCGAGATCAGGGTGTCAGCATGGTTGAGTGAGGGGCCTCTCCTGGGCTGCAGACTTTTCATTGTATCCTCACATGGTGGGAGGGAGGAAGGCAGCTCTCTGGGGCTCTTTTATAAGGGCATCAATCCCATTCAGAAAGTTCCACAGTCATGACCTAATCACCTCTCAAATGTCCCACCTCCTAATACCATCAGCTTGAGGGTTAGAATTCCACATATGAATTTTGGGGGACACAAACATTTAATCTATAGCAAGTAGTGTATGTGGGTCTATCTTTGCTTCAAGGTGGAGTTACCTGAGGGCTGGGGAGGGTTATTATGCATCTTTGTATCCTCAGTATCTGGTATAACACATGATCCAGGGTAGGGACTCCTAGTACAATGCATGATCGAGGATAGGAACTCCTGAACTTTGGCATTTTCAGGGCCCTTCTATTCAGCATCACCAGCTATAAATACACTAAGTCCTTTTTATTCTCAGTGGTGGCTAAGCCGAATCTGTGATGATACACAGCAAACTCAGGTTGTCCCTTGTGAATGGGCTCCGTTGGCTGGGTGGTTTCCCAGGCATTCTCAGCCCATTGTTAGACCCGTGAGAAGGCACTGTGGGTGGGGTGGGATGGGACTCAAGGCAGATGCAGTGCTCAAACTCCCTCTCTCCACACTGTTACTAAGCAGAGTGGCTTTCTTCTCACCCCATTGGTCTTCCAAACCCAAATGTGTTTAATCACCTACAAGTACCACTCATTAACTGCCCCTAAAAACAATAATTAGGTACCCCATTTTAATGTGAAGTGATCCATGTTACTATTGTTTCCTCTGCATAGTGACTCTCCCACTGCTGGTATTGTGACAGCTAAATAAAAAGGCCAGTAATACGTGGGTTTCTGTGTTTTGTTTTTTTACCTTGAGGAAACAAAGACTCCCCTGATGTAATGAGATACTAGGAATCTCAAAAGAGCCAAACAGAACAATACAGATTTTTTTTAAAAATTATTATTATAAAACCAACAAGAAGGAATTTTTCAGCAATAATAATGGGAGACTGGTTATTGTTAGAGCTTACAGCCCATTACGGGGAGGAGAAACCAAGCTGTTCAAGGCAACCTGCAAGGGGTGGGCGACCACAAATGCATACAAGTTGTCAAAGTTGGCACTGTCTCCCAAAGAAGACAGACATTAAAAAGAAACAAAACTGATAAAAAGAATTGGAGGGGTAAATTGGGAGTTTGGGATTTACAGACACTAACTACTCTATATAAAATAGATGAACAGCAAGGTCCTATATATGGCACAGGGAACTATATTCAATACCTAGTAATAGCCTACAATGAAAAAAGAATATGAAAAGGATATATATATATCTCCTTATATATATATATAGCTGAATCACTCACTATTCCGTACACCAGAAGTTAACACAAAATTGTAAACCAACTATACTTAAATAAAAGAATTTTTTTAATAATAAAAAAAGACTTGGCCAATGCACCTTTTCAATAAAGCTCTCCAGTAGTAAACCAAATTCTAAAAAGAAGCAAACCTCTTTATCAACACAGTGTTGTGTCAAGTATTGCCCTATACAGCATGCCTTTAGGAACCCTCACTGAAAACCTGTCCACCCTAATTATCAGGAGTTTCTCCATTTCTTGGTTGGAAGGTTTGGGATATGTCAGCACCAAGATTCTAACTCATTGGCCCGAGGAGTACCCCCGCCCCAACCAGGGTCCCCCCTGTGCTCCAGGGGCAAAAGCCCTCCTAACTGCCGCTGAATGCTGGGGCCACGCAGCTGGCATCTCGCCACTGGGTTGGCCTGCTGCCCAGGAGCATCATGGGAGAGAATCTGAACGCTCTTGGCAGCTGAGACTCAGACTTTGACAGTTGTAACTGATGGGCTCACTGGTCAGGGCACTGCTGAGGAACATCACATTCCTGGGAGAAAAGTCGCCCAAAGTGAGGAGTTTTGCATGATAGACTAGACTCAGCAGGAGGGATTGTCACTGGAAGGCTGGTGTTTCCAAGGACTGGCATTTGAACCCACTTGGTCCTCATCCCCTGAGATGACCCTGTGCTCTGTGAATGAGAGGATTATGGAATGAATCTGAAAAATAAGACAAAACGAATATCATTTGGGGTCTCAGCCACTTAAGAGAGTTGGACACCAGAAAAGAAAACGTTTCCCTGTTGGGCAGAGAGAGGTGCTAGGACTGGAGAGTAGGAGCAGGTGGTGAGGAAGTCCAGGTGGGCGTGAAAGCAGATCCAGCAGGGTCAGTGGAGGTCGGAGGTGGGTCAGCACTCCCCTGGGAGGCTCTGAGTTGGTACTAAGCATCACATTAACCAGCACTGCTCTGAGAATGGTGGGGAATTTTCAGAATCAAGAGAAGGCTCTTAATTTTAAAGAGAGAATAATCCATGTGAAAGAAGGGCCATAATGACCAGCAATACAGGACAGTGACATTTTGAAACTGTACCAATGATCAAAGCACTAGGAATTCAGAGGAAGAAGGGATTTCTAGAAAGGTGATTAGAGGAGGCTTAATAGAAAAGCTTTAAAAAAGAGACATTTAGGTAAGTTGGAGGAAGAAATAACTGGGGACAAGAAACCTTCCTAAGAACTCAGATGCACCTTGAGTCTGTCAGCATCTTTAAGTACCTTTGGTTTCCCACCATTACAACCATACGTGCTTACTTTGGGTTTTTCAGTATCTTCATCTTCTCTGGCTTTCTAGAAGCCATTATGAGGGGCCCTGACTCACTGGAGAGACTCATACAGAAGCCTCTGTCCCCATCACAGCCACCTCCTTACCTTGTCCCTCCTAGATGGTGCCCCTGAGGAGGATCAACACTGGGCCTCAGAGAAGAGAGAAAACCAAAAGGCCATCAGCAACAAATTGAAAATTGAAGTTGAAAGGCAAGCCTTCAGATTTGGAGGAAGACTTGTATCTAGCCCTTGAAGGGAATGAACTGTCTGAGGTAGCAAACTCCAGTTAGTAAATGAATTTTGTCACTGTGGTTATGTGTATAATTCATAGGAGTGTACAGTTTACTACCAGAGATGAATACCTTTACCCTGGTTTGCTTTTGGCTCTTAGTATAGGTACAAGTTTGCTGTAAAATGGAAGATACAAAATACAAAATAATAAGACACAAAATAATTACCACGTTAAGAGAATTTTCAGATAGGTGCTCTCACCCCCACACTGTCCCCACTGGAAAATGAGGATCAATACAACATGCACTGGAGAATTGATACGATAGGCAGGCTAACCCTGCTTCTACTCAACCTGGGAGAAGTATTTACTACGCAGTGAAAATAATTTTCTCCCAATGCCATCTTTGCCCTTTGACATCAAGTGAAGAGGTAAGAAGTAAGGGGTCAGGTATGTGGCTTGACTGTTCCCAGGCAGCCTGCGTGAGTGGCCACGCTGTTCTGTACCAGAAGTCTCTTTTCTCCTGAATTATCTCGGCTAGCTATCAGTGCAACACGAACTCACTGTTCTTTGCCAATCTTTCAGTCCCCTTGAAGAGCCAGGAGGATAGAAGCCTGCACCCTACTGCAAACCTCTGATCCCATCTGCACCCACTTCTTGGCTGTGCTTCTGAATCTAGAGTTTCAGCAGCCAAATATCAGGGATGCTGTTAGGTGGGGATTTTTGAATTTTGGCTTCATGTTTGGTTCAAAATGTCACTTTTGAAAGGAAAGTTATTCTTCAGTATTATTTTTTTTTAATCAAAAATACCACTACCACCATTCCGACTCTACCACTCCCCTCCACACTAAAGATCAGCCCTAAGCAGGCTTCTGGGGTTTCCAGGCCAGTAGTTTATCAACGTCAGTGACACTGCTAAAATTAAACTTCAAGTTATGTTAATTTATTTCATATTCTTTTTCCCTTCCTTCCTACCTTCCTTTCTTCTCTCCTTCTCTCCTTCTCTTCTTCTTCTTCTTCTTCGTCTTCTTCCTCCTGCTCCTCCTCCTCCTCCTCTTTCCTCTTCTTCTTCTTCTTTTTTTTTTTAAGTCCACAGGAAGCCAGGAACCACACGACTGCGTTCTCCTGGGCATTTTCCTGTGGTCACCCAGCTGAGGGGAGTGCATTCCTGTGAGATCAAGGCTTTCAGAGGTAAGTGTAGCCTGTCACCTGGACCTCCTGCCCTGACTCATTTCAAGTGGGCCCCCAAACGAGCTGTAGGTATTGGGAGGGTCTTTGCTTTTCCGCTCTAGCTGCTCCAAGGACCTAACTTCTCATCCCCACTTTACAGCTCTTCAGCCTTTTGCATCCATTGCCTGATGGTCAGATGTAGAACCCCAGGGGCCGGAGAGGAATTAAACCCTTCTCCACCATGTGCCTCTCTTCCAGGGAGATTGTCAAAAGCCAACAGAGAATTGTGTCCTAGGAACAACCTTAGACTTTCTGAAAGTTGTGGAGTTCAGGGACCTTAAGAGGATTGGCGACTGGTTTTCTTGGAACTCTTTTCCCCTCAGTGCTTTTAGGAGTTGGCCTGAGTGAAGGGTGTGCCCTCCGGCCACAAGCTTGGAGCCCTGCAGAGAGCTGCTGGCGGGGGGGATTGGTGGTGGTTAACCTGTTATGAAACGTGAAGGTGAACACGCAGCGATGAGCTCACTTTCTTTAAGAGGCATGTGTGTAGGTGAAAGAGCTGAAGTAACCTGAAGTAGCCACAGCTGCACGTGAGATCGCAGTTGACCGTGTTCTTCTTTGTTGTTTCACACTTCCCAACTCACAAAGAGCACGTGTTATTTTTATCAATAGAGGGTTAAAAAAAAAAAAAAGAGCCTTTAAGAAGAAATAACATGCGGGTAGAGATCATGCTTCTTTCATTTCATCCTTGTGGCGAATGAATTCCATCCGCGGCGGACACCTGGCCTTGCACCTGGGTCGTGACTTACCCACGTGGCATCCGGGGTCTGCTCTAGGGCTCCCGGGGCAGCAGAAGCAGTGGTGCCTTGGAGGCCTGGAAATGGGCCCTGGGATAAGTCCTCAAAATGAATCCCTAAGCTATGGAGTCCTGGGGCTTGTCATGGTACTCGTCATGTGGCCCATTGCTCATTTCTATAACAGAATCATAAAGTTTTAGACCTAGAAGGATCTTGAGGAATCATCTATTTTGTTTTTTCATTTTTGTGGCAGAACCAGGATAAGAGTATGGAAGTAATGTCACCCCTCTTTTAGTAATCATCTGTTATGTGCCAGGAGTGGTACCGGGTGCTTTCTGTAGATTAACCTTTAATCACACCATCAAGATAAGTATCATCCCTACCTTGATTGTACAGTCAAAAGAACTGAAAGCACAGAGATTACTCCAGATTATCTAACTATAATCCAAGGTGGGTTTTGAACTCATGTTTGTCTGGTTTCAAAATGGGCTCTTACCGTGCACGGTTCTGCCTCTTTATTTCTAGTATGAGCTACCTGATTTCCAGTCTTAGAGCTTTGCCTCGTCTCCACATTGAAAACGCAGGTCTGTTCTAGCCTGTGGGGCTGAGCAGATCAACCCCCAAGTGGCATTCCCCTTGCTGGGGGAGCCCGTGTGGTCATGAAGGAGCCCACCCTGAAGTTTGAAGTTTCTTGTTGGCTCTTCTTCAAAGCGATGTGACCACAGGCCTTCAGCCTGAGCTCAGGCTTCCTTTCATTTACTCACTCACTCCCCTCTCATTGTGAGAGCTCCCATTCACATGCTGTGGGAATGCCCAGCCAGAGGGAGGGTGTGGTGACCAGGAGACTGTCACCAGGGCCCCAGCCATAGGAAGGGAGCTGGGGTGGGGGGAGCCTAGAGGCTGTGGGAAGGCTGGGCTGACCTGGTCTTTGGAGAAGAGAGGATTGAGGGCTTTCTGGGGTGGAGGTTGAGGGGAGGCAGGGCAGAGAGATATCTCCTCTTTCAGAGAAAAGTAATGACTCTTCAATCATGAACAGGATCAGCTTAGAGTAAGTTCTCCATGTTTCAGCATGGCCAGAGGCATCCTGGTTAATCAACTACAGTGCTTTTAACTAGGGTGATGGTGTGTGCCATATGTGCTGAACGCCTTTCTAGGGATTATAACACAATAACATAAGGTTAAAACTCAAACTGCACTAAATATAACTAAAGCTTTCTTTGATGATTCAGAAGGCCTTTATGATCCTGTGGTGCCTCGAGGTCACCATTATGTTTATCATCATCCTTGATGAGACAGGCAGCTGAATAAAAATGCCAGATTTAAAGTTAGAGGCCTCACCCCCATTCTGCGTACCCACGTGGCCTTGGGCAGGAGACTTGACCTCTTGAGCTTCAGGGTCCCATCAGCACTCCATCACAGGGCCGTCACAGTAGAAACCACGTGTGTAAAGAATACTGGTGTCACTATTACCATTACCATTAAGCTACCAGGACATCAGACTGCCAGCAAACAGAGAATTCTACCATGTGTTTTTTTCCAACACACTTCAAAGCAATTTACTCTAGTCTCCTTTTAAGGCAAACATGGCTTCTCTCGCAGCAGGGATTACTGAGAAGTGATATTTACTCAAGGGCCAATAGGAACATTTAAACAGTGTTTTTAAATGGCAAAAATGGCACATATTTTGAGATAAAAATTGTTTAAATTCCAATATTACAGAACAACATATTACAAAATAAAAGGCCCCTTCTGCCCACATTGTCTTATTCTTCCCCAGGGATAAGCCTATGTAGCTTTGTGTGTATGTGCGTGTGGGTATGTGTTAGACATAATTCCACTACTCATTGTTGTTCTATAACTTTGCTTTCTTTTTTTTCTCTTAACAACATATTTTGGGGATCTTCTCATTCTTTTTCACAGCCACATCTGCGTGGCCTTTCATGATATGGGTGTGCTTTATCTTGTTTAACAATTGCCCTTTTGATGAACACAAGGTTATTTCTAGTTTTTTTCTCTGGCAAACAATGCTGCAGTGAGCACAGGATGACAAATTTATGGACCACCTCAGTTGTAGCCATGCAGCAATTTTCACTACCTCAGATTGTTTTGACCCATACTTCATAAAACATTCTTAATCAATATGTCTCCCAAAAGAGATAGCATCAAATATGAGCAAAGCTAGTGATCTTTTTTAATGGTTCGGCGATTTCCAAATAAATGTATACACTTGTGTAGCCATCACCACCAAAGAGATTTACAACATTTACCTTACCCCCCAGAGTTCCCTTTTGTTCCTCTTTGAGGTATATATCCACCCTAGCTCTAGGCGATCACTGATAGGATTTCTGTCTCTAAAGTTTTGCTTTATCTAGAAATTTCATACAAATGGAATTATAATATGTAACCTTTTGTGT
Source organism: Camelus dromedarius (assembly GCF_036321535.1). Lineage (NCBI taxonomy): Eukaryota > Metazoa > Chordata > Mammalia > Artiodactyla > Camelidae > Camelus > Camelus dromedarius. The sequence goes on from NC_087437.1 coordinate 49,665,616, forward strand.
CTGGCTTCTTTTACTTAGCAAAACATTTTTTGAGGTTCAACCATGTTGGTGAACCTGTTAGCTACTGCTGGGTAGTGTTCCATTACATTAGATGTGCCCATTCTGTTTGCTCATTTGGATTGTTTCCAGTTTGAGGCTGTTTTTTAGTTTCAACCTGTTATGAATAATGATACTATGGACATTTGTGTCTAAGTTTTTGTATGGACATGTATTTTTCTTTCTCTTTGGTAAATACCTTGGAATTACTGGGTCTTATGATAGGTGTATGTTTAACTTTTTAAAGAGACTGCCAAATTATTTTCCAAAGTGGTTATTTCATTTTACATTCCTACCAGCAATGAGTGAGGCTTCTGTTTCTCCACATCCTCACTAACACCTGGTGTTGTCAGTCTTTTTTATTACAGCTAACGTTTGTAGAGTGGTAGCACACTGTCATTTTAACTTGCATTTTCCTAATAGCTAATGATGTTGGACACTTTTTCATGTGCTCATTCACATGTATTCTATCATAAAATGCTTAATTAAATCTTTTGTCCTTTTGTTTAAACTGGGCCATTTGCCTTTTATCATTGTAAGTGTTCTTTATATATTCTGACTATAAACCTTAGATATATATTTGTGTATTTATCCATATGATTTATATATACATGACAATATTACAAATATTTTCTCCCAAACTTTGACTTATTTTTTCATTTTCTTAGTGATGACTTTTGAAGAATGAAAGTATTTAATTTTGATGAAGTCTAAATGAGTCAATTTTTTCTATTATGGATTAAGTTTTGAGTGTCCTATCTAAGATATCTTTGCTTCACCCAAGGTCACAAAGATCTTCTCTTGTTTCCTTCCAGGGGTTTTATAAAAACAAGATGATTTGATAAGTTATTTCAAAGGTTAGATGAAGCTAATGTTCTCTATAGGCCTGTCTAGGCTGAAATCATTGTGTCCATGACGTCATGTCTACACGGGAGGTCTTTTCTACCTTTTCAGGGTAGTTTTCACAGGTTGGCTAGATTGTGCACCCTCAGAATCAACTAAAGTGTCCCTAATTACTGACCCCTCAAAATCTTTTCCCAAGGACAAATGTGAGATTGTGTTCATTTAGAAGAATCTGGAAAGGTTTCTTTTGAGGAGGTCATACTGATTTCCTATGCCATAAATAGGATGTTCTCGTGTGTATTTCATTTAGCAAGTGTAGGGCAATATCTCTCAAAACCAAAGCAGCAGAGAGCCATTTCCTATTACCAATGGTTTTGACATGGACGTAGTTCTGCTTGCTTCTCTTTATTCCTAGTAGCTCATTTCCCCCCTCTAGATACTGAGGCTATTATTAGCCTTTAACAAGAGCTACATTGCTCTTCATTATTAGGAGACCTTGAATCTCATTTCTTTCAAATGGAACAAAGCAAATACAGGTCCTCCTTCCTTATTTGAGACACTCAGGGCTTGAAATGGTTTAAAATGCCTAGGGTTTTTTTTTTTTTTTTTTAATCTTAGAAAGATAAAACAATAACTATTCTGCATGAATATAATTTCTCCAGAGTCAAGATTACTAGTATCTCCTCATATGGGCTTATTAATATTTTTAAACATAGCAAATATTTACAATATGTGAAATAAAGACCATAAATAGCTTCAATCAGTTCAGATTTTCTACTACTTAAATTCAGATCTGGTTAGTTTGGGGGGCAAATGAGTTATAAAAAGAAAAAAAAAAAAAGACCTTTCCATTTAGAGCATTTTGGGGATCTGAACTGAGAGGAAAGGCTAGTGGATTTGTACTGCCTTTCCTGAGAGCACCCTCCACCAGCTGATCCTCATGGCATGCCCCGTTCCTTAGCCTCCGTTGATAATGCCTGGTTCTGCATTTGGAGTCACTGTGAGTGGCTGTCACGATTCAGGAGACTTGGGAAAGCATGGACTTCGGTGAGCCTTGGTGTGGTTTTCAGCCTGTAAGAGTTTTCTGACTGAACATTTTAAAGAGAGATAATTTCCACTGTATACAGGGTTTAGATTGTTTTCTAGTGGGGAAGGTATTTTGCCATTCGAAATCAATATATGCTTTAAAAAATACTTCCTCATCTCCACTAATTCTAGGGCACTAATTCTATCTGTCTCATGGCACTGGCTCTCAGAGGCAGATGCCCAATGAAGATCTGTTATCTAGGGGGCCTGGATTCCTGGCTTGGGGTGAAATTATATCCTATAAAATGGAATTGAATCAAGCTGTGATATATTTGAATCCCATTGAGAGCTAGATTATATGGTCAATGGCAGCTCAGAAGCACGTTTTAATCACTGAGCACTGTGGTGCTGGCCTGACAGCCCTTGTGGGAATCATTGGCCCATGTTCCTGGGGAAAAGGAGAGCCTCCTTGGTACCCGTGACTTCTTACTCCATGAATAGGAAGCAGCTTAGCAATTCATCTAATGACACTTTATGAAAAAAATGACAGAAGCAGGACATACTCGTCGTAACATATTTATCCCAGTAAGTTATATACAAAAGGTTCCATAAGCGTATAGAGTAAAAATGTAAAAGCCGTTCAATGCCACGTTCCCACCCGATTCCTGCCACATCTCTTCAAGAGGTCACCACTGGTAGTAATTTGGTATGTGTCTCTCTAGGCCCTTTCGTTTCTAGCCATGTACGTGCACACACGAACACACTTGCACAGTCATTTTTAGAAACAAATGGATTGTATTCTTCAAATTGTCTGTCACTTGCTTTTCTTAACCATCTGTCAGAGGCATCTTTCCTTGACACTTCTATTCCTTTGATGGCTGCAGTGCACTATCAAGAATTTGAAAAACATGTAGGCAGTTTTTTTGGATTGTTACAAACTATGTTTCAGTGACATTCTTTATCCATATATTTTTGTGCATACATGTATTTTTATGGAGTAGATTGTAAAATTTTCATGGTTTTTGGTATATCTCCAAGGTCTTACTCCCAATGACTGCTTTTGGTCTGAATTTCAGCATTCTCCCCTGTCTGTCTATTGTTCTTTTAGAAACTCACTGAGGCACTGCTTTGCCAGTGGACAAAGTTGTCTTTGTTGGACACATGGATGTCTCTTAGGGTGAGGATGGGGGACGGTCAAAGAGGAGGATGGTTTATCTTACAACTTTTGATACTTTTGATTTTGCCTGCTAGCTTAATGTCATTTAAAAAACTTTCCTCCCAGCTATAGGTCAGGACAGATAAAATGAGAGCTTGCCTTCAGCTGCATAAATTGTTACAACCTTTTTGGAGAACTCTTGACAATATCTACTAAAATTTAAAATGTTCATACCTTGAGATACTACAATTCTGTTGCTATAGGATACCTTGGAAATAACTGTATTTTGAGACTCAAAAGATTTTGTTCAGACATGAACCTCAGAAGCTTTTATGAATATTTTTATTTCAATAGTTCCTGCAATGGAATGAAATTCATATGTTGAAATCCTAACCCTCAATGTGCTGCTGTTAGAAGTTGTGGGCTTTGGGAGGTAATTGTATCAAAAGGGTCGAACTCTCATGAGTGTGATTAGTGTCCTTATAAAAGCCACCTGGGAGAGCTCTCTTCCCCTCTCTTTGCACCAAGTGAGGATACAACAAGAAGTCAGCTGTCTGCAACCTGGAAGAGTGCCCACACCAGAACTGACCACCCGGGCACCCTGATCTCAGGCTTCCAGTCTCTCAAACTGTGAGAAGTAAATTTCACATTGTGGAGAGGCCTCCCAGTATTTACAGTATTCTCTTCTGGCAGCCCAAACTGACTACCTTTCATGCAAATGCTACAAAACCTTTACAGAAATCAATTTGTTAATTTACAGAATCATAAATTTTCAGAGCCCTAGAGTTTAAAGCTGTAAGGACCTTTGGACATTATAAAATGAGAGAATTGGATAAGATGATCTCAAATTTTCCCTTTAACTCTCGTGGTTCTCTGGTCCCGGGGAAAAGGCAGAATGATGACAGTGATGGGTGTAGTACTCATGGGGAAGCCTTTTCATTTAGGACAGGGCCTTTTATTGCTTTTATTCCTAAGGCAGAGATTTTTTTTTCACTCCATTTTGTTTTTACTATTGTATGTAAATATTCCCCTTGGTTTTAAAAATCCTTTGACCTGGCCTTTTGTTTTTAAATTTTTTCAAAATTTTTACTAACAAAAGTCAATTAAGAAACAGATTGTCCTTTTGAATACGAAGAATGGTTATTTGCTAGCTTTTAAATGTAAATATGCAGTATTTTTCCTGTGGAGTTGAAGCTACCAGTGTCATTGGAGACCGTCCAGCACAGCCATTGTAGTAGGAATTATGGATCCAGAGGTCAGATAGAGTCCTTGTCCTCAAGGAGATTATAGTTTAAGAAGTCAAACTTTTTTTTTAATCCAGTGGTGCTAGGGCAGAAATAGGGTCAAATTGAGAAAGTCCCTGCAGGTAGCTTTTAGCACGATTTAAATGTAACCCAAATAAACCTGAACTTTCTTAGCTTTGAGTATGAGGCTAATAATACATGAGGTCTTCTTCAGGTTGTGGGTCAAATCATGACTCTTTACGGCCCCTTACATGATTGTAGGACCCCCAACTCCCCGCACTACCTCCTTCAGTTTCCAGAGTGGGAACCAGTTCACGCACGCTTTCCCAGCCTGGTAACCCGTTGTCCCCTTGCCCTTGGCCTGGCTGCAGGTCCCCATGACAACACTGCTTCACTGGCACCGGGGTCGTTGCTGAGCTTTCAGGGCTCCAAAGAGGTGCCTAGTCTGTGGCAGAGCTGGGTGGGGGATGGCGCTTTGTCCCCTGGGCCCCCAGCTGCACTGCCTGTGCTTTGAATGGCCCAGTGAGTGACTCTCATGAGAGAATGTTCTTCAGATTCTCACTCCAAAATCTCCCTCATCATAGTAGGTCTAAACCAGTGCCTTAGGCTGAGTGAGGGAGGGGTGGACTGAAATCATGCTGACTTTTCAGTGTCTCTGCCTGTTTTCCCCCATTTTTCCTCTCCAGTCCCTTACAAGACTATTACTCTCCCCTGGAGAGAAAACACAAATTCTCCAGGCACATAGCCTCAGGCCAATAGACACCCAGGAACAGAACCAGCCCACCAGCTTCCCAGAACTCCCTGACCCTGACACAGACCGTGTCTTGTTTGACTTTGTATCCCTAGTGTCAGCTCAGCACGTGCCACAAAAATGACCCTTTAATCTTTATTGAATTAATGAATCAATGTTTGTTAAAAGGGGGGATTTAAATATAATCTAAGGAGATGGAACAGACTTCATGGTCACGCACATGGGAGAGGGCAGTGTATGTTGTTTCAGAATTAATGATTTCGTGATTTGTGCTGCCCTGTCCCTGTATTCTCACACTGTTGGCTTTGGGACCAAAGGATGTCTTTGCAAGACATCTGGCCAGGACTAAAGCTATATATTGCCTGTATCTGTAAAGTAGTTTTAAAAGATTACAGCATTTATTAAGAAAAATATGTGCAGTTTAAGTGCAAAACAACTGTGCTAGGCACTAGGAACTTACCAGCCTATGGAGAGCAGTGAACACATGGGTAAAAGGAGACAGGGAAACAGGGCGGGGAATAGGGAGGCTAGGGCCAAGAGGAAGCATAGAGAGACGGGGGAGGCAGGGCAAGTAGTGACGGAGGACTCAGAGCTCCTGACCCTCTAAGTTCCGGGTTCTAACACCAACACTGAGGTGAGCAAGTTCACTTTGAGTTTTATTTTTAAAATGGATTTTTGTTTTTGGGAATATGTAATAGATTCACATGATTTGACAATTAAAAAGTTCTCACAGTAAAAATATCTTTCTTCCACCCATTTCTTCTAGTCACCTGGCTCCTGGAGGGACATTTTATATCCCTCAATGCAAATTTACCTCAGATGGGAGACAAAGAGAAGGTATAGAGAAACTTTCAAAGTTTTTAGTCCCTTAGGCAAGGTCAAAGCTGACTGACTTGTTTTGGAAAAGATTTGTAATCTTGGTCTCATTAGTCTTACCTTCTGACATACTGAGCTTATTAGCCTGGACAGGAGCCCCTCATTGCTCACAAGCCAGCAAACCTTCAGAGGTCTTGCCCTCCACTTTAAAATACTTCAGAAACATTTGAATCTGGTGGTTGGGTTCCGAGGACGCTGTGACCGTGCCGGGGACCTCCCCATGGTGGTCCAGAAGCAAGTCAGAGCCAAAGGCCAGGAGGGAGAGGGGAACTGAAACACCAGGAGACCAAGTGGACACAGCCTGGGCTCCAGGCAGGTAAGCGGACAAGTGTGCGTGTCCAGATTATCTTAAAGGGTCAGAGGTCAGCAGGGCAAATATACTTTCAACAGTGACTTCAACCAGTGAAAGAGCTAAGAGAACCCGAGCCACTCCCAAGCGATAGAACACCTGGGTATTTCTGTGTGACCAAAAACACCTTTCAGGCTTCAGTCAAGCTTTTAGCTGATTTTATGCAGTAGTGTAGAAAAATGATCGATTAGAAGAAGGATTGACATTGGCAGCAAGAAGTGAGTGATACTCATGCGTTTTCTTCTTTCAGTGAATACTTTCCTTCTCCTCTTTCTATGTGATATGATATTTTATTAATTGCTGTTTGCCCTGGGTTTACTTAGCTATTTAGTACAAATACAAATTTGTTTAGATATGTGGAAACCTGATTGTATTTTGATTTTTCAATTAAATGTTTAAATGTTTACTGTTTACTTCAGTTAAAAAAAACCCTATGTTCTTGCCCTCAAGTCACTTCCAGGATTACCCTCTACCTTTTCTTCCCGGCATTTACCACGTTTGTGGGTAGCTAATTTTGGTTTCATTTCTGTTTTCCTTACTAGACAGTAAGAGCACTCAGGGCAGAACCACGTTGGTCGCTCATTTTTTATTTCTAGTACGTTGCACAGTGTCTGGCACTCACTATGGCATGCCATAGGCATTTAATATGTGCCAAATGACTAAATGAAGGAGATCAGATAAGGCTGAACCAGTAAGCAACACCTTGTGAGAGGCGGCCCTGGGCGTTACCGGAGTGCGGAGCAGAGGCTGCAGGGGAGGTTTCCTAGAGGTGGGCTGTCTGGCCGGGTCTTAGCCAGGTGAGGAAGGGTGCCAGAGCCCGAAAGAGAGAGGGGGGATGTTGGAAGTGGCCACTCATTTGATATTGGCTGTATTGTGCCGCTTCCTGCGGTGAACAGGAGAGTCAGGACGCTGGGGTTGCTGTGGCAACAGGCTGAAGTTCAGATTGAGGAGCCGGGGAGGCTGTGTTGCGACCCTGCTGAGGAGACCTGAGTGGTAATCTGGCACCCTCTTTCAGCTTTGAATCTCTCTCCCTCTTCCCCCCTCACTTCTCCCCAGCACTTCTTAGAGGAGTGTTCTGTCCCTGCTGTCTCCTTTTTACCTCCTTTCATTCACCTCTTAACCCGGCAAGAGGGCTCCCACGCCTCCCATTCCGGACCCCACGGCTCCCTCTGCCCACACCTCATGCTCATGCTGCTCTCGCCGAAGTCAATGGTGACCTCCTCATCCCATTGTGATTTTCCGACTTTGTTCTGTGGGACCTCTTTCCCCCTATATGCCCTTTAAAATACGTTTTGAACAGATGATTCATTTATGGCTCAAGCTCTGAGAGCATGAAGAGGAGTGGCTTGGACAATCTCTTTCCTGTCCCTGTTTCTCACTTTTCCAAGGGCAGCCACTGCTCTTAGTTTCTTACATACCCTTCTAGAGATTCGTTATGCACGTCTTAGCAAATACAATTTTACTTGCACTTAATGACGAATAAGAATATAAGTTCTCCCCTTCTTAACACAAACAATAGAAAGTATCCACGCTGTTTGGCTTGGTGCTTTTTTTATTCAATAAATGAAAACAATCCACGTGCATAGAGATTGGATTTCACATCTGACACTCACCTCGCTCCAAACTGACATACTCATTACTGCTTATAGTTGCTTCTCCACTTCTCTTCTTTGACTTGGTCGGCAGTAGTGATGGTGGGGAGGGGTTATGGCCACTTATTTAGTCACTTAAGCCAGAATCCTGGGAGTCCTATTTGACCATTGCCCCAGTATTATTCAGAAAATCCACAAGCCCACCGTCTCCTCCTCCTCACTCCTACCACCATCGCCTGAATCCAAGACCTTTGTCCTTCAGGACCCTGTACCGACAGACTCCTCTTGACTCACCCAGCTGCTCTTTATTCCCGTAGCATCTTACATGGACCCAAATCACTGAACTCACCCGTACAACTGATTTGTCTGTTCTCTCACTAGACTGTGGGCCTTTGAGGGCACAGATGAGTTTAATTCATTTTTTTACCCATGGGGACATAACGAATGCTGGATAAACAAATAAATTGAAAAAACAGGCGGTATTCAGGGAAACGTTTACTTAATAAACATCTGAAAGCCATGGTGACTGTTAATATGTATTGGAGCAGTGAGGTGTCTCAAAGGGCCTTGATTTTTGATGCAACAAGCATCAGTGATCTCAGCCAAAGATTAGGCTTTCATTATATTTATATATCAGCCAATGCTTAGATAGTCTAGAGAAGTAAGTTTGGAGAGTTATCATCACCCAGGGTGGCTGAAGTCAAGGTGTAATGAGATATCACCTAAAGATAATCTACAGCGAGAAGAAGAATGAACAGGGTCCCAGATGACTATCACTTAGTGTGTGGGAGACAGGAGAAGAGTGAGTGACAAGTGGAGGACAAAAGACAGGAGCATTGTCCTGGGATCCCAAGGAACAAAGGGTTTCAAGCAGATGGTGTAGGGGTCAGACAGTGTGAACTGCTGCCAAAATGTCCAGCAAGATGAGGATAGAGAGGTAACTATTGAATATACCAACTGGGAGATCTCTGGTGATCATGGCAATGCCAATTTCAGTGCACTGGTGGGTCAAGAGGTGACCCTAAGGGTGGGAAAGGGGAGGCCAGGGATGTAGAAGGTGCTTCCTAGAGAAGAAGCACGTAGCTATAAGGGTATGTCAGGGCATGGAGAGCCAATGCAGGGTTTTACTTTTAAACTTTTTTTCAAATTAAATGTAGAGTACACGTTCACTGCAGAATATTAGGGCAGTACAGGAAGGTATTAAAAAGCCAAAAAGATGATTCATAACCCCACCACTCTAATTCAAGCACTGCTGCCATTTTTTTTTTTTTTTTTTGCTGTTCCTGTCCAGTCTCCTCTGTGTAGTTTAACTCAGTTGAGAAGAGACCAAATGAGTGACTGCAGGCTCTTTCCCCTGTACAGAGAACTGGCTCCAGCGTGTGTCCCTGTGTTAATCACCAGGGTCGATTTGGCTGATCTAATTGGGCAGACCCCTCTCCTCCCTCACTGCTCCCTGGGTGTTTCTCCATATGGAGTAATTTGATTAGACAGAAATAAAACTTCTCACTCATTCACTCAATAAATATTTATTAGTTGTCCGCCACATGCACTGTGTCAGTTGCCGAAGGCTGGGACAGTGAGGCAGACAGGCACATCGCCTCCTGATGTTCGAACAGTGTCATTGGCAGAGGGACGTCACTTCATCCTCTGGTAGCAGGTACTGCACTCACTTGCTAGGCCTTACGGACGAGCTTTCAATCTGTTTATATAACTTTCTCACTTGATAATTCCCCCAACATTGAAAGCTCTTCAGAAAAGTTACTCTTAATGGTTGATATTAAATACTTAGTTTTTCTTTTCCTATTTCCCCTCGTAACAATGCTGCCATAAATATTTTTGAAATTAAGCTTGGTCCATATTTTGTACTATTTTCCTCGAACTGATTCCTAGAGGAGAGATTTATCTAGTCAAAAGATCTGAACATTTTTAAGGCACTTAGATAACCCATTGCCAAATTGTTTTTCAGAAAACACCTACTAATTTAAGCCATACTAATTTAAACAGAACAAAGATGCCTTTTTCACCTGAGAGAGGGTTCATTTGTTCATTGACTGAACCAGTATAAAGAGAAAGGCTGAAGATGAGAGGGAACAAGTTCCCTGAGAAGCAGCATTGATGAGATCTGGAGAATGTGCTCAGAGATAGTTCTATAGAAGAGGAGAGACAGTGCTCCTGGTTGGGACAGAAGTTAAGGAGAGTGCAGCTACAAAGAGTGTTTATGTGTTGAGAGAGGGGAATCTACGGCCTCCATTTTCCTCACATGCCAGGAGGTGAGATCATCTTGGCAGGAAAGGGTAGGATGAGGGGAAATAGGCTGATATGCTGGGGAGAATGAAGGTGGTTTGGAAGGGCTATGTAGAAAATGGAACACCATCTAAAGGTGCAGACGCCCAGATAATGTCACGTCACATTTTGTTTATAATTGTAAGTGAAAACTTGATCATTGTCACTGGGACCCTGTTTACCAGGGTATAGTGAAATCGAGAATTGGCAATTATTTGATTAATTTGATGAATGTTCCAAATTAGGAATACCAGGTCAGGGTATGTTTCCGACCTAAATTATACAGTGCAGTTGTCTGCAGTGATCAAATTAACCAGCTGATTGCCAAATCTCTCTTTCTCTCTGTCCCCTGTGGACATAGCTTAAAGAACTAATAAGCGGACTGGACTCTGCCCCAATCTATTTTGGGGTAATTGATGTCTTTGTGCTCGCAACCCAGCAGCTTGGTATCAAACACTGAAGCTTTGTGGAGACTCTGTCAGCAGGCGATTTACCGCCTCAGAAAGCAGTCTTTCTCTTGCAAAGCTTATCAATCAGAAGTTTGGAGGAAATATCCCAAACACCCCAAGGAAAGTTATATTTTATTGCTTTGGAAAAATATTTGATTCCGTGCATTTGGTTTCATAAAAAGAATTTGTTTCAGGTTCTGAATACTTATGATTTTTGTTTCTGTCTTCATGAAGTACTGTAAAGCAATTTCAGCTTTACATTTAAATGGTTTGGTTCTTAAAACACTTAAGCTGACTGAAAGTTGGCTTTTTCTTTTAAATGAAAAGTATCAGTAATTTTTATCTCTTAAAGAAAAAGGAAAAGCAATTATGGTGAAGAAACATTTCATTCCTTATTTTTAAAATATTTCCATCCAAAGTTGATGGTTGATGTAATGTAGCCTGTGAAATGAACGGAGGCAGTAACCAGGGTAACTTGGGCACTGAAACCTATTTTGTGAAACAGCAATGTAATTTGAGTAATTTAGGGACTGACCTCAATGCTTTGAGCTCCCTTTGCTATGTTCTTAAACAATGCCCTGACACGTCGTTTACTTATATTCAAAAATGAAGGGAACCGTTGTTTTACTCCCATTTTGACTCTTGCCTTCAGAGACTCAGCCCACCTCTCTTACTATGAAGTATTCATCGACTTGCGGGGCTGTGATGGTGTAAGATGAAGGCCTGGCTTAAGAGTTTCCTCCTCTCAAAGAACTTACAACCTGTGAGGTTTGCTAGCAGACCAAACTAAGAAACAAATGCTGTTTCAATCTGAATATTGTTCAAATACAAAAACAGATTAAAATGAGGCCATTTAGGCTAAGAACAGCTTTTGGCATTAGAGATTTGTTGTATGCTCTTACCAGTGGTGAAATGGATAAACAAACATTCAAAATGGCAGAATTACATTCTCTGTGTCTGGATTTTAGCCTGCCCCTGGTCTGAGTCTCAGGATTGGCAGGAACGACAAGTTGGACTCAACCTAGTTAATTCCACAGCAGCTCGAAGGAAAAGTGTGCAAATGAGGATAACAGGAGTTGCCACGGCTTCTCCGGTTCCAACCTCCCACCGAGACAGGGGAACCTCCAAGTCAGAGGATCCCAGAACCCAGGTTTTGGGAGAAACTAGAAATCTAGATGCTTACACAAAATCCATGATTTCTAAACATTAATATCTCATATATACAAGTATGCTTGTGGCTCTGGACCAGATTCAGCCTGAGGCTGTTGGTCTGGAATCTTTGACTGACTGAAAGATTTCCAAGCTCTGATTTCTTGGTAAAAAAACCCAGACTTCATCACTTTTTTAAGAGGTCATTGCTTATGCCATACGAGGCTGAACATGCTCCTTTTCATACCTTAATCTGCTCAGCTTTCTTTTTACATTTTGAAGACATAAACTCATATTTTAATAAAAGGAAGGCAGGACCAAAACCAGACTTACTACGTTGTCTTCCTCAGAAGTCTCCGTTTCAACTTTTCTGGCTAGAATATGCTTTAAGAAAGCATTTGCTGCACATTGTATGGCATTTTCTCTCTAATGAAAATATGCTGTGATTTTTATTTGCTAATTTCAAAAGTCATGTTTTTGTCTACTGGTCTAGTTAGAAAAAGAAAGGAAATACCTTATTTTGGGCAGTATCTATCGAAGGAGTAGTTAACTAAATGATGGTGAGATGTCGCCAGGTGAGGTCTTGATTTGTCCTGGGAAGTGTAGCACCTGCTGTCAGAGGGAAAGTCTCTCTGATTTAGGTGCGAGTAAAACAATTTTAACAGTAGGCTCCAATCATGCTGGAGTGAAGCGTAGTGTGACTGTCATCTCTGAACCATTCAGTTTCATAACTGATCTTGTCAGGGACACATCAGTGCCCTTACTTGTTTCAGATGGTGAATACCTTATGATGTTTGTTTCTCTCTTCATGAAGCAGTATAAAGCAACTGTGGTGCATGCAATAAACTTCCATTTGTGTTCGAATGATACAAGATGAGATCTGTTGGTGAGTGAAATCTACTTTATTGATTTTCATTTGTTTATAAAATAATCATTTATTGTGAACCAATTATTATCTTGAGATGCAAAGATCAACAGAAATACTTAACAGTAGTTCAACTTATAGCACATATGTAACAATTAAATTAGCATTTTCCCCTTCCCCCTCTTGCTGATAGCAAATTATATCTTTGAGTTGCATGATTTGGGAATAAGAGAAATAGGAAAAGCACTTTTCCAAGAAGCTCTTCTTTCCTTTCTGAACCTGCCAATGTCTGTAAATAACGTTTCCACTGCCAGTAGGGGCTCATTACGGGCTTGCAAGGGTGTCCTGAGGAAGTCTTCATGAGAAGTTTGGGGAGGGTTACGGCAGGTGACAAACGAGTTCATTCTGGGTGCAGAAATTCACATTACATGGATTGCAGGGAAAAGAAATGCAGTAAATTTTTATAAATAAGGTTAAAAAATCTTAATGTTGTATTAATTAAATTTTTGAATATCTGCCTAGAATAGTGCGTGCTTTTTGATTTTCCAGTTAACATTTCAGTGTGGACACAGAAGACAAGATCAGTGCAGATCAAATACCTGGAAAGAAGAAAGGGCCAGGCAACAGGAGGAGGAAACTCAGACGTTGGCAAGAGCCGTGTTACCCAAAGAGCACTGTGAGTCTTGCCTGAGATACTCTTTCTGTGTCCTAATAGTGAACCCTCGTATGGCACTTGGTCTGTGCTAGGCAGCTCTTAATCTTTACAGACAGCCAATCATAGATGGATGCATAGAAAATACACGCACAGTTACACAAGAGAACTTAAATTAATTTTACAAGGGTTATTTTTATTTATTTTTTAAACAAAGTCCATTTTAGACATGGGTTAAAGATCCTTTTTAAGTGTCATTGAGAAGAGTAACGTTAGTCCTCAGGAAACATGACATTTGATCATGAAGCCTGTGCCTAGATGGAGTTAGCCAGGTTAGCATCCTTCAGGCAGGAGTTGCCAATTTTGACCTGGTTCAAATTCATTCAAATCCACTGATCACTAAAATTGTCTGGAAATGATTTATCTTTGCTATATCATAAAGGACATTAATGTCTTGTAATGTCTTAGGGTCACCTATGTGAATAATAATGATCACAATGCTGTGCCATAAAAAAATGGTCCTTTAAGATTTTTAGACATTTGATACTAGAGAAATGTTTTATTATCAGCTTCCATTACCTGGGTATACAAAGTGGAGGTGTGTTTGTACACATGTATGTGTGTTCTGTATGTATAGGCATGTACACTCACACATATGCCCACGTGTGTGTGTTTACCTGTAGTTGATAACTTTGGCAAAGAGACAAAAATGAGAAGACTGCTGTGTGGTCTTGAAATCAATCAAAACTTGCTGTTGGCTTGTAGACAGAACATTGAGAAGAGAGCTCCTGGAATTGCTCACGCCTAAGTTTCCCAGAACAGGAGGAGGAAGCCAAGCCTGCATATAGGGATGAAAAGGTTGTAGATGAGGTGGAGGGGAAATGAAGAGACAGAACCAAGCAAGGTGTGACACTTTGGGTGTAATAGTGAATGGCAGGAGAGAGTGGCAGGAGTTAGCGAAGGGGCTGAAAGGTGGTGGGGCAACGTTGGCCAAGGAGGTAAAGAGGCTGTTGATGGGCATGACTTCCCATGAGTCAGATTTCCTGTGTGTTCTGGGCTCTTTTCTCATTCTACTCCTGGTCTTGTTGGGGCTTGATTAAGTACATACTGTCCCAGGTGATCCAAACAACTCTCATGTGCACATTTAGACACCAAACTTCATCAGGCAGATAACTTTTATTAGGTAGACATTCACTCCACATTGGATTGGACTTTTGGACATTTTGATGTACCTTCAACAATCACCTTTCCTTCTTTTCATCTTTGTCCTCACTTATGGACTGCTTATTTTAAAAAAAGAAACAATTTTTTTTAGATACTAAAGACTAGATGCTTTCAATAAAAAATACAAGTATACCAGGAAAATTTATACATTACTTTATTAGTTCAATAAATATTTTGCCATACTTTGTGTTCAGCATGAGGGACATGCTGTGAAGAAGCCAAAGGGCCTGCCCTCCTAGGGGTTACAGTCTAGTGGAGATGAGTTTACTTAGAATGTCAGTGTCTGGCATGCAAAACTGTAGCAACTTCAGCCTCAGTATTAAGCCTACATGTATTTTAAAATTGTTCCCAACAGCAATTTGTTTTCATGTGCCTCTTGTAAGTAGCATATAGCTGAATTTTTCCCCCAATTTGATAACTGATTAATTACATTTATTGGAACTATTAATTTACTTAAATTTATTTCTGGTATTTGTATATTCTATATACTGTGCTTTGTATGTTTCTTTGTTTTCTCATTTCTTGCCTTTTGGATTGATTGCATTTTCTGAATGCTTAACTGGGTTAAAAGTTTTAGAATCTATTTCTAGATTTTTAGTAGTTACTCTTGAAATTTTAACACCAATTTACATGCTTTTAGTTTACTTTTTTGCATCTTGCTTCTTCCATCTGTATTAACTTCTTTTTTTATTAGTTCTTTCCAATTCCTTTAGAATTTCTTTCAGTGATGATTTCTACATATTATGATCTCTCTAATCCTTATTTGTCTTTCATTTTCAAATGGCAGTTTAGTTGGTCATAGAAGTCTAGATTGACAGCTATTTTCTTTTAACACTTTGAGGATATTATTATTCAATGATTTATTCTGGTCTCTTTTGCTGCTGCTAAGAAGTCTATATAGGTCTTTGCAGGAAAGATGTCTATTTTCCTTGATTGCTTTTGATATTTGATCTTTTTCTTTGAGATCCCACCATTTTACTCTGAACTGTTCTGGGTGTGGATTTGATTATGTATTTATATTTTCAATAGAGTGCTAGGCCACATTAACTGCTTTCACATCTCCCCCACAATAAATAATGATATGGAATATATTTCCATGTCAATAAATATGCCCCTATTATGTCAATTTAAATGATTATATTTCTGCTTAGTTGGAGATTAAAGCATTTAATCTCACATTTTATTTGAATAAAATCATATGCACACACATGCAAAGAAAAGGAGTTGTAACCCATGTAAGTACTGGATACTGCGGACGTCCTGACTAGCTCACTGGTGCTCTGAAGCTGCTCACACCGTCTCAGGGAGCGCTGACTGTGTGCATCTCTTCCCAACTCCACATTCAGTGGTGCCACTTTGGCCACAGTGGGAGTGTTTACACTAAGGAAATAGACTAAGGTTGCAAATCAGGGAATTTTTTTCCTTCTGAATTTGTTCTTAAACACCACTAGTCATCCTTCATTTGGACACTTCGTACCTCCTGCCAGCCTCCACAATGCCCATCTTCTGTAAGCTCAGCCTCACCTAGGTCCAGAAACACTTCTGTCTTTTCATAGTTACAAGTCCAGTGGGCTATAGAGTTCATCTATCCATTCATTTATCTGTTAGTACATTTCTGTGAAGAATATGAAGGTCTTATATGGGTCAAGCAGTATGCTGGGCAGCAAGAACTCACAGATGACCAAGGACAGGACATCTACGAAGCCAAGGGTCAGCTTTAGTTCCCACTGTACCTTTTCTCTACCACTTTAGTTAGCTGGGTTTTATTTCTGAGGCCCAGCATGCTTCAGCCTAATCTTTCTGCATTACGACATCCATGTCAACTTAATGGAGAGACGTAGTCAGAAGCATGGTATGAGTTAGTTGCTTTTGTTTATAGACATGAACTTCTCTTAGCAAATACTGCTTCAGTCTTCTGAAGAGTCATAAAACCCATTGTTTATCTGTCAGTTCTTAACCTCACCAGTCTCTCTAAGTAAGCAATTTAAGTTTTCATCTTTAGAATTATACATTTTGAAATAAATTTTAGACATTTGGGAGTTGACTCTTGTTTACTGTAACTCCTAGAAAATGACTTAAAAATTTAAATTCTGGAGACATCAAGTAGTTCTTCTAATGTTATATTTTGAGGAGTTCAGGATAAATTAATGAAAAATAGATGAATAAAATCCTTTTTAGAGTTCACATGGGTTTAAAAATTAAGGCTAGATATATTGACAAAACAGATTCTGGCTTTTGCCAAGCCCCCCAAATTTTAGAGTTTGAAACATTTTGAGTTGAAAATGTGACTGAAACTAATAATGTACTATTTCATCAGTAGAGTGTTTGTTAAAACAACGCAAAATTTTAAACTGGATTATTCTTTCTTTATGTGAATGTGGTAAAGTTAATATCTTAGATTTACTAAATTAAAAATAACTAGAAAGAATAATGTATTTAATAGATCAATTATAGGTGTCTCATAAGTAAAGCAATGTGTTAGTAACATGAAAATATTTAAAAAATAAGATCCAAATTCAGTTACTGATGAGATCTTATAAGCTCTTCAAAAATTCAGCTTTTATGTAAATTATTCCATAAATTAAGAAAACATGAAAATTCCAGTGTATGTGTTACAATAGTTTCCAAACATTCATAAACCTGTGAGGCAAATTGATATTTTATATGCAATGTGGTTTGAGACAAAAACAAGATTTTGCCCCAGAATCTTGAAGGAGTCATCCAAAATATTAGGGGAGATGTCTAAAGAGAGAGATGTGATTGCCCAGGGAGTTCTTTAATGAGCTCAAATGTTAAGGAGCCCTGGAAGAATGGCCACATTCATGCAAAAGAATGGCACAAGCCTGTTTAAAGGGTGTAAGAAAGGTTAATTTTAATATCCAATAGGCTGCATGAAACACCAAAGACCACAAAAAAGGGCATTCAGAGCAAGAAGAAGAAGATGTACAAATTTAGGAAAGAAAATATAATAATAACAGAGTGGAAAGAAGACATATATATTCAATTTCTTTCATCTCTGTTGAAGTGCATGGTCTCCAGGCTCTACAATGTAAATAAACATTCTACACAGAGTACATTTAACTAGTATAGAATAAGAATTTTATATCTGAATAAGTCCATGCCTTCAAATAGATTCCTCCCTCCATTTTTGAATGACATGTGCAGGATGCTTACAGAGTCTACAGATGTGACCACCAATCCAGTGCTGATAAAACTTAATGAGAAGTTGCCAACTATGTGAGCAGGGCCAGTAGGTAGGAAATGAACATATGCTCTTGCTGTTAACAAAAGGAGAAACAGTTGGACTAATAAATTTTAATGCTGATCCTGGGCAATAATTGAAAACAAATTATAAATCTAATGATTTCTAAGTACCAAACAAACCACCCCAGAGCTATTAAATGTTATTGATATTGATTTTGAAAAACCAACTGGGTCAATAAGCTGTGTCTTATTCTCAGCAAGGTGATAGTCTCTCATGAAAATCTGGATGGCAGGAGGGCTGGACGGATTAACAGCATGCCTTTGTGACCACAGAGAGGGATTCTTCAGAAAAAGGAAGGGTCCTTACTTAATCTAGTTCTGTTTGATGTCTTCATTAATGACTTAAATGGGGGCATATATAATAGTCATCAAATTTGCAGAGAGGTCCAGATTGTGAGGGAGAGTTAACAGAAAAGATGACAAGTGTAGAAAATCAATGACTAGAATAATGGGTTTAAACTGACATGATGAAAATTAGCAGAGATTACTATTAAGTTTTGAATTTAGTTAAACAAAACAAAATCAACACATACAGGAGGGGTTGGGTGCCGGCATGGCAAGAGTTTATTTGGAACGTTGACGGACTACCTCAGCAGCAATATCTTTTGTCTCACGAGAAAAAAAAAGTCACCACCCGTTATGATGTTCCTAAAGCACACTGTGATTAGTGTTCACTTTTGGGAGCCAGTTAGTGAGGGTGGTGATGATTCTTACAGTTAACTAAAACTGGTGGCTAGTTGAATGGTCGGACCTAAATTTAACAGGCCAGTTTATCTGTGAAGTACGGAACAGGCAAAGGGTTTTGAATGCTATCGTAAGATCCAGGGACAAATCCTGGCCACACTGTTGGGTGTCTGTATGTTTTCAAAGAAGTCCCACAAGTTCTGTGAGCCTCAGTTTCCTTGGCTGAAAAATGAGGATAAAAATAGCTCCTTTTCAGAGTTGTCAGGAGGATTGAGGGATGTTTGAGGGACTTAGCCCAGGGCCTGCCACCTAGTATATGCTCTGTAAATGGTAGCTGTTAGAATGATAATTATCATCTTATTAGTTTTTGGAGATAGAAGCATGTGTGCACTTTACCAATCAGGATACCTTTGCAGCTCACAAACAAAATTAGGGAGTGTATGAGGATACCATCTTTATGAAGACTTGCACTCCAGACCTGATTGTTAAATTTTGATGAAAGTGGTCTCTGTTAGAAGCAAATGTTATTTGATATGTGCATCTTGAAGAAAGCTGACTCCCAAGCTCTGAGGTTTAAGGCTGCAGATGAGGGAGGCATGTGAAGCTAGGTACTAATGCCTGTAGAGATTTAACTGCTAAGGTTTTTTTTTTTAAAGACTGTTATGGTTTTATTAGCGCTCTACAGCTCTTGAGTGCACTGCCTAGCCCTATATTCCCCACAGCTCTGTTATTTTTCATGTGCAATTTTGCAGAAGGCAAAGTTTTCTTCAGCTATGCTTATGTTGCATTATAGCAGAAATACTGTAGACGGAACACAGGAATGTAAATGAAACCTTATATTTACCTGATACCTTACTCTTGAAATAATTCCACAAACAAGAGCTAGGAATGCACATAGACGGAAAGGTACAGTGGAGGAGAGCCTTGGCTTAGGCCTTTGGGGTGCTGGGCTCTAGCCCAAGCTTTTCACTCATTAGTTTTGTGTTGTGGGCCGAATTGTGTCCCCCTAAATTGTAGTCCTAACCCCCAGTACCTCAAAATGTGACTATGTTTGGAGATAAGAACTTTAAAGAGTTATTTAAGGCTAAATGAGGTCATTAGGTTGGGCCCTAACCCAATATGGCTGATGTCCTCAGAGGAAGAGACTAGAGCACACAGACACAGAGGGAAGGCCGCGTGAGGACCCAGGAAGAACGCCATCTGCAAGCCAAAGAGAGTGGCCTCAGAAGACACCAACCCTGCCAACCCCTCACTCTCAGACTTCCAGCCTCCAGAACTGTGAGAAAATAACTTTCTGTTGTTGAAGCCACCCAGCCTGTGGTCCTTTGTGGCAGTGCTGCTGGCAAGTGGATACACTGTTTAACCCTCGGAATTTTTGTTTCCTTACCTGTAAAATGAAGATTATGATGTAAAAGTGGGTGGTACTTTAAAATGAACAAGTAAAATAACCCATTTTGTGCTAGGGGAAAAGATGTCAAGAAAGCAGCGTTGAATTATAGTAACTTTTCATTTTTATTTATTTCTCTAAAAGTCTGAGAGAAAAAAAATAGGTATTTCCTGGTTTGAAAAGATCAAAAACTCTTTGTTAAAACTAACTAAATAAATAAGTGGATAATTATTTACAGAAAACATTCCCAGTAGCAAATGCCATCAATCAGAGAGTGTTCTGAGAAATTTCAAATATAATTTGATCTCCTCTCCCCCCAAATTACAATCTGCATCACCTTTCTAGAAATATACCTATTTCATAAATTAGGATATACCCGTACTTGTTAAATACTTAAGGTTTGATTTAATTAAAGAGTTCAGGTTGCTGAGCACAGCCTCGCCCTTCCGTTATTGTCATGCATGCATGGGCTGCAGTTGATAATCAGAGCTGTGTTGGGCATTCCACTTTGCACCTCCTAGGGCGCCAATTTTCAGAGACGGTTAGAACCCAATAGAAAAATCTCACCTAAGATTCATCTGTGAGCTAAATTACAAGGGAAGCCATTATCATTCATTTTACATGCACTATCGATCCAGGTTGTCAGCCAAGCTCCTCTGGATAACAGGGAAGGATTTTGCTGGCTTTGAGAATCTTGAGAACTGAAATGCTCAACCAAGGTATTTCACTGTTCTCCTGATCAAGAAATCATTCTTAATTGAATCAAAAGTATATATTGAGTCTCCACTCCACTAGATGCCTAGCCTGGGAGGCCCACATTCTAGAGTGAGGATGAAAGAGTAGACATTTAAAATCTGGCTGGAAGAGACCAAGCAAATACTAAGCAATGAGAAGTCAGTGAAATGTTAAACTCTATGGAAAGAATGAAAAGGGATTTCAGAGAAGGGCAAGAACAGTGTGAGTCTGGGGAAGCAGATGAAGCTAAGAGAGGAGGTGGGAAGGATTTGGACACAGGATGATTTAAATAGAGGATACGGTGGAAGTTACTTTGGGGTGGGTGTAGTTTGAGGGGAAGGCTGAGTATGTGTGTTTTGTGCACACGTGCTAGGCACCACTTTCTTGCGGGGAGTGTTGAGAAGAGAGATGGCATGAGCAAAGACATGTTAGTGGAAGAACCAGCACACTAATGAATGCGTAATGCACCTAGAGAAGTCTGGCTTTGAAAAAATGATGTGCAATTCCATCACGTGTACTATCACAATTAGGAATGTGTTATTTCTAAATCCTGAGAATAACCTACAATGTTAAATATTGCCAACCTCATTTTGCAGCTAAAGGAACTGAGGTTTAGAAAAATTAAATGACTCATCTTCAATCACACATATTAAATGCATAAGCCTCCAAAGTCTTCATGAGGTTGTCCAAGCATAGTGGGACATATGTGGGTCCACGTGGATATCACAAATTGATGGATGCTGTTGGTGCCCACGATAGCACACTCTATCAGCTGGCGTACCCACCTCTCAGCTGCATTTACTCCCTAGGAGGATACACCCCTCCAGACCCTGGCTGGTGACCACTATGCATGGGGTATAAAAGGCCAGCCCCCTTGCTCAAGCTGACTCACTTGGTAATGTCCTTTGTGCTCCAGAGCATCTCCATGGGGGTCAGACTGCAGCTCATCTGGAGCTGAGCTCACATTCTCTCTTCACTTCTCCTCCCTCCCCATATGCTCTCACCTGAGAGCACTCTCCCAATAAACCAAACCCTGCCTAAGGGAACTATATTCGATCCATTGAAGTAACTTATGGTGAAAAAGAATTTGAGAAAGAATATATGTATGTTCATGTAGGACTGAAACATTATGCTATACACCAGAAATTGACACAACATTGTAAACTGACTATACTTCAATAAATATAAAGAAAGAAAGAAAGAAAGAAAGAAAGAAAGAAAGAAAGAAAGAAAGAAAGAAAGAGAGAAAGAAAGAAAGAAAGAAAGTTTGTGCATACTGGAACATGTAACTTGCTAAATGTGTAACATACTGGAATGTTTAAGAACCACAGCTTGGCATAATCAGGGCAGTAAATAGCTCTACTCAGTGCTGAAGGGGAAACCAAGTCATAATGGTGGATCCCGTTTAATCCCTTAAATGGGCTACCATGAACACGAAATGATTTGAGAACTACTGAGCATAAAATAAGCAACAAGTTGGGCAGAGGGACTTGAAGTAGGCAGAAGGTACAGTGATCACATAATTAATTATCCAAATAGGAACACTTTTGAGGATAACAGGAGATGCCATTAGTTATTACACAAGGATAAGTGTAAGCCAGGACTATCAAGCAAACCAGCAAGTATGATTACCATAGTAATAGGAGGGAGTAGGGAGCTATAGCAGGTTCTTGAGCAGGAGCATAACACAATTCTGTCAATGGTTTGCAACATGATTTAGAGGAAACCTTAGAGCTGAGAGAACAGCAGACAAGAGACTGTGATAGAGATACTAGTGTGATTTGTCTGGATTTCTGTCCTGGCCCCTGGTTTTTTGTCTAGTTCACTGCTCGGAATGGTTGTCATTTCTGGACCTCAGCATGCTTGCCAGAGGCTGTCAGCCAACCCTCTTGTCCTGGGTGATCAACACTCTGTCCAGGTACCCCAACCACTGTTGAGGTCATTTGTTTAATCCAAATGGACTTGGCCTTGGAATAAAAAGTCTTCCATCTGCTAGCTCTGCTCCCTTGGAACATCTACATCCCCGTGGTTCCCATGCCCCATGGGGCCTTGTGATTTTCCCCGTGGATATTTCTGGATGAACAAGAGGGTGGGGATGCACACCTGCCAGTAAGACATTCAGGCTTTCTGCCCAGATCCTAGCCATCCTCTCCCTCTAGCTAACTAATTCAAGAAAGTCAATGGAAAAGGTTGGCGGAGAGGGCTAATTCTGGGGGGCCTCACATTCCTCTGAGTTTCTGGCAGTTCTTGGTTAAATGATGAGACCTCCTATCCTCATGTGGGGCCTTATGGCTTCTTGTCTCCTTGAGTTTAAAACACATTGCATTACCTTTACAGAGGTAGGTTTAAGGGCAAAAGTTCTAATCTTGTTGGTTTCAGAGTGGAAGAGAATGGAGGACGTCTTTTTTTTTTTTTTTTTTTTGGCTTTTCTTCTTTTATTGAAGTTTAGTTGCTGTACAATAATATATGAATTACAGGCATACAATATAGTGATTCACAATTTTTAAAGGTTATACTCCATTTATAGTTATAAAATATTGGCTAAATTCTCTGTCTTGTACAATAGATCCTTGTAGCTTATTGATTTTGCACATAGTAGTCTATACCTCTTAAATCCCCACCCCTCTCTTGCTCCTCCACCCTCTCCTCTCCTTACTGGTAACTACTAGTTTGTTGTCTGTATCTGTGAGTCTGCTTTTTTTGTTGTTGTTGTTGTTATATTCACTACTTTGCTGTATTTTTTAGATTCCACATATAAGTGGTATCATACAGTATTTTTCTTTTTCTGTCTGACTTATTTCATTTAGCATAATGCCCTCCAAGTCCATTCGTGTTGTTGCAAATGGCAACATTTCATTATTTTTTATGGCTGAGTAGTATTCCACTGTACGTATATGCACCACATCTTTATCCAGGCATCTGTTGATGGACTGGTAGTTTGCTTCCATATCTTGGCAATTGTAAATAATGCAGCTATGAACGTTGGGGTGTATATATCTTTTTGAATTAGTGTTTCTGGTTTCTTTCGGATATATATACCTAGGAGTGGGATTGCTGGATCATTTAGGTCTTTGAAGAATCTCCATACTGTTTTCCCTAATGGCTGCACCAAACTGCATTCCCACCAACAGTGTAGGAGGGTTCTGTTTTCTCCACACCCTCTCCAGCATTTATCATTTGTAGACTTTTTGATGATGGCCATTCTGACAGGTATGAGGTGATATCTCATTGATTTGCATTTCCCTGATGACTAGCAATGTTGAGCACCTTCTCATGTGCCTTTGGCCACCTGCATTTCAGAGTCCCTATTATTATTGATGGAGGGCTCAATAAAAGATAGACTATGGATTTTGAGTACTGAAAAAAGTGAAAGACAGAAAGAATGGTGTCTCCAGCAAAACTCCAGGTTCTGGAGTGATCCAAAGAAAAATTGAATATGCAGCTTGGGTCTTTTGGAATTGAAACACAGGTCCTTTCTTGAAGCAACGTTCTGTGCTGTGGTCCTCTGGCAAATACTGTCTCTCGGTGCGCTTGTGTGGGGGGAATAAATAAAATAAGGAAACTGGGGAATAAGTGAAAGAAATTTAGGGAAGAACCCTTCACCGTGTGAATGTGGGAATTTGCTTCTGAATGCAGGTTGCTTGTCTTGTTGTCGTGAAGAACTGAAACCTGTGACATGGGAGCAGACTGTATTTTTGTGATTGACAATGCAGTGAAAAATGGCCAGTTTTCAGGATCACACAGACCTGGGCTCAAATCCTAGAGCTATTATGTAATAATTGTGGGACTTTGGGTAAACTCCCTACCTCTGACCTCTATCTTCCACATCTATAAAGTGGCAGGGGAAAATGGTGAGACCCCATCCCCCACCCCCAGGTTGTCATGGGAGACAAATGAAGTGTGTACGTTTCTCAAGCCTCCAGCGTGGAGCCTGGCCTTCAGTGAGTGGAGCCGTCGCTATAACAGCTCTTGCTCAGACAAGGTGCCCACGGGCTGACTGCTGCCTCCTCTGCGCTCTGTGCCGTTCAGCACAGCCCCTTCCTAAGGCATGTATCACACCGTCTTACCCGCAGGTGCTCGTGTGCCTCCTCTATCAGATCGCCTGCTTCCCCTTGCATTCCAGAGCTGGGCGCACAGGCGCTCAGAATATGGTCAAACAGAATTTCCTTTTTAAAAATTTTTCAGTAGAAACAATAATAGTCCCCAGGCAATATTCTCTTTAAAATGTTAAATTGACTGTTTGTGGTTTTTTGTTTTGTTTTGTTTTACAGAAGAGATTATCTGAAACTACAATTGCATTTATAAGTTTCTTAAAAGTATACACTTCCAACTGTTTTCTCATCAAGAAAACAGAGAAATTCATAGAACCCCTTTTTTTATGGGGTCGCTGTGAGAAAATAAATGACTCAGGGTCCATGGAGGGCTCGGCACAGGCCTGGTACTGAGCAGGGGCTTAGCAAGCACTTGTGATGATTATGTCCAACTTGCTGTGTATTTGCTATTTTAGACACAGCATCTGAGGTCATTTATATCATAATTTTTATTAAAAATATGTTTATATTACAAAATTCAACATGCTTACTGCTGAAAATTTGGAAAATACCAACTCTTTAGCTTAATGACTGGCTCCTTTCTTAGGCTTTTGTGGAGTGAGTTTGTGGTGGGTGATACTCTTCTTGGAAGATGAAAGAGAACTGGAGGTTAGAGCTGGGACCCCTAGACAGATGTGGAAATCCTCTGGCCCAGGGCCTCTGTCTGAGCCTGGAGCACGTTTCCTGCCGAGTGGGTCTGGAGAACATTATCAGTGATGGGCCCCGCTTTTATGCTAGTCTGTTTCTGAAGCCGTCTTAATGGAACCCAAGAATTGCTCCGGAACCTCTGCTTGGGCCTGGTTGTCCGACCACTGCTGGAGTCCTTATCTGCACTCAGACTGCCTTGGCTGCTGGTCCAGGCTTCTGGTGCCTGGCCCCTTGTTCTGGTGAGGTTTGTGTAATGTTGGTTTGTAAAAGCCTTTAGGGTCAATTAGGCTACACCTCCCTTTCTGACCACACAGTTGTCTCATCAGCTGCTTGAAATACATTCTCTCACTTTAAACCTCTCAATCCCACAGGGACCCTGTCCTCTCTTCCACTCATGGAACTGACCCTTTAGTAGTGGGTCCAGTGGCTGCACGTGGAATTGGTCCATATTAGCTGCGTGGCTGCAACACATGTTCATTGTCTTCCCAATCTTTCCACAAATGAGCATCACTAAGGATACAACACCAATTACATTCTCTTAATTCGGTCTCAGAAAGAGCTTCCAAATTGGCCCCTTCCTGTCCATGCCCATTGCCTAGTCTTCTTGAAGCCCTGAAAATGTGTTCATGCCATCCTACAAAGTACTGTCAGCCTAGTCCCAACGCACATTTCCAGTTTCATTTCCTGGAAGGAGAAGTGGTCAGTACCCAGCTGCTCCAGATCTTTTGCTGCCCGAGAGTCTATCACAAGTGTCCATAAGTCCACATCTTTTCAAAGCTGTTCTCTTTGCCTAGAATATTCTCCTGTGTTGGAGAAGTTCTGCTCATTTTTTTTTTTTTTCTACTCCGAATGTCATTGCAGTGACATCCTTTGTTGGTTCTGGGAAAAAATTATCCACTCCCTTCCAGGGCTCTCGGAGCTCTCCGCATTCTCTCCCATGGCCCTGATGGTGTGCTGTAATTATCGACGTACACATCTGTCTCCTCCCACTGGGCTGTGAGAAGGCACAGACAGCTCATATTCAGTGGTGTGTCCCTAGAGCCTCACACACAGTAGGTGTGCAGAGCTGGTAGGAGGAATAACTATTAACTGGATAAAAGTTCTGCTCTTGTGAAATGGCCTTTAGGCTGCTGTGCTATTGTGATCTAGTGTAAAATGACAAAGTTTAAAGGGGGAAACGTTCCTGACCTGTTGCGACATACAGCAAGAGATTTTATTGCTTATTTCTGTTCTCATCTGCCATATGGCTTTCCATTCACAAACTGCTCTAGTGAGAATTACTTTTGCAGGTAATTTTCTAATGATTGTCTTGGGATAAACAAATTTATCAGACTTGTTTGGCTAATGTATTCAAGGAGGTGCACAGGGGAAAAGATTAATCATCTAAGAAGCAAACCGGTGTCTGTCATTAGGCGGAAGGGTCCAGAGATGATCAGAGCTGAGCGAGTGGTTGCTATGACTGCAGATATTTTCCTCTCCCTTTGTGAGGTCAACGGCAGCTCCCAAGCTGATTGGCTAAAATTAGATTATCCTGCTGACCAGCCATGGGGAGTTAATTTCATCAGAAAGAGAAAAATGGTGGGAAATCCTGCCGTGATGCTACAAAGGAATTTTCTTCAGAAACCCACAGAGTCCAAGTTTGCTTTCATTATAATTAATATGTTCCTTCTAATAAAATAATTCAAAGGAAGCAGACAATAGCATTAGTCTATTATTTTGTGTATCCATATAAGCTTTAATCTGGTTTGTCCTCAAACCAACTCTCAAAGTTAAAGTAACCTCTATTTTCCTGTAATACCTCCATAACCAAAGATTGTCATCATGTACGTGTTTATATAATTGGAGATAAGCTAATTGTGAAAAACACAAAAGGAGCTGGCACCATGAAAGGTATTTGCTTGCAGGACTCTTGCCCTAGGGAAGTAGTGGGTACAAAAAAACTTTGAGTCGAACCACTTACCTTTGAATTGGGAGCATAATTCAAATTGAAGGTAATCCTGCCTTCCAAAGGGTTCTTTCGTAGAAGTCATAATGGCCTATCTCTGGCTTTCTCCTTGGTACATCTTTTTTCCTGGGAATTAATTACCATTGATCTCAGTTATTACATTTATTTCGGCACCAGAAAGTTACAGAATTAGTTAATCTTGGGAACAAGGCTATCTACAACTCAGCAAGTTATAAAACTAAGTGGATGTTAAATACAAACCAAGGAAAACCAGGATTTGTTTCTTAGCTCTTATGTGACTATGAGATAAAATATGATTAAAAGGAAGAAATGGAATAAGAGCTACTGTTGATTGAATGATGGACAATTTACATACTTCTCCTGTCGGTATGATTGCCAAATCAATGTATTTTAAAAATCGAAATAACTTGTGGTAGTGCATTTGGTTGTGTGCTGAAGGGTCCATGAAGAGGGACCCCACATGCCCCTCTCCTGAGAGCCATGTTGAGGGGCTCAGGGATCAGTATGTACATAGAAAAGGTAATGATGAGCTCCAGGCTGCACGAAAGCACCGCCGAGCAGTAGGACAGGAGCGCCGTGGATGGAAGTGATGCAGATCCAGGCCTTCCTCCCAGAGGAGGGGGAGAAAGACGAGGCGAGCACAGCAGGACGTGTCTACCATCAGCACATCACTGAGGATGCAGGAGACAGAGGTGAAGCACAATCCTTCCATCACCCTTGTGGTGACACTGTAGGCAGCACATCTGTCAGGTGCTCATCCTCTTCCGTCCCAGCACTCGTTCACTTCCCTACTGCACCCCTCAAAAGTCACTTATTTTATCATTACCATCACATTAGAGTTAATGTGAGGAAATTCAACCACAGAGATTGACCCACCTAAATTTACATGATTTATTAACTGGGCAGACAAAATTTAAATCTAGTTCCTCTTGCTAGTGTTTTCTGCATGAGTTTCTGTGTATTTTACATAGGTATTATCACAGTGCCAGTTTTGTTATTTTTTCACCTGTTATGTTATCTATCAATTTAATAATCATTTTGATAGCTATATACTATTTCACTGAGTGGTTGTACCACCATTTACTTCACATTTTATTATTGCTGAACTTTAAATATTTTCAAATTTTGGAAACTCTTTCTATATGCCTTTTCTTCCTACTCATTGATAAGTTATTAGAGTTAATTCTTAGGAATGAAAGGATGTGAAGGCTTGTGAAAAAAATTATGTTGTCAAAATCCCTCTTGTCAAAAAAAGAGGAGTTTGTTCCCACATTCCTGTCAGCATTGGGGAAGAATTATTTTAAAAAAAAACAAAAAAACCAAAAAACCACAAAACCAAAAAATGTAGATTTATAGGCAACAATAAGTTTCCCGTTTTATTATGCTTTTCTTGATGATTAATTAATTCATTTATTTGTTAAAAACACATATTTATTGAACACTTATTGATATTGAGATATGTTAGTGGGCAAAATAGATTTGTGATTACATATTTGTTTACTATTTCTATTCAGATATTTTTATTAGAACTACCACTATGGCATCATGTGGAAGGAAGACTGATTAGACAAGAGAAAGATTTGGGGAAGGGAGACAAGGTTCAGATGCTATATTAATAGAATGACTAAGATAAAAATATTCAGCAACCTAGCCTTTTTAAAAAGTGATATGATGTGCTTAGAATATACAGTACCACAAGCTCCATGAGTTACTTCATCTTTATTTCTAGTGGAATTTCCTTAATATTTAAATTTTTGTAGGTTTTCAGTTTTTATTACAAATAGAATTATAAAGTGAATTAAGCTAATGAGCATCTCTATTGAAATATAGTTGATTTACAATGTTGCGTTACTTTCTGGTGTACAGCATGGTGATTGTCATATATATAAATATATATACATATTCTTTTTCATTCTCTTTTTCATTATAGGTTATTACAAGATATTGAATACAGTTTCCTGTGCTATAGTGTAGGACCTTGTTGTTTATCTACTGCATAAGAGTAGTTTGTGTCTGTTAATCCCAAACTCCTAATTTATCCATCTTTTCCCACCCTCTGTCTTTCCCCTTTGGTAACTATAAGTTTGTATTTTATGTCTGTGAGTCTGATTCTGGTTTGTAAATAAGTTCATTTGTCTCATTTTTTTTTTAGATTCCACATATAAGCTATATGTGATATTTGTCTTTCTCTGTTTGACTTATTTCACTTAGTCTGATAATATTTAGATCCATACTTATTGCTGCAAATGGCATTATTTCATTCTTTTTTATGGCTGAGTAGTCTTTCATTGTATATATATGTACCACATCTCCTTTATCCAATCTTCTGTTGATGGACATTTAGGGTGCTTCCATGTTTTGGCTATTGTAAATAGTGCTGCTATGAACATTGGGGTGCATGTATCTTTTCAAATTGAAGTTTTCTCCAGATATATGCCAAGGAGTAGTTATTGGAGCATATGTAACTCTATTTTCCGTAGTGGCTGCACCAAATTACATTTCCATTAACAGTATAGAAGGGTTCCCTTTTCTCCACACCCTCTCCAGCATTTGCCTAATTAAACTTATGAGCTTTGGCACAGCAAAGGAAACCATAAACAAAACAAAAAGATAACCTACGAACTGGGAGAAAATATTTGCTAACGATGCTACTAACAAGGGCTTAACTTCCAGAATATATAAACAGCTTATACAAGTCAATAACAAAAAAATCCAAACAATTCAATCAAAAAATGAGCAGAAGACCTAATCCGGCATTTCTCCAATGAAGATATACAGATGGCCAATAGGCAGGCACATGAAAAGGTGCTCAATATCACTAATTATCAGAGAAACGCAGATCAAAGCTATAATAAGGTATCACCTCACAGTAGTCAGAATGGCTGTCATTAAAATGTCCACAAACGATAAATGCTGGAGAGGGTGTGGAATTTCCTGATAATGAAGATGCTATCAAATGTCCCCATCCCAAGCAGGTAAGTTTAAGAGGAACTTTATAGGTAGCGGTGAGAGATTTTCAGGGCTCACTTGCATGTCTGTCTCTCTTCCAAACTTCTAATACTGTGGCTGCTGCATTGTTGTGTTGTCTAGCTTCAAATTAAGGTGGCATTTCAAGCGAGATTGATTTGGTCATGGTGAGAGATGTTGAACTTGAGTTTAGTAGCCTAAGAATAAAATTGAAGCTGTGTTGTTCCGTGGCACTGTGGGGTGGGCGGGGAGGTGGTCCTCCATCTGCCCATTGCTGGCTACAGTGTAAGCATCGTATAGTCAGTTTGTTCTTGAGTCTGGCTCTCAGGCAGTTAAGGGCTGCTTCAAAGCAGTCAGATGGCAGCACAATTGATAATTGTCATCTCAGAGAGTGGACTGTGATGAAACCAATCATAGTCTATGTTTCCACAGACCATTTATGATCGGAGACAAAAATAGCTTGCAAAACAGAAAAGGTGTTTGTTCTGAGGGCACGCATGTAGGTATTTAGCTCAGTCCCGGGTACAAAGTAAGTGCTCAATAAATATTTGGCACTTTTGTTATTGACATTATTGCTATGTTATTATTAAATTTGCTGAAGTGCGATTTCTTTCCCTCATATTCCAAAGGCACCTAGAAGTGAAAGGGAAAAAGGAACAGCACCGCAGATGAAAGACCAGGCAGGATCGGGGGAGCTATTTTTAGGCCAGGGCTGCGGCTCTAAAGTGCAGAGGAGGGAGCAGGAAGAATAAAGAGGCTGAGGAGGAGGGCAGAGGGGAGCTCCACGGTTAAGTGTGTGGAGTTGCGGGAGCAAATGAAAGGTCCCGGACGGAAAGAGCAGTTCAGTGGAAAAACTAAAGAAGTGTTAGCAAGTCAGGGCTCTGAAATCCCTGAGGAGTCCAGCTGCTTCAGGCTCAGCCCCATTCTAAAGCCTTCAGGTAATGAAGGCTGTGCTCACTGCTGTGGGCAGGGGGGGCAGGGATTTGCAAATGAGAACAAATTGCTCTATTGCCATGGAGAAGTTGAAGGCCGAAGCGAGCCAGGATGCGTGGCAGGTTGATGGATTTTTATTTTGTTTCCTTTACAGCAAGAGTAAGCACGAAATGCTGAGGTTTCCGTTTGTTAACTCCACAAAGGGGCCAGAACCAAACTGAAAGTTCCATGACAGGGATGGTGGCCCGAGGCCGCAAGGACCGAGGGAACTCAGCGATTGCTGAGCACTTCCTCTGAAGTCGCTGGGAGGGAGGAGGCGACATCTCAATGGTTTCTGGACACACAGGTGGTTCAGGGCCTCCAGAGAAGATGGGCAAGTGGAGTCTCTACAGCCAAACTGTGTTGCAGCCAGCCCAGAGCACTGCCAGGGTCACTGGGCTTGTGCCAGGGGAAGGGACACCGTGGTGGGTTCAGGCTTGGGACACTGCTGCCCACCCACGTGGCTTGAGGCAAGTGCCTTCACCTTGCGGCCCCTCAGTTTCTCAGTGGCCATGCCTGTAAGGTGAGAGGGCTGGGGAAGAGCCCCCTGAGTGCCACATCATGATCTAAATCCGCCTGCAGTATGGGGGCCTGGGGGACTGGGCTGAAATACTGGGAATAGGCGCTCTCTCAGGTGGACTTTCACGGGCCCCAGACCAAGGCTCTGTTTAACCCCTTCCTTGCCTCTGTGCTTTGGCCTATTAGATAGTGCTGCGGATCACTCACCCATTGTACATGTGTTTATCTGTTTTGGCTGAGAGCTATTCCAGGACAGGGGCGACATTTACATGATTCAAAAGGAACAAAGGGGGATAGAGTGAAATCTGCCTCCCCCAGCCACCCATTTCCTCTTCCCACTGGCAACCAGACATCATCATTTTCTTGAGTCTCTCTCCAGAGAAGTTTTATGCCCGTACAACAAACACATGTATATTTCCCTTCCCTCTGCTCCCAGTATCTTTTGTGGGAAAGTGGTAGTGTAACATACTCATTGTTCTGCATCTTCCACTTAATACTGTGTCTTAATGCTCTTTTTACTTAGTAGATAATATTTCCCTAGCCCTTTTTTTTAAAAAAAAAATAGCTTCATGGTATTGCATTTTATATGTATGCCATAATTTATTTAAACAGTTCCAAACTGATAAACATTTAAGTTGTTCTCAATCTTATGGGTATTCTAAATATTGCTGCAATGAATAATCTTGCATATACGTGACTTTGCTGGTGTGCGGTGTGTGATTTTGTCCCAATGAGGGCAGCGGTGGATGTCATTCAATGTGATTTTGGAAATTCCAGTGGGGTGTCTCCCACCCAGATACTTATCCCACCAATTTAATTTGACTTTTCCAAATTCTACATCCTTATTTCTTTGCTTAAGATTTTGTATCTTATCAAAACACCAACCGACTAAGTCTTATCAGTCATTCACACTCTGTCAGGACTGCCACCCCCGAGCAGTCTTGCTGTGGAAGAGGTCAGGGAGAAGATGGCAAGGAAAAGGCTGGCAAAGGGAGACCAGAGGGAGGTAGTCAAACGTCTCCTGTTTATTACTTTTAGCTACTTTTACTCTGTTCTCAGGGAGACCTCTCTAAAGCCTGAAGTTGGTCAGATCGTGTTCTGCTTAGTGTATTTCTGTGTCCTCATCACCAGGGTCAGGGTCAGGGTCAAAGACACGTTTGGCGGAGCATCCCGGGCCTTTCACAGCCTGGCTGCTCACTGGGAGCGCTCCTTCTCTCTCAGCCTTAGCCCTCCACGTCGCAGCCGCGCTTAACTACTGTGGCCTCTCAGGTGGGCGATGTGTTCTCACCGCCGGGCCTTTGCTCCTGCAGCATCTCTACTTGGATGATTCTCCCCACTGCCTCTAGCTCTGGCAGTGCTGAGCTCAGTCATCACTCGCTCTGGGTGTTCTTTGCCATCTTGTCTCGTTTCAGCCCTGAGGGCCATTGTGTGTACCCTTTAAGGCATTTGTGCTTAACGCCATCCAAGCAGAAATTCTTTAACCTTGTAACTGCCCTTGAAAGGTTTTTGTTTTTTTTTTTTTTTAAATTCCTACCTTAATAGCACCTTACAGGTACGAACTTTTTTTTTTTTTTCTTTTTTGTCTTTTTACCTCTGGTCCCAAAGAACAGTAGGGACTCAGGATATGTTTGGGGGGTGATAAATAATGGCAGGTCCTTCAGCCCAAGAAATGAGTAAGTCAACTGATGAAAAAGGAATGCTGGGTAGAAGGAACTAAAAACTGAATTTGATCACCATCTGGATTATTAGACCCAGAGTATTCAAAATCTGACTTTGGACTTAAAAATAGACGTTGGCTGGAATCCCTTACAAAACTAGTGCCAGAAAGTTATGTTTGACTGGTCCCTGCAGAGAATCACCCAGTCACAAGGATGGACTCTGACTTTGCAGCCCTTTAGCCACAGCTCTTCAAGGTAGATGGCGCAGTGTGGAAGCCATCTTTTTGCTCTGTGTGGATGCGATGCAGATGCAGATGCAGCCTGATGATGTTTTCGTTTGTGGCCATCCAGGGACTGAGAAGGGAGTGGAGGGCAGACCTGAGCCCGCCTCGTCTCTCATGGCAGACACACGGCTGGGTGAGTTATTCTAGCATCTGTCCCTGCATATTCGACTTTGAGATGTGGGTTTGAATTGGGGAAGTTTGATTTTATAGGCCTAGGCTATGGAGATTTCATGCGCAAGTAGGGGTCCCTAAGTCACTGGC
This sequence comes from Camelus dromedarius, assembly GCF_036321535.1. NCBI lineage: Eukaryota > Metazoa > Chordata > Mammalia > Artiodactyla > Camelidae > Camelus > Camelus dromedarius. Next base: position 49,699,547 of record NC_087437.1, read on the forward strand.
TGTAGTAAGGTTTGTCACAGGCCTGTGCTGAGGGCTGGGATGTATTTCTGCCTGGGATGTGAGTGGTGTAAGGTTAGGTAACAAAGCATTGCTTCCAGGGCCCACGGGACCAGCCCATGTCACAACTCTCTAGCTGTCTTTTCCTAGATATTACTTCCTTTATTCTTTGAAATGTTGGATCATTCCCAGACTTACGTGCAACTTATTTGGCTTTCAGTTAAAACTTAGGCAAGCTAAGGCCTAAAGTATCTTTAATTTTCAGTGTCATGGGTTATATAACCCCACAAGACCTCATATTATGTTGGTGTTAGGACAATATGTTTTCCTCAATCTCATACAATGTTAGTAAAAGTTTTTTCTTTATTATAGTGTGTGCATATGTGTGTACATGCACGTGATCTATGTGACCTGAGTGGCGGCCAGGATACCTGCTGAAGATCAGAGTCTGGTTAGGCTGATAGATGGTCCAGAATGCCTGACTTGCAGTCCTGGCTTCATACTGCTCTTATGACCCCCTTGCAAATTATTTAACATTTCTGTCACTGGTGTTGTCTTCTGATGATAATTATACCTTCATGAGATATTCTGAGGATGAAATGACCTAATATATGGAAAGTGTGTTGGCTGCTGCTTGGCCCACGGTCAATGTTCAGTACATGGCAGTGATCATTATTATCAAGCCCCTGTACGGGATACTGGGAGTGCTTAGTGGATGAGACTTAGTGATGTGTATGAATCCTGGGTCAGGGTTTGGTGCTGAGAATATGCACCAGTTCTCACTTCTCTCCTCACCTCCTCACCTCCTCACCTCCTCACCTCCTCACCTCCTCAGAGGAACCTGCAGGTAGAGTAGCCAGAGCAGGGTAACTTAGCTGTCTCCTGGAGGAAAGCAAGCCATGGGGGCCGAACCCAGGCTGTGGAAGGAAGCTTGGCCAGGCAGAGAGCAGGTTTCACGAGAGTTCAGGTGCGGATGGGTCAGCACGGGGGTGGTCAGGCTGCTAGTGCCAGTGCCACCGCTGTGGGGCTGGGGTTCTCAGTGAAGGCAGATTGTCAGGCCTAGAGAAACGGTGCCACTCAAGTCTCAGACAAAGGTCTCATCTCCATACTCTACAAGCCCATTTAAAAGGCCGAAAACTCTAGAAAAAAGGAGCAAATGATATGGACAGTTTGCAGAAAATGAGAGATTGATCTTAAGCACATGAAAAGCTTCTCAGCCCCACTCATAGGAAGAGAAATGCAAATTACAATGACAGTGAAATTTTATTTTTCACCTATCAGACTGGCAAATGTAAAAAAGTTTGACAACACTGAGAAGTGGCTCTCTGCCAATTGATACAGCTTCTAGAGAGAAATTTGTTAGTATCTATCAAAATTAAATGCATACGCCTTCTGACCTGGTAGTGTCAGACTCGTAGCAGTGCAGCCAACAGGCATCTTCTCAAACGTTGGAAAGATTACTCGCTGAGGCATTGTTTATAGTAGTAAGGTTTTCAGGACATCCAGAAAGTCCAGTAATAGGACCGGTTAAATAAATAATGATGCATCAATTTAATGAAACACTAACAAATATAAACAAGAATGAGGGAGTACTTCGCTTACAGATGTGAACCCCAAGATTTTTGGTTAAATGTAAAAGAGCAAAGGGTGGAAAAGCATGTCTAGTGGGCTAGCATTTGTGTCTAAAAAAGGAAAAAAAAAAAGACTATGTATGTATATATGCAATAGTTTGCCTGTTGAGAGGAGAATTTGAATTTGGAGCTTGGGGGATAAATGAGAGAGAAAGTTTCCACTTTGTACCATTTTGTAGTGTTTGAGTTTTGAATCATATTAATTCATTACCTATTCTGTGTCCTCAAAAAGATAAAAATATTGTATCTGGCTCTCTAATATAGCCATTGAATTTAACATGAAAAACTGTGTTTTGAAATACTCATCAATTACTTAATCCCCCACCACCCTACTCCTGTTCCATTTGACATCCACCAATATTTGAGTAAATTTGATGTCCTAGGAGACTTCTGCAGGTTTCTCCTATAGCTCCCTAGATCCCTGGTGTCCACAATCAAGTCCTGCTGGGCAGGTACCACCCCAAAGGTGAGATGGTTGTGATGGCATGAGCAAGGCTCTGGAGGAGCCAGAGCTGAATTTGAATCCTATCTACAGTATTCATTGGTTATATTAACCTGACTGAGTTACCTTATCTCTCAAAACCTCCATTTCTTGATCTGTGAAATGGAAATAACTGTTCACTCCTGCATCGGAAAGTCAGACTTGACCATCCTGGTGTACCTTAGGGTTTCACGTAGTTAAGGCTCAAACTCGTGAATAACAACTGACTTACTTTGCCCCACTGCATCAATGTCCCAGCTGACCTCTGTCAGCGTCACAGGAGAGCTGGCCAGACTCACCCCTGCCTCTTGTTTCACTCACTCACTCAGAAACCCACCGTTTGCTGGTTCCTGCAGTCACCCTGGAGTTGGTCGCTGTTCTTTCCGGGTCAGCCAACTCTCCCTCCAAGGTGCCCTCGACTTAGTCCTAAGAATGCACCTCCTTGAAGCTTTCAAATCCAAAGGCTCCCGCAGCTTTTTGGGCAGTCTTAGTTACTTTCTCATGGCTGAGAGAAAGGGCGTTCCTTTAACATTGGGTTAAGGGAGCCAGTCTGTGGTGTCTGGAGCCCCAGGGACCTGGTGACAATTACACTTATCTTGTGGGGATTTGTGCCAGGTGCACAGGGACAGGCTGCCCACTCACCTGGGTGAATTTCAGACCCCAGTGCTACTGCTTCATCAGCATGCGTTTGGCTTGGTGTGATCTACAATCAAATGTACCTAAAATGTATGTATGTCTTGCCAACTGTTTACTTAAGCAACTACTGGGACCTGTTACCAAGTGACATCAAAGGCTCTGAGGTGGCTGTTTTTATAGGCAGCCTAAGAAATGGTAGAAGGTCCAGGTTTATATGTGTTCATACATTTTACTGGGAGAAAAATGCATATGCAGTTAATAGCTGCTATGGTGAGACAGAATGCTTTTTGAAAGTTTCTCTTTAAAAGTCAAAGATTAATCACTTTCAAGGCAGAGGGAAAACAGGAGGAGGAAAAAAAGCCCAGACTGTGGTAGGCTAGATTTCCCCCAGATATTATTGCTGCTTCTGTCTCTGCAGCCGAACATAACAGCTGGTGAGTAGGGAGAAACTGGAGAAAGATCTTTTTTGCCTTTAATCCAGTGCGCTGTTTTCCTGTGCCCGTTTTACTGTAATTCTCAGCGGCCGTGGGACAAAAGCTGTTGACTGATACATGCAATTACCTCCTCTAATATTGCTCTCAACTGTCGGCCCTGACTGACAAAAGTGGATGAGGTTTAGTTAAGGTCTGGGAAAACACTCTTTTAATAAAAGCCAGTCCCATCTCTGTGATCACCTCCCCCCCTCAGACCTTTCATCTGTTTTCTGGAAAGATAAGGCCCGGTGATGGAAAGTTAAAAAGTGGTGCTGAACTTGGACGTTGACGACGCCACCATTTACCTCACAAAATTCCTCCACTGTGTGTGTGTGTGTGTGTGTGTGTGTGTGTGTGTGTGTGCTCGCGCGCACGTGTGTGTGCATTTGCATTGGAAATGAGGAAAATCAGTTTGGGTCATTGGGTAGGGTTTTCCCAGAAAGAATAAGAAGTGGTTTCAGAAAGTTAAACCAGCTCCTTATTGGTTTCAGCCCGCATTTGGGTTTTGTGCGCACAAGAGAGCCTCGAGGAGGTCTCCCCTCGGGTCCTCCCACGGGTCGCTGGACCGTGGAGCCCCGTTCCCGCGGAGGGTACGCCCAGCCACCCTGTGTAATGAACTGTGGATGGACGCCTTCTCCTTCCCACTGCGTGTGTGCACTCACGGAGCGCCGCTGTAGGAGGAGGTGGTGAAAATCCTCGTGGGGAACCCCTGGGCAGCCCAAGGTGGGGTCTGCAGTGAGCCTCTCACCACCGCCCCGCCCCTGCCCACCCTTTGTTTAGAAGAATTTCTAGTTCACACAGGATCAGATCACAGAAGTGAGGATGGCGCCCTACTTACAAGTGTGGTTTGGAAGACTGAAGTGGAAACTATGGGAAGATGTCCGTATAAAAGCCGAAAACTGTGTGGCTTGGACTGTGTCCCTGTCTTTTGAAAGGACTGCTGGTTGCTCTGAATGCAAATCACCAGCCATTGTGCCGATGGAACAGGTCTTCAGGATGGCTGGGCAGCGCTGGGCAGAAAGTCCCCACTAATTCCTTTGATGGGGGTGGGTTTGTGGCGCAGGGGCTGAGGTTGCAGTTTATTCCCAGGCCCAGAGGGAGGCTAGCTTAGGTCCGAAGGAAGTCACTCCCTTATCAACAGAGCGACGTAGTTTCCTTCTATCAGTTTTCCCCTGCGTTGGCACTCAATTTTCATAACACAAATTGTGATGTGATAAAGTCTGCACATTATTAATAGTAGCAATAACATGGCAAGGTTATTCCTGTGCAGTTTAATAAAAAACAAAGGGCCACGCTGCTGATGAAGTGAATTACCTAGGATTTCAGAACCAGGACATGACATATTCTGCTCTTTCAAGAATCTGCAGACTCTGCTAAAAAAAACCGCTTCCCTTAGAGATAAGCCTGCCTTCCACCTCCACCCCACCCCACCCAGTTGGTATGGGGGCCACGCACCAGGTTAACACCTCATTTGCTTTCTGTAGAGGTTTCAGAGAATGTCAGTTGCTGACAGAAATGTATTGAAACCTGGAAGTGTGTCACACAGGAGAAGAAAAGAGTCATTGCCCAGGAGGCCTCGTCTAGGAGGAGAGACCGAATTTCAGCCTAAGGTGACAAATACTCAGGGAGGTGAGTGCCATGAGTCCATGGAGGAAGAGGATGAGATCGTCCAGCATGACTGGGTCTGGAAGAAAGAGATGCCCCAGCTGGACCATATGAAAGACCATTTCTGTGTTTTCTACTCAGAATTAGAACAGGTGGCAGCTGAATGCTTCTGGAAAGGGGAACTATAGAAGTGTGTGTCTGTGATTGTTTGTCCCTACTCAGTGTTTCAAAAGAGATAGTAGAGAGCTAAAATTTAGCCCTTGCATTCTGTAAGAAACACTTGAGAGTTAGTATGCCCAGGAGAAGGGGAGACAGAGGCACGGTGGCGGCCACCTGGGGAAATCCGAGTGGCTGCCGCCGTGGGGACTGGCTCTCTACTCCGGGAATTTCCATCCCTACTCCTCATGGTAACTTATTCTCCTTTGCTTCGGCGCTGCCTGCAAGGCGGGCTGGGCTTTTTAACGCAGTGACTCCTTCCTTGACATGCTTTACAGGTGCACAAAGGCCACGGCTTTCTGTGCAGGGACAACAGAAAATGAAATGAGACGCAGTGCCTCCCTTAGAGGGCAAACACCCCAGCAATGCAGACAGAGACGTAAACCAGTAATGCACTGCATGGGCTTCCATGGGGATGGAGGAGGGCTCTGCAGGGCACAGAGGAAGGGGACGACCTGACTCCAGCTTTACGCATGATGAGGGTGTCCCCTGCTTTCCCTGTCTGTGCTAATCGCCCGCGATCCCTCTGTGCTTCTCCCACACGAGGCCTGGCTCTAAGTGCTCGGACACAGTGATCCATGTCCTCTTCACACAGTCCTCCATGAGGAAACAGAGGCAAAAGTGCCCCAAAGGCACACAGTGAGGGCCAGGACTTGAACCTGGGCTGCCTGACTCCCGAGTCCACGCGTCACCATTCACTGCCTGTGCTCCAGCGGGGAGCTTTCCCTTGGGGGCAGATGACTGAGCCCAAGGTCTGATCTGGCTCCTGGGAGGAGAAGGCAGGGGAAACTTCTACACAAGGCATCCTGGAGAGGAGGAACATTTTTTTTTAACCTGTGGAATTCTGCCCCCACCCTGCCACACACAATCAGACATTCACTCCTACAAACCACACACACACTTCTTCCCCTATTACCATGAGTCCCAACTTTGCCTTTGCATCAAAATCACCCAGAGTATAAAATAGAATACAGATGCTAAGGTCCCCTCCCAGATAGACTAGATAATCATCTCTGGGAGCAGGCCTTGAGCACCTGGATTTTTCCATTTCTTAAAAAAAATTGTGACATGCACGCCCATAGTGAAAATTCACAGCACAGAAAAGAAGATCTCTGTGCCCCTCCCACCTCACCCTCAGTCCTTCTTTCTTCCCAGAGACAAACAGTTCCTTGGGATCCGTTTCCTTCCAGAAAACAATGTTCCCACGTGGCCACCTGTCATTTTTCTCACCTCTGTGGATGACTGTGATGAGCAGTCTGGCAAGAATCTCCCACTTGGGCCCTGCTCTGTGGGAAAGGAGGGTGTGGAGAAGTAGGCTTGGGAAGCCGGGACCTTTCTGAGTCGACAAGCATACACAAGAGCAAAGGACAGAGCCAGAGAGGAGCGACTCAGGGCGGCAGCCCCCTTAAGAGTGAAAAGAGGCAGCAATTCCTCTTCGGATGTATGGAGCCCGTAAGAACTGCGAAAGGCAGAGTGGCCAGAGCTAGTGAGAATGCAGTGGGGATTCCAGGGGAGACTTGAGGAGTCTCGATGACGAGAGGAAAAGGAATTCTGGGTGGAAAGCATGGCATGGGACCTGAATTCTCATTCATCCCTTACTCCAGGTATCTTTCTCTTCAGTGCTTTGGGAGGCAGTAGGTGTAATCACAAGAGCATGCACTTTGGTGTCAGGCAGTCCTGGATTACAGGGCTTGAATGCACAGTAGGGGTGGTGACCGACACACAGGAGGCACCGGGGAGAGACAGGTGAAGGAGACATGTCCTTATATTCAGTCTTCTGGGTAGACAGACATGTAGAAACCCCCGTGCAATGTGTTGACCGTTTTCCTAACAGTAGGCAAGTGTGAAGCGGGTTGGGAGGGTTAGACATCCTGGGATTTCTTTTGAGAACTAAATCAGGGCCTCGTTAGCCAGAGTCTTGAAATAGGTCGTAAGTTTTTGGTCACCAGGTTTTGGGAGGGGTCCACCCTGATCTGTCACAGACACAACTGGGGAACAGCTGAGCTTGGGTTGATGCTGGCTAATGCTTGGTCACAGCTCTGTGGTCTGTGTGCTTTCCAGGGTCTCCATGAGTCACACAAGAGAACAGGAGGTGTGTCTGCAGACCTGTTTGGTAGCCCTTCCTCTTTGAAACCCAGGTTAAGTCTGAGTTAGAAATCAAAGGCTTGCTTGAGTTTCGTTGCTTTCAGGACTTTTACAATTGCTTTTTTTATCTTGTAATAATACAGTGACACTTTCTGAAGACAACGTGTATCTGGAAAGTTTCAGTATATACTCAAATCAAATTTTTGAAAAATGAATCAGAGAGAAATTTTCATGCTGTATTGCGGACTAGCCCAGGTTGGGTTTTTTTGCTGAATGGTCATTTCTGCCATAGGAAGGACTCTTTTTTTTTTTTTTTTTTTTTTTTAAAGCTGGAAGGACTTTTGACAGCCACCATTTTTCTTTTTCTCCCGTGTTTTAAATGCCTACTATGTGCTTGGTGTGGTTGTCAGCACTGTGTCTCAGCAGCAGCACCGCAAGAGAAGTGTTTTGCTCTTGTCATAATTTTACAGATGAGGGAAATGAAGATACCAACACATCAGGGGTCTTCCCTGACCTCCTGTTCTGATGCGTGGCCAGGCTGGTATTTGAACTTGGATAGCTCCACACAAGTTAAGCCTCTCATTTTACAAATGAGTCAGCTGAAGTCCCAAGGCCACCTGTGTTACTGTTGCGGATACTGGAGCCCAGGTTTTCTGAATTTGTGACCAGGTGCTTTGCATGACAGGAGGGTTACCCCTGAGGAACAGGCTCTGCCTTTGGTCTCTTCCCTTCTCAATACATCCTGCATACAATCACTATATAACCTGCTTCCACCTCCCAGTCCCCCAACCCCCCAAACGCCCAACACACACACACACAAAACCCATGCTTTGATTTCCCCCAAGCCACAGCTGAGGGTCCCCAGGTCTGCCCATCCTGACCTCTAACATCTCTGGCATGGATCCCACAACCCAGCCAGAGACCCTAAGGTGCCCTGCTTGAGCAAGGTACATGCGTTCCTGCTTCCGTCTTTGTTCATCATTTCCTGCTTGTTGGCTGGCCCTCGTCTTGCCAGCCCCACAGGGCTAAGTGATAGTGTCTTTTGATGCCACCTCCTTCATGACGCTTGTGATGTCTCAGAGCTGTGTAGGTTCTGTTGCTCTTGTTGAGGGATAAGGGCCAGGGTGGGGAAGGAAAGGGAAGGGAGAAAACGGGAGGAACTCAGAACACTAGATGTGAAGCTTGGAGATGAGTGTAGCGATGGATGACCCCGAGGCTGAGCAACAGCTATAAGAGTTGTGGCTTTTTGGGGGCTTGCTGTGTCTTGGAACAGTGCTGTGTCATCATCTGAAGTTTTCACAGCAAGTCATCACATTGCTGCAGCTGGGATTCCGGCCTGGGTAGGCCCGAAGTCCCTCACCGTTGTGCCGTCTCCCAAGACAGTTGGTCGTGGGATAGGCGAATAATGGAGTAATTCTTACAATGGAGGATTAAAGACATGAAACAAAATTGGGGTCATGGATTGAGACAATGCAGCGTGGGACTCTGGAATCAGAAGAGATGAGGGGCGTGGCCAAGAGTGAAGCTCTCTTAGGCTGTGGCCTTCTGTCTTTGGAGCCTCTCTCATTCAGTGATCATCTGGGCCCCTGGAATTGCACTTGTGGCTTGTGAATTTTGCTTTGTGTTTTAGGGCTTTGGGTTCCCAACCTCCCTGAAGGCAGGGACTGTGTCTATGCCTTGGTGAGGTGGAGACACAAGACTGTGGCCAAGTGGCCATGTGGGAAGTGCAGGGGGCAGGCACCTCGTTCTGCTCAGGGATGTGGGGAGGCTTCACAGAGAGATAAAGGGTCCAGGCAGAGCAGGGGAACAGGATGAGGGAACTCAGGGTAGAGAGCAGGGCACACGTTCAGGGAGGAAGGCCAGGAAAGGCACGGGGACTGGACTTAGGGACGTGCCAGGCTATAAGTCAAGAGAAAGCAGTGGGAGAAAATGAGGCTGGAGAGGCAGCTCAAGGCTGGGCACAGATGTAAAAGCCAGCCCTCCACCCCATGTGCTTGCAACCCACCCACTCAGACCACTGCCAGCTCCCTACTGCTTGAAACAACACATTGTCTCTGAGCCTTGAGCAGGCCCAGGATACCCTTCCTTACTCATCTAGAGAATTCTGCTCATCTTTCAAGGCATTTTAGACACGTGTCCTGGGAGGCCTGCATTGCATTCTCAAGTAGAATTCCCTGTTTCCTCAGGAGTGTCTTTTCTACGTCTCTGTTCTAGCACTGGTCACACTGTTTTGTCCGTCTTCCCTATTATTGTGGGAGCTCCTTCAGGAGGAGAAACTTTGTCCTGTCTTTGCATCCCCCTTGCTAGTACATAGTAGGTACTCGGCCCATTTGGATGATGGAGTGACCCCGGCCTAGCATTCATGTGTTTTTCAGACAGACAGACAGAGTGAGTGGCCAGTGGGGCCCTGGGAGTCTGGGAAGAGTAGAGGGGGACTTGCCTGTTTGCTCTGGGAGGTCCGCTGGGGCCCACTCACCCTGCCTCCCTTCAGCCTCTGTACTTGCCAACCAGGCCCTGTAATATATCTGCATTTTTCCCCTTTGTCACTTTTTTTTTCCTGCAAGGAGTGTAGCAGCCCCTCAGGAGTTTGATTATATTGCAAGATGAATAAGATATTTGAATTATGCTATTTAAATGAGTCATCTCAACCCTAGTGTAATTGTTCACCCCCTGTCACACTAAACGTGACTACATTTCCAAAAGAGTGGCCTGAATAGGAAAATGCTGGAATCATTCAGTTCCAGTTCTCAATGGCTTATCATTTGCACCATGGGGGAGGGGGAGGTATGTGTGTGTCTTTTGTTTCACATCTGGGCAGATGTGGGCTTTTACACGGTTACTCACCAGAGCCACCAGAACAAGTGGCGTGTATTTCCAGAAAGAAGGTGAATGCATTTCCTAGGTGTTCGGACATGTGTGTGCTGTGTGTTGGGGGCTGTGGGAGGAGGAGCAGAGTGCAGACTGCTGCGGAAGATGATGTCTGATCTTGGCTGGGTAGGTTCTCAACCTATAAACGAGCTTAAGCTGAACAGATCTAGACTTTGGACTTGTGGCCTGAAATCTTCTTGTTTCACGTTTCTGTTTTGAGAGTTCAGGTCACTCTGAAAACTAAGCCTGCTCTGGTGGTCTCAGGATGGATACCCATGGCCCCCAGGGTGCCTGAGCATGTCTTCATTTTGGAGCAGAGCTGGAGGACAGGATCCTGATACTGCTCCAGTGGAGTCAGGCTCATTTCTCTTCCTGTTGTCTCAGACATTGCAATCGTTCAGACTCTAAATATGAGTCAGCCCGCTGGGCAAGGCCTACCCTGAGATCAAAAGGAATTAAACTTTCCAAATTAGGGGTGAGCAGTGTTCCTAGAGTGATAGTCAGGTATTATGTCATTCAGCAGATAGTGACTGTGTGCCATGAATCGGGCATATGCTCAGGGGCTGGTCATACAAGAGAAACAGGCCCTTGAGGCCCTGCCCTCAAGAAGTTCACAGTCTAGTGTGGTTGACGGGCATGCCAGTGGTTACAACATAATGGAGGCATGCAAGAAACGCTGTAGGAAATTAGGGCGTCAGTCTGCCCGAGGAGATTAGCCTAGGTTTCAAAAAGGAGAAGGTACTTTTGTTGGAACTTGAAGGATGAGTAGTGGTATTTACTAGATTGGACAATTTGAGGGAGGGTATTTTTGGCAAAGGTTAAGGTGGTTAGAGAGCCTCATGTATGGTGATGGAGATGAGGGGGTTAGAACATGAAGAACGAAAATGTCTGTTTCTTTTACAATGTAGATGTATTAGTATGTGTTCAGCTGCAAGGAACAGAAATCCTCAACACACAACACAAAGGGCTTAAACACTAAAGAAAATTTATCAGCATATATAATATGCTCAAAGACAGGGAAATTTCAAGATGGCTGAATTCAGTGGCTCAACTCTATCGTTAAGGACCTAGGTTCTTTCCACTTTTCTGCTCTGCCATCCTTGGTATGATGGTTTATCCTCAGACTAGTCTTTCTTCCGATCACAAGATGACTGAACAGAAGGAGAGGCTGTTTGTCTTCTGTCTTGATGTGTGTCTTTTTAATGAGTGAGGAAAAACCTTCTTATGAAGCACCCCCGGCAGACTCACCCTCACATCTCAGTGGCCAAAATCGCATGACATGCCCCGTCCTAAACCATTCACTGGCAAGGGGAATGCAACCACCATGGCTGGCTCACGCTGATCTTGACTGGCCCCCTGGAGGGGAACAATCGACTTCTGAAGTACATGGCCAGGTAGAGAAGACTGGAACAAAGTTGGACTTCTGATAGAAAGTAGCGAGAAGGGGTTGCAGAGTTGGCAATCAGCAGTGTTTGCTACAGTAGGTGATGAGAAACTCTTGTAGATGATCAAGCAGAAGTTGGCATGATTAGCTTTCCATGTTAAAAACAAAAATCACCCTGTCATCAGTGTAGAGTGTAGTTTTATAGATTAAAAAAAAAAAACTGAGAACGAATGGGAGAGTCTTATGAGAAGTCAAGCAACTGATCAACACATGTATGGAACTGGAGCTAAAATTTTCCTTGAGCCATGTTTCTTCACCTTAAGAGGGAGGGGAGTTGAGGGGTGGGGAGGTTCTAGGCATAGGAGAGACTTTCCATTCTGGATTTGCCAAGAAGTCCTCCTTTATGGTACTGTGGCAAGCTTGCAGCCTCTTTTAAGTCCAGATGATAATGTGGTTCACTTAGAAGGGCTGTTGTAATCACAGAATTCCAGGATGTTGGAGATGGATGTGAACTTAAAGTCATCTAGTACAAGACCTTTATTTCACAAATGAGGAAACTGGGACCCAGACAAGAGAAGTGACCTGTTAAGTCCCTGTGTTTGTACATGGCCGAGCTGTAACCAAACCCACAGGTTTCCTTAAGTCCCTGTCCTGTGCTCTTTGTAATGGGTTCTCAGGGCCATCTCTCTCTCTATTTTTTCTTTCCCTCAAACCATTTTATTTGCTTAATAGTGATTCCATGTAATGCAGTTGTCCTCTGATTTTCTGAATTGATAGAGTACTTCCCTCCTTCCACCATCCTAAGCATGCATTGCTACCATGGCCCTTCCAGGCTCAGTCCATATCTACAGTGGTTTATTTATAGAGAATGCATCTCTTAAGATTCAGTGTAACCCCGCTGGTCTTCCCTAGTATTTCTTGCACTGTCCTGGTTTCTTTAATAAGAATTGGAGCTTCCTAGCAGATGAAGAACAATTTTACCTCGTTAGTTGGAGGAACATGGGGGCCATCTCGTATGGGGGCTTCCGTGTGCATTCAGGAGCACTGGGAAAGCCCTCTTCCTGTGTTTCTGTTGTCTCCGACAACAATCTTATTGTTGGAATATTTTAAAAAATAATGCTTGGGTTTCTATAAGAAGGCAAACAATCCTGGCAGGTATCATGTTGAAGCTCTCTTATTCACTTATAATATCATCTTAGTGTGACCGTGTCCCTCTGGCTTTTTCTTTGAAGCAGTTTTAGTGGGGGATGAGGATGAGACCCCTCTGGGAACCTGGGAAAGGAAGGGAGGCTCTGTGCTGTGGGCTGGGAGACTCAAGGCCTCATTACTTTGTTGAGGGCTTTTCCTGTCACACCAAGCCACAAAGACATTAAGAATCTTGGTGATGGAGACATTAAGGAGTGGCTGTTGGTGTTCTCCTGTGAGGTGGAAACTCTGACTCATTTTTTTCGACAACTAAACATCCATTGACAGTGACCCATCATGCTGTTTGCACTCTTTCCTTTGGCTTTCAGTGTATACGTGCCCATTCCCCCTAGAACATACACCCGTCTTGGCCAAAACTTTTACCCAGAAGCCTCTGAAAAGTCACCCTTGGAGACAGAGCAGTACTTCAAACAGCAGGCACCAAAGAGAAAAAAAATGAGCTTAGTAAAAACTAGAATTGGTTTCAAAGACAAGGTGTTACTGAAAAAGTGCTATGTGCAAATCACCAAGTTAACTAAAGACTGCCCTATAAAATCCATTTTTTTCATCTTTGCTTTTGAAAATATTTTTAAAGTGTATTAGCTTATTTTTCTGGTCATAGGTCAAACATTATAAAACTGTTCATTTTAGATGTAGAAGGTAGATAAAGATTGAGCTGAATCTAGGGGGAGGGTATAGCTCAGTGGTAGAGCACATGCTTAGTCTCCTGGGTTCAATCCCCAGGACCTCGATGTAAAACAACAACAACAAAAACAACAACAACAACAACTGATAATAAATAAATAGACCTAATGACCTCCTGCCCCCAAAATAAATAAATAATTTAAAAAAATCCTTTAAAAAAAATTGAACCAAATCTGTATAGACCATTCTTGCATATTGTGTGAAGATGTTTCCATTTCTGTAAAACAAATAATGGAAAGGAAAAAAGCCCCGTGTATGAATGTGTGTATATGTGTGTGTATCTGTTGTCTGGGACTATTTAAGCAAGCCTGGAGGAACCTATGAAGAGGTCTATGTGAAGCTGTTAATGAGGGTTACTTTGCTGGGTGGTGCTGTTGTGGGTGGAAGAGGGCAGGAACGGGCCAGAGTGTAAGAGGGAAAAAGTGGACTGAAAGGGCATAATGTGCATAAATATTTATATAAATGTATCTTTATGTGTGGATAGACGTACTAAATCTGAATAAAATACTTAAAAAAATTGATCTGCGAAATGAGAAACTGGAAGTGACCCTAATTCTCATGTGCGTTTAAAGGGATAATATGCTTTGGATGTTTAGCTAGATTGCATGATCATCGAGGGGGCTTCAAACTGGAAACTGTACAGTTCTGTAACTTAAATGTGGCTGGGAATGCTGTTCTAATCTAATTTGCATTTTGTTCTACTTTCATCTTGTTATGTAGTTTTTCACTTCATTTCATTTTTGCCATCTTTGTATCAGTAAAGGCTGCATTATAATTGGAAAATATGTATTATATATTATTACATGCCTAATTATAGCTAAGTGTATGTCAAAATTTCATACAATTTGTTCTACACTGTGAAACTGATCCATCTAAAAAATTTGCTAGTATTTCTACGATGTCCTGATTTAAAGGAAGCCCTCAGAGTATTATGGAGTGATCCCTAAACAAGCTGCCACCACCTGACATTTTTAATCGAGATCTTGCATCCTCCTTCAAAAAGTGTGCCTCAAGGACTGTAACTGCTTTTGGGGTGACCAGCACACTCATTGGGCACTTCACCTGTGCAGAGGCTAGAGGCATCCATTCACCCACCTAGGTACCCCCTGCCCCAACACTTACACACACCAAGCACACACAGGAAGGCTGCAGTGTTTACTAAGCACTTATCCTGTGTCATATACTTTCCTCACAGAAAATCAGCAACAGCAAATGTTTTATACCATTTAATAGATCAGGAAACTGAGGCCTACAGGGTTAAGTAATCTCTTCAAGAGTGAATAAGCCAGTTTTTAAATCCTGGGTTCTTTGATGCCACAGGGCAATTTGTTTGTTTGTTTTTCTCTTCCACTATAGAAACTCAGCCACATCAGACGAAGGTTTTCTGTAAGCATTTTCTTACTCTGAGGGCTTTCCCTTCCTTGAATTCTTTCCCCAGCCGCCCTTTTGAGCTGTGGGACGGAGGACGGAAGAGAAAGAACAGGAGGAGGAAGACAGGGGTAGTCTCTCTCCACACAAGCACCAGGTTTTCCTAGGAGAAACGACTGTTCTGGAAGAGCACAAATTTGGGATAACCTCCTCCTAAGAACCTCATCTGTTCACTCCTGGAACCAATGCCTTACATCACTCCCTTGGCTTCCTGAGTGTTCTAGTCTTAAAAGGCCATTTCATCTTTACCATGTTTGGGCAGGGAGAAATACAGCTCGGAAGAGTTTAAAGATACAAAAATGAGAATAAAATGGGGAGAGGATCTTGATCGGAGCAGATTAACCTTCTTTCCCAGATCTTGACTCCTTAAGGATAAGCTTCCTTTTGTTAGGTAGCAAGAGTTGAAAGAAACTTCTGGCAAAAGAACCACTCGCTGTAATCTATGGCCTACAATAAAATGGAAACAAGGCAATGTGGATTTATTTTCTCCATTACTTTTGACTCCACCAACCCTCAGATTCAACTGAGTACAAATGTATTTGCTGTGTTTATTCCCCTCTGACAGATGCAATTTAAAATTAAACTCCTTGAGTTCGTTAAGGGGAAAAAAATCTAGCGTGCCTATTTGACATTTTAAGTCATTAATTATTGAGTAGGTTTCACCCATTGTTTTAGTAGAAGGCTGTTTTCCTTCCCATATATATTAAGATTTTTTTTTTAAACTTTCAAATAGGACAAAATAGCAGAGGACTCATTTTTACTTCCTGTTGGCTCAAGCAGGAAACCCAGGCCAGACTTGAACTCCCCCGTGTTTGATTGATAACTCTGAAAGCATCTAG
Organism: Camelus dromedarius; assembly: GCF_036321535.1. Classification (NCBI taxonomy): domain Eukaryota; kingdom Metazoa; phylum Chordata; class Mammalia; order Artiodactyla; family Camelidae; genus Camelus; species Camelus dromedarius. The sequence goes on from NC_087437.1 coordinate 49,715,080, forward strand.
CCAGGTATTCTGAGCGCGATCCAGCAGGTAACAGCTGGAGAGCGTGTGGCAAAAGAAACCACACAGCATGGGGCCAAACCACATTTTTCATTTATTACTGAACAATTTTAGGATAAGTTAATGCTTAACACATTGCAATCTGTTGTTTGACACAGTGTGTGATATATGTGATGTGTGTATAGTCACACAATTACATTCTGCATGTGATTGCTCACACAATCTATTATAAATTTGGAATATATTTCATACTGTCTCTTGAATTTTTAGCAGAAAAACTATATTTGACACAGACTAATACAAATCATAAAAAGATTAAACTACATGTAGTTGTTTGGGGTATATGATCCTAAGGGTCCCCCACCCAGTTCCAAAGTGTGGGTTTCCCCCCCAACACCAAGCAATTCTCTGACAATAGCTAGGTGTCCTATAACTCAACTCAATATATTTTGGACGCCATCTACCCAGAGATAGCATCAGATTCCACAGATTAAGGGTTCAGACCCACAAGACTGGCCTCTACTTCAGAGAGCAGGCAGCAAGTCCAGGTTGCTACCTTTGCTTCTGATTGACTGGTTGCTACAAATCAGAGGTTCTCATGACCTCCTCCTTGGGTTCAATTAATTTGCTAAAGGGGCTTACAGAACTCAGAGAAATGTTTTTCTTAATAGATTTCCAGTTTGTTGTAAAGGGATATAACACAGGAACAGCCAGAGGGAAGAGACATATAGGGCAAGGTATGGAGAAGGAGGCACAGAGCTTCCATGCCCTTTCAGAGCACACCACCCTCCCCAAATCTCCAAGTGTTCACCCAGAAGCTGTCTGAACCCTGTCCTTTTGGTTTTTACAGAGGCTTCATTACATAGGCACGACTGATTAAATCACTTGCCATTGGTAAATTGACTCAATCCCCAGCCCCTCTCTCTTCCCCTGGACAGAAGGTGGAACTAAAAGCTGCAACTCCTCCAATCACGTGTTTTCTGCCCCACGTCAGCCAACTACCCACTTCCCAGCAATGGAGCCCCATCCCGTCTTTAACTGTGGTCCAAAAGTCACCTCATTAACATAACAAAAAAGTCACCTTTATTGTTCTTATCACTTAGGAAATTCCAGAAACTGGACAAAGATCAAACATGTATTTTTTTTATTACAAATCACAGTATAACAGATACCAACCCACTCTTTGCCCATACGATACTGAAATAACTGTGCGATAATGAATTGTTAGTTCAGACATTTTGAAGGGCAAGAGAAAAATAACAAGATATCTCAAAGGGCAGCATCAGAAACAAGAGTAATGATAAAGTAGAAACAAACAGTTTGGTGGTATTCCCACTTTCTTTTGCCTTTTGGCGAGGGGACCCTAAAAGGCATCTCTCCTGTGTCTTCCCCAAGAATAACCAGCCCTGGTGTGAGTAGCAGTGAGGCTTTGTCATCTGCTGCTCATGAGTTATGAATACGCTCTCAACAGCTTCTAAGGCACTGTTTGGTATTAAACAGACCCAGGAAAGCTGACAACAGTAATCTTTATACCCTTGATGTTCAAGGTAACTAAGTAGTAGCTAATTTAGGGCAGGGAAGGATAACGAGAGATGTCCACGTTTTCTTCTTGATGACAGGGCCAACTGGTACCAAAGTTTATTCAACCAATCCCCTAATTTCTGAATTTGGGGCTCAATCACCTGCAAAAATGGAATATTAGAGATTTTGCATGAATTCCTCATTTAATCTTGCCTCAGAATTTGGTTAATTGACATGGATTCTAAATTACAAGACACAGAAAATAACACACTTCCTATTTTTTTATTTAGGTGTAATTCATATACCATAAAAATTCACTTTTTAAAATGTACAATTTTGTGGCTTTTAGTACATTTACAAAGTTGTGCAACCATCACCACTATCAAATTTTAGAATATTTTTATCACCTCAGAAAGGAACCCCACGCCTATTAGTAGTTACTTCCTATTCCTGCCTTCCCCAGGCCCGTGCAAGCATTAGCATACTTTCTGTCCCCATAGAGTTGTCTGTTCTAGACACTCCCGTTTTAATCAGATGAACTAAGTCATGGTGGTTACTTTTGTCCCCCCACCTCTGTCAAGAGTCCTTTGCATTCTCCCAGTACGGACTATTTCTATACTGAACGCCTCCCTGTATAAATATCTGTATGAAGAACTTACTATGATTTTATCATCATGTCTTTTTGTCTCATCCAGGTTATTAGTCCCAGGAGATCAGGGAAACTATCGTAACACTTACCATTTACTGAGTACTTCTTGTGTTATTGGGACTTGACTGAGGTCACATTTATTGGGCACCTACTGCATATGAGGCACTGTGCTATGTCCTAGGGACACAGTCTCTACCTCAGAATTGTTTACTTCTCGCTACAGCCTTGAATGTTTCATATCATTATTGCAGTCATCTAGACATTGAACTTCAGGTCCAGGTTTTCCTAGCTGGTCAGTGAAAGAAAAACCGAAGGTTGGATGGACTTCCCAGCTCACAGTCCCCCCAGTATGGTCCCGTTGTAACCTTCACAGGAATATTTGCACACATACCTAATTCAGAACCCAACACTCACTGTGTGTTTGGTCCGTGTTTAGTGTTGGCATTGATGCTCTTCGCACACCCTTATTGTAGATAATTCCAGAGTAGTAAGCATGTTTTGAAAAGCAGGAGAAAACATTTAACCTCCCAAGTTATCATAGAAGTGCAAAGCTAAAAGAAAAAGGAGGTGCTGCTTTAAATAATAAACATTTGTAAAGTGACTATTCAAGCGCTTGCAAAATTTTAGGGAAGTTGGTATATCCTTACATTTTAGATGAAAGTGTGAATTCTTCAAGTCTTTTGGAATGCAATAGCTGTTCAAAAAAATTCAGTTCCCTGACTTATTGAAGGAATTTAATGTAAAGAAATAATTCAAAGGAAGAGAAGAGTTTTATGTACAAAAATGTTTATTACAGTGTTACTGCCAATGCCAATGCATCATTTAGATGCCCAAGAATTGTCTAATGATGTTACAGTCTGGCAGATAAATGGAACATTCTGCAGCAACCAAAAGTCATAAGACCTAAAAAATGTTTGAAAACAATGAAAAACATTGAATGTGGACTTACATTTAAGCTTTGAATACAACTATGTAGCAATTACATGTGAAAACAAGTTTTTAAAACTTAGGAAAAAAATCTGGCACATAGTTAACAGTATTAATTGAATGAATGAGTGACTGAACAGAAACAGAAAACACCCTGCTAGGTATGTAATCTCATCAAGTTACAAGATTTAAATAATATACTGTGGTTGAAGCAAGATTTTAATAATGCTAAAGGTTACATAGTGATCCAGGAAGGTTAACACTGACTTCCCAATGTAAAGGTTAACACTTAACTTTTCACTTTTCATCTTCTCATTATTTAATCAATGCCTAAATGTGATGGTTATATTATATATATTTACACAGGAATTACCTATAAGACAAAAAAATAATACTTGTAACTCTGGATGGCATATACAAATATTTTATTATACGTATGTAAAGACATGTACGTGTAATGCATATTCCAAAGAAATTGCCTTATTTTCAGGGTGCTGGGAAGGATATAGCATATTAAGTAGCTCTGGCAGGAGGGGAAACTTAATTGGTCAACATAGCCTCTGGTTCTTCTTTTATCTTATGTCTTGGAGGCCGTCCACTCCCGAGCCCCTCCACCTGTCACCACTGAGGAACATGTCTCCACATTCTTCAGTTCTTCAGCTGCCACTGCTGGGATGCTCGCCCTCCAGCGATGCCTCAATCCCTGCCAACAACCACGAAGAGATCCAGCCTTGCTTCACCAGGGCACTTTACCTACCCAGATCTATCTCAATCCGTAGCTTTACCTTCGCTCTTTTGCGTCTTTTTTCAGAGTAGAAATTAACTCAAGTTGTTAGAGGGGGAAGAACTGTAAATTATAGCACAAAAATCACTGTCAAATCAAAGAAAAAGGAAGCTGTTCTAATTTTGGGCACTGCAAATACATTAAACCACTTATTGAAGTTTTCTTGGTGCCTTAATATTACATGGCCTCATGGCCTTCACTCCAGGCACCCGAGATTGATCAGCTTGGAAGGAAGACAGTCTTAAACAACTAAACAGGAAATAGGACATCCCAAATCTGAGGACAGTCGCTGTGAGACTAGAACATAACAGAGCACATCTGAATTTTGTAAGGTCACAGAATAGACGTTTCTATTCAGGAATCCTTTACTGACAAAAGAAGGCTGTTCGTGGCAAGTGGAGGAGGAGGATAAAGTAGGTAAGACTCTTGGCTTACATTAATTGGCAAGGTATCTGGACTCTGGGAGTAAGATATATCTGCAGTAGCTTTTCGAGGGGGATAGTTACCTCTCTAAAGTCATGGCTTTGGGAGGAGATCAGCAGGCAGCTTTAGCTTAGTTATTGATGACCAAGTGGCAGTTAATTACAGTACTTCTTACATCTGGAGAGTTGTTTTTAGACTGGATGGATAATCTAACATTTAGATAGTCATTTTAGACTGAATTTTATTTGTACTTATTCTTAAGTGAATATATTCTTGTGCCCTTCTCAGTCCTGGAGGTAGAAAGAAAAATTAGACATCAATTACCTCTATTTCTAGTTTTAATCACACATTTGATAATTCTGGGTGAAAATGTCACCAACCAAAATAATGAGTTTTTCTGGTCCCTGTGCAACATTTCACCCTAACTCTCGCCACCCTCAGGATTTTACTGCTGTATAAAAGTCATAGATTTGGGGAAAAAGAAATGAAGTTTTCATAGCAGAGCTGAGGCAGGGGTTGCTGCATTGACAAAAAAGAAATCCATGTTTGGGAATATAGAGAAATGAGGACATTATCCCAGTAATGTGTGGTCAAAGCCATGAGGGAAAGCACTTAATTCCTGTCTGGGACTGAATTTACAACATGTTTAGTAGAAAGAACATAGGCTTTTAAATCAGACAGTCTTGGTTTCATTCCTTAAAAGCCATATAACATTGGGCAAGCTGATTTATCTTGTTGTTCTCAGATTTTAGCATGCATTAGAATCCCCTAGAGGGCTATGTGTAGACACAGATTGCTGATTCAGTAAGTGCTGGGTTGGGCTAGCAAGTGCCCAGGGACCAGACTTTGAGAACCATCAGAATAACCCAATTTGAGTCTGTCTTTTCACCTATGACATGGTGCTGATAATACCTACCTCCCAGGATTGTATGACGACAGCATCCGGTTTGTATCGAGCACTTACCAGACACTGTACTGAGCATCTTACCAGCACTTAATTCTCACAGAAACCTCACGAGGAAGGATCTGTGATCACAGAAGAGGTAACTGAGACATGGAAAGTCAAACAGCGCAGAAGCAGTAGAGCGGAATTTTAACCCAGGCAGTCTTAAGACCAGGACTTAACCCTGCCCTATGCCATCTTCTGAAAGTAAAGGTCACGTGTAAGGGATCTGCTACAGAATCTGGCACATGGTTGCTTAATACATGTAACAACTGGTAACTTTTTGTTGTTCTTTCTCAAAAGGACCCAGGGGCAGGAAAAAAAAAAAAAAAAAAAAAAGAACAGGGTGCAGGAAGGTGATGTGCTTGGGTTTCCAGTGGCTTCTTCTGTCAAATGGTGCCAGGCTGGTGGTTTGGCTCCTTGAGCCTCTTTGCTTCCTCTGCTTAATAGAAACAGATACATCGAGAAAGGGGAGAGTCACGGGAGACTCCGTCTTCCGGGGTTTCACCCGACCGTTTCGTCTGGTGTGATTACCCATGGAGAAAGCCCTAGATTTCACTCTCTCAGGTTGAGGCAAACCCTCACCCCCGAAGCATGTTTGCACATCATCCGGGTTGGCTCAGGACTTGGCCAGAAGGGAGTGTGTGTCATGTAGAGCCAAGCTTTAGCATTCTCACTGGAACTTGGAACCACTCAAGTTCAAATACATCTCCCCCAGCCAACTTTGACTATCTGGCTAATATAATAATAACACTGTACAGATACCACAAGAAAGGATGTATAACTGTACTGAAGAGGAGAATGGGAAAAGGACACGAGAAGATCCTGTTTGTTGCATCCTTCTATCTTTAGTGAAAGTTTGTGGAATGTTTTTTGGGGGGAATGGAAGCTGCTTCCAGGACTGCTGCCTCTAACTGGCCTAAGAAGTAGTCAGAACTTATATGTTTATAAGCACATCAAGCCCCAAACTAAACCCTGAATTAAAAAAAAAAATTCCCCTGGTTCAATGTAATAAGAAACAACAGCAGCAAGAAAAACGGTGATTTATTACATAAGAAATTGTTATGGATAGCTTTTGTATTTGGCTCTATTTGGAAAATAATGCCTTTAAACTCGAACAAGGCTTTCAACTTTGTCTTTCTGTTATTTCTTCTTTTATGCCTTGAAGAACAGTCATACAGCTTGAACAAATTCAGGGAAACTTATAGTACAAAAATCTGATACTTAGAAAAATCAGAAGAATTTTTTTCCCCAGAAAAGGAAACAAATCAAAATCCGATTATTTATGGTTGTAACTGGAACCATTCCAGTCGCTCAGGATTTAACTACTGTTCCCTTGAGCAGGCACTATTACCAAGGGTACTGGGGATGAGTGCTGTGATGAAGGGGGACGTGGCTTTTATTTCTGTGACTATGATCATTAACAAAAGAAACATATATGTACATATATACATTCATGCCTACCTATATGTAGATCTGTATCATTCATCTGCTGCTAGTTATTACATATTGAAAACTAAGACTTAGTAGAAATTCAGAATGGAAAACAAAATTGGACTCTTTTCATCAAAAAGAACGCATGTATTTTTCTGGCCTTGCTATAATGCCTTGTGTGAATTGTCGTAGGCCTGCGAGGACTGCATTTTTCCATCCAAACCCCTCACCTCCAGAAGGCGATGCCTTGAGGATTATCAGGACAATGTTAGCAAAGGTGTCTAGAGCCCGCTGGGTGGAGGCAGCGCTGGAAATCAAAGCCCAATTCTGTTTGGCACTTTAGATAATCTAAGGTCTAACTTCTCTGACTGAAGCTTACTTACTGTGCATAGAAACACAAATATCAAATCCTCATGCCTGTAAAAATTCCGTCCCCAGTTACTGCTCTGCTCTCATTAGCTGGAGACCTTTGATGTTTTCCATCTACGAAGTTTCTAATCTTTCTGAGAAGTAGGGGAAGCACTCATTCCTTCACCTTTACATTTGGTGTTTTAATTTTGTGATTCCACCTTCCCCTCCCCTCTTCCTTCCCACTTTGCAGATCTCACAGGTGTCTGGTCAGACCTGTCAGGTGGGTCTCTGTTTGCCTGTCATTTGGGAAGCTGATGGTCTTACCTGGGCATGGCTGATTGCACAAAGCGGAACAGGGGTTAGTTTGAATTGCAGGTGTGAGCAATCAGTGTAGATCAGCACTAATCCGTCAGATATTAGAACTGCCAAGCTGCTGCAGACACGGCAGAGAGAGCCAAATGCTGAGTGTGACGGTAGGCGTCTGTGCATGAGCCAGCAGTTCCAGTGCTGAGGGATTTTGTGTTTGCAGAACGTGGTCTCCCTGACTCTTACTGTGACCCTTCCTTAGTGAGGCCCCACTCTGGTCATAGCTGTACAAAAACTCCTGGTGATAAGAGAGGAATAAGACACTGATCACATCTTCAGGTAGCTTACAACCCAGAAGAGGGACGATGACGTGCAGCCTAAGGTCTGCATCGCTTACGTTGCACGATAATGTATAGTGCAGGCTGAAGAGCTCTGGGTTCAGATAGCCGTTCTGTCATTTACTGTCTGCGGATCTTGAGTAAGTTTCTTATTCTCACTGAGCTTCATTTCCTCATGTACGAAATAGGGATCATACCTATTTAGAAGAGTTATTCTAAACTATGTCTCTGGCACATGGTAGGTGCTAAATACACGTTAACTGTTGTTATTGTTTTTTTACTATTATTATTAGAAAGTGGTAAACGCCCTGAGTGGTACACGTGGAGTGAGAACAGGAAGGCACCACTCCTGGTCCAGGAGGCCAAGGGCCTTCCATGGCAGGCGGGATGTGGGGAACCTAAGGCTGGAGACTCAGACAGGTTCACGAGGAAATGGCATAAACAAAGGCTGTGTGGGGGCTCTGGGACCAGCAACAAGTTCCTCTGAGTCGGTGTGTTAGAGACAATGGTCCAAAGGGCTCAGTTTGTCAAGGACTGTGCTCTTAACGGTTCGTCCTTTCAAAGCACATTCTGAGATATGAAGCCCTCGTGGCCATTGATCCAGGTTCCGCTGTGAACAGTATCACTGCCATTCACTCGTTGTGCAGGGATGTGGAAGGGACATTTTTCCTTCTTGCCAGTGAGTTTGAATGACTGCACGTGCATTCCGCTGGGAACACAGGCCTTGCATTAACTTTAGTACTGTAGACACGAGGGAGGAGCCTCCAAGCCATGGATTCCTTCAGTGCATTGATGCTTCGTATAAGCTGGTGAGGTCAGGAGGGTGCAGGCAGCTTAGGACTGAGGTACATACACTAGATGGGATAATGGATGTTAGTGGAACTTACTGTGGTGATCACGTCACAGTGTAGGGAAGTCACCTTACACTTACACAGTGCTGTAGGTCAATTTATCTCAATAAAACTGGAAAATAAATAAATAAATAAAAAAGACAGATACACAGAAAAGTGACTTGTAAGAAGAATAATCCATCACGTCAGGTGGAAATAGATGAAGTCAGGAAACCTCTGTCATTAGTGGGGAGACCCTGGGGCAAGTCACCTCATTTTTCCAGGGCCTCAGTTGCCTCACTTATAAAGTGAGGGTGTCACACTACTCGTGAGTGGAAATCAAATTTTCTATTCTTTCTAGGGCGGCAGCAAAAGCCCTTCCAAGCCACTAAATGCAATGTAGAATCACAACCTGTAAGTGAGGTAAAAGCGGAGCTGCTCCAGCCAGTGGGTGGAGCCAAGGCCGTGGGGTCCTCTCCCGCCTGCCCCACCCTCAGAGTCTGGCAGAGGAGGTCACCTAGTCCTCCTCTGGGCGTGGTGTCCAAGCTGATGGACCACAAGGTCGCTGAGATCCCTCATACTTCCAGCATGTCCCATCCCAGCTTAAATTAACGTGACAGCAGGGGACTTGTAGCTGTCACCTTTTCCATTAACTTGACTGAAAAGTTTTAGAAAATAAACTTGTCTCCCCAGGCCTCTCTTTTAGCAGATTGCATAATATTTACTTACTGATGGTTTTTATTCATAAGACAAACTTCGTTTTACTAATGAATGCCAGATCCCCAAGAGTCCTGATAGGAAGGGCACTGAAAAATTATACCTCATTGTGAGTCAGAGATATTCTTAGTCACACGGGAAGCTCTCTTTGCTAGGAATTATACTCAAGTGTTCACAGTGAAAATCTTGCCTGGCATTGAAACCGAGGTGAGCAAAGTTAAATAAAGAGATAGGGAAGCGACTTCCCCTGGCGTTGGCTGATGCTTATCTGTGGATGACCAGCTAAGTGAGAGCAGCTCAGTCAGAGAGAAGGACGAATGCTCTGGCCTTGGGAAGTCTAGTGAAAAGGAAAGCAGCTGAAAGATGCTGACATCCTAACCCTTCAAAAGTTTCTTAGTCCACTTCCACCCCTGATATCAGTCCGTGCTCAGCTGGAGAAGATGCCTTAACACGTGGACTGTGTGTGCCACCCAGCACTGTTCTTCCCCAGCAGCGGCAGCCCTTCAATGGGGAAGGAAGTCAAGACCTTGCTGGTCTCTAATGCCGCAAAAACTTGGACCACACTCTAAGCAGAGTGATTATGCATAGACCCTAGAATTAATGCATCATAAACTAAGAACTCATACCCTATATCCAGTGGCCAGCTGCTGTCATGGAACACCTGTGGCCAGTGGGCATATGCTCCATCCCCGAGGAGCGGCTGCACAGACCCGGGGACTCCTATGACCTTCTTAAGCCACTCAAACTTCATCTCTGCAGCTGAGGGGCACCATGGCTAGCAAAGGGGTGTGCATTCTCCTCTGTGCCTCATTTCTGTCACGTGTGCCATGACTTATAATGAATTTATAATTCCCATTTACAGAATGTCAATATTCATCCTGGAAGCTTTATCTGAAGAAAATCTCAGGTTCATCAATAATTCCTTCAGAGTTATACTTGAAAATCTATATAATTTCAAATTCTATATCAATAGTGAATTCCTAGGCTAATTTTTTCATGGATCTAAATGCACACTAGTATACACATTATAAAAAGAAAACAAAGAAACAATCCCTGGCAAACAGAAAAGCCAATAGCAAGCTATATTCTGTGCATTGGCTCTACGGGAAGGGATAGCTGTAAAGCTGTATTGCTCCTGCTGTGTAAGGACATTCTAATTCAAGCCTTAATACTTTGGAAAGTCCCTTAACCCCTCTAATCCTCAATTTCTTCTGTAAAATCAGTTTAATATAATTTACCTTGCAGAGTGGTTATGAGAAACAGAAAGTATATTTTTTACCTTCTTAGCATAACTCACAGGAAGTGACAAGTGGTAACTTTGTTGTTGTCACTTAGCCTCTACTGGTTAACTGGTTGATCTTGTTGACGATTGTGTCTAAACCATTTAAACTCATCAAGTACTAATTACTTATCTGAAATTCTCTAAAAGATTGATCCTGTCTAGCTAGACAGCTGTGTCCATACCAAGAGCTCACATGAGAGATGGCCCATGGTCAATCGTCCAATGTACATTGACATTCTGTAAATGGGAATTATAAATTCATTATAAGTGAATTCATTAAAAATCTTAAATACTCTATAAATTATTATAACAAATAGTTTTAAGATGATTCTGAGGCATGGTTTAGCCTTTCCGGAGGCAATTCCAATACAGTTTGGTTCAAACCAATTCCTAAAATACCCAGGATTAATAGTAAGTAAACAAATGGGCAAAGTGATATGAATTAAGTCACTCCCCAGCCTTGCTGGCTTAATGCTAATGTGGACAAAGCTTAAATGGCTAATTCTACCTAGAAAGGAAGGTTTGAAGAGCCATCTCCTTTCTATTCTTTTGACCCCTTTGCCGGCTAGAGTGGTTTTTTTTTTTTTTTTAGTTTGTATGGAAAATAAATACCCAGAAAAAGATTGCTAGGTATTTCTTTCCTTTGGTTTATTTTCTTCAGCCAAAGTATAAGACCTTACTTAGATGACTAGCAATTAAGGAATTTTTGTGGTTTATTTCCTGATCTAACTGCTTACTTCCGAAGAAAGCAATTCTGACAAGCTTGCGTTAACCTGGATCTTACCAAAATTGTAGAGTCAGAAACATTTTTGAAAGATTTAGGTAGAATAGTCAGGCTGGAATTTTAACAATAAAGTACATCTTAAGGTTGCTTTTCCTAGATCACACGGACTTTACCTTTTCCCCTTGGATACTTATTTTGTAGAAAATAAACCTTTTTTCCATGCATTAACTTCATATTTCAACAACACTGCAGACCTGCAGCTGAACTAGAAGATGAGTAATCAAATCAACAGTAATTCTACTTACAGTAATATTTTGAATTAATAAAACCCTTTACTTGCAAAGAGCTCAACATTTTTTTTATCAGTTTGATCTCATTGCTCTGTAAGCATTAGCTGAATATGGGTTTAAATTTTACTTCTTTTTCGAAGCATTATTATAAGGAAGCAATGAACTTTAAAAAATCTGTTTTCTAGGAGGAGAAACTCAGAGAAATCACATTCAGTGTTAAGATGCACAATTGCATCTTCCTGATTATAGTTAGTGCTGGGTAGTGCCGGTATCAAGTGAGGCATGACTCAGCAGTTGGAGAATGCCCCCAAGGATCAGATATTTTCATGTCTCTGTTTGCTGTGGGTTTGCTGGCTTCATTCTAAGAGGCTTTGCTTATTGTTAAAGGTGACTGCTGCCACCGCCTAGGGCTGTTTGCTGCCTGGCTGACCCAGCAGATGAGTGTGGCCATCTTTGCTCCGGTCTTCCCTGCAGAAGTGTTGAGGCTCATTCTGATTAGACTGGCCTAATCATGGCTTAGGGAAGCCCAGGGACCATGTCCATTGGCTAGGAGAAGGCAGGATGCTCACTGGCTTAGCTAGGCTCTCTATCTGGGATTCTGGGGCAGAATCAGCTTCACCCAGAGCACATGGTCCAAGATTGGGGTGAGGAGAAGTTCCCTTGGAGCAAAATTAGAGTGCCTACTAGGTAGAAAAAACCCAGCTGAAATACAGAAATGTCCATGAGACTGATCACCAATTTGTATAGTCAGGCTTTGGGAAACACTGTTGAAAGTGGAAGAGGGGTGGGAGTGGGAGGGTGGGTGAGAGATTGGAGGTACTGAGGGTCACTGAGCAGGAATGTGACAGAGTCAAAATTGCAATTTAGGCACTTAATAATAATAATGGTAATAATATCTTGCATGACTAGTGCTTTATATTTTCCAATGTGCTTTCACTTACCTGTGCCCTTTGGATCCATCCTCTTGTGAAGTAGGAGGGGTAGGTATTATAGCTATTTTGCAGATTAAATTGGAGTGCAGAGAAATTATTTACAGCTAATGACAGAGCTAGAATGACAATTCAAGTGACATATTTCTTTTTTCACTGTATCATCATGAATAATATAAATTATTATTAGATCAACTTTATGAAAAAAGATTATTCAGTTTTTTTTGAAGGTTTTCTTAATTCATTTATAAGACATTTATTGAATGCCAGCTATGTGCCAGGTATCACGTTAGGTGCTGGGGGCTCAAGGAACTTATTCAGAGGTAATAACAAACAAGCCACGATGCTGGGTCATTAGCTAAATGAAAGCACAGGTGGCACAACACAAATCTAGTCTCGAGAGAGGTGAAGGGGCTACCAGGGAAGTCTCATGGAATAGATAATGCCTCGGCTAAAACCTTAAAGACAAATAGGAGTAAGCCAGATGAAAGGATGGAAGGCTAAGAGTTGTGAGGAATAATGCTTTCCAACAGAAGAAACAGCATGTGCAAAGGTCCTGGGGTGAGAGCACAGAATGTAGACAAACTGCACAGCATTGAATATGGCTGGAGCATCAAGTGCCAGAGATTGAGATGAAGGAAGCTAGAAGAATTGACTGTGGGCACACCATGAAATATCTTGAATGCTTTGGGCTTTACTGAGGGAATGGTGGGATATGGAAAGGATTCAGAAAAGTCATTCAACTTACAGAAGGAAAAATGGATGGGAGCAGGAGGGAGGGAGTGGAGAAAGGCAGGGGAAGAAATGGGACAGGAAGACCATTATGACCGTTTCAGTTACTGGAGTGAGGTGGTGATGGCCTGAATTAAAAGTGTCAGAGGAAGAAAGAAATAAGTATTTGGATTTGCATGATGTTAAAATCGCAAACTTACAAAACATTATTTTGCCCCAAAGAAATAATAACAAGTGATGTCTATTCAGAAGTCTTAATTTTATCCCTTCATTCAAGTTTCACTTAAAAAAAAAAATTCCATTGGGCTTGCTTCATTCAGCAAGCATTTATTGAGAACCTATTATAAGTCAGATATTCTAGTACTGCCCAGATGTTGGCATTCTGTCAGTTTAAATTGCTTAAAATACACACATTTGCATCTTTTAGATTTATCACAAAGTCAGTCAGTATCCGTCCTATTTTACTTCATTCAGAATTGTTCTGAATTCATATTATTTTGAGTGTAAGAGAAAGGTTTTCAGAGAGAGGTGTGGGATAACTCGTTTTTGAGAACCATTCCTAGGAAAAAAACTTGTTTATTCTTCTGATGGTATCTGGGAAAAAGGTGAAGAAGTGTATTGAATATATCACTTTACCGATTTATATAACTGTGTAAAATCACTGAAAAAAATCACTCCCAAAGCATTTCATGGTGCTTGCTCAAATGTCAAAATTAAGACAAATCAATATTGCCACAGATGCAAATGAGGAAAAGTATTTAGTTTCTGAAGAGAATAAAAAGATTTAGGCAAACACGAAGTATGTGTTTACTAATTAATTCAGCTAAATTTTGATGAAGTCCGATGCTTAAAAACATTCTGTTTATTTATGGAATTAAAAGTCTACACACTCCTTCATTATCAGCAGCCTGGTTATATTCTTCACCCAGGTATCAGCTTTTTCAGTAATCTCTAGGCTGTTACAGTGCTTTAAGACTCTGGCTGATAAAGGCAATTCTAATTTAGTGTTGATGTTAATTATCAGTAATATTAAATGAATATATTGGAGCTATTTACATGTGTCATTCATAGTTGTTGTATTCTAAAGAAAATGATTATAATTGTTCTTATAGTTATCATATTTCATGCTTCTGCAGTGAAAATCTTTTTTTTTTTTTTTGGTTTTGTTTTGGGAATATCTTAATGAGAAAAAGGCTTACAGTATTTTGAAATGTTCACAAGGCACCAAATAGTACTTTCTAATTAATTTGTCATATTTTATTAGAAAATTCTTTTGTGCTACTTTGTTTCTGAGCACATGTAAACCAGATGAAAAAGGAAAAATGGGGTAGTCAATCCATCTTCTTTAACTGATAACTAGCGAAGAGATTATAATATTCAACAAAAAACAGAATACCTCTGAGATTTGAACAACGTTTATGTTTCTCTGCATTTGCTGTTAGTTCTGTTAGGGACTGAAATATCCAAACATGAAACATAGCTTTTTTTGCCTAAATATTACCATATTAGAATCCTGACTCACTGTGAACCTATAGGATAACCTGTTTTTATAGTACCCTTTCCCTAAACTGACAGCATCTCACTCTATCCTATATTGAATAAAAACATGTATTTCTAACTTGTGGTTTATCTACCTGCGAGAGACACCTGTTTCAAAGTTTCAAAGTTGATTCAATATTCAAAACTTTGCTAAGGTAATAAATCTGCCTGATACTTGTTTGAATGGGCTTCTGTAGAATAATGCCTATTATTGAGTGCAACTGGGGGAATGAGGTGTTCCCAAATAGGTGAAATTCAAAGTTTTAATTCATTTTCACCCTGAACACTCCTCTTCATCATCCAAGGATCAACTCAACATTGCTTTTGCTGGAAATCCTTCCCTGATATCTGTGCCAGTCCTGGTCAGAGTTTATGCTCCTTTTTTCGTATGGCCACTCCATTTTGTACTTTAAGCCTCTCTTTTACTCATCTGTCCTTTTCAGCCTCCTGCCTCCCCTGTCTGTGGGCTGTAAACTCACCGAGTGTTGGACTCTCATGCTCATCTTTGTGCTTTCAATGTCTTAACTAAGGCCATGTCTCATACATATAATAGATTCTCATCACTTCATAGAAGCCATTTGAAAACAGGCCATACATTTTCCTACTTTCTTGAATAATGTTTACCAAAACTAATAATAATAAAATTTTTGATCGCTTAGACTTATCACTGTGAGCCCCAGAGATTTGTAAACCCTCTGAATATGTGTCTGTCTGTCTCCTTGCACCTGGCCCAGCTGCCTAGGGTTTGTGTGCCCTAGCAAGCTCCTGGGAGGAGGGGGGCTCTTGGTGTCAGATTCTAGACCTGTTGCAGAATCCCCTGGGATCCTCTGAGCTGACTCCTAACATCAGGGTGTCTGCTTCTCAGCACTTTAATTGGCCCTCATCTCTGTGTTGTCTCGGTCTGTTAAGAGTGATGCTGTCAACTAGAAATGCGTGGGGCACTCACCCATCCCATATTACCTGTAGTCAGCTTTGCAAACATTTCCCCAGCCAGGTCAATGTTATGGCTGGACCAGCCCTTGTGGTTCTTATTATGATTGCAGGACGTACTTCAGCAACATTCATCAGGGAGCTTTGAGAAATGATATGTGTTCCCTGCAGATCCTGGAGGGTACAAGGCACACCTGAGGGCCACACAGCCAGGTTGTGGAGAGAGAGAGAGAGCTCAGATCTGGGGCTCTGCCTTTATGGTCAGAGGGTGGGGTGTCTAGGATTTCACAGTTCACTCTTTATTGGCTAATTTAAAGCATAAGAGCAGGAATTAGGGCTCAGGAAGAGAGAAACATGATCCGTCAAGCCGTCCATTATCTAGGTTACCCAGAGCTTCTGAAAGAGTCACCTTCCTGGGTGGGGGCAGCCTGATACCTAATTTGATCGTTTTGCTAGTAGCTGGCACTTACACTCCACTCTGCCACCTCCAACGGTCCCCTCTTTTTTCCTTTCAGTTTAAGCAATTGTTGGCTCTTAAACCAACTGTCCTGGTTTTCAGAGCTCTCACCATCATTTCTCCCAATACATAAGCCAACTGCTCCCAGCACATCTTAGGGCATCTTTTTGGCTAGTTTCATTACTGTTTATTTTTCAACTGTCTGATTCCTTGTTTCCTTTTTACTCTCTATTGACAGAAAAGTCCTAACATAAAAAAAAAAAAAACCCAGAAAAACCGTAGACTCAATTTCATTCTGAATGCTTAAGCTGAATGTATAATGTCTATAGAAAACTGCTTTCTAGAAGATAGACCTGTGACTATAATTGATTCTCACGTCAAATGATTCCTTAAAATTTAATTTTGTGTCTAAAGGAAAAACAAATATAATTCAACTTTGAAAAGGGAAAAATAGGATGTTGTAAAGGTACCAAATTCATTTCAAGTAATTCTACAATTTTTTTTTTACTTAAAGTCATCTTAGGATGAGATCTTTGTCCATTTCTTTCAAATTCTTCCAAGACTCTCAATGGTCTTTATTTTAGTTTCCCATGACTCTTATATTAGAATACACTTCTGATAGTTAACACAAATATTTCCTACAGTGATTTTTGCCCCTTCTTTACTGCACAGTTTGCAGTGAAAATGCAGATTCTTCACTTACTATCAATTATAGTTCATCCCTTCAAAAACGTGCGGACTCCTATAGCTTATTATTCTCTGAGCCAAAAAACTCATTAGTTTTTTAAACTTCACTTTTGG
Source organism: Camelus dromedarius (assembly GCF_036321535.1). NCBI lineage: Eukaryota > Metazoa > Chordata > Mammalia > Artiodactyla > Camelidae > Camelus > Camelus dromedarius. Next base: position 49,731,984 of record NC_087437.1, read on the forward strand.
GAGTCAGAAACAAATCTGCTGTTTTCCCCTCTAATTGTCGCTCCTTTCCAAGATGCACATTAGAGCAGCCTTTCTGAAAATAAGATTTTTGAACCACCAGCATCAGAATTGACATATCCAGAATTTACTGAAAAGGAAAAGTGCCTCAAAATTGCACTTTATATATTCATTTATCCAGCATCTCACTTTGTATAAAAATAAACGTAACACCAACAATCAATAACTAAATTTAGATTGTGGTTCACTCTGAGCCCCTGACTTTGTTCCTTACCTATTCAGAATCAGTCTGTTTCATTACGAGTTGTTGTGTTGAAAAGACACTACAGAGGTCAAGTAATACTTCTCAGTCATTTTTGAGGAATTGTCTTGCTCTTCCAATCTCAGTTTGGATTCTCTTTTCTCTCCATACTCTTTCTGGATAGATGCCTCTAGTCTCATGGATGTATATAAGCTGATGGCTTCCAAATTTAAAACTCTGGCCTCGCCTCTCCCCTGGAGTCAGAACTGTTACTCAATTATCTCCTTGGCATCTCCATTTGAACATCTAATGTACATCTCATGTTCAGCACGACTGAAGTTTAATTTTTGATTTCCATCCCAACATCCAAAACCCATGCTTCTTCAAGTCTTCTCCATTCCAATGAGTGGCATGATAGTCATTCATTTTCTCACCCGGAAACCTAGGAGTCATTTCAGATTCTTCTCATTCTCTTACCCCTTTTATCTAGTCCATTAGCAGGTCCTGTTGGAATGACATCCAACATATATTCTGAACCCTGACCACTTCTCACCCCCTTCACCACCACCATGCTGGTCCAAGCCCCCCTTCCCCTTGGCCAGTTCTACAACAGCCTCGTCACACTTTTTGTGGCTCTCACTACTCCCATCCACTCAGCAAGCAGCAGAGTCACCACTGTATGGCTTTAGTCACAATGCTACTGCTCAAAACCCTCCAGGGGCTTCACACTTAGGACAAAACCTAAAGTTTCCCCCGTGGCCTACAAGGCCTGTGTGATGTAGCCTGCCTACTTCTCCCATCTCATCTCCCACCACTCTGTCCTAGCATGTTCCTAACTCAGGGTCTTTGGACTTGATGTTGTTTCTGTCTGGAATGCCATTCCCCCAGCTATCCGCCTGACTTTCTCCATCAATTCCCTAAGGTCTCTGCCCACACATCACCTTATCCCAGGGGGCTTTCCTATCCAAATAGCCATCCTTCCATCACGCCCTACTTTTTTACTCTTCAAAATGTATATACTACCCAGCATTATACTATTACATATATTTTTTTAAAAAATTGAACTATAGTCATTTTGCAATGTTGTATCAATTTCCAGTGTACAATACACTGTTTCAGTTATACATATACATACATACATTCATTTTCTTATTCTTTTTCATTATAGGTTACTGCAAGATACTGAATATATTTCCCTGTGCTATACCAAAGAAGCTTGTATATCTATTTTTTGTATAGTATCATCTGCAAATCTCAAACTTCCAATTTATCCCTTCCCACCCCCTTTCCCTGCTGGTAACCATAAGTTTGCTTTGTATGTCTGAGTCTGTTTCTGTTTTGTAAATAAGTTAATTTGTATCTTTTTTTTTTTTTTAGATTCCACCTATGAGTGATATCATATGGTATTTTTCTTTCTCTTTCTGGCTTACCTCACTTAAAATGATGATATCTAGGTCCATCCATGTTGCTGCAAACGGCATTATTTCATTCTTCTTTATGGCCAAGTAGTATTCCATTATATGTATATTTACCACAACTTCTTTATCCAGCCATCTGTTGATGGACATTTAGTTTGCTTCCATGTCTTGGCTACTGTATATAGTGCTGCTGTAAACATTAGGGTGCATATTACATACTTATTTTTGATGTCTGCTATCTGCATTGCTCTTGTCTGTGTTACTCTACTGGAAACACCACTCCTTGTTCACTATTGTTCTCCAGAGCCTAGAACAGTACCCACACATAGTATCTGTTGTATGAATAAATTTAATCCAGGCCCCTTCTTCATACAATACTTCAGTTAAACTATGGCTGGAAGTTTGAAATAAACCATCCTGAAAATTTTCCATGACGTAAAATGACAACGAGATGATTCAGCTTTGGATGATCACTAAAACAGCATGTTAGCCTCTCTTCTATCGTATGAAAGTGCTTCCTCCAGTCTGATGAGCTTTATTCTCTTATGGAAACTCCTCTCTTCAAATGGGCTGAGTGTTCCTACCGTCTCTGGGCCAGGCCCTCCACCCACCTAGCCCCAAATCTAAATCATAACACAGTTATAATTGTTTTCATTATCTGATATCACTGTGAATCTGTGGGTACAAGTTATCTACAGAATCTCCTCTAAGGCATTTCTTGGTCTTGGTTTCTGATTTATAGGTTAGAGCTATTTTAGACATGTTTAGTCATATTTTTACTCCCTGAGCAGCAAGGAAATATGTTACCTTGGATGTCAGGAGGGATATAAAAGCTCCTTTTACTTAATTCAGCATTATCAGCCGTGCTTATGTAGGTAGTTGAATGTATTACGCCCAGAATTTAGTATATGCATTAAATATGATAAGTTCACCAGGAAGTGTAAAAATAGAACAAAATACAACACTTTACTCGCAGATTGGAAGTGAGGTGATTGGTATGTTAATTAAAGGTGACCTCAGCACTCTTAACATTAACCTCCTGATTTTCTCCAGTGTTTCAGGTAGGAAAAAAAATTATTCTTCAATATTCCTAAGAATGAGATTGGATAAAGGACACAAATGAAGTTCAGACCAAGTACAAAAACATGAGCTCCTTCTCCTGGCTGCTCAACTAATGCAGACTTAGTCTGAGGATGAGATAACTATCTCAATAGCCATTCCATCGCTCAGACTTCAAATTACAGTAATTATGACAATTTGTACCAGTAGCCATGAGGTGGGATTTTTGATGTGGTTAAAAATAACATCTGTAAAACCCAATAAAAATTACATTTTGCTAATTTTCTGATAAGATACTGTTTTAAGGTACTGTGTCATTTGCCGCTGCCCATTTTCAATTAGAGCATTCCTTTAAAAAAATTTTTTTTAACCCATTTTGTCTCCTGATTCCGATTCCATTCTCAGCAATCCATTTGTTTTAATGCTCTTAATTAATTGTTTTGTGTGAATTTTGCCTTTCAGACTGATGCTAATCTTTGAGACTTTATTAACTTGCTAAATCTTGATACAAAAGGACCAATAGTCATCCTTAGATTCTTCTTTCTGGCTTAGAAAACCGAGTTCCTGCAGAGGCCTGCTCAGCCCAGTCAGTGCAGAAAAAGACAATGGTGAAATGAGTAATGGGGCTGGGTCTGCAGTTCCGCCCAGCGTGGAAATGGTTAGCTCATCCTAGGGACACAATCGTTGGTGACGGCTCACCAAGAGTTCCCCTAAGTGCATTTTAAGTGTTTCCCGTGTCTTCTAATGCTGTGTTTCCTTAAACCCTTTCCTAGGTTAATTTCTGATAAAACAATTTACATATTTTCCTATGTTTTTACTGCATGGATGATAAAATTGCTGTTCAGTGTGCTCAAGCAGCCTACCTGAGCTTGGTCAGGTGGAGGGTGAGGACCAAAGGCAGGGCGAGCAGTAAGGGCCTGTGAGTCTCCTTCTGTTGCTCTTTCAGTCAGATCAGGTGGCCTCTAAGCCAGTAACCGTGCGAGGAGGACCCACTCAGGGACCCTCAGGAATCATTCTGCTTTACTTTGGCTCTTCTCTCTACTCTGTTTTTCCATCTAAACAAATAAACTCTCCCTTGATCCAGCAGGACCCTACGCTACCACCTCATCTCTTTCCTTTCCTTCCCTTCAAATCTATAATTTTTAAAAGAATGGACTGCTCTTGTTGGTTCCACATCCTCACAATCACTCAGCAATGCGCCCCCGCCCCTCCGAGACTGGCTGATGACAGTGTTCCCCGATTCCAGCATTTCCCCTCCGCTCCTGTCTTCACCACTCTGCTCATCTCTCCCCTGACCAAGCGGACACTGGGTGAGACGGGAAAGAGGAGGTATTCATTCACCCATCATCAATTGCTGGGATCATGAACGTTAGCACGACAAACACAATTCCTGTCCTCACAGAGCTTACAGTGTCTTGGGCCTGTTCTGTCTGAGGTGAATGATTAAATCTCCTTCTTACTTCCTGGAGTTCCTCTGTCTCTCTACCTCAGTTATGTGTACATATTCCTCTCACTCAAAAATAAAATTTTATTTTACTATAAAGACTATAGGTCAATACTTGTATTCCTTTACGTATATGAACTTCTGAAACACAAGGGCTAACACAATAGCCTTGCTATTAAGTATCAAAATACAAGTTATATTCTCTAGCAGAATGACTCTAGCATTATCTCTCTCCTCCAATACTGGTGTTTTCTCTGTGTGCCTGTGCAGGGTTAGAGTTTAAATGTAATATTTTATGAGGTATTTCTCGGTTGATATTTATCTATGAAGACATTTTCTTACTTTGCCATTATTGACAAGTTTCAAACACTCAAAAGCTTGTTTTTTTAAAAAAAATCAACATTCAGGGATTCAACTTTTGCTCCATTCTCTCCCGCTTGCAATAAATAATCTCTTGCTGACTGGGAAAACCATTGATTTTAATACTTTTAATGCTTTTCTGTCAACAAATTCATTCCCTGAACTACCTTAAGCTTTCTTGTTGGAAACAGACATTTTCAGTTTACTTTAAGTCAAAAATACAAACATTCTCTTTAGAGTGACCCAAAGTTCGGTGGTTGTTTTATTTCATTTATGCTTTTGTTCACTTGTCTTAGAGTTTGAAGACACAGACATGCTAAGAAATCAGCCCTTCCTGGAGGTTTGAATGACTTGTTAGGAAAGCCGGCTCTGTCTGTGCCTGGGATATGAATAAATAGGGCATGAACACTTTTGGTCATCTGAGGAACCCCCACAGAGATCTAAAGGATCCTTCCATATTTATCATAAAGGTATCTGAGAAGAAATAGCCGTCTTCAGTCATTATCTCAATGACCTGCCACACAGAGGTCTGATTTCAGGAGGAACAGTGAACAAGGGCCAAACTCTTCAACTTCATTTAAGCCACAGCTCTGGCCTTGCAGGAGCAGCGCTAAGTGGATGGAAGGAGACAGAGGTCAGCAGGATGGGGGTGCTGACCTTTCACTCCATTTCCCCCATGTCCACCCAGGACGTAGGTCCTCAGAACTGCCAGGGCAGGGGCCGCATCTGCTTTGCTATCATGATCCCTTCATCTGGTGAACTCTGATCAGTGGGAGTGGTTTCAGGAGAACGTTTTTGTTTCAGTTGCTTTGAGTTGTAAAGTAAGTGGCAAGTGAAAAGATGAAGACGAATGTGGCCTTTTCTTTCAAGAAGTTTGATTGAATAAGGATGGGATGATGACTAAAGGAACCGTGGAGTCAGATACGGTGCGTTTTTTGGCAGGGGCTGGGGGCTGGCGGCATCTTAAACATGTTTATAAGAGAAGCAAAGAGGTGGAGGAGGAGGTTAAGGAGAGAGTACTGACAGATTGAGGTCCAGGAGGAACGATACAGGACAAAGCCACACTTCCACACTCTCTCCCATGTGGGATGAGAGCATCAGATTCCAGAATCTTTTGACCCTCATAGGAAAGTCTTCTCTTGCTTTCATTTCTCAGACCTTCCCGGTTTAAAATTCCTAATTCTGTATGAAAAGGAATATATATATATTCATATATGACTGAAAAATTGTGCTGAACACCAGAAATTGACACAACATTGTAAACTGACTATAACTCAATTAAAAAAGTCCTTATTCTGGAAAAACGAAAGTAAAGGAAAAGAGAATTCCATTAAAAGCACCAAACAGAATAAACAAATACATGCATATATATATGAATTATTTACAAATATATGTGATTTATATATAAATATACATTGTATAAAAATACATTATATATATAATATATGTATCTATAGAGATGAATCTATGTAGAGATACATACTAGAATATCACATGATGTCTAGATTAAAAAAAAAACCTAGTTTGGGAGAGATCAAAAAGTATAATGGAATAAGATTGACCATGAATATTATCTACTTTCGTATGTATTTAAAGTTTTACTTAATACAAATATTTTATAAAGCACTAAAGAGTTGCTAAAGTCAAATGTCCCTTATTTACTCACCCCCGAGTTTTATTTTTAAGCTACCCATATTTTCCTGAAGAAAATGAAATGCATTAGCTTGTCAGATCTTGCCCAGGCTACAATGATAGTTGATCGGGTGCCTTAATGTCTTGGGTGAAAATTGCACCAGGGGACTTTTTAAAAAATTCTCAATCTCTTTAATTTTGTGGTCTGATAGGCAAATAAGTTAACTACTTTTTTAAATTGACAGTTTTAAAGATTATTACTCACATTGAACATCTCTCACATGCTAATTGACTATTTATGTTTCTTCCTCTGTGATTGGCTCTTTTATATTTTCTGCCAATTGTATTAGTTTCCCATGGCTGCTGTAACAAACAATAACAAACTTGGTGGTTTAGAACAACAGAATGTATCCTCTCGCAGTTCTGGAGATGAGAAGTTAAAATCAGCATCACAGAGCAGAGATCAAGATGTCAGCAGGGCTGCACTCTCTCTGGAGACACTAAGGGTAAATGTTTACCTCTTCCAGCTGCTGGTGGCTGCCAGCATTCCTTGGCTTGTGGCTGTATCACTCCAAACTTCAAGGCCAGCATTTTCAGTTGAAGAGCTCTCTCAGCTTTGTCTTCATATTATATTCTCTCTCTGTTTGTCTCTGCCTTCTTTTTATAAGGATACATGTGATCACATCTAGGGGCCACTCAGATAATTCAAAATAATCTCCCCATTTCAATATCCTTAATTTACTCATGCCTTCCAAGATCTTTTTTTCCCTTCTGCAAATAAAGTAATATTTACAAGTTCCAGAGATTAGGCTGTGGATCTCTTTTGGAGGGCCATTTTTCAGTCTACCACAATCATTTTTTATTGCTTTTTTCTTTTAAAAAACATTTTCTATTGGGATAATTTGAGATTTAGAGAAATGATGCAGAGATAGTACAGAAATGCATACACTCTTCCCCTAGTTTCTTTAGGATGATTTTTTTTTTAAATGTTTTAGTCTCTTAAAAATTTTGTTTCAGGATTTTATGTGCTAACAAGATTGGGTATAGTATTTGACAAAAGACTATGTTGCACTTTTTTGTTTAAAATGAGATCTCTATCATCTATGTCCTACTTTTCTAAAGCAAGGAGGGAGAAGAGGACCGTGATTGTGGCTAACAAATTCACTGATTGGTACAAGCAAGTGTTCACCCACCTCCAGCAAGATCAACAATTGGAAAGAGTCAGAACTGACAAATATGGGTGAGAGTTCTAGTAACTTTAATATGATAATGCCCCCAATTTATTTTGTGCCTTGCCAATATATTTCCATATACTAGGTTTTGTTTCATATACACTCAAGAACGGCTTGAGATATTTTAAGATTTTTATCAAAAGAAGAAATTAAAAGTGACAAGTTCATTTGTGAGTCAGTGTACACTAAGGAAGGGTACAGCTTAGGTGCCCCACTTACTAGCCCCATGCTGTGCGTTTAAGTTAGACAGAGAACGTATTGAATTAGCTATATATTACGTGTTGAAAATTATCCAGTGTGATTTGTTCCAAACTCTAAACGTCGATACACTTAGGGATTCAGCTAAGTCAGTCTAAATTCCTTTCACCTGCAGGCATTTGGTGGCGTGGGCAGATGATCAATTGGTTTGACATTCATTTTCATTTGATTTCTGAGACAAGGCACTTAGCACCACATAGATTTGGCAATAGAGATCTGTGGACTGATTTGATAGGATCAGGTAAACAGAGGGTAACATTCTACCTGAAGACTGGAATGTGAGGGTGGTGATACTTTCAGCTTCTTTATGACTTGTCACCTTGAAACCATGGAGAATCAAGCTGATGCTCTTAGTGTACATAGCAGAACAAGCTCCTGTTTCCCACTGGGACATTCGGAGAAAGCTATTGGTTAAATGATGTATATGATGTACAAGAGACGAATGGAAACACACACATTTTATTTAAGTTCGAGATCTCAGAGCTCCTAGGGCCACCATCATCTTCAAATATTGTTTTCTCAATGGCTTTGGGCCAATGACAGGCTCTTTACCTCAGCTTCTCAATTGATGAAATGGGAACTGTTATAGTGTGATTAATTTATCTCCTAAGGGGGTTGTTTATATTAATTAACTGCTGTTAAGAGCTTTGAAGATGAAAAGTGCTCACTGCTTATGCCATGATTAGCCATGGAATAGTGGGATGTAACAACTGCCTCACCAGATAGATGACTGAGCCTGTTACACACGTAACCGGGAAATCTGTGAGGGGTAATGACCCAGGGCAGAGAGACAGCTGAGGAAATCAGTCTCATCAAGGAATGTATTAGTTACACTCGAGCCTTGGTTTAAACGGTTGAAACTACCTTCTGAAATGTATGTTTAAAATGTCATAACACTGGCACCACATTTTGCTTTGTCAGTACCCATAATGACATTTCTTCCCTGGACATATTTTCCCCATAAACCCAAAGAATCTACCTTGACTCGAATTCTAAAAAGTATCGATTATTTTCAATTACTCTTTGCATGTGCACTCACATACACCCACGGACAGCGGGCAGATTGCTATGGCTGACAGGGTAGAACATTCTGCTTTTTATTTGTATTGTTTGAAGCAAGCCAAACACATTAGTGGTACATAAATGGCCACTGCTTTGAGCCAATGAATATTTAAGGATATTAATTTACTTCCTCTAATAGTCTGTAAGACATTTTTAAAAATAAACATATAGAACAATGGAATAAAATGTCAGACTTTGCGTTTGAGCTCTTGCTGAGGACTGTTTTACAGCTGAGTATATCATTACCTACCTACTTATGAGGTCATATTTCTCTACAGCTCATTGGAATTTATCTTTAATTTTATAGCAAACCATAACTGCAAAGCCAACATGTCTTGGTACACATTTGCAGCACTGACATATTTATTTCAAGGGCACATGTTAAAGAAAACTAGAGACAGAGTCTTTCCACAGTTTTTTGGACTCGGAGTCTGGGTAATACTTTAAAGTGTTATTTTGATCAGGGTATCATTTTGGGAAGCTCCTCTAGCATTCTAATGATTCACAGATAATATGCAATTCCATTTTGTTTTGAGACAATTCACAAATGTTTCTTTAATTTTTTTGATTCTGTTTCTGTGTTTTATATGTATATGCCTTTTTATTTAAAAAAAAAAACTAAGGGCAGCCTTCATTATTAGGGAAAACACTTCCTCTATATTGCAATTTCATCCTTAGAGCTTTTATTTGGAGTGGGATTTGAGAAAGCGCAAATTTGAATTAATTCTCATTTCAAAAACAATCATTGAATGGTGGGGAGGGTGTATGTAGCTCAGTGGTAGAGTATGTGCTTAGCGTGCATGAGGTCCTAGGTTCAATCCCCAGTACCTACATTAAAATAAATGAGTAAATAAATAAACCTAACTACCTCCCCCAACCAAAAAAAAAAAAAAAAACCCAAAACAAACAAACAAACAATAATCATTGAATACTTAGTATCCATACTTAAGAGATGTCACGGTGTAAAGAATGCCAAATTTTGAGTCAGGAAACCTGATTTTATATCCTCACACTGGTACTTCCTTGGCAGTGCAATTGTGACAAATCATTCGACCTCAGTATTTTCATTTATAAAATGGGAATAATACCTTTCTCATAGACCTACTGTAAGAATTAAATGACCAATGTTTATGAGAGAGTGCCTGGATGTGGTAGGCACTACACAACATTTTATTTATCCTTTTTGGCCAGTAGAATCCAGCAGACAACCCTGTCAAAAGGCCATTGTAGATTATCTAAAAGCTCAGGTTTGCATCATTTCTGTGTTTCTGACAACAGATCATTCTTGAATAATTTCCACAACTATAATGTACCTATAGCTTTTTCAGGCCTTGAGTCACAACACTCATATTGAAAGTTAATTTGATTTTAAAGAATTTACTCTTAAGGAAGAAAGTTTTACCCCAAATGATTCTTCTGTTGAGAATTCAATGATGTAAAACCTCACTGGGTATTTTATTCTTGTGTTTTTGTTTTTGTTTTAAAGGTAAGTTTTCAGAATGGCGAGCTGAGGACATGACTGTGACTTCGGTGTGCTTCACGATTTAAACTTTTACAACTTTTAATCTATGTGTCCCTGAATTCACCATTTTCAGGCTCCAGCTACAATTTGAATGAAGAAAAACATCAGACCCTGTTGGAACAAATGACAAGGAAATCCTCGCATAACCTTAAAAAGACAGAGAAAGGAATGGGGAAATGCCCACAATACCTAAGGGGGGAATAAGTCTTTTCGGAACACAAGCCCGAATAAATATTTGAACAGGAATGGTATCCTCATATGTGTGTGTGTGTGTGTGTGTGGTGAAAAGTTGGTCCATTTCAGGCCGCACATGCTGGCAGCCAGGGTGTTGACTTTCTCACCTGCGGATCGCGGGGGCGCAGACGTCTTCCTTTAAGCCCACCCCGCGCATGCGCACAGCCCCACCCCAGGAGGCGAGCGGCAGGCCGAGGCCCGCAAAGGGGGCACCCGGGCGCATCCCCTGGCCCAGACCGCTTTTTTGGACCCCCTTTTTCAACTCTCCCACCCTGTTTTTTAATCACTCTCCACCAAATGCCATTTTAGTTACATCTACTTAACATCCCTGGAAATCATAATTCTCTGCCTAACAGAACTGACAATATTTCTATTCCAGGTTGAGTTCTGCTTTCCTCATTTCAGTTTTATGGTAAAACTCCACACATTTGGATTCAGAGGAAAGGCAAGAGGCCAATTCAAGTTTTTGAGAGTTTGGATTGCAGACGCTGCTAAAAACAAGCGTTGACCACAGCAGGCTGAGAAGTACAGATCTTTAGCAAGTTCAACTTACTTACATACTGCAGGGCAGGGTTGAGGGTCAGGTTAGAAAGCCATTTTGAAGGTACCTTAACAATCATGAATGTGGGCACTATCCAGGTTGCCCCTTGTTGGCTGGTGAGTTCAAGAAGGAAGGAAGTGGGTTTAAGAGATTACTTCTGAGGGCAGAAGACTCTGGTACCCATTATGGAGATGCCCACCATCATGGGTCCCAATATCCTACTTGATGTGACAAACACCCAAAAGTTAGTTTGAAAAATGGCATTGCACTCTTATATGAAATGAAAATGTCAAAAACAAATTACTGTCTACATGGGAGCCATCTGTTGTTTATAAGTATTTTTAGGCATTTGCAATGTTTTCAGAAGATAATAGCTTTGGTTGCTTTTGATGCATCACTCTGTGATGAAAATGGTTATGTCTAATGTTTTTTTTTTTTAGCTCACCTCAGCCTTTAAGAGATTAATAATTCTAATTATTATCATTATTTTAAAAAATACAGTAACAGATCATTGTGTTCTTTTTACACTTTGACCTGCTTGCCTTCTTGTACTGGATCCCTGTACTCACCATAAACTTTGTTCTTCCAGGCAGACTTTGGGAGAGTAGGAAAGGCCTAGGTTTTCAATAGTCTAACACTTGTCAAGGAAGTCAGTGTGCTGTTCACACCAGTACTCAGGATTCTAGTCAGAGTCATGGCTGGCATAAACAACCCATTTTAAAATCAGAAGAGTGGTTTAATTCTTGGAAAGCATTTACCCAAATTTGCAAAGCTGGATTCTAATGAACCCATTCTTGACTTCATAGATGAATTGTGAACTTTTTATCCAGGTGGATGGAATTAAATGAGATAATGTCTGTAAAATGCCAGGCACAGAGTCTGGCACCCAGGAAACACTAAATAAATAAAAGCAGTTATAACACGGTTAAAACAAGCCTCCAGATTTCACTCAGAACAAAGAGAGGGAGAAGAGGAAGACCGTGTCAGCCGCAGCTTCCGTAGCTCTTCCGTTGTGCTTGTGTGTGTGTGATGCGCATTTCCCTGGACCTGTTTGGATCTCTGTGGAATGATCACCCTCCCCATACTCAGATTTACTCTGTAGAGGCAGTCCAGCACAGCACTTCTCAAAGGGTACTGGCTTGCCATGTTCTGGGACCAACTATATGCCAGTGAGAGTGTAACGGACAGAAGAGGGACGTTCTGGGGGCATGTCATTATTTGGGTCCCCCAAAAGTCAACATCAGTGTTAGCTGGCAACTTCCCTCCAGGCTTAAGGGTTTCTCAGGATATTGTCATCAGTTCACAAGTCACTTCATTGCCCTGACTCAATTCTTGACTAACCTGCTCTTTCAGAAGCATAGCTTCCAGTAGTTGCCCAAGACAAACAGATTGGCTGAACTATGAGGCGGTGTTTTACAAGAGGGCAGCTCTCCCTCTGGATGGATTTGTATGCAGAAGCTTCACTGGAGAGGAATATCATTCAAATTTGTGTGTGCATAGGGGCGAGGAGGTAGGAATATAGCTGCCCAGCCTGAAACTGGCCCAGGTCCTAGACTGCCATTAACTTCTCCAAAAGTGAACTTCAGTGACCAACAACTTCAAGCTGACTTTTAGGACTTAGCATCAGTGACAAAGTGCTAGGTCCCATTAGGACCTAAAACATCTCCAGAGGCAGTTGGTCTGCAAACTCAGTGAGCAGCCATCTACCCAACTCCTGTGGCCATTCTGATTTCAGGAAACAGCAAACCCTGAAATTCCAGAACCCATATGTCAAGGTCTTCGGAAGCCAGATGCCCCCAACAGCCCCTCTTCAGAGAATAGCAGCAGAGGACCATCCTCTGTCACTGATAGGTTCTGGTTTTCTGTCCTCATGGATTGATCTGGGGCAGTAATAGACGAGTGCGTGGGGAATGGGGGTGTGAACTGGGGTGGGAGAGCAGATTCAACGAGGAGATGATGGGCTCAAACGGAGAGAATGTATTTCATGAGCCTAAACCAAGACAAGTGGGGCAAAGAGGCTGACCTCAGGGAGACTGAAACCACACCCTTCCAGCGAATTCAGTGTCCTAGTTATGGCTGAGGCCAGTTGGTAGGCATGGCTCTCCCACCCCTTTTCTGGGACCTTAATTCTTTCCTTCCTGCCTCACATTCTCCACTTCCACCATGCTCTTTACATTTCTTTCGTGGCTTTTAAAAAGACCTCCAAAATACGCACCAGGCTGTCTGGGAGGAAGAGGGTTGATATTATTCATTTTAAAACTTTTTTAAAAAGATTTTAAAACTCCGTATTTGGGGATTATATTACTCATTGCCTTAAGCACTTACTACTTTTGAAATATAAAAAAGAAAGTTGATAAATATTTTCTTTCCACTACTGTTCCCCTCCCCCAAGTCTTCTGGTTCAAAAGTAATCCTCCTTCCATCCCAGCACCCCCCACCTCCCCTCAAATTTGTATTTCCCAAATACTGCCTTCTCAGCAAGCAAGATAGTGATCAAACTATTTGGTTAAAGTAATTCCACTAATGCGTGTGTGAGAAGTGGTGCTGGGTGATGTTGACATTGACGATTACCCAAAAAGTGGCTGGAGGGCATTTGAAGAGCAGTTGGCCTGGGTGGTAATCCAGCTACCACTGTTAGCTTCACTCAGGACTTTGAGCATGTCACTTCAAATGCCGGTATCTTTGCCCTAATTTTTTATTTTCATGCAAAACTAAGAAATAATACTACCACTCTGGCTAACCTCAAAGGACTCTGAAAGTTTATGAAAAGACATTTTTTTTTCTTAGTTTGTAACTATTCACTGCATTTTTCTCTCGTAGGTCTGGTGGCAGTGGTGGTACAGGAAGACAGAGAGAAGGGAATACCATTTTTCTTTACCAAGGAGAAAAGAAATGTTCCCCATTGACCTAGATGTCTTGGGAATTTTTTTTTCTTAAAGGGATATGCAGATTTAAGAAGTGCCTTATAGTCGGTAACCATCAAAACCTAAAACACAAACTACTGGGCTTTGTACTCTTTACAGATCGACAGGACCTAGAAACAGCTCCCTTACTGTCATCCCGCTTTCTGTAGAGCACCGTGCTAGGCAACTGGCCTCCCGAAGGATGCGCTTTTCCACACCAAGCACCTACCCTGTCCTTTGACTGTCCTGTTTGTGTACTGGGCTCTGTCTGTGAAACAGAACTTCTTAAAACGAGAAAAATTAAATGCCCTTTTAAGAAATGAAATGAGAATGAAATTTCAGTTGCAGGCAAAGCCTATATTATTTTTAAAAGCAATGAATAAAAAAAGGGAAATTAAATCATAAACTTTACCTGAACCAGTTCCTCCTCTTTTTTTTTTTTTTTTTTTTTTTTAAACTTTCTTCCCCTCATAGGAGAATAGTTCATCCGGCCTCACTGTGTTCATTACCACATAGCTGGCATGGTTGTCTCACGCAAACACCAAGAAGATATGAAGCTAAATCAACAGACCCTGATTTGTTGGCTCAACCAAGTATAAACTAGCCACTGGAAAATCAAGTTGAAAACATAGGACAAATATATGAAAGAGACAAGCCACAGCTTGCAGGAAAGAAAATGTTTGCAGAAAACTCCAGCATTACAGGTTTATCTAAGGTGTGGTCTCAGGTAAGCTGCAGTAATTATCCAGGATACCACGGCTAGTGGCTGAAAACCCGAGGTGCTTCACGGACTTAACCCTTTCATCCCACCCCAGACAGTTTCTTAGAGGAGATCACACTATAGTAGGTTAGATTAAACTAGAAGATGTATTTTTATTGTAATTGAAATTATTTTTAATTTATTGCTACCACTGCCTACCAAAGATATTTCTTAACTCTGACCTTTATCATGTTCTTTTTGCAACTTAGGTTTATGAATGGATAGGCCTTCATTTTATGATGCATCCTGTTTGGAGATTTTATACCACTTGGGGGCTTTAGGGTTTAGGGATGATGTGCTTTAGGAAGCAAAAAGAGCTAAAGATCGCATTCTGGTCTTGTCTCTGGCCTGAGGAGACATGTCGTTCCGGAGTGGGAATTACATGTGCAAAAAAAAAACCAACTTCACAACTTGGATCTCGGTTTCCTTATCTTATACATGGGGTGACATTGTGGGGTCTCTGAAGACCGTTTCACTCTAAGTCTCCATTCTTCTATTCTGTGACATCAGGAAGCAGTTCTTTCCAACTATATCCACACACACACACAAATACATCTAAATTATTGATTAATTATAGCATCTGAATTCAGAAAAGCTGTAATATTTTGAGGCTGCTTTATTTTTGCTAAGTAATGAGAAAATATAAAAAGCACTCATTTTAGTTTAAATTGTCCCCAAGGGAAAAAAATAATCTTCCACCTACTTGACTTCACTTGGAAATGACCTGATTATATTTGTCTTACTAAGTGTTTAGGAATTTCACATCCTATTAGCATTCCTATTTCCTCTGAATATACTTTCATGTTTTCTTTTCGAATGGCTTTAGCTCTGCATTAAATACAGAGCTCGGGAGAGAAGACGCCTATCCCTACGCCTCTGTTCCTCCTAGAATCTAGCACTTCGCTTAGCCCCCTCCCAACAGGGACTGTGCAGATCCCTATAGCTACTGCTCCATCAAACCCTAAGGCTGGAAGAAACTTTAGGCATCCTCTTATCTAGTGTCTCACTTTTAAAAGGGATGATAATAGTATTATAATAATTAATAGCTATCATTGTGTGAGTATTTACTATAAAACCAGATACTGTGCTGGGCATGTTATGTTCATTACTCATTCAGTTTTTAAAACAGCCTCATGAGGTAGGCTTTGTTATCCCCATTTTGTATATTAGCAAATCAGAGCAAAGAGCATTTAGGGAACTTACTCCCAAGTCCATACAGTGAGTAACTTCAACTCAAACTCTGGCCTGTCAGGCACTGAAATCCTTTCATTTCCTTACTGTTGGTCATTACAAGATGCTCCAGGTTCATCCTGGATATTTCCTGCCCCAGCCCTAGAATCATTCATTTCTCCAAGGAGCCCTGGTTCCTTTTATTGGAAAGCGGTATTAGAAATCAAGGTCTGAGCACTAGTGTTCTCATTGCTTCTGGGGTGTCATTGCATCCTGGCCCAGAATCCTTTTGTCTGAAGTCTAGCAGAAGTGCCCTTTCTGGGAGAAGCTTTTATAAACAGATCATTGAAAGTGGAAGAGCTTTCGGGGTCCCTCGTGAATGCATATCCCCTCTCATCCACACCACCTGTGTCAGAACAAGGGGGATGATGCTATAATACAACACCTGAGCAGCTGGCAAAGGCAGGTTTAGGCCCCCAGAGGCTTTAAAAGGAAACCCAGAAGCCCACAAACTCCCCCAAACAATTTTGTTTTAAATATGGTTTTTATGTTAATCTCAGTCACAATAGATGATCTAAATCAAAGGAGAGCCCCATGGAAAATTACTGTAAAGCACAAGGCGACAAGGGGCTGCTCGGCCAAGAAACATACCTAACAAATTGCTGCAGGATCATGCTGGATGAAGCCTCATTGTGGTTATTAGATGTTCGACTTAGGGCCGCGTACCTCTTCTGATCTATCCCGCTGCCGTCAGTGTTTGCAAACAGAAACCAAGGTTACTGCTGCATCCATCCCAGAGCTCACACACTCAAGAAGCCGGGCAGCCTCCTGGTTCTGGCCACAGACGTTAGTGTCAAATAGGTCTGAATCCTAGCTTTGCTGTTTCCTACCTTTAGAACTTGGGGCAACTCAAATCTCTCTGAGACTCACTTTCCAATGGGAATAAAGAGAGTGTCGACTTCCCAAGCAGGTTGAGGATTCAATAAGATAATGTTGATAAAACATCTTTCATAGTGAGTGCTCAATAAATATTAGTTATTTTTATGTCTGTTATGTAATATTATATTAATTTATATATGTATTATGTCTTTCTGCTCACCTTCTTACATTTCAAAGGGCTAGTTATGGCCTGTGGGCAGGTAGATTCTACATCTATTATCAATCACATCTCTAACACTGTTTTTCTATATGGGTTTCATTGTTTTCTTTTTGGAGCTGGTAATAACAAATCTAGCCAGCAAGAGACTGTGGAATTGCTTCAGACCTGTACTCTGTAAGCCAGAGTTCTAGGATCACATTGGACATATTTGGGCAACCTCAGTAACACCGTTAATGGATGAACATGGATCAGTGCCAAAGTTAAGTTCTGAGAGTCCTAGTTAGGTGGAATGTTTTCCAAGCAACTAGTGTACAATTTGGGGAAGCCATCTTGGCCATGTGACAGTCTTCCTGTGAGCCATTGTATTAGTCTAAGCATGCCTTTTAGAGACCTTAGCTAAAGATTTTGTATTATTTACAATTCACCTTAGAAGATCTGGGAATAGTCAAGCTGATTGGAAAAGGCAGTGGGCACTTCAAGTTCAATGCAAATTATCAAGGCGGTTTAGACAAATTAAAGACCTCTTTAACTCCCGGTGCTTAATATGAAAAGCATCCAGCCTAACACAATAGGTCACACTTAAATGATTCTCTCTTTAAGAATTAAACTGTCTTTGCACCATGCATTGGTGGCAGAAGATAATAAGATGCAGCTCCCCTAACTGAATCTTTCTTAAAGGAACTGACCAGGTAAAAGAATGGAGTTACTGTGCATGAAAAAAGAGAAATACAAAAATAATTTGACCTGCAAAAAGAATCAATTTTTCTGTGTACTGGAGCAAGACGCTAACAAGCATGACAGTGAGCCCTTCGGCTATTGAAACACTCTGTAAAGGCTTCGCTTCTGCACAGAAGGCATCTGTGGACGAGATTTCAATGTGGGGTGATGCTAACCGCCTAGGTCCAAATTCATAAAGAGTTTTTGATAGGAATATGTCTGTAACTACCAGGGGTTGGGATTAGTTACAAGACATGTATGGGTGGGGGAGGTGGGATTAACAGGCTATTGAGGATTTAACCCTCTGGAGAAACAGCATATTACCTCTGTCTGAGACTGCCAACCACCACAGAACATTTGCCTATGGCTCAACATTCGTGTTTGTAAGAAAGGGGCACTTTTGTTAGCATTGGCCTAGAAAGGCCAGAGGACTGAATGGGGTTAAAACATTCAATTTCTTCTAAATAAGGTGGTAATTCCCCTGCATTTCACCTGAATAAGGTGGTAGCGGCGATGACGGAGTTGGGAAGAGACTCCTTTTTTAATGAGATTGCATGAAGCTGCCTGAGAATTTCTGTCATATTCTTTGGTGAATAGGCCTTTTAAGTTCTTCATAAATTCAAAATTTTTTCTCTCCAGCAAATATATTATGGCTCTAAATTTGCAATGAATGTGTGAGAGACACTGTTCTTTATATCCGTTTCCTTATTGAACGACCACAGTAAGCCCCTAGGGCAGAGGTAGTTATTCCCAATGAACAGCTCCACAAACTAAGGCTCAGAGAGTAAGCAACAAGGCCAAGTTTATACAATAGTAAGTGGAAAAGTGGAGATTTGAACCTGGGTCTGTCCAATTCTAAGATGATGCTCCTAATCATTATACGATCATCTTGATTCCACTGGGCTTCCCCATCCCTGGGGAAGTTCAGGACAGTTCCAACAGAAGGACCGGAAACGAATCCCCAGTTGTTCCTCAAGGAAGAGGACTTTTTCATATTATAACACTATTCAATTTCAAGAGCTAACATGTGTTTTTTTGTGTGTGTGTTTTGAAATGTGAATCATAAATATACTTCTGGAGACACAGAATAAAACATTTTAAATTGGAACTAGCAGACAATACTGAATGCCTGGTCACCTTAATTATAAGACATGCAGCACAATGAATGGTGTTGCAATTTCTAGGCCCTGACACAGCATACCGGGTGGGATGGGAGGTTAAGGACATTCTGACTATCTAGATGACTCTCTTTTCTTTCACATGGCAAAAGGGTGCAAGCACCACTTACAACTCCAGTGTGAGAACAAGTGACTCTGATCTTGAGTCAGTGCCCATCTACCCACCAAGACTTTTTGATGGGTTCGGCCATCCCTCTGGTTTCTTGATGGGTGTTGAGGATGGCTTTAATGGCAGCACATGAGTAGAACCTGGTAATGTGAAAATGTGAGGACACACAATAAACAATGTGAGCAGAACAGAGAAATGGCTAAAGCCACAGAGTGACTGAGGCTACTGAAAAAGTGCTGGCACCCTGCCTCCTGTTTCTCGCTCCTCCACATCATTACCTTCTGCAGTCTGGGCAAAGCCCTCCCTGCGTTCCCCACCCCCGAAAGGGTCTCAGTCCCATTTTCCTCCATCTAGTTAGCTAGACTCCATCTGAAAAATAAATTCATATATTCCTGCCAAGAATATTTTATTTTATTTCTTTACTTCCAGTTTTATTGAGATGTAATTGACAGACAGCACTGTATAAGGTGTACAGCATAATGATTTGACTTGCATACATCAGAAAACGATTATCACAATAAATTTAGTGAACATCCATCAACACACAGATACAAAATGAAAGAAATAGAAAAAAATTTTTTCCTTGTGGTAAGAAGTCTTAGGATTTACTCTCTTAACAACTTTCATATATAACATACAACAGTATTAATTATATTTATCATGTTGTACTTAATTATCTTATACTTAATTATCTTATAACTGAAAGTTTGTATCTTTTGACCACCTTCATCCAATTCCCTTCCTCCCACCATCCCTCCACTCCTGCCCTGGTAACCACAAGTCTGATCTCTTTTTCTATGCTTGATTATTTATTTGTTTGTTTGTTTTTGAAATATAAATGACCTACAACACTTTGTTAGCTCCTGTTACACAATACAGTGATTCAATATTTCTATACATTTCAAACTGATAACCACAATAAGTCTAGTTAAGATCTTACAAAGATATTACATAGTTGTTCACTGTATTCCCCACACTGTACATTGCATACCTGTGACTCATTTATTTTGCAACTGGAAGTTTGTACCTCTTAATCTCCCTCACCTGTTTCTTTCCTCCACCAACCCCTCTCCCCTCTCTGCCAAGGATATTTTAAATTCAACAGGTTCAAATGGACCAAAACCACCTTGCAAAAAAAATGTATAAAAAGCATATGGTTATTTAAAATCTTTCACATAAGAGCGGAGTGCCAGAAAGCAGAGAAATCAGAGACCAAAGGGAATACTATTGGGCCTAGTACTTCAACATAACATTTTTTCTGAAAGGCACAGACTATTACGAGAAAAGTCTAGACAGGGATAATGACCTTTTACTAAGAGTTGGAAAAAAAGAAAAAGGCGGGGGAGAAGGAGGAGGCAGAGGGAGGAGAAGAAGGAAGGAAGGAAAGAAGGAAGGAGAGAAAAAGGGTGAAAGAGAGGGAAGAAGGGAGGAGGCGAGGAGAAAGAAAAAAGGTTAACAAGGTGGGTGCCTTGAGCCCAGTACTTTCAGCCAGTTACATAAAATATGTACTTGGTTAAATATAGGTTGGCAGCTAAAGACATAGTATCACAATGCATTCAGGTGCCTTTAGAATGTGTGAGCCTCATGGCAGAATCTTGGAGGGAGAAAGAAATTAACCAAAGTTGTTATTGTCATTTATAGTCAGTCAGATGTTAGACACCAGCACAAATCTCTCAAAATAGACTGGATTTGCTTAAAAGCAAATGGTTTTTGTTAGGGGTTTATTTTTCTCGTGTCAAAAATATGAAGTTACACCGTAAAAGGAAGTGGTAAAACCTACATCACTCAGAGCCTTGGGGATGTAGCCACGTGTTCTCACACGCTCAGCAGTTGTTGAAAGTGTGATTCTCATTTTACCTGTTAATCCAATACTTGGAAGTATTCAGCAAGGAGCTTAGCCTCCTTCTCAGTTCTGATTTCTGAGCAATTGCAGAGAACACTTTCTACCGGAAAAAAAAAAAAAATCCAAACTGAAATGTTTACAATTCCAGAATCCATTTTATGACCAATAGTATTTTGTGTCATCTATTGAACAGTGTTTATTGTGAGAACGAAGCACCAATTTCTAATTAATACACACTGACATAAGGTTTTTCTGAATAACATTCAGGAAATACCTAAAGAATTTATGATTTTTTTCTCTCTATATTTTTTCGAGAGGCTCTGTGATATATAATAAGAAAGAAAACAGGTTTTCCTAATGGGATGAGTTCTGAGAATTGAGAAAAAAGCAACTTTGGCCTGAACTTTCCCAGATAACTGGTTCGATTATGTCATTCTCCTGCTGTAATCACACAGTTTCAAATTGGAGCGGAGGAACGTGCCCATTTTCACTGAAGCATAAGTGATTTCAGAATAGAAGTTGATATTTAATTTTCATAATATGCTTTAAAAAGTTTTAATATATTAGAATCTTTAAAATACTTAAATATAAAATATGATGTGAATTACTTGTGAGTGTAAGAAGAGCAATAACATGAACTCACTTTTTTAAGCCACTTTTAAAATCGTGTACACACACACATGTAATGTTTAAGGCGGTATCGGGGAGCAGGTAGTGTTCTCTGAAATTTGCATACAGGCAAAACTTATCAGCTTCAGGGGTCACAGTTGTCCCTCACTTGCTGATTTCCCGGGGCCCAAGATTTCAGAGCTAAGTGGACAAAGGATCATTTTACCTGGAGAGATGGGGGAAACCAGTAAGACAAGGCTGAGCTGGCTCTTACATGATTCTTCTACTGACCTGAAAGGCAGCGTCAAGGTCTGTTGAGAGGTATCAATGATGCTAATCAATTATTAGTAGTAATAAAAGATACTAATTATTCTTTACATGGACAGAGCACTCAGGATTTCTGGAAGCTTGCATTTATGTGGTCCAATTTCTAAATTCAAGTGGCAGTGATGTGCCTTAAACTGTCTACATAGCTGCAAGACTAAAACAGAATGAAAAAAAACAAAATCTGCCTATTTTCTTGAACCAAATAACCATCCTAACTGAATTTTATTTTTCTTCTGGTACTATGAAGCTCCGGTGAAGGCACCATGCTTTTTGCATATCATTTCCTTAAGAGATAAAATTAAGATGGTCATTTCTGCCTACTTAGGGGTTTTGTCATGGAAACATACTATAAAAATAGACCCTAACCACTTGGGACCAATCTTCCCAAATGGAGGTACTAAGCACACTGTCGATTCAGACTGAAGCAGTCACTCCGCTTAGTGATCATCTAGCATTATCTCAGTGGATAATGATTTTGATACTTCATAACACTCATTATGGCATTAGTGGTTTCCTATTAATAAGATATTAGTTTTGTTATTCAGGGAATCTAATACATGAAAGCAAAGGGAAAAAACCACAAAAATCAACCTTAAAGCCTTTGTTACCCAACAGAGTTTTTGTTTGTTTGTCAATATCAAAATGCCTTTCCTTATTGAAACAATTATTTGAGCTTTCCATGATTCTATTTCATTTTTCTTGGTGTTGCTATATATATTGTTCTTGGACAGTTTGATCCATGTGACTGTCATACTTTGCATTTGGCTATAATTGCTCCAAAGAAAAATGTTAGATTATCTTAGTTTAACTTCTCAGTTTTTTTTAAATTCAAAATGACATGATCTTAATGCTTATCTTTCATTCTGTGCAGATTCATTATAAAATGTACTGTAGATCAAAAAGCAAGATTTTAGTGATGATATCATGATATTTGGGACCCAATGGCTTTCAGAGCTTATGAATTAACAGAAAGTTCTTTAATAACATCACCCATCTTGTTCTCATGATGAAGCATGAAAATTGACACAGGAGAGTACCATGTCAGGGTTTATAAAAGGTCTGGTAATGTCTGGATGAAAACTTTCACTGTAAAGACTTGGGAAATTGCCTGAGGAGATGTCTTCCTTTAAAACCATAGTGTATTCCAAGGATTTTTCAACTTTTGAATTTAATCCCAACTCAAAAAAGTGAAATCTGTGTCAAATCTTGGAGAAGAAATATAAATATATGTAGAAATGCACGTAGTTGAAGTACAAGGATAGCTCTAATAATTAGGTTAAAATGTCTAATACGCAGTTATAAATAAAAACAAGATGGATTTATTCATTCATCAGTATCTGCTGAGGGCTTGCTATGAGTCTGGTACTGGGCTTAAAGTTAGGAAGAAGGATACAGTTATAGATAAAATACACTTCCTGCCCCAAGGAGATGTTTATTCATAGTTACTTGTCAGATCCCACAAGTATAGACCAAATTTTTTAGTATAAATGGTAGTTGCAGATTCTAAATCTTCTTCATTCAAGATACACCGTCATCCCACAATGAGCACAGAGTAAAGAATTTGGATGGCAGAAAGTCTGACAGAGAAAACAATACTGTTAATAACACCTTCAAGTTATGAAGGCATGTGAGGAATATATTAGAGCTACTCTTTCTCATAAAATTGAAAAGTGAAGAATGGATGCTTCTTGAAAAGTTTTTGGAAATGCATTCTAAAAATGTATGGTTTCATAAAGCTAATTTTAGTTATTTTGATTTCCCTCTCTGATTTCTTATTTTATCCATTTTCCCCTATAACAATGGAAAAATACACTCTCAGGGAAATTTGATTCTGTTTCAAGTGACTCATGATGGAGCCTAAGGGGGCTTATAAAAAGGATTTATTTTTTCAATGCATTTTTTTTGGCAGCTGAACCAAAAGCTTTGAAAATGCAGAGTGAGCAACACATTCAAAACTACGAGAGTTGAAGGGAACGCCATCAATTCAGAAATTATGGTTTTCAATTTTGTGCATTTGGGGAAATATTGCTTTTTAGGAGATTTTATTGTGTGTAAATGGCAAAACCATTGTTGCTAGTGGTGTTTTATTTTTTTTTACTGAAGAATGTAAAAGAGATTTTTTTTAAATCTTGAACTTTGTGGAAAGCAATGGCTTAAGATTTAAATTTTAAGTGTCAGGCATGTGGAAATGAAGGATGGGGGCTTAAAAGAAAGTGGTAAGAAGAACACATGTCATGAAAGCTTTAAAAAGGGGGTGAGGATTCTAAATATATCAGACAACTCTTAATATTATATTAAGTACATTTCAGAGTTCACTCTGTAGCACACTAAACAAAGTAAAAAGATGAGTATTAAATGTTTTCTGTAACAGTTTTGCTGGTTTTCTCAGTCTAGTCACTGAAGATATTAGACAATCATACTGATTCAAGAGCATATGAAAGCATTTATAGACCCCAAGGTGAGCCCCAGAATGAATACAATTCACTTCTTTTGCAAGTTTAAAGTTACATATATCAGACATTGACTTCTGGACCTTTTGCCACTAGACACAAGTGATCTTTGAGATGAACTGATGCAACTCAGTACTTCAAAGGATACTGGACAGACTCTCAGAATCCTTAAACAAAGCTGCCCAGTAACACCAACAAAAGTGCACCATGTACTCCCGTGTCCAGCGGACCAAACAAGATTTGACAATTCCGTGTGAGTTGTGGAGATGGCAACTCGGATTCATTTCTATTTGCAACTTAGCCCCTCATTTCAAGTTAATTTTTTCCTAGATTTTGATGTCAATCTGCTGGCAGAGAAGAGATGTATATCTATTTCACAACATTAACTCATTTGATCTCCAAACTCTTGTGCATTCATAAACACACACACACACACACACACACACACACACACACACACACACACTAATGCCTCATAATTCTGGCCACCTGGAAGTCTTCCTGAAGTTTCTCTCTTAACCCCAGAGTAAATGGCAAGTTTGAAGAATAGCACCCTTTTACTACAGATTGACAAAAACCATCTTTGCAAATATTGTAGCTGGCTCTTGTCTATAGCACTGAATACAAGTTTTCTGTATATCACAGGATGACGTAATGGTATGTCAAAACTCTACATTGGTGCCAAATCATCCCTTTGCCTAAAATTATCATACCAAAGCCTCAGAATTAAATATGTGGAGATTCATATAGTTTTCCATTTTTGGAATAAGCAAAAACATCCCGAGGGCTATTTGGATGACACATGCATGAACAAATATCTGCTTATTGCCTTGCAGTTATTTTTCAAATAAGCCTTCCACATTAGGTGTGATAAACATATGTAAGTGAGCTCTAAAATCTGGAAATTAGGTTGCCCTTTACTATTGGAAATCAGTGACGATAATGTGGGAATTATGCCACAGGAAGGTTCGTTCCAGTGAGCAACCCTGGCTGTCGAATTCTGGTCTAGTTGCAACCTGAGCTCAATAGCTTGGAAAATAGCAAACCAGTAATTGTGTGAATCCAATCAGGGAAGAAAATCACAGAATTTTTCAGTCAGTAAGAAAATGGAGTTGTAAATATCAGCCTTGTTTATTTCCCATTACCACAGCTGGAGGCAAGAAAAGAACATGGTTTAGTATAATACAGTCAGGGAGGAATTATCACATACAATGAGGTTGAAAACTCTAGAGAAATATTGGAAAAAGAAAGCACTGCACCTTCACAAAATCTGCTTGGGTGTGGCTCCCCCGGCCTGTTCCCCTATTTAAAGATCACATGTGGTTTAAGACAAAACTATTTTGAAGTTTATAGCAGTAGCCATCCTGCTCCCTTTTGCCAAGGGTAAATTATCAGAACATTTCTGTGAGCCAATACTAGTTTTTAAAGAAGGGTATCTTTTTCATGCTACATGCCTTGATAGTAACTTTTTTTGGAACACTCTAACGGCTGGGTTATTATTAGAAATCAGCAATAGCTGATGCTCTGAGGAGTATTTTTACATTACTTCACAAGTACCTTGGGAACAAATTCATGTGACAATCCGTTATGTGTGTGCTGTTCACAAACACTGACATGAGGCAGCCTGCCCAGGCAGCTCTGGTGGCTGGACTTTCTCTGTAAGGAGGGCTGCCTATGGTGTCCCTCTGGGATTTCAGAGCTTTGGGCCTCTCAACAGACATACGGAGCCTGTGAACTTCACTCTCCCGCAAACTTCCTCCAAAAGCCTGTTTCTCATACCTTTCCTCTTCCTTATTTCACCTACTGACATGACTCTCTCATTTCCTTTGTGATTTTCACAACACTGACATCTTATACTTCTTATGAAAAAAGCTTGACTTTTACTTTCCTATAAATAATGGCAATTAGAAGCCAGTTCCTAAGATATTTTAAAATCGTAATCAGTCTGGCACCAGGTGTTAATCTTTTACTTATAAAGATGACAATAGGACACTTGATATAGAGAGTCCAAATATATCTTACAAAAAGCTGAGCAAAAAGTTTCACACTTACTTCACATATACCAGAGTTCCTGGCATTATCTGTTCATTGTAGTAAAGGCTAGAAACCTGAGAAGAGAGTGATAATGTTCAAGGAGTACTTTGTTCATCGTTTGATAACAGCCTTTTTATCCCAGAGGATATGAATTAGCTCACACAATTACACAGAATGCAGTAAGTTATATTAAACGTAGGTGAGAAGAAATGCAATAAAACAAAGATACAGACATATCAAAAATACAAAACAGGAATCAGGCCAGGATAAAAGTATAGATTATGTGGATCAAAAAAAAAAAAAGAAAAAAGAAAAAAGAGGACACTAAGGAACTCATCTACAAAACAGAAACAGACTTGCAGACATAGTAAACAACCTTATGATTATGGGGGAAAGGGGATGGGAAGGGATAAATTTGGGAGTTTGAGATTTGCAAATGTTAACCGCTATATATATAACTAGATAAAAAACAAATTTCTTCTGTATAGCACAGGGAGCTATATTCAATATCTTGTGATAACTTTTAATGAAAAATAATATGAAAACGAATATATGTGTATATATATATATATATATATATATATATATATATATATATATATATATATATATATACATAACTGGAACATTATTATGCTGTGCACCAGAAACTGACACACTGGAACTGACTATACTTCAATAAAAAAAATTAGAAAGAAAAAAATATAGATCTCTATACTTGCTAAGGGTGGGGTGTATTAGTCAAGGTTGTCCAGAGAAATAAAACCAACAGTGTGAGTGTGAGCATGTGAGCGTGTGTGTGTGTGTGTTGGCTAACGTGACTATGGAGGTTGAGTCCAAAATCTGCAGGGCAGGCTGGCAGGAGAGCTAGGGAAGAGCTGATGCTGCAGTTCAAGCCCAACAGTTTGTCTTCATTTTGTCTTCATTTTGCACAAGCTGGCAGTTCCCATTGGTATATCCCATCTCTGTTATCGGCTTCTGCTGAGTGGATGCATAAGTCACACCCTTAGTCTTTTTACGGAGTGGTTATTCAGTAGCACCCTGGGTGTTCTCTCCAAAACAGGCTTTCTCAGATTTTTGCAGTAGAAATAAGCTAGTTTTCCAAATCTTCAAGTTCTGGTTCCTTTTTGCTGAACAATTCCTTCCATCTCTCTCTCTCTCCTTTTGCATTTTACTGTAAACAGTAACCACAATCCAAACCTCAACATCAACACTTGGCTTAGAAATCTCTTCAGCTAATTTAGCCAAGTTCATCACTCACAAATCCAACACATTTGACCACAGTGTAGCCAAGTTCTTTGCCACTTTATAACCAGAATCGCCTTCCTTCCAGTGTTCAATAACATGGTCCTTATTTCTGTCTGAGACCTCACCACAATCACCTTTAATGTTCATGTCTGCCAATGACCTCTTCAAGGTAATCCTGCATTTTTCCCACATACACCTCCAAACTCTTCCAGCTTCTCCCCCTTATCCAGTTTCAGAGTGACTGCCACACTTTCCGGTATTTGTTACAGCAGTGCCCCACTTCTTAGAACCAAATCTGTATTAATTTGTTAAAGCTGCCATAACAAAGGACCATAGACTGGTTGGTTCAAACAACAGAAATTTATTCTCTTCACAATTCTAGAGGCTGGAAGTCCGAGATTAAGGTGTCAGCAGGGCTGGTCTCCTCTGAGACCCCTCTCCTTGGCCTGCAGATGCCACCTTCTTGCTCTGTCCTCACGTGGTCTCTCCCCTGTGCACGGCACCCCTGGTGTCTCTACATGTCCTAATGTCTTCTTGTAAGGACAGCAGTCAGATTGGATTAGGACCAACCCCCAGGGCTTTATTAGAACTTAATCACCTCTTTAGCAGCCCTATCTCCAAACATAGTCACGTTCTGAGGTACTGGGGGTTAGGCTTCAACATATGAACTTGGTGGTGGGGGACACAATTCAGTCCATAGCCTGGAGGTTGTGAGGAAATTCGGTCTAAGCTTCCTTGCCACTAAAATGAATAGAAAAATTTGATTAATGGCATAATTCATGCGTCAGTGAGACAAAAGCAGAACAATTCCTGAGAGCACAATCCTTCTTGACATGAAGATTTGGCAATCATCTTAAAGGCTTGTGACCCAGCAATCTGAAGGGCTGCTTCAGTGGACAGAAGCTGGGAGCAAACTGGGGCAATATTTGTTTGCAGTAAACTCTCCAAAAATCACTGTGGTGTCTGGGTGTTTTCAGGAAACTCAGGGAAGAGAAAAGTGGAATTTTAATTAGATGCAGATGTGCTAATATTCTAACTAATGTCTCTGAGGAGAAATTATGGGTTAGAGACCCAGGCAAAGAAATGGGTCTTTGCGAGAAAGGGGGACAGAGGAGACCTCCCCGGGGCGCAGCACCTCTCCATCCAGAAAGCAGCCAGATTTCAAAGACAGGCTTTTCAGGGATGAATGGGGAACACTGGACGTGCTGATTGAGACCAGAGGTTCATTTCAGATGGCTGAGTGAGATACCTGAGCAGGAAATTTCTGTAGATGGAGTCTGGGACCAGTAGTTGAGATGGTGGTTTGGAGACTAGAGGGCACGTGAGTGTGGCTGAAGCTGAAGGGAAAGTCCTTCAGATCAGAGAAACACTCTTAATGCTCTCCCCTCTCCCTCCCTGGTGTGTGTGTGTGTGTGTGTGTGTGTGTCTGAGAGAGAGAGGGAGAGAGTGGGAGAGAGGGGGAGAGAGTAGGAAAGAGAGACTGACTGAATGGTTGGTTGGTTGGATCTGGACTCACTCTTCAAATAAGAGTCCAGAATGTTGGATGGCAGGTGGCTGGGAGATTGATTAATACTTCAGTTTGATTTGGAATTCCTAAACAAAACTACACAAACCACGATAACACTACACTGGGTTTAGCAGTTTTGAGCATGCTGCATGCACGCGAGCTTATTTGAATCTCACCAGTGTTCGAGGGCTGCTGGACAGAGGGTATTCTCTTCAATTAACACCTGGAACTCAGAGGCATTCAATGACTTGCTCAAGATCTTAAAGTTGATGGTGGAATGGCCTCCAGACATATGAGGTTTTCCAAGGCCACACCGGGGCTCGCTCTCCTGTGCTCAGCCTGGAGGGACCATGGGCCATATTGTGACTTACATCACAGCAGCATGCTGGAGAGAGAGTGGATGTGGCTTTTGGAAAAGAACTTGCTCGTTTTCCATCAGTTCCCCCAACCTCCTAACCATATGTTCCTTTGTAAAACTTGGTGGCAACAGAAAATAACCCAAAGTGAGTGCTAGTTGGAGAATGGCTTGAGGGTGACTTTGAGGAGGACTTGCCTCACCACAAGGACCACACTGGAAAAGAAAGAAAACTAATCAAATGGTTTTTTTTTTTCCTGAAGAAAGGCAGAAGTAAGGAGGAGCTGATTCAACTGTCCAGTAGTGATTTATTTACAGTAGATGTACAGAAGAGGAAATTCCCCTCTTGCCTTAACAAGAAGAATAAGGTAGAAATGAATAGCCTTAGGGACATTTTAAATTCAGTGTTCTATTTTCAAATGGAAGTCTTCTTTTCTCAGGGCCCAAGGGTCGGCCCTATCATGACAAAAGTCCAATGTCAAGCAATAAGGAGACAGTATAAAAGTGCAGAGTTTTTTGTTTTTAATGATTAGAACTTATTTAAACCGATAATTGTCATTATCTTGTGCCTTTGGAGCAGAGAAAAAAATGGCAGATTTTTAAACTATCAATTAATTTAGTCCAGATTCAGATAAAGTTATTCTTGCTTAAAAGCTATGTAGAGATAAAGGGTAGTAAAATCATCCAGAATGTCAGACATGGAGCAGAGATTAGATTAATTTCACGGAATTAACCCCAGGTTCTGCGTTTCCTCTTAAAGGGTTGGTCTTCATACATTCAATGGAGATTTAACAAACCAGGGAGAAGATTAAATATGTGAATGAGGAGCACACCATCTTCAGTTTGTCCATTCTTAGTGACAGGAATGAAAACCACTACACTAATTATAAACAAAATTCTAGTGGCACTAAAAGAATTTAGAAACATGCAAGTTTTATCTCTATTACAGTCATATTCTCTCTCACATTCTGCTACAAGATCATGGCAGGTTAAGGAAAGCAGAAAGCTTAAGACCATCCAAGCTGGTTTTAGGAGGACTTCACTTCTTCAGGGCTCTCTTACCTGGTTTATCAGTGAGCGTCCCAAAAAGAAGCAGATGGTTCACTCAAACAGGGTAATTAAAGAGACTGTAATGAAGGGAATATTCACAAAGATGTGGACAGGGCGTAGGGAGACCGACAAAGGATGGGGAAGAACGCTGGGATTAGCAACCTCAGGAGTTCTTAATACCCTTAACACAAAAGGGCAAGCAGAGGAAGGGATTCCAGGACTCCAGAAGATTGTGGCTGTGGCAGGAGCCTGCACACACAACTCAAGCAGCCTTGTCCATAGGAGACACAACATTTTTACTCTTAGTGCATTCTTTAAAACATGCATGCAAGCCACATGTATAAAATCCAAACCACAGATTTAAATGTTATCAGAGGGTTTCCCTTCTCAGAGAGTTAAAAAATAAAGGCAACAAGAATTTTAATGGTTTCATTTCCACCATTTCACATATAGTTAATTTTGTTTATTTTCTTTACAATTGAGTGTCTTAACGCCTGTAAGTATCCAACTGAAGCCAAAGATGCCCTCTCTTTGACATGCCTAATGATCTCCATCTTCTTATCATTTGAATTGCACTTATGAAATCTACACATCTTATCACTAGCACAGCATTGTCGCTTTCCTATTTTCAGCTATCTAATTGTCATAACTGAAAAAAACACCATACTTCATTGGGAATTAAAAATAATGTCCACACATTGTGATTTGTTGATACAGCTCTTAAGTTCCTTTTAATCTATAGATTCCCTCTCTATGCTTTTTATTATTATTATTATTATTATTATTATTATTATTATTATTATTATTATTATTATTATTATTATTATTATTATTATTATTATTTTAACCTCCCTTGCATTTCTTTGTGGATAAAACCAGGTTGCTCATCCTATGCTTTCCCATGGTCAGGATTTTGCTAATTGTACCCCCAGTCTTCTGTCCTCTGCGTTTGCCCTAAGTAGGTAGTTGTATCTAGAGGCTTGAAAAAATTCAGTTAGATTTTTGTAGCAAGGATACTTCAGAGAGTGGTCTGTGCTTTCATCAGGAGGCATGTAATATCTAGTTGCCTCTTTTCCCAATGTTAACACAAATTGCTGTGCATTACTTAGATTTGCAACTTAATTGGGGATTGCAAAGTGGATAGTATAATTACCTATTCCTTCTCCATTTATTAGCTGAAGTACCTCCATACAGAGAACTCCGTTATCATTTGGTTGTTCAGTGACACAGTTCATTAGGGAAGGCAGGAATCTAGATACTTTATTCCTTCCAGCTTTTTAAACTGAGTAAGCCAATACTCTTTCCAGTTACTTGTTCAGATCAGAGGTGTGCCATATTTGCTTTGTTACAAGCATTCTTTCAAAAAAAAAAAAGAGCTGTATAAATGTTTCCCTTCTGACTGATTTTATCCAAGAGACTTTTCAGTCTTCTTTATGAAAAGAACATGCTCAATTTTGAGGTGTACCAGATGATATGAAAAAAGGAATTGTTGTGATTATTCAGAAATACCTCAAAGTTAAATTGCTTATCTAAAACCTATGAAAATCATTTGGTTAGAGAAGAGAGCCAGAAACCCCTTGAAAGCAGAGAGGAGAAATTCTGAATTGATTTCAATAGTTTTGTGATTACCAATATTTTGGGCAAAAAAATTTAGGTATAATAAACTAATACTTCAACTTAGATGTCCAAAAAAAAAATAGTTTCAGTAGGAATATGTAAATGAAATTCATTATGAGCAGGAAACCTGAGGCATTTTTGTTGAATCAGCATTCTAATTATGCTGCAGAGACAACTTACCATTTTTGAGAAGGGGTCGTATTTCTGTTCCTGTCTCTTTAACGTTTCCCTGTTTTCCAGCCCTGCGCAGGGTATTGGCCAACTTGCCCACTTAAGACTCTTCTTTGTTCTGAATGTTGATTCTTTGGATACTTGTGGTCCAGAAATGTCTTTGAATTTAGAATTTATGGATAGATTACTCAAAATATCAATTTCAATTTCAAATCTTTTATCCTGTTATCTTATGAATCTGATTTTTAACTAAAGAATAGGTTATGGTAGAGGTAGTTTCATCAATATGATAAATATCCAGCAAATAGTGAAGAGGCTGTTATCACTGTTTGTCAAATCACAAAGTATCTTTCTGGTATTTCTGTGTGTATTTGTATGTATATGTGTAACTTTTTCTCTTTCTTTTAAGTTTCTTAATCTCAACAGTCTGTTTATTCTAAGGAACTCTAACTGGTGTCAGATCTTTGAAGTTTACTGGGACCCCAATACCATTTACGTAAACATTTTAAAGATCTGCAGTCCTCTGATGAAGAAGTCTTATGTGCTAAAAGGAACAATTTTTGAGCTTTGTAAAGTAAGTTCTGACACAGAATAAATGCTCAAGAAATATTTATTGATTGAATACAATTTAGAATCTTATCGATTTCTCATATAACCTTTGGTGCAACTAAAGCCACAGAAGTGTCATCATGGACATTCAGTTTTCAAGCAAACAATGCCCTCTGTCTCTTTCCCTCTCCGCTGACCCCTGCCCACCCCGCTCCTCCATCTCAGTTCTGTCTTTCACTCTTAATAAAAGATACACACTTAGGAAGGAGAAAAAAACCGTGACCAGATGCAATTTGAGCCCTTTCCCATCCCTCCTGTCCACTTGGTATTTTGTTAAATGTTAACAACGTTTCACTTTCAAAAAAGTTTAGCCAACAGTATTCAATCTACTTTCTACCAGGGAAACCTGTCCACTCCCTAACCTTTTGGTCATTCCAGTCATGTTATTTTCCCCGTCATGCTGAAAATAATGGAGTAGGCAGCAAGTGAAAGTAGAAGTTATATAGCTCTGTTTGCCTGTCTTTTGTTTGCCTGTCTCTAACTACCTGAAATGACTTCCTTATCATTTTTATAACAATGAGATAAAATGGTCCCATCGGAATGGTCCCAAAGCCAGCCCAGATCTGTAAACCTATGAGTATCACCTTTCCCTCATCAGTAATTGTTCAGCAATTTGTACCCAAAGAAGCCTTATGGCCACACACTGACATAAGACGTGGCAAAAGTAACTTGGGGGAGAGCTGTGCTAATTATCATGTATCGGGATACTACAGGTCACCCAAATGCAACAGGCTTAAAATTCTTAAAAATATTTGAATAGTGAAGTGTTAAGCACATTTTTAGAATAATCTTTCAACTTTATTTTAATAAGTATCTACTCATGTACACTTTTTCTAAAAAAATTTTTTTGAGGTGGTAATTAAGTTTGTTTGTTTGTTTGTTTATTTACGTTGATTTTTAACAGAGGTGCTGAGGATTGAACCTAGGACCTCATGCATGCTAAGCATGCGCTCTACCACTGAGCTACAACCTCTCCCCGACACATGTATTCTTGACCTCAGCTTTGTATCTATTATAATGGTGTCTTTTTGAAAAGAAAGCCAGGTAAGGGGTTTTATGTATGTTTGGCAGAATGTGAGAAACAGCCATTCAAAAAAATAAACATAAGATGAATAAGAAGAAAAGAAGTGAAAGAAGAGAAGGAAGAGGTGGAGGAGGAAACACCAACATGAAAACACAATTTGTGTTCATCAACTGATTATAAATCACCTCCTCTCATTTGCCCACATGGGGTGACAATGAAGAGTGAATACCAATGAGCAGCAGCTACAGCAGTTACAAAAGAAATGATTTATTCTTTATCCTTATGTGCTTTGAGTGTCTCTTTTGTATTATTCCCTTCCCACATACCCTTTATGGCCACTGCAGTCTCTCATAGTCAGAATTTTAATAGTCATTAAGGCTGGAGTAGTTTTAGGAACTAAATGGGCATTCAATTTCTGACTGTGATGTACCATGTATTACGGGCTGTTGTGCTTTTCTTGACTCACAACCCACTGGTCTGATCTGAGCCATAGTGACCTTATAGAAAGATACAACATTAGAGATGACAGCAGGCCTTTAAAGAATCACTTTTGGATTGATGATAATGAACACTTAGGAGAATTCCCTGTAGTAGTGGAAACACCTGAAAGCATTTGGTAGGAGAAGGTGAGAGGAAGGAGGAGGCAGAGGGGTGATTAGTATGGGTGTCCTCTAAGGTCCACTTCTTCTGGGGGATTTGGGGATTATTCTTTGGTTTAATACCATACGCTCTGCCACCATCCGCCATTCCCCAATGTTCTTTGCAAGCTCCTTTTAATTCATTCTATTCGTGTCTGTTGATTATGGTTATTTACCCCCAGGAAGTGAAAAAGGCAAAAGAAGCCAGAAAATTCTCTCTGAGTCTCTAAAGCTTTATCCACCAGTAACTGCTAAAGTAGGCTGTGCACCCCAGGGATATGCAAAATGCTCGAGTAGTGACCATTCAACTTCTAGTTCATTTTAACTCTCTTTATTCTTTATATCCATTTTTGTGTATATTTTCTTTGCATGTAAAATAGTACCAATGAAGAATATGTATTTAATTTATCATCAAGCAATCCATCAATAGACAAAAAGATTTTGAGACTTCAGGACAAAACAACACAATGTGACAGACAGTGAATAGGTAATAATGGTGATGAGATTCAGGAGATAATAAGGTAAGTTTGTTACGTCCCAAATAAACAAATCTTGTTCTCTTGAAATCCAAAAGTAACTTACATTGTATTTATACTTATGAAACAAGGGAAAAAGAGGCAGCTGACATGGACAGTCTTCCTTGTTCTGATTCTGGCTAGTTTTGTCCTGGTTTTTCTGCTCCCTTCTCAGAGATTGGAATGGTAGGGAGTACATACCCCTTACAAGCTGAAAAATAATCTGCGGCAATTAGGTCTGGCTAAGGTGGGTGTATTGTGTCTATAAACGTAATTTTTAATAGACCCTCAGAATATGTAGAAAGTACTTTATTTAAAAATTTCCAATCTAAAAGCATTCACAGACAGGAAGCACACCAGGCTTCATGAGGGGGGGATTTCAACTTTGATGGCATTAATGGCCCTATGAAAGCAGGACACTTTATCTTAGTCTATTATTCACAGTCCTGGTACATAGCTTTGAGAAGTTTTACGAGAATTATTTACCCCATCATGTCCGACTGACTGAAAGAGCAATGGGATCATATAAAGTACTCATAAAATGAGGTAAATGAAAAGTTTTGAAAATAATGAAGAGCAAGTTAAATAATTGAAAGTGGGGAGGAAATGGTGATCATTACATGTAAACATGGAGTGAATCTTTGACCAAATGAATCATTCTAAAGGACAGTGAACCACTTAAAGCACAGCACCTAAACAAGATACAATAATTAGAGAGAAAATAATTATATGTGTGTATGGGTGGGGGAGAGTTTTGAGGAGTTGCCTAACCAGTAGGTTTCACACCATTCCAAATAATAAGCAGTTCTTAAGTATGCATCCCAATACATTTGTATTTACTTAATTTTACATATCATACAAATACAAACATCATTCACTAATACCTCAGGGAAAAATACGCTTAAGACAAGATTATTTATTAATAACAGTGAATGTAAATTCAGATTTCAAAAAACCTTCTTGGTGATCATTTCTTTTTCTGGAGAAGGACAATGTCTTATCAGATCTGATAAGAGCATCATTAATTTTTTCTTTGTAATGTAGTCTACAAAGAGCTTATACTAGGAGTAGGAGAAGTATCATCTCTATCACTCTCTTGTTGTTTACATGTGCTTACATAATTAATATTCTTTTTGAATCACAGCTTATTTGCAGAAAAACTTTAAAAGCCACATGCCCATTTTGAGACGGTTAACTTAAACTAGAAAATAGAGCCTGGAAATGCACTGAACTGGGTATACACTGTAGTAAGTTGCAGTGTGCCAAAGGAGGGAGAGGGTATCACTGTTAATTTCTCCATACCATGGGGTCTTCCCTCTTCCTTTAGGACATCCAGATCAAGTACAGATGCAAGAGTCAATTTTTATATTAAATACTAGTTAATATGAATTCCTTTTGATTTTTAAGATAAAAATATTTGTTAATAAATGCCCTAATAATTTATTCTTGTACCTCACTGGATACCCTTTTGCATTCTAAGAGGTATGCACCTCTCGTCTAGAGACCGTAGACCTAGAAGATGAACATCAATGTCAGACATTTATCAACTGGATATTAATTCTAAAGAGGGCTAAGTTTATTCAAGAAATTAAAGGCCACGATGGTCATAAAGCCTTTGGTAAGCTTTTATTCCAGCAGTTCGAAGCTTGTTTGAATTTGTGCAAAATCAGAGTGTTTGGACACTGAATTATAAAGCTACTGCGGGATTTTCTATAACACAAACTGGGAGAGACAACCCCTGCCTTAATATATTTTGATATATTTAGATCTAAAAAATTTTCAGACGGTAAGAATCAAGAAAGAAAAGTAGATGACTGGTGTTTAAGTGTTGAAGGACAGATTTAATCTCCTACTTGGAGGAAATTCATTATAACTTCCACATTTAGTAGTATTGCCAGCTAGAGGTCCTGGCTGACTCTCCTGTTAAACTGGACAAATACTGTACAAAATATATTTAAAATATTTTTAAAGATGCCCAAGAGACGGTAAGAAGGTAAGGATTCCTGAGAGGTCAAATACTAAGTGAAAGTAGGAACCAAGAGGGGCAAGCTGAATACCCTGTAGCTAGCTGAACTTTAGTGACTTTGAGTTTTAATTTTCACACTGTGGATGGGAGGCAAAACATAGGACCCACTCAAAGAGGGGAATTTAATTAGGAGACCTCTGACATAAAGCTAAAATCTCAAAGGGTTATAACTTCAGAGTAAGGGTAAAAATATAAAAACTTGAATTCCCTAGAAGTCTTGGTGATGAAAAGAGGAGAAAAAAAATCTGAGTATTTTCAGCTACTAGTGAATCCTCACCTACATTTGCCCAAAAACATACTATCTGGGTGGGCTGGAAAGTCCTTAAGCCAGTAATTAGCTATAAAGGGACATTATGTAGGCCATGCTTGTGCATCTAGGACATGCAAATGTTTGCAAAATTCACCTAAAACTCAGACACAAATAATTCCCATAGACTGAACTTTCAATAAACATGAACTCATAGTGAAAAATCAAATAATACATATGGAAATAAGATACCATATACAAGAACCAACAGACTCAGACCTGCAAAGTGTTCAGATTCAATTGGAAATGTCTGACACAAATGTAAAACAAATAAGTTTATATATTTAAAGGAATAAGGGAAGAGAATATAATTAGGAGCTAGAAATTAAAATATTTCCAAACAGATTTAAAAAGAGCAAGATATAGAAATTGAAATTAGAAACACAACGGATGGAATTAAGAGCATACTACACAGAGTTGAAAAGTAAATAATGCATTGGAAGAAGGATCCAATGAAGTGACGTAGGACGCAGCACAGAGAGCTATAACAGTAGTGACAAGTTAAGAAACATGCAGGTAGAGTTTCAGAAGAAAGAGAGAGAATGCATGGATGAGGCAATACACGAAAAATCAATGGCTAAAATTATGAGGAACAAATTTCTTAGATTTGAGAGGCCCAGAGAATCATAAAAATAATAATTAAAAAGTAATTGATATCTAGACCAATCTTAGTGAAACTGCAGAATAATGAAGACAAAGAAAAGGGTCTTAAAGGTAGCTAGAGACAAAAGAAGGGTTACTCTCAAGGCATGACAATTAGACTGTCAGCCAACTTCTCAGCAGCACCGATGGAAGCCAGAAAACAGTGGAATGATACTGTCTAGGTGTTGAAAAAACCTAGAGTTATGCACGTTATGCAAATATTCTCCAGAAACAGGGATGAAGAATTATTTTCAGACAAATACCTATCAAATGAATTTGCCATCTAAAGAATATACCCCAGCGAGGAGGAAAGTGATCCCAGGTGGGAAGTTTTAGGTGCAATAAGGAAGGATTTTTTAAAAGTGATAAATAGTAAGTAAATTTAAGGAAATATTTACCATATAAAATAATAACAATGAATTTATGAGGTTAAAAAGGAGAAGTAAAATATAGGACAATAAGAACATGTAATTTGGAAAGTTGTTATTGGAATTGGTGTTCTATGGTATACATGGTTATGGTTTAAGAGAATTGTATAAATATATGGTCATATAATTCAAGATAAGGAAAAAGTTATTAACTGCAGGCTTTGATAAAGTAAAAAGGCATGTTTAAATTACTAGGGTAATCACTCAAAGAGTAGAAATGAAATATACATCTAAATTAGAAGAGGGGAAAATGGAAAGAGAAAAATGCTTAACCTAAAAATTCAAGAAGGGAGAAACAAAAAAAATAAAACAAAAAGAAAGACAAATAGAAAGCACCAATAATATGGTAGAAATAAACTCAAATATATTAGCAATATGAATGAAATATGCCAACTTAAAGATTATTAGATTAGAT
Organism: Camelus dromedarius; assembly: GCF_036321535.1. Lineage (NCBI taxonomy): Eukaryota > Metazoa > Chordata > Mammalia > Artiodactyla > Camelidae > Camelus > Camelus dromedarius. The sequence goes on from NC_087437.1 coordinate 49,770,735, forward strand.
TTTTTTTAAAAAACCCCAACTGTATGATGTTTATGAGACCCTTAAAAAGTACAGGGATATAGAATAGCTTGGAAATTAAAGGATTCAAAATGAAACTCCCTACAAATATTAACCAAAAGTAAATAGGCAAAATATAGCCATATCCAGCCAAATGAAGTTTCAGGCCAAGGTAAAGAGGGTGACTTAAGGTAAAGAGGACAACTTCATTATGCTCAAATGTTCAGTTAACCAGGAAGATATAATACTTCTAGATTTGTCTATATATAATACTATAGCCTCAAAATACATAAAGTAAAAACTGATAAAACTGCGAGAAGATACAACTAAATGCGCCATCATAGTTGGAGAAACAGCACACTGTTCTACATAATTAATAGATCAAATAGATGAAAAATACAGTGTAAATAACACTGTAAATACGGTGTTCCCAGTGTATGTACTATACAGGCCATGACACACATCGAATGGGAAACACATGATCTTTTCAATCGCATACATTCATAATATCTAAGGAAGCAGCTTAGAGAGACTCTTCAAATAGGAAAGATGTACAAGAATGTTTATAGTAGCATAAGGAAGAAACACAACACAACACAACAGGAACATTTTAAAAAAGCTCAACTATATAACAGCAGAAGATATGGGATGACACATTGTGGGATATTCACATAGGAAAATATTATATAGCAATTGAAATAGATGGTCTATAACAAAAATTTCAAAACCCAGTAAGCCAAAAATACATATAGTATGAATCCCACTTATTTAAAGTATGAAAACTAGCAAAACTAATTTACATATTATTTAGGGCTACAGAATATGAGATAAAAGCTTAAAGACAAACAAGGAGTTACAAATGCATAATCCAGTAAGGTGCGCTCCTGAGCAGGGAGGAAAGGAAGGCGTGCTGGTGGGCACACAGATGCCCAGTCTACTGACACTCCTTTGTTTTACGCTCCACACATGGGTGTGATGAAGGCAGCAAGTGCGTTGGGGCCTATAAGCTTCTACCAGGCTTATAGCTTCTACCAGGCTTATAGCTGGACCTGTAAAGCTGGAGTTTTTTTAAAAAAAAAACAGATTTTACAGGTCTTGTAACCTGTTTGGAAGTAAAGTTGCTTCTGAACTATACAAATATTCCTCGTTGAATTGAGCTGCCTTGAAATACAGAACAGCCATTGAGTTACCTCTTTGGCATTGCCACAATCTCTAGATCTTTAGGCTTCGTAGTAACTGATGCGCTTAGGGGTCAAAAAGCCTGAATAATTCAAGTCCCAGCTCTGATACTAACTTGTTCATGTTATGTTGGCAGGAAGCACTTTATATAAAGAAGATCTGTTCAATCTTACAGTGATCCTTCCATGAGATAGTACTATTATGCCCATCTCATAGGTAAGGACACTGAGACAGAGAAAGCGGGACTCTTGCCCAACAGCCATAGCTGTTAGGTTGTAGAACTGAAACCCCTGCCAAGGTCTGTCTGATTCCAGCCACACGTTTCCCCGCATCGCTTCACACCCTCTTAGTCCCCTGGGCCTTTGGTCTTTCAGTTCGTATCTTCCCTCTGTACCTCTTGGTAACTTTCCACACATAAAGGGTTTTATGAATGCAACCAGAGCAAAATATTGGGTAGAGAGGAAATTCACTGCTCCTGCTGGAGACGGGCTGCAGCACACACCCATCTGTTGTTTACTGAGGCTGAGAGTGCCGAAAGGTTCCCAGCGAGCAGGGTCTGCCTCTTGCATTTTGCCTCTTTGGAAGATGTTTCTTGTCCTGCCCCTCACCACCCACTCACTTCTGTCTGGTTTCTCTTTTGCTGGCCCTTTTCCCATAGCAGTTAATGTTTGCCCTGCAAGTGCCAGAGCATTCATCCTTTCTTCCTTGAATGATGTGCCCATTTGCATATCATGCAAACAGCCCAGCTGCTGGAGTCCCAGTTAGAGTAAATAACGGTCACAGTGTTTATACTGATTCCTCCTGGGGCCTTCTGGAACCTGCTGCCCAACTCCAGGGAGAAAATCATCTAGTTGGAATCTGCTCCGATCTTCTGACATCGTGAATGAACACTTGTGCTAAAAATGCACACATAACCTTCTTCCTGTAAATATGTGCCTTAGAGTCTAATGGCCAAAGGAGGTTTGTTGATAGAAATGCTAACTACTATTTTTGTCTGGTCTAATTCCATTTATTAATCTTTAGATCTTGAATTATGTTTTCTGTCTATATCTGCTTAACAGCAATTCAACTAACAATTCAAGAATCTAACATATTTCTATGAACTTTTGTTTATAAGTATAATCAATCACACTCTTCATAAATCTAACATATTTATAACATCTTAAGTAGGGAAATGGCAATGAATACAGAATTGATCCATAAAGTTACACTGAAATAGACTATAAGGATTTTAACACTGTGGAATTCTGTTTTCTTCGTTTTCTCTATTCTTATTCTTTTAATTATTTTTTAAAAATAGTTTTTCTCTTATTCCTTCTTACGAGTACAATTTACATACCAAATGCATCATAAGTTACCTTTTCTGGACCAGCTGAGGCTATAGATTATCCAGGAGAACACATCCTCCTTGGACAGTTACATCTTGTCCATTACAACAGAACTGCTCTGAACCAACGAAATAGATGTTGGTTTTTGTGACCCCAACCAGTACTCCTTAAATAATGCTTGCTTTGAGGCTCTTATTTTTATAATATTTTGCAATTTTTTTCATGTGCCAATTAAGGTTTAGAGTTTCCTGGTATTCACCTGTATGTGAATACCTGAATATTTCTATAGTATTTGAAGTCATGTGTGCTTTTTAAAAAATAACTTAAAAAGCTTCTGAAAATCTGATCATTAATCATTTAGGGTTCAGCCTAGATGAAGCCCTGATAAAAAATAGTCAATGGTCAGTTTGGAGCAGCTGCTAAATGCCTAGAAAACCTAGTGAAAATATTTAATTATTTTATATTTTAATGATCTGGTTTATATAAATGTGTTTGCACTAGAATATTTTACCAATGATTGATTTGAGTGCCAAAACTTGAAATGTAGGAGTTGCATGTAGAAAAAAGTAAAGCTAAATCATAAATCTATCTGATGTTTATTCTAGTCAATTCAACTCTTTATTCAATGCTTCCTGTGTCTGTGTGCTAGCCCCACGGAGGGCATAGGTGAGTCAGACTGAATATCTACACACAGCGTACAGCCAGCCTGACACCTCTGAGAAACATGCTAACACAGTCCACATGCCAAGTGACAAGCACATATGCAAGAAAAACACCTTTTTTTTTTAAATTTTGGTTTTTTTACAGCTTAGGGTCTGACTTCACTCTAATGTTAGTATATCTTCGTCATCTTTTCCATCTCAGCTCATTCTTGTGAGATTCTCAACAAGTCTAATGGCTTTACACACTATTCATATACTGATGGCTCCCAAACCAACCTCTTCAGTCCTGACCACTCTCCTGAGTTCCAGACCTGTGTGTTCAACAGCCTGATTGAAGTCTCCACTGGGATGATTAACAGGCCATCTCACACCAAATTCATACACGGAGCTCCCCATCATCACCTCCAAACTGCCTCCTCCTGTAGATTCCATCTCAGCTCAGGGCAGCCCATTCTACTCGTTCAAGGTCAGAACTTCAGTGTCATCCTTAACTCCTCTCTTTTTTCTCCATCCCATATCTGCTCTGTCAGCAAATTCTCTGGCTCCATCTTCAAAACAAATCCAACATTTATCCACATCTCATCACCTCCCCTTCCACAATCTTATACAAATTGCTATCATCTCTTACCTGGTTTTATTGCAAATAACCTCCCAATCTCTCTTCCTCCCATTCCCCATGCCCATCAAGTCTATTCTCAAAGCAAAGAGTGTGTAATTGTTGGGGTATAAGTTAAATCATGTTACTCCTCCACTCAAAATCTTACCACTCCACCACTAAAAATCCTGCAGTGGTTCCCTATTTCATTCTGTGTAAAAACCAAAACATCATTCTGATGGCCTAGAAAACTGCCCCGCTCTCACTGCTTCTGACCTCACCTAGCTCTGCCACACTGGCCTGGCAATTCTTTGAATGCCTCAGGCACCATCCTGCCCCAGGACCTTTGCTCTTCCTATGGGCTCTTCTGAAAATGCTCTTTCCCCAGATAGCCACATTGCTAGTTCCTTCATTCCAACAGGTGTTTACTCAAAACTGACCTTCTCAGTGGATCTTCTCTGGAGACTCTAACTAGTATTTCAGCCCCTACTTTTCATATTCTCCTTCCTTCCTTATTTTATTTCCTCCTTAGCACTTATTGCTAACATCTTAAATATTTTACTTATTTATTTTGTTTACAATCCATCTCCCCCAATAGAATATAGTCTCTAGGAAGGCAGTGATTTTAGTTTGTTTTGTTCACTGCTTTGTTTTCACTGCCTTGAACAGTATCTGGCAATAGTTGGTACTCTTATAAATATTTATATTTATACATATATATAAATATAGGTGTATATTTATACATATATATGAATACAGGTGGACATTCATACATATATATAAATATAGGTGGACTATCATACATATATATAAATATAGGTATACATTCATACATATATAAATATAGGTATATATATATTATTGAAGTGTAATCAACACAGTATTATACTAATTTAGGTGTACAACATAATGATTCAATATTTGAATATATGGCAAAATGATGGTACTCAATAAATATTTGTTGAAAGAATAAATGAACAGTGAGTGAACAATTGTTCACATTCTTATGGTAATACTGGTGACTGCAGCTACTTATAAGTGGATCTTTCTCTAATTAACTGGTTGCATGAAGCACATGTCTCACTTTCCTTCATTCTGTTTTATTAATCCTTCTAAGTGGGACCTCACTTTGACTTCCGTGACTATAGAATCCTGTCTCCAGCAATCAGCAAGATGGTGGTGGGTGCCAAGTCTCTAGGGCAGTCAGTGCAGGGCAGATCCAGCCGTTCCCTCCTGTTCCATCTGAGGAGCCAAGGGAAGGAGAAGGAACTATAGGCAGCAGCTCAGGCACCTTGCTGTTGTTCTAGAGGCAAGACTGTTTCTAGAGGCCCTAGGTTTTAACAGAAACACCTGAATCTCATTTGTTTCAGTCATACAGTCCTGGGCACAGCCAATGAGAGTTTTGCAGATGAATCCATTCATTTTGTCCTGTTTCTTTGTAACTTATTAATTTTGAGAAAAGTAGGGTTCTTTTGAGGAAGGAGAATTGCTTTAAAGTATCATAGCTACCTTTTAGGACTCTGCCCTAAAGGAGTAATGACTAAAGATGAATGGAGATATTGACTGAAATTACAGTTAATCATACTAAACACTAAAAAGCTAATTGTATATAATAGGTAAAGTTAAGTGGAATCTTTTATAACAATTAAAATGCAATTTTTTGCAGAACTTTTTGTGGCAGAGTGCTTAGAAGATTTCTTGAAATTTGTCTTATCTTACTGGGAGCCATAAGGAAAAGAGGGCACATCTTAACTAGTTCATAAAATGCAAGTGTCTTGAGAAAAAAAGCTAAAATAATAGCCTTTCACTGGCCAGGGGACCTCACCATGAGATGGTTTGGTTCCCAGTCTTACTAAATATTGTCTTTCCATTCAAGGGAGCAGTTGATTCATTAATAAGATCTCATCTTGGAAGAAGAAGGTCTTAGACGTGAAGGAGCGAGTACAAACACCAGCCTCGTTTCTGATATATGGATCAGATGGGAGGGTGGGGCTAACCCTACCAGTTAGTGTTCATGGAACTTAATGTCCAAATTGGGACGGTATTAGTGAGGGAAAGAAGGCATTGTATTATTAATAACATATGCCAGAGTGACAGTGATAGGCTGGGAGTGAACAGGCAAACTGGCACAGAAAGTTCCCTTCCGAACTAAGGAGCCTGATTTTGCTCAGACAGTCCCTGGAAAGTTTCTGGAGTCTGGTTTCAAGGGACATAAAAAACCCAGCATTATCTCTGGCCCACCCAACCTCATGGGGAGTGTCTGGACCATGCTCCCCTTGAGGCCAGGGCTAAGGAGAGTTGGGTCATTGGTACCGCGGTCTTGCTCATTCAGTGCACCTACTTTCCCAGTTTTGTAAGATTATTTGACCTACATGGCGAGAAGGTTGGGAGAATTAGGTTAAACTGTTTTCCTCTGTTCCAAAATCACCTAAATACCTGAGGATATATTTATTAAATCAGTGTTTCTCAAACTTGTCTGAACATAAAAATCATGTCTCAGGGAGTAGCTGTTAAAAATATCAGTTGTTGGGCCCCACCTCAGTCTTAGTAAATTGGTTCCGTGCGGAGAACTCTGAAAGATCTGTATTTTAAACAAGCTCTTCAGGTTATTCTATTCAATAGGCAAGCTTGAGAAATGTTACTTTATATAAGGTTAAGTTTTAAGTAGCCATTTGGAGCGTATATTCTCAAGTATGCAGGTATATATTTTCATATGTGCATGTAGGAGCAGAAGGAAATGCAACAAAAAGGTTAACAGTGATCTCCGAGATAAGTAATTATGATCTGCTCACTCCTTTGTACTTTCTACAATGTTTACAGTGACTTATAATCAAACATTTTAAAGAAGCATTATTTTAAAATTATCAAGCTATATCGTAAAAATAAGGACAAACCTGGCTTATTCTTTTTCGTTGATATATCAGTGAAAATATTTTGTATAATATGAACTAAGGTGGTTTCTCCGAAGTTTTCCCCTCTCGGAGGACTTCGTGCACCCGTGCTGTTGCGCGCCGCCAGCCCCCGGGCTGCGGTTTCCGCGGTGCTCTACCGCGCGACGCCTCGGGGGAGTGTGCCACGGGCACCTCTGCCCCATCGCCCAGAAAGTCGTCTACCTGGAACCGTCCGCCTTGGCTTAGAGATTACGTGCAGAAACACAAAGGCGATCTGTTAAGGCTTACGCAAATTCAGCCACTTTTATAGGAAGAATTAGCAAAGATATCACTGATGTGAATGAGTCTGAATGATCATTTGGCAAAATTTCTTTCATGATAGATTTCAAGTTAAAACACCCTAATTACTTTAATAATGGAATGGGTTAAAGCAAATACATTGCTGCAAACCATATCCTCAAACTGCCCAGGGCCTAGAGAAGAAATGAGCTTGACCTCAAAAAAGTACCTCAAGAAGGCAGGCTTCTTCCTCTTAAAAGAAAATAAAAAGGGAAAATGTACCCGATGCCTCATCGTTTAAATCTCCGCCACATCCAGTAGAAGCCTTTCCTTCTCCTGGCCATGTTGTGTGGTTTTGGTTTTGTCCACGTAAGCATATGCATTTTAAATATCTGAAGTGTGCAGAGATAAGGGGAGTTCATTTATTTATTCATTCATTCATGTAACCAAGAATTATACAGTATCTACTACTCACTAAGTTCTGTTTGGAAAACAAAAATGAATCTGACATGAATCTTGCTCCCAAGGAGCTAACAATATAGGGGGAAAAATAAGGCCTGTATGTAACTAATTAAAATGTGTGGAAGGAAATAATAAATGCCATATTAGGGAGAATTCAAAAGAAGGAGAGATTTACCCACAGCTGGGGACAGGTGTAGTGACAATTATGGAAACCTTTCTGAAGGGGAGTCACTGCAAGAGGGTCCTTGAAGACTGGGTGGAGTTTCCTGACTTTGGTCATTTAGAGACATGGGAGAAGCAGTGTGTCAGGCTCAGGCCGTGCACAAAGGCGCAGAGGAGGGGAGATGTGGAGGGTAGCATAGATGGTTCTAGTGATGGAAGTGAGGGCAGGTGCACTGGGTGCAGAAGCTGAGCTAGCGGGTTCAAATGCTTACTGGGCATAGTAATGAAGAAGCCCAGCTGAAGCCCTGATTCCCTCCTAGAAAAGTCAGTTCTGCTCTTCTCCTGATCTCAGAAAGGGACCCAGATGATTCCTGGGAACAGGCCTGTGGTCACAGCTCAGCTGCACATCTAGCCCCTCAGAGGGTAAAGCCCCATTACCTTCTTAGCCAATGGAAGGGAAGGTGAAACATTTTATATTATGCAGTGATTGTGGAGTGAAGTGACCAGACACAGCTATATTGCATAGGGTGGGGTTATTTTACTATTCATATATAATTGGTAACAGTAAGACTTTAAAAGAATGTGTTGTTGATATAGGCCATTGGCTGGAAAATGAAAATTTCTCTTGCACAGAATCTTACTTTGTGGTGTGTTTGCCATAAAAGTATCTGATCTGCCTATCAGAGAAAGATTTTTTTCTTTGTCTTCTTCATATCTTCAAAGAGCAAAATGATCTAAGTCTGATGTGCATGTGCATTTGTGTTGGTGGTGGTGATGGTGTGAGTGTTGCTGCCTCAGTTTGTTCATATTTATAGTGGGTCCAGGAATGTGGAAAGATTGATGAGGTATGAGAAGGTAGGGATTAAGGCTGATTCTAAATGTAAGAGATGGAGACCTCTGAGGACATCAGATTTGGGGGTCTGGGAAAAATAAATGAAGGGGCTTTCAGCTGCTTGGCCATCTGGCAAAAAGGTTATGGAAATACCACCCTGGCCCAGAACTGGAAGACAGCAACCTAACCAAACCTCAGGAACCCCATCCCCGCTGAACTTTGGTTTAACCACTCTGTGCACCGTTGTCTCCTTAGTGAAGTGGTCATCATCTTTTCTTTGAAGAATTAATAATAGAATAAGATAATTAACCTAAAAATAAAAGTGCTCTATAATGTAAGCTAGTAATAACAATTCTTGCTGTAATCTATGAAATACCTGGTATATGTTGGGAATTGTTCTGGTTGCTTTAAATTATATCAGATCTTCAAAAGATATTTTTAAGGTAGGTATTATTAACTCTTTTTCAGACAGAGATAAAGGTTCAGAGAGGTTAAGTGACATGCACAGGGTCTGAACGAGGATTTATACCCAGGCCTGTTATATTTAGGCCTGTTTAACTCCCAGGCCTTTGCTCTTTGGCGTTTGAACTGTTTTTGATTCATTTTCTTGTTTTCATTAATCACTAAAGGCTTTCCTTGGAAATGAACCTACAATAATAATAATAAAAATAATAATAACAGGGATTTATTGACTACTTACTATGTGATGTACCAGATATTGTTCTACACACTTGACACGTAACCCATTTAATCCCTTATAACCCTATGAAGGAGGTTATATTATTATCTCCATTTTATGGATGAGAAAATTGAGGCCCAGAGAGATTAACTAACTTGTCTACACTGGTAAGTGGCTGAGCTAAAATTCAAACTCAGTCAATCATGTGATTAAATTATTTAGAAGATAAATAAATTGGTGGAAAGCAACAAGGGACCCTTTTTCTTGGCATAATACATGATGTAAAGCTTTCTTAGCAGGTACAATTTACGCAGAGATTAAGGTACCTTCTGCATTATGTTCTAAAGCCTTGTCAAAATTGTTTCTATTTTTGGCTTACTTTGTCTATCATAAAATGAAGTTTATGAATAAGCTACATCTATGAGTAGTTGTATACATTTAACTCTGTAACAATTACTTTCCTGAAGATCATATAAATCTATAATTCTAGAAAGGTAAACGGACAAAAATGTCTCCATTTGCGTTCAGCCTCAACTTAGAAAGCTGTACAAATAAGCTTTATTGCCTTATTAATTTTCCAAAAGAGTTATGGTTTGGTAGCTTGTTGAAACAAATCTTTTTAGCAAGATTAATTTTAAACTTAGACGTTATGAGTATCAAATTAAGCTGTCAGCTGGTGAAATGATACAGAGAAAGATGTGTTGCAACCACCCTCCCTCCTCTGTCTTCCTCCCTACCCCCCACCTCTGTAGAGATTGGTGAGTATGAACAGGAATACCAGAGGACAGGAATCACATTTTAGTAATTCTTTTCTAGTTATGTCAGATTTCTAGCATGCTATTAGAGACACATGTGTCATCCTCACCATCAACCAACATATCATTGCTGTTTCAAACTGTTACTAGAGCTGTTGACACAGAATATTGTGTCTGTCGACAGCTCCAATTAGCTGGCGTGTCTGACTGGTGACAGCGTGGTCTACTTTTGTTTATGGGGACGGTGGGAGCTGTATCTCCGTCTCCCTACCTCCAGGGGCAGACAGATGGAAAGAGCTATATAATCATCAACGGAAGCGTGTGATATTCTGTCTTCACAAACCATCACGCGGAGCAGAACCAACGGCCTTTTGTCTGCTTTTAGAAATGACTGCAAGACCCCTCCCATCTGTCAAGTTATGAGGGTGAATATGCATAAAATGCACCATGTATATGTACACATAGAACACACTGGATTGGGGTGTGAGGGAGAAATAGAACAAACATTTTTTAAAAAGCCAATGTGATATTTAATTTGTATCATGTCAGCCCTGAAGATATTTTTGCCTCAATACTAAGTTTACAAAAGAAACTTTTATTAAAAAATTTTTAAATAATAAACCAATCATCATCTTATTATCATTTACATCTTACCATACGTTATGTGACTCATAACGTATCATAGCTGTTAAATCACATTTTGTAACATTCGACACTTTCTACTATGAATGACCTTTCTCTTGACATGAGGTGGAATCATGAGCCGGGAATTCCTTATGGTATGTCATCTTCTCCACTAGTTCCCAACCTTTCTTCATAGAGACACATGAAGAAATGATGTTCACAGGCCAAGAAAGGCACCTTAAGAAGCAAATCCAAGGATGTGTACAATTCATAGGACGTGGCTCCTAACTCCATTCTTTCCAACAGAAGGAAGAGGAATGCCAACGGGGTGATTGAGAATGATGTAGTTAAAACATCAGTCTGAAATTAATTTTGTTTAAAAATATAAACCATTCTTAAGTTTTATTAGTTTTATTGTTAGATGTGACTCATAACGTACCATAGCTGGAAACCACTGACCTGGTTTATTAGTTCATTTCATATCCTCAGTTAACTATGACTCACCCTTCAGGTTTCAGCTCAGATACCACTTGCCTGAGTAAACCTTCCTAGAACCTTCATTATACACACTCACAACACTCCATTCTTCTCCTTTCTAGCACCACTTGCAGTTTGGAATACCCATTTGTGTAATTATTTGATTAACATCTGCCTCCCCACAAGGAGCCCAGGACAGTGCCTGGCACCCAGCTGGGATCCGATACAGGTGTGTTGACTGAATGCTGTTCAGAAGAAATCATAGTAGAACTTTTCAGGTAAAAGAAATACTCTCATCTGGGTTTCTAAGACTAGAACTTCATGTAAGGGAGTGCTCCTTTGTGTCTAGTTTATAGCTACCAATTTAGCACAGAACTAGATTTAGGCGGATAGTGGTGTGGCTGTGGGAGTCCAGAGTGTATGTTCTAGGCAAAGGGAGTAGCCTGCATGAGGCTTCTAAGAGCCCTGTTCTACACATGGCAGGATCGAAGGACAGGTCTGAGAAGAACACCACGGACAGAGAGGCCTCCAAACAATGGACCACCCATAGCTCTAGGAGGCCAAACTGAAACTGACTTGAAAGCCTTGTGGGTGATCTCTTTTCACCTATTACTCATGGACAGTAGACATATTAATTAATATTGGTCCTATCTATGTTGTATCCTGGCAGACATGGGAATGAGACTCACATTTCTGAAACTTTGTTTGATAGTGATAACCTATATACCAAGCAGATAGGTACCATGAAGGAGAAATCAACATTTACTGTTTTATGTGATGAAAATTTGGGAGTTGCTTGTTACGACAACATAACCCAGCCCACCCTGACTGATGGAGAAATTTTTACATTATACTTTTATTTATGTATTTCTATGTATCAGATTATTTGGTGAAAAAAAATCATGTTTTTATTTTTACTGCTCCACATTCAACAAGTTGGATGTTTAAGTTTCTGTAGTAGACACTTGAACTTTTTTGCATAAATATTTGGAATTTGAAAATCAGTATTTACTCAATTGATAGCTCATTGAGAACAGAGGCCATGTCTTTTACATCGTTGCCCCTCCCACAAAGCCCTACACACTTTGTAAATAGTCAGCTTAACTCTTTGTTGAATGAATAGGTCACCTATTAAACGTATCTTTTCCGGGCTGAAGCCTGTCAGTCAATTTCTTTAGTCTACATAGGTTTCATGTCCCAACGTTTGCATCCCTTTCTCTGAGTTGTCCTTATTCTCTCTGAATTGTAGGCTCACAACAGATCATGGTATGAACACCCTGCAACAGGCAACAGCCCTGCATTTCAGAATTGTCGGGCATTTTCTGAGCCTCAGATCCAGTTTCGTTGCCTTTGCTCAGCCAGGCAGTTCTGGTCTATTACTTCTGCAGGTCTTTGCTCGTGTACTTTGGACCTTGGGAGAAGTCCGATTAAGAACTTCTGTTTATTTAGCTTTCACTTTCCAAGACGTTTTCATATATATTTTTTTTCATTTTATCCTCCCTGGAAACTCTAAGAAAAACAAGTAAGGTAGCTATCCCCCCACCCCATTTGACAGATGGGCAAATTAAGTCTCAGGGAAGTTACACAGCTAGCAAATAGAACACGTACCACTGAGTCACTGGCAGGAAGTTTTATTGTGCTAAAATCAGGAAATCAGAGAAATACTTACCTTGCTGTGCTTTATCACCAATTTGATCTCCCAGAAGGTAGAGGCTACTACTGCTCTGAACTTCTCATTAGCAAGGGGATGCCTGTGAAGGTGAGGGGGATTATGGGAGAAAATGAGTGCATTTTTAAGAGTTAAAAATAGTTGAAGGAGGGATGACTGAGCACAGTCAAATGTGTTCTTTGGGCATTCAGAATGCATTTTTTTCCCCCTAAATCAAAGAAATGACTCCTAAGAAATATGGCATCATTCTATAGACAGAGACTTTAAAAGGGAGCATAGCTCAAAGGAGATAAGGGAGTTTGAAAAATGTAATTCTGATCATACATGCATGAATAATCTCCATGTGAATACAGGGAGACACATCTGAAGAAGCTTTTGTGACTGCCAAGGGGGCTCTCTGATGAGCTTATGTTTGAAAGGACTCCTAGGAGAGATGGAAGAGAGAAGGCACGATGGGGGAAGAGACTGGTGGGAAGTGCCATGGACCAGCCCTGAGAGCCAGAGAGTTAGACCCATAGGCTGCATGGGACCTTCAATGGGCCATTCCTTGCTCACGAGGGCCTTGGAGTAGACATTCTCTCTCCTGGGCTTAAGATTTAAGATTCATAAATACTACACACACAAAAGAGAGATCCTAAACAGAGTGTATTCAAATGAGACCAGAAGGAGTTGAAGCTGGTAAAAAATGCTAAAGAAGTATAAAGTTGCTTTCAAGAAAGAAAAATTTAAAAGGTGTGAAAATGAAAGTGGAGGGCATGGGGAAACACGTCCTCTAAACTCTGGGGAGATATAGAATGGCTCTGGTTAATGTTAGGTACCCTTGCTTGGAGAATCTTTTTGCTTTGTTACCAGGAATCACTTCAATTTGCCTGTGGACTGATCTAACTAGAAGAATAATCTTCAAACCAAGTGGGCAAAATAAATAATGCAAAGAGGAAACAGATCCCAGACAGATGAAGAGAGAGACAATTAAGTGCCATTAATGAGAAAACGTCTATGTTTGGAAGGACTGCATCCCAGGATGTTGAAATACCTAAAAGATATGATCAAAGAACCAGTCTTGCTGCTCCCAAGAAACCACGGAGAACAAGAGAAGAGTTAGAAGACAGAGGGACAAACACCATCCCTCTTTTCTAAAGAGCAAGAAGGATAAAGCATTAGTCTGATGAACTTAGTGTTGTTTTCCAGCAGAAATAGAGTAGATTTTTATGTTGGCGAATGCGTGAGCACATTGTGATGAAAGCAGCACATATTAAGATTCAACATGATTCTCCAAGAACAAATTCTGGTTATTTAAAACACACACACACACACACGCACGCACACACACACATAACATTATGGATTGGTAGGTATAGGCAGAATAATAGCCCCCAAAGATGTCCTCATTCTCATTCCTGAACCTGTGAATAAATCAGGTGACAGCAAAGAGGAATTAAAGTTGTAGGTGGGATTAAAGTTACTAATCAATTGAATTTGAACGGGGAGATTAGCCTGGATTATCTTGATGGGCCCATTGTAATCACAAGGCTCCTTAAATGTGGAAGGGGGAGGCAGAGAGTCAGTGGCAGAGTGATGCCCTGTATAAAAGACTCTTCTGGCCATCGCTGCCTTTGAAGATGAAAGGGTGTGATGAGCCTAGGAATGCTAGCAGTCTCTAAAAGCTGGACAAGGTAAGAAAGTGATTCTCCTCTAGAGCCTCCAGAAGGGACGTGACCTTACAGACACCTTGATTTTTATCTCAGTGAGACCCATTTTGGCCTTCTGATCTCCAGAACTGTAAGATAATAAATCTGTGTTGTTTTAAGCCACTTAATGTGTGGTTATTTGTTACAGCAGTGATAGGAGACTAACACAGTAGGCAATGGGAGTCTCTTGACTCCCCAAGGTCTTTGAGAGTTTTTCTCATAAACCTGATGGGAAAACTGATTAGTAATATTGTTTAGATGAATTTCCAGTTGCTTGAACAATCATCCCATGTCACCCTGAGAGAAGTTGCCCTGCGTCCTGCCACAGGACTCTGCCCTGGGTTCATTCACTCATTCACTTACTCAACAAATATTTATTGAGCATCTTTTATGTCACAGGCACTGCTGTAAGAACTGAAAATTCAACAGGGAACAAGAAAGCAAGGTCCCCACGCTCGGAGTTTACATTCTAGTGGAACAAACAGACAAAAAACATAGTTTCCAGTAGTGATGTGTGCTTTGAGGGAAAATCAAGCAGATTAAAGGAATAAAGGAATGCAGAGGAGGTCTTTTTTTGGATAGAAATGTGTCTTGGGGGTGATATTTGAGCAGACAACTGAAAGCCATGAGAAGGTCTGATGAAAGAACTTTTCTAGGAGAGAGGAACAGACAGCGCAAAGACCATGACAGGAGATAGAGCTTGTCATGTTCTGAAGACAGCAAGAAGGTCAGAGGGGCCAAAATTAAACGAGCAAGGGTGAAAGTGATAGGAGGCCAGATAGGAGAGGAAGTAGATCATAGCGTGTTTGAGTAGAGACTGAGTGATTACCCATGAGGCATAGGTGGTCTCCATCTTTGATTCCCGATCTCAGGTGCTTAGACAAGAGAGAAAAAAAGTACACTGCTTTGAGCCCAGTCCTTTCTTTATCTGTGGCTGCTGTGGCCATGACTTGGTACCTCTCACTCTAATACTGCTCACTCCTCTCTCCCTGACTTGAGAGGTCAAGTCCTCCCCTTGAGGGGAGGAGAGTAAAGACTAATTCACTCCTCTGCAGTTTAATTTTAGCTGAGAGTCACTTGGCCAGATGACTTCTGAAGCCTCTTTAATCTTTAGGGCTGTATGATTATGTAATTAGTCTTCTCAAAGGACCACATTGCTACTGGGCTTTAACATCTCACAAATGAGAATAATATCCACTCTCCCTTTCTCAGATAGGGTGTGATAAAATACCTTAGAGTGTATTACAAAGATGAGAGCTATACAAATACAAGTTGCTATTACTAATGAATTAGATACATTAATACATCGTAATTTTTTGTTTTTTATTCACTCTTCATAAACCATGATCATTCTGAATTCTTATCTAGTCCTCTCAGTGGACATCTTCTCACTTAATAACACTTATGAACTCAAATAAGGTTTGAATAATCAAAGGAAGAAACAGGACAACAACAAGTGATTCCAGGGAAGTTCCCACTGAATATTATATGTCATTTCCTTGCAAATTGATTGTGGGTCCATTGACATGTCCAACCTCAACCTTCTGAATGGCTGGTATGGGTACAATAGATAGGCAGACTGAGAAGCACTGTTTGTAGTATAATGAGTGAGAGTGTAGACTTTGGGTTTGGATCCCAGCTCTTTCCTTTACTAGATATATAACCTTGGGCAAATAACTGAACTGCTTTGTGCCTCAGCTTTCTCATCTGTAAAATGGAAATAATAATAACTGCGTTAATTTATGTAAAGCATTTAAAACAACACCTGGCACAGGGGAAACACTCGATTAGTGTAAGCTATTATTTATGACCTATATTATTTATCACTGTATAACAACATTACCACAAACTTAGTGCTAAAAACAACACATTTATTATTTCATGATTTCTGTGAATCAGGACTCAGGCATGGCTTAACTAGGTCCTTTGCTTCAGGGGATCACAGGCTGCAATCAAGGTGTCTGCTGGGGCTGCAGTCTCACCTGACGTTCATTTGAGGAAGTACTCGCCTCCAAGTTCACATCATTATTTGCAGCAATCAGTTCCCTGCAGGTTGCTGGACTGAGGGCCTTCCTTAGTTTCTTTCTGGCTCTTGGCCCAGGGCCACCCTTAGCTCCTTATCAGGTGGCTCTCTCCATCTAGAGGCTCCTGCCATGACAGCTGACTTCCTCAAAACCAGCAAGGGAGAGAGTCACATACATGCAATCACACACGTCCTATCACCTTGCCATATTCTATTAGTCAAAAGCAAGTCACAGGTCCTGCCTGCACTCAAGGGGAGGAAACCACACAAGGGTATGACTACTAGGATCACGAGAGTCGCAATAGCCTGTCTTCCATATTACCCTGTTTTCTCAATCCACTAATGAAAATGTTAAGCTCAATCTATTTTAAACTAAACGGGATAGGTTTTAATTTTATCTGGAAAATATCTTTTTCTCTCATTTTGCACTTTTTCCTCTTTCCTTATCTTACAAGAATACCAGAAATGATGTTTTTGCCTCAATCGTCGATGGACTACGCATCTATCCTTCTATGCCCAGAGTGTCTCTGTCATTTTCTTCCATTTTATTATAACTGGCACATTTTTCTTAACATACATTGATCATCAGTTACTTGCAACACCTGTGGATACCACATGCAGAATGAACATCTTTTAAAATGAGCAGCCTGATTAGGTAGTGGGTATACATATGCCTCCCCAAAAGGAGAAACCAGGAAAATTCACGATAAAAAAAAAAAAAAATAGAGGCCCTAAGTGACTGCAAACTTGGCTTTTGCCAAAGGGTGTGTTGTGTGGGCTATGCACACACATAATCAAATAAAGTGGAGATTTGGCACGCATCACCCTGATTTTAACCCTGACTACCTAGATACCAGCTCTCAGCTTCAGTGACCCAAGGTGACTGTGGTGACCAGATGAACCTGATACCTTTCAGACTTCACCTCCATCTTCTGTTGAGACGCTGCCATTGGGCAAAATGCAAATATTTATGTTCAGGTGTAAGCAATTTCAGCAGGTAGCCAGGACTTGTAGCCTTCTTCATCTGAGTGAATAGCTTTTGATTGACTGAATTGTAAAACAAAGTCACAAAATCATAGGTATTATAGTTAGAAATGGCCCTAGAGATTATTATTTTTTAAAGCCTCTCCTTTAAGAGATAAGGATATTGACACACAGGTAAGTCAGTGATTTTCTCAAGGTCACCTGGAAAGTTGATGGCAGCACTAGGACCATGATCCTGCATCCGCAGGGCTCTGTGCCTCTGGCACACTTCCCCACCTCATCCCACGTTTCTTTTACTGTCAGGTGACTTGGAGAAACCCCCCTTGATGTGGCTACCACAAATTCAAAAGTAATTCGTGAGAAATTAATGAATAATTATATACATAGATGTCATATTTCCATAATTCCAAATTTCTATTTAAATTGTATTAGGTTTATTTTGGATGGAATTGTCTCCCTTAAAGTTTGTCTGTTGACTCTCTAACTCGCAATGTGACTATATTTGGAGATAAGGCCTTCAAGAGGGTTATTAAGATTAAATGAGGTTATAAGGGTGGGGCCCCCTAATGCAATAGGACCGGAGTTCTTACAAGATGAGAAAGATCTACCAGGTGTGTGTAGACACAGAGAAAAGGCCAGGAGGAGACACGGTGAGAAGGCAGCCATCTACAAGGCCAGAAGAGAGGCTTCAGGAGGAACCAAACCTCCCTCCAGAACTGTGAGATCTAAATTTCTTTGTTGAAGCTGCCCGGTCCGTGGTGTTTTGTTATGGCGGCCCCAGCACATTAATATAGGGCTGGTTCAAGATCAAATGTTATACCTAGTGAGAGCGTTATAAATGAGTTCAACTTTCTCCTTGTTTCTGCTGCTAAATGCTAGAAGTAAAGCTATCATATTTTTATCCATCACAGGATTGTTCTTTTGGTAAACAACAAGAACTCTCAAACATTCTTTCTGAGCAGGAAATATGATTCTATTTGGCTAGATTCACATATATCACAAGTGAACTGCTGCCACCAGGGCAGGCAGGCCAACCCAACCGTTCATCTTGTGGGATTAATCCCTTCTTCCTCCGTCTTCTCTCAGGTCTCCACCACACTGCATTCATTTTTATAGTCACGTTTTTGTTTGAGAGAGCAAGAATGTGGAAACAGGAGAAATTGTAGTTGTGGGTAAAAATGAGTGTGCCAGAGTCTACTCCAAGTCTGGTTTGGAAGATGACAACCAATTTCAGCAACCTGGTGTGTGGAATATTGGATTTGTAACGTTATCCTGTTCGCACCCTCATCATCATGCGCATAGCTCATACCTTAATTTCATGAGTGATTCACCATTATGAATGTGGTGGGAGAAAGTTTTGAGATGGGGCACCAGCTGGCTGCTGCCTTCCCTCTTGGCTGTGAGTAAAAAGAAACATTATAATGACTGAGGTT
This sequence comes from Camelus dromedarius, assembly GCF_036321535.1. Lineage (NCBI taxonomy): Eukaryota > Metazoa > Chordata > Mammalia > Artiodactyla > Camelidae > Camelus > Camelus dromedarius. The sequence continues at coordinate 49,789,454 of NC_087437.1, forward strand.
GCTTTGAGTTAGAGGCTCCGTGCCACTCTGGCTCCCTATTACCTACCCTATGACGTCTAAATGTTTGGCCTGGCTTTTGATGTTCCTCCACTTGCCTGTCCCACACAATTCACCCAGACGGATGTCACAGGCCTTCTCAGCACCGATTCCACCCATTGGGCTCACCCCTGCTGACCTCCTTCCTAGAAATACCCTCCCTCTCAGCTAAATTCTGCCGGTTTTAAAAGCGCACTTTAAGGCCTGTCCCCTCTAAGAAACCCACGAAGACACTCAATCGTCTCAGATCTTTGCTTTGGTAATTTGTCATTACCACATAATTAATATCTTATTATACACCCTTTGACTGTTTTTAGCTCTGTGCAATGCTGGTGGCTACCTAGAGGCCATCCTGCATGGAAAAAAATTATGGGTATTAGAAATAGACAGATACGTTTTGAAATCCCAGACCTGCCATTCAGGAGCTGAGTGGCTTGGGTAAGTTACTCAACCATCCTAAGCCATATTGGCTCTGTCTGTAAACAGGAAAATAGTATTTTCTAGTGCTCTTTGAGAAGTTAAATGAGATCATGTATATGGTGTGCTTCTTTTATGTACGTTAGTCTTTTTTCCTCCATTGTTAATATTATTAACAATTATATAGACTTTTTCAATTTATAAAGCACTTTTCCTATATGTTCTATCATTTATGAGCTCTTTCCTTTGTGGGATGACTCTACGACTCTCTGTGGATGAACTACGTTATTCATGTTTTTCATACTGGAATAGCTGGAGGCATACAGGAAACACTGTCTTAACTGGGGCAGTTTCAAGCCCAAGACAGGCTGAGACGTCAACTACCCTCTTCAGAAAAGAAAAAAAAGACGCTGGCAGCAGTGGAGGGGAGCCGGAGAAGCTAATGGGCTATGACTAGCTCCCTCAGGACCTCGGTTTGTCCATGCATAGTGTGCACAGACTCACTACTGGATCAAGGGCCGATACCCTAGCAGGTCTAATCTGGTGGGTGGAAATCAGAAATTAGGGTCTTAAAGACCACGGTCAACCAAAGTTATTTGGGTGATGGCACACTTTCAGGTCATCAGCCCACTTGAAACATATGCCATGAAGAGATGACCTAAGCAACAGGGTCCTTGGGGCCAAGCCCTGGAAGATTTAGGAAGGGCATCATCTGGGCTCCAGCCAAGGGCTCTGGGATCTAGAAAAGAGTCCTATTTCCAAAATCAGAGAAGCAGAAAGCATGGCCAAGGTGATAAAAACCAAAAAAGGCTGGAACTCCAAGGCCAGATGTGTGCCTAGCCTCTTGGTAAGCAAACCAGATAGTAGATCCATGGTAACAAGACCAATTTCAGGTCCTAACAGCTGGTCACCTGGGCTTTGTTCTCTTTCTTCTGCCTGTGTCCCTTTGAAAGCAGCTGACCACCTGGTAACCTTGGCTTAAAGTACCAGCCAAGGTAATAGGCAACAGCCTTTGACTCAAGAATGCACCGGACTTCTCTCTCACTTACCCTTTTTCAGTCTATCTCTGTCTCTGTATGCGTGATTGCTTGAACTCTGCATCTGTTTCTCCTCCATCTTTGCATCACTCATTTAAACTGCCTTTACAAGCTTAGCCTTCTCACTCATATGTGCATCTAAACATGACCCTTGACCCCACATACATGCACTTAGTTTAAAGCAGTGTCTGCCACTCTTGGAAAAGGTGTCTGCAGCTTTTACTTCCAGCCTTGGCCATGGTGCCCTCACCCTCTAATGAGAGCCAGCCATCTGGACAGGCCAAGGCTTGCCCTGCTCTGGTTTGGCCCAGGGACTGGACAGGGGGTGGGAAGGGGACTGGCTGAGCCTGCTGTGGAGAGCATTAGTGACTCCAGCTGGGAGAGCCAGGGCAGGGTCACAACTGACAGACACATAAAAGGCTGTCTTGATCCATTTGCTGGGAGACAACCATGAACTTAGGAACAATTCTGCCCTTAAGAATGGAGTGATTTAATTTTCATCTTCAGGCTCTTGCCTTGGCTAGTTTCCTTAGCAGCTAAAATAAGCCATCTGCTTAACTTCCTATGCCCACTTGCTTGCTGGAAGAATTGTTTGTCTACCCTCCACCTGGCTAAAGCTCACAGAGGAAAGAACTGAAGATGCCCAGGGCCCTTTCCCAATCTCTCCTGAAAGAATCAAGAGATTTACTATTTGGAAATGTATTTCCTGTCTTATTCCTTAGTCACTTTTGGAAAACATTTCATTGGCTTCATTTCCCACTCAGTAAAATGGAGCTAGTCTCTCAGAACCACAGTATAGTTAAAAAAAAAAAAAAAAAAAAAAAAACTCTTAAAGTTACCCTGACCCCAAATTTATAGTGTAACTGTGGAATTCATATCCTCACAGATAAGAAGACTTTCAAAGTAATAACAGCATACTGGAACATGTAAAGAATTACTCCTCTACTGATCTGCATTGCCAATAGCTACTTCTGTGCTTCTTGGAATATTAGCCACATTTCCATTTCATACAGAGTACTACTGCGTCCCCAGTCTTTAATTCCATATATTCTAAATAAAAGCCAGGACTTTAAAATAGTACAGAGGGAGTAAGGCAAGGAAAAATGACTCTTTAGTACAAAAACCTTCAATCCCTACCCTCTTTCCCTACAGCATAAAATCAGAATGCCCTTATCAAGCACATTTTCCCCCAAGGTAGCTTTCTAGCTTTCTCCCTGTCACTCTCTTCTGAGTGACTTTTGTATCAACATAACATACCAGTACCCCACGGTAAAAAAAAAAGTGGCCTCCCTGCCCCAAATCACATGTTTAAGTGTAGTAGTCCATTTCTTGTTAAGGAGATCTTAACTTATCTAGACAAACTAGATAAACTCCACTCTGAAACCTATGATTGCTTCAGAACGAGAAGTTCTGGCACAGAGAGCATTGTAAGATGTTCTGCACTGAGAAAAGGACTAACCCTGGAGCAGAAGGGCAGTTAATCATGAACCCTACAAAAATACTTTCAGCTCTCACAGGGAAAATTCTACCAACATCTCTCTCTAGAGTACTTTTAGAACTCTATGAGAACAGAACCTAAAGCTGCTCATATACCAGCTCCTTCTGACATCAACCTCCTCCTCACCCCCAAGCTAAAAACTTAGAGCTAAAATATACTAAAGCATTTAATGAGTTTTTAAGGCCCTTATAATATTTGATTCTGGGAGTCTGAGTCCCCCTTTCTAAGGGCACAGGCACAAGTGTGTGTGTATCTGTGCATGTGTGTGCATGTGTTTGAATGGCTGTGTGTATGTGTGTGTGAGAGTGTGTGTGTGTGTGGTGGGGGGTTGGTGGGTACATTTTCATGCTTTTGGCCAGACCCTCATAGTCTGTATATGCCATATTGCCTGCTGTTACTAATCCTGGGACCAACCCTAATTCTTGGAGTTCTTGCCCCATTTTTCATTGTAGGATAACAAGTATCTTGACTGTAATCTATTAATTGAATAATTGAATAAACTTGTTTCCCTCCAGTGTGAGCATATTGTTTGCACACAGTGTCATCCTGGGCCCTCCAGCTATGGAAGGCCTGCCAGATATGTTTATTAAACCCCCTGTGCTTGGAAAGAACACAGAAAACTGTCATCTAGAGCAATACAAAAGTGCCTATCTCAGCTGGAGAGCTCGCTGTTATGGATAAAGGAAGAGTTTGTGGTACAGTTTTGAGATGTAAAGAGAAAAAGCTTCCCCATGGTGCAAATGTGTTGTAACCCTCAGGCGAGAAAAAAAATATTGAATTGTTGCTGGCAGTACAATGTAATTATTGAGTTAGCGGCAGCTATGTTTCTAAGCTTCTTAAGGTAAAAATCACATTAATTTGGCCTTCTCTAAAGGACATTCCAGGTTGTTAAATGGAACCGTTGAAACATTTTTCACTAACGAACCTGGCCAATGAACGGCCATTTCCTCTTAAGTCAAACCCTGGACAAGTTGGCAGTGAAAGGGGAGACGTGCTACCATGGAGGCTGCCTTTGTTTGCTTGAGGCCACGCTGCCCTGGGATGTGTTTTCCAGGCTCCCGAGGTGCACGCATTTGACCTAGGTGGTGACTGAGTGGGAGGTAGGATGGAAGCCACGGGGCTGGACTCAGAAGATCGAGTGAATCAGAAGTTGGCTTCTTCTGAAGGACAGAATGCATGGCACACCCTCTGGGAGGATGGGCACAAGGCCATGAAGTTGCCAAGATGCTATCTTCTAGACAAGCAAAACACTCAGCGCCTGGAAACTGATGGCTTTCACCCCTTGGCTTTGATTCCTCAGGCCTAAGTAGTTCCTGAGTCTCTGTAGACTCTGCCCCTGGACAGCTCCACCTCTGCCAGAAAGGGAGACGAGCCAGCGGTGCTCTGTGATCCAGCCTCAGACGGAGGGCCTCCTGTAGTGGTCAGGAATCGCTGGACATTACGCAGGGAACTATATTTCTGCAGGGAGGCCCTCCCTGAAATGTCACTGGGAAAACAACATCTGTGCTTCCTGATGCTAGGGCTGTGCGGGGCCGCAGGAGCCTGGTGGGTCGACTTGGTGGGCTTCATCTCTCGAATCCTGAGAGGATGCTTTTTTTGACAACCAGGTCAAGCTCCTTTGTTGCTTCCCCTCCTTCCTCTACTGGATGGGATCAGGGCAATGGGCTCAACAATGGGGATTAATGGGTAAGGAAGTAAGGCTGAGACTCCCTTGACTTATTATGCTTCAGTATTAATGTAGAAGTAATTGATTCAAGGAGGCAGTGTGGTGCCCTGGACAGAGCCAGCTTTGAAGCCACACTGGACTAGGTTCATATTCTTTCGACTTGTAGCCATAGGCAAGCCACTTATCCTCATTGAGCCCCAACTTCAACATCAATAAACTGGTTTTTAAAAAGTGCCTGATTTGTAAGGATTAGACGTAATGCCTGTAAAGAGACAAGAATCATATCTGGCAAACAGCAGAACCAATACATTTAGCTATTGGTTTTTTTTTTTTTTTCAAACTGATTTTTTTAAAGCAGCTAAAAGACCCAAAGGAGTGAATCCAGTTTGCAAGGGTACTCACCTGGCAAGGTGTCTCACAGGCATGGGTTTTGGTGGTAGGGGTGGTGGTGAGGTGTCATCCAAGAGGTTCTGCCTTAGTTTGGTACAATTGGAACCTTGTTTTGAAAGGCCCCTCTGTGGGCTGGTGTACTGCTGACACTGACCCTGAGCCTGAGCTGGCAGGGTGACTGTTCAACAGACCTGAGCCGTGAAGCCAGGCATGAATCCTGTGCTGCCTACCAGATCCTTCTGTGGCCTTTGGTGTGAGGTCATCCACTTGTTCTTATATACATATTTTTCTAACTGAAAAAAAAAAAGAGCTTAATGATAAAGTTTTTTAAAGTGCTTTCCAAATACACAGTCTTTAACATCAATATTGGACTGGAGAGTTGGTGGTTTTATTGGGGATGTGCCCTCTATATTCAGTGCATTCCTCTGGGCAGGAAGAAGATCTCCAGAGTTCTAAGAGATGACAGGAGACAGAGAGTGAGAATGGCAAAGGAAGAAATCTTCCATTTATGAAACCAACTCCAGAAAATTGAATTTCTGCACTCAGCCAATTTTCCTGAAGGGATAGAGCAGCTCCCTAGGACTTGTGATACATGCAATGCTTTGGTGTTTCAGTACAATGTGATACCTTGTTAGAAGGTAGCACCCTGAACGACATTATCTGACTGTCCATCATATGGAAGACCATTTAGGGACATTTTCTATTTATTGATCTCAATGATCCTGCAGGGAGAAAGAGGAACATCGCTATTTTAATGATGGATAAACTGTTTCAGAGAAGTGAAATAATCTGGTCACTTTCACACAGCTTCTGATATTTGACTCCAAATTATGACCTTTCCTTAACATCCTACTGCCTCTATTAGAGCACAAAGGCAAATGTTTTTCCTCCTTACCTCTTGGTTGGAGCTTCCCAGCATGCTTTGCAGCATGGAGTGTAACAATAGTCCATCCTCAAGGGAACAAAAGCTGGGATAACTATGTTACGTACCTTGGTATTATTTGCGTGGCCAAATAAAGCTATCTTGCTACAGATGTAACCTTCGATAATTTATTGATGTAAAAGTGGCCTCGGGTACCAGGTTTTTGGCAGCCGTTACACTGTCAGAGTACACTGTAGAACATGGCATCCATGAATATTTGATGTGGAGAAGAAATGGAAAAATACACCTTTCAATATATCAGTTCCCAGCCCTGATCTTCATTACTGAAATCTGAATCGAACCCCAGCTCTGAATTTGATCAACCAAAACTGCAAATTGAGTGCTCCTTAAATTGGGTTTCAGCAGTGAATTGATTTGAGCCCTAATTTTTGTCGAGCACATCAGTTGTTTATGTCAGCCCGTCCTGTAGTGGTGGGTTAGTGACCTCAGTGATAAGTTGGAAACTACAGACTTAACTGTCAATAGGACTGGCTTGGCCCTTTATCCTTCAGCGGCAGATAAATAGAGCCCCATTCAATTGGTTCATTGTGCAGGGATTTGTTGGAGTTTTATTTATGCAGATTTGGAAGCAGTTGGAGATCATCAACATCCAATACACTCTCTGTCAAATATTTCTCTTTCATTGTTGGGTTATTAAAATATGAGTTGGAAGGTTGGGGGATTCTGTCCTTTTCAGAAGCAAATACTTTAAAAAAATAATCAAAAGGGCATTTTTTTGTTTGTATTTTTTTGGTATCCAGGGTACCTCTGAGTAGTAGATTTTTGATCTCTAGCCCATCCTCAAAACTGAAAACCAAGCCTCCATTTCTCCAGGGCTTACCTTTTCATCACTCGAAGACCAGTGGTTACGTGATTTGGACCCACTGAGGAAGGTAGAATGCTATCAGTTCAAAAGTGTTGGATACCTGTGGAGCACTTTGCAAGATATTGCAGGATTTTCTGAGCTTTCTATAGAACTACACAGAAGTATTGCTGAGTACTTTGCAATATGAATTCCTACAATTTGCAGGAATTTGCCAAGCTTTTCAGGTGATCATACTAGGTAAGTGCTTCATTTTTAATCTCAATTGGTTTGATTTTGTGCTTTCTTTATATTATTGCATTTAGGTTTTGCATACTTGGGGGCTGACTTTTTAAAACCTATCTTTAATCCCGTCTGCTCTGATGAGCACCTGACTCAGCTTAGCTATATCTTTAATTGATGCTCTCTTCAACTCTAGATACTAAATTGCAATTCCATGATCTACCTAAAGAGACAGACAGTTTAATCAATATACAAGTTACTCTACTTATTTTAAATAAATGCCTTTCAGACTTAGTAAACACCATTAGGGGAAATATGGATGATTTAAAATAAGGTAAGTGATTTATGTTTCCTCAAATGAAGCCCTTAAACTCATTTAACTGATGAAATACTAACCTGATCCTTAGAAAACTTAGTTTTGTATGAAGTATGCTTTTGTTTTCAGAATTCTGTAATTGAGCAAGTTTCCTTTAAGACAGGTTAAAAGGTATACCCTTGTTGGCAGCTGTTAAATCTTCCGGTAATATTCTAGGGTTCTAAATTTAGAATGCTAAGATAGAATCCCCCCATTAGTATTTGCTACAACCTAAAATGTTTTTATCAAAGGGAATAGTTTAATTAATATTACACTTAATATTTGAGAACTAAAGCTCTATAGCTTTTTTTTCTTTTAAGACATATAAGAAGTGCCAAATAGTTACGGAGTTTTATGGAGAAGCCTAAAAGCTTTAATTAAACTTCCAGAGCTACCTAATTCTAGCCATAAATGAAGGCAGATGCTGGGAGAATAGGGTTCAATCACATTTGATTTCTGAGTGATAAACCCCCTTGTGACTATTCCTGCTTCATCCCAGTGAGAAAGTGATAACTTTCTGTTTTCCTTTTTTGTGTGTGTGCCCAAGTTCTTATAACTAGTTGGTACAGAGTCAGAATTAAAACCCAAGTCTTCTGATTCCTAGCCCAGAGGTCTTCCCACAATTGTGCCTTTCCACAAATGCTCTGCTTCAGCACTGATATTTAACCATTGAACATGAATATCTAGTCTACTCAATTTTAGAAGAAGAGTAAAAGCATGCCCTCTTTCCTACCAATTTGTGAGCTCGGTTTTTCACGCTAGAGTATTAGAGTACTTGGTTGATCAGGAGCAATCAAGCTTCGAGGTGTTAAGAATGATCATTAATTACCCGAATCTCTTTTCCTGAAAGAATCCTGGACTGGATTTTTCCTGGGAGTCCCAACATCAATGTTCTTTTCTCTTATTCCCCTAAATGTACTGATACTGATCAGATAATGGGTGCAAGTTTCTTATATCAGAAATAAAGTTGTTTAAGTATAGGATGCCTTTAAATGGAAAAAATCCATAGTGAATTTAAATTATTATTTGATTCAGAAAATAATCAATACTCAAAAAAAATCTTTCTCTAGCAACCCCAAATTCCCACCACTAGTTGAAATTTAAGTCACTGAAAAGCTCTCCTTTAAATGTCAATATAATCATAATAATAATTACCATTTGTTGAATGCCTATGGACGGGCAGATTAGATGCTTTACATACATTACATCTTTAATCCCCACGTCTGTCATTCAAAGTCCGCATTATTATCTTCATTCTAAAGATAAGGATAAGCAACTTGCCCAAGGCCACACAGCTAGTAAGTCCTAGGGCCAAGGCTTGAATCCAGGTCTCTGTGTTTCTGAAGCCTTTTCATTTCTCCCTGTAAGATGAAGTAATGAATGCATGAAGCCATATTGATCAATGACACAATCCACGTTACTTTGAAAATAATGCGTGTCCTGAAATAATACCCCCAGGGAGGATGCCACAAGACAGACATTTATGATACAGTACACAGACTTGTCTTCGTTTCCTTCACGACTTTATCTCAAATCCAATGGCTTTGCCTTCCCCACTCCGTATTTTGCATCCTTTGGCTTGCCAGAGTAGAATTGGCTCTTTTGGGTTACTCAGTCCATTCCCCTTCATTCAAATGTATGCTTTGATGTAGAACCAAAGTCTGAGAGTTTCAGCACCATCTGGTGACAAAGAAGGAACAGCCAATCACCACCTGTCAGGCAGTCACAGATAGAAGAATGACCACAGCTGAGGCTGCATTGGCCCTGTGTCAGCATGCTCCCCTCCCGGGCTGCACTGCCCTGAGGTGGCCAGGACTCCAGACCTCTGTGCAGTGATTCAGTGTAGGGCGTAGTGTTGCCTACCAAGCTCATATCAGATTTTGCAGGCATGAACAGAGTCCTCGTGCATCCTTGTCCTATATCCCAGCAAGGGTGAGGTCATTTGTATGGAAGCAATCTGCAACTTGTGCCACATGGTGGCTGGATGGTTATGGATGATCATGGCCTCAGTACTGGCAGTTCCCCAGACCTGCCTCCGGATCTTTGCACAAGCTGTTTCCTCTTCCTTGCCTTCTTGCTTCCTGTCCTGTCTTCCACACTTTATGACGTTAATGTCTGCACAGCCTTCAGGACTTGGTTTAGATGCTGCCCCATCTGACCTACAATTTTCCATATGTCCAAATACTAATCCAATGTCTGTTCTTCTTCTGGCAGTTATTACTAATCTCAAAATGGCATTTTAAATTATCTTTCTCTCCTAGAAGACTAAGATCACTGATGGCAGGGGCTTAGAGAAAATGTTATGTCTAATTAAGGTGGACACTGGGATCAGACAAAACGAGTTTTAAATCCTGACTTCAGCATTTACTTACCTACCTTACTCTGGGTAAGGTTTACTTTGGATGAAAGAACCACCCAGAGGATCCCTTTCCTCATCATCAAGACTGTGACAATAGTCTGAACTATCTTGTTGGGTTGTTTTGAGGATTAACTGCAAGAATGAACCTGGAGTACTTCAGACAGGGCTTGGTAGATAACACATGTTCAATAAAAAGTACAGATAGTCTAGAGATTGCTGAACCACATTTCTTACCGTAGTGCCTGCTTAATAAATATATTTGGAATTCAGATTGTATTAGAGAGCTTGAAAAAGACAGAGCCATTAAATACATTAACATGAAGTTCCCCTGCTGGATCTTAGAGGGGTCCCTGGTCATTTGTTGTCTTTTGCTCTGCGGCTGTGAATAGTTGGTAATTGCCTGTTGAGTGCTGTATCCTCCCATTCAGCCTCAACAGCTCGCTGCCTTCTTGCTCCAGATTAGCAGGAGAGGGAAGAGCAAGAGCTACAGAAGCTGCAATTGAAGATCAAACCCAAGGTCTATCCAGGGCCCAAAGGACACACCGACAAGCCCATCATCCTCACGCATGTCAGCCGGGCTGCAGGCTCCAAGAGACTGAGAATTGCCATTTTTGTTCACTCGAGCATTGCTAGGATATTGTACATAGTACATACTCAATAAATGTTTGCTGAATGAAGCAGTAAACACATCTGAAATGTGTGAATCAGCCCAATTTCTGTTAGGAACCATTCAACCCTATGATTCATGAGTTTGGTCAACTTTTGAAACATTATACTTACACCTGCATTAGTAACACCTGAAGTGATGCAGACAGGACTTCTTCTTCTTCTTCTTCTTCTTCTTTTTTTTAGGTGCAAACCACTTTATTTATTTATTTATTTATTGGAGGCATAATTTAGTCATCTTACTTAAAGTGCATTTTACAGTGTCTCTGGCAATCCAGGGTTACAGAAAACTCAGCACTCCCCTGCGTTCCCCAGTTCTGCCCTCCCCCTGCACCTCAAATACCCTCTGAACGGTCACCCTCCCTGACACATCATTCAGAGAGGATTTCTTATAGAGCCTGTGCTCATCTTACTCAAGTGCTACAAGACTGCCTCGTGTTCTATTATTTTCAGGATTTTGTGGACATGTTTACATTAACCATGCTATTTGTTATTTATAGATTTGTTCATGGGCCTCTCTGTTTTGGCCTTTCTGGACTGAAAAAACTTTAGGTCTGCCCATGCATAGCATCCCTGTCCTCATTTCAATTACGTTAGTTTAATCCTACACTTAGAAGTTGCCTCCAATACCCCCAGTGCCAGGCATCCCAAGGCCATTCTCTGGTGCAATTGCAGTCCTCCCTGGGATTGGGTGGTGACCCAGACTTCTCTCCAGGGGCAGCACATTTTAGGATAAGGTCATGGTGTGTTTGGGGTATTGTTCCTAATCACCTTCTTGGAGATGCCAGGTTTGTGTTGGCCCCTTGGGCGCTGCTGCATTTCCTGCTCGCTCTGACTCTTCTCCCCGTGTACACGATCCACTCCACTTGCTCCAGGCTACTACTCTCATCCCCCAAGCCCTGACGAGGGGAGACAGCGTTGTCTCCAGAGTCTCATGGTCTTTTCAATCTACGTGGTTGTGCAGACCCTGCTTTTCTTTTTCTAAGTGTGCTGTGGCTCAGTCTTGCTTTAGTTTCTGCAAGATGCTGTGGGGAGCACTAGATTTGGAGTCAAAAGACTCAGGTTCTGAATTCTGCTGTATCCTAGCTGCATGACCTTTGGAAAGACATTTAAAGTCATGAGTCTTTTGTTCATTTGTTTGTTTGTTTGTTTTCAACCTGAAAATGTGGTTAAAACCTACCTCACCAGCTTTCTGTGAAGGTTAAAGAAGACTATATAAGAAAACACCTTATAAATGGCAGAGTACGCATAAATGGAAGTTACTATTCACTACCCTCTGTAGTGATATTTCAAGGATTTACGTGGATGTACTGGGCTTCTTCTAGAAGCTCAAAGAGTTGGGCCACCAGAACATAAATTTCCCAATCTCTCAGTAAGAAACTTAATTAATGATGTGTATTTGTTTAAAGATTAGTAAAATTATCTATACAAAAGCCATGTCAGTTTCTTGGAGGCAACCCCCCTCCCACTCATTTTCATGGGTTTTTAGTTGGCCATGAAAAATTATTAAAGAAACAAAGAAGAGATCTTAACCAACAATTTTATTTGTTCTTCCTCAGCTTGTGCTGTAGCTGAACTAGGAGAAAATAAAGTTCTATCTCAACAATTCATTCTATAAATGTGTAATTCAGTCAACATTCCAGTCAACAAACATTTATTGGATGTTTGCTTTGTGGTTACCATGCAGTTTATGTAGATGTAGTTTTCCTGTCATTAAATTAAAACTTTTGTATTTATTATTGCCAAAGCATCACATTCTCAGTCTTTAAGGCCAAAAGACAGAATTAAAATGCAATTCTGGATATGGAAAAAATCAGTAAGACATGACCCCTGACTTCAAGGCACTTAAAATTCAGTGGGGGAGAGAGAGAAATAGACAAGTCACCATAACACAAGCCAGAATAAAGCAAAAGGGCAAATAAAACTTCAAAAGCCACACTATGATATGATATAATCAGAAGTGATTGTGTTTCGAGATTTTGGGAGATGGGAACTGAAGGTCAGGAGAATATTGAAGAACAGACTGTCCTGTGAGCGAATTAGACAAGCAATTTCCTGTTTTAACATACTCCCCTTGGTTACTGATTTTTGATTTTATCTTTGAGAAAAAATAGGATTCTTCTTTTCAAGGAGAGTGAGGAAGGATATTCCTGGCTGAGAGTGAGGCTCTGCCTGGTTGGCGCAAATGATGTGCTTGGTGGAAGGGTTGGGGACATGTGAGGGACGTGGTGATAAATGCGGCTACGAGGCAGTGTGAGGTTTATTTATGCAGGGCTCCCCCTATGCAGAAAAGAGAGGCAGGCTTTATTTAATGAATGATGGGGACCTAAACAGGTTTGGAGAAAGTATTTTGACATAACTCAGGGGAAGGCAACCTTGGTGGCAGTTTGAAGACTGGATCTAAAAGGCAGAATGAAATGTCAGTGGTGTGAAATTACAAGAGATGGGGAACATGGTCAGAATGCAGCAAGGCAAAAAGAGTGATGGTGCAGCTTGCAGTTCTCAGACTGATGGACCAGATTGATGGTCATCCTATTAGCATTTGCTTCCTACACCTGAATTTTGAACCAGATCAGGTATGTTGCTTTATAAAGAGGTCTAGAAAATGTAAACCATTCATTTCAATAGTCTTATCTTAAAGAAGCTGACTTTAGCTAAGAAATGTTAAAATGTAAACAATACAAAAAGCAAGGGGAATATTTTGAGGAAATAAGAGAGCAACTGACCCATGTGTGCATTGCCATGTGGTGTGTGTGTGTATGTGTGGTGTTTGTGTGGTGTGTGTGTGTGTGTGTGGTGTGTGTGGTGTGTGTGTGTGGTGTGCAGTGTGTGTGTGTAGCCAATCTTCTTTACTAGAGATAGGGATTGTAAGGATGCCAATGATAACAGAACAGGACTCAGTAGGTAGGACTCTAGAGAACATCGTGCCTAAATCACTCACAACTGATATTTAATGTGGAATAAAGTCTACTTATTTTTTATCTTTCTACAATACTCTGTACATTAGCAATAAACCTATAGTAAGTATAAGACTAAACTGTATATTTCTATAATGTTCATTTTCAGTACTAGTGCAGAGAAGCAATTGAGTTATACCAATCAGCTCCATAAATATAACCCTCAAAGCCCTTTTAATTGCTCTTGTTTTACTTTTTGACAACCATCTATATCTTATGGATAGAAATAAATACCTAAAAGAGCTTCCTTGACATAATTAAAATATTTTAATCAAATATCTGATGGTTCATGTGTTTAAGTATACTTCACCTGTAAAGGTCAGGAGTGTGTTTTCTTGCTTACAACTGTCCATTTTCTATGCTTCAAACCCCAGTTCAAACCCTACTCACTCCAGGAAGTTTTTCTATCACCCAAAGGTGGAATGAACCACCCTGTCCTCTAGACTTTCAAAGCAAAACTCTGAACTGTAACCTTACCTGGGGCCACATCTACTCTTGGGCCAACATGGCAGTCTACAACAATTCCATGGATAAATAGAACATACTCAGTAATACCACATGCAAGATAGGAACCTCAACAAGAAATCATGAAGTCCACCCAACATCAAGCCTTGGCGTGCCCTGAAGAAGGCTTGGAAATTATGCAGTATATATGAAAATATACCGCAACACCTTTTTTTTTTTAATGGCAAAGAGAAGATTGTAGATGTTGTTGATAAATGTTATTTTAAAATGCTCCAGTTCCATTCAGTGTGGCTTGGTAAGAGTGGTCATTAGTACTGAGTGCACAGGAACAGAACAGAAGAAGGGAGCCCTAGGACTGTAGTTACTCATTTTGGATATTGAGAAAGTCACCTGAACTTCAGTTTTCCCATCTATGAAATGGAGCTGATGATGTCTCACTCACAAAATTGTGAAGGATTCAATGGAATAACCCACGTAAACCACTAAGGACATGGTTTACCCGCCCACCATTTTGTAGTGGTTTACAATGTTGTGTTAATTTCTGGTGTACAGCATAGTGATTCAGGAATATATATATAATTATATATATTCCTTTTCCTTTTCCCATTCCTTTATCTGGCACTTAGTAAATTCCAAAATACTTAACAAATGTTAATTATGGAAAAGTGCTTTGAAAATAGGACAAAGCTGTTTGTGTCAAACCATTATCATTATTAAATGTGATGACTCTTCAGTATAAAGTATTAGTAACTTATACTGGGGTAGGGTTGCTCGAGATAAAATGGTTACCATCCATTTATGACTGTAATTTTCTTTTTACTGGATTACTTCTTTTTTTTTTTTTTTTGATCACCTCTTTTTTTTAAACATTTTTTATTGATTTATAATCATTTTACAATGTTGTGTCAAATTCCAGTGTTCATTACAATTTTTCAGTTATACATAAACATATATATATTCATTGTCACATTTTTTTCTCTGTGAGCTACCATAGATTTTGTGTATATTTCCCTGTGCTATACAGTATAATCTTGCTTATCTATTCTACAGGATTATTTCTTTACAATATTGAGAGTCAATCACCCAAATCTTTAGTTTTTCTTTTTCTATTAGGGATGTCATAGTTGTTAACTATTTTAAGAATTATAAAATTCATAAATAATTGTTTTAAAAGGTATTCTCTAGATAGGAATTTCCTCCCAAAAATGTACATGAGGTTGGTTTGTTTTTAATCCCCAAACGATAAGATGGTCTCTTTGTTGCTCCTTCATGTACTGCTCCGTTGTGGGATGGAGCGTCTGTGATCGCGGGTGGAGATTCACAGGCCCCCAGCCACACGTCTCTTCTGCCTGATTTACGTGTCAGCACCCACTCTCACTGGGCTGAGTGTTTCTTTGGTGCTGTCTGGCGGCCTTGCCCTCTGGGTCATGGCAACCCTGGTCCTCCAGGCCAAGTGAGCCTGGATAACTTTCAGGTTTTATCTATTTCTCTACCTAAAAAATGTAAATGGAGGAGGAGAGGTGCAGTGGAAATCCAGAGGAGGGTGGGGGAGGAGGGTAAGGGACACCAGCAAAGCAGCTGCCCTGAGTTCCAAGCCATCTGCTAAACGGCCATGAGGAAGGACTTAAGCTGGGGCGCTGGGGTGCTTCCTGGGCACTGGCTCTGCTACTCCTGGACAGAGATACTTCCCTAAAGTTCCCAGGAGTTCTCTCTCTGAAGATATATTGTTTGAGGGGTGATAGACGGAGATCTCTGGGGTGTAGAGATGAAGGGGAAATAATTTGACAAACAGATTCCCTCTACCCTCCATTAATTCAGAGAAACTGACACATTTTACATATCTGGGGTACCCATGTTAACACAGAAAGGTACGTTTTTAAATAATCTGAACTCATACTAAATCCCATTAAGCTTCTTTCCCCCATCATATCTGAAATAATAAAGAAAAAAAGTACTTATCATATACAAAGTCTCTCCTTTTATTTTTGCTCCGAAATCACAATGTCTGCTAAATCATGGCTTTCCAGGATGACAAAGAAAAAAATAGGGTTGGTCTCCACCTAAGTTAATTCTGAGATATGAGCTTTAGTTTTATAGTAAAGTGAAACTGCTTAATCCCAAAGAAGCCCCCAATTTGAGGAGTAAGAAATGTTAGGTTTGGCGAGGGACTGACAGACCTAGGTTTGAATCTACACTTGCCATTTACTGTCTATGTGACTTTGTGTTCCAAGCCTCACTCTGACTTCAAAATGGGCATAATTGTATTATTAACTTTAAGAATTAGCTAATGCAAAGTCCTAAGCCCTGTGTCTTAACTGGCCCATAGGAGCCATTTAATAAATAATCTTTGTTATCTGAGGAGTTGAGCTGGCCTGAATTCAGTTGGAATAAATATGTCACCATCATTAGAATCTGAAGCATAATGCAGATATTTTTTAAAACATGGATATCCTACGCTGCAATAGATTTGGAAGAGCTTTGAGCACATAGGTCGTGATGTCTTTACAACCTGTTCGGCTTTTTTTATTTGCTTTAATTGGGGTTTATTTGACTTTGGATGATGAGAGGGATATTTTCAGGCAAATTTGAAGTACAAGAATCAGAGTCCTTTGTTTCAGCCCCCCACTTTGGATTCCTGAAGAGATCATCCCAGTTGAAACCTTCTGAATGCAGCACAAAGCAGGTTCTGATTCTGAAGAAACCGTGCAGTCCCTTTAACCTGCACAAAAATATTTCAAGGGTAACTAGAAAGTACGTAAGAGGATTCAGACGTTCCGTGACATACATTTAAAATTCTTCCCGTTCCAAATGAGAGCACCATAATATGCAGAAGCAAAGTGCATCAAAAAGATGAGGGTCCTTTGAGGCAGGCGTTTGGAGAGCTGTGTAAGTATTATTTGAAAAATAATCCTCAAAGAAGGATCAGGAGAAGAAAGCATGTAAGTGAGGGGCACAGAGGCTGAGGCTCTGTGTTTGCAAATGAGACTTGCAGTAGGAACTTGACCTGCTCGGGTAATTTTACCAAGTCCTAAACCCCAAGCAGAGTATGCAGTTACCCAAGCTCCTTACTAAATGTCTGAAAAAAGATGCTCACCTTCATGCAGCATGGACACTGGGGAGCCACGGACCTGCTTTGGGTTTGCCAGGTCTGCAGATGCAGAGTTAGGAGCTGACGGCAGGTGCTGCTGTAATGGGGAGTTCAGTAGAAAGGCCCTCGCAGTCCACTCAGAAAGTAGGATGCCTGCAAAATGGCAGCTGAATCAGTAGCAGCAACACTGCCAAGCCACTGGTCTGAGAAGGGCAATAATGGTAACAGTCCTTATTCAGTGAGAGCTCACTAGGTGCCAAACACCATGAGAGCCAATGTATTATTTTGATTTTTGCAATAACTCTGTAGGGAACATCTATTATTTTTTTCCCTTTTATAGATGAGGAAACTGAGGCTCAGTGGTTTAGTGACTTGCCCAATCTCTTCACTAGTCAGTGGTAAACACTACAATTTGACTCAAATTTGCCTGGCTGCAAAGCCTCTGTTTACTGAATGGGCATAAGACAGGGAACTATATTCAATTTGTTGTAATAATATATAATGGAAAAGAATCTCTGAAAAGAAAATATGTTTGTATGTATGTGTATAACTGAATCACTTTGCTGTACACCTGAAACATTGTAAATCAACCACACTTCAACAGTTTTTTTTTTAATGTTAAAAAAAGTGTATAACAACAAAAGAACTAAATAAAATGTCTGATCAGAGGTTTTTGCCTCTGACATCCAGTAGTCTTCTTTGTACTGTTAGGCTCAGCTGGTCTGAGGGTCATCCCTGACTCTAAAGAGATCCTCAAATGGGACGCATCATTTTTTTCATTTTTCTGACAACCACCTCTCTTCGGAATACACTTGAAAAGCAGTATAATCTATCATCCCCTTACCATCCTCCCTAAGTGCTATTTTTTAAATACATAATATTTATAACTCCTTCTAAGACAATTTTCCTTTGTTAGGTTCAGAACTAAGGATGTTAGTTAGGGTATAGGCTGAACTGTTTAACCAAGTATCTGTGATAGAAAATGGCATAAATAAGACAGAAATTTATTTACCTCCCTCTCTTAACAATTTAACGGTTCATGCCTGGTCAGCAGCCCTGGCATCCTCAATACCTGTCTGGAAGTTTGTTGGAGCTGTCGGCATTTCCCAGACAGCAGGAAGGAAGCAAGGGAAAATGCATGGCAAGTGGGTTCATCTTCAAGGAGATGACCCAGTGTGCCAGGCATCCCTTCAGCTCTCATCCCGTTGGCTCCGATGCAGCCTCACGGGCACACCTAGTTGCAAGGGAGTCAGGAGAATGCAGACTTTTGTTTCTGCTGTCTAGTGCTTATCTGAAACTCAGGTCTCCTATTACTAAAAGGGAAAGCAAGCGAGTGGACACTGGGGACAAGGAGCTGACTCTGCCACAATCTGTTTCTAGCCTGGTCACCAGTCTGACTCTGACTATTACCAAGGCAAGGGAAGTATTAGGTACCAAGTCTTAAATACCCTACTTCTAAACAGTGGGCTTAATGCCAGGAATTTAAAAAAAACAATAAGCAAATAGAACTACAACCATTGGGAGATCAAGTTCGTGGACTTCTAGGAGACTTAGACCACTTAGCTGGCAAAATTTTCATGGTCAGACCTATATCAGGCTGTTTGGTTGGTTGTCAGTTAACAAGAGTATAGTTATTAGGGAGATTTGTTTTACAACGAGCTGCCAAATATTATATTTGTTTCCCAGCTTGGATGAATATTTTATCAATAGAAATGTCCATGCTATGAGTTGGGGATTTGTTTAGAAATTATAGAATAAAATTGCTGGAAGAGATTCTGTCCAATTCCGCATTTCAGCAGATGAGGAAACTGAAGCTCAGAGTAGTTAAGTGACTTCTCCCAAAGGAACAGAGTTCGCTAATGGAAAAGTATTTTGTGAAAGTCCTATATTTGCAATAGTGCCTATTCAGTGCTAATGGAGTGAATGGCTGAATGAATGAATGACTGAATATTGAATCAATGTGAAAGGTGAAGCAAGAAGGCACTGAGAAGACTGACAGTAAGGAAAAAAATTGTCACTGACAGGTAAACAGATAGATGGCAGACTTAAAATGTCCCATGGCAGTCATACTTAAGTTTTATGAGATTTAAGCTTTAAATGGGCCACCCTGAACTAGACATTTATATTCAATTTTCCCTGGGAACTGTTTTGGCTTTGCCTATAAACACATCATGATGACAGCATGCAGGTTCCCTCTTCTGAAGCTCTGCTTATTCCAGAATTCAATCAGGTTAGGTCAGATACCTTGAAAACCAGGAGCAGAGTCTTCAAAAGAAAC
This sequence comes from Camelus dromedarius, assembly GCF_036321535.1. Lineage (NCBI taxonomy): Eukaryota > Metazoa > Chordata > Mammalia > Artiodactyla > Camelidae > Camelus > Camelus dromedarius. Next base: position 49,808,633 of record NC_087437.1, read on the forward strand.
CTAGCACAACTCTTTGAAAATGTATTTTTCCTATTATTAAGACAGGGCACTGTCTTGCTGTGCTGTTTTTTCCTGAACCTCGACAGTGTTTCATGAGTCACCTTTGCTCAGCCTGACAGCGGAACGGATCAGAAGGTCACAGCCTTCTTCCTGGCTCTAAAAACCTGCACATTCCTGGAACGAGGGCCATTGTTTCATGGGAAGAAAGCTAATTCGGTTAAGAGATACATTAATGAGCTCAGCCGTCCTCTATACACAGTAAATAAAGAAGAGAAAGGATCACAAGGAAAAGGAAGCCAAAACAAATAATGAAAGCCTTAGGAAGTTGAGTTTTCATGCTCGAAAACTATTTGAAGAAAGCCGGAAAGAAAAATTAATTTGCTTCTTCAGTCCTTAGAACACTGATTCCCAGCCTTGGTTTTATGGCACTCCAGGATGTTCCCCATTATCTCAATGACTGTCAGGAAATGTTCTGAAGAATTCTCAAAATGAAATTAGTTTTAGTTCATTTAAAAATAGATGGCCAGTCGCTCTTTTGAGAGTAAGGGAATCAAATGAGCACTTGGCTGCCACCAGCTCACAAGGTGTCCGTGTTCCCAGGTTGGGCTAAGGAAAGCTGCACAGCCATTTTGGAAGGGGAATTTTTCATGCTTATCTAGACATTCTATCCCCCGAATCCCCTCCAGATTTCTTTTTAAAAGATAGAATAATGATGAAGATGATGATGATGATGAATGTTGTTGAGATGTTTCCTTAACAAACTGACCATGGTGAGGTGAGGCAGTGGAAAACACTAGAAAGAACGAGAGGTTGAGAATGAGATGGTCCTGCTTTGGAAACTGGCTTGGCCACTTCATCGTGGAAGACTCTTCGTTTCTCCTTCTATACAGTGGGGACCAGTGTAAGTACTGGCTTCTTGGGAGTGTTGCAGCAGGACACGAGATGATGCATGTACCGCATGGAGCACAGGGGCTGCCCCACAGTGTCTACAGGGGCGGAGATGCCGTTTTTACTGCCTTCTGACTTTTGAGACGGAAGGGCAAGCTGCTGAAACCTCCCTGATGGTGGTGGTGGCGGCGGTGGCCCCGTGTGATGCTGCCAAGCCAAGTGTGAGGGAATGAGCATATCTGCCACCGTTGGAGACACCCCATCTTGCTCTCTCCGGGGACCTGCACCTCAGGGAAGAGCCTGGGGCGGGAGAGGTACAAGCCCGGCTGAGCTGTTTTCTGCTCATTTCTCGTTAGCGTATTTGGGAGAGCATCCTCCCCATGCCCCAGAGAGACTTCCACTGCACTTTGAAAATGGAGAAAAGCATGTGAAGCCAACATCTCCAAGTATACACTGAGACTGCAGCAGCAACACAGGGAGGCTGTGAAGTGCTTTCTCTTGGACAGGAGATTTTTAGAGGAAGAGGGCATCAAAAGGGACTGCTGAGCTCAACCTTATCAACGCCCTCCCCCCCACCCCCTGCCCAAGGAACAAGGAAACTGAGACCAGGAGAGACAGGGTGACCCACCTCAAACCACACAGCAGGTGAGGGACCGCGCTTTCCCATCAGTCACACTGCTTCTCCTCTGTCTTGTGGCCTGTGCAAGACTCAGAATTAGGGGAAGAATTGAGTTTTACCAGCTTTAACAGGAGTCCCTATTTTGATTTTTACTGAGATAGAGAAGTCTCAAATATCCTCCTAATTTTCAAATGGAGAAATCGAGTTCCAGGTGGGTAAAGTCCTCTGGCTAACCACACAGAAACTTTAGGAAATGGATTTTGTTTTCAGATGAGCCTGGAAATCATGGTGAGTGGAGGGCTGTAATGAGAACTGAGCACAGAGAAAAATCACACACATCAAGAATTGAGGCATGACTGAGCAATTAGATATATATGGACCTCCATTCAGCCTTTCCTTGAAATCTGACTACCCTGAGAAGTCTATGGCCACTTTTAACAGTACAGAGAAACCCAAGTCCATGGCAGAAACTGAGTACAGCTAAGGTGCTAATTAACACTATTAGTAAATTATTTGCTTAAGAATATTTGTATATTGTACCTCATCCTATTCTATAATCCTTTGCCAAAGCAATGTTTTAGAATTAAGTGCCATAAATACTTGCCCTTTTACCCCTCTCTGTAGAATCAGAGAATCTTAGGATTTAAAAAGGTCATTTAATTCAACCTCTGACTCAAAGCAAAAACCCTTTCTCTGGCTTTCCAGCCAGTGAGCCTCCCCTTGGCCACACTCAGGAACAAGGTAACGTCTGAACACAGGCCCATCTCTAGTGGAAGAGAGTGCATGGAAACAGGGCTGGGAAAAAAGAAAGCGCGCCTGTGTACCTTACAAAAATGTGTTTTGCCACGTCAGGGTCTAGTGGCAGTAGGGGAAGTAACACCCCCACGCCAGGTCTACACACTAGGCAGCACTCTGGAGAATTTCCCCTCCCGGAGGCTGTTTTCGTGTCAGACCAGAGGCCGTGCTCGTGGTGGGGTCTGAGCTGTGTTCAGCACAAATACAGCGGTGTGGGCAAAACAAACAACAGGATAACAGAGGAGAGTGCAAACAAACAGCGCCGGCTGCACATTGCTGGGCAAAACGCCCCAGGTATGGAAGTGCCTGGGAAGTTAAAAGGTCACATGTCAGCCACGTTTGTCCACTCCCCCTAAAAGGGTAATTGTGACAGGCGTTGGAGTAAATTTGCTTTTCCAGGAAGAAGCGCTAACCTTACTTAATGTACATGCTGTGTTCATTAAGATAGCCACGCAGTCCGAATTGCTGAAGCTAAATATCTGATGAAATGCAACATCTTGCTGGGCCGCAGTTACCCATGTGACCCACACGACTACCCCTGGGTACCACTGAGGAGCCTCCCGAAAATCTCTAGCAATTTCATCATCTTGCAGCTTGTGTGAAAAGGAGGTGTTAAGAGTTAGCAACCAAAGGGTTTAGATTTTGAACCTCTTGAACCCTGGGAAGTTAGAAGAAAATTTTTTTCTTAGTTAATTTACCTCTCAACACTCCAACTTATATTTGATTTTTTAGCACCATCTTAGGGGGGAACGTCGCAATGTTCCTGGATTGTATTTAGAGCCAATTCACAATTCACAACATGGCCTAGTTATGAGAATCCTTATTACGTGCCAAGGGCTAGCATAGAAAGATGAGTAAAAACGATCTCTGCTCTCAAAGACCATAGACAGGGTGGGAATCAAGAGATGAAAACAAAATTACATTTCTTCTTCTTTCTTGTAAAGAAATCCTATACTCACAAGTAGATTATATTTGCCGTAACAATCCATGTTCTTTTGGACACACTAATACTCAATTGTTTGTGGACTGTATTAACTGCTTTCATTTGTATTTATAAAAGAAAGCAAACTGGGGTTTCAAATGTAGCTCTACCGTTTACTAGCTATGGTTCTGAACCGGACCTTTAACATCCTTGAATCTGTAAAATGGAGCTCCTAACATCAGCCTTGGAGGCTGGCCAGGCTCCGAGTGCGTGGAGCACCTAGGCTTATGTCGGACACACAGTAGGTGTTCAGTACATGGTAATATTAATCATAGCTCACTCTATGTCTTAATAGTTTGAGACTTGTCCACTTTCAATTACAAAGCATTTAGACAATGTTTTTGTTTAGGTTGCCACTTTATTTTTTTCACTCATGTAAACATACAGAGGGACATAGGTAACATATATATGTTATAAAATCTATGAAACATGTGACCCAACCATCCAAGTTAAAGGATGAAAACATTACCAATATTATTACATCATTTCTGAGAGCTCTTTAAATTGAAATAAGTATCAACACTTACTATAACATTTTCTCTTCATTTTTTTTTTTTTTACTAAATTCTTACTTCTCAGAATTACGGATAATGGTTTTAATATAGTATTTGTGAGAAAGGTAAAAGAAGTGGCAGGAAGGGTGGAAAACCTGGGTGTAGGGTAGAGGAATTTAAGGAGGGAGGCTGTTGCTTTTCCACAAGGTTAACATTTAAATATGCCCTGAGTACCATTTACTGGGTTTTCAGGCTGAATTCCATTGTCTATGTGGGAAACATTTTTGCTCTATGGTTTCATAAAATATAATGAAATTGCATTTTATTAGCACTTTGTAAATTTAAGTGCACTGGGGAAAATTGCCTTCTTTAGCATTACTGAGTTACCTGAAAGACACAATGTTAGAAACTAATATTTTTACAGAAGACTGACATTAATGATGGGTTATACTTCCCTTAAGAGCTTAATAATCTCTGATGAGTAAAAAATTCTCTTCTGAAGAGGACATAGGAGAACATTTTAGAAAGTAAACAACAGTTGACAGAAGGCTCTTTCTCTGTCTAGTAACCCAAAATGACCATCATAATCACCAATTAATGCCTCTGCAAGTATCTGTCACAGAGGAGTTCCAGGTAATGTCATGGACTTGCTATGCTCAAAGAAAACAATGGTACGCAAACCAGGCTTCTCATGTAAGGTCAACAAATGCCCAAGTAAAAAACAGGAAGTGGAAAAAAAAAGCTGAAGTAAAAAACATGAACGTTGGGAAGGAGCTTATAACTTATTTAATTTTAATGTTAAAAAATGAAGAGAAACGTTAGTTTTGAGCTATGAGGCATGTGTTTCCTAGTTGGTTACCTATTGTGGCCCCTAATTAAAATTTTTATATTTTACAAATGTCCTCTTGCTGACTTCCTTTAAAAGTTTCCTGAAAAGGTCTTTTGGTTTTTTTGTTTTTTTTTTTTTATGTTCTGTTTTCTATAATTCCAACACTTTACAAATAGCCATAAGGTCCTCATTCTTAAACAGTAAGCTTAGGGACGATGAAAGCGATGTGTTCTGTGTGGTCGTGTAGATGACAGTGTCCCGTGCTGGGCAGCAGTAACAATCAGAAGCAGAAGTGATTCCCGGTGGAAATCAGTGCTCTCAGAAGGGGTTTTGGAGCTTCGTACTGATGGGGGCACTATTTGTGTTTCTTATCTTTAGCATTAGTCATTTTATTGTTTTTACAAGAAGTTGTAGCTATAAAAGGAGATGCTGTTAGAGAAAGCTCTTAGCAGCGGATAGAGGAATCTTTTTGCTTTCAGTTTATCTTAGAAATCTGTCAGGTACTGCCTCTCCCGGCCATCGCCTTGCACCCCCACTCCCATCATTCACACACTCTCTCTCTCTCTCTCTCTCACACACACACACACACACACACACACACACACACGCACGCACTTGCACTGGTGCATCTCTAGTCTGGCCTGTGCTGCCTGGGGGTTTCTGGGGCAGCTGTGATATCCTGAAGGGTGTGTGAAATTGAAGACAAACATTTTCACTAGGAGTTTACAGCCTTAACAAAGTAAACTGCAAGCCCTCCAGGTGTCCTTGGTGGTAAGAACAAAGGCCTGTGGTGTAGCAAAGAGACCTGGGTTTTGAATTAGAAGGAGCCGCGTCTGTATTCCTACTCCAAGTTCACGAGCTGGGTGAATTTGGGCAATCACTTTCTCTCTCGATGTCTAGGTTTTACTGTGAGTCAAATTGGGGAGCAGAACAGGTTATCTGAAAGTCTCTATCCAGCTCTGGGAGTCTATGAGTCTAACATTTGCATTGCCTTTTCTACTTTATTCGTTACTTTCCCATAATTTGAAAAAATCTTAAATGTCTAGAAACCAAAGAATGAAATGACATTTCAGTCATAATTGATTTGGGTGATTTTTTTCTCCTTATTTTAAAAAATAAACGTTGCCTTTAAAATCAAACAACAAAAATAAGACAGAAGTGGCCTTTAGACGTCTCTTTCAAGAAGCCAAAAGGTGGTGGTGGTATTTTGGTGCCGCTTTAGAGCAAAGGAATTCTTATTTCCTTATTCCTCTAAGGTAATTTAGTTTTCAAATATTTCATAAAAATTCATCCTAAACCATTAGAGATTTTAATATATGGATCATTATGAATTATGAAATTTTGTATCATGCATTTTAGTTTACAAAACCAAGTTTACATGTGCAATCACACTTTCTTACCCAGCCCTGATCCCATTCTGTTGGAAAGATGAGGGAGGTACTAACGGCTCCATCTGACTGGCAAGGAAGTGCGACTTAGAGAGGCTGGGATTTGGCTGAGGCTGCACAGAGACCTCCAGAGCCATGACTTGAACATAGACACCTCCTAGTGTGGGGTCTCACGTAAATGTTTATGTGATTAAACTAAAATTACTTACTTCAAGGCTGCTACATACATCAAGTGACATTTCACCTGGATCAAGTCAAGAAATTTATTTCATTTCTAGTTTGAAGCTTAGATTGCTGGAATCCATGAAATGGGTTAATAACTGGCTAGGGTTTAAGTTGAAAGATTGGTATATCAATTCAAAGATTGGGAAAGTCCTTTGATGAATACGATAGAATCCAAGAAATAACTCATAGGGGAAAAAAAGGAAAAGGAAAAAGAATAAAGCACATTTCTTCAGAATCTTGGAGCCATTGTCTCCTGATTGAAGAATTTGGATGCTGGATGTGATGGGGGTGAACGAACTTGGACTTTATTGCTGTGCAGGCCTGGGTTGAATTCTCAGCTCTGCCTCTTCCTGACTCTTACACATTTGGCAACACATCCCTTCGGAGGCTCTGTTTAGCCATATACTGAAGTGAAATTCGTACGCATGTTTAACTTGCAAGGTTGCTTGTAAGCTTTAGAAATAATTATACAAAGCACCTGTGATATAGACCTTGACAAACACTTCATAAACTGTGGCTATTGTTAACAGGATTCATTTCCTTTCGAATTGTTGTCCGGTCTATTTTATGACACATGATACAATTTGATGTAAGAAATCTAGCGTTAAGTGTAGGGGGAATTCAATCAATGGGAGGGCAGCCGAACTAGGTAATCTATGAGACCCCTTGCAACTCTGAGCTCCTGTTACTGTTATTTTCCAATGTGTTCTACCTATTAGAGATCCTGATTATGGTGGTGAAATAGATACTATTGTCTTCTTACGTGGGATCTGTTATCTGAATACATATATGTGCTGCAAACAATTTACAGAATTGAACCTACCCACATGCATAAAGGAAAATGCTGGTCTTCACCAAAAACAGTGCCAGAAGAGGACCCACCCTGATACCAATGGTAATACTAGTAATAATAACAACAATCATTTCTAAAGCATCTACTGTATTTCAGGCATTGTAAGCCACGATATGGAAACTTGACTATATCCTCAGGACACCGGAGTTCATGGCCCCGTGATAGTGCCAGGGATGGGTGAGGCACACTGTGCACTCTGTGCAGCTGGAGTGCCCAAGAAAGGCTGCAAATCTTTTCTAAATGGCAACAATGTCATGGAAAATATTTTGCAGTTGGTATCATAGGACCAGAATCTATCTTTCATGACTGGGGTGACTTTGCACAAGTCACAATCTTTCCTCTGTGTCCTCAAGTATTTTTTTTAAAAAAGGTGAAATAATCTCCCAAGTCTCACGTTCTATGCCCGGATGTGGTGTTCAGTAATTTTTTACAGTTTGCCTGAACTCTTTGGGTTCTTGTAAGTGTATACAATCCTCTAGTTTCATTAATTCTTTTTCCTTTTGCCTCCTTAAGTAACATTAATATCTATTGTTTAACCTGAATAAGCTGGAATGTGAATATCTGATTGACTCACAAACATGTTTCCTAATTAAGTTTTAATTATTAAAATTTAGCTGCAGAATGAATTGCATCCATCTTCTGGTGTTTAACCAGTATTAGAAAATTAAAAAAATTCTACTGAGCAGTGATATTGGAACAAGTTTTCTTTCTGTCAACTGTACATTAATTTCCTACAAACCCACCTTGTAGTTTTCACAAATTTCAGAGATGAGACGCACAGGAATGAAAGTGAAGTGGGTGTCAGAGATGCAATTACTATGGAGTTAAAACATCTACATGAGATTTTGAACTCTGGACTCAGTCCTTTCCCTTCTTTCTAAATGACTCCTAAGGAGAGTGATATAGTAAGGAAAAAAAAATCCAGATATTAGATTGCTATAAGAAAGGTGGAAAAAAACAGTACGAGGCATCAGGGGTAAAAAGAAAAAAAAAACATCTCTATAAATGTGACAGACATAAAAGAAAGTGAAGGAAAGTTAAAAATTACCATAGGGCAGGCAGGACACCTGCTAAAGACCTTACTGCTGCCTGTCACAGCTGGAAAGAAAAATGAAAGAGATGCAAACAACTGTCCTGCAAGCACGAAATCATTCTTTTGTCTTTTTTTTTCTTATGAACAATTACAGTATGCAAAAATGAAGGGGGATCTCAAAGTATTGGGATGAAAATTTTAGCAGGCTCTGCATGTAAATAGCAGAGACATGGAAGTGTGCCTCTTTGAAAACAGGCCGTGTTTGGGCGCTCCCAGAGCATTGAAGAAAGTGGTAATTAATGCATAGGAACGACTTTGAATGAAGGATGAATAGGGGCATAACAATGGGTAGGTTTTCTCTTTCTTTCCTTTTTTTTCTTTTTCTTTCTTTTCTTCTTCTTCTTCTTTTCTTTCTTTCTTTTCTTTTTTTTTTTTCTTTTTTTTTTAGGTTAAAGCATTGAAGAAAGCAAGCTGTTAAAAGATGGCTACTGTGAAGCTACAACTTCAATGTCTGTCTTGTGTGGCTTTCCTTTCGGGGCTGTGGTGGGAGTTTGTTTTGTATTGCTCTCCAATCACAATGGAGTTAATTTGCACCAATTTCATTTTTGTGCGTGCTCCTGAATGTTTTCCTTTCTGCTGGATATTTTTTTTTAAATATTATTTTGGCAGGGCTTGGTCCTTTGATGATCCTTTTGAGCAAATGGTTTGCCCAAAGTTCAGATGGTGCTGGCTCTGTCTTCTTTTTCATTTACAACATCAAGAGGATTACAGAGAATAACTTTGTTGCCCAACATCAATGATATATCTTCAGGCTACTAGAAAGGTAGTTCTCAGAAAGTGTGTCTTCTAATAGTTTAGAACCTCCACAGGCTTCAGATAAAACAAGTATTAAATACAGAAAGCTCACAAGGATACCAAGGAAGGTTAAACTCACGCAACCTCCTTCATCTCAAACACCTGAAATACATTGGTTTTTTTTTTTTTTTTTGACTTTCGAAGTGTGATCATGTTGAAGACAGCAGTAAGATCTTATATAACAGAAGACAGAAAAAGGCAGAGAAGGAGTCACGTGGAGATACACAGCACACACATATTAGTGGGAGAACACAAAAACAATCTTGTCAAAGAGCAAATAATTTATAATGAGCCAAAACCAAATATACGTATCGATTCAAAAAAAGATGTTATAAATGGGGTGCTCGCAATGTCATTTCTCTCTTAGTGAAACTGCCTGCCATAACCTCAATTTGGTTTTAAGGAAATTTTAAGAATTCTCACAGTTTTAACAATTAGGGATGTGCAGAGGAATTCCCAAACAGGCAGACAACTTGAACCTCTCCCCTGGGTTCCAGTAATCATTTCAGCTGTGGCTGGACATTCGCATGTGGATGACTCACTAGCTCTTTCAAAACCTGTCCTTCTCTGCCCCTTCCCGGTGAACTAGCTTCTCTCATCTTCTGTTTGCAAATTCTGTGAACAGCTGTGAGGGTCCATGGGAGGGACCGGTATCATGGCTGTGGTAAATAAACATTCCAGAATTTGGCTGCAGGCTTGATGTCAGGCAATTGTGTTCTTTTTAGTAGAATCAGTTTTATTGACTACATAACTAAATATGATTTGACTTTACAGCTCTATATGGCCTCTCATATAAGTAAATTCAAACTCAGTACAATTTCATGGTAAGATTATGAAGGATTTTTGATTGGTTTTTGTATAGACAATATGATCACTTGATATGTACATGTCTGATTTTTCTATCTGTCTATCTATCAAAGAAACTGGAAAAAAAATGCACCGAATTGTTCATAGTATCTGTCTCTGGCATTAAAAATGGTGCTTGTGTTTCTATTTGTGAAAATATGAACATGGCTATAAAGTTATGAAAAGACATGGAGGAACATTAAATGCATATCACTAAGTGAAAGAAGCTGGTCTGAAAAGGCTACATGCTGTATGGTTCCAACCATTGGACATTCTGGAGAAGCCAAAAGTATTGAATCAGGAAAAAGATCACTGGTTGCCAGGGGCTTGGAAAACAGGAGGGAGGTATGAATAAGTGGAGCACAGGAGATTTTTTAGGGATTGAAACTATTCTGTATGATATTATAGTGATGGACACATGACACTACACATTTGTCAAAACCTGTAGAACTATGCAACACAAAGAGAGAACCCTCGTGGAAACTATAAACTTTGGTTAATAATAATAATAAATCTGTATTGGTTCATCAGTCACAACAAATGATCCTTATTAATGCAAGATGTTAAGAATAGGGGAAACTGTATGGGGGTAGGGAGGAGCTATAGGGGAACTCTGTAGTATCTGTCTAATTTTATGTAAATCCTAAACTGCTCCAAAGAATTGTATTAATTTAAAAAAGATATATTTTATGATAAAAAGAAAAGTATTCTCAGAATAATTTCTAACATTCTTCAGAGCTTAGTTTAAGTGCCCACTCCTCAAGTTTCTCTTAACTTTCAGGCCCTGTGCTGTCTCCATAGCTGATACCACTCCTATAGCCCATGCACAAGCCACTGCAGTTTTAGGGACAGTGCTCGCCTGGGGACAGGAGCTGTGCCATGCTCTTTCCCCTTATGTCCAGCAAAGTGTTTGCAAGCAGAGAAGACTACCCGGAAACTTGTAGGCACAGGTGCAGACACACACAGGAACAAGCAAAGAAAGGCAAAAATGATCAAAATATGGGGGGAAGGGTATAGCTCAGTGGTAGAGCACATGCCTTGCAAGCACAAGGTCCTGGGTTCAGTCCCCAGTGCCTCCATTAAAAATAAGTAAATAAAAAAAAATAAGTAAATAAATAAAAACCAATTACCTTCCCCCAAAAATAAAATAATAAATAAAAAAATTTAAAAATGATCAAAATATCTAACAAAATATATGTGCAATGTACCTTACACGCATTAACTTATTAAGTTTTGAAAATATTAATTTCAGGCTTGGAAAGAGCTACTAATCTACTGGTGTGGGATTAATGATGATTTAGGCCATTTGAGGGGCAAAAAGCACTCACATAATTCATCTTTCTCCCAGTGTCTCTGGTAGGTGCTGTCAGTTGAAAGATGTGAGTGCTTTAAAGCTTAGAGAACCATCAGTATCTCCCCAAATATATGGCTCTTTTTTATTAGCATGATCTTGCTATAAGCCATCAAGAATAGTTTTTTCCCCATTTTCCCCCAAGATATATAATTCAGTGCTTTCAACATGTATAAAAGTAATAAAAAAAATCATTAAAATGATTTGCAATATGGCAGTTTAAGAGATTAAAAAGTCTCATCTTTATTCTTTATTTAATCTTTGGATTCCAATGGCATCTTGTAAATACAGTTTGACCCACCCATATCACTTCTACAAGTTAGACAGGTAAAGCATCTGAACTTCATAGGAGGGAGTAGCAATGGGAAATAGAACAAAGGAAATAACTTTCTGTTGTGCTTTTTTAAAAAAAGGATGTAATATGTACCATGGTCCTTAAGTAACCCATTTCCTTTCAAAAAGAAAAGACATGCCATTAAATGTATTACTTCTTTGGTTCCTTCCATCACAATTAATGTAGATACTCTTAAACGTATGGTATACAGACTTGGCTGCAAAGCTGGTCCAGCATTTGGACTCTTTTCATTATTTTGCTTCTAGTAGCACTTTAAGTCTCTGGTGTCTTACCTCCACTGAGACCTGGCATTTCTTTGTGTTGGAGAGGCAATTTAATCCATTTTTACAGTCTGCAAACAGACTTTCAAACAAAACCTCAAACTCTTTGAATGTGCCCCAAGGATTCCACCAAACCTATAATCCTCACTCTCTTCTGGGGCTGTGGAGGGTGGTGACAAGAACAGAGCTGGCACCAACGAGGGAGCCTCATTAGTGTTTGTGATTTTGATTTCTGCTACCATTCTGCTCCGTGGCCAATTTCAAAGTTGAAGCGATAACTATCCTCAGATTTCCTGCACCCCTGCCCCAGCTTCCCCGAATTCAAGCCACTGGAATGATCTGGAGAAGCATCTCAAGACCATGAAGGAGGCCGGCAAGCACGCCTTTTCTCAAGGAGTCAGGGGGCCTGATTATAAATAGATGAATGTTCAGCTTCTGCATGTTGACAGTCTGAGGGGAAGGCAGAAAGCCAAACCCGTGACTATCATCATCCGAAGTTCTACATGGTTCCGCACACTGCTGGGCACTGAAAGGTGAGACAGGTGTGCCAGGCCACTGAGGCAGAGCTTGGACAAAGATGGATTAGGAAGGAGAGAGAAAAAATGATCTTGGTTGTCCTTTCTCTCTGGGAAACCACATTTGATGCTTGGGGAATAGTACATTCTGAAGGTAGTCTTCTGAAAAAATGGAGACGAGTGAAGTAGAAGGAATCACAGGCAAACAAGATTTAACAAATGACCGCCAGTGATCTATTTAACTCTCACGACCGTCTGGATATTACTATTCCATTTTATAGATGAGGGAGCTGAGGTTCAGAAAGATCAAGCAGCTTCCATGTTCTACGTTCAAATGGCTCCTGTCTGATCCAGAATGACTGCTCTAAACTGCTACACAGACTGACTTCTGGTGGGAATTCACAGGTACTTGCTGTGATAAGCTCTAAGATGTATTATTTCCCACCTCACCAAAGATCTTGTTCACCCTTCCCTTTCCTTTTGAATTTGTGATAACTGTTCATTTTAAATGTGGGTAAATTTCTTAAAGTACCTAAAATATAAACATTTAATATTTGTAGGTACACTATAATCCGTTGAGTTTGTGGGAACAGTCTTTGGAATGCATGTTAGAATTTATGTATTAAGAAATAAAGAATATGACAATGAATATATGTATGCATATGCATGACTGGGACATTGTGTTGTACACCAGAAATTGACACATTGTAATTGACTGTACTTCAATAAAATTTTTTTTTAAAGAAATATGTCTTGGGACAAATGTGTCTTTTTATGAAAGAAAGTATAACAAAAACATGGCTCAAATAATTCCTTTCAGTCCAACTGAATCTTCTGGTAGAAGTGTTAAACTCTTATTTGTCAAGTGCATAGGCTTGGTTGGCTAATATTGACTGTTTTTTTTGTTTGTTTGTTTGTTTTTACTGTTGCCACGTCTATCACAGGTATATTACCCAGAAAACCAGAAGTCAGCAAAAAGAAAAGGGTCCCTAATGTCACGGAGAGAGCAAGGACTTCACACCAGCTCTTTCAATCTCTTGGTTTGAATGTTAATTTCCCTGTTGCTGAGTGTATAATCAGTTACTCGTCTCTCTGAACTTCACTCAGGCATGTTAATGTGAGAATAGAATGACACCTTTCACCTGCATTCCTATTTATTTTACTTATTTTTAAGCGGAGGGGTCATCCGAGGGTGTTTAAGTACTGGCACAAAAAATATGTTTTTCACAATCAAGACATGGACACATAACTTTTAGCAGATGTGGTAATATTGGTCTGAACCAACATGTTGCTTTTTGTGTGTTAATTTCCACATCTGTGAAATAAGAAGTATTTATGTTGCAGGGATGTGGGGTGAAGAGACTGAAGTGTGAACCATTGCTTTGCTATCATTCACAATTCAAATCTGAAGAACTCATCCATGCATCCTAAAAGATTCAGATGAACGGAAGTAACTAATGCCAGATTCTAATCTTTTGAAAAGAGTGAGGCTGGATCTATGTAAGCAGTAGTACATCCATGAAGTAGGCTGTCTAGTCAGCATAAGCCCCAGTAGTTTATGTATCTGTCTGTAAAGCAATCATATTAGCCAATTCCTTTTTCAAATTGTAGGTCATTTCACATTTCACATCAGCCCCTTTCAGGAGATTTATGTGTATTTATTTATTTTTGTGTATATATTCTTTTATTGATGACAGTTTACAATGTTGTGTCAATTTCTGTAGGTGCACATGTAAGGTTTCTTTAAGGCAGAAATATGTTATTGTAATTTTTAGAATTTTACTTCCTATATAGTAATAATAATCCTAACAGTTAATGAGTGCTTACTAAGTCCCAAGCATTGTTTTAATCATTTGATATGGACTATCCCAATTAGCCTACAACCCCATTTTACAGATGGGGCAGCTGAGGCCTGAGGAGGCTACATAATGTGTTTCAGCCTCGTCACCTAAGGTCAAAGAACAACAAAATGGTGGAGCTGAAGTTTGAATCCAAGCTATCTGAACCCAAGTCAGCACTTCTAGCCGCTTTCATCTCCTTGGAAAGTGCTCAGTAAATACTGACAAACAGATGGATTAATGGATATGGTAGTTGGTGTCTAGGACAAGGAGCCTGTTCTTTAAACTCCTTTCCTTTTCTCCTTTTTAAAATTAAAAATTTTTTAATTTTTATTTTATTTTGATTCTTTTCTCTTGTTGAGGAGGCATTTCCCTTCAGGGAGGCAGGAATGTGACAGCACAACCAGATGGAAAGTTCAGGAATCTAGCAGAAGTACTCATCAGCTGGCAAGGATTGGGAGCAGGAATGAGTTTTAAATTGGGAAATGCCAGTTCCACTGCTCTGCTCTGTTTCTGCATCATTATTAATTCTTGAGAGAATAAGCCAGGGGCTGGGCAGGGACCATGTGGAGATGGGGCTACATCTTGTCTTCAGTGATACTGTTCAGACTGTTAGAAATTATCAGGAGTGTAATTATTTTTACACTGAAAAACCTTTTAATGACAGCTTCCCATCTAGAACCAGGACATTTTCCCACTTTTTAATAAGAATTTCCAGAAAAAGCTTTGGTTTCCAGAGATTCCCACAAGAGACTCAACATGTGGAGTCCCCGCTGCCCTTTACTTTTTAGTCACCCATTGTGTCCCTGACTGCCTGGGTCTTGTAGTCTGTCATAATTTATACTTACGACTAAAGGACACAGAATGAAATTACGCCTGTCACATTATGGGAGCAGGGCGATCATTTAAAAGGCTAATGATCTGTGCTTGACACAAGTTCTTAAAAATACAGAGGACACCCCTAACTGGTGCTTTTCATGTTTCTCTACAAAATTACTTTGGAACATTTAGCCCATGCAACAAGAAAAATTCAACAGGCAGTTTTCAGACCAGGTTACAAGTGGAAAGACATTTGTCAAGGCTGCTTTCACTGGCAATATACTTTAATGAGATGGCATTGAGAGAAGATGGTTAAAAGAACAAAGTCAGGTTTGTTGTGAGGCCATCAGTAACCCAAGAAGCCGCACCGCTCGGGGGCAGAGGCTGCGGAAAGGGTAATTGCAGGGAGTGCCAATCACACATACACGCTACATAGAAACAACTGACCATTGATGGTCCACACCAATGGAGGGGCAGAAGGCAGGGAGGATGGAAAACAGCAGATACTCCAGAATTTCTTTCCATTTGCCTTTCGATTGCATTATATGTGTTCCATCATCAGAAGAAAGACGGGGAAGAAAATGGTGGCAGAAGCAAGGCAAATACAGCAAGGGAGATTACACGACCAGAACTGAGAAATGAAAAGAAAAGAGGTGAATCCCATTTCATTTTGGTTGAGTTCATGCAAGCCACAGAAATCTGATTTGGTCTAGACATTCTTCCTGGAAATATCTGAAGGTTTATGAGTTGAGGAAAGAAGATCTGTCAGCCACAAAAATCCGGTGAAAAGTTATCCATGGATTTGGGAGTCAGGGCTGGCTCCCAGATCTGCTTAAACGTTTACAGTGCCGGCTCTCCAACTTAAGCCAGTACCCTCAAGGTCATGGGAATTACGGACACCACTGCCATGGTCAATGGTAGACTTTTCACTTCCTCCCAGAGACCTGGGAAGGACTGCAGTGAAATTCAAAAGTCATATTGCATTACAAGAGAGACTGAGATGAAACATGGGAAGTTCAGGAGCTAAAAGACAGACAAGCAGGGTGAAGTGACCACCTTTCAGGGAGATGCTATTAGCATGCTTGATTCAAAGGAAGAGAAAACAGAGGGAGAAACTGAAGAAGTGCTTTTAGCATCACTGGGACTGCAGTCATTAAGTGGCAACTGCTACTGAGGGTAAGCCTCCTCTATATCAATCCACTGAGCACAAAGAGTTGGAAGTTGTTCCAGTGTTGAGAATACTCCAGAAATAGGACAAAGTTGCAATACTTATTAGGGCTTAAACGGAGATAACGAGGAATAATTTTGATGAGCACAATCATACGTGATTGATTTTTTTTTTAAACAAAATCCTCTGATCTTGATTACACACTTTGGTATATAAACCACCTTCCCTTTTTAGAAAACTGAACCCCTCTGAATAAATTCAGCTCATGTTTCAAATTAAGTTATATGCCAGATTGAATTCAAATTAAACACAAAATAACGCATTTATGTTCTTGCTGCTCAGAGACTGTAACATGATTTTGATTGTTGTTTCTCCATCACTTGGTATGGGATCTTTCACCCAGCAGGTGATCAATAAACATGGTGATTTGCTTGATTTAATCGGTGCTTGTGATTCTTTTCAATATTGATTGTTGAAAGCATGGATTCCACCACTGACCTGGTGTGATAGTGATCTTTTCGTCTGCTACGTCTTATGGACAATTTTCAACTCTTATTTTAATTAATTCCACCTAGAATTTTACACTTTTCCTCCTCTTCCTTTCCTGTCTTTGTGGAAACTGCTTCTTAATTCTTCTTGTACCTCTCTGACTGTCTTCCTTTTGGTTTCCTTTGCAGGTCTTCCCCCTCCTCTTCCAAAATCTTTAAATGACCCATCTGCTCTGATGAGCTCCAAATCCATATCTCCAGCCCAGCATGGTTTTCTGAGCTCAAGATGGATACAACCAACAGCCTACCAGAAATCTGCACCTGAGTGTCCCAGAAGGAATTCAAAATCAGGTTTATCTATCTTTCCCCACTAAACCTCTTGTATCCCTAGCTTGATGAAAGGCTCAACTTTTATCCAGTTGCCAAGGCAGGAACTTAAAAATCACTGTAGGTTCCTCCCTCCCTGCACCCCTGATATTCAATCATTAGACTTCTTAATTGTCTTCTTCATACTGACTCCCTCTGCCAGAGCCCAGCCTTTCATCATTTTTTTCTTGAACTAGAGCAGGTGTTGCCCTTTTAGTTAGCTAAGCTTCCAATTTTCTATCTCCAATCTGATCTCAAGTCTGCCTCCAAGACGATTTCACTCAAACAAAATTAGAGGCTTGACCAACAGAGAGGGCACAACTGCATTGCTAAGAAGAGACTCCTAGGGTGCCATGCCACCACCAAACCAAGTTGCTGTGTAGACTTTTAAGTTATGTGAGCCAAGACACACCCCACATTTGCTATTCCCCACTGCCCCCACCATTTAAACCCATCTGAATTGGGTTTTCTGTCAAGTGCAACCAAAGCAGAGCTAACTGACACATTATTGTGCAAACAGAATAAAAATCAACCTTTCTCTATCTAAAGATCAACCCTCTTTCCCTCCTTTTACACCCCACTCCAGCTTCCCCAACCCAGCACCCCTCATGCCTTTACAATTCAGATTGCTTCCTTCACTCAAAATCCTGCTCTTCTTCAAGTGTCCTCTGTAACTCCTCCTTAACTCCTCCTTTGACTCTTTCATGCTGAAATAGGCATTATTAAGATGTCCTGTGCTCAGTAGGACCACTTACAAAGGAATCTCAGTCAGTGGATGATACCATCCATGGAGTCAACTGCTAAATACCTTCAACAGCATTTGAGTGAAAAGCATGGCCAGAATGAATTCAGGAGAAACTTCCCTAGTTGTCGGGAGACCCTCTGAACTCTCAGAACCTCAGTGCTGCTTTTCAAGGAAAAGATGAATGGACCAATGTTTTGAAGGGAGAAGACCCTTGATAAATATCTCATCAGGTCCAATAAAAAGAAATCTCTATAACAAGGGAGCCATGAGAAGTTAGAAAGGAGTAGGAAGTTCCATCCCTCACATAGTAAAGTCTGTGAACCGGCAGCTTTAGCATATTACCACAGGATATATTTTCTATGTAAAGCACCCCACTACATTTTCCTAACCAATGAATGATTTCTCTTCATTTTCTGTCTTCTTCAAATCACTGGTTGTATTAATTTATTTGATTTCTACACTGGCACTTTTAATAAAAATTCATTTCAGAATGCAGTATTAAAAATATTTTTATTTTGTTTTAAGAATGTGTCTCCTTGACTTTCTTCTGGGTTCACATATTTGCAATCTTTCTTGTAGGGAAAGGCAGAGTAGAAGGCAGGAGCTTGGATTAAACACCTCTTCAGTGTGCCAGATCCTTTGCATGGATTACATAATTTGGCCCTCATGACATTATTACTCTGGTGTGGGTAATACTGCTTGAGGACAACCTCTTCTTGTCTTTTCAAGAATGCCCCCAGATCGATCAGGCCTCACAGAGTTTCTACAACTTAAAGGGGGAAAAGAATGTAGTGTTAAGAGTTTCATCCAAGGGTGGAATGATGGGTGTAAATCCCAGCTCCACCCTGGACCAGCTGTGTGACTGCGGGTAAGTTGCTTAAACACCCTGAGCCTTGGTTTCATCATCTGTAAGATGAGGGTATTAACAGTACGCACATTGCAGGGCTATTGTGCTGATTAAATGAATTAATACTTGAAACATGCTTAGAACAAAGAATGGCACTTGTTAAGTGTTACAATGTTCATTAACACAATTAATAAAATGTTCCCCAAACATTATATCTTTTCTCTGCAATACAATGGTAAGGCAATTCCCTCGGTCCAACCAGCATTTAAATACAAGATTGTCAGGTCAGTTTTATAAAAATATCATCAAACCCATCAAACCCTCTGAGTATTTGACTCTCTTTGCAAATCCCACCAGGATCATGGGCACGATCTAGGCCACTAGGGAAATTTTTCTAAGAGTGTCAATCATTGGTGCCCCCTTTATTCTCCTCTAGAAATCTGAAATCTGAAACCCCAAACTCCTTTAAAGGTGTCTAGCTTGGATAGAGATTTTGAGGAAAAAACTTAGTTATTTGAAGGATGTGTCACCTATATGTATATATCAGGGATGTGTACTGAGGATTCTGTAGCCATTTCCAGGCTAGTCAGGAAAGAGTTCGGTATCCAACAGTGATGTCTTCTTTGAACATGGGAGGCGCAGTGACAGGAAACATGCCTCTGACAGACCTGATCTTATGCAGAAGGAAGCAGAGACTAGGAGGGAATGACTTGTTAAACATCACACTGGGGCTGGATCAAGGGTATGAACCTAGGACCAGTGGTGGAATGTGTGTGTGTTGGGGGTGATGGGTGGAGGTGGACTTCAAGATCACATGTAAATTTTGTCAAATATTTTCCCAAAGTGAGGACATTCTTACAGGCCAGGCTTTAGAAAAGGAAAACACACCTTTTGCCTTTTGACTAAGGTATCTGCAAACATACCTAAGTGTCTGCAAACTAATTATAAAGCAATACAAAACATAATTCAAGGTAAACTCATGCAATAGGATTGTCAGGGTGATCAGGAAAGAGACCCAGAGTTTCACCCCAGGAAGCTTCAGTAACAAGTATGGCAGTGACTCACCCAAAACGCAAAGACAAGAATGAAGAATGACGGGCAAGAAATACTGGCCAAAATCCTGGCAAGGAGAAAAGCCATGCATAACTGCAAACTCGTCCTGGAGCTGCAGGAAACGAACTGGTCGTGCAGGATCCAGTACCCAGTGATCTCTCGGTTACTATAGATGCTCTCCAAACATCGAGAAGCTGAATCAAGACACATACACAAATTCATCTCCCTCGGGTGGGTCTCAGTTTTAGAAATGGACAGATAGGTTTATGCTGATATTCAAATATCAACAACACTCTTATCTGATAATGACGTGTTACTTCATCTGGAAGAATTAGGGAAGACTTTCTGCTTGAGCTGCTGATGTGCCACCACTTTTCAAAGGATATCAAGTATAAATACGTTCTATTACTTACAACAAGATGCAGGCTTTGTTTAGCTACAAAGAAGCTCAGTGAAATTCTAATTTAAGTCAAACAGCTTACTGAAGAGGACATGGCAGATAGTATTGTCTCCAAGTTGTCGTTCACTACTTCTGTACTGGCTACGGTGACAAGGGAACAAGCTTTCAGTAATAATTGCGTGATTCTTTCTTTAATTCTATGAGGTTGCTGCAGATGAATGCAAATATAGGCGCTCCATAAGGATGGGTGCGATGGTAGCAGACAAAGGCTCTAATGCCACAGTCCAAGGGGGAAAGCAGGCTAGTCAATTTCAGGAGCCCCTTTGGCTCCCTTGTGAGCTCCTGGGGAGTCGTAAGACAATCAGAATTTCTTCACCAGCTGTGTGATGCCAAGGGGAGATCACAAGCTGTTAGTTAAAAGGGCAGGTTTGGTGTTGTTCCGGCTCTGATGCCATTAGCTGAGTGACGCTAAGCAAGTCATTCTCAGTCTCTCCACCAAGCCTCAGTGTCTCACCTGTAAATGAGGCTAGCATAATCTGTCGCACC
This sequence comes from Camelus dromedarius, assembly GCF_036321535.1. Lineage (NCBI taxonomy): Eukaryota > Metazoa > Chordata > Mammalia > Artiodactyla > Camelidae > Camelus > Camelus dromedarius. The sequence goes on from NC_087437.1 coordinate 49,829,191, forward strand.
AGATCTTTTTGAGGCCCAAATAAGAAAAATATAGGTAAAAGTGGACAGCAAACATAGCCTGCATGGTATGTGTTTTGTAAAAATTCATCGAACGTGATTCTAAAGATGTTTTCCTTTCATTTTGAACTTGGTGCCTCCTAATAAACAATAAAGGAGATGTCCCTGCCCCACCACTTGAATCCAGCTTCCATTATGATATATGTAGTAAGTTCTTACAGGTTTAAAAAAATAGGAGCCTCCATCTGAGGAGGAGGAGTGAGTGAATGTAAAGCTGGTGGGCCAGCGACTAGGTTGGGCTGACCCAGCGAGGCTTCCTGGAAGATGCGAGGCCAGGGCAGGAGACAGAAATCTAAGCCAGACTTCAAGGCAGACCTCTGGAACATGTGGAAATAAGCAGTTTGAAAGGAAGAAGGGAGGGACAAGAAGAGGGAGTCATTCATGCTTTCTATTTAACTACCACACACCAGGCACAGGGCCAGGCCCTCTCACCTACAGCCCCACGTGCAATTCTCATCACAGTTCTGGGAGGAGGTGCTATTTCCCCCAATTCCCTGGGGCACAGACAGGCCCTAATAAATGTCAGGGCTGGGATCTAAGCCCTGGTCTCTAAATCCAAAACCCCAGCTCCTTCTGTGGAATCAGCAGGTAGGGGTGGGTGGGAAGGGATTAAGTTAAACAATACTCACCAAACAGATTTCAATGCCTAACAAACAGGAGTTGTTCAGGAAAATTTAGTCTCTCTTCCCCAAAATATAAGTCTGTTTTGAAGTGCCTGTGTATCTGAAGTGAGGCACACATGGTAGGAGGGAAGCTTTTTCTTCATACTTATCGCCAAATATGATATTGTGTAATAGTACTCCAATCAATCTTTGCAAAGCAGGAGCACCAAACTGGTACTGGTTAAAACATGATGTGCTTGAATTTTAAAAAAAGAAAAAAAAATCTATTGTGATTCTAGCTATTTATTGGTAGAATGTGAGGGTCTTTACCCTTTCAAGTCATAACTATGACAAAAGAATCTTGGGAAGCCAGTCTTCCTGTCATAACAGCCCAACGGGGATATTAAGCTCCCAGTGAGTCAGAAACGTGTGAGTTGAAGTTCCCCTGAAATCTATAGTGAGAAAGTACTTGTGTCAGCTCCTGCTAAGCTCCCACTAAGCACTCCACCGATCGTAATTAATCAGGGAAGTTTGCTCACTGATGTGTCCTGCAGGTCAGTCAGGTTCTTGTGCAATGATCTGGGGAACAGGTCTTGACCCACAGCTGTAACAAAGTGTTCAGCAGTGACACTCATGCAGGAGCTTGGGCTGCTTTATTCATGACTATTTCAGAACTGCAGAGAGAGCCTGGGACCCAAGGGCCCCTCCATGAGTATTTGATGAATGAATGAATGAATGAACAAATTCAAAGTCAGTATGGAGATCTGAGTGCTGGTCTCATTTCTGCCACTAACAGCATATGTCAACAAGCAAGTCTTCCACCTCTCTAGCCTTGGCTTTGTCGTTAATGAAATGAGTGATGGGCATGGTAACTTCCAAAGTGCCTTTCAGCTCTTAGTCTTCTTGCTTATCTTACTTTTGAATTCTACTTGAAGGGATCTTTGCATCTTTCTTTACACTATCTTGGCAATATTTCCTGGGAAAGATTCTTAAATCTGAATTTCTCTTTTTAACTCTCTCCTGTTAAGTAAGTTTACAGTGAGTACGCTAACTCTTATCATGGCTCCAGAAACCTAAACAAAACACCTTTAGAGCTGATTAAGCAAGCACTGTTAGTTCAAACAAAAGAATCAGTTTTTAGAGGGGATTTTAGCTCTAGAATACTTCTGTCTGGAACAGAGATAATGAACGTCTTTCTATAATAACTAGTAATAGGTTACCTATAAACATCCTAGAGAAGAAGAAGGTTGAAAATTCATACCAGAGTGTGAATGACTGATAACAACTCCTTTATTTGGGTAGGTTTTTATTATGGGATAGAGAAGGGAGAGGCAGTAATAGAACACTCAAAGTACCTGAATGAGGAAGAGGAAGAGGAAGAAAAAGGTGGCTTAGAGATAAGACAGAAAACAAACATGACCCACTGAAGGGCTACCCTTTTTCCAGGCTTCCTAAAAGGGGAACTCGATTGATGATGGGTAGAATTCTTTAGGAAATTGGGAACTTTTGGGAGGTAAACTTTGTGTTTCAGTTTTCCCTTTTCTTTCCCGTTTAATTTGTCTTTCTTTGAAATTCTTAACAAATCAGCTAATACTCCTGAAAGCAGCAATCCTGCTTTTTAAAAAATATACTTTGGAAGACATAACCTAAAACTTTTCCTCAAAGCATCTATTAGTGTTTAATCTGTTTAACTGACTAGTCTTTCATAGAACTGTGCCATATTCCTACTGAGCACACGTTGGTCTTAATTACAACTAGCAAACTCAAACTCTCGAGTACCACTTTTAGTCAGTCAGTATTTTTAAAATTTCTCCATCACATTTAAAAAGCCTTAGGTACAGAACTGATTACAGTGCCAGAGAATCTGCTTTTTTCAATCTCTAAAATTTTGTTTCTAAGTTACAATGGTTAAAAAAACAAAACAAAACCTTCATTTGTAAGGGGCCTGAATACATGCAAGAAGTTGGAAGTCAATTTAGAATTACTTATGCAAAATGAATGAACACAGGAAATCATGATCCCTGTTAGTTCAAGGCTTCTGTAAATGCCAGCCTCATCTTAGTTTCTCAGTAGATACAGAGATATATCTGGCTCCATCTGCACTGATGGAGAAACTTATAATCTGAATCATCTAACAAATATTCCTTGAACATTGCTGGACCTCAAGAAGTGGTTTCATAGTTGGGTAAACAACCTTATCCAAAAGATTCACATTAGTGCAAATGTACATGGCAATGAGGTAAGTTTCTGGGCTACAGATTCAAAGATATCAGATTCAAAAACATCTTGACAGGGTATATTATTGAGCAGAATGAATTCAATTTTATTTATTAGAAAAAAACATGAAGTCTACTACCTAAGTTTAAAAAAAACCTCTACAAATATAATGTAATAGAGAGTGCCCAAAATTTGGAGATTTTAGTTGACTTTGAATTTAGTAAGTTAACAGCATGTCATGCATTCCCTAAATACATACATACATACATACATACATACATACATACATACATACATACATAAATGTGAGCTTAGTTTGCATTATTAGAAGTAAGGTATCTAAAATAAAGGAGGTGAGATCTTATTCCCTTTTTCAGTTAGATATGATCTGGAATATTTTGTTTAGATTCAACCATTTTTTAAACAAATGTGTTCAATTTTTAAAAAATAAACAAACCAAAGTTTCTCTGTTGGTGAGTACCCAGGATATGAACAGGTCTTGGCTCCTGCCATTCAAGAGAGGAGAGAACGAACTAGAATCATCTAGGGAAGATCAAGACTTGAAGGAAGACAAGAGAGCTTCCTTCCACTATAGAAAGTAGAGAGTGGCCAGAGCAAGGGAAAAAGCAGTCACAAACTGCATTCTGCACATGTTAGACAGTATCTGGATTAAAGGGGCTTGGGTCTGGATATAATTTTTAAATTAACTAGTTTTCTCCTTATAGAAATAATTTCTCACATATATAAGTTTTATATGTACATATCTTCTGACAGGTATAAGGTGAAATGTAAAAGTTTTCCCACCATCATCCCAATACCCTAATCTCATTCCTTAGAGAAAACTAATGTAATTCAACATGTATACTCTAGATTTTTTCAGTGCATATGGTAACATATATCAGTATATTTTTTAAGCATACATGGGATCAAGTTTTTATAGTTTGACTTTTTTTATTTAAAATATTTTTATAGTATTTCCAGATTATCTATATATGTTACACTTCTTTCTTGTTAATTGTTGCATAATATTCTATAACATGAATGTATCATGGTTTGATTAATAATTCCTTTTGACTATTATAGTATATTTAATGATAGTCTCTTGATAAATGTTTAGGTTGCTTCTGACTTTTTAATTGTAATAAATATTTTTGACCATCCATTGTACACTTATATAAGAATATCAGCAGTTTAAATCCTTACAAGTGGTGTTACTGGGTCAAAGGGCACATGCATGTTTCTTGTTCTTCTTTCTATTAACCATTTCCAAATTGCCCCTCTTGAATCATCTGTTTTGCATCCCCTTCACCAGCTCTAGGAATTTTCAAAATTACAAGTATTTCATAGGTGGAAAATGGTATTTTATTACTGTTTTAATTTGCATTTCTTATTTTATGGGTGAGGTTGAGTATTATTCCATATGTTTATTGGCAAATGGTATGCCTTTTTCTATGAATTCCTTGTTCATTTATTTTACCTGCTTTCAGTTGGATTATTTATCTTTTCCTTGGTCTTACTGATCTCTAAGAGTCATCTGCATATTAAGAAAACTAGCCCTTTGTCAAAGATAATACAAATAATATTTTCTAGTTTCTAGTTTGTGTTTTCACTTTGTTATGGGACATTTTCATATGGTAGTGTTTTTATTTCATTAAATTTAATGTTTTAAGTTTTAATTTTTATTTTATATTTTAATTAAATTTGTATTATTTCAATTCAATCCGTCTCTTTCCTTTCTGAGTTTTGTGTCATACTTTTGCCATGCCAAAACTATATATGTTCAATTTCCCATTTAAAAATATTTTTATGGTGTTTTCTATGTTTAAAAGTTTAAACCATCTGGAACTTATTTTCCTTTAAAGAGTGGAGAAGAGATCAAACTTTATACTCCCCCAAACTAGACATGTATCTCAATGCCATTTATCGATTACTCCATCCTAACCCTGCTGATTTGAAAGGCTACCTTTATCATACACTAAATCCAGATGTGTTGCTATTTCTGGACTTTCTATTTAGTATAGTGCCAAACGTTTTAAGTTCTGATAGAATTCATAGGTCCATCACAATTCTCTTTTCATTATATTTTTCTGGTCGCTTAGGCACATTTATTTTTCCCAATAAAATTATATGAAATGATGTGATCAGATCAAAATGAGATCATCCCTCCACCCGAAACACTGAACCCCACCAGATATTTGGCCTTCATCCTGTACAGCAAAGAGAAGGGCTGTTCCTGCCTGGACACACTCTCCCCCGTGGTCCTCATCCACATCCCCTTTGCTCACTCAGTTCTCCGTCATGTTCATTCACCATTAGTTAATTGCTAACTAAGCATCTAAATATATCACTATTTAAAAGAAAAAAAAAAGGGAAAAATCCTCAGTTCTGTTTCTCAATCCTCTTTTCGCCCCATTTCTTTGCTCACCTTTTCAGCAGAAGCCTTAAAGTTGTATTAGCTCACTGGGCTTTCCTCTCCACCACTTTCCTGGGGCAGCTTTTATGTTTCACTTGGTGACTCTATGGTCAGATCTCTGTTCTCATCCTCCCTGATGCTGTCATTTGATACAGCTGATTCTGCTTGCTTTCTTGATGTACTTTCTTCTGAGGCCTTGGGGTCACCACATTTTCCTGCTTTTCCTCCACCCTCACTGGTCTCTCCCCCTATGTCTCCTTCGCTGTCTCATCTCCTAAGTCTCGTCTGGAAGTGCCAGAGCACTTCGGCCTCTCCTCCCTGCCCCCTTTTTCTCATGTCTGCTCCGCTCTGCTCTCCTCACCTCCCCACACTCCTCCCCCTGCTCTACTCTTTTCTCCTTTCCTCCATCTACCTGATCTTATCCAGTCTTACACCTTTCAACACGCTGTTTCTCTAAGCCTGATCTCTCCTCTGAGCTCTGAGTTCCACACGCACACATCTCCCATGGTCTACACACATCTGTCCCTGGGTGTCTCATAGACAATGCACACTTAACATGCCCAAGACAAAACTCTTGTGTCTGGCCCCCAGTTTCCATTTGTTGCCCCGGTAGTCTTAACCAGAGGTGCAAAAGGCAGCATGACCCGCTCCCTCATGCTGAGAACATAAACTCTGGCATTGTCTTTGGCCCCTCGCTTCCCCTCACACTCTTTATTCAATCCATCAGCAAGCTCTGTCAGTGTTACTTTCAGAAGGCAACACAAAGCCCTCTCTCTTCCCCCCATCTCATCTGCCACTGCTGTAGCTTAAGCTGTCATCCTCCCAGTCCTGGCCCACTGGCTGGTTTCTCTGTTTCCATCCTTGCCTCCCCTCCATAGTTGATTCTTTACACAACAGAGTGATTCTTTACAGATTCTTTACAGACAGAGTGATCTTCTCAAATCAGACCCTATCACTGCCCAGCTTACATTTCTGCTGAAATCCAGCTGCTTACTTCAAAGTGCAGGCTCTACAGAACCGGGCGCTGGTTGGCTGACCACCTCACATGTCAACCTCGTCCTCACCCCTCCACTCTTACGCCTCTGGCCTCCTTGCAGTCCTTTAAACACGGTGCACAGTCTCAGGGCCTTTGCTTTTGCTGGTCCCTCTGTTGGGAGGATTCCTCTCCCTGTGGGTCGCAGGGCTGACTCCCATCCTTAAGGTTTTAGCTCACATGTGGTCTCTGCCAGAGGCTTCCGCACCTACCCAGGCTAAATACACATCACCCAGTCATTCTCTACCCTGCTGCCCTGTTAAATTGTCTTCATCTCACTACAGCTTTCTTAAATGATAAGTATTTTTGATCTTTCTCCACTAGACTGTAAACCTCATGAATAAGCGATTTTGTCTGTCACGTGGATGTATACACAGTAGCTGGAGGAGTGCTTCATATATAGTAAGCCTAGAGTAAGTCAAATGAGTTTTGACAGCTCTAGAAAAAAACCCATATTGTTTATAATTTACATATTTATTGATTGGGATCACATAGAACTTATAGATTCCCATAGGGAAACAGGACATCCTTAACATATTAAATCTTGACCAAGGACATTGACTGTCTCTCCAATTATCCAAATATTTTTTGTTTTTTAAATCAAAGTTCTGGGAGCCTAGGCGACAACTTTCTATTTTAGAGGGCTATTTATCTCAGAGAAGCAAGTATTCAAGGTTATTATTACATTTGTCTCCAAATGTGATGTCAAGTGGAAGAGGAAATTAATTAATTCACCATATTCTGGAGGCCAGACGCAGAAAGGAGTTAAAAGTGAGCTCTAGCTCAAGGAAGAAATTTCCAAAAATTAAAATTATTCAACACAGAGAGCTGCCTCATGAAGGCATGAGCTCTCCATCACTGGAGGTGTTCAAGCAGAGATGGGGCCATTATAGAGGAGATTCCTGTATCATATGGCAGTTTGGACTAAAAGGCACATAAAGACCCTCTGATCTCTAATAGCCCATGATACATAGTCTTACTGCAAGTCTTTACCGGTTTGATGCATTCCAAGAAATTAAATCAACCCGAATTTTCCCCAGTCAGAGATACTTGAGGGGTTCTGAAACTCAGCGATTTCATGGTGAAGTCCAGACTCCATTCATGTAACTTCTAGCTCTGCCCTATGAATTATATCTCTTTTCACTAACTAAATCTTTAACACGGGTTTCTCCTAGTACCGAACTTTCCTGAAATATTTTACTTTGCTAAGGCACCATGAAACAGAGGGTGTTAAAAATCTAAAACTACTTGGTATTTTCCTTAAGAAATCAGATGACAAAGCTGAACGGCCAACAGGTTTTGCAAGATGTTACTTGTCTCTGCAAGTTATTGCTTTCAAATAGGCTAAATCAAATTGTGTGAAGCTTTATTGAAGAAGTTTTGTCCAAAGTTGTTACTACTGACCTGCAAACCTGGATTTTTTTTTTTTCCTGCCTCCAAAACCTTGAAACATCCACAGAGAAAAAAAGAGTGAAAGAGAAAGTAATAACAAGAGTAGCCCTGCTAGCTATTATCTTCATTTGAAAGAAATGATATTGTTTGCCAAAGGTTCAAGGCCGTGGCGCTCAAACCACAATTCTAGATAGCTCAGCAAGGCTTACCAGAGAGCAGAGTGAACTCCTTTGTTCCAGGGCTTCATGGAAAGGAATCGTTTCACAGCTTGCGTGGATTGTGCAGGAGCCTCAAGCGAGGAAGTGTATGGTGACCTGCAGGAGGGGTGCTGGGGTCACTCAAACGACAGGAGGTGGCTCTTTAGGCTGTTGGATTACACCTGTGAACTCTTCAAAGGTGACTGCCACCCTGACCTTGCCACTTGGGTCCAGGGATCTTAGGAGACAGGAGAGATCCCAAACCACCCTACGCACATGTGGACCTGGCACTTATTTGCCAACCTAAAATTCACATGGAAAAGGTGACCCATTCTCGAAGTTTTTAGTCATTTGAGTGCATCAAAGCTGTATTTCGTACAACAGCATCTTCTCCTCGGAAGGACACAATGATTTTAGTCACTGTCAGCAGCCTAGAAAATCTACCAGGCTGGTTGCATGGAATTTCTAGACACTCATTCAGAGCTTTGGATGTGGTTTCCTCTGTGTATACCACAGGCTGTGCTTGTTAGGCACAGTCATAATTATCAGCAACCCCCTTCGAAACGCCTTAAACGGAAGGTCCATGGGTGCTTGATGCCATGCAAGGGACACAAGCCACCTGAGACCTAGGACTTTGCCTTTAAGATTTGTTTGATGACTCTTCATTTCAGGAAAGGCAAGATTAATGCCATGTTCCCTAAATGCTAATGTCTTCTCTGAAAGAAATGGCATTTCTTTGATGGCATTTGGGCTTCAGCCCAAGATTCAGGGTCCATGTCTCCTTTCTCTTAGAAGTTTTACTGCCAAGCTTTTGTTTCTTGACTTATAAAATGGAGATAATACTGTGCTCCTCTGTACTTCACAAGGGCAATGGGAGAAGCTAGTAAAATAATTTATGTGAAAATACTTTAATTTTAAAGCACTATTCAAATACAAAATGAGATTATTACTTAAGACCTGGATTTAATTGTGGAAGTCTGTTTTTATTTTTGTTTGTTTGTTTTCTTACTTGTTTTCTCTGTAGGTAACAAAAAGAGGAGGAGTATAGGGAATAAATGACCTACAAATTTCTATCCATTCTTAAAATATGTCCTTCCTTTGGAAAGGAGGGCATGAAGTAGGACGCATGACAAGACTTCTTCGGGTGTGGCTTTTGGAAACTAATCTCACTGCTTTTTAGGCACACTCAGATATGAGAAATATGCCCATAAAGCAAGTCAATTTCTCAGAATTTAATTAGAAAGACTGTGAAGTACATAGCTTGCTTCAAAATATTTCCTGAGGTGCTCCCAACAACAAAAAGATTATTGTGTTTACATAAAAAATACTGCTTGAATTCCCGCCACCTCCCTAACATTTCAAATGGGCAGGCAAAATTAAAAATTACCTTGTGGAAGAAAGCTCAACAGGTCATCAGCAACTGATTGTAACTGCCTGCACTTAGTATTTAGAGTACTTTTTCTATCATGGTTTTGAGTATAAATTATAGTCACAGAGTTTAAAAAAAAAAAAATCAGCCCAGGAGGAATTTCAGAAGTAATCTGGTCTGTCCTCTGGTTTTATAAAGGAAAACATCAAACCTCAGAGAGGGTGAGTGATGTGAGTAAAGACACACAGCTAATATATGAGGAAGAGAGATTGGGACTCACCTCTTCTGGTTTGGAGCCCATGGCTTGTTCCACCCCGTGCGACCTTAGCCCAGGGTAAGAAATATTTAATCGAGGGCTAATGACAAAAGACAATGAAGACAGATTGTATTTCTTCTTTGGATTTCTTCACGTATCACTGCAGCACCTAGGAACTCAGATAATTATACTGTGAGGAGACAAGTGACAGGAGAGCAAAACACCTCCTCTAATTCCTAGCCCTCTGTCAAATGCAGAGGATGTGGCAAATTGCTACCTGGAGGTTTCTGGAGGCAGGCATTACAGGGAGAGATGCATTACTTGCGCAAAGAAGCAGTCTTGGCATCTCCCTTTGTGAGATGTGAATCTAAGATTTCGGTAGATTTGGTGGATGGGTGTTTAGAGAGGGAAAGCCCATAGCCTCAGGTCTTGGACTCGAAATATTCTTTCCCCAGGTCCTATCAAATTAACTTGAGCCACAAACAACAGCCTGGGCTGGGGAGCCGAGCCGGATGGGGACTGTGAGGTTGAGCCTCTGTTACTTAAACTCTTCGGGTCTCCTATTATCTGATGCGGCTTCCCTCTCCATAATGAAGATCAAATTATATCCAGGATTCTGGTTTGCTGAAAAGAGAAGGAGATCATAGGGACAGATCATTTTACAGAGGACAATACCAGCAATTTCTGAATGAATCTGGCAGCTAAGCCCAGCAATTATTTGGACCAGCAATCACGGGTTCTTTGGGGATGGACTGTGCTAGTGGGGCGTTAGAAAGGGCAAAGCCATGATGGCATCCAGTCTGCAGGTAGCAGAGATCATTGGGTCTCACTGTTCACTCCGGCACATTCTAAGTCCCCATATTTTCCTATAATTCCAACATGCTATCATGGAAAGAAAAAAAAAATCAAATCACTATATTCAGAAAAATGTTAGTTTTTCTTCTTAAAGCCATTAGAGGGAAAGTTGCCTCCCTAGAACAAGACAGTATTGGAACATTCTCTACATTAAGATGTTGGGATTTTTTGCTTTTGTATGGTGAAAATGTGGGGGTTTTTTAATTATAAAGAAATTTGGTGCCCGTTATGAGAAAAGGGTTTCTGAAATAGCTAATTCAAACCAGATGCCTGGAGAAATTGAGTTCGCTATTCTTTCCTCAACAATAATTTCAGGAGAGTAAGTGTCTGTGCTGCCCTGTGCAGAGGAGAGTGCAGCCAATGGATAGAAAATAAAGGTGGACCCTGGTTCCATGATAGGAAGAGTTTCCTAATGAGCTGAGCTGTCCAAAGATGTAATGGGCTGCATCAGAAGGTCTTCAAGGCTGAAAATGTTTATAAAGAGGAGGGAATGAAGCTGAGATGGGGCAATGCACTACGTGACCTCTCAGTGCCATTGGAGAATTTTCTAAAAGCCTTTCCTTTATCGCTAAGAAACACTTCTCCATGTCCATGGCTTTTATAATTTAAAAAATCATAGATTCTCAGAAATGCATATTTAACATTTACCCAAATATAATAAGGGAAAAAAAATTGAGTCCCCAAACAATGGCTTTAGAGGAGGAAATTTTTATGAAAAATAAGTCTCATCCATGCATCCATTCTTTCAAAGAAATTTTCTAAAGTGATTCAAAGTTGTGAATAACAACTGAGCAGTCAGTGCCACTGTCTTGGGTTGGTTATGGCCTTCATGTGGGAGTGCCAGCCCCTGGCCTGAAAGCCGGCATAATCACATTCTCCTACAATGGGAATAGTTGATGTAGGCAACCAACCCTTTCCTCGTGTTTCCGCAAAGCAGTGTAAATGTTAGTAGGTCACAATAGAACAAAGAGAATTTGACAAGCAATCTGTTTATTCTTCAGATTATAAAACTGCTCTCAGGACCACATTAAAGTAACATGCACTTGGCCAAGAGAAAGAAGCCATCACTTGGTACAGACAGAATAGGAGCTTTCAGACAATCCGGAGAGCAATGGAGAGCTTCCCCTCTCGAGGTGGTGACAGAAAGTAGAAGTTCTGTTTCAAAGGCCGGGACTGCAAATACAAAGTACAAAATTGGTCTGGGGGAAAAAAAGGATAGGCCAAAGGTGGGGAAAGCAGCCTTCAACATTTAAGCCACTTTATAAATGGAAGCAAAACCAAATAAAAGGAAACTTTCTGATTGTTGCAGCACCACGGGCCATTGTGAGGATGCCATCTGTTAAATTGCATACACCCAAAGAAAGTTTTAAAATACCTAAAATGTACCTTTGTCCTTGAATGAAGATATTTAGTTGGCATTTGATTTAGGCTTTTGTAAAATACCACCCATAACTGCCTTTTCAGGTGCACTTCATATCTGTCTGTCTCTCTGTCCCTCTATTTTTTGTACCTCTCTGCATATGCTGTTCCCTCTGCCTGGAAAACCCTTTTGGTTTATCTGCATGAAATCTATCTTATTCTTCACATCTCAGCTCAATCATCACCTTCTTTTCAGAGAGATCTTATTAAGGCCCATCTTATCCTTTCCCTGAGTAACTGTCTCTTTTCTTCACAGAACTTCCACATTTTGCAAATACATTTTCATGCGTGTGTTTGCTTCGTGTCTGACCAATAGGCTTCCGGGACCAGGGAGATGATAATCCAACTCTGTCTCTAGTGTCTTACATGGTGCCCAAGGGAATGGTTGCGCCTTTTTTTTTTTTTTTTTTTTGATAAATAAATAAATAGCAGAATAAGATCAGAATGGAATGAGCAAGGAGGGTCCTCAGAAGCAGGTGTAATGCTGATGGGTACCCACTCCTCCCTTTGTGCCCCAGTAGGTGAGTGCTGTGGGGCAGGGAGCTCTAGCACAAGTGTACAAGATTAAGATGGCAAATTTTTCTGATGGTTAAGTGATTCCCAAGGGTCAAAGCAGTCCCATAGTTCTCGATTTTCTGCCACCTGGGGAGACCCATGTGACTCAGATCGCTCTACTAAAGCACACTCCCCTGGAAAAACATTAGTGTTGAGAATGGCTAAAAGGAAAGAAGTCTCTAAAGCTGTTTACATCTACCCAATAAAACAAGTTGGTTTGCTTTCAGAGAGCTAAAATATCACATAAAGAGACAAAGAAATGAAAGTTTGTAAACACAGAGTTGCATCTCGCTTTTATCAAAGAAGCAACTTGATTGAGGAACCTCCTGATCAGTCAGAACCTGGCTCTGGGGGCTTCTTCTTCCCAGCATGTATCACAGCTGAAATTGTACATTTATTGTTGTGATTATCTGTTCAACATCTGACTCCCAAACAGATTATAAGCTGCATGAGGGTAAGGGCATTGTCTTCTTTTGTTACCCTTGTGTCCCCATCGCAAAGCCCAATAGTCAATGAACAGTTACTGAATGACTGACTGACTAAATGAATAAGACTGACATTCTCCCTACACTGAGCTTATCATCTGCTTGCTGGGTATCCTTGAATAAGTCGCTTTATCTTGCTAGTGTTCATTCTCTTCTTTGAGAAAATGGTGGTATCATTCTAACTCCTTCTTAGTATAGTTTCAAAGATCAAATGGCATAACAATGACATGAATGTTCTGAAACAGATGAGATCTTATTACATATAAGCTACAAGGAAGTAGTCTTGCCACCGGAGCTTTAGATTCAGGCAACAGCACAAAAGCAGATCTGAGATCAAGTATGACCTGAAAGCATTCATAGAGCTAGGACAGGAAAGGGACTGAAGCTGTACCCTAACCCCAGGGATTTTGGAGTTACCCATCAGGAGTTCGTTTTGCAGAAGGACTCCCTATCACCTGGGGGAGGAGGGGAGGGAAATGTAGAAGTTTTCAGTAGCCCCTAGGTCAACACTCCAGAAAAACTAGGAGGAGAAGGATTACCCCAGCCTTCATGTGGAGGATGCCAGAGAGACGTGCTGAGTCTACACTCAGGGTTGGCATGAGACTGTACTAGATGACGACCTGGACACCACCCAGCCTGGGCATTAGATAAACTAATTTAAGTTTCCTTAATCAAGTGAATGGTAAACTCAAAGAGCAAGAACTCAAAGAGGGGAGAGATGTTAAAGCTATAATTATTCAATAAAAATAATGATGATAATAATAATGGTAGTAGTATCTATTGACTAAAATGTATTAGAAGCTTTACATATGTTCACCTCTAACATCAGCTCTGTAAAGTAGGTATCTCTATACCTGTTTTACAGATGGGGAAACTAAGACTCAAAGATGAAGCAATTTGATCACACAGCTGGTGGCAGAGCTGGAATTCAAACATGGAACTGCCTGACTTTAAATATCATGCTCTTTTCACTCCGCCTCTCCAAACAAGGCTCCGGTTGGAGTTCAAACCATCAGGACCAGCTACATAATTTGCAGGGCCTAGTGTAAAGTGAAAATGCAGGGTCCTTTGTTCAATATTTATTAAGAATTTTAAGACAGCAAGAATAGAGCAATGAGCTAAGAACATGGTCCTCCTAAGCATGGAGCCCTGTGTATACAGATTGTAGGCCCATGAAGATGGTTCTGCAGACCACTCATGGTTGGCTGAACAAGATCAAATAACCAAGAAATCTCCACCTCTTGCCAGTTTTGAGGACCTCTCAGAACTTCCCATGATTGGAGCTTTGACCAGAGAAGTAGTGACAATCATGTGAGGCAAGAGAGAGGACAGATGGGGAGGGGAAGGACCACAGCAGTTAAGCAGGTCATCACCACTACGTGTTCCAGGAACCAAGCCACCTGGGACCCTCACCAATGGATGAGCCCTGGGAGCTCACCTTCCAGGGAGCAGTCCTGGGCTGAAGCTATAGTCAAGCACCATGGCCATCACCATCCACACCCTGGTTATCCCCAAGGTGCCCTGGGGAAATAAGAGAGGCAACTATGACATAAACAGACAAATATTTAAACAGAGTGAAGAGAAAAAATTCCCATGAGAAGCCAAATAAGAAACATTCACTGGTAAAAACTCAAGTTACATGGAGGCAGAACTAACGAAGTAGGGCTTTTTCCAGGCTAGGTTCAGTCACTGTCATAGCCAAGACGGCAGGACAATCCAGAGAAGTTGTCTCAAGAACAAATGAAAGCAATCTAGTGGAATGCTACTACTGATTGACCAGTCTGTGGGCTCTGAGAATGCAATTTTTGGAAAGGATGGATATAGTGAGCTTTTATCAAAATTCATTTATTTTTAATGCTAACACAAAAGTCATATATGATAGTTTAGAAAACTTGGAAAATAGAAATTCTCAGTGAAAACAATCATTCGTAATTCTACCACTCAGTGGTAACAACGGTTAGTTTGACCTTTTGGTATATGTGCTTTTAAATGTTTGTTACATACCAACACATAGATATAAATAATTGTTTTCATGCATGAAAATCTTAGTAATATATAATGATTTTTTTCCTTGTGAAATAGAATTCTATGTGATTTATTTAATAGCTGCAATAGTAGCTCAGCAAATAAATCCTCTGTGTTAAGAAACATCTTTTGTACACACAAACTCTTTCACCAATATATTATTTATTCCTGGTATTGCTTAGAAAACATTTTCATCTGGTGTGACATCTTCTGTTTTCACCCTCAGGAAAAGCCACAGAAGGAAAGTGTTAATGACAGCACTCCAGCTCCTGGACAGATCACCTGCTCCCCCAGCACCTTACTGGCCACATCCTTTATGGCACTCAACACTTTCCACCTTCTTGTTATTTATGATGTAACTGGATACCCCTGGAGGGAAAGGGCACGTGAGGCTCATCTCTGTATCCCCCAGGGCCTTGTCCATGTTAGGTATGCCATAAATGTTTATGCAATAGCTGAACAAGTTCCTCAAGTCCCATAGCCCAGTCCTAATTCCAGTGTCCTGCCAACTTTCCTCCATAATTGATGTGACATTTCCTTCTCAGCTGAGGGATTGACGTTTGGGGATATGTCCTAAGGGGATCAATTAGTTCCTTTGATCTGTCTGCCACGAGGTGACCAGAGGTGGGTCTTCTGAAAAATTTAGCAGGAAAAGTGGTTTTGAATTTCCTAGTTAGTTTTAGAAGAATTAAGAGCCACAGTTTATACTAGAATCTATGCTCTCCAAAAATGGCTTGATGTTTCACATTTAAAATTAATTGCAGTTATATTCAAAAAAGCATTGTTGACTCACTTCAATAGACCGTTCACTGTCTTATGAAGGAAAAACACAATCTTAAGTACAGATGACATCCTGCCTTTTCTTAAATGTGATGAGCCTCTAATTCTTAACAGTTGCTTGGCCTATTCCACTTCTTTCCAAAGGCTGCCTTGGGCTTTTCTCTGATTTAGCCTTGAAATAGTCTCAGTTGTTCTCATCTGTTCAACCAACAAAACAGGGCTTTTCCAGTCTGGTTAAATCACATTCTATCTCTTAGCAGTAACAATAATTTTTTTTAATCAACTCTTGTGAATATTCTGAACTGATTAATTTCAACAATACTCCTCCCCCTGGATTGGCCTCCTACCAGTGCTACTCTTATGGGCTTCCTACTATGTGCTAAGCTTTTTTAGGAGACGGGATGCAAACATGACTGAGGCAAGGGTCTTGCTTCTTACAATGTGATGGGAGAGAAAGGTTCAGAACAAGGGCCAGAGCCTTTGAGGAAATCCCAAGGGGTAGAAAGTCAAGTGAGTCAAACCCACATTCCTAGCACTAGTAGGAGGCCAATCCAGGGGAAGGAGTATTGTGCTCAGAAATAACATTAATTTCCATTATAATGATTAGATAGTTGCTGCTGGTAGAGGTCATTTATAGTGGTGGAGGTGGTGATAGTTTTAATAGTCTATGCCCAGTCACAGCCCCATATCTTGTCTGCTTATATTTCATTACCTCTGGTTAATTCTATTAGGATTTGAAGAACAGAAACTATTTGCATCTTTCCTAACTTGGTAATAACATCGAAGTTTCATGTGTCAGACAAATTCTAAGAACATTGGCCGCTTTGGCTCCAATAATATTCACAATAATGCCAGGCACTATTATTGGCTCCATTTTATAGGGAAGGCAACTGAGTTACAGGGAGGGTAAGTGGCTCATCCGAGAGTAAAATGCTCACGTGAGGGCTGGCTGCAGGCCCACAGACTAACTCTCAACTGATAAGACAAATCCTGCCATGCTCTTTGCTGAATCCTACTGGGGCTTGATTTCCTCTTGCAAATAGCCAGTAGCTCGTCAATATCATTCACGCTTCCAAGTGCCAGGTGTTCTGTATAACTATAAGGTGCTAGTCTAAAAAGTACTCGCAAAAATGACCAGTTTCGGCCAGTGAATTTTAAGAGTTTGGCTGAGCGTTTCTCCCTGGCCTCTGTGTTGGGATAAGAGGGAGTGCTTGTGTTTGCATTAGCCAGAGAAGGACTGTAAACTATTATCTTACCTTGTTATCTGAGCTGCTGGTGCACAAGGAAGTTTCCTTTGCTAATGGTTGAACTGCTCTTCAGATAAAGGTCTCCCCGGGATCTCCGCAGCACTAATTAATCAGCTGTTAAAACAGTAGTTGATAAAGACAGGCTTACTTAAAGTTCGAATTGCCTGCAATCAGAGATAACCAGCAGTCCCTTTTGGCAGTGAGATATGAAAACAGGAGAATGATCTCTTATCAAAGTGAATTGAACATAGCACTCAAATGAAAAATGTGGTTCAGAAAATAGCGAAAGCGACCTCAAATAGGGGAAAAAAATAAACATGTATTATTTCTTTTATCCTGTGTGGACAAAGTGAAAATGGCCCAAAACACACACACAGATACACACATGCACATTAAGTATTAAAACATGACCCACACTAATGTTTCAGTGTGAGCTGGGCGAGCAAAGCCAGAGCAAGGTTTCACTGTGATAAATGCGGTTACACAACAGTGTGTGACAGGTGGCCACCATTTCTCTTTGATGGAGCCTTATTTGGTAACATTAATCATTTTTAAAAATTAAATAAAAACACTGATTTCCTCAGAGGTAAAGGACCTGTTTTTAAAATATGTTTATTAAAGAAATCACCCCCCCCCCCCAAATGAGCATCTGATGGATGAATGGAAGTAGACTTCCCTGAGAAAAGGCTTAGATGAAATGGAGAAATAAAGCATGTAAATTGGTTTGGATATTATTAACAGCTTTCCAGTGGGCTTAAAGGAGCAAAAGGCTCTATCTGGCATGGATGTGGAGGGAAAAACAACGCCACCCCCTGGGAGTGAGGTTTAGGGAGACTCAGACAGGTAGAAATACAAAATGTGACGCAAGGGACCATCAAAGATCCTAGTATGTGCAGAAACACAAAACTGAAGGTGTCTAGACATGATGTCTAGAGTTGAAAGAACTTCACTAAAACTTAAATTCTATTTTCTGGGAGAACCCAAAGCAAATCTAATTGTTTGAAGGGCTGGATTAAAAGAAAAATATAATTGAATAATCTATATAATTTTGAATTGATCATAAACATGTAGTGAATGAATATGTAAAGCCTCTCAGATAAATTATAAAGTTGGAAAATAAATTATAATATGGAGGTGAGCTTTCCTAAGTGATGCTGTGTTAGCATTATTGCTAATCTTTAATTTACTTATTTCATAAACTCAGTATAATTAAATGGAAAGTTCAGTGGATTTGGAATCTGGCAACCTGATTATGGAATAATAATTATTATTAAAATGAATAATCGATGCAAACCTGAATAAATAATCTCTCTGAGCCACAGTTTTCTCACATGTAAAAATGAGTGGAGAGATTATCAAACTAGATTACCTCTAATACTGCTTTTAAGTTTCACAGCCTACAATTCTAGATTTCATCATCTATCATTTTTATCCAAATGCTCTAGATTTTATCGGCAATTTCAAGTTGCAAACCCAAGAGCACCTCAAAAGCTTCGAGATGCTTGGGTTCCAAGAAAATATTTTTAGCTACAAGCTCCAATTACAAATGTGCAAGTCCTTCCCAAAACCCTCTTGGAAATGTTGACCTTAAACATGCAATGGTAATTTGTAATAATTAAGAAATGTTTGGACAAAATTCCACCTAGTTATATATTTACATAATGCTGGCACAGTGGGACTTAGTTATCACTGAATTCTCAGGTCAGTAACCCCCTTTTGCATACTTGCAATTGCCTTCTGCCTTCTGGATGCTTTTTTGCCATTCCACATGATATGCATCTAATATTATCACCACAGTACCCAAGTGCTTTACAAAATAGGAAAGAAATCAGTCATTATTATTATTATTTCAGGCTGTGATGGTTCAGGAAATGGCAAGTGTGGATGGCTAATGGGGCTGGTACGGGTCTGGTGGTGAACCAGGTTCTGAGGTCAGAACGCCCTCCGTGCGCTGTGCCACCCGCGGCACAGGCTTCCACCTGCCCTCTGTGAGTCACAGTCCTCTCACGTGAGATGGGGATAATAATAACCGGCCACCATCACTGCACACTGCTGACTATAGTTCAGATGTGGTTCACCCGATCTAAAAAGCCACAGGGATGCAGAGAAAACTGGTGTATAAATTCAGGAAACTATTATTATTCTATGGGATGATTTCTTTGCAACCTAAGAAAGAACCAACGATGGCAAGAAATAAACAAGGATAGGAATATCCTTTAACTGGCTACCAAGAAGTAGCTTTGGGGGAAAAAATAGGTGCTCAAAATTACTTCTCAAAGATCGACGACAAAGAATCTGTCAAGTAGGGTTAATATACCTAGTAACAGTTAAAGAAAAAAACCTACGAGCACTTACTCTATGCCAGGTATTGTAAAGCCAGTTTACACCCAGTATCTCCTCTAATCCTCACAAACCTGATAAGGGAGATGTTGTCACCCCTATTTTATAGATGAGGAAATGAGGCAAAGAGGTTGAATAACTTTCCCAAGGTCACCCAGCTACGACATGGCAGAGTCTGGATTTAAACCTAGGTGGGCAGGCTCCAAACCTGTGCTTTTCACTACGTGCAGTAGGGCTCAAAGGAAAAATAAAACAGTATTTGCCCAAGATTCCATGGCCTTAAGTGGCCTGCAGCCCAAAGCAGGTCTCCCTCAAGCAGAGTCCACCCGTTAGCTGCATTCTTGCCTTGTGTCCACTCCCCTGACAGCCTGGGGTCTTCCTCCCCCTCAGTAGAGAGGCTGGGTGAGGCTGACAGGATCCTCACCCCTTCCTCAGCTCCACCCAGGGTAAGTCAAAGCAGAGCTCGAGAGAGATGTGACAAGCAAACCTCAGATGATGAAGAGAGAGGGAAGAAAAGAAAAAGTGTGGAGGACGAGCAGTTTCAGGCCAAGCAAGTAGGAACAGGAACTCGGTTCTGTCAAAAGCCCCTCAACTCTACTTCCCTTCTCTCCCTTGGCCCTTCCCCGCCCCGAGGCCTGTCAGCACACACTGCATGGCTCCCACAGAGCCGGTGTTTAATCGAGGTCCACTGCTCTTCCTTCCTTTCCTCCCTCCCTCCCTCCCTGCCCCCTGGGGGCACTAGACTGAATTCTCACAGGTGGACTAATACACATTCCCCACAGGAACACCGGTGGTCGTGGAGCGGCACCCTCTGCCAGTAAACTGAAAGCCTACAGCTAAATAAGACCCCAGCTCCCTTCTCATTCCTGCCACACACCTGTTGAGATGGATAATCCCTACCAAGGAGGGCCCCTCTACTCCTTGTCTATTTTTAATTCTCACTCATATTTGCAAATAGAATATTCTCATCCGAATGCCATGCTCTGCTTTGGCGCATCGTTATGCGTGCTCGAGTTCACAAAATGCCAGCAACACCGATGTGACTGCGGTGAGCGGTTGCCATGAGCAATTCAGTGTCTTTCCCGGACTGCTCAGGACGTCTCAGGGACTCCAAAGTGCAATGCTTTTCTTCTTAAATTCAACGTGCAGATCCCACCCAGGCACTAATTAAATACCAAAGCAATCTGCCCTTATAAAACTACAGACGCAAGTCATACTTGCCTGGATTAGTTTCTGGGCCCAGATCTCTTCGAAGGATTTTCTTTGCATTATTTGCTACATTTTTGCTCCCGGTGCTCAACAACGAGTGATGAGTGAAGCCAGATCTTCACACGATGCCCTGAGTCTGGCAGATGTCTCCTCGTTCCCAAGCACCTGCTTAAACAAAGGCCTGGACTCCCTTGGCCTTCCCACTATTCAGGGCGGCATGCTTTTCTCATTGGTTTGGGGCTGGGTGTATGTGCATGTGTGTATCTGCTCATGTTCAACAAAATATTTGCTTGGTCTTTTTTTTTTTTTTCCTTCCATCTAAATGCTTAACTCAGAAAGGAGAACCGAGGTTCTGTTTATATCAGGGTAGAGGGGAAAGAGGATTTAGAAAGGTCCTATTGAGAATGAAAGCCTTTTGTTATGAAGGTGTCTTAATATTAGTGTAATGACTTAAGAGGATGAGATAAGGGAAGGAAAGGTAAGATGGGTGAGATAAGATAAGAGTAGGTGGCAACATCAACAAGTAATACTGTCTTAAGAATATAAAAGGTGAACACGCTAAAAATATTTGAATCTGAAGAGAAACTGTACATTTACCTCTGGTTCTAAATGGGCTCAATGTTATTCTAATCTATGCTACGGAAATTCAGTAACTGACTCTATAATCTCCAGAAAGACTTGTTCTTCAGAGTGTGGCTGAGGAAGCATGGTTGTGGAATCACCAGTTCTGCAGACACTACTATGAAAGGGGCTGCTCCTGCTGGTACGAAGCTCACTTCGAGGTGGTGCGTTAGTTCTTCCAAATGCTATGTCCTCTTAGTAAATGTCTCCTGCTGGGTGGGTTTAGAAGATCAGTGACATGCTGCGAAAGTAAATTCAGACCTTGCTGGTGTTTTCTTCTCCCTGCTCTGGTGAAAGATCACAGGATAAAATGTCTTTTTGCCACGTATTAATATGATCACTTCCATTTTATTTATTATGGCGCTCATCTTAGACACAGCAACCTAGAGCTGGGTTACCTTGCCCAACCCCCTCTGTTTTACAGGCAGGACATTGAGATCTGGAGAGGCGTGACTTCCTGAAGGCCATAAGGTGCAGTCAGAACTGGAACTCAGCTCCCAGGCCAGCGAGGGTTCGCTAACCACACCATGCTGCCTACCATGTCTTTGGGTGGTTGCTAACAGTAAAAGCTTTGTCTTTTGAGTATGTTATATTCCAAAGTACTGCCCAGAAAATTTAGGATGCAGTTCTCTTTCATTCTATGTAAAATACTTTTTCAATGCAAAAGAACGTGGATTTGCATAAGATTAGAAGAGGGACTCACAGCAATTACCAGTCAAATTCCTCTAGTGGTGAGAGCCACAGTCTGGGAGCCTTGTGAGTTTGATTCTAAATTCAGATTTGCACTGCTCTATGCTTCCAATCTCCCAATTAAGTCTAAACACTCAATACTAAGAAACTTGGCACCCTCTAAAAAGCCCACTGAGTTTCCAGAGAGGGTGGGAGGGATGGTAAGGTAGGAGGTGAGCAGAAAGCAAAAGAAGCCTCCCCAAATGATTTTTTTTCCCCTTGAACAACATTATTTAATACAGTGTTCTTCTACTCCTCATCCTTCATTTTGTGGCCCCCTTTTCTTGCCCATAACTGGAGGAAAGAGGGGTCTAGGGCAAGAAAACAGCACTTTTAAAGAAAGAGGAATTTCTGTTCTCTTTCCTTTGCAGCAAAGAACTCCTCGGACTGAAAGTTGGTAACATTTATATTTCCAAGTCTTGCTTCTGCTAGTCCTCTTTAGTTTTACAGGCTGTTTGGCTTCATAAAATATAATAGTGGTTTTATAAATCTTAAAACAAAAAAGCAGCAAAGTCTGCCCAATTTCCAAATCTTCATTTAAATGCAAAAAACATGAGGGCATAGTATTCATTCATCATTAATGGATCTAAATTATTAAGGGTTTAAGAGTAGATTTAATTGGGGGAAAAAAAACTTTTATACAGTTATATATGGTCAAAAGGAAAGCTGAGAGATCACATGGGAGGGTAGATTTTTAATTTGAAAAGTTGGCAGTAAGCATGGACCTTCTCAGCTATGTTCACAATAATCTGTCAAATGGGAAAGGGGCAGACCACAGCTGTCAGTAAAGGGCATGAGGTTTGTTATCAGATAGGCATGGATTCTACTCTTGGTTCTTAAAAGCTGCTGATCTTGGGAAGATTCCTTTAGCTTTCTAAGTGTTTCCTCATCTGTAAAATGGAGATGAGGATGCTGATGATAACATTTTGCAAGCAGGTTTGTTGTAAAGATTATATTTTCAATCATATATGTAAAACCGTTTGTAAACTATAATTCACCAGGAAATTATTTCCTATTATTATCACCATCTTTTTCTTCGCTGTTATTAAATAATACATGGTCCTTTCAGAAGGCTGACATTTCACATCTAGATGTGTTCCTAGAATGCTGACAACGGAAGAACTGGTTTCCCATCCAGGAGTAACTCAGGTGTGGCTGCATCAGGGAACAGGGACTGGGGCTTCTGGGTTCTAGAGAATTAAGAGTGTGACATCCCAAGATCATAAGAATTCAAAGGTCAGGACTTTTAAGATCATCAGTTACAGTGAAAGGTAAACTAAGACTTATGGAGAATTCATAGTGGGCCTGATTCTACAAAAAAAAAAAAAAAAAAAAAAGATTCACAAATCAAAGAACTGGAGTTTACATCCAACATGTCAGCTAACACTGCCAATGACCCTGGGTAAGTCCCTTAGCCTCTCTGGACCAGTATGTTCATAGTTAAGTGTGGGCAGTATTAACAGCCTTGAAAACTTATAGGATTGTTAAAGAGGCAAAGTGAGTGCCTAGCACACTACTTCTCCTACACAGTGGCTCTTCAGTAAACACTTGTTGAATGAACGTATGAAAACATAAGAAGATATAGTCCAGAGAGTGAAGCACAGATGGGAATTGTGAGGGAATTAACTCTGATAATAAAAAAAGGAAACGCTGGCTAATTCTATCATCTGTGTTAGTTCTATATCATATTTAATAGGTTGATTTTCCCTTCTTCCTTTCCTGCTTCTTTGTATGCCTGGTATTTTTTTTACTGGATTCTAGACTTTGTGACTTCAATTTGTTGGGTGCTAGATATTTTTGTATTCTTAAATATAATCTTAAGTTTTGTAGATATAGTTAAGTCACTTAGAAACAGTTTTATCCTTTTGAGGTCTTACAGTCAGGACTTGTAAAGCAATTACCAGAGCAGTATTTAGTCTAAGTCTAATTATTATCCACTTCTGAGTTAAGATTCTTTCGTTTACTCTGCCCATTGCCCTTAAAGAATGAGGGTTCTCAGTCTGGCTGATGGGAACAGGCACAGTTATGAACCTTTGTCAGTACTGGGCACTTACCTCTAATCCTTTCTGGTGGTTCCTTCCCAGGCCTCAGGTAGCTTCCTCACATGTATGTGTTGATCAGCGTTTTGCTGAATATTTGAGAGAGATCTGCAGCTATCCGGAGTTCTCTCTCTAAGCGGCTTTCTCATCTCTGGTACTCACTCCATCCTGTGAATTCTAGCCACCACAGTCTTCCCAGACTCTCAGCCCCGTTTCCTCAATTCAGAGTCTGTTACACTCCACCTGGAGCCTCACTCCCTGTACCATAACCTGGAAACTCTCTCAAGGCAGGGAGATAAGGGCAATGGTAGAGCTCACCTCATTTGTCACCATCTCTCAGGATCGCTGTCCTTCATTGCCTGATGCAGTGTCTTGACAACTTAGTTTTCATATATTTTATCTATTTGGGGGTTATTTCAAGTGGGAGGGTAAATCCAGCTCCTGTTACTTTATTTTGACCAGAAGCAGAAGTACAAAGGAAGTTTTGCAGAACTGACATATCTCTAGACAGAGGTCTTCATAAATCCAGGTATGGACAAGTCACAGTTTCTGTTCTTCTTTCCTCCTTGGCTTTCTTTGTAGACCAAGGAGATAAAAGAGGGGACTCTATCGTTTAGGCTGGTTAGTATCCATTAACTCTCTTCTTATGATACTTCTTGTGAATCGGAGACTAACATTCACTCAGCATTAACTAGGTGCCAGGAGAAGTTCAACGTTTTACATTGCTTTCCTCTTAAATCTCTGAAACCATCCTAACAAATGTATGTATTGTCACCTCTAATTTCCAAATAAGAAACCTGAAGCATAGAGAAGATAGATTAGCTTACCCAAGTTCACACAGCTAGTGGTGGTGGTGGAGGGAAGATTCAAAGTCAGAACTGACTCCAAAGTGTGCACTCTTTACAGGGTCATGCTGCCTTCCGGGGTCAAGTTGTATCCCTCCCAAACGTAGCTCCTGAGGTGGGCATCATTATCTCTCTTTACAGACTTAACAAAACCAAGGTTCAGACAGATGAAGGGTTTGGCTTCCAGAGGCCCAGTTACGATAGAACCTGGGTCTGTATCCACTGCCTGTGTTCTTTCTGACTTACTTGACACCCCTGAAGTTTCTAAGGATGTGGGAGTCACCTGCCCTTGGTTTAATATTCTGTAAGTGCTGGGTCTTATTTAAATAATTTTAAAATATAATCTTTCTTATTAAAATTGCAGGGTACTTTACAAAAAATGATGAAAATTCAGATTTGCTAAGACTAGGAACCTATTACACTTTTTCCTGTCTTATTTGAGAGGATTATTATAATTAGCTCTTGATCCTAATTTCACAAATTCAAACATATAAATGAAAAGGCTGCCTCCAGACAAACCGGATGAATATCCATTTACAGTCTGTTTGAATTATTCCTATAGCATTTCTATCTATGTATGAAATGTATACTAAGATTATGAAAAAAATATTTTTTGGTTTCATCCATGGATTTTTTCAAAAATTACATATACCAATGAATTTCTTTATCTCTTTTGAAGTGAATTTTTGTAAAGACAAGACTTTCATGGTGATGGACTATTTTGTAAACTAGTTTTAAGATTGTAACAGCAATGCACACACTCCTTGCAAAACAAAAACTCAATAGGACAGAAGGATATAAAGTGAAGATATGAAATCCCCTTTCTCCTTACCCCTTATTGCCATTCTCCAAGGGTAACAACTGGAGCAGTTTCTTCTGTATCCTTTTATAAATTTTTAATGCATAACATATTACAGAAATAACACATATTCCTTATTTTACAAATTGGGATTGTTCTAGAAGGTATGGCTATATACTCTGTATGATTTCTTTTCACTTAATATATCTTAGATAGCTCTTTGTATCAGCTTATATAGATCTATTACATTCCTTCTAAAGCTGTATAATGTTATGCATAGTACACATATGATATGCATAAAAATTATGATATATTTAACTAGTCTCCCTTATTGGAGGACACTTAGGTCATTTTCCATTTTTTGCTATTAAAGTATTGCAGCAATGAATTCACGTGTAGATGTACCCTAAGTCAGAAGTTGTATGCATTTTAAATCTTGTTAGATATTGCTAAATTGCCCTCCTAAAATTTGCACCAATTTGCAATCCCATCTTCAGTGTTTCAGAGCAGAACTTTGTGAATGTTTGTTTAGTGTATATGCGTATGAGCACCCATTTCTCCAGGCTTTTGTCAACAACAGCATTGCTAAACTTTAAAAATCTTTATCTGGTAGATGAAAAGCGGTACATTATTACTTTAATTTGCATTTTTATAATTATGAGTCATGATGAACACTTATTTACTAGCCATTTATATTTTATTTTCTAAAATTTGCCTATTTGTGTCCTTTGTCCATTTTATATTGAATGATTTGTATTTTTCTTCTTAATTTCATAAGGGCTGTTTGTGTATTTATTAAACTGATCCTTTTTCGTATATATTGGACAAATTTCTTCCGAATATGTTTTTAATATTTTAACTTTCTTTATTTTTTGTCCACATGAGCAGTTCTTATTTTAATATGATCAGGGTTATCAGCCTTTTCCTTTATAATTTCTAGGGGACTAATGCCATATTTATTCTTTACAAATGGACCTTTTCTGGAGATATATTTCTAAAGCTTTTCTTCTTAATATTGCAAAACCCAGTAAAAATATTACCTACTTAATTAGCCAAATTAAGTAAGAATGGATTTTGCTGACTGCATTTTCTTAATGTGAAATGCTGAGATGACTTGAGATAATGAGTGCTTCTGTTACCATCATATAAACAGGGAAATTACAGAACTGGGAAAACAACTTGATGCAGGCGAGAGCCAGAGGGAGCTGGGTGGTGACTAACTCCCAGGCTCACTTACTGAAGAGCATTAAAATAAAATGTGAAAGTAGAAAAAGTTCATGAAGAGAAAAGAAATGAGAGGGATAAGTGAGGAATGGAAGACAATAATCCAATGGGGAAGGGAGGTACAGGGAGAGGAAGAGATGGGAGTGTTGAAAAGAAAGGTTCAAAGACTGGGGAAGGTATTGGTGAAGCTTGAAAACAAGAGGGAAGGTCCAGAAGGCATGTAAGAGGGGAAGCTCCCAGGCAAATAGCTCCCTTCTGTGTGGTTTCTGCAAGGTCCCTTCCTTCCTATCTCCAGGGCTCTGCAGAAAATAACTCCACTCAGCATCACCTGTCTCTGCTCCCAGATGCACCTTAAAAAAAAAAAGAAGAAGAAAAACAAAGTCCTTTGTCTCATGTGCTCCCCAGAAAACCTTCTTCAAGGAGGTAACACTCAGACTAGATATTGATTTTGCCACTTTTTTTTTCTGGGTAAGAAAAATTGGAGCACAGGAAAGTGACCACAAGAAAAATTTTAGTTTTCCTCTCATCCATATTCTTCCAGACATCACTGGGCTCAGTTTTCCTCTGTAAAACGAATCAACACAAATCATCATCTTCCTATGAAACACTTTTGTAAAGGATTCTTGGAATAGACTCTGATACAGAAAAGTCAAAGGCCAAGAAAGTGACCATATGATTTGTTCCATTCTTGAAAAGTTATAATTAATATTTTATCACTTTGGGGAACGTTTTGCATTTTCAAGTGTAATCCAATCATACATTTAAAGCAAAAAGGAATCTCACTATTTCTGTATTTCAAAATGATCCTGCGTATTTGAGGTTTGGCTAGACCTAGCATTAGCTTTGTTACAATGGCATAAGCTCACTTTTCTTTTAAAAATTGAAATACAGTCTGTTCCTCCAGTTATTCCCGTCATCCCCATCTCCTTCTTTCCTGTCTATATTTTTTTTTAAACTCTGGATAGTAGACACTATAAATACATCAATTTCTCCATTTCTCTGGGGTTCAGGATTTATGCAGTTGAGTCTTTCAACTTTATGTGATTTTTGAGATTCTACTTTATTCTTGTCCTCTCTGCACATCCAATTATGTCTATTTCTTAGCTCATGATACCTACAAAATATGACTAGTTTCAGAACTATTTCCAACTTCTTTGTTTTGCCTTGTATTTCTATTGTGGCACTAATTACTACCAATATGATTAATGCACTACTTACTGGTGGCTTTGTTCCCTTTGTTTTTCTGATAATGCTAATTAATCCAATTTTGAAAAAAATACTTTCAGTTCTGCTCACACATGTCAGATTGCAGGTGCTTTTGAAATCACTTTCCCCCCCTTTGGTTTTAAATTAGAGCCAAGAGTAAAAGTAGACCAATTAGTGATGTGGCTGAAAATACTTTTGTCAAAGTTGTTCTTCGAGCAATGCCTGCAAAATGGCTCTGAAATAAGAAAGTTTTCATTCAGTAATAAGTTATTTTGCCCCTTACTTATTTCTTAAATATTGTGCTGTGCGTGTTGGAGGGAGGTTATGAGTGTGTGTGATTATTTAGGCTTAGGTGCAACAGACTTAATATTTCCAAGGGGAAAAAATGGTTGAGGATGGCTGGCTAAAACACGGGCACCAATCAGATTTAACCAGGACCCACTTGGCCCCGCCTCTCTAAAAGCATCAGTAATCCTGCGGTTCTCTCCTCACCAGGTGCTCATGTGGTTTGACGTTGGGAGGCTGTTTTAAACCGGTAGTCGGTACTCGCTTTGCAGTTTGGTTTATGTCCGCAGCATTCATTTTCTTTGACAGATCAGTCAATAATACTCAATGGTGCTCCTCCATTAAATTTCTGTTAGCACTTTTGAAGGACTCTGCTAAATTACACTATATATATATTAAAATTGGAGTGGCACCTAGCTTTCCCAGATACCAAAGATGCAGTGATTTTTGTCCTAAGAAATATTATTTAAAAATCCACTCCAGTTCTCCTCTTCAAAAAAAAACCTTAAAGGACTAATTCTGTATTTACATTTTTAAGGATTAGGAAAAACAAACAAACAAACAAACAAAAAACCCAAACTCCCACAACTACAGAATCCTTGCATAAATAATCCATAATATTAAGTAATATTATTAATGCTTTTGATTCAACTTATAGAATTATATATTTATATAATTTCAAAAGTTTTAACATAAGTTAGAATGTTTATGCTCAATATGGCATAGGAAAAGTGCTCACTTCCTCTTACATTAATCATATATTACGTATTACACGTTACATCTCATTTGGGTGATGCATACTCTAATCTATAATTTGTGTAGCTGACAGAATGCCAAGGAGGATTTTCAGAATGCCTCTTAGAACTGCAGCAGAATGTCACTCTCCACTTTGGTTTGTTTTCTTTCTTTCTTTTCCTAAATAAAGTGGCAGAGGAAATCTGTCTAAACTCTCTCATTCACTCAGCATGAGTAGATTAAAAATTCACACACTACAAATAGTTAAATATTTTTGTCGAGGTTCAAAGTTGTGCTTTTAATTTTTAAAATTAACTTTGAAATTAAATTCATTTCAAAAAAAGGCAGGAGACTGGATGTAGTCCCCACCCCCTACAAAACTGGATTAAAGTGCTAATTGTTTTATTTCAAATATCACTTTCAACTAATTAATTCATTTTGCCCTTGACTGAATTGATCGGAAACCCCAAAAGATCTTTAGGGAAGGAGAGAACTGTGTGCCTTGACCTTCCCGCACTCCCAGTCACATCTTTATTTACTATATTAAAACATGAAGCTGTGTCATGGAACAAAGGCAGGGAAATTATATAGGTTGAGGGAACAGTTCCCCCTTATGAAAAGCAGACTAAGGGGTTTTCTTTTTTAATAAGACAAAGGTGATGTTTTGGATGGCTCCAAAGAAGCTACAGTCACTCTAATCTAGACTTTCAGTTTGTTTTCCAGTCTTCCTTGGCTCACATTTTGGTGAGTTATGTTGACAGATTCCATGTCACTCGGTGGTCAAAAAATAATTTGACTGTTGATAGTGTAATGATTTAGACTCGTACAACAGAATTATTGTTGGGTTTTCTTGATTTTTTTGTGTGTTTTTTAAAAAGTCAGGTAGAAAGAGAAATGAGCCCAGATGAAAGGCCCCTGTTTTTTTTCTGTTTTGAACTTGTTTCTTCTGTTTCCAACTTGTTAGGCTGGAGCAGCTTTTCTTATTTTTCTTGCCATAACTTTAAGTTTTAGTACAGGACTGTTCTAATATCTGTTTCTCCATTGTGCACGAGGCTCTTTTAACTGATTTTCAAAAGTGGTTTAAACACAGCAGATGTTATTTTTTTTTTTTTTAAGGGTATAAGTGAAATTCTGTTAGGTCAGTAGTAAGCCCTCTAAACAGATGTGAACACAACAGGGTTCAGAATATTTGGAAAGGTGTTTTGGGAGTGTCTGTGCAGGTTTCTTTCTCACAGCTCATTTCAATTTTCATAATCTTTCATCAGATCTTTGATTTTTTTTAGTTCCTGACCACAATTAACACATAAAATGCGTTTCATAAAATAAGTCTTTGTTGTAAGTTCTAGTATTTCTAGGCATAATTGCTTGTCTTCCTATTTTCACAGTTTATATATAATGACTAATGTCAACAAACATGCCATCTGAGAATTAAATGTATTTACCCTGAGTTCTGTAATTGTCCTTTGGCTACCTGGAGCAACATAACTGAAAACCTGGGCAGTCACTCCATGTAGCGTGAGTTCAGTATTGTTTGTACCCCACATACAAGGAAGTGACATATTAAATAACTGAGAACTACTGTTTATTGAGCACTTGCTATATGCCAGGCTCTCTGCCAAGAGCTATACAAATGCCATTTCACTTCAACTGTATAGCGTCCCTCTGAGGGAAGTATTATTTGCATCTTGTTTTACAGATGAGGAAACTGAGTCTCAGTGAGGTTTTCAATCCAAAGTTACAATAGCTTTGGGGGGTGTAGCTCAGTGATAGAGTGTGTACTTAGCATGCACAAGGTCCTGGGTTCAATCCCCAGTACCTCCACTAAACAAAACAAAACGAAACAAAACAAAAAGTTACAATAGTTTGTCAGATACCAGAGCACCTGAGAACTGATTCTTCTCTCTTTAATTCTGGAGCAAGGACTCTATTCTTTCTGGGATTTAAAAGTTATTTTGATTAAGAAGCGGTTGTTTTATTACTGATTCAGTGAGAAAAGTTCAAAGGGCTTATCTTGGAAGTTAAGTACAGTTACAGAAATTTCCAGAGAACAAAAGGATAAACAAAATAGATTGTCTGTAGTTTGACTATAGGGCCCTGGAACGTTCAAGAAATTCCATGAAATCAGTTAAAAACAGAAGGAAAAGGGAAAGGGAGGAAGAAAGGAGACAAGGGAGAAAAGAAGCAAGGGAGAGAGAGGAAGGAAAGAAATCCACCAAATGAGCACCTGGGAGATCAAATTCTTCACTTTTTCCCGCTGCTTGAAGTGTCTCTGTACAGAGCCTGAAATGGTTTAAACACCTTAGCAGCCACACAGAATCTTAGATCTTAATATATCTTGTTGTTGAAAGACAGAGAACCAGGTTTATTCAAGAGCCAGAACCATTTAAAAACATTTTTTTTTTCCGGAAAGTTAAAACAAATGCAGTAGAATTATCCAAACATTTTTGTCTAAACGGAACTATAGATCCAGCTGACTAAATCTTCCAAGAGTTTTTATTATTTTTATTTTCATATATGTAGGCAATCAAATTTCGTTCATAGTTATTAAATATAGAAAATAGATATAAGTATACATACACATGTATATACATATAGGGAAACACTCCTTAAATTCATCCCTTTATGTGATTTAAAATAATTATCTCCTTATCATAAAGCAAGCACCCTTATAGAAAATGGCACATATGAGAAAACAGAAGTGATAGTAGCAGCCACTCTTTCCACAGCTGATTATCATCTCATTTCCTTACACAGTTACTCTCCATGTAGCAGCCTATATTCAAGAATAGTTTCATAAAATTTTCTATGTTTCTTCTTCCATTATATACATTACTTACTTCTTTAAGGAATAAAAATTATTAGGTAAAATTAGCCTTCTTTTTTAAATATCATCTTCACTGGAGCAGGAATAAATTAATAAAATAGCAGCTAAACTTCCATGTCAGTAATCAACACTGATACTTTTAGAAGCAGTAAGAAACCACAACTTAAAAATGATTTATTAAAATATTGTACACATAATTAACTTTTATTAATTTTTAATATAATACTTAATATAGTATAAAGTACAGATAATATTTATGTCTTATCTGTAATTTTTTTAAAAAAAGAGTTTTCCTATGCCAGTTACTATATTCTTGGGTTACTTTCCCTTTCTGATAT
The DNA here is from genome assembly GCF_036321535.1 of Camelus dromedarius. Lineage (NCBI taxonomy): Eukaryota > Metazoa > Chordata > Mammalia > Artiodactyla > Camelidae > Camelus > Camelus dromedarius. The sequence goes on from NC_087437.1 coordinate 49,861,287, forward strand.
GAAGATGAGTGTTTGGGCAATACAAAATATCTACCATCCAGTCTTAACAAAATTCAGAAGATAAATTAGTCACCAAGAGAAAGGAAAATGCAATTTATTTCAATTATTCAGTCTATTCATATTTCCCATTATAGTTGGAAACCACAGTTGACTATACTTCTCTACATAATCTTGTGTTTATCTTTCCTACTTCAAGGACTTCTGTACGTGTGAAAGTGCACTGCCATCCACCTGATGGATTATTCTGCCTCCACAGAAACTTACCCTTAGGAAATACTTATAACAAGAATTTGTAAACATGGATGATTCTTATTGTATTTAGTTAAAGCAAAAAAAAAAAAAAAGCAGGGTACAAAATTACATGTGCAATATGATTACAACTATGTGAAAGAAAAATAAGGAAAATATTAGAAGATTATATACCAAGATGTTAACTTTGATTATCCAGGAATGACAAAGTTATGAGGAATCCTTCTTCTCCTTTTTCTATATTCTCCAAATTTTATACATACCAAGTATATATTATTTTCATAATATAAAAATTTTCATATAAAATAACTAATTTGAGTTTGAGTCATATTTTCAAGAAAGATTTAAAATCATTCTTTAATTTCACTGAAGTTGCTTTATTTACATGTAGACATGAAAATTCTGAGTCTGTGCCAATAATGAAACTGACCCCTGGTTGGCAGATATGCTAATGAGAAGGATGATCTGGATACAGAACTGATGGATGGGAAGGGAAAAAAAGAGAGGGATGGTTAGAATAACCCAGATAATAGAAATAACGGAACACTGATTATTTTCATATCAGGGACCATTGAACTGATTTCTAGTTTAGGTCCCACTCAGTTTTACTGATTGTTATTAGTAATTGGTTTAGAAGCTATTCCCCCAAATCGTACCAAGTGAAAACACATTTCCCCTCAAAGCAAGAGTCTTAAAGAACGAGATTTAAAAATAAAACAAAACAGTGGTGACTAAACTACTTGATTGTTTTTATTTTATTTTTCTGCTGGTAGTTATGGGAAAACACAGGCTGCAGAAAAAGGGAAAATTACTGACTGTGACTCTCAGAAACTTAATTTTCCTCATCAGTAAAATACAGATAACATTGTGTATTTTATCTTTATAGAAGTGGCCTCCAAAATCAGATATGCTCATCCTAGTGAACGAAAGAAAAAAATTGGTGCACTTTTATTCTATATGTGTGTGTGTCATGCATTATAATTTCATATACAATGTATTTATTTATATACAACTGACTTATATATATGCTGACTTCAATTCTTGATGCGTGGCTTGACCCTGAGGCCATTGCTTGTCCCACGCGTCAGATGGCCGTAGGCCTCACACAGCTGAGGAGGGATCCTGACAGAAAGACCACATCCCAGGGGGCTGCCTGGACACCCTCATCTGTTAGGTGGTGTTCGGCACACTGTCAGGCAGTACAATCTTCACATGCTCGGCTAAAGGGAATTGTGGATCACATTATCTAGTTTTAACCACAGTGTCCCTCATAAAATGGATTAATGATTTTAAAAGATCCCTACAATGAAACCATATATTGAAACTAATATTAATAATGTGAATACAGATGAACAAGAAATGGCAAAGCTGACACTTCTCCTGCCCCAGCAGAGCTCACTGATAGCCACACTGAGCTAAGGACAATGACGATCTACTTAAGCTTTGACACCATTAATAACAAGCATAAAAATAAGGTGAACTTAGAGCCAAGCCTCTGAAACATAAACTAAGTCAAGATTTTTCATGGACCATGAAACATGTTCAATTATGTTGTTTGCATTAAAATGTTATTATAAATATTTTTAGATAGCAAAATATTATTATGCCTTTAAGAACTAAAGTAATTATTTGAAATAATGTTTGTTTCATATTCATCTGATTCTTTTAAAATTCCAATTTTTGTGCACATTTCATAACGTCTTATGCAGTAGTAGTGCAGTAAAGGTGTATAATAAGTCAGTGAATATGCATATTTTAAGGTACATGTTCCAAATTGATACTTTCAGGGTGCATGATCAAAGAAGTCTGGCAACCACTTGTTTCCAGGATTGAATACAAACATGTGTATGAAGTCCCAAGAACAGCTCTAGTCATGATTGGCTGTCAATCTAATAAACTAATGGGATTCTACTGAAATGAGTGTCAGTGGGAACTAAGATATATGTTTTAATTCGTTTCAGTTTATCCCAGGTCTTTATGAACAATCCCATTCTAGATCGGGTATTTTTGCCATAACTGAAGGCACCTGAGGAGTTACCTAGCGGCCCACAGGTAGCCCTGCTGTTCCTCCTCCTTTGAGAGAACAGAAGAAATCTTAGTAACTCAATAGGCTTGAGACCGGTGACTACTCATTTCCAACTTCTGCTCAGTATAACTTGTCCAGAGAAGTAATAGCAGTCTCATTTTCAGGATTCGAAATGATGGATAATATAAAATAAAAGTCTAACCATGGTTGGATAAGCCAAATAGGTTCTAACTCAGAGAAATTTGGATTTGGGCAATAAAAAAGTTTAAGTATGTATAGCAATCCAAGCAAAGTGTTTTTTTTTTTTTTTTCTCAGAATTAATCAAAACTATTAATTACTGATCCTACATCTTCTCAGGCTGAGTAATAAAAGTTAGGGGGGAAAAAGCAAAAACAATAATAGTTATTTTGTCCTCCATTTTTGGATGGTTGGTATCAGAACAGGATTAGAGAATTTAGCATAGTATTCACACCTAACAAAAGGTTTTCCATAGGTTTTTCACAGAGTTCTTTCCTTCAAGGTACTGTTACTTTGAGGGAGACAGACTTGTAAGAAAGAGGGAGAGAGAGAAATGTTCAAGGGCCACATTTTAACTCAATTCTTGAAATGTTATTTTCTTTGAAGTTTTTGCTTGTTAGTCATTCAAATTTGTAACCTGTTAAGAGAATTGGCAACCCTGTTTCTTTCCTATCTCCTCCATATTTTTCCCTCAACATACGTACCTTTAAAATAATAATAATAAACAAACAAACAAAAAATAATTGCTTGGAAAATTAGTTTGACCCTGACTCTAATTCTTGAGGGATCAAATTACAGACATGAGAGGGAAAAACAAGCAAATGTTTCCTTCATGTCTTCTTGCTTTTCTGCCCTTCCTGGACCTCCCTCTCTGTCTACTGGAATGTTAAAGAAAGAAAGTTCTTTGGCCCATACATGGTTGACTCATTCAAATTCCATATGCATTCAGCTGTGCAACTCGAAGAGGCCTCTATTTCGTTGGTGCTCTGGGGAAGCTAACATAACTTGATCAGTAAAATTATGGAAAGTGGTATTTCAAACAAAGAGCTGGAGAGTTGGGACCTAGAACAAAGCAGTGGATTTTTTTTTCTCACAGTTTTTGGGGAGGTATGTATTCAAAATCATAATTCACTCGTTGTTTCTGAACACAGCAGAGTGAAATGGCAGCCCCTCTCACCGTCCAAACACCCATGTGACTAAATTCAGCCCTGCTCCTTTTCCAATTCTGATTTCCTAGCCCTGTGAGAACATCCAGCCATTTAAGGGAGTGTCACTCAAGCTTATCCTTTTAATCGGAGCCCTTAGAAGAAATGCCAGTTTGTTTTTGGAGACAGTTAATCTGACGGAAGTAAATTCAAGTTTTGGCAAAGATCGGTGGTAAGATAGAGTGAAAAGCTGCCAAACAGTATTATTAGAAGAAGAAAAAAAGGCACGACCTCCCTAAGTCAAATGCCAAGCACACCTACATCAGTTTCAATCAAGCTGTAGAAAAATAAGATATTTTTAGATGTAGTAAGCCTTAGTGCTTCTGTGCCCCAAGGGCTGACAAAAAAAAAAAAAAGCTTGTAATTACTTTTCCATGAGGTTCTTATAATTTAATATGAAATAAGCTTTTAAAAAGACTACAGTGTGAAACAAACCTAAATAGTTTAAACAAACAAACAAAAAACAAACACACAAAAGACCCCCAAAATCTAAATAGTCATTCCTCTACCTCACCTCGGATGCTTCTATGGACTCTCATTTTGCTTCATGGCAAGGCCCCTCCATACGGCTCTCCAGACATCTGCCCAGTTCTGCCGATGCATCTCCAAACTTGGGCTCCCTAAGCCGCACTGTACTGGGTGAGTTATGGCTACACTGCTGTGCGGATCCCTAAACTGAGCCCTGCAAGGAACATGTGGCATCCTAGTGCAGAGCCGAGGAGCGAACCAAAGTCTCCAAGGTCAAGGTGACTCATGGACGGGATCTTGGAGATGCTCTAGTCTGATATCCTCTTCTTAGAGACGAGGAGACCGAGGTTCAGGGTGGCTGTGATGGGTCCAACTCATACAAGCAATTAAGTGTTAAGTACAGTATATGGGTTAGAACCCAGGTCCAGCCCACAGGTTTTCCAGTTCCCTACTCTGGGCTTTTTTGCTCATACCAGAAAAATAGGAGAGCTAGTCCCAGGAATGTAAAGTCCTTTCTCCTCCTCCGTCTGTCTCACGTGCTGACAGGTCACAGGAGTCCACATGCTGTGCCACACTGTGATTTGTGATTTACCACTCCCTGGAATGTCAGAGAGAATGCTGCCCCAGCACCCCATTCCAGAATTTACTCTGGATCACGGGATGAAGGTGAGGAAGGAAGTTGTTAATAATACCCCACACCCCAAAGGAGATGGAGTGGGAGTATAGGTGATCGGATTCTTTCAATCCCAGATCCAACTGACTCTACCAAACAGAACTGTGTATGCTCACAGCCGCTCCCCATGTTTGCCAGGAACTACCACTGGAACCACATGAAACTACTCAATTCCAATATTCTTGACCTTCAAAAACAGCAATCTCAGTTCAAGCTAGTTTTATTGAGCAGCAACCATGTGCCAGGAACCCTTCGAAGTGCTAATCAGTGGGTCAACCCTTCAAATGGCCTGTGAGTTCAATGGTTCAGTTCCTCCCATACTGATAAGGCAATGGGACCTCAGAGAGGGAATGTCACTGACCTAAGACCATAGGGCTGGAAAGTGAGGACAACAGGATTGGGCCAATTTGATCTTACTTCCTATCTCTATTCTTCCATGTTGTCTACAGAGGAGGAAAAGGAAAGTGTCCTGACTCCCACTTCTCCCCCGCTCTCCAGCTCACCTCCTCTGAGCTCTCACCCCCTCAGGGAACAGCTACTCTGGATGTGAAGGATTCTGGGTAGAGCCTCTGACCTTCCTCCCCCTGCCCCTGCACCATCCACCTTCCATCACTGAGACGCCCCCTCCCTCGGCCCCATCTCTTTCCTGTGTTTACCTTTGCAGCCCTCTGATCCACTTCTAGCCCAGCCAGCCCCACCGGCACAGTTCCCTGCCCCTGGAGAGGGGCCTGCTCGCCCCAGGCATCACTCCTTCCCAGGGGGTTGTAAAGCACCCATCACCAATCAAGGCGGTGGAGTGAGACTGCAAGGACTCTGCCCGTCAAGATCCTGACCACAGCGTAGGCTGGCCCTGGAGTTTCTAGCCTAGGGTTACTGAAGAGGATTCAGGCAGTTTATAAACTGGAATGGAAACAACTACCTTTTAATTTTCACCAGCTTTTAACTGAAATTTAGCATTTTCTTCCATTTTGTGTGGAACAAACAGTCATATTTTGGTATCTCTGATTTTGTCAGCAGCAGAAATCGCAGATATTCTGTTACAGTTGTTGCTTTATCTCAGAATATCGTTTACATTCAGCAGGACTTCAAGTCATAACCTGCCACCAAATCTTATTTAACCAATCAACAAAGCACTTATACTGCTATATACAAAATTTGCTTTTTAGTATTTTGGTAATTAAAATTTCATATAATTGGTTTTTGTTGTAAACTGCTTGTCTTATTTTATCCATTTAAAAGGATTTTTCTCAGAGGGGGTCCATGGGCTTTTTCAGATAGCCAAAGAGGTCCATGGCACACAAGTGGTAAAGAACCTCTGGCTCAGTGGTTCAGAGGGCAGTCAGTTACTGTTGTGTCTGAATCCTGACTCCACCCCTCACCAGCTGAGAACCTGAGAAATGTTTCCTCATTTTTCGAGGCCTTGATTTCCCCAACCTCTAAAGGTGGGATGAGAACCAACTTCATAGGTTTGTTGTGAGGATCAGATGAGATAATCGAGGTAATACACAGAATGCAGCGCCAGCTCAGAGTAAGGGCTCAGCGATGCTGATCCCCATCAATATTCCGAGGCCTCGCCTCCCCTGTGCTGTCACACATCTCACACAGTTGTCCATTGTTCAGAGTGAGCCCAGAGGAGTGTCTGGGATCCACGTCCACCCCAGTGTTTTCAGGGTTCTTCCAGGTACGCACCAAGCCTCTTGGATTTCTGCCTCCCAGAAGCAAGGGGTGCATCATTTGCCCCCATCCAAGCCATCGGTCATCAATTAGCAGGAATGACTGATTGCCATTGGGGCCATTGCTCTATCCACAGAGACAGTTTTTATCTGTGGACCTGGAGTCAGACCTCACTTCCTCTGACAGTCAGATCCTAGTTCAATGCCAGTTTGGGCGAGTGGCTTAGCCTCTCTGCACCCCTGTGGATGTAGCCAGGGAACCTCTGCCCCAACCTCCTCACCGGCTGTTGTACAGAACAAATGAGAGAAAGAGTGTGAAGCCCTTTGAAAATTGTAAAGTGTGATACATGTATTCACCACACACACCTGCCACCCTCCCTCCTCCATGCCTTTGCACGTGTTTTCTACTCAGCCAGGAGTGCTTCTCCTGACTCAGATGGCGCCTCCTCCAGCAATCCACCCTGATTATGACATCCAAGAAATGTGATGGAAACGTCCCTTCCTCCCGTCATCCTTTCATCCACATCCATCTCTCAGCACCCTTCACTTCCTCCTCTGCAGCTTCAGGTCTTACCTTCCCTGCCAAGGGAACTTTCTGAGGGTAGAACCACGGTTTAATTTTACTTTATACAAATAGAGCCTGTTGTCTTATTGGCTCCTACCTAAATATACTAAAAACTCATAAAAAAAATTTTTTCAAGCTGTTATGGACAATTCCTGCCCTAGAAGGGGTTGATAAGAAGATAAATAAAAACATGGAACAGCTCAGGTGCAAATCATTATCCAAACACCAGACTCTGAGCTCTGAAGAAAGATCAAGCAGTAAACCCTGTGGCGGGAGTTGGGGGTATGACAGATCAAGGGAGGCTTCCTGGAGGAGAGGAGTGTTGCCAAGAGACAGGTAAAAGACAGGACTGATGACCTGCATGAGGCAGGTGGGACAGGTGGAGAACTAAGCATGGAGAATGACAAAGAGGGAACAGGAGTGAGAGTACCTCCATTCGTTTCTCTAGTTGCTCCTTGCCTCAGCAAACCTTTAGTGCAGACCTGTTCTGTGCTGGGCACAGTACTAGGTAAACACAGATGGCGGCTGGTGCAATGTACCATGAAAACGATTGCGATTGTAACGCGTACTGTTATATCTCTGACCCAGAGCAAGGACATCGCTGACGCAGGAATTCTGGGTTGTCAAAGCCTGGCAAATGCCATTTTCAGGGAGGACCTTCCTGAGCAGACCACAGCTCTGCACCACATCTCGGCACTGCTGGATGGTCACCACGACACTCTCAGACCTTTCATCTCTCGTGACTCAGGGGACTCAGGGAGACTGTGGAAGTCAATGGTCAGTGAAGCTCGGACTTCAACACCCATTGCAGGAAACTAGGTTCTTCAGGGTAGAAAAGGCTCTTTCTTATAAACGTTTTTTGGTCTTTAATTCTCCATTTTTGAAACCCAAAGTTTTTATGTCCTACTGTTCCAACTCTGTGCCAGATACTTTCTATCTATTATCTCATTTAAAACACTTAATGACCCCATGGGAGGTGGGTATTTTCCCTGACATTTTACTATTCAGGAAATAAGACAGAGAAATTAATAACTTTATCAAGGTCACACAGCTTGTAAGCAGTGAAGTCAGGTGTAGGTTACAAAGTCAGTGGTCTTTGCTTTTGTTCTTTCTTTTAAACTCTACAGTTCTGTGTCCTTGGTGTTTCACATACATGCCTTTGGGTGAATTTTCTGGGCATTAGAGGTGGGTTGGAGACACATTTCACCATGTACATCCTTGTCACACCCAGAGAAAATGTTTCGAAAGTGAAAAAAGAAAAATGCTGATCAAGTCAGTGCTGGGAAATGTAATGTGAGCCTAATATTTTAGAACGGACTCTTTAGAATTCCAAAGAACTAATCATAAATAGGATGTGGCCATTATTTTTGGTGAGCAATTAGAATAGCATTATCTTGACAGAACTGAATTCCCATTAGTAGAAGGAGGAAGAGTACTTCAGAATTTGGCACATCTTTGCTTTCATGTTTGAAGGAGGCACTGGAAACAATGTTCCCCTAAAACTTCAAAAGCCTACTTAATGTTGGAAATTTGTTCATGAATAGATGTAGCTATTCTTTGGCACTTTTTTGTAGAATGCTTTAATATCCAGTTTCAGAGCATCCATTCACTCACACATTTTAAAAAGTGATTTAAGTTAGTGCAAAGAACCGTTTGAAATCCATAGGACTTGAGGCTCAGCTCCCTGAGTCAGGCATATGCCTGTGTTGCTTTCACAGGGAGGTGTCTGTTGAGCTGCCTGTGTGTGTGTGTGGAAGGATGCCGGGGATGCCGATCTGTCTGTGCACTCGTGCATATACACGCATATGTCTGCATTCACGTGTTCACGTGCTACGGAAGGACCTTCAAAAAGTTGGTTGATTCACTCACTGAACAAATATTGGTGCTCGCTTTGGCGGTTGGAACGATACAGAGATGATTAGCATAGCCCCTGCTCAAGGATGACATGCAAATTCATGAAGCATTCTCTATTTTAAAAAAAAAAACAAATATTGCCTAGTATACTCCTTGTGCACCTCTTCTAAACAGCTGTATGAGATTCAAAGGATCCTCAGATTCAGCCTAGTAAGAGGAAGAAGCCACAGAAAAATGAAATGCTAAATACCTAACAGAAACGTGCCGCAAGTTCCTCTGTGGCAAATAAGTGGCCATGGAAAGAAAAATGCTGTCACTTCTGGCCTCGTACAAGAGGCCACGTCTGTAGCTTCCAGTAATAACTCCCATCTGGTGACTTCTCATCATGTATCAGACAGTTCATAGGCATCTTCTCTGGTTCACATCCCTATTTCTGAGAAAACAGACATTCAGGGGCATCCAAGGGTACATGGCAGCCAAGGGTGGAGGCAGATCCAAACGCAGTTCTGCAGACTGCAAAGTGCTCACACATCTCACTCCACCCCACTGCCTCTCTTCCCTCCTCACTAGTGTTTCTGGGAGAAAAGACAAGATCTCCTACACTGGAACAGACAGAGGCTCACTGCCAGGGCTGCACCTCCACAGCGCACACCACTGAGACACGGCCCACCATGCCAAAGGACGGAGCAGGGCGGGCAGGCTGGGAATAAGCGGACCTAAGAGGGTCTGGCCGGCTTTACAGAGCAGCTTTGTCCACGTCAGAGACTTTGTCCTGTGCAGGCAAGGTTGTTGGGTACCAGGCACTCCCTCTGCCTTAGACCCTCCAAGTGAGCTCGTGCTTCTCAGCCCCAAGAGAGACTTGAGCTCAATACAACATATAATTAAATATAAGGTCCCTTCACTGGACCTCTGGGGCTGTGATGGGGGCCAAAGGCCTGAGCACCAGCCCTCCTGTGCCCCTGTGCACACAGCTCGTGCACAGTATGCGCTTTGTGCTGTGCTGTTTATTGATGTGCACACATGTGTCCTTGTATATTTTAGAGATGTGAGTGGCTGGCATCACTAGAGACAGTTTACTTCTAAAACAATACTCTTCTGGTAAATTTTCAGTGTAAAGAACTAGCTTTTGGAGTAGAATTTATTTCTATTGTTAAAATCAGATATAATGTTAACTTTTTATTGCTATGATACTGACTCAAGTGCCTCATTTTATTTTTACTGGGTATGTCACTTTTTTTTTTTGCATTTTTTTTTAAGGGAAGGGGAGTTGATTTTTTAAGAGAAATATTATTGATGTCCTTTGCATTAAATGATTACCATTTGGTGCCCTATGGCCTCAGAAAACTTAAAGTTCAGTCATCTAACATAACACTTCACATCATAAGGTGACACATTTATGAAATTCGCGTAAGGCGCCCAGTCAGGAAGTGGCAAGCCCTCCTGCCCGCCACTCTGCTGGCTGGGCATCCACACAGCATGAGTCGTGAAGGAAGCACGAAGACGCAGACGTCTTCCCCTGCCCCTCCTCTCCCTCCTCCTCCACCTCGTTCTTCTCCGAGTAAAGAATAAGCACTAGGCTTTTATTTCTCAAGTAAAATTCTCATTTTAAAATATTTTCAGATCTACACAAAAACTGTGAGGCTAGTACAATCAGTTCCCATATACGCTGCCCCCAGGGTATTTATTGTTCCTACTCTTATTGTTCCTTATCACTCACATCTTACATTTGCATGGTACAGTTGTCACAACTGATGAGCCAACAGGGATACATTATTATGAACACGATTACACATTATTTATATTTATATACTTCTATATTATTATAAACTAAACACACTCTATTCAGATTTCCATAGTTTTTCCTGATGCTGTAAATTGTTCCTTTATTTACCCATTTTGAGTCACCATCTCTTTCTCAGCAGGATCTTGACTATATATATATTTATATAGGAGAGATACATAAATTAATATTTCATTTAAAATTATATGTACATATATTTAGATGTTGCTCTTATATAAATTTGGATACACAGAAGAGTCACAGGTGTCCTGCCTGCCAGGTCAGGGGGCCAAACAGCATCTAGCGAGCTGTGACCTAACAGTGTGGTTCCCTATGTTTAGAGAATGAATCACTGTATCAGACACATCACTGTCACTGCTCTCTGTCTAATGTGCTCCAGAATGACCTTGGCAAGTCTATACATTTATTTTAATGATGCTGCCATCACGCAAAACATTTTTGGAATTTTAGAACGTGTTTGCAAATTAGCTTTACAGACAACTTTAGGTGTAGCGATTTTACCAAGCTTGATTCCTTCTCTTTTCACCAACCTCGGTTCTGAATTACTTTTGACTTTACAAAAAATCAAATCCAGCCTCAATGAGTAAAGCTTTTACTGGTGATATTTAGAACAACAAACCCTAGTCTCTGAGGAAAAGGAAGGAAGGAAGGAAGGAAGGAAGGAAGGAAGGAAGGAAGGAAGGAAGGAAGGAAGGAAGGAAGAAAGAGAAAGAAAGAAAGAAAGAAAGAAAGAAAGAAAGAAAGAAAGAAAGAAAGAAAGAAAGAAAGAAAGAAAGAAAGAAAGAAAGAAAGAAAAGAAAGAAAGAAAGAAAGAAAGAAAGAAAGAAAGAAGGAAAAGAAAGAAAAGGAAAAGAAAGAAAAGAAGGAAAAGAAAGAAAAGAAGGAAAAGAAAGAAAGAAAGAAACAAAGAAAGAAAATTTTAAAAAAGAGAGAGAAAGTTCTAGATTTGTTGAGCCATGGCAATGCTTGGAATAAGTATAGAGTGTACATAGGTGACTACTTTGGAGTGGGCAGGATTCATTTGGATGAACAGATTCTGCTGTGTTTGTTTTTTAAAAAATCTGTTATTAGGCTGTAATAGCGTGGTGTTTTATGATGCAGGCTCTAGGGTCTGTCTGGCTGGGTTTAAAATCTGGCTTCATCATTTATTATCTTTGTGTGACCTTAAGCAAGTCACTTAACGTTTCTCTGCCTAGAGTTTCTCATCTGTAAAACGAAGACAATGATAGTACCAACGCTACAGGGTTGTTCTGATAATTAAAAGAATCAGTATTTGTAAAGCATGTTAATGGTGCTAGAGCCTAGGAAGAAATCAAATGTTAACTGTTACCATTGTGTACTATATTGTGTCATTGACCATGAGGAATGACCATCAATTTTTAGCACATGCATGCATTTGTGGCTATACTGCAATCTTCTTCAGTCTTGTTTCTTTATTTAATTGATGGCTGTTGCCTTCATTAGGTACTGCTACCATATAAAAGTAAGGTTTGTTCAGCGATTAGCAAGTAAAGACGTATATTTGTCTTTATATTTTATTTACATTTTTGTTTCCTCAGAAAAATGTGAGTGTTCTTTCAAACGTCTCTGATGGGCTAGAGTGTTTGAAGATACTCAAATAAATAAGCTCCAAGGCCGAGGAAGGAGTTAAGAGTCTGCTAATTCCCAGTTGTTCATGGGCCCTAGTTCCTTCCGTGGCCCAACCAGAGAGAAAAGAAAGGAATTCTACTACCAAGAATGTGTTTTTCAAGCAAAATGACAAACATAGGAATTATTTTCTTTCCAAAGATTTCAGATGAACACATTCTCTAATTATTCAGTGATAGGTTTTATTTTTCACTTTCTACGTAGCCGTGCACTCCTGAAATATAAATACATACACAAAAATACATACATAGACACATAGACATACAGATATGTATGTTTTTAAGCTATTGAACAGTCAAATTAAGTTCTCTGGATCTACTGAGGAACCCCATGAACTAGTGAAGTAAACGTTTGTCCCTGCTGGGCTGTGGAAGGCTTCCAGAGCTCGGGAGCATACACCTGCAGAAATCGGTGATTCACCTCTGAGTCACTCGGCAAGCGCTAGCAGGGGAAGCCAGCCGGGTGCAGAGGGTACACTTGGCTGCCGGTTCTCTCCTGCTCTCCCAGAATAATGACATTAATGACACTTCCAAATAGCTCACCCAGTCACCAAGTGGGAGATTTCAGAATCCATGTGGCAGCTGATTTCCTAATAGGATGCATTAAACAGGACATCGCATGTTTTATGGGCTGGTGTTGATTAGACCATAAAACTTAAAATATGTAACTAAAGTGGTTGAAAAATAGGCTTTGGAAGTTCAGATCAAAGCATTACAGGGGGGTGATTAGATAAATAAAAAGTTTAAGCTGAACTGAGCAAATAATTGCACATCCCCTGAGAAGCTCGGTTCACGGGGATTGGTCAAGTGTGAGTCGCCCCAGGCACAGATGTCTTTCTAAGAATATTCCTTTTAATTTTTTTTTTAATATACATCAAAAGAAAAAAAAATCTGGGTACTGACCAGCAAATACTCCTGTTTATATAAGAAAAGCCTCTTTAAGATACCGACAAAAAAATAAAATCCCTCATTGTTTAAAGGGGCCAGTTTTTTCCTTTCTCTTCCTTCTCAGTCTATAGTAAAAGGTTTTTGCTTCTTTCACACAGACTAACAGAGCTCACCTAAAAACGTTCTAAAAGATTTCTAGTGCCTTATCTTTCCCATTATTATACAGAAGTCAGATGCAGGTTTATGTTAAAAGCATGAACTGTTATCTTTCTAAAGAAAAATATGTCAGTGGGGAAGATTCATCTTTGTTTAGTTCAAAAACAAAAAAGCATCTGCAAAGCTTATTTGTGAATCGGTGTGTGCCAGACACAAGTTATCTCATTTAATCCTCATGACAATGCTTGAAGGCAGGTTCACATATTTCCAGGTTTATGTTTGAGGAAATTGAGGCACATGTGAGGATTAGGTAACTTGTCCCAAGTCACAGGGCTAGGAAGCGGCGTGTGAGGCCAGGTCTCAGGCTGAACTCTTCCCACTCGAGAGCACTTCTCTCCGACAGTCATTCTTTAGCAGCCATGGAACTCCGTCACTGTACCCAGATCTGTCACTTCTATGAGCTAATCCTCGCAGTTTCCTGGAGGCAGAACTCCAGTGTTATTTCTTATTTTGAAAATAAGACACTGGAGGTAGAGATCAGGGCTTTCCAAAAACTACATAAAACAAGGCAGATGGCCTGGTAGACTCACACTCCGAGCTGCTAAGTGTCAAGTCTGTCATTTGGTCACGAGTCTCCTGTGGCCAGATGTAGACCAGGCACGATGTTTTGGTAGCTGGAGTTTTTAGTGAGCTTTTATCTGTGTCTCAGAATCAGTAGTTTCTTTAAAGCAGCATTTAGCCCACATTAATGCCAAGAAAGTAGGGATCAGAACTAGGAAAGGGGATGAAAAACTGATGGAAAGCTAGCATCGATGCCTGTCTGTGAATCAGTACAAATTTTGTTCTCCAGGGCTGCCCAGGAGCTGTGTTTCACAGCATTAGTGCCGAAATTTTACACCTTATTTTACACTCCACTTACAACTAACACTTTTTTGACCTCTGTCTACTGACATATTCCTGCAGTAGGGTGTTGGTTTATATTTCCGTTCCCCCTCAGACAGCCAGGGGTAGGACAGGTTAGCAGAGAAACCACCATGCCCTCAGGGAGTCAGAGGAGCCTGGTCCAAGTCCGGCTGTGCTGGGCTTTGAGAAAACTGCTGTGGTCTCTGTGCCTCACTGTCAGCGCAGAGGGTGCTGTCTTTGTCAGCCTGGGCTGCCGTCACAAAATACCATAGACTGGGTGGTTTAAACAACAGAAATTTCTCACAGTTTTGGAGCCTGGGAATTTCAAGAGCAAGGTGCCGGCCACCTAAGTTCCTGGTGAGACCCTTCTTTCTGGCTTGCAGACAGCCATATTCCTGCTGTGTCCTCACTTGAGAGAGAGAGCAAGAGCAAGCTGTCTGGTCTCTTCTTCTAAGGGCACCAATCTCATTATGAAGACCCCACCCTCACGACCTCATCTAACCCAATCATTTCCCCAAGGCAGCACCTCCAGATGCCATCATACTGAAGGTCAGGGCTTCAGTATATGAAATGTGGCAGGGGCCGGGAGCGGGGTGGGGCACAAACGTTCAGTCCATAATAGGTTCTGTTTTGTAAAGCAATTGGCAAGCACTTCACAAATGTTACTCATCACTGTCATTACTCAGGTACTAAAATTAAGGAAGCAGATGATTTTATATTAAAGTGTACCTGTTTACCTATTTTCACGAATAGAGAGGGACAAGCATTTATTATTCTAGATGCTGGGCTACACACACAGGGATGTACAAATAAAGCAAAGTTGCTTCCTTTAAGGAGCACCAGCCTCCTGTGCTCTTTAAGAATCTTCTGCAGAAGACACCCTCCCCTCCTTGAGCATCACCCTCTGTCTTGCCAGGGAGGTGACCAGCAGTGGGGAAACATTCACAGCAGGCTTGGAGCACAGTTTTTTGAAAAAGTTTGGGGCAGAAAAATCACTAAACAGGCATTCAAATCCCGGCTGTTATAGTTACCAGCTCTGACTTCGGGCAAGTCACTTAACCTCACTCAGTTCAGCCTTCTTCTCTGTGGAATAGGAAAATGCTAGCTTATTTATTTATTTTTTTACTTTAAAATGTTAATGTTGATTGTGCAGTTTGTGGGTGGGTTTGTAAATTGGTGTAGCCACTATGGAAAACGGTACAGAGGGTCCTGAAAAGTCAAAAATAGAGCCACTATATGATCCAGCAATTCCACTTCTGGGTAGTTACGTGAAGAAAATGAAAACACTAACTCAAAAGATGCATATGCCCCCATGTTCACTGCAGCATTACCTACAACAGCCAAGAAATGGAAACAATCTAAGTATCCACTGGTAGATGAATGGATAAAGAAAATGTGGTATATATAGACAATGGAATATTATTCAGCCATAAAAAAGAATGGGAGCTGGCCATTTGTGATAACACGGATGGAACTTGGGGCCATTATGCTGAGTGAAATAAGTCAGACAGAGAAAGACAAATAGTGTATGATCTCACTCATAGGAGGAACCTTATTGGTGGTAGCTAGAGGTGGGGAGGGATGAGATGGGTGAAGGGGGTCAAAAGATACAAACGTCCAGTTATAAAATAAGTAAGTCATGGGGATGCAATGTACGGCATGGTGACTATAGTTAATACTGTACTGTTCATTTGAAAGTTGCCAAGAGAGTAAATCTTAAAAGTTCTCATCAGAAGAAAAAATTCTTTGTTAACTATGTATAGTGACAGATGTTGACTAGATTTATTGTTGTGATCAATTTGCAATAAATATAAACAAATATTGAATCAGTATGTAGTATATACAAAACTAACATAATGCTATGTGACAATTATACTCCAATTAAAAAATTAATATATTTATTATTATTGCATCCAAGAAATGGTGCTCTCCTTGCACCTCTGAGTGGTGCTCCAGAAGGAGACAAGGAGACAGCTGTGTAAAGCACTAGGGCTTTAGTCCTTGGGGTGAATGGGGTACCATTACTGTCATCATAACAATGTATCATAGGATGTAACAACAGCCCTAGTTTGCAGACTCTGTGAGAATGACATGAAACATTTGCAAAATCAACTAGCTGCAGTCATCACATACAAGTACTCGATACATGTTCTCAAAACAAACCAAACAAAGCCAAGCACAGTCTCCCCTTGTCAGGAGTGTGTGTGAGAATAAAGGCCATTGTACTATCAACATGTTTATCTGCAACAACAGGCCAGTGCTCCAAAAATAGCTACAGTACACTTAGCATGTGGCTGCATGAAGTGAAAACAAACATACTTACAGAGCGGCTAAGTGCCGTACACCTCTGTCAGCATCCTCAGGAATCCACCAGCTGTGGGTCTGGCAAGTTTCAGCACCCAAGATGAAGCAGAAAATAAAGGGAGAAATTTCCTGCAGTGCTACTTAGGTTTTCACTTATTAATTTAGAAATTACTCACATGTTCAAAACAAAACAAATCCCACAAGTCTTAAACAGGGCTGGTTGCTTCTCCCCTACAGAAGTTTTCCATATTTACTTGGTCTCATGGAAAGGCAGATTCAAAGGAAAGTTCTAAGAGTGATATATGTTCATTTTCCCGCCTAGATTTACATTTAAACCTCGATGAATATTAATGGGGCAAGCATGCCAAAATAGAACAGTGTTTTTCAAAGTCAGAGCATCCTTCTCAGAATCAGCTGAAGTCCTTGTTAAAAATGTGGATTCCAGACCAGTTATCTTGACTCTCCGTGGGTGGGGCTCTGGAATCCATGTGTTTAACAGGCTTCCCAGGAGACTCCAGGACACACAGATACTGGAGAACTTCTGATAAATGGGGATAAAATTCTCTGAATTTATTCTGCCTTTAGACAACACCTGCCAATTTTAAAAACAAACAAAATAGTAACAGGCTGATTTTAAATTGACGAATGAGAAGATACGCGGTGTCTAAAAACATTTCTGAATTTAGGAGTAGTAAACAATGATATTAAAAAAAAAACAGCAAATGACCCTTTTACCAAGTTGAAAGCTGGACTTTTCTAAGCTTACCACAGTTTTAGGAACCATCTAATAATTTCAAAAGAAAAAAGTGTGTGTGTGTGTGTGTGTGTTACAGTCATGAAGATGAAAATGTTAAATGACCATGACAGAGTACGGTCACAGAATCACCAATTATCTCTCTTTGATACATAAATATTGTCAAAAATAATATTTAGTACTCAGAAAGACCCATTGCATATCAACCAGGATTATGTGCCCACTCTGCTGGGCGCTGCCCTACCCCTGGATAAACAAAGATGACTCAAGCATAGCACAGTGGTTCTCAAAACAGTTCAGGCTCTCAGAGCCTTTGAGAGTCTGAACCCCTGAAAAATGCCCATATGCACAAACACTTGATTTTGAGTGAGGTTTCAGGGGACTGGCTGAGACTTCACTTAAGAATTCTTCATCAAGACAAGACACAGAGTATGAATTAAGCAGGTCCAAAATCCTGGAAGATCTGTGGTGTTCCCTTCCCATGTATAATTTAAATATTTTTAAAGACTCAAAAATGAAATGTTCTAAATTAAAATTGCTTCTTTGTAGAACTCCTAATTGCCATTTGTGTTGTAGTTTCTTGATAGCTTTTGTCATTGGTGTTTGCAGTAGTTTGTTTGGCTTAATGCTTCTGTTTTGCCAGAGCCCTAAGTGTATGTTTAATTTGCCTGTGGATAATCCAGCATTAATCTAGAGGGAGGCACAGCTCCCCAAACCCATTTATTACAATACAGGATGCTATGAGCTCTGTAATGATCTGGGAGTACAGAGCAGACGGCATGGGGAAGAGAGTTTCAACTAAACACAGTCACCCAAATATGAGTTTTGAGCTCAAATGGAGTGTTCCTTTAGTGACGCTAAGGAGCGGAAATGACTTGCACTTAACAGGGAGTGTCCTCCCGGGTGCCTTTGCCCATCCCATCCAACTAAACAGTTAGGAAGGGCATATGTAAGGCTGGTGTGGACAGCAGAAAGGGAAAGCATTCGGGTAGCTTTGGATGCTCTGTTAAGTGTTTTCCCACAAAAGGTGGCATTGAACACCTACTGATGGTGACAACTGGGAGCAAGGTAATGTGAAAGCCAACATGAAGCTGGCGGCAAGAGGAAGAGGGGAGTGAAGGCTGTGGCAGGAGCCATAAGTGGGAGAAAATCCCAATGCACGATAAAGGAATGGAAAGGGAAATGGGTAAGAGAAGGCAGAGAATGTAGCCAGGCCAGGAAGACTGTGCTTTGCAACTCACCCTAATGTTGAACAGATCAGGGGCTCCCAGAGCAAAGATATTCAAGAGACCTGAGTTCCCATTCAAGAAAGATCTCCATTCTTATTGTTAAGTTATTTGCTTCAGAAGACATTTGTTTTTAACTCACACACACACATCGACCTATGTCTTCTCAATCGCCACCTGCTTTCATCCAAACAACCAAGTAAGAGTTGACTGTTGATTTATTTATGCTCTGCCTGTTTCCAAAACGGATTTAAGGCAGTGGAACACAAAAGGTAAGTCAAATTTCAATGTTAAAAATTCATCACTGTAAGAACTTTCCATATCTTTAGCCAGGCAATACTTGATCATTAGAATATTATGTTAGTGCTGCTGACACTGTTTATATTCAGGTGTTTCTTTCTGCTTACGCAATAGAGAAAAAGATCTCTTGCCCTCAGCTCTGCACTGGTTCCTTTTAAATATTTCAGGGCAGGGTATCGAGAACCATATTTTCAGATGGAGAGTCGGTCCATGGGTGTGAAGGTCATTACCATTTCAAGGGTGCCTGCCATTTTACATACAATGAAACTGAATTCTCACAACAACCTTTTGAGGAATGTATTCTGTTCCTCATTCCATAGATGAGGAAACTGAGGACCAAAAAGGAATTTATTTATTTACTTACCTCATCATTTTTTTTATTGAAGTATAGTTGATTTACAATGTTGTGTTAGTTTCAGGTGTACAGCATAGTGATTCAGTTATACACACACACACACACACACACATATATATATTCTTTTTCAGATTATTTTCCATTATAGATTATTACAAGATATTAAATATAGTTCCCTGTGCTATAAAGTAGGTCCTTGTTGTTTACCTATTTTCTATATAGTAGTGTATATATATTAATCCCAAACTCTTAATTTATCCCTCCCCCCTAAAAAAGGGGTTTGTTAACTTGCCTAAGGTCACATGGCTAATGGTGACAGGTTTCAAACACAGTTGTGATCAACTTCCGTTTTCCTTTAGTCTGCTCTGCCTTCCAGAATTGTGGGAGAGGTGGGAAAAGGGGCAAAGCATGGGAGGTGCCCTTGGCTGTCTATGGGAGAACACTCTGGACCAGTGGCCCTAAAGCAGAGAGAGATACTTGGCACGTAGCCCTTGTCCTCACTCCTGAAATACACCTTTGCTATTAATCTGTCCCAAGGGTTTTACTCATGTTTTCCACCTAAGTGAACAGGATTTGCTTTAGCATCATTTATGTCATGTAAATATCACCTTTCCCCATGGGGATCTTTTCCCTGTTTAGGACTGTGGCTTTGGGCCTGGGTGTGTATATGTTTTGCCTGGCTGATCATTGCCATGAGCAACCTAAGTGACTGTTTAAGAGAAAAGGTGAACACACTGTATTCAGACACCAATGCAGAAGAAAGATTACATAATTAAGACCCTCAGCCACAATTTTTGTCTTTTATACGGTATTTATAAATTTTTAGCAAGTAGAGGAAAAGCCAGGATATAATTCAGAAGGAAATGGCACTTTAACAGGATCCAGTCAGAAGTTAATTAGCCATTTATGTGCCAGGCAGCCTTACACTATCCCTCCACTAATCCCTGCTTCTGTGACTTACGTCTGTAAGAATACTGAGGCCAAGGTAAAAGTCAGAGATGCCAACAAGGTTCTGAGACAGGTACTCAGAGCTGCATTAGCGAATCAGCTCTTTTGTGGAATGTTCTCCTCTGTCCAAATGAATTGATCTCCCTTGTTTTTCATCAGCCTAGGGCTGAGTTCTTTTACAAGGCAGTGGTTCTCAAACTGTTTCTGAAAAATGAAAGAGGAGTTTCCCTCCTGCTTTAAGCCTGATATGAATCTTGCTAATTATCTGTTTAAGGTCTTCTTTCTGTCAATAAAAATAGTGGTATTTCTGACAAAAGATTTATTTTCGTTTCTAACCATAACCAGCATCAATTCAGAGTCCACTCCCACAGCTGCGGGCCTGGATCAAAGTTGCTCTTTTCAAAAACAGATCACCAAAGCCTGGAATACACACAGGCGGACAGTGCTGTAAACCTGAAGACAAGCAGGCGGCACAGACAGACACACAATCCATAAACGGTTTTGATGATAAATAACCACGACTGACTGAGGTGTACTGATTGTCATTTTCTTGTGCCACTCTTCATTTATTTATGGAAAAACTTTAATGCAAAAAGCAATATACATTTCTTAGAGAAAATATAAATAAAAAAGAAGAAAAATGTGAAAATCACATGTAATCCTACTACACGAAAAATAGCCAGTTAACATTTTGGTATATGACCTACCAGTCTCTTAAAAAATGTGCAGTATTTATTTTACATAAAAAGAGATCATGTTATAGGGTGACATTTTTTCACTCCAATTTTTTTCACTTCACAAAATACCATGAGCATGTTTATATGCCATTAAACCTTCTTTTCCAACATCATCTTTCTGTCTTTATATTATTCTGTTGTGTGTAATTATCTATTTTTAAGTACATAGTTTCTAAAAATCTAATTTTAAATGTAACACATGCTCATTATTTTTTTAAAAATCAGACACACAATAAAGAAGAACTAAAAAAAAAAAAAATTCTAGTCAGCCCTATAACACAAGGTGGAATTTCTGCCTCAAAGATGTGTGTATTTGTAAAGCTTTATTTATATGTTGATAAATTATCCACAAAAGTTATATTAATTAATATAACAAGATTATATGAGACTATATGGTCTTTTCATAACCTGAAAGAAGCACTTTGAGTATTATCTTTTCTTAATATTTACTAATTAGATAGGCTGAAAAAAGAGGGACATGATTTTATTTTTCACAACTTTGATTCTCAGTAAGGTTGATTATTCTTATTTGTCTTTTGTATTTCTCACTATAAATTGCTTATTTATCTTTTTTGCCCACTTTTCAATGGGTCTGTAAAAGCCCCTTTGTAGTTAGGCTGTCAATCATTTTCTGCCAACTGTATTAAATATTTTCCTTAGCTTGTTCTTTGCCTTTGAATTGTTTTTACTTTTTTACTCTTTTATTTTTGAATTTTTTATTTATAGAAGAGTTGCAAAGGTACTACAGTGAGTTTTTATATACCCTTCAGCCAGCTTCCCCTATTAACTTACATAATTACAATACAATTATCAAAATGAAGAAATTAATTGGATCTATATTAATATCAATATCTGTTAATTAAACTACAGATTATTCAGATTTCACTGGTTTCTCCACTAGTGTTATTTTTCTGTACCAGCACCTAATCTAGGATCCTGCCCCACATTTAGCTGTCATGTCGCCTTAATTTCCGCCAGTCTGTGTCAGGTTCCATCTTTCTTTGATTTTCATGACCCTGACTGCCATGATCTGACCCGTACTGGTCAGATCTTTTTTAGAATGTTGACCAATTAGGATTTCTCCACTCTAAAGTTGTCATTTTTCTCTTTCTATACGCAGTTGTTAAAAAGGATTCACTAAACCCCACCCACACACTAACAGGCGGTGGGGTTCAGCTTCACCTCTTAGAGAAAGGAGTACCAAAGAATTTGTGAACTTATGATAAAATTGTCACATAAATATTTGGAGGTAGATATACTTTAAAGTTATGAAAATATCCCACTTAAAGTTTCCTTAACTAACTTTAGCATTCATCACTGGATCTTGTTTGGAGCAGTTATTACTACAGTGTTCTAAAGGTGAGATTCTGTTTCCCCCACTGCTTCTACATTCATTATTTGGAATCCTTCTGTAAGGAACATTTGTTCTTTCCCCTCTGAAGATATGGTGGGTGTCTGTGGCTAAACAATGTCACCAAGGCCCTAATTTCTTTATCTCTGCTCTGCTTTCTGTGTTGTTAGTTTTGCCGTAATGACAAGGAAGCTGTCAATTGCTCCCAGGGTGTATCAGCTTCCTATGGCTGCTATAACAAATTACTACAAATTTGATGGCCTAAAACAACACAAGCTTTTCTTTCTGGAGATCAGAAATCTGAAATGGGTTTCACTGGGTGAAAATCAAGGTACTGACAAAGCTGCATTTTTTTCTGGAGGTTCTAGGAGAGAATCTGTTTTCCTTGCCTTTTTCAGCTTCTAGAGACCACCCACATTCCTTGCCTTATAGCCTTCTTTCTCCATCTTCAAAGTCAGCAATGGGAGTCAGGACCCTCTCATACTGCAACCCATCTAGTTCTCATCTACCTCTCTCTTCCACCGATAAGGACTCTGGTGCTTACACTGGACCATGTGGATAATCCAGGATAATCTCTCCATCTCAAAGTCAGCTGAATAGCAATCTTAATTATACCTGCAACCTAATTCCCTTTTGCCATGTAATGTAACATAGTCACAGTTTGGGGGATTAGGTTGTGAACATCTTTGAGGGCCATTATCTGCCTACTATTCAGGGTCATAAGCTTTTTAATCTATGTGCACACAGAGAAAGGATGAGGTAAAGATAGAAATAGAGATAGAGATAGAAATAGAGATAGAGACAGAAAGATAGGAAGAGATAGCGATAGATACAGAGTGAGGGAAGAAGGAAGGGAGAGAAAGAGAAGACAGGTAACGGAAGAGAAGAGAGAGAAAGAACAAGTTCAGCTTGAGCAGGTGCAACACAACAGAACTGATTTTTACATGGGTCTCAGATGCATAGCATTGGGCCCTCTTTATTTTGAGGACCAAACGAGTATAGCCCTGAGACAGTAACGAGAATGGCCAGGCCTCAATAATTCAGGCCTGAGCTCTTTAAGTACAAGTAACTCTGAGCCAAAATTTAAGCTGCTATAATATCATCAATCTTCATATTGAAGGCCTATGGACTTCAAATAAATGTCATTCCAAATTGACCATTAAAAACATATTTTTTAGAAGAGAACTTACTCATTTACACACCCACTCTTTTTAATTAAAAATTAAAAATTTTTATTGCATTCTTTTTTATTGAATATAGTCATTTTACAGTGTTTACACACCTACTCTTGACTGAATACAAGCCATTCCAAAATCTCCTGAATCTGAGCGGAGAGCTTCAGAAACTGGCTTCCTCTAGTGGTAGTAGTGATTTTGACCTTCTAGGACCTATAATCACTGACTCTCTTTTGGACGAGGAAGCCCCCCTTTCTTCCCTGCTAGGTTTAGTGAGCAATGCAGTAACAGTAGTTTAATTCTTTTATGTTGTGAGTCTGTATTACCTGTGTAAAAGCTTACTTCTCTTAGGTCCATCTTCTTACTTCTGTAAATACCACTCCTTTTAGGGGGAGTCTCCTTCACTCTGCTCCACACAGGACTAAAGGAAGTGTTCTATTATCCCCCTAAACAACACAAAACCACAACTGGCCTCACCTCCTCTATTACCTAGAGCCCCCTTCAGCAGTATGACTCACCCAATATTTTGAAAAAACGGGTTTTGGAGCCATCTAGACCTGATTTCAAATCCCATTTTTGCTTGTAACAATTAATGTGCTTTTTTGAGAAATTAAATTCTTTGGATCTCTGTTTTCATCTACTCATGGGTCATTGTCTTTGCCATGAGGACTAGTTGTCACCACCAGCTGGTGGTCATTTTTATCTCATATTCACTCATCGACGCCTACTATGTACTACACACATATATGGTATGAAGAACACAGAGATAAGCACAATCAACATGGTACTTGCCCAGTTGCCCGGTCTAGAGGGGAAGATATGTTAAAGAGCTAAGAACAGTATAGTGAACATGGTGCAAAGCTGAGTAAAGGGTAACAGACAAGAGTTTGGCTAGGGAATCAAAGATTTTTGCAACTCTACTCGAATTTGTTCTAGTTCTAAGTACACATGTCTGCCTTTGTTGGATAATAAGGTCTTCAAGAGTAAGGACTGAGTCCATCCATCTGTGCAAAGTTTTCATACATACAAAGCAAGAGCCTAATAAATCTGATAAGCTCAAGTCTCGGTGGACACTTTAAATCTTATCACTAAATTGTGTAGACTTAGTTGAGCACCACAGAAGGACTAGACAGTGAGCTCCCTGTTAATTTTGGAACGCTTAGTATCTTGTGTAGAGGCAGGTGCAGAGCAGATATGGAAAACGTTATTCTTTAATAAATGAATGAAAAAACCTTGAATCTAAAAGCACCTCTGTCCATCACTAAAATTCTCATTTAAAGAAAAGAGAAGAAACATCCTTTATGAATGTTTGTGCTAACTGAACACTTAAACTCATCATGAGTAAACATAATCGTATCCTAGTATGTCTTAAATATGCCCTGCATGAATAAGGTGTGAGTTTTACAATCTCATTTGCTCTATCTATGTAAAACCTTCTTATTTGGCTTCAAAGTCTTCAACTTCACAGCAAAATTTCATTATGTCCCAGCTGAGTTGTTTAATGGAATTAAATTTCACCCTTTCTAATTATCTTTTGGAACAGACAATCTTTACAGAATAATTAGTAATAGAAGAACATAATGGATCATTGTCTTTATTACTGCAAAGAAATCCTAGATGCTGCTCTAAATCTTAAAAAAAGATCTCATGAAATATAAAATGTATTGAATCCTTCCTCTTAAATTATGTAACATTTAAACTTTGTCAACATAGCTTAAAGATGATGGGAGGTAATTATTTTCCTGCTTCACTTTAAATTATTTTATGAAACTACTTTAATGATCCCATTCAAATTAATTATGCTTACACTTCATTTTCAAGATTTTTATTGGTAGAACATTCTATTATCAAACACAATTTAAATGCATATTTTTCTCACTCATCTCAAGATCTATTTTGCTTCCGTGGACAATTTTTTTTCTAGACCCCCAACCTAACTTCATTAAGCTGTATATACAGAATATAAAAGAGGGCTAAAAATCTACTCCAGTCTTTTAAAAAAATGAAGTCTAATTAAAAATCATTTCACTTACTCATCTAAAAAAGCATAGTGCCATTGGAAAAAATATATTAAACATAGCTTAATGAAAAAGAAATGTCCCAACATGGGTAGCTAAAAAAACCAAAATCACCAATACACAAAAAAATTGTTTTTTTTCCTCTTTAAATGTTCCAGCAATTAAAACTTACCTTTAAAAATGGAAGATAGGAAATGTAGTAGAAAAATGAGTAGGGTCCTTCTTGGACTTCTAGTCTTTATAGTTTAATTTGTTGAGAATTTAAAATTACAGTAATTGCCCTTAAATAACTGACATTATTTGACACTACAACAACAGAGGAGTGGAAATGACTGACAAACACACAAAAGACTTTTGTTATCTTTGTTTGTCTGCCTGAATAAATCTCAACAAGTATTTCAAAGATTTAAATTTATAGCATACTTAATAGCCATTAGATGGCCAATCCTATTGGCTTTCAGCTACGTTGCACTGACACTCAACATTTTTGGTATCAACTTCTTTAACACATCTAGTTTGTCTCAACAGCTATCTTTAAACTAAATTATTACCTCTAAATTAAACATTTTGATAAAATATGTGGAATTAAACAGAACTAACTTGAGTTAAATAGAGCCCCTTCATCTGTCTTCCCCTTTATTGAGGACTGGATTGTGGAGGGGAGGGGAGGTTTGAAATGGCAATTTTGAAAAATGTAACTGACTGCTTACCCACCCATATATGACGGTAAGTTGGTTACTGTTTGGATTAATGATTTCTTTCTTAGCAAATCAAGTGAATTTAAGATATTGATAATCAAAACCATTTTTTGCGACTTAGATGTCAAGCAGAGATCACCCAAAGAAAATCAGATCTGCCATATAATTTCAAATTCCTGCAAAGAATTTTGAATCAAAATGACATGGAGGAATTAATATTTTTAATTACTTTTATTTAAGTATTTAATTCTTATATTTTCCCGTTTCTAAAATAAGGCATAATCTACAAATCAGCATAAAATAAGAGTTTCTTCTTAAAAGCCCCATTTTACTTCCTCGTGAAAGTAAACATTTAAAGAAAACAACTGAATTGCAATAATCCCTTAATTGGTATCACACTTTCCATTTTGCAAACTGTTTTCCCTAACATTGACTTGACATTTACCTGACTTGTAAAAATTTAGCTCCCTTTTGTGTTTTAATTTTGATATCAAGTTCCATTTATACCAAAAGAAGAGACACAACTCATTCTACGTGCATTAAAATATAGTGACTTTCTGTTGGTGTAGTAAAGTAAGGAAAAGTTACATACCATATAAAGAAGAGTCTTCCGGGGGTGTGAGTACTAGGAAAATAGGAAATGTATTAGGTTTCTAAGAGGTCAGAGGGGTTAGGTCATGAGGATGAATGGGGCACAGGGGGCTTTAAGCTCAGTAGTGCATGGTTCGCTTCAGAAGAAAGATTCTCTTTTTCTTTATAGACGTGTTTCTATTTGCCCTTTATTACATTACCTTAATAGATTAAAAGGTACTAGATTGTTTATCAGGAAAAACATTTATTATTTGTACTGCTTGGGACTAAGTATGCAAAATTATGAATACTTGATTTTTCCTTTAGTCCTCTTCTAAGACTTTTACGAAGTTAAGGAAAGCACATTTTTCTTATCTTGATTCTAAAGACTTTTTCCCTGTAGCTGTTTGGCCCACACCAGCTGTTTATACTAATTGCTTAATTAACTAGTAGAAACCAGGATTCATTCTTCTGACCAAATAAGAGAATTGTCTTCTCTCATCCTCACCTAGTACAGGTGAAAAGCTCCCATAGCTTTATGTCTGATACTGTCATTGCAATGTCACTCCTTCCCTTCTTCTCTTTCCAAGTGATAAAACCTGGGCTCATCTTTTTCTTGATGGTTAATGAACATTTCCCCCACTGTTACAGGAAACAAGTCTCTGTTCAAATATGAAGTATTTCAACAACTTCTTCTAAATGTGAAATCAGTGATATTCTTTATGTCAAATTAAGCCATTGCAACCCTACCTTTTGAGCTGAGGATGTTCATAGTTAGGATGCTGAATTCAAAATTAGGTATTGGTCTCCTCTCAGAGACCAGAAAACTTTACCTCAATCCATAGTTATTCTATTTCAGTTAGCAAATAAAGAGAGGTGACTGGCACAAGGTGAAAACTATTTTTAGCAGCTTGAGGGTGAAATACTAATGGGTCTATCAGTTCCCAGTGCCCAGTTATTTAATCTTGGTCATATACGAGTAGCAAACAGAGAGCCTGATGTCTTCACCCCGCTTTCAGAAAGGAGACAGTGATCCTGGATGCTACGTTTTCCTGTGAATGTAGCTGCCCCTAAGCTGATAGGATCAGCAAACTTCCTAAAGCCTACAGGGGGGATTGATGTTTTTCAAAGAGTTTCTAGGAAAACAAGGGAAGCAGAAGTTCCTACTCCTTGGGGTAGAAGGCCAGAGTAGGGAGAATTTAAAACAACAACAACAAACAAACCCGGCAACAAGGGATTTGTTCTTGTTGATTCTATTCCAACAGAAAAGAAGAATATGTTCTTACATCGTTCTTCTCTTTAAAGATTTATTTGAGGTAAATAAATTTGACGTGTTCAAAACGGGGCTTAACAAAAAGGAAAATATAGATTATGTGAGTGGCAAACACAGAAACATCACCTGAGGAATTATAAATTGATCAATTATACATCAAATTAGCATTTAATTTTGGACTCTATATGGGCAGTATGTTTGGTTATAGCTATAACAGATCATTCTTAATTTTAATATTAGTATTTGAGTGTGTGTAATAGTGATAGAATAGCTTTACCACTTTGATTTTGGTCGCCCGCTAATAGCAACATTAATTTGGAAAGCAATACATAAATGGACTGCTTTGCTGTGTTTTGACATAAAACTTGTACTCATGCAGGTTATATGGTTTGTCCCTTTGTTAGTGGACACCTTGACTCTGGATTGAGATTATTTGAAAGATCACTTTTTACCAAACTTGAGCAGGTATTAGTGAGTTTACTTTTTTCTTTTCACCTTATGTGAAATAAAGCCAGCGTCTTTCTATCGTTGCAGGTGAAAAGGTTGATCTATAGTCGCTAACTATTTTCTTTAGGTTATTACAGATTCTCAGGATAAAAACAGAAAAGTTTATTCATAGTTTTGTTGATATCAGAGCTGAAGTAATTTGATTATTCCTTTCTAATTTAAAGCAATTTCTTTAACTACCAAACAGTAGGAAAAAGCAATTAGTATTCATGTTATTTTTATGCATTATGCAATATTAGATAAGTGATATGTCAAGACTTTCGCAGATATATTCATATTTGGAAGCACACTCATTTGCAATGATTTTGGTTAAAGGTATATTTAGCAACAAAATGATCTGCTTGGAGATATTAATTTTTTTTCAAATCTCATGTCCACAGTTGACTCCACTGCTACCAAATAAATTGTACTGTTAGAGCAATACATTAAGAAACACAATGTATCTTCTTGCAACTAAAAACACTCAACAGTCAAACTGAACTTAATAAAATATTTTTATGATAGTATTTGGGGGGAAAACATAAACACACAAGTAAAATTTAAATTGAGTGAATATTCTATTGTCTGCCACAGGGAATAAACATTTTCATATTTATTTCCTCTTTATAAGTGTAACTAGTAACTATAACTTTTCCCTATTTACTTCTCTTTGGTCCTTCTGTTAATTAAGAATTTCACCTAGATAGAGGGTCACACAAACATACTAGCATTTTGCTAAGTTGCAAACAGCAACATTAGAGGGAAATAGTATTTGATCTGCCGGCTCCTGGATATCTAGCTGTTGATCTCAGTCATACACAGAGATTCTGTCATACCCAGGAAACAAAAGGTCCAGAACAGTAGGGCTTTCTTTTGAAAGTAGCTGTATGCTGGCTATTAAATGTTAAGGCTGGTTCTATGCAAGGAAATAGTCTTATTTGCTCCTCCGAGAAAACCCCTTGTATTTGTAGTACTCCTACATTGAGAAAAGCATTCTGGTGCTTTTTGAGATAATCATATGTTTCTCAGGGTTTTGTTTTGATTTCCTATTAAGCCAAACCACACACAATGTTGGTGGGGATGGCTCAGATGTGATCAACCTTGTGGTAATGCACAGTAATAACTAAACCCTTTTTAATGCCTTGCTGTAATACCGGGGATGGGACATAGCACTTAGTGAGGACCTGCATACACGTTGGGCACTGCAAATATACAGCAGATACTGCAGATACGTTACGCAAATCATCACATCACAATATGTCAATGAGATAGATATTATTATTATGCTTCCCATTTTATGGATGAAGAAACTGAGACTCAGGGGCAGTAACTTGCCAACATTTTTAGAATTAAGACAATACACAAAACTGATAAACTTCCCAACGGATACCTAATAATGAAAGCTTTACCTCATAATGGAAAAGCTTTGCAGAGCATTTTCATTCAGGACAGTTCCACAAACTACTGTAACCAAAGAATTTTCCAGTTTGAATTAGTCACTTGTTTAAAACATGGGCTGAATCCTGACCTTGCTTAAAGCATTAATAGAGTGGCCGCCCTGTGTTTTCTGCCGCTGCATCAGGTAAATGGAAGGTTCCTCACCACTTACTGTGCACATCAGTCTATTTTTCTCCCACTGTGTAGTTTTTATTTTGACGCTTCTCTAAAACTGTATTTCAGAGTGTGAACCAGATAAAAATATAAAAATAAAAAGATACAATGGTGTTTCAAAAAGCACCCCTATTTGTTGAAGGGTCAAGAATTTTTTTTCATGGATAAAAAATGTGACATGTTTTGCTAAGTCTTCAAGAAACATTCAAGTACTGGATTACTTCTACATTAAGATTGGCTCTATACAAGCATGTATTTCTTATTTGACTCACCAATCAATAAAGAAAACCCTTTGTCTCCCACGTACACAAGTCTTCTGGTATGCAACTGAGGATTATCATTACTCTTTTCTTCATAAAATCTTTGATTTTTCCCTTCTGTTAAACCACAGTGCACAAAAGATTGAGGAGGGATTGCCACAGTCCAAACAAATATGTCATATATTTTAGCAATGCAAGCAAACCGTAAAAAAGCAAGATTCCTGGAAGCAGATGAAATTCAGACTGGGTTCGGTCAAGCATATTACTTGTATTATTTTTGTCACAGTTTAAAAAAAAGGTTTTACTTCCTTTTTGTCTGCCCACAAGACCTTCCTGCACCTTAAAGAGTCCTTACTATTATTACTATTGTTATTTTATTTAATTGACAGGTTATTTTTTTGAAAGAACAATGAGATGGACAAGTTGGTCTCTTTTGGAGAAAGTTATTAATAAGTCATTTGAAGCTAACAGACTGGAAAATAATTTGTGGCTCGTAGAAGTGACAAAGTATCTTGAATTTGAAGACATTGTTTATAGCAGATGTTTGGGAGTTAAGAACTCACAGGACTTTGATTACCAATAATATTGAATCCAAATGCAATGGCAACAAACAAGTTGCAAGTTCTTATAATGAAACTAGCTGACATTTGTTGAGGGCTTAATATGCACAAGGGACTGTTTAAGCGAATAAATGCATTACCCCATTTAATCTTCACAACAGTCCCTATGAGGGAGGTACAAGTATTGACCCCATTTTACAGATGATGAAACTGAAAGTCCAAGAGAGCCATCACTTGTTCAGTGATGCACAATAAATTGTTAACCTGAGTTTTAACCCAGATCGGTTTGACCCTAAAACTTGTGAGTCTAATCTACACTACAACCGTGCCTCCTACTCAGAATCCTAAAGCATTCAAACTGGATGCAGTGTCCGCCATTGCAGTCCAGTCTTTTTCTTCTACAGATGAAGAAACTGAAGTTTTAAAATGTAACTACGTGGGGCAGGGTATATAGCTCAGTGTAGCATGCTTGAGGTCCTAGGTTCAATCCCCATAGCTCCATAAAAAATAAATAAATTTATAAATTACCTCCACCCCAAAACAAGCAAACAAACAAAAACAAAACAAGTAAAATGTAACTATGTCTTGCCCATCCTCCTAATAACAAATTAGTGGCTGAGCAGGACTAGAACTCAGGTCTCCTGCCTTCAGTTCCACACAGGACACCATTCTATCATTTAACGAAATTTGCATCACCCAGGAGACTAGAAGACTAGCTGTGCAGTTTAACCCACCAGATAAAATACCCAAGAGCTAAATTCTGGTTGCTCCTGTGTTTTCTAACTTGTAGCTGCTTCATTGCAGGATCATACAACACATGATGCGACAGGGACTTAAAGCCACACATAAAACATATTAAATGTAGTCGGCAGTGATGAGATTTGGTACCAAATAAGAAGCTTTAATTAATTTTAAATGGTGCTTTTCATAGTGTCAAAAGCTCAGTCCACTGAAGTGGAAAAGGGGGTTGGAATGGGAGCGCCTAGCAACCCGGCTAATCTGGGCCCTTCTGAGCAAGCTCATTTGGAATTCTTACATCAGTGCATCGGCACGCCGAGGTGGGGCTCATGGGGACAAACAAAATAGCAAACCCAACTCGGGCACCACTCAGAATCCCACATCCCGGGGAGGCCTGAGAGCTCAGCTGTATTAAGGGGCCGTTGGAGTTTCCCTGTTATTTGTCTACTTTTTGAGGATTAGAACTTCCGCTGGGCTGTGTTCATCTGTGCTGAGAATTTAAACTCGGTGCATGCAACAACAGGAACAGTGAGATCGGCTAGAAATGTTCAAAAAGAAGTCTGTTTTGACTTTTAAAAGCTTTCAGATGCACAAAGAGAAATAAATTGAGGGGTTTCCGATTTCTTCTGGGAGTCTACATTTGGTGGTGGTGTCTTTTTTTCTCTTTCTCCCTCCCACCCCCACACTTCATGAGCCTTTGTTTTTAAAACTGTGACAATGCAGATATTCACCATGTGGACTCAGTTGAGTGGTATCCTGTTGGAAAGGCTGAGATGTTCACGTGGTTCTTAAGCACACTCACACACGCGCCCAATAACCTTCTTTTCCTCTTCATGACATCGGAATAGGAACTATCAATGGGACCTCAGAGACCACAGAACATATAGTAAGGACCAAACAGTGAGGACTACTTGAAGACTATTGGAAAATTATGTGACACAGTTCTCTGGTTGTACAGGTAAGGAAACTGAGGCTCAAGTGTCATGACAAGGATAAGGACACAACTCCAGATTCCCCCATTTTCCTTTTCCTTTCCTTATTACGCAGCTCACTATTTATAGGTATCGTTTATAGGGTAGCATACAAATAAGAGCGAGGTGCTACTTGGGATTGTAACATATTTACTATTTTTAATACGACTGTGCCTTGCATGCTACATTGATGATGATGATGATGATGATGATGATATAAATCTTGATTAGCTCTTAACAACTGAAACACTCATTTGGGTCAACAATCCTGGATCAAAGATTCCCCCCAACCCTTTTATTTTAATCTTAAATAAATGCACACCTTGTCAGCATGAAAATAGCTAACTACAAAATAATTCTAAGTTTCTGATGGCCATCCATTTATTAACAAGATCACTAAGTATTTTTCCAAACCCAGACTTGACTCTCTTTTGTCCTTTACAGAGAAAAAGAGTGAAACATCACCCATTCCCTACTCATGTTCTCTGTTCCTTTTGAACATACAAGGGTCTCCAGAATCGGAGGACAGCCTACAGGCTAGGTGAGTTGCTATTTGCAGTGGGAATTACAGACAAAACAATTTAGGCAAGCATCCAAAAGTGCATGCCTAGCCAGTGGT
The DNA here is from genome assembly GCF_036321535.1 of Camelus dromedarius. Lineage (NCBI taxonomy): Eukaryota > Metazoa > Chordata > Mammalia > Artiodactyla > Camelidae > Camelus > Camelus dromedarius. The sequence continues at coordinate 49,894,367 of NC_087437.1, forward strand.
CTACACTCTGAAAAGGAACTAGAAATGATCAGGTTTCCATCACAGGAGTTTTAGAAACTTGATATTTGCAAGATTGAAAATATTTTTAAGGAAATCCTTTCTTAAGGTATTCCATTTTTTTGTTGTTTGGCTTCTTTTCTTTTCTTTCTTTTTTTTTTAATTTCTAGTTTAGATCCAATTAGAGTGAGGAAGTAGAGGAAGGAGCAAATAGAATAACAATTATACTTTGCATTAAGTTAGAGAAAGACAACAACACTGATTTTCTACTATTAATTTTGAACATTTTAATATTAATGAAAAGTCACAGAAACTCAGGTCAACTCTTTATTGGGGGTTTCAAACTTTTTTTTCCAGTAAGGATATTTGAAATATTATTCACAGTTATTTAAGTCATTCCATTTACTCCGCCTTCAGTATCCAAATCCACCCCAACTCCCCCAGCTCCCTGCAAACAATTAGGTTTTTTTTCTACTTGACCCTCTGCCTCCTTAATCACAGCCCAAATATGAAATGCTGCCATTAGTGTGTTATACTGAATTTTTATATCAAATATATTTTTATATTGAGTTTTATCTTCTTGGCCTGATCTACCATTCAATTCAGAAGGAAAAAATAAAACTGAAGGGAGCCTGCTTAACTTGCTTTATAAGTATCTCTTATCAAAGAAATATTTTATATAGCACTCATTCAATATCTACTGGGTTTAATATATATATATCATGCAATTTTCAAAAACCAAAATGTTCTTGGCATACATGAAGTATAAAACTACCAAATATTACAATAACTGAATCAATAGAATTTATAAATAGATATCTGCTTTGCCCATCTGCACAGCTAAAATGCAAATAATGTATTAATTACAACTTTGAACAGAAGAAAAATGAGGCTTAAGCACTAATCTGAAAACATCCCTTTTGGGCATGTGGGAATGTACAGTATGAAACTGCCTCCCTCAGCCACTTCGTAACCACATAAGGAATAATGTCGCAGGTAGTAGATGTTGCCAGTACAGAAAATGGAGGGTGATGTGGGGGTGGGTGCATGGGGAGGAATCCAAAAAAGTGTTAGTGGAAAAGCAGTAACTTTGTACACATTAGTTGAAAAAAGGGTAAAGAACTTTTGTTAGCCTTATATAAGTTCAACAACGAGAGAGTAAAGGTTAAGGATCCTACTTTCAGCTCTCCTGTGGAATTAGAAGTCCATTCTCCCATTAATACACAGGGGATTTGCACATGAGAATGGGAGTTACATGAGCAAATCTTTCAGGGGTCTGTGAGAAAATAAACTCCAACAAGAATATGTGAGTTAGATTTTACAATAGACTGATCATCAAAAAAGGCATGCCTGTGGAGGCTTTAATATCTCAAGAGACATCTATAAATACATGTCCAAGTGCGCAGACATGCGTTTATATACATATATAGACTGTGTATAGACTGCACACATAGATATGTGAAATCTGTGTGTATCAGTGTACACGCGAACTCTAGTCAGTGAAACTCTCCAGCTCATAAGTGCTCCAACTGTTTCTTGTTATTGTGCTGTTTTGAGGACATGATCACAGCACATAAAATTTCATTTAAACAATTAAAAACGATTGAAAGAAACTCAAATGCACTTCTTGTGAATTTTTCTTTTACTTTCTTTTCTTCTTCTTTTCTTTTTTAAGTTGCCTCAACCACAAAACAAACATATACATGCTCACGGCAATTTTTCTCACTTGAGCCTTTTCAAACAATGGTTGTAAGCGTCTCTGTTTTTCTTTACAAAGACCCAAAGAGGCAAACCTTCCATTTTCTTTTGCAGTTGCAGTTTGGACTTTAGCTGGCAGATTTTTGCCTAAAACGTCTCTGCACTGTGGGAAGAGGGGTGCGTTATAGGAAAATTAGGATAGTTTTTGTTATTAATGTGTACATTATAATATTAAAACCTATAAGGATGTGGGCGGCAGGCTCGCAGTTATTAGCTGATTTCAGTTCTTCTCTGAATCTGTTTGCTTACTTCTATAGCAACTTGTTGATAATAGGAAGTCTTTGGTGAGAAACGGCATGAAAAACAATGAAAAGCATCAGATTTAATAAAGTATCTAAGGAGAGTCTTCAAATGACACCCACACTACGAAGGGAAAGCCAAATTTGCTTTTTCTGAGGGGAATTTGTGTTTGTCAGGAAGGGTTCCTGGAGGCTTTGTCTGGAGGCCTTGATGTGTGACCAGTGCGCCACAGGCCGCGCGTCACCCTTGCCCTCCTCCACCCCGCTCTGCCCACCCATACCGACACCGCAGGGGGAAGGGTTTCAGAGCAGAAAGAATCAAAAGCTGAGGGACGGGAAAAAAAGTGCTTTTCAGGGTCTGATGTGTGGGAATCAAATGAGAGGCCTAGCTCAAATCCGGTCGCCAGGCAACCAAAGTGATATGCTGAGGGAATATCATTAAAGTTGGAAAGTAAGCAGTCTCTCTGAATTAGTAAACCGACCACAGGATGGACGCCGCGCCCGGACTCCATCAGGGCTGGAGTGCCGTCTCTCCACGGAGGACGAGCAGGGGCTCCGCTAAGTTACAGGGGGAACCGAGAGGGAGCAGGAGAGAGAGAACGCAGCTGATTTGTAGAGGTTTTTCATAAAAAAAAGACAATGGCTGTCCAGACATGGAGTTGGTGGTGAAATATGGTAACTGCCACGGCTGCAGCTGGCTCTCTGACACAAGATTAATAAGTTGCCGTTTCCTAGCCGACCAGACCCTAGTGGGAACTATCCAGCATTTTATCTTGAATTGTGGGTAACAGCCCTACTGCAAGCTGGCCTAGTTTACTGCTCTGTTTTTTCCAGATCTCCCAAAGTGCAGCAAACATCTGTGACTCTAATGAGGTCATCAGTGAGGGTGTCCGGAGAGCCGGGCCCTGAGAACTGACCTCACCTCTGCCTGAACAGAAAGTACAAGTGCTGTGGGGAAGCAGGACAAATTAAAAGGGAGGCCAGCCCTTGGCTGTAAGTTAAGTCCTTAAGAAACTTTTTGCTGTGATTAGAAAAGAGAGGGAGCAGGAGAGGGGGGCAGAGAGAGAGAGGGAAGATTGAGATTCAGAAATGACAGTACAACAAAGCAGTAGCAAGCCTACAGAATTAGATTTAGGCCTCACCGATGAGTATTATCACTGACGTGAACAAGCAAAGCTTATCAGGCCCTTCTTCCTTGAAAGGCTGAATAAAATTGAATTGCCAACTTCTGCATTTTACCACGTTTTGGTGGAAATGGCTCAGAGACCTACATGATTTAAAACGAAGCCTCGGTGAATTCAACCACAAAGCATTTATATGTGATTCTGACAGCAAAATTGTAAACATCACGCAACGCGGCGGATCATTTATAAGTAATTTGATTATAGACACAGAAAACAAATCAAACTACTCCAGGTAGGTAGTGGGCCCCCCACCCACCCTGCCCAGCATTATTCCAACAGTCATAGTTCTTACAAATAACATCACCAAACAAACACACAAACACAAGCCCAAACTGCATTCAAATCAGTGAAATATAATAATTTTGTTTAGTCATCTAAGGCAAGAATATCTAAGAGACGCCTTTACCTACTGCTTCCTCTAAAAACTCCATTCTTACAGAAAGATAAATATAAGTTTAAAAAGGAAGGAAAATGTCTTAAGTTTGGCGAAAAAAACCACATTTCCGGAAATTGTCCCCATCATTTTATTTATAAATATATTGGCCACGTGTTGATTATGCATTGTCCATTTCAGCCACATCGGCCCACAGAGAACAGTCAAGGCAGTGGTGACGTCTTTGATGCCTAAGGAAACAACCGTGTGAATTAAGTCCAGGAGCAAAAAAGACATGGAGGTTATCTTCAAAACTTAACTCATATGTATTAAGTCATTCTATATGCAGATATATTTTTCCCTGAGAGAAAATCAGTGTGACTCCGAATGCTATGTCCTGGTACTTTTACAGTGAGTTTTGATTTTGGAGAAGTGGGAATATTATGTTGGCATTAAATCTGCCAAGTTTATATTTTATTATTTGCATATTACTATCATTTTTTAGACCAGATCTAATGCAAAAGACACAGAAGACTAGTGATAGAGAAGCAACCACTTTCTTCAAAACCAGTAAATGTCACAAGAAACTCTCATTTGACCATGTGGAATGGGGGCTTGGGAATGAGACGGCAGTAGCAGACGGACCAGCCAGGAGAAAGTTTCTGATTGATACTGAGCCTTTTCAGTGTGGCAGCAAGAGGGGCCCCAGGGTGTTGTCCTCAGCTTCATTTATGAATGATGGACATTATGGTTTGAGGTGATCATGAACACGTGCTTAAGATGCAGGACATTCAAGATGCAGGGTTAAAACAGTAATGCCAGAGAGTTCTAGTACTACCTCCCGTCCCTTAGTGAAGGCAGTTTCACCTCAGAAGAAAGGCAGCAGCTCTCTGTTCAAAGCCTTGAGCTAGAGCTCAATAGAAAGAGAGGCTTACAAAACAAACCCACCTCTGCTTGCATATGAATTGGGGAGAGGACTTTTGGGGAGCTGAGATCTACCCCATTACACTTTCTGTCAATTTTCAGGAAGAGCTTGGCTAATACCCATTTCAAGGCTGAGTTTATTTTTTTTTAATGCAAATGAAGGAAGTGTTGCGTTCAGCTTGGCAAACAGTTTTCAGAAATCCTGTTGGCCTACATTTAGCTGGGAAGCAGCACCCGGTACCAAGGGTAAGGGCTCAAACAATCAAGCAGTTGTTTGCCTCACTCACATTCCTGAGGCAATCTGGTTCCAGCTGAACTCCTTGGGAACAGTCTGGGCTATGTACCCCTGGGGCATCTGCCCCAATTAGCACTGACCCTTGGGAGCCTCCTTACTGGCCCTAGGTCACTCTTGGACTCTGGGTAAACCAGATTACTTTAGGAGCCTCTAGGCTATCCACAGCCCCAAGAACTGGACACCCTGGCTCACCAACAGAAATTCAGTAACCCTGAAGAGCCCAAACCAACATGGCCTCCTTCAAGTTCTCCGAACCAGAGGAAAGACACTCGTGGTGGGAGCTTTGCTGTGACAGTGGAACAACAGGAAAAAAGACTCAGAGTGTTCTGCCAGCCTAAACTCAGTAAGGCACAGAGCAAGACTCTGTGTTTAGCCTCAAGGCTGCAGGGTTTCACAGAACTGAGTTTGCTTCTTGGATCTTTTCTAACTAACTGAGTGACCTTGGACAAGTCACCAAACCCTACCAAATTTCAGTTTCCTCAAATGTAAAATGGAGACAAAGATATCTGATCCTTCCTGCAGCATCTTCATAAAAATCCAATGGTTTAACGTACATAACGTGTTCAGTAAAATGCCTGGCTCATAAAATGTCCTCAGTAAGTGGGACTTAATTGTGAAAACTGAAACCCATCAAGTTTGACCAGGATAATACCATTGTATTTCTCAGTTTTCCTGAGGAAATCAGGGGCCATGTAATTCATTAAATCCCTTTGTTTTGCTGTGGTTCATGATCAATTTGCAACCAGCCCTTCCTTTTTGAGAGAGTAAACAATTTCCAATTATTCTTTGGGCGACTCTCCATCCAGCACTTCTAGGCACTGTGGGGGCGAAGGAAGGAATATATGATGTGTCTCCAGCTTGGAGGATCTGACTGCAAGAACAGAACTGACAGAGCATGAACCAACTCGAGAAGAGTTTAGGCATCAAACTGCCCAGTCCTGAGAAGTGTGTGCAATGGGAGGTGGAAGAAGGGAGGAATCGGCACGGGCTGCCACGGGCCTGGAAAGTTCCATGGAAGCCTTGGGCTTGGTCAGTGTTTACTTAGTGTCCACTCTGAGCCAGATGCTGAGAGAGGTGCAGATGAGACAGAGCTCTTCGCTAAGGAGCTTAGAACCTAGAGTGGAGAAAGACCCAGGAACATCCCACTTCAAAATAGGAGGAAAGTACTATGAGAGTACGGAAGGAGAATGGCTGAAGTTGGTTTTGAAGGGGAAATTGGATTTAGGTAAATCTAGGCAGGTGGATCAGCATAAACAAAGATATTACAGTAGAAAATAGTCAAGGGACTCCTAGGGATGTGTGTGTGTGTGAGAGAGAGAGAGAGAGAGGAGAGGAAGTGCAGGAGTGGAACAGGGCGTGTAAGTGGAAGGAAAATAGAGCTTCTAAAATTAGATTAAAAGATTTAAAGAAAACCTATTCTAAATCACCTCTATTTCTTTTTATAAATGTGGCAGATGATCATACTAAGAGGCTAGCATAGCCCATAATAGGCAGGTGATAAAAAGTCCAAGGACTGCCACTGGATATGGCTTTTGTGACTGACCTGACAGGACAGAGTTCAGCTATGAGTTTATTCACATTTGAACACTCCTATTTCTCAAAGAAAAAACTTAACAGGCTGGTGGGATTGACCAGAGTGGGACTGGAACCAAGGGTGGTTTTGTGGGTTGTTTTTCTGATAAAGATCCTCTCTTGGAAATTAATCAGAAAAGCAGAGATCTGGGTCCAAGGTCCCTCAGGAGAATCAACTGACCAGGCATTGGGCTGGTGGTAGGAGTGGAAGGACTATGGAAACTGGGACTCACCCTGTATTCCTGGAGTTGGCTGAGAGAAAGGAACTAGAACTAAAGGCAGCTTCGAGGTTTTCTGAAGATACCTATATCCCAATCCAATCCCCAGCAAGTCCTCCCGGCTCCTTTGTCTTGAGCTGCCTATTATCTTGGCCTATCCCTGCTGGCTTGGCCATCTGCATTGTATGCTGGAGCCAAGATAGGAAAGGTGTTGAGATTCTGAGTCATTCCTGGCTGGGTCATTCAAGGCTTTATCCTATGGACTTACACTTGATGACAATCTTCGAGCCATAGTAGCTGAGGAGGTGTCCAGTGCTAGGTCAAATGCTCCTTCGAGGAGAAGAGGTAATCACAGGCTTCTTTCCTTGACAGCAAGAGCCCTGGAGATAATCATTTAATTCCCACCATGAGGACTGGACATACACAGACAGTAGTTCTGCTGTGTGATTATTTAAGGGGCACTGGGAAGATCAAGCTGTTGAAATACAACCACTCCATATAGCCTAAAAGTCATTTGGGCTTTTCCCTCCATTCATTCAACAAACATTTATTAAGCACCTCTTATGAGCTAGACACTGTGATGGGCAGAGCCTCTATCTTCAAAAGCGTATAGTCAAGTGGAGGAGACTAATGGAGTGAGAAGTGCTGTTAGACATAAGCTCAGGACACTGAGGGAGCCCAAAGGAGTGGGCTTTGGGATTGCAAAGGTTTCCAGGAGAGGAGACAGAAGACAGGAGACAACATGGAAAAGTTGAGCTGGTTGCATGCTGGGGCACGTGGAACAGAAAGAGCTGAAGCAGGATGGGCAGGCAGGTGTCAGGCCATGAAGGGTCTTGCACAGCAGGCTAACAAATCAGGGTTTTACCCCAAAGGTGATAGAGCATCACTGAAGATCTTACATAAGGAGGTGGCCCAGTCAGTACTGTGTTCTCCAGCAATCTTCTGGCAGCTGAGAGGTAGAATACCTTCAGAGGTGGAGATGGGATAGGAAGAGACTACCAGTCTGTGTGTCAATTAAAATATTCTTAGTTATCCTTTTACAGATGCTAAAATTGAGACTCCAGTTAGTTTATTTGACCATATTATCATGGCTCCCCATTGGAATTTCTTGACTGGGAACCATGTTTCTCATTTTGGTGAGCTTTTCTTTGTCTAGACGACCACCTGTCCATAGCAGACACTCCCAAATCATCTGCTGACTCCGTGGCAGATGGAAGACAAGGAAGCAGGTTTCAGTGTTCTGATCTAGAGTTTTTCTACAACCACACACTGGTTCCCTGAATCAGTTTGAGCGAGTTTAATTTCAGAGATGATTAAAGGCTGAAGTAGCAGTTACATGTAATTACCATGGCACTATTAGGTGTACTGTGTAACACTGAGCTGAGCAGACTAGTCTGGGCAGAAGGGGGCTCTGAGGAGGTGAGAGAGGAGGTGTCCCCTTCAGTCTCCAGGAGGTTGTTCAAGTGTGAGGCACTCTGGCAGGAGCTGCAGCCATTAAATTGCTGAGGAAGGGGACTATGGGCAATGCAGAGTCAGGAGGGGGTCACTAAGCTCCTGGGGTGGAGGAGGAGGTGGAGGGAGGCAGTGAAGTTTCTGAGACGTAGGAGAGACTCAGGAAGGAGAAGAGAGGAGCTCCACTTCGACATATGGTTGCTGGTCTGCTTCCTCCTCACTCTTGCGCCCCCAAGACTAAGTGAGGATCTTTGGACCTCTCATCCTGTCAGGTCAGTTCAGTTTGTCATTAGGCACCTAAGAGATCCTGTCCAGCAACAGAGTGAAAGTGCATTGTGAGAATGTGCTTGGGGGCTGCCAGGCACAGTGGCTGTGCGGGCTCCGGAGTCTGAGCTGTAGGATATTTTGATCTCAGTTTCCTTATCTGTAAAATGGAAATAATAATAGTACCCACTTATAAAGTTGCTATGAGCATATAATAGATGATGTTTGTGAAGAGTTCAGGTAAGTATTGAAAAAAGGACTAACATTGATTATTTTCAGGAGCTGGCGGGGTGAGAAGGTCAGGGAACCAATCATGGGTGGTCCCAAAGATGCGTCTTAACATTCCCCAACTACATTAAACTAATTGGCTCTTGGATGGATCTTCATGGGCCTGAGGGATCTGGCCCCATGGGGACTTTGCAGACACCTGGGGCCATGTATGAGGAAAGGCCCCGGTGACAAGAGAGAGTGTGTGGTCGACGAGGGGCAGCTTAAGGAGCCTTGGGGTAGTCGCTCATGAAAGTAAGAACCAGTAGCTTGAGGGAGTGTTAGGAAATCTGTCTACATCATCACTTTTTGAAAAATATCAGACTAACTAAAATTGGGAAGGAAAAGAAATATGGTCATTTCCTCAAATGTAGCCCATCCAGAGCACCAATCGTGCTAACCCAGCAGCATCTGAGGAGTTAAAATACAAAGAAGGCCGTATGTCTTCCAGTCATCCTACTTATTATCATGAGCGTAATGTAAGAAAGTAAATAAAGCATTAGGAAGAACATGCAAACTCTTGGTAACTCTGAATAACCCAAAGAATCTTGATTCAAAAAAAAAAAAAAAATAGAACATTTGACTTGACCAGAAAAAATTCTGATTGAAATATTAGCTATTAGCATTTCCACTGATACAATTATTATAATAGCCTTGGTGTTTCTCATAGACACAAAATCAGCAGAGAGACCAGTAGAGAGCATGTATAATAAAGTGTGGAGTGGCATTTAAGTCATATCTATAAAAAATAAAAACAGAGCTAAAAATTCAACTTGTTCTTCAAAACTAAAAAAATGTTTTTCTACTTTTAGGAATCTAGCCTAAGCCAATGGACAGAAATTCAGCCAATAAAATACGTGGAAAGTTATTTATTACAGAATTACCTTAATGGCAATATTTGAAAATAAACTGCATGTCCAACAACAGGGGGCCTGGTAAATCCACAGGATGGAATATTATGCAGTTATTATAAATGATATATGTTAATATTATTGAAGATGTGGGGAAAATGCTCAAGACATAATATTAAATAAACAGAGTGTGAGAGCAAATACATATAGTAAGTAATAAGACTGAAAAGAAATGTACTAAAATGTTAACAATGGCTATCTTTGGGTGGTAAGATTATGGGAGATTTTTATTTTCTTCTCTAATGTAATATTTTCTAACTGTATAAACTATGTGCATGCAATACTTTTATAATTGGTTTAAAAAACACAATAAAATTATCCTGCACAGTTATATTTGTTTTAGACCTTATAAAAGGAACTATTTATTTCTGCCCATAACAAATTCCACTGTATTATGGAAAAATTTTAAACTGGTTCTGAATCTTGAGTTTTAAACACTTTGCTCTCCCATCCTCAGATCTCTCAGTCCCAAGCCTCTTTTTTTATGTCAGAGTTTCTGATCTCTGAGACTTTCACAGATTACACTCCCATTTTTCCCTCTTATTGTCCACTCGTGAGTTTCTATCTCGTACCCACCTTATTCTTTCTCTCTTATATTAATGAGGGGGAAAAGTGAAGATAATAGTCACACTGAGCAAGGAGGTATATGTGTGCCTTGTTTTGAGTAAAAAACAGTATATAAAACCAAGTAATAATAGTATGCTGGAGAGGGTGTGGAGAAAAGGGAGCCCTCCTACACTTTTGGTGGAAATGTCGTTTGGTGCAGCCACTATGGAGAACACTATGGAGGTTCCTTAAAAAACTAAAAATAGAGTTGCCACATGATCCAGCAATCCCACTCCTGGGCATATATCTGGAGAAAACTCTAATCTGAAAAGATACCTGCTCCCCAATGTTCACAGGAGCACTATTCACACTAGGCAAGACATGTAAGCAACTTAAATGTCATCAACAGATGACTGGATAAAGAAGATATGAGATATATATGAATGAATATTACTCAGCCATAAAAAGAATGAAATAATGCCATTTGCAGAAACATGGATAGACCTAGAGATTATCATACTAAGTGAAGTGAGACAGAAAAAGACAAATACCATATGATATCACTTATATGTGGAATCTAAAATATGATACAAATGAACTTATTTACAAAACAGAAACAAGCTCACAAACACAGAAAACAAACTGTGGTTACCAAAGGGGAGAAGGGGTGGGGGAGGGACAATTTAGGAGTCTGGGATTATCATACATAAATTACTGTATATAAAATAAACAACAAGGTCCTACTGTACAGCACAGTGAACTATATTCAATATCCTGTAATAAACCATAATGGAAAAGAATATGAAAAAGAATACACACACACTTATAACTGAATCACTCTGCTAAAACTTATACAACATTGTAAATTGACTATACATCAATAACTTTTTTTAATGCACATTAATAAATTCACCTTTAGAATTTACTCTAATGCATTTGAAATGCAACTTGACTGTTAAAGGTATGAGATTTCCCAAATTTTCAGGCCCATCCATTGGCCTCTCCACGTCCTTCAGTCTCCAGGTTCTCCTAAGGTGGATTTACCCGACCCCATGGTATAAAGCAGCTCAGGCAAGGCTGCAGGGAAGCACGTGGAAGAGGTTGTTCTTCAGGTTAGGATTAGCTTAAGGCAAGCAAGACACTAGCTTCAGGCACAGAATTTAAGGGAGGAGGCAAAAAACTCATAATCAAAATAAATATTGCTTTAATGTATATTTTTAAAAATCAAGATTAATGCAAAAAATTCCATGATGAACAAAATATCAAAATTTTGAAAAGGCCAGTACCATGCCAAACCCTATTGGAGCCTGAGGTGAAAGGAAAAAATGTGCAGCCCTATAAATATGTTCCTATTACTTTTTAATGACTCATTTTTTTCCAAAACAGCAAAGTAGTTTTAAAACATTGAAACATTGAAAAATTGGCATCTGTTCATTCTGGAAGGAATAAAATCACATAGCAATCACTCCTCAAATTCTGCCATGATGAGAAGTCCCAAAACTCTGGGTCAAACATTTAACAAATATGGCATCTCAGGTTCACCTAATTATAGGTTTAAATTCCCATCCCAAGTTAGGCACAGAGGGCTCACATTCTAGGAGGAGACATCCTACACCAATACCATTCAGTTCACAAATATTCATTGAACACCCACTGCATGCAGGACAGTTTTCTAGGTGCTGACGCTGCATTGGTGCATAAGACAGACTACAGCCTGGTATCACCTCCTTAATTAACTGGTTTTCCTTGCTTATTTGTTCAACTGTTTTTAATGGATGCTTACTTCTAACCAAGCTTTCTTTTTTCAAGCTGCTGTAAATTTACTTTCTGCTGGTCATCGACATCATTCTTTGCATTACTGAAATGGGCAGTCTTGCTCTAATTCTTGCATTTTGTGCTGGATCTTTACCCTTCTGTGACAGTTCATTTCCCACATGAGTAAGTCAGTCTTCTCTGCAGTACTGCCTTTGCTTTTCCTATTTTCTCCCTTCCCAAGCTCAGTGCTTTGTATATAGTAGATGTTCACTAAATATTTGAGGATCGCTTGGTTGTTGAATGAATGAATCGGTAAATGAATGAACAAAGGAAGAAACAAATGAATGTACCTGGTCCTTGGAGGGAAGGAGGCAGAATCACCATGTGCCACCTTGCTGTTTTTGTATGTTTGATACGTGAATATATGATTGTGTACATGTTGTCTGTGTACGATGAGGAGCAGCCGCAGGTGGAACAGAAACTACAGGATAAGCCCTCCTGATTGCGGTGTTTCAGAAACAACCCTGGCCTGGGAGGTGTGTGCTGTGTTGAGCAGGTCACTCCTCCTTATTGAAAGGGTCTCTGTTTCCTCATCTATAAAATAAGGTTGCTGGACTATGAAGTCTAAAGGACTTTTTAGCTCTAACACAAGTTGAATTCAATGCTCCTGATGCGGAAGGTATCAGTGAGTGTGGGTACCGATGAGGACTGCCTTGAATTCTTTTGTGCTTTTGGTGTTTTTAGGAAAGGAATGCCCTCTATCCCCACCATATAAACATCAATCAGGAGAGGGGGGCAATTGTGATGTTTCTTTCCGATGGGGATAGCTCTGTGATTCCAAGATGGCCCTCTGGTATTCAGTTATTTTAATGTTAAAATGAGGAAAATCCAAAGAATCACCTCAGGTCCCTTCTAGGACAAAATATCCATTTAGCATGAATTTTTGTGCTCATGTATGGTGTTGGGGGGCCTTATTTTGTTTTTAATTCAATCCTTGAGAGAATTGGTAAATCAAATGTCAGGTGTGAATACTACTTAACAGTGACTAATATTTGCATAGTGTTTTATAGTTCACACAGACATTTTTCCATTTATATGCCCATTTAATCCTCAGTGCAGTCCTGTGGTACAGGAATGTCTGATTATAATCCTCTTTTTATGTGTGAAGAAAATGAGCTGACCCTGTGGTGCTCATCTTTGCACCCCAAACCTCCAGCTCTTTGCAGACACAGATTTTTTTTTGAAACTCTTTCAAGGAGGAAGGGCCCTCAATGGAGCAGGCATCCAGCAGAGTCTGCGCCATTGTTTCTCTGAGATTAGGGGAAAGCTTCCTGCTTTGGAGGACAGGGTGGAATAAATCAGTGGTTTCCCCCAAACTTGGCCTAAGCCCCGACCTGAGGAATCAGAACACCCCAGGGAGTGACTGAAATTCTAGTTCTGAAAAAATTTCTGAATTCACAAATTTTTTGTATTTAAAAGTTCTCATACAAAATTTTAGTAAATGTGTATTCAGTGGTATGTGTCCATTTGCTTCTCTTTCTAGCTGACAAAAGAAAAGAGGTGTAACTCTGCACTTGGTTCCGCCCATTTTTTAAGTTGTGTGTGCGTGCATATCTGGAGGTCTCTGAATTTCTCAGAACTTTTTTGAATTGTGAAATTCAAAACTCTAGAAAACAGTGAGGTACACCCATCTCTTTTATCATAGTACTTCCTTACACAAAAATCTTGAAAGGTCCTTCATTACATCAGATTAAGTACTAATTCTAAAGTGTAACTTGATTACAAACTGTTTGATCTCAACTGCTCTAGGTTTTCATTTCTAAGCTATAAAATGAGGCTGTTTGACTAAACAGTTTGGAAAACAACTCTCAGCCCTTAAATTCTGTGGATTTATAAGTGTTGCAGATTTGAATCCAATGGCATCCAAAGGGCAATAAGCAAAGGTTCCCAGAGACAGCTTCTCCAGAGGACAGAGTAAGGCTGGCTGGGGGAACCCCTACATTCCTGGTGTTGGCCGAGTGAGTATGGTTTGGGTGTTCACTCTCAGAAGAAAGAGCTCCACACATTTCCATCAAGGTAGCTAAAGAAGGAGCTAAATTCTTCCAATGAGTTCAAGTCTAATGCACGTTAATCAAAATAGCATAATTAAGTAGAACATAATGTAGTAAAAGGCAAAAATTAATCATTCAATATGAACTGTCCAGTAAGTAACTAATTTCTCTTTTATGTCTCCCTTCCTTCCTTCCTCCCTGCCTTCCTTCCTTCTGTCCTTCCTTTCATTTTTTCCATTCTTTTCTTTCATATTCCATTAGCACCTTCAACACAAAATGAACATCTCCATGATTTATTTTAACCCAGATCCCATCACAAGCATGGAAAGAAGTAAATCAGAAGAATGAATGTGTGTTGTGAAAATGGGTAATAAAGTGGTGATAGATGACTATTATTGTGACTGTTACGATATTGTCAAGTTGAATTCATGTACAATATGTCCATTCAGAAATCTAGCAAAACACAAAAACTATTTTTTTTTTTTTGCTTTTTTTAAAGCTTTGTTTTAAAAGGACACCTTCCTGTCACTGGTGCGTGTAAGTGAATAAAATGAAATTGATGCCTAGCAGGAGAAAAAAGGGAAAATACTTTTTTACTTTGTATTAAGAATATGTGACATCTTTGCTGTCAGTGATAGTGAAGTGAAATACATACCAAATATGTCTTGACATAACTTGACAGGAATGTATGTCTTCTTTTCTCTCATTTATTTTTGTGATAAGAATATGTGATTTTGCTGCCAAGGAAGCTTGTAATGTTGTAGAGAAATGGAAATGAAATTGTGTTGGGTATGTCCAATTTCCCCTGACAGAGTGGCATAAGCTGTATTGCACGCATGCAGCCTTGGGAAGTTAACAACAGGCCTCAGCCAGCAAGACCCAGGCGTTGACATTTGTCAAAACAACTTCCTCAACATATCAAAATGTTCCTTTCTCTTTTGTGTTATTCAGATGTGTTCGGGTAACTACGTTTTAGAAAATGGTGACTGTCAGAGAATCATTGCTATCCACATGTGAACGATATCAAGAAAAAATCTTATCTTTCACACTCAAATGTCAGCCTATTCCATTGTGATTGCTCTTAATCCATGAGGGTCTTTTAAAACAAGTCAAAATCTAATATAACTAAAACTGTTGCCTTTTTGTTTTGTGGGTACCCCCACCCCATAGTCTCACAAATGTAAATGTCACAAATTGGATCTTTTTCCTTCCTCCCAAAGTGTCGCACAGATGGAAGTTGTGCATTGATGTAAGTTTGGTCTATTGTTCTTGGGTTCATTTTTATAATTGTTGCCTTTCTTAGAACTCAAATAATTTGGGTACATTGGTCTTTCAGAAAGTGTTCTAAATTTCTTACTCTATTGCTGTGGAGCAGTAGATGTTAGGCGAGGTGAGTATCAAGCACAAGAAAATAGTATTTTAAGTGAATCTCCAATTCTTCTGGGGACTCTTTAAGGATACACACACAATTTCTAGAACCCTAGCAACAATTTCTACAATAAATGGTGTTTGAAGCAAGAATCCCTTACCTAGGGCAGACAGAAAGAGAATCAGCCAGCAGTGTAATCATTGCTCTGCTGTTTGAAGGAATATCGAGCTCAGATGCCTCCAGAAAGCCCACCAGGCCCAGAGGCACTGGACAATAAAAAGGGAAAAATAATAGACTCCAATGCTTTATTAAGTATATTTTTTCTCACTTAGGTGCCCATTCCCTGGTCAGACAATTAGTTGAGGTTCTTTCCAGAGAAAGTGTTACCCACCAAGAAAAACTCTTTTAACCTTTCAAAATAACAAATATCTTTAATGACTTTTATCCCCTTTCCATTGACATCACAGATACAATGTGGCCTGTCTTGAAGTCAAGCCCAAATTGAAATCACTGCTGGCAGGGAAAGGAAAAATAGAACATTTGACAATAAGAGTGACAGATGAAGCTTTGGGGACCTTGAAAGGGAGAATAACTCAAGCTATGACCTGGGACAGAAATACAGCACCTTAGGAAAATACCTGCCCAATCTGTAAGTTAATAGGCAGGTACATTTGCACATGATAATGGGCTAAATCCATTGCTTGAGAGAAGTTGGTATTATTTTCCATGTACATGTTTAAAAGGAAAGTCGGACATGCTTTCTGGCAAGAACCTTTTGATTATAGACCAATTGTTCATCACCACACTCCCTGGGGAAAACATTTTTATTTGGTTGTATGAAAGGATATAACATTTACTAGAAATATTTCTGAGGATAGGGCTTCCTAAATTTCCTTAATCTTGCTACAAATGATTATTAAGCAATTAAAAGGGTAAAAAAATTTTTATATATTACATGTGTATTTTTCCAAAGATAAAGGCAACTTCTTATTATAACCCTCAATCTATTCGCAGGAGGGAGAAACTTTGTATTTTGTGACTTAAAAAACCTATTAGTTATGTCCCAACTTTAATTTTATTTTTATTGTGCTACATTCCTAAATGATTACTTGAACTATTGGGGAAAAGTTAGTAGGATTTATCAATTTCTAGTGATTTCCGCCATCTACTCCTAATTATCTATGCTTGCGTTGCTGTTCACCTTAGATTTCTTTAAAATACAGTTTGTTTAAGGCTTAATTCGCTCTTGGTTGGTTTGGTGACTGGCAGTAATGATGTTCTGGTGTTACCCATTATAGTGAGAATTTTCCCCAATGATGGTCATTGTAGGTCGTTTCTATCAGGTATATTTTACTTCTAGAGCTATTAGAGAAGAATTTAATTCCAGTAATTCATTATTTGAGATAAATTTCCCAAGGAGTCTTCAGCTTAGACTTTAGAGGCACTGCCTTCTATTCAAACAATGTGAAATGTTTTAGGTCCTATGAATAATTAAGTTTGCATCATTGTGAAATGAACACATAAGCCCACATTTCTATTGAAGTTTATAAGTCCATGGTTGAGAAGCAAATGTGTATTTCCCTCTGTGGATAGTAATGGCAGAAAGTCATAATGTTTGTTTTGCCTTTGATATAAATTTAAATCAAATGGTCCAAGTTCAAGTGGACACAAGGAAAATCTGGTTGCTTCTCTGGGCTCATCAAGATCTTAACTCACTTTTCAAACATTTCGGGGCTTTGCAGAATCTGAAACATATTTTACTATGCCCCCTTTCCCTTATTTCACAAACCAATGTAATTTTAAAGAAAAATTTAATCCATATGTTTCTGATTAATTTTTACTAAACTCATCAAAATGGTGTTTTGTAAAAGTGATTTGGTGTCCAAGAAGTCTTTTGAATCTCTCTGTAACAGGCTTTCTTAATGCCATTTCTCTTTGAAGCAGGAAGTTGTGTTTTGCCAACAGTAAAGAAATTCAAACCCCCAAAGGGTTGAGATCAGTTTAAAACTTCAAGCCTGAGGGCTCTGTGGGGTTCTACACTTGGCAAATAGGTTACTTTCCTTCTGACTTTGAAATACCTTATTTTCCTTCCACAAGAAATGCTCTATTTATTGTTTTGCTAAAATATGTGTTTAAAACTATCTTCAGAGTCTTTGATACATAAAAGTGTATGAGCAAGAAAGCAGGGCCTAATGTTTAATTTACTCTAAAGCAATTTCGTATGATTGTCCATTTGAATCCTTCTTTAATTTCCTTGTTTCCTGACCCCATACATCTTTATAATTTGAGTTTACCCAAAATTTTACCAGAAGAGGTGACGATAAAGATCTTACAAGCTGGAAATAAGTGCTGGGCAACCATTGGCTTTCCTCCTCAGGTTACCCAATATTTCTTGATGTACTAAGCTAACATCTCACACTATATTCTTACTTATGTTGACAACCGAAACTTCAATGCAGAAGATTTCAAATAATGTGTTCTATGTCACAAGGTGAACCATAATTCACCGTTGGAGAGGTTTGCTAGTTTTTCAGTGTAGTTCATTTCTATTCATATGTTTAAAGGAAGACCTGTATAATTTCACTTTGTTCTTTATACAGTGGGTGAGAGAGAGGAAGAGAGTGAGACAGAAAACAAAATAGTACGTACAACGAGTTAAGCATCCAGACCACTGTGGTCCTTTGTCCTTGCTGCCTCCTGGTCATGAAGTGGGAGTGCCCTCTAGTGAAACTTTAAAATCATTGGAAGATACTGGGTGTAACGTGGTTAAGAATTCCTCCTAAATTTTTGCCTCAAAAAATCTGTGGGCATTAAAAATTTGCATAAGTTTTGAATAGAGAAAAACACAAAATACTATCAAGTAAAACCATTACTCTAGGAAACAAATAGAAATGAATATATTGGTATCAATACCAAAAAGTCCATGGCTGTAATCTCTGTTTGGCATCTATCTACCTATCTAGCTAGCTATCCATCTATCTCTCTGTCTATCTCTCTGTCTATCTATCTATCTATCTATCTATCTATCTATCTATCTATCTATCTATCTATCTATCTATCTACCTATTCATCCATCTAGTGAGAGATCCCAAGGACACATAAGTAGCATGTAACTAAAGCCATGATTATATAAATGAAAATTTATATAAAACACAATTACTTGTCTCTCAAGAAGATGTGTAGTAAATAAATCACTTTGAAATGTGAAAGTAAAGCAGTAGTAGCAATACACACAAGGGAACAGAACTGAGAAAACACATTTTGTCATCTATATTATTCCAAGGCTCTTTGTAGAAAGCAGCATATGCTTATTGTGATGAAATTTGATGTGTTCTGGGAAAAGTACAAGATTGGGAGTCTGTGTCTTGCCCTGGACTTCACTTACCAGCTGTGTGAGTTTAGGAAAAACACTTAACCTCTCTGAGCCTCAGGGTCTTCATCTGCAAAATGGGCTTGGAAACACCTTCCCTGCCACCTCATAGGATAGTATTGGATGAGATAAAGTGTGGGAAAGGGTTTTGAAGCTACTTATATTGTGAAGATATTACTGTTCTGACTTTTCTGTCTTCCTACTGGAAAGATTTCAAGCCAAGTTCACTTTTATGATGAAGAGGGAGCGAAAGAAGACCCCTCTAAAATCCTATGGAGCCAGGAACGAGTGACAAAACAGTTTTTCTTCCCAGTCAAGAAGGATCACAGAGAAAGAAACAGGTGGCTCCGAGGAAGGAAGCAGGACCAGACTTTACCACCACAGACCCACGGGCTCTCCCGAGCGAGGCTGTGCCGGAGCAGGCTGGGCAGCAGCTGGTGCAGCATCGGGAAGCGCGTCTTCTCAGGTTTGTAACAGCAAGTGTCAGTGAGTCTAATCTCCACCTGACAGCATGGATGCTCCCTGTTTCTGTGCTTTTAATCCCCGTGTGTTGATTACCATCCACACAACATGGTCCCCGGTTTTTGCTGTCTTTTTAAAATGTAAAATATTTTAGCTTTGTTTGTGCCAACAGTAATAAACTCTTCATTTGCGCAAACAATCTGGTTCTTCCTTTTAGTTGCAGTTAGTTTAATTTTAGGTTTGTGCTTTTAAAATTTTTTACTCTATACAGCTTGTTTTCAGTGGGGACGTGGTTTCTCACTGGCTGTGTTTGCTTTAAAGAGAGCTTTATTTTTCCTAAGTCAACTTGTATAGGTACTTTAAACCCATATATTTCGAATTCCAGGTCTCTCAATACTTTTCCTTCTTCTCCTTCTCCTTCTTCCTTTTCATATTTTTAAGAACACAAGTGTCTTCTATGTACTTACTGCCTGGATTTTCACCATTTATCTTCTGAATGTATGTCTTCTATCTTTTGTCCAGAGTGAGAAACTGTTTCTAGTTTCTTTGCTCAGAGGTACTTCACATTGTCAGATATGCACAATCAATCTTGCACTTCAACCTTTGTGAAGAAATGCAACAGATGGATAATGGGAACATGGTTGCCATTTGGGCTCTGGTCCATTCATGGGCTGCCTTCACAGCCATGACTCTAGTAGTCAAGGAGGAAAATTATACAGCTAATCTCTAAGGCTATCTGACGGGTTCCATGCCTGCTGTTTATGTCTTCCCTCCCCATTTGACCTAAACAGTTGGCATGGGGGTGGAGGAGTAGTATTTCTTCCTTAGAATAAAATTAAACAAGACACTCAGCAGGTCTCCCACTACTCAGGGATTTATCCAAATTAAGAGACTAGTTCCAGTTGAATGACTGGGGCTTCCATGTCACAAAAACTGCTCTTGGCTACACCCAGAGTTCACTTTGTCTAGGCTACATGCTCACATATTAGTGGAACACCAGTACTCCTCATTGAAACTTGGGTTCCTTCTGTATTAGAGCCTTCCCTGACCTTTGCTGAACATCACAAAGAAACCAAATGCTGGCCTCTGTTTGTCTCAAATTTTCCCCTATTAATATGTGGTCCAAGACTACATTTCCAGCCAGTCTTTCACTTAAAAACACAATCTCATTCAAAACCTGCCTGGTAACTTTATCACTGGGGTAACTGTTACCTATGATGCAGGGCTGACCTGGGTCCTTGTAGCACTTGACATCATCTTTTGGACGGGTTACAGAGCCTTTTGAGGGAGTTGTTAGAAGCAGGCTCACCCTGCAATGCAGAACCAGTCACAGAGGAAAATTAGTGCATTTATCTGTCAGCATTAGACTAGATTTTCAACCCAGTTCACTAGTCACAGGGTCTGGTTTTCTCTTCCTCTCAGAGATGAAACCGATATGCTGGTAGGTAGTAAAGGTGTCAGTTATAAATTGAACTGTTGGAGCATGCACACACGAAAAATAGACGAGAAGACTTTAAGGCCATAAATTTAGTTCAAGGCAAAGAATTTCCCTAAAAATAGTCCAGCTTGTTAAAACACTGTAGGAAGAATGTATGTCAGGTAGCCATTGGAGTTATCAGAACCAGTTCACATATTCTTTTATAAGGAACCAGTGTTTGCGACTCTCTCTCTACTGTGCTATTCGTTTTAACTGCTTAAGGAGGTGGGGGGTGAGGGACATCTCACTGACTCTGGTAGTAAATAAATAAATTAACTTGATTGTTCCCTCTTCACTGTCTCATACATGTGTGAGGCTGCAGCAAATCTGAGCTGCAAAGGTACATGTCTGGCAGACACCATCCAGCTTTTCCTTGTGTTCCACTTACTGTTTACCTACCACTTAACTAAATGGGGCTCCAATCCCGACTCAGAAGAAGAATGTGGCCCTTTTCTCAACTCAGTCAGCGATCCTGTCCTAAACTGGCTGTTTCCTAACCTCAATTCTATAATAAAATAACCTAGGTGGAAACCCTGAAGACCAACCTGTTAATGACCCATGACTGAGACATAGCACAAAATACAATTTAAAGGAAAAACGTTTAGAGTGTCCCATAACTCCCATACTGTCTATGACAGATCAATACATATTGAGTATCTGTTGGCCCTGAAACACTGCACTGAACTGCGTGGGTTACAGATCCAATCCCTTGACTCAGAGAGCTTATAATTTAGGTTGAGAGATGATATCCAACAACTCACCATAGAATAAACCAGAGTCCAACAAGAATTAGATGGGAGCAAGTATCAGGCCATATCATGGAATGCACAAAGGAAGGAATCCATAATATACCATACAGGTAGTACATCGATTAATTCATTTATTATTTAAAACTTTATATATGTTACCTACTATGTGTCAGGTACCACACTAGACGTCAGAGATTTTTTAAAATCCTGCTTTCGAGAAGTTATTTTCTCTCTAGGGTAACAGAAATAAGTAACTATAATCCATCTTTATATCCATCCCCTTTCCTTGTCACTAGGTCTTCTCAGAGGATGGCCTCATATTATCCATCTCTGTGTCCCTAGAAAAAAGCACCTGGCACAGAGCAGGTGCTCAATACATGTATTTTAAAGGAAAGGATGAGTATTAAAATGTGATAAAATGTGTGATAGCTTTTCTAAAAGGCTTCGTTTTTCCCAAATGATGGGGAAAACGTGTTGGCAACGGCGATGTGGAGAATGTCTCCTGAGTTTTTAGTTGGGCATATGGTGGATGGGGGTGCTGTAAACAGTCAGATAATACAGAAGAGAATGAATATGGGGAAAGGGAAAGGTGAGGATGCTAAATGGGATCTGGGATAAGTTACGCCGGAGGCACAAGCTGCCGGAACTTCAGTTGGAGATGTCCAGTGGGCAGTTTAAAGAACTGACTGGGAACTCGAGAAAGAACTTGGAGCTAATTTAGCCGCATGTTGAGAACATATAGATTACAAGGAGCATTAAGGACTAGTTTCAACTTAATAAGAATTTATTGAGCACCTACTATATTCAAAGAACTGTGGTATTACACCTTTGCTTAAGGAAATAACCCTTAGACTCAAAATACTTAAAATCTAGTGGAAATCACAGATCTGCTAACACTTAAGCATGTTGAAGACTAGTATGTAACGGCTGGTGGAGAATGAAATACCAACAGAAAGCAGAGACACAGCAAAGCAGCTAAGCTGGGGGGCTCTGGACTCAGACTGTCCAGGCTTGACTCCTGCAATCTGTCACTTCTGATCTGCGTGGCCTTTGGTAAATTATTTAATATATCTAGATTATTTGTTAAATGCAAAATAATAGTATCTCCTTTTAGGATTATTATAAAGATTAAATCAAATAACATAAAAGTAGTTACTTAGTAGAGATTAAGGATTCAACTATCAGTTATGGGAGAAAGCGACACCCTTAATGGGTGGGTAAGTTTTCAATCTTTCATTTTCACATGTCCTCTGTTAAGATTAAGGCTCACTTCCCACATTATTCAGAGATAAAGGATAGTGATGTCATAACTGAAGAAATAAGAAACTCTAGTTATGTCAAAGAGATCTATGGTGTCGGCCATATTTCTCCAAATTGGTTCAATTTCTGATTTAAAGTTTAATATATAAAAACATCCAATACGATTCAAAAGTTTGTATGGCTGCCCTAGATTCCCAAGCCATTAGCAACTGGAAAAAATAAAAGTAACACAAAGCACATCATATCTGCAATATTGTTGCCACAAAACAAACAGCCCCAACAACCGCCACAAAGTAACACAAACATTAAAACACAGCTTTAACTGGGTGATAGGTTGTGCACGTTACCCCATAACCTCTGTGTTTGTACCACTTTCTTCTTGAACTTTGGTTATTTATCTGTCCTGAATCTCATCCCTCTATTATGTGTAAATTTAATATTTATTAAAGAAACCAAATTAAAACACTGGAGACAATAGCAAAATCTCCTTGAGGACTATTTTTCCTGCTGGAGGGAGCACTGAAAGGTTTGGAATTCTTGTAAGTGAAAGTATACATGCAAAATGATGAACTTCTCACCTCAATGGGGCACCATACACCGGGAAGAGAAAGCATACACATTTGTTAAAAAGCACATTCTCCAATCTTATAGAGACTTTTGAAACAAGATCAAGATCTAACAAAAGACCATCTAATTTTCATGAGATTTCCTGGGAATCCTATTTCCATCCCAAATGATGCTTAAACAACCTTACCTCACAACATGAGCCATCAAGGACCCCCTGACCACCTCCTTGTTGTGTCTGAGCTGGCATGCAAGTTAGCAGGATTCTTCTGCCCAGTAACCACTAAATCAGCCAACTTGGCCAAGCTGGTTCTGAGTGTAGTTACAGTTAAGACATGGCATCCAAAGAGAAAGCATGACATACAGACATTCATTGAAGGAGAGGAGATAATGTTTCTTAGAAATGAATCAAAACTCTTCAGGAGGAAATAAGGAAAAAGGGAACATGGGATTCTGGAACACTGAGGAGCCCTCAAACTCTAGATTAGGGGGATTTTTGAGGAGACAGTGTGCCTTTTGCTTATTTTCAATGAAAGTTTTCATTTGAATGGCTTTCTGAAGCAGGAAGTAAAGAGTTAAGTGAGGTGAACAATCCTTGTGAGAGAAATTCTTTTTGGCTTTCTTATGCAGGGATCAGTCTAAGGTTCTCTCATTCCTCTCACATCTAAGATCAGTGGAAGCCAAAGAACTAGTCTGTTGGTAAATAAATCTACAAACTGGACTTTCTGTTACATGCTTGACTAGATATAACAAAATAAAGTGAGCTTTTCACATGTTGCTACACTAGGTAATAATCCTATTAAAAATAAAACTTGATTGATTTTTTTAGTAGAAATTTTAAAAAATTTCTATTCTTCCTGTGAGAATGAGTAGTAGGGACATTCATACTTTTCTTTTCCCCAGCAAGTTAAGAGGTTAGACTGTATGGCAGCCTTCCACGGAGGCTCACCAGGAGAGCCGTGGTGGCCCAGCTCCTTTGTTTAACTTAGTCGCCTCTTCTGTGAAGCCTTTCTGGATGTTTTAGAAATTGCCCCTCTGCCAATATAGCTCCAACTAACTGTGTACCTATCGTGTTATCTCACCTGATTTACCCAATGTCGTTTACCCACAATCTAGTATGTGTCAACTCTACAAGTGCTTGAGGTACAAGGCGAAGTAAGAGTTCAGACCAGCCCTCAAGAGGCTGAAAAAATAAGCAGTCTCCACACCATTTGTTGCTTTTCCTCTCAGGTCAGAAACTCATTCAGACTAAAACTTGGCATGAAAAATAAAATCCATAACAGAGATCCAGAGACTCTCAATTATATAGCATCACTCGCTTATCGTTGACCCACTTGGCTTCATGTTATTTTGTTTGTATATGTATTTATTTTTGTGGAATTACATTAGATTATTAACTTGCAGAGACAAAGATGAGTTCTAGGATATTTTCACTGTCTGTTCGGACAGTTGGTTTATTTATTAATTTTTTTTTTTTTTTTGCGTGCCCCTACAGGCAATTTGTTTAATAAATAATTCATGATGATAAAAATGCAGATGAATGCTACTCCTTGGGAAGGCTGTGGTATGATATTCTTGCTTATATCTTTTTGGTGGAATTTGAGATCACTTAAGAGTGAAATTACCCTAAAGGGAACAAGTTGCTACTGCAGAATGAGAATTGTGTTTTTCCAAATCATTTCCAATTAAACACCTACAGGTCCAAGATCACTGGCTTTGCAAGGGCATCAGAACAATGCTGTCTGGCTTCTTTTGATAGTGAATTACATCAGCTGGCTCAGATTTTTTTTCCCCTCCCACTTTCTTTGCTCAGAAAACCTTATTATTTTTTTCTTTCCATTTTGTGTTTCCCTTGCAAGTATACAATACACCATATTTAGAGAAATAAAAATTGAGATTGTCTTGGTCACATCCCATACTAGCTCTGTGCATTTAGGAAGCCTTTTACCATTCTGTGACTCAGTTTCCCAAACTGGGAAGTGAGGAGAATGTATCATCATTGCCTACCTCGTATGGTTGCTGGGAGTAAACCATAGAGTGTTACACATGTACAATGCCGCCTTAGTATTACTACTATTATTACCATTACAGCTAAACTGTAAAGATTACTTTCTAAGAACACATTATGTCAAGAAGAAGATGCTACAGAATGAAAAGTAGCATACTCAAAGTCTTCTTTAAATTGTTTCTGCTTCTATACATAAAATAGCCACACCATGATTTGCAGTTGCAGGAATAATAATTAATAATAGCAATCACTTTTTGAACTCTTCTTATGAAGGAGACACAGTACTAAGTTCTTTGCATGGATTGTCTCATTTAAGTTCTAGTCTAGTGCCGACTTCATACCACCATTATTATCTATATTTTACAGAGAAGCAAATCATGACTTGGAGACACTGAATGCTTTGTTTATGGGCACACAGTGGATAGCAGCCCTGGCAATTTGACTCCAGAGTCCATAGTCTTAATCACATTGTTAGGTGGTGAGGGAGCTGTAAGGCAAAGTTCTCTCCTGAATCTGAAGTCGAGTTTCCCAAATATACAGCACTGAGATCCTAAGGGAAATGTTGGAGTTCATATGTTTAAGTCTCACTTAATTGCCAGTACACAAGAGCTCATGGAAAGGACATAAAGACAAGGGGTGCTCAGATCATCATGGACATCAGACAGACATGTGACAGTGGCCAAAGACAGAAACAGCATGTCAGCTGAGTCCTGGTGCTAGAGCAGCCACCATGTTCCAACATCATGAAGAGAAAAGTCCAATAATCACCATGTCGTGGTACCTAAGCGGGCAAGAGCAAATCAAGCCACTCTGAAAGACACTATTAAATTATAGAAACCACGTAAATCTTTGCTACCCTCAAAAGTGAATATGTGGTCCAACATGTGAGAAGGATGATAACTCTGAGCATATGTCGGGGTGAGATGGTTGACCCCATTTCACCAGGCACTTTCCATGCATGGTTACTCAACCAGCCTGTGTCTTCTCAGGACTGGACTCCACTGTCCCCTGTACCCCTGGAGGGGTGGCTCCAGGGGCTTCCTAGGCATATTGGGGATTTATTCCCTTTCCCTCACTCCTGTTCTGAACACAACAAAATTTACCTTTGAATACAAGCGTGTATCTGTCCTAAGAGCAACATCCAGGGGATCACTGGCTTTCTTAGAACCACTATAGCTTCAAATAAAACCGCTCTAAATCCACCAGGCACTCCCTTTCCTTCAGCAATAAAGACACCTGTGAGCCTCCTCACTTCGATGTGGGATTAAGACTCAGTGCGGAGCTCAGGCTGGCACTAACGAGCCCGCAGACATCCTCAGAGCAGAGCAGAGGAAGACACAGGTGAAACAAATCAAACAGAACAATCAGGGGTGAATTTTCAGTGTGGCCCAGATGGAGATTTCCTGGCAGGATTTCCATTAACATGAATGGGAGTTGTACCACTAAATCCCTACACACTGTGCGGAAAATGTGCCTCTAAGTGCTCGGCAGCATTATGCCAGATGGAACAAAAACACAAACTACCCAAACGGGCGAGGTGCTCCTGGGGACAAGGTACCAAGATTCACGGCAGAAGGTGTCTCAAGTCCTAACTATCCTGGGTGAGACAAAATGGACCCCCTACTTGGCTTGCCACTTTGCCCTGGAAATAGGAGAGCCCTCCACAACCTGCTCGGTGATGCTTCTCTCTCTCCTTGACACAGACTTTGATTGTGAGCTGATCTGGGGTTCCACACAAATGGCCTGTGTTTGCTAAAATGATTTCCCTCCCGCTCTGATTACCTGAAATTTCAGTAAACTTTAGCATTGCATCAGGTCCACTGGAACCAGAAACGTAGAGGACGATAGTGCACGATTCATTTTGATGTGGTTTTATGGCCTCTGCAAAGTAAATGTTGCAAAGGACTCTTACCCGAGGATCAAAGAAAACAGTCAAGAAACCACTCTGCCTGCTTTCACAGAGCAATTTCCTTTCCATATCATCTCCAGGGTGGCTCTGAAACACAAGTCTGATCATGTTGCTTTCCTCCTCAAAAATCTTCACTGGCTCCCCTCTTCCGCTAAAGTAAAGTTTAGGCTCTCCATAAACTATTTTTCTCTCCCATCTGCTGCCACATCTCTCCATGGAGTCTATCCTCCAAGTGTATTTTTTTCATTTGCCATGCCTCTAAACAAAGTCGCCTCTGATTGACCTTTCTTCTGTTGACCAGAATAGCTCCCTCCCAGCGATCCCTGTCCTCTGTCTACTTATCCCTGAAAGCCAAGGTTGTATATATCCTCTTCTCTATTAAGCACTTCTCATACTGACTCAACCGATTTCTCTACCATGCTATCTCTGAACCAGCATTATAGAATTCATTGAATTCTGCTCTTAGGCATCCTAATTTCTATTATATTTTTGTTCTTAATTTTTCTGTTCCCTTAACTAGATTGCAAATGCCACCAAAGACTTTTCCAAATCTTCGTGTTTCCTACGATACCTTGCTTATAGTAGGCTACTAATAATTATCTTTTAGATGATTACATTTAGATGTGAGGTCCCACTACTTCTTACCTCAACAGCAAATTTTTCATTTCCTACAGGCCATGATGATGATGAAGACAGCAAGTCTCCTCTAATTATCCTTTCATATGAACATTTATGTGTTTCAAGACACCGTCATGGCAGCTCAGATGTAAAGAGAACACAGTCCTGGCCTGGAGCAGCTCCTGGTCTAGACAGCAAGGGAATGACAGCTAAGGAGCTACCATTAAGTGTGAAAAGGTGCACCAGTGTGTGTAATAAAGTTGGTTACAATCACGTCCATCTGCCTAGAGGGGCTGTGATGAGGGGACTGTGACATGGAGGGAGTGGGCAGGTGTCTTAGAAGCTGAGCTGCAGCATCGGGCCGTGACACACTCACCTAAAGGAAACTGGGCAGGTCCAGGCACGATTACAATTAGGCCACCTCCCCTCTTTTCTTCCACCAGTTCCCTAAAACCTACCACCTGCCTCTCTCCCCTTCTCTCTCAATCTGGGGGCAGCTGGCTTAAGTTTCCCGTGGAAAAGGTTAAAAGAGGAAGCAGGGCTCCACAGAAGAGCACAAGCTTTGCAACCTCACAGCCCTCAGTTTGGGGCTCCAGCACTTCTGCACTGTGTGACCTAGAACAAATTACTTAAGTTCTCTGAGCTTCACTTTCCTCCTTGAGCAAGTTCCGTGAACTCAAATGGTCCTCAGTTGCTTCTTAATGTTGAGATACTAATACTTACCTGGCAGGGTTATTTTAAGGATTAGAAATATTGTATAAAAAGTGCTTAGGCAACACATAGTAGACACTCAAAGCACGTGGTTATTAGTAGAGTCTTTAAAGGGGGTTCTTGTAGAGATATAGTAACTTGTTCAAACACTTGTCTTGCTAGTGGTGGACATTCAAGGCATGCTAATAAGTAAATAATGGAACTGCTTGAGGGCTGAGCACCACGAGCTCTTAGAGAGTCCCACAAGCTCCCTGGGGTGGCCATCTGTCCAACCCACAGGTCACGGATCAACGGGGCGTTGTGAGTTCCCTGCTCTGCCAACGGTATCGGCATGGGAATTTGGGTAAGCTGCTAATCTTCCTGCCTCAATTTCCTCCTGCTTAGTATGTATCCTGAGATCGCCTCCCCTGACAGGGCAATTTTGACTAATGTACAATCGAGCTTCAAGCCCCTTGGTTGCAGGGGAGCTATGAAAGCCAGAGGTATTGCTATTCATTTCAAGGCTCCCGTATCTGCCGTGAGACTCATAGTGGCGTTCGTTCCCCCACCCTCCCTGTAATATTTAGTTTCTTTGAGTTGTTTCATCAGAAGAAATACTGAGTTCTCCATTTTCCTGGCTCACTTTCCTACTGACGAGGTGATGTTAACATCGAATCCTGAATCACGGCTAGATCAATATTATAGCAGCTGCGAGAGAAGGGCACTCGCCCTAGAACACAAACACACTTTCTTTTCCAAGAAAGACTGTAGTTCCCCTAGTGTTAACTTCCCCTTGTTCCCCTCGTTGCCCCCCACCCCTCCCCTCCTGCCACCAGCACGACCCAGATCACATTAGAGTCCCAGAGCACAGGGAACAGTTCTCGTCTATCCGTCACCAAGGAGGCAGACGGGACGGGGGGAACAACAAGTCGTTTGTACCTGATGAGGAGGACACTCCTGGGAAACAAACAGATGAGCTACCCCATGAATCTGAGCCATTCTCCGAGGTAAACAGAACTGCATGAGAAACCACCAATTATCTCCAGCATCGCCCTTACCTCTCTCACTGCCCTTCTGGCAGCCGAGTGGGGGACATGAAACTGTAGCTTGGACCAATATCTGATTCTGAGAAAGTTAACCCTCGCAAAGGTGATTTTCTTTTCCCATCGTCTCTTGGGGTTGAATGACCATCCATTTCTATTACCTTTTTGTCAATTATATTTTAATTTGAGAAGTATATTTTCATAGGAAAGTGACAAGACTAACTTTCAGAGTATGACCCAGTGTTTGGATAGAGAGTGTCAACTTGTAAACAACCAAACTAGTGCACAGTGTAGTGGATGTATATACTTCAAAACATTTTTAGGATATTTCAAAACAGCAGCAAAACAAAACAAACAGCTACTTCCAAGAAGTATTGCAAGGCAGTTGGACTATTGTCTCAATCTTCCAAAAGCATTCTAGGACATTCAGTGGGGAATCAGAGTATGTTCCCACAAACCTCTGTAGTTTGTTATGAATACTTTATTACTTCCTAATTCTACCGATTATCATGGTGAATATTAAGTAATACTGATGATGGTTGAAGAATTGGGTTTGCAGGTCAGGTAGCCTGCCCCGATGGTGAGAAGACAGACTCTGGGCAATGTTGTTTTACAGAAAAATGGCATCTGTGGTACCAGCAAAGCAAGCAGTCAGAAGGTAAGTGAAATCACAGGTGACGATTCAGAGACAGGCTTTTCAGAAAGGCAAGCTTGGTACACCAAACCAGCCTAAAGCTCAGTTTCTACAGTTTTAAAGTATATGCTCTTTTTAAACATATGAAATCCATGCTTGAATTTTACATAACTTGAGCAACCATAACACATTTCAAGGGACTGTTTTAATCCTCAATTTCACTAGTGCCCTAAACATGCCATTGGAAAATCATACGTGATCAAGATTCCTTTTTTCAATGTCAACCTAAATTACTGGCCTAAAAATTACTGATGTACCCCAAGAGCATAACACAGCATCAGTCCCTTTATGTCCACTCTCCTGAAGCCAAGCATATGACATGTTTTCCTTTGGTAGGGCCCGTCATCTGGCTTTCCCTGTCCCAGGAAGGAAAGTGATGAAGCAAAGGTTAGGGCGTATGAATCCAATTAATACAAAACAGAGCAAATCCCTCAGGACAACCACAGGGGAAAATGAAGGAGACATCAGCCAGCGATATCTTATGGAGCAAGATGAACGGCTCTTGTGTTTGTCTTTGGTAATTACATGGTACTCCCGGTCACCTGTCAGATATTAAGACCAACGAGACCAGGAAGAAAGGAGGGAGAATGAACTAATGGTTGTTAGGCATCTACTTTATGTGAGGCCCTGGGCTTGGTGTACATCATTTTACCTAATTTGTATAACGTTACTCTAAGTGAGGCATTATTTTAGACAGGGAGACTGAGGCACAGGAAAGTTAAGTAACTTGCCTTCTCAGGTTTCTATGTGTTCAAAAGTTTTGGAAAACTCAAAACTCCAACAAAAAGACTCCATTTAGGACTTTTGCTTTCCCTGATGATCCGTCTAAACTAATGATCTGACAGCTCATCCCAGGGTTCTTCAGAGATGGACCGTAAGTTCTTCTACCAGCTCTCAAAAACTTGAGTGTCAGGAATTCTAAGAGGATTCACTGGGCTGAAGCACTTTCAATGTACACAGAACAGGATTGCATGGGAGGGTGACTCCCCCATAATAGTATCTGCTCACTCACCTTCCTAGCTGGGTCCCACGTCAGGATGAGAGAGATTCAGGGGAGTGAATGCAGTGACCACTTTTATAAGGTTCTGCCCATGGAGACACTGCAGAAAAGAGTGAGAGAAAAATCACCATGGAAGGTAATATAACTGTCAGAAGACAAATAAGAATTGGTACCAGAGGAAAAACTTCAGGCCTGGAGTCAAGAAAATTGAGTTCAAGCCCTTTTTGTCTACTAACTTGCTGTGTGACCTCAAGCAAATCACTCTACTTCCCTGAGCCTCAGTTTTCTCATCTGTGAGAGAGGGAAGTGGTTCTGGGAGGTCACAGCCAAGGGTCCTTCCAATTCCAACATACTATTACCTCTTGAGAGGTAAAAGCCATGTCCTGCCTTAGCTCCTGCCACAGTGGTTTAGGGCAGCAGGTCTCAGACATTAGGGTGCATCAGTCACCCGGAGGACATGTTCAAACCCAGATTGCTGGGTTCTGCCAATGTTTCTGAAACAGTAGGTCTGGGTGGGGCCCCTGAATTGACATTTCTAGTAAGTTCTCAGGATATGTTGATGCTACCAGTCCAGGGGCCAGACTTTAAGAACTATTGGCTTAGGACTCCAAGGCTTTTCAGTGAACTAAAGACAAAGGTAAAGCACTTGATGCATACAAAGGTCAATTCACTTAAGCAGGCTTCTCACTGCACTTTTAGGTTACCCTGAAATGCTCTAAAATATATCAGACTGGATGACAGACCTGGGGAGACTCTTCTGATTGGGAAGAGACGTGTTTTCCTATGCCCTAGAAAGGTATCCTGTAGAAGGTGAGTGGCTATCTTTTCCTTGTACATATCCTTCTGGACCTATACTACTGTTTTTGAGGCTGTTAAAAAGTGGACAAAGTCACAACATGCAGAGGTGAGATGCACATATTCAGGCATTTGACCTGATCAGATTTCTGAGTTTGGGGAGACAGGAGCCAAATCTTTCCTTCTCTGCACTCTGACCTACACTGGTGACCTATCAGAGCCACATTCCTAAAATCAGTATAACACAGTGAAGTCAGACTGCCCCATTTTTATTCCCTAATACTTAGCAGCTGTTCAAGTTTTAGCTTCCCATGCCTCTTTATCTCATCTGTTAGAAATGAGAATAGCCTCATAGCATCGTCCTGAGGAGTAAATAATACATGTAAAGTGCTTAGAAATTCTGGCACATAGTAATTGCTCAATAAAAGCTGAATTGTTACTGCACTTGTTACCAGAGACTATGACCTTAAACTCTCTACTGTCCATCTCTTGAAAAATACACAATTAGGAAATATATTCGAGGAGGACAATCTGAAGGATTGCTGCCCATACATTTCTCTAAAGCAAGCCATTGTCACAAAGGCTACATGCTTAGGTCAGATCGCACTTTGACTTTGGGAGTGGGAGTTCCTTAGACAATTGCTTTTATTGAATTTACTAAATTTGGCCTTAGCCAGGCACTGAGAGGCACCATGAGAAGCAACTAAGTGAACTCACCATCTGAGGTAGAGATGGGAAAAGTCTTTTTCATCTCACCTTGCCTCTTTATGAGGGTCCACTGGAGAAGTTTCTCCTGAGCGAGGTTTTGTTGTGAGCTCAGGGCTAAGTCTGCTCCTGCCTCTAGTACTGGACAGGACATAATGGCATGTGTTAGCCTTGGCCCTGGTTTTATTTCCATATCCATACCTTCCTTCTATCTTGACTTACCCATCTCTCTATTTTATCCTTTGGAATTCCATGTATTTTGTACATACATTTTCAAATATATTTTGGGGTTAGGGTATAAATGAATAAATAAATAGATTAAATGATTCAAGTCATAGGAGGCCACAGAGAATTATCATATTTCAATAATGTGGTTTCTGGTGAGACAATATCCTTTTAACTTGATTTATGGTTTATCATTAAGATAGAGCATGTTTTCATTCAATACATGTTTTAATAATCATTCTTCCATCCCTTTCCTGAAGGAGAACTTCTGCAAGATTATAGATTTAAGGCTCTGGAATACTTAATGGAAAGAAGACTTCATAATATAGTGTACACATCACAAAGAAAACATAAATCCCATCCCATCTCTGGAAATGTGCCTGTGTGATGCATGGCCTGTGTTCTCGCCGGCTGGCAGAGAAGGGACTGATTATTCGTCCTGTAACCGATGGGGGGGGGGGATGATCTAAGGAAATCTGTGGTGAACCATTTTTATAAAGTGAAACATCCTTTTGCAACATGAATGTGAACCTTCCCCACAGTCTGCCGTGTATAAACAGTTTTTAGCTTTTAGGATTCTGTACCTCAGGTTTTCTCAAAGTCAGACCCACCATTATAAATAATTCAAATTCAGAAGGCTCAGCCCTCTGGGTGATGCCAACATTTCTTTTTGTATGGATGTTGTTTCATTACATGGCATGATTAAATCACCGTCAATGAAGCAATAATCCCTCTGGGAAATATGAGGACAAAACCCTTCAGTGAGCTTTCAGACGCTCCCGTCTAAGCAGGAGACACACGGGCCCCTGTCCTGAGGAGCGCTGAGTGCTGTGCAGCTGCTAGAACTGAGCACTGCTGTTCCCTCTTCAGGCTCAGTTTTGGCCCTGAGGTCCAGGGTGTGGCAGGTGTGGCTGGGCACTGAGCAGGTGTCAGCAAAGGGCCCTGCACTGGGAGACCTCTCCGCAGGGAGATACTGCTCATCACAGCAGATCTCCACCAGCCTGGCTCCCCACCCCTCTTCTCTCCCCAAAGCACATTTTATTGCCTTGTGATTTTGTGGGTGGAGGGTCCCAGGAACCTTTTTTCCTCAGTCTTTCCTAAATTTCTCATCTTTCTGGATCAGCATCTCTTTACTCCCTCCTTTTACATGAGATTTTCTTTCTAGTTCATCCATTCCCACCAAATTGCCCTTCTTTCTCACAAAAGAGTAAGAACAACCTTTTCATTTTCAGAGGGCTAGGTTTGATTTTGAGGAAAAAAAAAATTGAACTGTCTCCAAAAGGTGTCTCTGATCTTGGAATTCTCACCAGGCTCTCACTCAGATTTTTTTTTTAAATTAAAAAGTATAACTAAAATTTTTATGTTTTCTGTGATTAATCTTGGCATCACTAAAAATAACTGTGTGTCTCTTAAATGCAATATGAAGTATATAGCGTCACCTATTTTTTTCCTTGTATTGGGCTGTTACTTAAATACAGTGAGTTTTGAAAAATCTGTGCACCCATGTTACTGTCCCTGAATCAAGATATAGAACTTCTGCATCATCCCAGAAAATTCCCTCCTGCCCCTTTATAGTCAATCAGTATTCCCTGAAGCCAAAGTTAGCCTCTGTTTTGATTTCTAACATCATAGATTAATTTTGCAGGTTCTTGAACTTCAAATAAAGGGGACTATAGAATATGGACACTTTTGTGAATGGTTTCTTTCACTCAGTACAATGCTTTTAAGATGTATCCATACTGATGTATGTGTCACTGGTTAATTCCTGTTAAATGCTAAGTAGTACTCCATTGTATGAATATTTTGCATTTGGTTTATTCATTCTCCTGTTGGCGGATATTTAGGTTGTTTCCAATTTGGAGTGATTGTAAATAAAGCTATTATGAACATTCCTGTAGCGAGGCTTTTTTTGTATGTGGCCATGTGCTCTCATTTTTCTTAGGTGTATCTGTAGGTGTGAAAATGTTAGGTTACTATGGGATATTCTTGCCAAAAATGTTTCACTTGAGTTTAACCAGACCTATAGGCAAAATTTCTAGTTTATAGGAAACACAGGCAATAGGAGAAAAAGTCAAACCATCACCAGAAAACAATATGACATTCTACTGAACAACTAGCCTGCAGTCATGTAAAAAAGTCACTGTTACATAAAAAAGATGTATGTTGGTGGGGAGAATGGACAGGTGGTATTGGTTTGGATTATAAGAAACTTAGGAGTCATAACAGCTAAATGTAATTTGTGCCCTTAATTGGATCCTAGTTTTAAACAAATCCAGCTATAAAATATATGTTGAGTAAATTAAGTATGAATTGGGTTTTAGGCAATATTAGGAAATATTTGTTAATTATATTAGAGGCAATACTGGTATTGTGGTTATACCAAAAATATTCATATTTTTATTAATGCATATTAAATTGTTTAGAAGTGAAATGGCATTATGCCTGTAATTTCAAAGACTTCAACAGAAACAAAATGTATGAAGCAAATATAGCAAATGTTAAAAATTATTAGATCTAAATGATGGCTAAGTGGATGTATATTATGTGACTATTATTTTATTATGTTTAAAATTTTTCCTAATAAAAGGACAAAAATTATTTTTGATGAGTGATAGTAACTTAATTTATTTCCATCTTGTTTTAATTCATAAAAAATAGGTCTTTTTATTTCTTTATTATAGTCCTCCACGTTGAACTCAGTGGATAGCAAAACAGAGGGCCAGTGGGGCTGCAATAACGTCTTTAAGTAAGTTTGCATTTAACAAATGTGCAATTTAAAATATTATCAACCCAACTGGCAGTTCCTCAGACTAGATCATTACCCAGTGGGCTACAGTAAGTCATGAAGCAGAGACAGGATGATAAATTTAGATTTCAATTCTTACAGCCCCTTGCAAAAGCTGCAGGAATTTCAACCATTGAGAATTTTCAAGTCATCTCCATCTGTCTCTCCAACATGTTGCAACTCAACAGAAAGTTTATTTAACATGAGCAATTTCTGTTCACAATTTTCTAATTATGAGTATCAAATGGAGTTTCACCTTCCACCACCCCAGTGATTCATAGCATTCTGGTCGGCTAAGTTAAACTCTGTTTTGTCTGGTTAAGTGATTTGAAGTTTTGCACAAACAGATCACAACTTCTTTCTTCCCCATTCACAAAGGAAGTCCTCTTGCTCCCCTCACAGTGGTATTAATACAGGTCAGGCTTCTGCTGTCCTCATCAGCTGGTGTGCCCTCTCTACCTCAAATGAATCATCACTGTTTCACTGCTTTCTGCTATTTTAAATTTTAAATTCAGAGCGCTGCATGGTCAAAGACAGTAGGACTTTTTTCCATATAGTGCCTTCCTAATGTTTGTCGAAGAAAGGCACTTACTAGTAATTAAAACAATAGGGATATGGAGGAAGAGCATGGTTTAAAGTAAACATTTGTTAGGGCTTAGACCTTGTGCGGAAGTCTCCGGATGGCAGGGTATGGAAGAGAATATGTAGTAAAAAGGATGAAGCCAGAATTCAAAGGATATGAATGACTACGTAACATTTTTATTAGCTGGTGTGTGACCTTGGGCGAGCCATTTACCACTTCTGGGCCTCAGTTTCCTCATAGGCTCAGTCAGGAGTTTGGAGAAAATGATCTCCAAGATCATATAAATATTAATATTTAACAACTCAAACTGAATAGGTCTGTTGGATGTCTCTGAACTAAAGATCCATTAGGATTGGGGGAACTTGGACGAGGCCAAGATGGCGGAGTAGTAGGACGCTCGTAGCTCACCCTCTCCCACAGATACACCAAGACTCACATCCATGGACCCACTCAGCCACCCAGAGCACCTGCGGAACTCCCACAGAACATTGTCTTCTTCAAAAGACAAAGATGCCAAAAATCTTGTAGGAGAAAGGAAAAAAAGAAAGACAAAAAGGCAAAACAGTGTGGGACCGGTCCCACGGGGAGGGAGCAGCAAAGGAGGACTGGCGCTCATTCGCTGGGTCTCGCCCTCTCCAACTGAGAGGCCAGCGGGACGGAGGGGGAGCCTCCGAGGCTCGGATCTGTACAGAGTAGCCCTTGACCAACAGAACTAAGTTAAAGGGCACAGAGGGTCCCTGCGACACCCAGCCCGAGACCCGAGCCGGGAGCTGGGGGCCGGGACAGGCTGCTCAAGCTGGGCGGAAGACGGGGACAGCTGTGCTGAGGCAGCCCCGGGGGACTGCAGGGGTTTGCGCAACGTGGATGAGTGGGTGCGCAGGGCAGAACAACCGGGGCCCTCCATGAAACAGCACGGCTGATGTGCCCTGGGGGGAAGGGTGCATACCCCCATCTCTGAAAACCCAGGCAAGGCTTTCGGCGAGGAGAGGCGGGGCTCAGGCGCAGCCACCATATCCTCTGGCGCTTGGCACCCAGGCGCGGGCGGGGGCGAAACCTGAATCCGAGCCTGGCGGCTGGGCAGCCTCAAAGGCCAGACAGTGACTTGTTTGCAGCCCGAGTCAGATAGGATCCTTCCACCCTGGTGCCTCGCAAAGTTCGGGCCTCCAGGACAAACAAGGAGCTGAGTTTGGACACGGAGCAGGGGCGGGGCTGTTCCACCGTTCCACCGTCTTCCCTGGGATGCCTGCGGAGCGCAGACCCCGGGCGGAGCGCGTGGCAGCGTGGAGCTGTGGAGTGACCTGCGCCAGGAGACGGCGGCTGGCCCCCTGCGCCGAGGCGGAGCGCACAGCCGCATGGAGCCACCGAGCGACCAGCGCCAGGAGATGGCGGGTGGCCCCCCGCCTTTCCGGCAGGAACGCTGTGCTGGGAGGGGGCGCGATCTGCTTGCCAACAGGCACTGGGAGCAGCACAGACGAGGGCGCCAACGGAGGGCCTCTGGAAACAGCAAGCTGAGTTCCCGAAACAGGGCGAAGACAAAGACTTCTCCAGGAGAACACCCCCTCCCCCCTTTATTTAAATCTCTGTTTACCTGTTGTATTTTCTATTACCTTTTTAATTTTTACTTTTTAAGCAATTATATGTCCTCCCAGTTTTAATCCCTTTAAAATTTTTCTTTTAAAATACTATTATTATTTTTAAAAATGCACATCATGTCATTTTTATCTCTCTTGGTTTTGATCTGTTATTGATTATACACAAGTTTCAAATATACTTTTTTCCTCTTTTCTCCTTTTTTAAAGGTTTTTAAGAGACGTCTCAATCCCACTGCTATTCTGCTTCAACTTGCTCTTCAATTACTCATTATACACTGTTTTCAATCCTTTTTTTCTCCCTTCTCTTAAAATTCTCTCTTTATCTTTTTTATCTGTTCTATTTTCTATTACCTTTTTAATTTCTACTTTCTAAACAATTGCATATGCTTCTAGTTTTAATTCCTTTTTAAATTTTTCTTTTAGTTGTATTATTACTATTTTTTTTTAAATCCACCTGATTTCATTTTCATTTCTTTTGGTTTTGATCTTCTGTTATTAATTATAAATAGGTTTCAAATATCAATTTTTGATCTTTTTTCCTTTTTTAAGGGTTTTTAAAAAAGACGTCTCAACTCGAATGCTTGTCTGATTCAAATTGCGCTTCTATAATTTATTATACACTGTTTTCAAACCTCTTTTTTCTCCCTTCTTTTAAAATTCTTTCTCTCTCCTTTTTTTATTTTTTAAGTTTTATTCCTACATAGGCATTAGATAGATAAATAAATAAACTCCTTTAAGGACCACAAGGGATAACTGATACTCCATAAGCCACAGTGCCAGAGAGATATGAATAAGATGAAGAAGCAGAGAAACCATTCCCAATTAAAAGAACAAGAGAAATCCCCTGAAAGAACAATCAATGAAATAGACATTGATAGCCTACTAGATCAAGATTTCAAAAAAGGAGTGATCAAAGTATTGAAGGAACTTAAAGAGATAGTGTTTAGAGATATAAAATATGTCAAAAATGAAATTGAAGCTATAAAGAAGAGCCAAGTAGAATTGGTAAACTCATTGGCTGAGATGAAAATGGATCTAAAGGCTGTGCAAAGCAGACTAGATCATGCAGAGGAACGAATTAGTGACCTAGAAGACAGGACAACAGAAAGCACCCAATCAGAACAACTGCAAGATAAACAAATAAAAACAAATGAAAGCAACATAAGGGACCTGTGGGATAATATAAAGTGTGCCAATCTTCACATAATAGGGATCCCAGAAGGGGAAGAAAGATCAAAGGGGATTGAAAAGGTTTTTGAAGTAATCATGACTGAAAACTTCCCAAACTTAAAGAAGGAATAGATATCCAAGTACAGGAAGTTCAAAGGGTCCCAAACAGGAAGAACCCAAACAGACCCACACCAAGACATATTATAATAAAGATGGCCAGAGTCAAAGATAAAGAAATGATTCTAAAGGCAGCAAGAGAAAAGCAAACAGTAAGTTACAAGGGAACCCCCATAAGGCTCTCAGCTGATTTCTCTACACAAACACTACAGGCCAGAAGGGAGTGGCAAGATATATTCAAAGTCCTGAATGAAAAAAAGATGCAGCCTTTATCCAGGATACTTTATCCAGCAAGGCTATCCTTTAGGATAGAAGGAGAGATAAAGAATTTCACAGACAAGCAAAAACTAAAAGAGTTTAGCAACACTAAACCCATGCTAAAAGAAATATTGAAAGGTCTACTCTAAATAGAAAAGCAGCAGGATGCTACAGAAATGAGAAACTCATAACTGGTAAGGTGATAATTCATGAATTACAAACAAAATAAACACGAAATTGTAAAAGAAGACATCTAAATCATTAAGAGTGGGAGAGGGAAGCAAGAAAATATAGAGTATTTTTTTTCTTTGTTTAATTTTTTGTTTTCAGTAGGATGGGTTTGAGATACAGTAATGGGCTAATAGACTTACAGAAAAGGGTAACCACAAGCCAGAAACTTAAAAGGGAGTCACAAAAACTAAATAAAATCCATGATAATACAAAAGAAAATTACCAAACCACAAAAGGAAGAAGGAAGGAACAAAGAGGAAACACCAAATAAACTGCAAAGATAAGTTCAAAATGGCAATAAACACACATCTGTCATTAATTACTGTAAATGTTAATGGACTAAATGCTCCAGTCAAAAGACATAGAGTGGCAGACTGGATAATAAAGCAAGAACCTTCAATATGCTGCATACAAGAGACCCACTTTAGGGAGAAGGACACATAGATTAAGAGTGAAAGGATGGAAAAGGATACTCCATGCAAATGGAAAAGCCAAAAAAGCAGGTGTTGCAGTACTGATTTCAGACAAAACAGACTTTAAAACAAAGGCCATAAAGAAAGATAAAGAAGGATATTTTATAATGATTAAAGGAGTGATACAAGATGAGGATATTACACTCATTGATATATATGCACCCAATATAGGAGCAGCTAAGTACATAAAACAATTACTAACAGAGATAAAGGGGGATATTGATGGGAATACAATCATAGTTGGAGATTTTAACACCACATTAACATCATTAGACAGATCTTCCAGACAGAAAATAAATAAGGCAACAGAGAAATTAAATAATACAATAGAAAAATTAGATTTGGTGGATATTTTCAGAGCATTACACCCTCCAAAAATAGGATATACATTCTTTTCAAGTGCACATGGAACATTTTCCAGGATTGATCATGTACTTGGGCACAAAAGAAACCTCAACAATTTTAAGAAGATAGAAATTATCTCAAGCATCTTTAATGACCACAATGCCATGAAACTAGAAATCAACAACAGAGAAACAAAGGAGAAAAAAAGGAAAGCGTGGAGATTAAACAATATGCTATTAAAAAACCAATGGGTCAATGAGGAAATCAAAGCTGAAATTAAAAAATACCTTGAGACAAATGAAAATGAAAGCACAACCACACAAAATTTATGGGACACAGCAAAGGCAGTGCTAAGAGGGAAGTTTATAGCGATACAGGCCTTCCTCAAAAAGAAGAACAATCTCAAATAAACAATCTAACCCACCAGCTGAGAGAACTAGAAAAAGAAGAACAAAAAAACCCAAAAGGCAGCAGAAGGAAGGAAATTATAAAGATCAGGGAGGAAATAAGTAAAATAGAGATTTAAAAAGCCATAGAAAAAATCAATCAAACCAAAGTTGGTTTTTTAAAAAAGTAAATAATATCAACAAACCTCTGGCCAAACTCACAAAGAAGAAAAAAGAGAGAGCACAAATTAGCAAAATAAGAAAGGAAAATGGAGAAATTACAACAAATAAAATAGAAATACAGAATATCATATGAGAATATTATGAAAAACTATATGGAACCAAACTGGATAACCTAGAGGAGATGGACAAGTTTCTGGAAACATACTGTCCACCAAGACTGAATCAAGAAGAAACTGACCACTTGAACAAACCGATCACTGGAAATGAAATTGAAATAGCAATAAAATCCTCCCTACAAATAAAAGTCCAGGACTGGACGGCTTCACTGGGGAATTCTACCAAACATACAAAGAAGAACTCATACCAGTCCTTCTCAAACTCTTCCAGAAGATTGAAAAGGAGGGAATACTCCCAAACTCATTCTATGAAGCCACCATCACCCTGATACCAAAACCAGGCAAAGACACTACAAAGAGAATTATAGGCCAATATCACTGGTGAACACAGACACCAAAATCCTCACCAAAATATTAGCAAATAGAATCCAACAACACATAAAAAAGTTCATACATCATGACCAAGTGGGGTTCATCTCAGGGACACAAGGGTGGTTCGACATATGCAAATCAATCAATGTAATACATCACATCAACAAGAGAAAGGACAAAAACCACATGATCATCTCAATCGATGCAGAAAAAGCATTTGATAAAATTCAACACCCATTTATAATAAAAGTGGGTATAGAGGGAACATATCTCAACATCATAAAAGCTATATATGACAAACCTACAGCCAGCATAGTACTCAATGGTGAAAAACTCAAAAGCTTCCCACTAAAATCTGGGACAAGACAAGGATGCCCACTATCACCACTCCTATTCAACATAGTCTTGGAAGTCCTAGCCACAGCAATCAGGCAAGAGAGAGAAATAAAAGGGATCCAAATTGGAAAAGAAGAGGTAAAAGTGTCACTATATGCTGATGACATGTTACTATATATAGAAAACCCTAAAAGGTCCACACAAAAACTACTAGAGCTGATTGAAGAATTCAGCAAGGTAGCAGGTTACAAGATTAACATTCAAAAATCAGTTGCATTTCTTTACACTAACAATGAATCAACAGAAAAAGAAAGTAAAGAAACAATTCCCTTTAAAATAGCACCCAAAGTAATAAAATATCTGGGAATAAATCTAACCAAGGAGGTGAAAGAATTATACACAGAAAACTATAAACCATTGATGAAGGAAATTAAAGAAGACTTTAAAAAATGGAAAGATATCCCATGCTCTTGGATTGCAAGAATCAATATTGTTAAAATGGTCACACTGCCCAAGGCAATCTGCAGATTTAATGCAATCCCTATCAAATTACCCAGGACATATTTCACAGAACTAGAACACATCATAATAAAATTTAGATGGAACCATCAAAGACCTAGAATTGCCAATGCATTACTGAAGAGAAAGAAAGAGGCTGGAGGAATAACTCTCCCAGACTTCAGACAATACTATAGAGCTACAGTCATCAAGACAGCATGGTATTGGTACAAAAACAGACATATAGACCAATGGAACAGAATAGAGAGCCCAGAAAGGAACCCACAAACTTTTGGTCAACTCATCTTTGACAAAGGAGGCAAGAATATACAATGGAAGAAAGACAGTCTCTTCAGCAAATGGTGTTGGGGAAACTGGACAGCAGCATGTAAAACAATGAAGCTAGAACACTCCCTTCCAACATACACAAAAATCAACTCAAGATGGATCAAAGACTTCAACATAAGACAAGATACAATAAACCTCCTAGAGGAAAATATAGGCAAAACATTATCTGGCATATATCTCAAAAATGTTCCCCTAGAACAGTCTACTCAAGGAATAGAAATAAAAGCAAGAATAAACAAATGGGACCTAATGAGACTTACAAGCTTCTGCACAGCAAAGGAAACCATAAGCAAAACAAAAAGACAACCTACAGAATGGGAAAAAATTTTTGCAGATGAAACCGACAAAGGCTTGATCTCCAGAATATATAAGCAGCTCATACGACTTAATAAGAAAAAATAAACAACCCAATCCAAAAATGGGCAGAATACCTAAACAAGCAATTCTCCAAGGAAGATATATAAATGATCAATAGGCACATGAAAAAATGCTCAATATCACTAATTATCAGAGAAATGCAAATCAAAACTACAATGAGGTATCACCTCACACCAGTCAGAATGGTCATCATTCAAAAATCCACAAATGA
This sequence comes from Camelus dromedarius, assembly GCF_036321535.1. Taxonomy (NCBI): domain Eukaryota; kingdom Metazoa; phylum Chordata; class Mammalia; order Artiodactyla; family Camelidae; genus Camelus; species Camelus dromedarius. The sequence goes on from NC_087437.1 coordinate 49,937,493, forward strand.
CAAATGCTGGAGAGGCTGTGGAGAAAGGGGAACCCTCCTACACTGCTGGTGGGAATGCAGTTTGGTGCAGCCACTGTGGAAAACCGTATGGAGAGTCCTCAAAAGACTAGGAATAGACTTACCATATGACCCAGGAATCCCGCTCCTGGGCATATATCCAGAAGGAAAAAAAAGATTGGGGGAACTTAATCAGGGAGCAAGACCACATCAAGTCAAATACATTTTTGCTGGAGCACAATCTGGGAACAATGGGATCAATGAAATTCACATTCAGATGCATCATCAGAGCCTCAGCGGCTTCTCCTCCATACGGCTGCTTTCATCTCTCCTCTATTTCTATTCACTAATACTGTCTCATTGTCCTTAATTTCCCCCAATTATTATTATTATTATTTTACTAGAAACAGACACAACAGATTAAGGATGTAATGTTGAATAGCACAAAGCATTAGTCAAAACAGACTTTTGAAATGGCACACAATAGTCCCCCAAGGTGGTTTGTTTTATCCCCTTTCAGAGCTGAGCTTCTCCCTCACTCCACCTTTCCTGTCTTAGTCAGGGTTTGTACCAACCAACTCCCCTTGGCTTGGACCAGGTAAGGTCAGCTGGAGGTGAAGCCCTCCTCAGCTGATGGGAAAGGAAGGGCCCGCCCAGCTACACGATGGGCTCTTTTGTGGTATCATTTAGAGGTCATGGTTTTCACCCCAGCAGATTTTCATAGGTTCCTTCATTAAAAATTAAGATTCAACTACATTACAAAACAGATTGGCAGGCTGCTGGAAATTGCTATAAATAATTTATCAGCTTGTCCATTCTGATTTCTTCCAAATACTATCTTTGTTATTTTTAGCACAAAAGAAATTATATCTAACCATTGAGTTCAGTAGAGATGGAATAAAAATGCCACCAAGTATAGCACTTAACCAAATTAAGGGAAAACATATTAATTATCTTTATATCATTATATTGATGAACGATAGACAATATATGATAGAATACAGTGGTGTGGACCATGTACTTCACAGGAAAATATCATCTGAATTAGAAGAAAGCAGACTATTAAAACCTTAAGGCTAAGAAAAAGTTTTTCCTAACTTAAGACTGTACTGGCTGAAACAGATGATTTCTAAATTCCTTGATTTAATTCAACCAACATGAAGTGAGTCCCTCTGATGGAGTATAAGACAAGTGAGTCAGGTTCTTCTTCATATTAGACCTCTCAGTCTGGCAGATATGGTTGAAGAAATTGGTTGATTGGAATACAAATTGTATAGTTCCATGCAAATGATATAATCAATGTAAGGAAGGTTAGATCACAGCAAAATCTCATCGTCTAGAATTCCCAGAGCTCTTGGAAGCCACACACTATGAACAACTTGGTTTCCATAGGAAAGGGGATTCTTGGTTTCAATTCAAGACAAAAGGGCACTTCCTCTTGGGTCCTTCCACCTCTTTTCCTGGCACAAGTACGAAGCATGCAAGAACAGTAGTTGAAACCAGAGCTATAGAAGAAGAAGGAAAATGAGATGGCTTTGGGCCAGCATGAATTCCTGGTGATCCTGATGGCAATAGTGAGTGGGTACAGTTGGATCACGAAGAGGAGTCAGTTAGTGAGATCGACTCTGGGAATAACTCATGGTTCCCTAAGCCTTGGGGAGGGGTTAAGAGGGTTACATTAATGAAAACAAAAAGCGTTTGTCTGGCTCAGTTCCTATGCACAGAATAGTGGCAACTCCACTCTTCCTCACGTTCAGCATGTGTTTATGGTGTGTCTCACGTGCACTCCAGAAGACAGTTCCCACAGCCACCACAAGGGGTCTGCCCCACGTGGGATCAGATGACGAAGCATATCCCAGGGCACCGGGTCAACTCCTCAGCCTCTGAAGTCCTCTTCTGCTTCTAATACTGGGTGCATGGGCCTCAGGTCACACCAGGGAAATCATTAGTTCCTTGTGATGTGTAGCAAAACCTCTAATCCTTGCTCTAATTTGGCTTTTAGAAGTCTCTGAACTACAGAGAAAGATACTGAGTCTCTTCCCGCCTCCATTACACCCTGTTGTAGGCTCAAAAGGCAGTTCTGATTTGCATTTCTTAGCATTTTTCTGTAGTAATTCTGCTATTCTAGTATCTTTTCCCTGTTACAGTGATAGTATGAGGCCTAAGCTGGAGAACCACCTGAGTAAGACGCAGCCTGATGCACTGTTGCTGCGCCCTGTCGGTGAACTCCATTCCCTTGGTTAAAGGAGTGTCTTCCATGAAGTTCCTCACTCACTCCTACTAAGAGATCGCCAATGGCCTGTCCTGAATTTGTAGCGGTATACAGCTGAAGTCCCTGTTCTAGGACCCTTGATGAAAACGGACTGTTCATGAGTTTTTATTTATAAGTTGGGGACGTTCCTTCATACAGATGTTTCATACTGAATAACAACGTTCAGAACATAAATTGAAGTAGAGATGTTTTGACTATTAACATACAGTCATGTTATAAACACCTGGAGCACAGCTTTATGAAGATGTCCCAGTCTTCCATTCTTCCAACTATTTCTTTCTAAGTCCTCCTTGAGACGACAGACTAGGTCTTTTGGGGGACAGCTGGGAGGGACTGAAAGATAAAGAGTGCTTCTAGAATGTCCTAAAGCAAGACAAGGAGATAGGAAGGGTGCCAAACTAAAACTGCCGTAGAAATATAACACCTACAGCCGACTGGCACTAAGGGCAACTCTGAGGGTTGTGTATGTACAGTTGCTTTAGTGTCAATCATAATACTAACACTGCCACAGTGCTTACAGCTAGCGAAATATTAGCACACTCATTATCTCATTTAATCCTCATAACAGCCCAGCGGAGTGACTTCTTATTCTCAGATGACAGATGAAACATTGAGGCTTAGAAAGACTATGTGATTTGTCCCAGATTTTCCCAAGTAGGAAGGAGAGCTAAGTCCCAAACCCAGGTTTCTGAAGTTTAAATCCCATTCACTTTCACTGCTTCCATGTTCATTTAAGGACATTTACTCCACAGTCCTTGTCAGAGGCCTACTGCTTAGTGCCGGTCACTGCTCTAGACCTTTGGGAGATGTATAAAGAGGAATGTCCTCAGGGAATTCTTTTTTTAACTTAACTTTTTATTTTGAAAGGTTACAGATTCACAGGAAGTTTCAAAAAAAAATAGCCTAGGGAACTTTTGCTCTAAGTGAGAAAATAAAGCTATCCATAGGCATCTACCACGCAATGCAGAATGTGTTCTTGTTCTAAGTTAACTGAGGGACTCTGAGAGATTCGGGCGGGAACAACCACCTTTGGGCAAGCAGGCAAGTCTCCCCAGAAGAAGTGGCATTTGGACTGACTTAGAAAAGACAGTATGATTTCTATGAGCAGACAAGTCACAGAGGTGGGAAGGGTAGAGCATTCCAGAGGCAGACACTAACTTGGGCAAAGCTGCAGAGATGGGAAAGGACAGAGCAGGTTTGGGAAAATAGAAAATGTCCAAGGGGAAGAAAAAAAAAGTATATTTTTTTAATAAGCTCAAGTGCCAGGCTCTTCTCTACGGTGTGCTCTGTTTAAAGGTCAACATGAATGGAAAGACAGGGACTTAGCTCCCTTTCTTGAACATCCACAGGGCGGGCCAGAACTGGCAGGGCTGAGAAAGCCACCGCTTTGTGTTTCTCTGGTACAGTAATCTGCAAGGACTTTTATTTGCAGAGTGAAGACAGTACCCTCAAAGTTTTTTTTAGAAAAGGAATACAGGGAGACTGAATATATACTTAGAAAACTAAGGAAAAATGGGGCTCCAGAAGGTTTGGGTCTCCATTTCCTCATTCAGACAGGTGTATTTTTCTGTCTCACCTCTTATTCCAACTTTGTTCTAAACAGATTTAAATTCTTACAGTAATGCTTGTAATTCAACCAGATAGCTTAAATTGAAAATAAGAAGTTAAGGCAAAGGATATTTATCATAAGGACATTGTGCAGATTTATTTTTTTTTCTGTTGCTCAGATTCCTTTCTAAGAGCTGTTATGGAAAATATTTCTCTCTGGTCTCAATATCCGTATTTTTGTTCTTTGTTTGAAAAATTGGTTTGTTTTTGCTTTCATGTATATACTGGATCTGGTAACTGGAAGTATTTCCCTCTTTTCATTGGCTGCTAGAAATTGCAGGGCCAAATCTGTGCCTCACTTTTTGGAAACACATAACACTTCATGGCTCAGATTTTGTGCGTCAGTCTCACTTCTGGCTCTACAGCCACAAAGCACATCTCCCCCTCGGATCAATCTAAAGCTAAAAAATGTAAAAATGATTCTGACTTCCTTTTGAAGTTTCTTCCTTGAGAAGAGTGTTTTCAAACAGGAGATACATAATTTCACTAAGAAAAGAGAATTTGGATATTTCCACTATGAAAAGCTCTGCATGAGTCAGAAAATGGCAAATTTCATTGTGTCCCTTTATAAGAAGAAACAATCTTTTAAAATATTCTCCAACAACCCCCTATCTATACCTCTACTCCACCACAAATAGACTTCCAATGAGCATTTGGGAAACGTGTTAATAAACCTAGTCTTTTCAGGCACTTTTACACGTGCCACCACTGGGTTGACTGCCTTTAATAAAATATGCTTAGTATGTACACTATACAGCACTGACCCTGTGGAGGACCAAAACACAATACCTTGCTCAAAGCAGATGCATAATAAATACTTGTTAGTTGTGTTTAATAAACGTGTGTCCACCTACACTGAAGCCTCCCAAAGAAAGGATTTTTGTATTTCACACAAATTACAGCTACTTATTGACAACCACTCTTACCGCCATCCTCACCTCTAATATGCCTACAGCTGAACCTAGTTACACAGCAGCAGCAGCAGCTTTCTTTTAATCCAGTGAGCACTGTAGCCGTGACAAGCTTCAGTCCATCCTTCCCACTAGTTGTTTGCTGTAACCATTGCCCTGTCTATGGGCACTTCGTAATAAAGTATTTATGGGTCTCCCATCAGGAAAAAAGAGCACGGAGCCACAGACGCAGCTCTCCTGGTGGCTTTGCCCGCCTAGCCATTCCAGGGTGTGGAGGAGAAGGAGCTGGGACCCACAAAAGGCTTCTGCCCCAGCCGCTCCCCTTCACCTGTTCAGCAGGTGGGCCCCAGGTGAGCGCCAGGCTCCTGGGTTCAGCAGAGTTGCTTTGCTCCTTTGTTTGAACACCAGTTGCTTTCTCTGCCTGTTTATTTTTCTGGTTTGGTTTCCTGTCCTGATCATTAGTCAGTTCGTTCTTCCTTGTTTGTTCTGGGTCTCCTGGGTGTTTCTGCAGGTTACCTCCCTCCTGAGCGCCGGAAGGCTAATGTCTTTTGTTCCTCATAATTTGCTTTATGGCAGTGGCAGGGAGCTGTTAGACATATGGGTGCATGTTTGGTGTACAAGGGAGAAGGTTAAAGACTCACCTGGTGAATATGATCAGTTTGTGGGAATGGCCAGATCCTTGGAAAAGGGGCCATTCTCGATTTTCTCCTTGATGAGATGCTTTTCAAGTTTCACTTTATCTTCCTGCGCTTGTGTTTAAATTTAATTTGAACAGGCCCAAGGCTGATCAAATCAGCAAATTTGGCTCATGAATCCTGATTGTTACTAACTTCTACTAATTTGGAATTTTTTAGTACTTGGAATCATTCTGATGCACTAAGCTAGAAAGCACTTTGTATAATCTGAGGAAAAAGCAAGTTTATAATTCTGAATATAAAAATGTGGCTATCACAGTGCTCAGGTAAAACTGCCTTCAAGTCCTGTGAATAGCATCCCACATCTCCCGAGCATTAGGGAAGTCCCGCTCCCAGGGACGCTAATGCAACAGGTCTGGGGGGAAACAAGAGTGCTATATTTTTAGCAAATGCCCCTCTGATGATTCTCACTATCAGACAAATTTTGGAAACCCTGCTCTGAAAGCACTGACCAATAATGCCTATAAAAATTACAAACTAGTATCCTCTGTCGAGAAAACCAACTTCCCTCTGCCCCAACTTTTACTAATTAGGAAATATCAAGGACTTTATTATAGTTCTCGATTCCAGCAGAAAGCTAGTCTTTCAACACATCAGTGTGCAAAAGATTGCCTAAGGCATTGAGGATTCATAAACAAGTCAGATACAGTTCTCACCTTGGAAGAGTTAATAATCTAATGATAAAAATGCATGTATTTATTCAGTAAATCTGAAGAATCTTAAATAAAATTTTATCAGCTGCCTATTCAATACACACAAGAATTTCTATTCAATGCCAGGCACTGGACTCAGGGCTAGTGTTGTGTGTAAACTAAAACATCTCCCTGTCCCCAAGGAGCAAGTGTGGAGAAAATCAAGTAAGGTGACAAGTGACAGTACAGGTTTCACCCACCATGAAAGAGGCAAGTTCACAGTGCCATGTGAACACAGAGAGAAGGGGTCCCTGACCTAGCCAAAGGGGTGTGTGTGTGTGTGTGTGTGTGTGTTGGGGTGCATGGGGGCTAATCAGGACCTAAGGGATAAATAGAAGTTACTGAGGTGAGACAGGCAGGGAGAAGAGTGTTTCTAGTAATAAGGCATGACATATGCAAAAGCAGGGAAGTCAGAGACCTGTACACTGAGCAGTGTCGAGTAGTTGAGTAAGACTGGAGCCTCAGTATTCCTCCTGCTTAGGACTATTGATATACAGCCCCATTCTAATATTCAGACATTAGCCTACTGGGGAGAGGCTCAAAACAAACCAAACTTTCATTCATCAAAAAAGTTATCTGTGCACTTGTATGCCTGGATTTAATTCCATATTGGAATTTTCTTGTAAAGCTATTGTTTTGAATAAGAAGGTGGATCTCACATAATCTGATGAATTCACGAGTGAAGGGGAGATGGAGGCAGGGTGGGGGAGACAGGGCAGGGTGGAGGAGGGGAGAGAGAAAGGGAGAAATAGGATGTCACATATTTTCACATTTCCAGAATTTGAATCACTTTACAATACTTCTGTGATTTAAATACAATTCTAGGAGTAAATTTTCCCCACAATCATCAATAAATTTATAAAATTATATTTCTACGCCTGCCTATTAGTCATTGTTAAACAAAGTTGTTTTCTTTTATATTTTACAATTCCTATGTAATAATGTTTTACTAATAAAACCAATGTCACTTTAGCTTCATCCATGTCCACCCTTTCTCAATCTCTCCCTTTTACATAAATCATGGTTTTAGTTGGAACAAATGAAAATGAATAAATGGTTGGGTTGTAAATTTCTCTAATACAAGTTTAAAACATAATCCAAAAAATTGCAAAAGAATTCAAATTTTTAATAATTGTTTTACCTGTTTTACAACATATTGGGATATTATAATTTTTCAGTATTGGGGTAAAAGTGTTTACAAATCAAACCTTTTAACATATTAAGGGTTCAGAACTTTTAGTTTGCGATTACTAACCACAATTTATAGCTACAAGATATATCTAGAGATATCTGTTCTGAGTTGCCCTGTTCTGGTTAGCCTTGTATAATATACCATAAATCACCCTTCAGAAATTAGTCAGATAGTCAGGTCTCTCTGAAAAAGCTGCCTCCGGGAAGCTATTAGAAGAATGACGTATTTTTTTTTTCAGTGTCAGTCAATCCCTGTTGTAGACAGCACTATGTTACTTCCTTTACAAAAATAGGATTCCCGCTACAGTGAATTTCTAACAGGAAATAATAAGAACCTATCACTTTAGTTTCTCTTTTCAATCCAAGAATCAATCAAACATTTATTGAAATACTACAATGAAAAAACAAGATCAACAAATATTTATTGAGCCTGGTAGGTGTTAAGAAGGCCCTTATCCTCAGGGGTCACATTATTTAGTGTCCTCTTATCACTACAATCAATGCACTGGGAAGTTCATAAGACATATAAGACGTAACCTTATTTTTTTAATGCAAATAATTTGGTCAAAGGATCAAACCTCCACACAAAAACTACTAGAGCTGATTGAAGAATTCAGCAAGGTAGCAGGTTACAAGATTAACATTCAAAAATCAGTTGCATTTCTCTACACTAGCGAAGAATCAACAGAAAAAGAAAGTAAAGAAACAATCCCCTTTAAAATAGCACCCAAAGTAATAAAATATCTGGGAATAAATCTAACCAAGGAGGTGAAAGAATTATACACAGAAAACTATAAACCATTGATGAAGGAAATTAAAGAAGACTTTAAAAAATGGAAAGATATCCCATGCTCTTGGATTGCAAGAATCAATATTGTTAAAATGGTCACACTGCCCAAGGCAATCTGCAGATTTAATGCAATCCCTATCAAATTACCCAGGACATATTTCACAGAACTAGAACACATCATAATAAAATTTAGATGGAACCATCAAAGACCTAGAATTGCCAATGCATTACTGAAGAGAAAGAAAGAGGCTGGAGGAATAACTCTCCCAGACTTCAGACAATACTATAGAGCTACAGTCATCAAGACAGCATGGTATTGGTACAAAAACAGACATATAGACCAATGGAACAGAATAGAGAGCCCAGAAAGGAACCCACAAACTTTTGGTCAACTTATCTTTGACAAAGGAGGCAAGAATATACAATGGAAGAAAGACAGTCTCTTCAGCAAATGGTGTTGGGGAAACTGGACAGCAGCATGTAAAACAATGAAGCTAGAACACTCCCTTCCAACATACACAAAAATCAACTCAAGATGGATCAAAGACTTCAACATAAGACAAGATACAATAAACCTCCTAGAGGAAAATATAGGCAAAACATTATCTGGCATATATCTCAAAAATTTTCTCCTAGAAGAAATAAAAGCAAGAATAAACAAATGGGACCTAATGAGACTTACAAGCTTCTGCACAGCAAAGGAAACCATAAGCAAAACAAAAAGACAACCTACAGAATGGGAAAAAATTTTTGCAGATGAAACCGACAAAGGCTTGATCTCCAGAATATATAAGCAGCTCATACGACTTAATAAGAAAAAATAAACAACCCAATCCAAAAATGGGCAGAATACCTAAACAAGCAATTCTCCAAGGAAGACATACAAATGATCAATAGACACATGAAAAAATGCTCAATATCACTAATTATCAGAGAAATGCAAATCAAAACTACAATGAGGTATCACCTCACACCAGTCAGAATGGCCATCATTCAAAAGTCCACAAATGACAAATGCTGGAGAGGCTGTGGAGAAAGGGGAACCCTCCTACACTGCTGGTGGGAATGCAGTTTGGTGCAGCCACTGTGGAAAACCGTATGGAGATTCCTCAAAAGACTAGGAATAGACTTACCATATGACCCAGGAATCCCGCTCCTGGGCATATATCCAGAAGGAACCCTACTTCAGGATGACACCTGCACCCCAATGTTCATAGCAGCACTATTTACAATAGCCAAGACATGGAGACAGCCTAAATGTCCATCAACGGATGACTGGATAAAGAAGTGGTGGTATATTTATACAATGGAATACTACTCAGCCATAAAAACCAACAACATAACGCCATTTGAAGCAACATGGATACCCCTGGAGAATGTGATTCTAAGTGAAGTAAGCCAGAAAGAGAAAGAAAAATACCATATGAGATCACTCATATGTGGAATCTAAAAAACAAAAACAAAAAGACAAAGCATAACTACAAAACAGAAATAGACTCACAGACATAGAATACAAACTTGTGGTTGCCAAGGGGGTGGGGGGTGGGAAGGGAAAGATGGGATTTTAAAGATATAGAATAGATAAACAAGATTATACTGTATAGCACAGGGAAATATACACAAGAGCTTATGGTAGCTCACTGAGAAAAAAATGTGACAATGAATATATATATGTTCTTGTATAACTGAAAAATTGTGCTCTACACTGGAATTTGACACAACATTGTAAAATGATTATAAATCAATAAAAAATGTTAAAAAAAAAAAAAGATCAAACCAACAAACATGGACCTATTATCAAGAAAAATAAGCTGGGCACTGTGTGGCTTTGGGATGCTGTGAAGTGGACTGTTATTGTTGGTGAGTTATAAAAATTAAGTCTAGAGACACAGGATGTGGAGTGGGCTTACAGAATATCTTAGAAGTTAAAAAGAGATGCTTATTAGCAATAGGGAGTCACCGTGGGCTCCTGAGTGGGGAATAACACAGAGTAACTGTACTTTGGAAAAAATTTTATGTCTTTGTTTCCTCCCAATTCTCATTTGGGAGCTAAGTAATAGCATACATTGCGTATCTCAAAAGTTATCTGATCTAACTAATGGACCATGGAACGTCCATCTTCCCTCAATCTGGTTAGCTCTTTGGCATCACCTGTACATGGAAAGGGGGGGGGGCACAATTGCATCAACCGGAAGTAACTAAGGAAAGACAGGAAACTGGAAGCAGAAACACGTCATCATAGCGTGACAGGGAGGGGCTAAGAGGAAGGCGTTAGGGTTAGGGTTAACCTCATGGGGTAGGTGTGCCAGGGTGGAATGAGAAACACTCTCTCTGCTCCTTGCCTTCAAGTAATACCAACTTTTATATCTTAGACTCATTTACAGATGGTGAAGCCAATGGCTCATGGGATTAAATCTAAAATAAAATAGGCTTGAGGTGATTTTAGACTTCAGACAGGTAAACTTTAATCTACTGAAGATGGCTACAATTATCAATAGAAGCCAAAAACAAAAAACCCACTTGTTTCTGTAATCAATTTGTCCTTTAAAAAAGGTTGATAAACATGTAAATATACACCAATCCTGCCTAATTCCTGTGCCTTTGACAGGCATCACTAATTGATCACAGAGTTGTTTCTTGTTGTGTTCTGATAGGCCTTGTAATACTTCTCAAAAGCTCTATAGGAAGCTATTACCAATTGGTTGCAGTTGGCCTTGGAGATAAAAACTGTTTGCTAACCTGCACTAGCAGGTAACTCTGACTATGATAATGTTAATAAATTCATCCCATTAGTTGTGCTCACTTACTACAATATCATTTTTTAAAAGCTACAATATTGATATGTCCCTTGGTTTATTGTTTGACAATAAAAGAAAGAGTTAGGTGGTTCTCAAAACTGTCTCATACTTAGAAGTAGTCTAGTATATTGAGAAAGGTGATTTGTGAACTTGTGTAGTTCACAGTTCAAGTAAACAAGCACAAGAGATCTAAAAGCACCTCACTGGACAACTCTAGAATGGAGTCGAATGACAAGGGGACCACATACGAGACCCATCTTCTGTCCATCTCGCATCTGCTGAATGGAAATTAGAGCAGCAGCAGCATAAAATGCTTCTATGGTCAACAGAATGTTCAGTGCTGAAGATGAAGATGATGATCCAGAATTACTGAGTGTTTACCATACACTAAATACTCATCTAAAAGCCTTTATCTCATCTAATTTTTATCCCAACATTATCTCATGTAATCTTCACTATAATGTTGTGCATAGCTATTATATCCCTATTTTGAAAATCAGGAAATTGAAGTTCAGAGAAATTAATTTTTCCAAGATCATACAACTATTAAGTGTTGGAACCATGATTTGAAAGGGAATTTGTTTGATTCTGCTTCTAGTGTTGTACAATGTGGTGTCCAACACAATAGTCACTAGCCACAAGTGGCTGCAAAGCATTTGAAATGTGACTAATACCACTGAATAACTAAATTCCAATTTCATTAAATTTAAATTTAAATATAAGTAGTCATATGGGACTCATGGCTACCATATTGGACAGCACAGAATTAGACTCTGAACTCCATGAGAGAAGGTACCACATGTTTCACTGATGACTGTATCCTCAACATTTAGCACAGTAGTCTAGTATATATTAGATACACAATAATATTTTTAAGTGAACAAACAAGTTTAAAATATGTGCACATAATTCATGTAGAAATTTTATTCCTAAAATACAACCCATTAGAAAACTCACTCAAGTTCTTCATAATTTGAGACATACTATCACTACAAGGATAATATATGATAATAACAAAGATAATGCTATTTACCTATCTCAGTATATAAGGAAAAAATTAATCAAAATCAACCAATTTTGTGAAGGAAAGTTTCATCTGTAACTCATTGGTCAGCCACAGGACAAAACCTCATTCTTCTTTTCATCTTTCTCAGCAGGAGAAGATGAATTTCTACTTGACAAAAAGAAGCCAAGTAAAGTTAGAAATTACTTGCCCATTTTCCAAATGTAGCAGAGAACCATCTCTCATTGATGTTTATAAGTATGACTTTATAAGTATCACTGGATCCAAAGGAAGTTAAGGTGATTTAAGTGTATGTGTTTAATTCCCTTAACAAGAGAAAAATGAAAAAAAAAGTTTTTTTTGCTCTGCATAATGTCAAAGAACTAGACGTATCTCCCCATAAAATATATTAAATAAAACATTTTATAGATAGGTGTAATAAAAGATTTTTACATTTTACTAAGATAAAATTTACATGTTAATGAGATGTTACTAGGGTGGCAACTTTTGGTATCTACTTTTGTTCAAGACAGTTGGCAAAGGAACTATAAGAAATTTTTATCAAATCTTCCTAAAGCAAGAAGACAGTCTCTTGATACCTTTACCTTTGAGCAAGTTTCTATGAAATTTCCATACTTTAATGGGCATAAAAACTAACCAGCTTACTAAAAATGCAAATTCCCAGCTGCTACTCACAGAGATCATGATTCAGAAGGTCTTGGGAAGAGCCCAGGAATCTGCATTTAAGCAACGCTTATTATTTTGGTCCATGAACTACATTTTGAGAAATATTGTAAGTTCTTCTAAGACAATCTATTAAGGAAGCAGGGAAAACATTTACTTGCTGGAACGTCTCTTTTCTCCAGAACCACGCAGAACTGATATGCTTGAGTTGTGGCATACGCTGTGAGCTGCCTTGTCACGTCTGTTCCATTGCTCTTCTCTCCACCACCACTACCATTTTGCAGTTTGAGAGTCATTGAACCCTTACCCCCAATTCCAGATGTAAGCACTGGATGCTAATCAGTTTGAGGCCATTCCCATCACACACAAAACTGATTCTCTCAGTGTGAAATCCAGGACTTTTTGTTTTGTTGGGAGAAAGACACTCTACCTCTCTTTCTTTCTGGACATCTTTGAGAAAGAATGCAATCCCAGGAGCTGCAGGCAGCCATCTTGCAACCACGTGTGAAATCAGGCTTAAGGCAAAACTGACACTGTGAACAAAAGGCAGAGCAAAGAGACAGAGTTCTTCGGGGGCATTTCTTAGCTAGAGCAAACCAATCTTGAAGCCTGCTCTACCTCTAGTCTTCCCAGTTACGAAAGTCAATAAATTCTCCCATTGTTTTAAATGGTTTAAGTTTTCTGTTATTTGGAACATAAAAAGACCTAATTGATACAGGCTGCCGTTTTAGATTTTATACACCCATTTTTTTTTTCCCCTTTGCTTTGATCTCTGTGTCTCCAAGATGCTGTTTTGTTATTCCTTCTCTAGCACTGCTTTCAGCCTCATGTAAGGTCAGAGACAAATGTCTAAGTTCTCTCTCCGCATTTACCCCCACTACACAATTGCTACTAATGCCCTTGCTATTCCTCTTCTTCACCTGCCACTTTCTCTTCTCACTAGAACTGAGCCACCAGACATACAAGTACTTCTACCTCCTGGCAAAAGAGAGCTACTAAAGACCCTTTGACTGATTTAATGAAGTCCATATCTTTACAAGAAACTGCCTTTCCAAAGGCTTGATGAATGCATTAGCTTCTTCTCAGAACCCTCTGTGCACTTTTATTCTGGCTGCTCTAGGATTTTAGGTGCATTTCAAAAGCATTTAGATATTCTTCACCCTTTGGTTCTTTCATGCAATATCTTTTCATATTTTGTCTCGTCACAGTAGAAAAAAGATGAAGATGCAGAGGAAACCACGGTGGACGTCCAGCAGAAGTCAGACAGCCCCTTGCCAGGGCCTCAGGGGCAACTGAATAGATGAGCCCACCAAAGAAAGACCCTGGGCTGTCAATCCATCTGTGCAAGAAGTAACAACTGTTCTGTGCTATGAAGACAGAAAGCAGACAAATCCACTGTTTTTTCCCCCCTTCCCTTAAAGAGATGAGAACATGTGAAATTAAATAGTCAGTAGTAGAAACTGAATCTAGGAAGTGTGCAAGGCAGAAAGAAAAAAACTTAAATATCAAACGTTTTTTCACAGCTTGGGAAATACAGATGGAAGAACCTTTACTAAAAACCTTCTTCTAATTACTTCATGGGCCAAAGTGGGATTGAAAGAACTAAGGACTACGGAACATTTTCATTAATCTTTTGTTTGCAAAGGAAAGACCAAAGAAATCAAGTGTTCATCTAGAGAACTATTATCACCAAACTTATTTGTTTGTCTACTTATTTAGTTGTTGCTGTCTGCTTTATCACTTATATAATGTTAACATTCTTTTAAAATGGGCAGATGGACCTCATTCAAGTTCTGACAGTAACTCTTTGTTATTGGTACAAATGGCCTCAGAGGTATTTAATTACCATTAGTAGTCATCCGTTTGCTCCTGGCTGGTGACATTTGGAATAGTAAGCAGGCAGCATTCTTTGTGTCCAGTGAGTTCATAGAAAGTTAAACCTACTTTTGACAACAGACTCAAGCTTAGCTACCATTAACCCCTCTTCAGTTACTGGATGATGTGTTTGAACAGTATGAATGATTAATGAAGGCTAAATAGTTCAGTTTCTATCTTAAAACCTTTTTGTTAACTGCCAGGGAGCTGAGTGACTGGCAAGGTGAGTTCAGCTCAAGCAAGTATTCATGTAAAATCTGTTGCTTATACACTGAAACAATCTCATTAATTTGTCAACTATTTTTAAGCAATGCTAACAAATTAGAAACTTTCATCATGATGCCTTTTCCCTTTCACAAATCAATACCAGGGACTATGATTTTTGCCATCTTGGCATCAGAAAGCCAATTTTGCTTGTATGTCTATGTGCATGATTGTTTCCTCTCAAGGAAACCAAGGTAAGATGTTGTCAATTGGTAGAAGTCCATTACAAAGCTCCTAAAAGTAACCTATGAATTTTCCTGCAGCAAATTCCAAGACTGTTCTTAGGGAAAGGGCAACATATCATCCATTAAGTTGAGAAAAACACTTACATATGGCTGCTTGTTAGAAATGGATAGATGTGTAAAGATGCTTGGGGCATTTGCTGGTTGATCTGTAAGAGGCATCCCTATCATTAACTCCTCCAGAGGCACCTTTTGCAAAAGAGATTATGGAAGAAGGCAGGCAAAGCTGAAAGGTAGAAGAATGAGTGCAGAGGACTGAAAAGGTGAAGATGACAGCTGACTCCAAGAAAGGGAAGCACACAGGACCAGGAAGCAGGAATTAAGGAGATAAGACAGTCTGGGGATGTAGTTTAAGCACATCTTTATATGCATACCTTTAAGAACACCTTTAAACCAGAACTTGAGACCACAGCAAGTGATACCAGTACATCTATCTAATGGCCTTTGCTAAAAACAAATAAACAAAAAATAAACCCTGTTATTTCTTGTTTGATGTTCTACTGGGTATGTATACCTTTAACAATTTCTAAGTGAAAGCACCTTGGGGTATTTTAAGTTAATTAATTCTATATCACTTATTTTTGTAATGTTCTTTGTCCATCATTTTTACCAATTATGTATTGATACAGTCTGGGCATTTCTTCCCACAAAGAAAGTGAAGTCAGATCTATACTGGCATTTTCCAAAGAGAATTCACAGGTCCACCTCATTCATTTCTTGAGTCAGCAAACATTTTATTGGGCTGGACACTTATTAATTTGCTAGACAATGTGCTAGCCACTTGGGACATAGAAATGTTTGGTATCCAGATTTTGCCCATAAGGATCTCACTGTCTCTTTGGAGAGACAGACAAGTAACGGTAATAGCAATACAAAAGGTGCCACAGGAGGGCAAAGGAGGGTTTTTTTGTTTTTTATTTTTTTTTAAGCCAGCCTGGAATTCAGACTTGGGGTTTAGAGAAGACTTCCCAGAGAAAGCAATATTAAGCTGGGTCATACATTGAGACCCACCCCAAGCTGTGTGTCACGATTTCTGGGACTCCCTGGGTTGTGCCCATTTACCTAGAAATTAGTCTTACCTGGAGGACTTGTAGGCCTCTGTTCTGTAACTGACATGGGAATGGACCATCAGAGGAAACCAGGACCCACAGTCATGCCCAGGACCCAAAGAAACTCTATTCTGATGTCAGGTTATCTTTAAATACCAAGTGGGACAGCAGTGGAAACAAGCAGTGGTTGCATGAGTAGGACAAACAAATGCATGGCAGGAAGGAAGGATGGGAGTAGGGGATGAAGGGAAATTGAGAGGCTGAAGTAAAAGATATCAATTTGGAAGGAGTGAAGGAAAGGAAAAACTACACGGCCCTGATGATGTAAAATACCAATCTTGAGCAAAGCTTGTAGATGTTAATAATGCTTGACACAGCTCAGGGCATGCAGACTGTGTCCAGGAACAGCACATTGTAAATGTGTGGTCGGTCAGAAAGAGGATTCTGCAGAACCAGCAAATCATATAAATTCTGATGAAGGCATGATTAGCCTTCAGTGTGGGAATCTTTGCCCCGAGTGGATTTGCGGCTGACTGGGGCAGCTCATAAGGTAAGCTGGAGGGAAGGAATTCCCTGGGGTCAATCCTCTTAAACCTGGCCCTATAAAACAGCTAAAAGAGATGTCTAGATACCACCCAGACCTCATCTTGGTCTCCAGGCAGATTCTCCACAGTTCATTCCGGGCCAAGAAGTCCCACCCTGTTTACAACCACCCAGGGAAGGAGATAGCCAAGCGCCTGTAGGTAGCTGGTTGCTCTAAGCAGCACTTTCTTGCTTCCTGTGGCATCACTGGGCTGAATGGAGCAAGTCATCATACTTTTGGCTTCTCTCAGGCTGATTCAGCTCAAGTGAGCAGCCACAAAGGCTGCTGGTTAGAATGTATCAAGTTTTGGGTGGGATGGGGGTGGGTGAGTAATGGTAGCAAATGGCTCCAGGCCACTAACTGCTGATGGAAGCAGGAGAGAAAGGAATAAGATGGGTTAAGTCTGTGAAGTGGCAGGGGTGTGTGTGGGCCACCCAGAAAGCAAAAGAAAGGCACACCCATCTCAGCACATTGATGACCTCTAATTGGACAATTTTGCTTTTGGCAGAGGCTTTTGTCTCAGTGGCTTCTCCAATTAGAGACTTCAACACTAGTTCTTAAAACAACAGATGATCTTACCAGAAAGAAGAAAACCCTTTAAAATCAAAGGAGGCTTAAATTTGGATGCAAAAGTTTACTCAATAGTATTAACTTTAGTTTGGGGCCAAATTATAAAGGAAAAATTCTGGCGGGAACAAGTGAGTGAGTGATGACTAGACCCAGTCAGTGCTCAGCAATCCTTCAAGTGAGGCAGGGGATGAGCCTCGGGAAAGAAGAGATCCTGGGATGGGTTACAAAAGGAGAGCCTGAGTTGGGAGGACATTCAACTCTGTATCCACAGGGCCCGATCGGTGCCTGGAGGAATGGAGTCAGTCACCCTGCTTTCCACTCCTCCTCTCTCCATCTCGCTAGTTGTATGACTTTCAGAAAATTCTTTGTCCTTTTCTAGGCCTCAATTTCCACATTTGCAAAATGAGTGAAGGAAGAAAATATCTAACTCCTAAGGTTGTGAGAATTAACTGAAATATCCTGTCAAGCGTTAGGGTAGTAAGTACTGTATGAGTGTTCAGGAAGTAAGCTACTGACAGCTCCAAACCTTAGAGCCCTCCTGGGACATCAGGACCGTTACCGCCAACAAACAGACGAGAGAATGGAAAGTGAGAAGGTCTGGATAAACGACCGAAGGTCACAGAGCTACACAATAGCAGAGCCAGGATTTGTACCCAGGTTTAAATGGCCATGTGGTCTCTATTCTTTCCCATTAATTCCATACTGCAATCATGGATTTTTTTTCACCTGGTCCTCTTGCTTTGTTTATATATAACTGTGTTTATGTTTATATGTATTCTTATTTCTCAGGAATTCTGCTTTGGTTTACAACCTTAAAGATCTATAAAGCAAAGCAGCACTGATGTTTCTCCCTTTTTTCTGTGAGTATGCCAAGAGCACCTCCATAGCGGTGCCGGGAGTACCCACCTTACTTGAAAGAGCTGCAATAACCTGGACCAGTCAGGACCCCACAAGACTGGTTTTCAAGGAACCAATTCTAAATAATGGTAATTTTATTTCCTCTATGATCTGGGTAATGCACACAGACCACGAAACATACATACAGGAAGGGATGGTAAGACATGTTTCTGACTTGGCCAATTTTTACTCCTTTCAGCAAGGTTGGACCCCTTCCAAAACGATGCTACCTTCTGTGAGGAGAGCTAAAGGACCACAGAGAATTCATTCATCAGAAGCTACCCAAAACAAAGGGCTCCCTCTGCCCTAAGTCCCTTAAGCTTCTCAGAAGAAAGGTGTCATTAGAGGTGAAACCTATAGTAGGTATAAGCCTTTGGCCCAGCACAGTCACTGCAAACACACTCATCACTCTCCTGTCTGATTGCCCTCTATTTTCTTTGAGATCCTTGTTTCCTCACATGCCCTGGACAATTTCAGGTTGCCTATAAACTCTCTCAGGCAGCAGTGTTTTGTTTCCTTTCTAATTCAATCTCAGTTTTGTTGAAAGGAAATGGAATTTGTATCTGGGAAGATGTTTTGGGCTGCAAAATTAAAAGTAGCCTAAGCAAAAAAAGAAAACGTATGGTTCCACATAACAAGGCTGGAGCTAGGGCAGTCTTAAGCTAGTGAATTCAGCAATTCAAATGCATGATCACAGACCCAGGTACTTCCCATCTTTTCTCCCTCTTAATGTCAGCAGGGCAATTATATCCCTCCCGATTGCAGGTGATAATAGTATCCCAAGGCCAAAGAGTGGGCCCAGTTTTGAGAATGAGAAGAATCTTCCCAGAAGCCCCCAGAGCAGACAGGTCCCCACGTTCCGTTGACCAGGAGTGGATCATTGTCAGTCATAAATCGATCACTGGCAAGAGGTCACTAGACTAGGCAAGATTTATGATGTGGAACTGCTAAGGCCAGGTACCACGGAAACACAGAGCTGCTCAATACCTCTGTCTTGTGAACAAAGACGAGTGGCAATGGATGTTGTGTGGGACACCAGTAAGGTCCACCATGATATCTGAAGCCATACAGATCTGGGTTTGAATCCAGGCTCGCCATTTACAAACAACAGACAATTTCACCTCTTGAAATGTTAGTATCCTCACTTGGAGAACAGGGTTGAAAATATCTACTGTAAGGTGGTTGGTGAGGATTAAACAGGCCATGTTTGTGACACAGCACAGAGCATAGCACAGAATAGTGACGTAATATCTGTTGGTTTCTCCTATTTCTCTTTTTGCCTCCCTTTTGGAAAGCTTTCAGCATACACGTTTCCATTAGAACTAGAGGACTTTCTCTTATCTCTTGATATCTGTGTGGTCTGTCACTCATTCTCCTGCCTCTTGGGATTTCTAGCTTCACAACACTATTAGTAATGCTTTTAAGAGTGTGATTATTACTGGTTATTAATACTACTATTGGGATAATTGATAAACATATAGTATAAAGCAATATTTGTTCAAGGTTAATATCTGTTGTCCTATTTGATCCTGATAATGTGGTCAATTGCAGATGCTCCAATTAAAGGTAATGAACCAATTTATTTCCTTGTAATTTTTTATGTTTAATAAGTAAGAGCTTTCCATGCACTTTGTCCAGTGAATATACCCACACATCAATCTTGATCAATTGCCAGCAAGTGTTTAATGAGGCCTTTGTTGGCATCGTTTAAGATGCTCTTCTGCTCTATTTACCATTTGTGGAGAAACTTAAGAAAGGAAAATTTATATATTGTGTCACTAGGTAAGTTTCTTACTGCCCCGAGAAAGAGACAAGTATCCTGTTTGCGTAACAGAACATGAAAAGGGCTAATGAGGATGTATTGGTTTAATTATTATTAAAAGACACATTTATTTTTAAAAATTGAAGACATCTCTAATATGTATGAGTTGTAACTGCTCTTAGGTAAATGCTACGGAAAATATTTATTGTACATTAGAGCAGAGCTTATGGTCACTTCTTAACTGTCTTTACTATTTATAAGCAGTTTTTTACTATCCAATGAGAATATGCATTAGTTCTTAATCAGTTAAAATCACTTGCTGGGCACCTACTACGTGCAACTTTGTGCTATGTAAAGCAGATAACACAAAAGTCAAGGAAGACCAGGTCCTGGTTTGTGAGTGTGACAGTCCAGTTAGAGAGAGAAAACAAGTACAATCATTTATGAACGCAGGGCGGCAACGTGCAGTAAAAGGAGACCTGCGTGGCTGCCGGCACCGTCACAGATAGCTAGTGACCCTGGACAAACTATTTATCTTTTACGGGCCTCAGTTTGCCTCCTTTGTAAAATGACCAATTTGAACCAGAAGATACCTAAAGGTAGTCAAATTCTAAAATTCTGTGGTCCTCAGTGGTCCAAAACTCTCTAAAAAATGGAGTAGGCAGCAAAGGCTTGCCAGGTTGAGCTAGACTTGAGTAGTTTTGAAGGATAGAGATGATGGGCATATGTACAGGGAATCTGGGAGGGGAGAACACATTCAGGGAAGCAGGAATTAGGAGGCACAAGTAATGATTTGGGGGGCATCGGGTCATCCTGGCTGGAGTGAAGGAATGTATTGGACAATCACCATAGGAAATCTAACTGGACAATAAGTGCAGAGCCAGATGTGAGGCTGAGAGACTTAACCTCAAAGTTGTTGGTACACAGAAGGCTCCACCCTCTTATCTCCTTTTTTATATTCATCCATTTTCTCTTCCATCTCTTCTTTCTTTCCTACCTCTTCCTCGTCTACTCCTTTCTTATCTTAATATTTTTCCTCCTCCTCCCCCATCTTCTTCTCCATGCTTTCTTCCTTCTTTCGTGATGGTGTTTATAGTTTACAAAGCACTTTGTCCCACATGATATGTCTCATATTTTTAATCATAAAATAATGCATACCATCCTTAGACTTCTGGGGATTTAGACTCTGGAGCTAGAAAACCTGGTTTTGAGTCCCTGGTTATGCCATTTACCAGCAGTATACAAAGATAAGTCCCTAACTTCCTGTATTTAATGTCCTCTCCTGCAAAATGAGGATAATAATGATACCAACCTCAGAGCTGTTATAAGAATTAAATGAATAGCTAAAGCACTTATAATAGTTCAGAGCACCTGGTAGACTCTGTGAGTGTTAACTATGATTTGGAAAAGACCTATTAGGTCATTTTCTGCTCTGCCTCTGTGAGTCATATGGCACATGCTTTCCTAAGTCCTTGTGCCCAACGTCCACTTTGTGACCTACTGACAACTTTTACCTGAGTGAGTTGCAGCACCATCTGAGTTCATCGTTTAAATGTGTTAACTAAAATTTCAAGAACATTTTAAGTCTTCTGAGTAAGGCCACGGCCTGAAGTTGTAGCCATTTTAATTAGTTTCACCTTCTCTGCCCCGTGATCCAGAAATCTCTAATTGCACCCTGACAGCCTCCTGCTCCCTGTCACAGATCTGACTTTACCTGCTACTATTTAAATTTTATGAATCATGCTCCCTCTATTTGAACTCCTGAAACCTCAGAAACTAAATGAATAATTATCAAGATGCAATTGTCACGGTTTCTAAAAAGATGCTGTAAAAAGATTTTTTTTCTTTTTCTACGAACCTTTTTTCCCCTCGTTGTCTCCAATTTACAGCCATGAGCACGAAGAAAATGTCAGCTATTCCTCCAACGAAAAGAGAAGGAAATTCTCAGAATCAAGAAGCCTGACATCCAGCAAGCAAACGCTCCCTTCTTCAAAGGTGGTGGGAGTGTGCCATGGCAACCCCTTCCGGGCACTCACGTTAAGGCTTGCCTTAGTGCTCCCCCCCATACACTGACTCAGTGGGAGCCCCTGGTATGAATGTCAGCCAGAAAACAGCTAGGGCCAGAAGTCCCCAGTAACACAGTGAGGCTGCTCCCCAGTGCAGACGCATCATGCTCTTAGCGATGGGCTTTCCCCTCGAATATCCTGGGCACGTTCTGATTACTTCCACTTGGGCAAATATTCAGGTCTAACTCTACCAGCTGTAGAGCCACTAGATTTAATAGATTTAAATATATTCAGGAAACAGTGCAACAGGAGCAGATCAGATCTGTAACTTTCTCTTCCATCTCACATGGCCATCGCATTGAATCCCTACTTTCAAATTTCTTTCCTCTCCTAATGCCTACAAGTCCTCTTTTCTTACTCATCCATCCATTCACTTTTTTCAAAAATATACAGAGGAGCCCTTCTTATGTATTGGGTGTTGGTTCTCATTTCCTTCCTCTATAACACTGACTCATCCTCTTCTTCCTACTCTTTAAATATTGATGTTTCCCAAGGAGGTCTCATCCTTGATGCACTACTCTCCTCAGTCTTAAAGCTCTCCTGTGAATAAGCTCATCCATCCTATTAAAGCCTTAATTATCCTCTACATTTTTAAGACATCTTGAAACTGATATTCTAAGTTTTATACCCACATTAACAGCTGCCTGTTAAACATCACCTCTTCCACATCCCGCAAGTTAATATTTCCAAAAGACAACCTGCTATCTTCTCCACACATCTTCTCTTTTCCTTACCCTGATCTTTTTTTTAAAAAAATTTATTTTTCTCTTCTTGTTTTTTTTTTCCCCTGGCGGTGGGTAGTACTTAGGTTTATTTATTTATTTTTTAATGGAGGTACTGGATATCAAACCCCGGACCTCTTGCATGCTAAGCATTTGCTCTACCACTGAGCATACCCTCCCGTGTTATGACCCTGATCTTGACTGATGCTTTTAAATTCCTCCTGGAAATTCAAGTTACAAATCTATGGTCAATCCCTGCCTCTCTCTACTGCCCTGGCCAGCACCAAATCCTACCAATTTCCAGTTATGTCTCTTGAAGACAGCATTGCCTCTGACCTTCACACCCTGGAGCTTGAACTAACGCAGTCTAACCCACTCTTCTCAGCTCTGGTTCATCCTCCACACAGACACTGTTAAGTTCCTAAAAAATAAGCTCTTCTCTGCCCAAAACAAGACAAGATAACATGCAAAGGGGAAAAACAAGTTTCTATTCATTGTCTGCCGACTTTAGGATTATCCAAAGTTCTTAGCCTCACATATCAAGCCCTTCAGATTCCACCATAACCACCTCTCCAGGCTCATATCCCACCACTTCCTTTACTATATCCACCTTCCACCACAGCCATCATCTCTCCAATCCCCAGAAGTATCAGGCACTTTCAGGGCGTTACACATTTGTTCACACATTCTAGCTTCTTCTTCAAACCATTCTTGCCTATTCACCCCTGCTTATTATTTTATTGCTCAACTTTCTCCAGTTTCCCAGGCAAACATAGTGGAGCCCACATATCTAGTGTTTTTAACTCTTTCATTTTATTATGAATGATCCATTCACAAATCCATCTCTCACTCTAAGGTTGGAAACTCCTTGAGAGTTAGGATTATGTCTTGGTCATCTTTGTATCCAAAGTGCTATGCAGAGAGCCTGGATACAGCAAGTTCCTATTAGATGTTCACTGCATAAATGGATGGATGAATGAATGAATGAATAAATGGGTGGAGAGATCAATGGATGTTTCTATTGCCTCTTTAGTAGGGATGGGATTAACAATATAAAGCTTTAACCTTATGTGTAAGACTGCATTCTTTCTACTATTGATGAAAAGACATCCAACTCAAAAGTTTAAGTAAATGTTTGGTTCACATGGTTGAGAAAATTCAGGATGGAGCAGGGCTCAGAGACTATCAGAGACTCAAAAGGGGTCATCAGCTCATTGTCCAAAATGTGTGCATGCTCACACTCACTCTTTTTACTCTTCATCTCACCTGTTTTTTTTTTTTTCCTCTTTCTCTTAATTATTGGCCTCATTCTTTCCTTCAGTGATAAACATCCTTGAAAGGCTGGAGCAGGGAGACTAGACAACCTCAGAATTACATTATCACACCTTAATGGCCCCACGAGAAAAGAGGGAGCTTCTTTTCCTAGAATTTATCTAAAAAATCCCTGTAAAGGATTCTAATAGATTGTTCAACGTGACCAGCTCAATGGGATCCTCTAATGGGCCAGGCCTGGACCACTTTCTCACCACTTTGGCCTGGGGACGAGGGGGTAGTGCCCTTTAATTAGTAGGGACACCGAATCATATGCAATGAGGGCAAGACAATTCCTCAGAGAGCAGTAATATTATTTTATAAAGGGGGAAAGGGTGCCGGGAGGCAAAAGGAGCCAATTTCCACCACACCCTGGAGTTTCTTTATGCATGTAAGCTACAGCTTGGCACACTTCAGAATGCGGTGAAGATAGTTAAGTTTTTAAAGCTAGGCATTTAAATATTTGCCAAATAAATTATATAGATAAAAGTAAGAAAAAGACTTAAGTATGAGAAAAACCTTTTTACTTTTGCTATTGTTTTCAAAGAATTGTACATCTGAATCCATGCCTTCGTTTTAGAATACATCAAATTAGGAGTATCAAAATAAAGATAATTTCTCCTGAAATTTTCTTTACCTCATAAGAAATAAAGTAGATCCAGGAATTTCACTAGGGGTCCCTGTGAATCTCAGGCTTCTTTTCCTTACCTGGCAAGTTACTGGAAACATCTGAAATCAGAGCTGCTTCAAAGTTCTCTCTCAAACTTAATTTAAAAACCTCATCTTCAAATGTATTTTTCTCAACTTAATTCTCCCATACTACATATTTGGTGCCCTTTTGTTTGTCTATTTCTGGCAGGACAGTGTATGGTCTATTTGATAAAATTGTTTTTTAAGACCCAGGTTCTTGCCATTTCAAGGCAAGGGATCCATGGATCAATATGGAACCACAGATTCAATTTGGCATCATTCAATCAACCTTATCAGCAAAGGACAGGGGTATTTTTCTCTGAAATCAGGGCTTTCATCAAGACCACAGAGCACAAGTGAATCCTGCAATCTGCGTCTGCAATATTTGTGACCTGGAAACCAGCCCCAGGTAGGCAGGAAGACCAACCCTTTTCACTATTCCAAAACCTGCTGCTTGACACTTTCCTATTCTCCCACAACACTTCTTGAAAATGGATTGCATTAGCTGTTTTGGAAGTGCTGTTTACACTCAGATCACATCTTCTAATTAGTCCCTAAGTTATTCTAGGTCAGGAGCCACACAAGTGTCTTCCTGTGTCTTGCACAGTTTTCAGAGATCCTCACAAAAGTACTTACTGAATGAACTTAGATTTTTTCACATGCTTTCAATTCTGTTAGCCCACAACCTAAGACAACTTAAGAGCAAAACCGTGGGGGAACTTATCTAGTCCCTGGTCTTTATTCCAGAATCCTGGAATGCAGCCAGTGTGGCTCCAGATTCACAGGTGTACTGGACAGCTCTTCAGAGCTCCTCCATAGTACTGAAAGTTTCTCCTTTGAGATCTTGACCTCCTAACAGTAACAGAGCCTGAGTGGTGACCTAATTGCTGGAAAATTATCCCTGTGGAATAATGGGTAAATGACAAACAATCATCCTTGCAAAGTCTCTGCAAGGTGGTATCTACCCTGTCTAATTATTCCCATGAAATGTGCGTTGTCTTTCTTAAATTTCTGAAATATGGCCTTAGGTATCTCCTGTAACAGTAGTTAGCCACTGGCTGGTCAACTGTGCAGATACAAAGTATATTTGGCTATACTTCAGTGAGGTGATAAAAGGCAATATTTATTTTCAAACTTTTTATTAATTATATCATATCAATCCCTTTCTCAAGAAGATATCAATAAGATTCTTCAGTTTAGACATCCTAACTTTGGTCCACTTTACCTTAAACTGGACATTTTTAATATACAAGCTTTTAGAAATAATTAGAATTCACATTTTTTTCTAATCAGAATTTTTAAAATTACACTATATAATTACAGTGTATTATAAGAAACTGCCAAATGGATAACCTTGTTGCACTGAAATGTTTTTGCTATAAACAAGTCTATCCTTTAATGGAATATTTGTCAGTGCATGTATTCAAAGAAGCACTCTCAAAGCATGTGCTCAGAAGTTAGGAAATAATTATATTTCTAAACATAATCTTTTCTAATCATCCCATTTTGTTTTACTTAAAAACAACCTGAGGGTTTCTAAGACAGGTACAATTATCTTTGATCTCACCTCCGAGGTATCATCCTTCTAGAAAATGATTTGGGGGGGGGGGACAAATAAACTCATAGATCGACTTTTCTTTTTCTTTCCCTGAAAATCCTCGATCTAATTACAAATAAATACACCAGCAAGGAACTGTCTAAATTTAGCCTCTAGCTTTTTAAAGATGGTAAGATGGAAAACACTGAATTTATAGTAATGTTTAACATTTCATCCATGCGGTTTTAATATACAGTGATGTTCACTTGTATGTAGACAAGTCTCAGTTTAGTTCAACAAACTTTAACTGAGCTCCTAAATTATGCCAAGAACTCTGCTGAGTTTCAGGGGCACCAGGGTGAAGATGAGAAGGTTCTGGACTTAAGAGGCCTTACTATTTGGGGAGACAAAAAAATAATTACAAAATTTTAATACAATGGCATAAGTTATGCCCAAGTAAATACAGGAGTGTCCTTAGGGGGGCTTCTGCCATACACTGTGCCCAGGCTGAGGCTTGAAGAAGTAATCTGCAAGTGGGAAAGGTGACAGGGCATAGGAAACAACGCAAATAATCCAGTGGTGTGGGAAGCAGCCTGGTGTTTCTTCAAAAAAATCTCTTAAATTTGAGGTCGGGTAGGGAATAAGGCCAGTGGGCGGCAGGTCCCTAGGGTTCTGTGTGCCACAGTGAAATAAGAATCTTGGATTGTTCTGAGTAAGAACTAGTCTCTGGCCAAACCCTGGTCTTCCAGGCTGTTAGAACCATGGGGCTAAGCTTGGGCTAAGTGTACCTTCAGAATCCCTTTGTAACACCACCTCCAGCACTCAGAATCCTATTCCACCCCACATGTAAACTCCCCAGACTGCGCCTGAAACTGTGGGTCTTTCTTGCCACCATCCTGTTTCAGAAAAGATTATTGCACACCTGCCACATTTCAGTGATTGCAGAGACAAATGATAAATGATCAGATCCTGGCCTCAAGAAACTCACAAGCAAGTATTTATCCTGGGTCCCATCTCCTTAGGGCTCCGAGGGCACTCCAAGGTGGCAATTAGCCAAGATGGCAAACAAAGCCACCCAGTGTTAGGGGGAGAAGACTAGGTTCTCAGTCTCCTTCCCTTTCCAAGTAACATATATACATTGTGGCAGTGGCCTTCCTAAAAATGCTGCCCCTGTCTTTAGTCTAATCAAGAGAAACACAACTTTCAAATTATTTATAAATGTTTTCACATTAGCCTCTTTCTTTAGAAGCTTTCAAGGTGTTTTAAAGCTTCTTAAAAAAATCATCACATTGGTTCATTTTATACTAAACTACAACGTGGTAGAGAGAGGTACAAAATATGTAAGCTTTTGGCAAAATGAAAAGTGCGTTCTGTAGGCATTTATATCAGCTGGAAGGGGAGAATGGCATTGGCAAAAGCAAGCGGCAGATAGAGTTTTAAAAATCGGCATCATCAGTAAACAGTTCCTGAACATCTTTTAGATGCGAGGTGCTGGGGATCCAAAGAATTTTGGTAAGTGGTGTGTGCCTTCAGTGCGCTGACCATCTCTCTGGGAGACAGATCAGCCCGAGGGCAAGAGCATGGAGGGTTAGGTGACAAGAGGGTTTGCATCTACCACAGTGAGCAGGAGCAGCAGGTCTGAGAAACCTCGGAGGATGAAGCAGAGACTGTTACCCGGGTGATGAGCCCACCCACCCTGTTGGCTAACGCGCAAAACCTTAGACCTTGCAGGAACCAGCCATGACCAAGGAAGCGTGACCTTCAGGAGGGAGAAATCCTGCCTGCTCTGGTGGGAGTGGCCTGCTTCTGAGCGAGCAACTTGTTCTGCTATCATGAGAGGCTTCTGGCTTGACTCCTGGTGGGCAGTTCCTCACCAAGAGGCTGCGGTCTGAGCCAGGGTCCAAGACTGGCTGTCAAAGATCCCACGAGTTGCAGGCCTGGTCTCCAGGCCCTGACAACCTCTCAGAACTCAACCCAAGTTCTGCAGAGTCATATTAGCTATGGTTAGGGTGACCCTATACTTCATTGAGCAAACCAGGAAACTTCTGAAAAGAAAAGAGGACGCCATTAATAACTCGGCACAAACAACAGATTTAAACGGGGACTTTCCTGGTTTGGGACACAGAGTCACCCTTGCTGTTGACCTTGAAAAGTCCTGATGTGGGGGGGGGCCATGCACGATGCCTGCTGCTGTGTCAGGACACATCTGTCTAACACCCCTTAACAATGCGAAGACTCAGAGAGGTTTAAGGGAATGACCAGTAAATGCTGAGATAGGAAAGCCAAGTTTGACAACTACCGAGGACCCAAACCTGAGTGTTGTTAGTAAAATAACCCAAGATATTACAGAGTCACTAATCATCCTTAAGTAAACAAATCCCAGCTGCAACCCACCCCAAACCACCACACAGAACTGTGCTTATGAGAAGTCACTCAACGACATGTCACACTTGCATGGGGTAGTACTCCGTTGTGACTTTGGAACTGGGGGTCCTACAGGACACCACTGTTTCCTTTGTCCCCTGTGTTTCCTCTGTCCCTCATCTCTGCCAGCTGGCAGTCACATAGGTTTTCCTGAGTGCCCTAGTTTCAATTAATCCAGATGATCACAGTCTATATTTTTGGGGAACCCCTCCCCAAATAAATTTCATATGTACTATTAGCCTGTGAACCAAGTCAGATAAGCCCAAACATATTCTTCAAGTTTGGTAAAAATTTTCCTAGCCTTTTTCATCTGATATGATAATCAATGAAGGGACTGCAATTTGATGTAATTTTTAGAGATTATTGGGAAGTATGAAAAAAAGAACTCTTTCCTCAAAATCCCTGATTTGTGAAGAAAATGTTTGCTTTAGGGGCAGAGTTTAAGTACTAAAAAATTAAAACTTTACATTTTATGTAATCATAAAACTTTACATTGTAAAAGCCAGGCAACCTTTTTATTTGAGAGGTGATGTAGTACAATAGAAAAATTTAGATTTTAAAGTCTGATCAATTTGAGTTTGACCTGGCTATATGACCTTGGAAATGTTTATTTATGAAGGGGTCCAAAATATTCTGGAGCAAGAAAGGTGACATTCTATACCTATTTATTTTGTAATTACTCAAAAGGAGTTCCTTACAGAAAAATTTTACTTGAAGGCACACGATGTAAATTTATGACATTGCTTCAACTGCAGAAGTTTGTCCAGATGAGCTAATCAGAGGATTAGTGAGTCATCTTCATTGTGACGTGAGTTCCCATAACCTTTCTCTTGTTATAGAGCGAGACACTTGGTGTTACCCAACTGAACGAAAATAAGGAGTATTCTTAAACTCACTGTGCCATGTCACTTCCTGCACGGTGGAACCCATTCACAGACAAGGCAGATACAATGAGGACTGTTAGAGAAACAGAGGGATGAAAGGCATACATTGTTTCCCCAGGTCTATGGAAGCAACTGAATAATGGCATTTTCTTATGAGTAGGAAAAGGTTTGCTTTCAGAGCATTTCTCTGTATTTTCCTTGGATCCAGGACTTGTCACCGAGGACACAGTAAAACCCAAGGATAAAACTCAATCAGCAATAATTCAACACTCATAGGAAGGGTAGTTTTCAAAGACAATTAGGAAGCTGTTTGTAATTTGAGCTTCTAAAACCACTTAGGGAAGTTTACCAAGTTGGAGAAAAACATGAGTGTCTCCCTTTGTGGCTACAGTGCATAATGGGATGGAAGGCCCCACCAGGGGAGGGCCCCTTCGTGTTACTTTATGTTTGGTCCTTATGTTTAAGATTCAGCATGGTCTCAATGAAAAGAACTCTAGGGAGGATCTGTAGTTTATAGGATTGGCATTCAGAGAGTAGATGTCTGTACATGTGGAATGATTTCAGAACAACCCTCTAGGCTTCCCAAAAAACCTTCCCTGATGGTTTAGTCCCAAATTCCTAGAGGGTCAAGGCCTTTCACGATTATAAGTAGTAAAGTTTATTACTTATATACTGACTTATTAAAATTTAATTTATATCCAATTTTATGTAAGTGTTTAAAATTAATATAGGCCTCTCGCCAACAGTATTGGCTCTTCACAAAACCCTAAGAAGTGATAGACAGAAAGGTATGATTACATCAAATTATTATTGTGGATGACTTAGACTAGATCTTTTGACAGAGGGGATAGGGAGATCAGTGGAACTGGAGTTGGAGGGGGACACATAGAAAAGATTCATAGTAAAAATAGATATGCCTGTCAATCTAGCAACTATACTTCGTGAAATGTACCCCACATGAGTACTTACCCAGATGGATAAGGATATGTGTATAATGATTCTCACTGCTACAGTGTTTGGGATCACAAAATGGAAACAAACCAAGAGTCAACTAAAAATAAATTGTGAAGCATACACAAAATGGAATCCTATGGAGCAGTTAAAAAGAACAGAACTGTGAACTGTAGGCCACTGTGTAAAGATGTTAAGAATAAATTGCACATCAGCATGTATAGCATGACCTCATTTTAGATTATAAAAAATGGGGAGCTAGCTAGATAAACAGATCCTTACATACACTGGGAGGACTTTCAGAAAGCTGCTCTATGGTTACGTAGGGAGTAGGCCAAACAGAGTGGGAAAGTGGTGGTATACTTTTCATTATGGACATAGCAGTACACATTTTTGAAATTTTTATATATACTAAAAATGTTACTTTTTAAAAAAAATTATAAGTTGACTTTAAAGCATGTGTAAAGTTTTATATGGAAGGAAAAAGAAGAAAATGCTTACATGTCTCAGATACCCAGCTCTACATAAGATATCTCCTCTAACCTTTATGACAACTCCATAGGCCAGGACTTTCCTTCATTTTGCAAATGAGAAGTAGAGGCCCCCAAAGATTAATTTGTTACCTTCACAAACTACAAGAACAGATTCAACCCAATTTTCTGAGACCCCAAAGTCCCCATGTATGCATTTCTATAGGACACGCTGATATGATGGCATACAAAGGTAATGAGAGTAACACCAAGCAGAAGCAAAAAGATTCTAACTTCTGGAAATAGAACCTGAAACCTAAGACTTGTCCCACAGGGTCAGCCCCACAGCGTGTAAGGCCATGCCTTGATCACTAATGCTAGCAAGTAATAATTGTGCTGGTGCACTTGTCCTTATTAATGGCTTTGCAAATATGCTCCTAGGGTTGTTTCATGGAAAAAAAAAAAAAAAAAAAAAAAAGGCAAATCAGAATGGAGCAGATCCAAAGAACAAAGTGGGGAAAAGGATTAAAGAGAGGCAACAATGAGCACGAGCTTTGCCGTGTTTCAAAAATATTCTGTTCCATTCAGGATTCTAAAATGAAAGCAAAATTTTTTTTTCTTCCAAGACTAAATGGTGAAATGAAAAACTAATTTAATGTTGCCTTTGTATTACCTTCAAAATAAAATTAAAGTCACTCTTTTATATAAACAATTCGCCTTACCAAGGTTAAGAAATCATTGAACAAAATCCTCTGAAATTATTCGTTTCTCTGTAATTTTTTTCTCTTTTGTTCTTCTACAGTTCAGAAAGCTTACTGACTTGTAAGTGACTCTTCATGCTAATATGCACAATATTTATACATCTATAAGTAATACCCACTTGCCCAGTGGCATTCCACACAGAAAAAATATAATTTTATGTATCATTAAGCAGTTTCCAAGGTGTCAGCAATTTCATGCAAAGCATCAGGGTAATGACTAGTAGCACTACTTGCTAAATAGCAGAGTGTTTGGAAATTTTTAAACCACTGTATTGGATACACCTGGACTCCCTGATTGACCCAAACTCTCCCTCCCTCATTCACATGGGTTCAGCAAATACGAGCAACTCGTAGCCTCTTTATGATGGTTCCTCTCTAGGGAAGAGGGCCTGGGAAGGGCAGAAGGGGTCAGAGGCCCCAGCCGTCCTCGTGGCAGTCAGCAGAGACACTCAGTGACCAGAGCCGACAGCATGTTTACAGGACTCAGTGCAAAATGAAAATGCAGGGCCTCTTGCTTAAAAAGCAAGAAAAATGTGCCATTAAAGGTATTAAAACAAAGTGTTTTCATTTTTTCTGTGGTCTCTTTCTCTCAATTTGTCATGGTGTTTTTTAAATTTGCTATTTAATATCTTTCTAAGCGAAGAACAATATAAAAAATTTAAATTATTAGCATGAATTTTATCATTCATCTTTATATTGTACAATGGGAGTTTTATAAAAAAGCATTTAACTCAAATGCAGACTCATTGAAATGACACAACTCATTTGTCATAGTTCATATGCGCAAATGTAATTTGTTCCTATCAGAACAGGGGAAACATGGCACAAAACTAACTCGCTGTTTTTATTTCACTTCTTCATGTGTGCACATTCTATCAATACTTTCTTCTTTTGGCTTACTGATGAACAAGCAAAGCCTGAACTAGGGGCTGACTTGTCTTTCCCTTTCCTTCTAGGTCATCATTTTCAGCACAAGTGGGTGGTTAATACAAAGAAGTAAGCAAGGGTTTCACGGATTCCTTGGGCTTTCATGTTCTTAGAACATCCTTCCATTGTTTCTGCACTAGAGGCGAGTTCTAAAGTCAATCTGAGTCTCACTAAAATCCCACACATTGTGAGTCCACCGAAACTGTGCTTATTGGGCACTGTGAATTCTATATGAGAATGAAGAAGAAAGGAATGGTGACACTCAAGTTATGTGTATTTCCTTTGCTCAAGGACATGCTCCATTGCCCCTCTGGACATAACTTAGAAAACACAAGTTCAAAGATAAAATTTTTAAGAATTTAAAGACAGCAACAGGAAAGTAGTGAAGCAAGCATTGACCTTTCTGAGTGGAGGGCCTGTGTGACTGCACACATCCATGAACCTGGCCCAGCTTTTGAATCACCAAAGACAAGACTGTGCCCATTTTCATGATGGAACAATGTCCAAGGGTACTAGCTCTGCAAAGGGAGAGACGGGGGCAGAGTGAGAGAAGAGAAAAGCCCCACGTCCCAGAAGAACCGGGTAATGATACATCAAAAAAATCATTCTAGTCCACCCCAAGCCTAGACAAATTAAGATGGTTAAATTGGCCAATATTTTGCTAGAGCATCCAAAATGCTTTCTGGTCCTTCACAAAATAATAGTTTGTTGTCAATGCTTTTTCCAGCTAATGTATACTTAAATATATTTTTCAGGCACAGGAAAATGTGCCAATGTATTATCAGTGGCAACAACTCTCTCCATCCTGGGTTGACAGTTACATTCTGCTAAAATGTCAGATGTGTGTATGAGACCCTTGACATTCATAAGGGATGTAGCCCAAGTCCCCAATAACCCCTAGCTAGGGAAAATGGAATGATCCTGGATGTCCCATAAATTATTTTCTGTGCATATCTTCACACAACAAATACACTGCCTTTTCAATTGTCATATGTCTATTTCTCATACATTGGGTATTGTTATATAAATAAAGTTTATTTTTAATTCTTCAGAGTTACTGTATTAAATAATGAGTAGAAAAACACAAAAATGATTCGTTTTCACAACCCAGATGCACAGAACATGTGACTCAATTTTGTGCCTCAGAAAAATTGCAAAATGACTACATACCCTAGGCTGGCTGACTGAAATGGCAAGTGTTACATCTTCAGATGTCCCAGATATGCTCTCTATTTCGATGTCCACCAAGGCCTAAAACATACAGTAACTCTTCTTAAGGAGTTTGCAAAAAGTGAAGAATGTTTGCTACTGATAGGACTTGAGGCTTTTATAGTACTTCTTCTAGCAACGACATTCTTTCCAGGTATGACGCCTCTGACTCTGTTGACTCTTGAATCCTAACTGATGCTTATAAACTTTTTTTTTTAATTGAAAAAATTTTAGTACTATTAACTTTTAACTAAGATAAAGAAAAGCCCCCATAATAGAGTGATCAGGAAAGTCACTAAGTTCTGAACACCATAAACATCATAGTGACACTCTGTATTCACTCATGTATCCCTTAATTAAGCAACTATGTTCCTAGCGCTGTTTGAGATGGGAGCGACGCAACAGTGAATAAGAGCGTGTGACATGCTTTAAGGAGCACAGGGATTGGTAGAGAAGATAAACATTAAACAATAAACTGCTGGCAGAAGTTCTTACCTGGGTGTGTGTGTGTGTATGTGGGTGTGTGGGTGTGTGTGTACATTCATGTGTGCTCCAGACAGTGAGGAACGGGAGGTCAAATTAAGGGGTACAAGTGGTGTCGGGGAAGGAGTCACAAGGAGGGGTAGGGAATCTGAGCTGGAGATTTCCCCAGGTCAAAAACAGTGTGTGTGAAGCAGTAGGTAGGCCTTTTAAGCCACACTAAGAATGCTGGACTTCACTCCAGGCAGTGGGAACTCAGAACGGCAACCCAGAGGAGGTGGTACCATCGAAACATTAGGTCTTGCAAAATGGTGACATAACAAATATGTTGTAATTCAACATAATGAACTGGACCAAGCTCGCAAAGCCAGAAGACTATCCTAGAAGAGCGTCCACAACCTCTGTCCCTTGGCATCTCGGTTTCTCTCTTTATCAACTACTTGCTCTTCTTAAGAGAGCACCTTGTGCCACACGTAAGTTTCACTGCCTGAGAGCTATAAAACTGCTTAAACTGAAAGAAAAAACTTAATCAGGATACATTAAGAATATACTATGTTATAAGCTACAGATGTAAATTTAAAAAGAACTTTAGCTCAATTAATATTCTCCCAGATAACATGCACTAAAATTAACTGAATAAAGGCCATACAATCAACCACAACTCTTAAGAGCTTCTCTCTCAGGGGAAGGGCTGTATTAGGAGTAAGATCTGGTGTCTGTCAGAGAAGAGTCAATGTGATGTAAAATGTCTGCCTCTGGGCTCCTTGGGGTATAATGGCATCATCATTCACAGAGTTTCTTGAGTTCTCTCAGTTTATAGCCTTTTTCAGTACACCTGTTATTTAGTTGTCATTCTTAGCCAGGTTCTGATGGAGGCTAATGGAAGAAAGGTGGGCACTCGCTCTCTCAGCTAAAACTGCTAGGATCTTTCAATTGTATGTGGTCAGTGCTACTCTGTTAGCACCTGATTACTCTCTAAATGCTTTGCTTGTGTTGCTTTTGACTCCTTAAACCAGATCATTCTCATAACGGTTGTACATCTGGACACCTAACTAACTATGCCCAGAATGACACTCGTGGATTAATTTCAAAAGACCTGCCCAGACCACTGCAGGCCACTTCTTAGTCGCATGAGCATGGAACGCAAGCAGAAATGGGTCAGACTCAGTATTTCCAGGCCAGGTGAGATTGTAAAAATAAAGTGACAACTGTGGGTCTGCAGAAATCATTTCCAGTAATAAACTTTGGTACTGATTTTAGCTAAATAACATAGTTGAAAAAAAAAGATTGATAAACGAATCTTTTTATTAGACTCCAACAAATTGACTATGTAACAATAGATTCTAATATAAAATTGTGGATTGAATGAATTCTGTATTTCACACCAGGATGATAAACAGAGCCAACAGTTTGGTAAGCTTAGAGTAGAAACTATGTTCTGATAATCAGTTTGAAAAAGACAGTTCAAGCCTCTGCTAATTCTTCCTTGCTACAGGTTTTGGTCTTTATAACAGAGTCAGAAGAAAAGTCTGCTTACTTTATTATCTATCATGATTTCCACTGAAATATTCTGAAAGATTTCACTACTCTAGTCTCAGGAGATGCTCTGTGAAAAACCAGTCATTGAATGTAAGAGCTATATCCACACAGTATCTGCCCCTAGGAGCTCCTAGTATTCTTGGAAAGAAGAGCTCTGTCTCCTTAAAGGAAACTGCACAGAAAGGCCACGTGTGATTATGTAAAAATTAGTGAGGCAGAATAAGCGCTATGGGAGTTGAAAGGGGGGAGAGCAACTGAAGGCACATTACCCACTTTTAGAGACAAAGGCAAAACATACACACTCTTTGTTCCCTTCTGCCTGTCGTTGCTTTTTTCCTTTCCCAAAGACACTGAGAATACAAAATGTGTTGTTTGTTCTGTGCCCACAGCTCCGGCAGGCTGGGATCCCGACATTGTTAAGCCAAAAGACATTCAGTATCAGAGTTTGTTGTCAGGAAGTCATAGATCTTAGAGCCTGGGTAGAAGGAAACCCTCGGCCTCCTCTAAGCTTGCCTTCCCCACCCCACCCCCAGCCCCCACCCCTCCAGTGATCGCCTGGCTTCTACTCTGGCCCCCTAGCAATCAGTTCCCCAGGCAGCAGCCGAGTCATTCTTTTCAAATGTAAATTTGACCAGGTCTTTTTCCAGTAGCTTCCTATCACACTTAGAAAAAACTCAAAATTCTTTTACCACAGGCTACAAAACCCTGTGGTGATCTAGCCCTGGCCACCTCCCCACTGTCCCCCACCCCCACTCTCCTGGCTCGCTGATCTCCAGCCCCACTGGGCTTCTCCTTGTCCCTCCCTCCTCAGGGCCGGAGTACTTGCTGTTCCTTTGCCAGTGGCATTTCCCCTCACTTCATCATGTCTCTGCTCATCCGCTCCCTCCTCTGAGAGGCCTGCCCTGACCCTCATCTAAAACAGCAGCGTCGTCCCCACCTCACTCCCACTGCATCCTCCATTCCCCTCACCCCCTCACTTTATTCTTCAATAGGCTCATTGCTATTTTTTTAATATTTATATATCAATTTGTTTACCTCCATGAGGGCAGGGACTTTATTCTGTATTTCTGGTTTTGCTGCAGTCTATATGCTGGGCACATTTTAGGTGTTCCATAAATGTTTGTTGAATGAATGAGGCAATCACTGAATGACTGGATGGTAAATTTACAGTAGAACAAACCTCCACAGCAAAAAGGATGTATGGTAAAGAATAGCGGAATGAAGAAAAAAAGAATGGAAGAAATGAAAGAAAGAAGAGAAAGAAGGAAAGAGAAGAATAGCTGAGTGAATTAGAAAATATAGACTTTCTCATCAAAATCCAGCCAGTGACTAACTTTTGCGGTGGCAGAGGAATTTCAAGAACTTGTTCTGGAGAGAGTCTGGCCCTTACAGCCGGACAGCCTTGCATCAGTTACTCAGTCTCGTGTATCTCAGGTCTTTTAGCTCAAAAAGGGAACAATAACTACCTTGCAGGTCTATTACGAGGATTAAATGAGATAATGTATATGAAGCCTATAGGCCAAGTGTCACTATTATTATTTCCCAAAAGCCTCTTTTATAGAGTTTCTTTAAATAGAAAAGTATCTTACTAGTTTTAACTGAAGGTCCTTTGGCCTGCTAATATATGAGAAAGTAATCAGCTCTTCATGAAACACATGGTAATTACCACAGAAAGAAATATTTCAGATGATTGTTTTGAACTATCTAGATGAAAAAAACCCTCAGCATTCTGAGGATATAAATATATGACACATGCCCTTTTCCAGTGATACTTTGACTTCCTGGAGATTTCTTAGCTTTCCAGGAGAAAGCTACATGAAGAATTGGGAATTATTAAATAACTTTGATTTTGAAAGAGGTTAAGGCTCTGAAGAACTTGTGAAAACAGTACAGCTTCCAAGTAACCCTCACCCAGCTTCCACCAACGATTATATCTTACATAACCATAGTATGGTCTCAAAACCCAGAAATTAACGCTGGTGCACCTCCACTAATTCAGATATAAACCTTACTTGAATTTATATGAAGGATTTTTTAATCTTAGGGTTAAGAGCTAATTAGAATCATATCTTGGATCCATTAATCAGGCAAATGAGACACACTTACATATTAGTGTATAAAAACCATAAATTACACAATTCCTTTCATTTTCAAAGAATTTTAGAATTTAAGAAGCTATTAGTTCCAACCTACCTAGAAGGCTGGTCTACTATTCTACAAAAGCAAAACACAAAGCCCTTCACAATTTCAAAGGGATGTAGACAAGAGAATCTCTGATTTTAATCTCCAAGGTCAAAGCCTTTCTTTCCCTGAAAAACTAATTCCTCCTTTTCTATCAGTTCTGGATACTGTTGTTCATTAGTATTGGAGGGGAAATAAAGTTGCGGGCAGGCCCAGAGTTTAAGAAGCATTTCAATTCCAGCTAGATGATTATTAGGGGAGAGATGTGTAGAAGACCCTAACACAGATAGAGGGAAGCCGTCCCTCGTGCCTAGGGAGGGCCTGCAAGTTCCACAGAAGGCATTGTCACTGTGCTCCCTCAGCCTGTGCAGGTGCAGAAGCCACCTGCAGCCGGTGGTGGACACACACAAGGAAATACATCCCAGCTGTCCCTCACCCAAACCACACTTTCCTTGTCCCAAAGCCTCCCCACCCACCACTTTTAGAAAGGATCCTTTAGAACAAGAAGACATCTCCTAGTTCTGACTGTAAACAAATTAGCATCAAGTTAAATTAGTCAATTTGACGGAGCAGAAAGAGGTTCAAAACTTTCTTCAAAGGAAAAAAATCTAAAAGTGAAAACACAAGATCAGCTACAGGTGAGATGCTGACCTGTTTTTGTTTGTTAACTAAATGCTTTCTGCTTTTCTCTTTTGTGTAATCCCATCCCACAAAGTAGTTCACTTGGAATATCAAAATGTGGCTTTAAATATGCCAGGTTTGAGATGACCGACTCTTCATAATTAGAGTGTCTTGGGACTGAGAATATAGCTTTTCATTTCGGGTCTACCATGGCTGAAATTTTGATTCTTTATAAGATTTTCACAAAGTGTGATCTGTTGGTCTGGAGAATAAAATAGACAGAGCATGGCAAAATTATGTCCAGGTATTCTTTTCTTAATGAGCAGACAGAGAAAGAGCACAGAACTGGAATCCGAGGACATGGGTTAAGGTCTAGCTCCACAATTTACCAAATGTGTAAACTTTGGGCAAATCTTACCCTGTTTTCTCATCCATAAAATGGGTTATTGTAAATATATAGGGTTTGTTTGGAGACTAAAATGAGATTATAAATGTGAAAGTCCTTCACAAGGTATAGGAAAGAGCTCTACAGGTGTAAGTTACTGATGCTACATCACCTGGAAGAAATACGTGGTCAAAAATCCTGTTTAAATCCATCAAAACATTTTTATAGCAGAACTTTGAATGTCATCATAATGATATGATTTAATAGATAAGTTTCCCTTTTCCTTTTCTTTCCTTTTTTATTTCCTTTTCTCCCTTTTATCCTCTTTAACTGGAGAGTGTAAAGAATGTATAAAAGAGGGGATGGAAGTCATTTTTCTCATCAAGTTTTCCTTAAAGAAATCTTCGTAAAGTTTCTTTCCCAAAGTTTATGAAGTTCATGAAGTTTGTAGTGTTATTTTTCTCCTCATGAACACTCTTTACAAAACTGTTCCCTGGGCCTTGCCATTGTGGAAAGTCTGGAGGGAAGACCTAAAGCCAGTCTGCAAGAGAGTTTTCCTAAGTCTTCATGGTAATGAGAAAAATAACCATAACTTGGTGAGCTAAATTAATTAAATTTACATGACTGTCATTTATCCTGAGATTATGTCCTTCTTACATTATTTAGTGTAAAAATCCCCTTTCTCTTGTGAAATGATGGTGATAGTGGATGGCAACTGTTTTGTTTGTTTTCAATGTCCTTACTCTGCAAAATAAAAAGTTGGCTACCCTACGTCAGGCCCCAATTATTTTTTGAAATTGGACTGGCCCCTGACATGCCAGTCTCTGGGAACCCTTGGCCTAGAAGGTTAATTGGAGATGGCAGGGATGGCGGTGGGGAAGCCAGTTCAGCTGCCTGTGTTTTGCTCCCTTCCCCAGAGCCCGCGGGGCCCACTGCCCCACATCCGGGCTGTCGCCAGTCTCTGGCTGTGTATCTATGCCCCAGCCCCCCTGGCTCCTCATCCCTGTCCGCTCCACTCTCCCAGCCCCTCCTAGCTGGCGTCATCCTTCCAGACACAGCTCCCTAAGTTTGCCATGTTCAGTGACCCTGTGCTGACCCCGAGCCATGATACAAACTATGGGATTGTAATGAATCTCTAATTACCCACAGTACCTCCATGAGTCGTCAGCCCTGCTGCTGAGCTATATTCCTCACCAATTTGGTCATTACCAAGTACTCAGAATGCAGCCAAACTCTGTGCCCGGAAGCTGGAGCCCTCACAGTCTCTGCCAAATGAGGCTGGCTCTGCAGGTTTCTGGGAATGACAGGATGATTTCCTCCCTTGTTATGAATCAGAGAAGGAGTTTGCACATGAATCATTCAGCTCTGCGTGAGGACCTTGTCCTGACTTTGATTTATCCCAATAGGTCAGGCTGAGTAGATGCTCAGGAACTTAAGGGGTGTGTGTGGGGGGGGGGGGGGGGGGACATTTTTAACTTCATGGGATAATTCCAAAATTCCACATTTCATCCTCAAGCCAAAAAGAGATATTGTCTAGATTTAATAAAGTGACCCACAGCAGGTCTCGCTTGATTTTCCTGCAGAAGATGTCTTATCTTACCAGCCAGCCAAACAGCTTCATAATGACAGTACTAATAGCTCCCACATGTGCCAGGCATTGTGTTCGATGTTCTCTATCCATATTGTCTAATACTGAATAAAACAAGAATAAAACAAGTAACAAAGACATTTTGCCAACACGGGGACTGAGGCTTGGGTGGTTAAGTGATGGTTAAGTTTCCAACTCATATAGCCAGAAAGCAGCAATTTGCCTTTCTCCAAGCACATGTTCTTTAGTATTCAATGTTTGCAACTGGAGAGAAATAACTGGTCTCAAAGGGTAGATGGACTTTTAATTCATTATAGATTCTAGGTGAAGAATTACTTCTAGTATTCAAAATAACTCATAGAATTTTATTTTTTTTAGATAAAATGAGATAATCAGCATGAAAATATTGACTTGAGAAAATTAGTAAAACACCTGAGGAAATTTTCTACTAACTCAAGAAATCAATTCAATTTAAATATCCCTGGCACAAATACTAAATATTCTGTTCAGTATTTAAATATCCTCTTGCCTGTGTCAGGTGCTGGGGAAATAAGGATGAATAAGACAGTTCCTGACTTCAAGAAGCTAACAAAATCATTGTTGTTGTTGTTCTTATTTCCTGCTTAATGTAGTGTTAAAAGTTATATTTACAAAATACACAACCGAAAAATTTTTAGAATAGATTACTTATATTTCTCTGGCTTTCTAAATGCAAAGCTTCTCATAGCATAAATGATGTCACACTGTTCAACTTATATGGGTGGAGAACGCTTATTGCTACTTGATACTCAGGCTATGTCCAATAACCTGTGTGAAAAAAATTTTTTCAAGGAATAAATGTATGTGTTCAATGGTTGTGTCTTGAAAGGGAAATGAATAAGCCATAGGAAATGGTCATAAACTGTATTTCTGAAGTCAGCCTATTTTCCTTGCTTCAGGAGATGTTTTGAATATACAAGTATCTTGCAGTTTAATTAATTTCTCAAATTTGCAGGTAATTTATAGTTTTTTTGTACAATAAAGCTTTGTGGTTAAGATAGTAATCCTCTGTTCTTGAGACTTATAGCCTTCTCCTATCTCCTGGAACAGGTCACAGAAAGTAACTTTCTTCTTAGGGAGTAATTTAATAATTAAAACCCACAGTTCCTAAACCCAGTCCCTGAATCATGCTATGTCTCACCTCGTCAATAAACTAATATAGGAGGTTTGAGCTAGAAGGAAATTTGGAGATAGCTAACACTCTCATTTTATAGGTATAGAAAATGACTCACAGAGAAGTGAAGTGGCTTCAAAGATAAACTGGCATACATGATACTAGTGGGATATAAACACATTCTATCCAGGGTAAGAAGTTGGCATTACCCTACTTTTGAAGGTTTGTCCCTGCTGTAGTATTTCTTATATATCTCTGCAAAGTTGATTACAGTCTCACCTACCTAAAGGAAAGCCATTTCTTAGGTCAGTTAACATTTTAGAAATATGAGTCCAAGCAAAAGAATAATTTAGGACATGTCTACATAGATTGAATATAAAGTAGGGTTCCTAAGAGCTTTTAAGCATTACAGTAAATAATAATAGCTACCATTTACTGAGTATCTCTTACATGTCATATATATATGCCTTTCATATGTCATGTATTAGGCATCTTCACAATCCAGAATGTGTTATGAATCCCACTTTACAAAATAAACAAGTAACGTGCCAAGAGTCACACAGCTTATAAATAAAATCAGCTTCCATCTGCCTCTAAAGCTCAGCACCCACCTCCCAAATGTGAACCTAAATGCCAAAATCACAAGGGGAAAATTAGCCTCACCCCATTTTCAAAGCATGATAAAATGTTCGTAGCATGAATGTAAAGGCTGAAAGTTCAGACGAAACATCCTTAACTTAAGTCTCTACCTACAAGGGGCTTCACCATGGATCACTGTGCCCTCTGTCTCACCACAGCCACCGAGCCAACAAAAGTATTCTCTACAGCTCAAGAAGGACGAAAGCATGAGTTACCCCTACAATCTTGCTTCCAGATCAGGTTTCAAGGAATAAGGAGTAAGCATTGAGCAGGGTGACCCCTCCAGGCAAGAATTTGCCTTTAGTAAGATTCTTGCCTGCTATTACTACGTTTCTACTTGACAGCTGGAGCCTAACTTCAGAAAATACTTATTATAATTCATACATACAGCAAAGAGAGCTAAAGAGGATTGGCTGTTCCATTTTTAGTTCCTCAGCACTCACCTGGAGCTGAAGACAAGAGACAATGAGCCTTCCTACAACTCTGCTGGAAAAACAAAAG
This sequence comes from Camelus dromedarius, assembly GCF_036321535.1. Classification (NCBI taxonomy): domain Eukaryota; kingdom Metazoa; phylum Chordata; class Mammalia; order Artiodactyla; family Camelidae; genus Camelus; species Camelus dromedarius. Next base: position 49,980,415 of record NC_087437.1, read on the forward strand.
AACACAACTACATTGTTAAAGAAGTCAGGTAATTGTCTAGAAGCAGGCAGCAGACAGAAGTGAGCAATAGAACAGACGTGGGTGAATTTTGTCCGAATCACACAGTTGCTTGAGAGGTTCTATAGGCTTCTGTGGATTTCCCTGCATAGTCCAGTACCTCGCACTCATCCTTAAATAACTTTTAATGGAGAAATGGACACGTTTCTACATGTAAGGAAGGTCTGTTTGTGATAATAATAGTAGTGATAACAAAATGTGCATAAGATTTGCATGCTTCAAAGCTTTCCTACACAATATCATGGTATGCTTTAGCTTCTGGGCTCTAGAGTCAGATTTCCCAGTCTGGAATCCCAGCTCCATCACTTCCACCTGTGTGATCGTGGGTACATTCCTGAACCTCCCGGGGCTGTCTCAGTTTCTTCTGCAACAATGGGATAATAATAACAATACCTATTTCTTGGAGTAATTGTGAGGATTAAATGAATTTACATGTGTAAAACACTTTGGAAGGTGCATGGTAAGTGTGCAATAGATGTTGTTCTTATGGTTTTTGTGTTTTGTTTTGTTTCAAATAGTCCTTTAACAAAGCTATGTACATGACTGTAACTCATTAAAAAAGTGTTTTTAAAAAAACAAAGCTATATTCATAGTGGAGCCAGGACTTGAACAATAGGGAAAAGAGACACTTTGCATAGAATGTTTACCTTTTTTTAAGATATGCCCTATGTCATCTCCTGTGTCCTGGTGTAAGTCTGATAGTGAACACAGAGCAGAGCCAGGAGACTATGGTTGCATTGGTAACACCCTCGTTTACTCCAGCATTTGGGAGTTGAGTTGTCAGTTAAGATCTCCTCAGTGAGGTCTTGGTGGAACCATCAGTCACAGTCCAGTTGCAAAATTAGAAGGAATTAATTTTGACATGCTTCCTGCCATTTGATATTTGCAGAGTGTTTGGTCATTCTAGTTACCCTCCACCCACCTGCTGGGACCTAGATAGATGAGAAGCTTTCCTTCTGCTGAACACATTTCCCATATTAAAGAAGTAATACAGAGTCAGTGATAAAACAGAACTCAAAGGAGTTTTTCACCTTTTTCCTCAAATCCATCCCTATGATAAAAATTACAAAGTTGATTTGATCTTTGAAAGACTGACAGAAATGAGAGAATAATACATTATCTTATAACACACTATAAGCAAGTGAAATTTATCCCAGGAATGCCAAGTAGATTTAATATGTAAAATCTATCAATATAATATGCAGTACTAACATAATAAAAAATCATATGAATATTCCAAATAGATATAGAAAAAAAGCATTTGATAAAATTCAACATTCATTCATGATGCAGACTCTCAGTAAACTGGAAATCAAAGGTAACTTCCTCAATCTAATAAAGGGTATCTATGAAAAACGTCAACATACTTAATGATAAAATTTTGAAGTCTACTTCCTAAGATCAAGAGCAAAGCAAGGATATCCATTCTTAGCATTTGCATTAAAAACATTATAGTGGAGAGCCTGGAATTATAATAAGGCAAGAAAAAAAAAAAGGGCAAAGGGAGAAAAAACAAAGAAAAGAACTAAAATGGCCTTTATTTGCATACAGTATGATTGTATGTAGAAAATCCAATTAAAAATAAATTTCTAGCACTAATAAGTGAATTTAACGAGGTTGTAGGGTAGGAGTCAATATCTAAAAGAAAATGTATTTTTATGCTCTAGCAACAAACAATTGAAAATGAAATTTTTAAAATACCATTTGCTATAACATCAAAATTTTAAAAGTTTTAGGAATAAATATGACAAAATGTGCAAGAACTTTACACTGAAAACTATAAAGTTTTGCTGACAAAAGTAATTCAAATCAAGGAGAGATGCCATGTTCAAGGATCAGAAGCCCAGTGTTGTCAGATTACAACAGCAATCATAATCCCAGGAGCCACAGATGGAAATACAAAAAAACCCTAAAATATTGATGACAATGATAAAAACAAAACAACAAAGTTTGAGGGCTTACTATGGTAGTAAGTGATTAAGAAAGTGTGGTATTGGCTTAAGGATAGACATATATATCAATGGAGTAGAATAGAAAGTCCAAAAATAGACCACCATTAACTGTGGTCAATTGATTTTCATCAAAGACAGCAAGATAATTCAATAGGGAGAGAAAAGTCTTTTCAATAAATAGTGTTGGAACAACATGATATCCTTGTGGAGAAAAAAATGAAACTTGATCCTCTATCTCATGCCATGAAAAAAATAATTTCAAGATAAGTCATAAATCTAGATGTGAAAGCCAAAATTATACATGTGATAGAACACACAGGGGAATATGCTGATAATCGTGGAGTAAGTACAAAGATTTCTAAGGACACAAAAAGCACTAATTCACAATTTTATAAATTGAACATTGCCAAAATTAAAAACCTCTGCATATCAAAAGACACAATTCAGAAAATAAAAAGACAAACCACAAACTAGGAGAATATATTTACAATTTATACTTGTGACAAAGAACTTGTATCCAGAAAATAAAAAGAACTACCAGTTAATAGAAAAAAGAGACCAAATTTACAAATGTGCAAAAAAGCTTTAATAGATCTTCACAAAAAAGTATACAAATAACAAGTATGCTCATGAAAAGATGCTTAAGGAAGCTCATTGTTAGAGAAATACAAGTTAAAGCCATAATGAGATATCACTAAATACCCACTTTAATGGTTAAAATTGAAAAACCTGACAATAAGAAACATTAGCAAAAAAGGCGATGCACAAGAACTCTCCTATATTGCTGGTGGAATGTAAAATCCTAAGACCATCATGGAAAATAGTATGGCAATTTCTGATCAAATTTATCATTCACCTATCCAATGACCCAGCAATTCTTCTCTCAGCAATTTATACAAGAAAAATGAAAACACGCGTCCACAGAGACTTGCACAAGAGTGTTCACAACAGCTCTATTTTTAATAGCCCAAAGTGGAAACAATGGAAATGTCCATTAACAGGAGAAGGGAAAAATAAACTGTGGAATATCCATACAATGGAATATTACTCAGCAATAAAAAGTAACAAACCATTGATACATGCAGCAACATGGAGGAATCCTAAAAAAAAAAAAAAAGTTTGAGAAAAACAATCCAAACTCAAAAGTCTACAAACAGTACAATTCCCTTTATATGAAATTCAATAGCAAATAAGACTACTCTATGGTAGAAATCAGAATAGAAAATGTTTCTTATAGATAGAGGGCAGAATTCCCTGTTACATGGCATGAAAGAACTTTCTGCAGTGATGAAAATATTCTCTCTTTATAGGTGTTGGTTACATAGGTGTACATTTATTAAAATTCTCCTATATGCATTTACTACATATAAATTATACCCCAATAAAAAAATTAAAAATAAGCAAAAATGACAAATCCTAGGGGAAAAAATGACAAATCCTAACCCAACAGTTACTCAAAGTGTGAATTGTTCTAAAATAATGGGGAAAATAAATCAGCAGTTCAAAATCCTCTCAAACACAAACTACCAGTCTCTTTCCAAATACAGAACAACTGGGTTGCAATGGAGACATTGTGACAAGGACAGATCAGGCAGGACAACAAGAAAAAGTTAAATAATAACCAAGCTCACCTTGAACTTAAATATAAAAACCCTAACTAAAATATTATTAAACCAAGTCTAGCAATTTTTAAAAAGAACTATCTCATAATAGTTTGAATGTAATGTGAGTTAAACATGGGAAAATCTCTTTTGAAATTCACTGTATTAACTGGTTAAAGAAAAATGCATGTGGTAATTTCAACAGGTGCAGATAAGAGGCATGGCCAAGGAACAAATAAAAAGTTGCTCAACTTTACTAGTAATAGAGAAATATAAGTTAAAACCACAATAAGATGTCATTTTACGAACATTGGTTTGCCTAAAATTAAAAATATCAAGGGTTGGCTAGAATGTGGAGCAAAGGAAGGTGTATACAGATGACAGAGTGTAAATTAATAGACTCATTGCAGAAAACAATCTGATATTTCCTACAGAAACGAACTCTTCCTTTGACCCAGCAATTCCATTCCTAAGTACATACCAGAAAAAAAAGAATGAACATGGCAGTTAGAAGTGGGTATGTGTTTTGAGATGAGTGGGAAGAGTTAGGTGTTTCAGCTAAGGGGGAAAAAGAGACCCTCAGAGACAGCCATTGATAGGGTCTACTCATGCTCTGCCATTGGAAGAGGATGTCTTAACTATAAGGTTTGTGAGTATTTATGGTCCTATGTTTGGGGGTCAATGTAAGTGGTAAAAACAATCAGCAAAATTATTGCTTGCACTGGATAAATATATCAAGCTGTTTCCACCAGATTCTTTTAAACATCCTGTTAATATAAAAATTCCTGTTCTGACTCTGTGTTTATCAAGCAGTCTCTCATTTCCCAAGTGTATCTGCCTATTCAAAGGGAATATGACAATCACCTAGGTTTTGACTATTTCCAATTCCTGAGGATACTTTCTGGATAAATCCCAAAACTGGCCTCTGTGATTTGGTCTCTCATATACTCTGACTAGAGGGAGAGAATTTTATGCCAACCTGAATGATCTGGTTATACTTCTCATTGAATTTATAAAATAGGCATTCCAATTTGTATGACTCCTACATGTCCTGGAGTCAGTGTGAGTTCCTCCCTCTGGGTTGATCATCCTGGGACTAATTCACAAGCATGATCAATGTCTTCAACAGAGTCCAGATCCAGCTGTTGTTACGTTAGGTGACATTGCTATCTTACATCCACTTTCCAGTCCTTTCTGTTGAGTCCCACACTGATTACATCAGTGTTCAATAGTAATGAAAATTAAAGGTTACAAGTTAAAACTATAATATATGAAGTCATTCCCGAAACTCCACAAATTTTGAGAAGTCAACTAGTTCTGTTTTATAAGTATATTCAAAAATTGATATGAAAAAGTGCTGAACCCAAAGATAAGCACATTGTACACATCAACACTTGTGCTTTGAAGTTGATTTTATGGGAGAGTTAATGATTTTTTGAGAAAGTTTAAAACCTAACGGAGATAGACATTTCATGACCAAGCTGACCAGTGGGCAAGCTAGCTACATACAGGTTTACCTAGTGATAATTTTGTTATGAGATGGTAAGTGGCAATGTAAATAGACACATAAAACCAGCTGGACCTGTTAAGACTTGAATGTGATAAGCATATTTTTCAACAACCATACCTTATACCTCTTTTGACCTTTTTTTCTCATCTGACATTTTTACCTATCAATGAATAATGCCCAATCAGTGCTGCTTCTGGTCTATTAATTCTGCTTGACTCTCTTTGAAATTTTGGACAACATGCTTCTCAGGTGATTGCAATCTGAGTCAAGTAGAAAAAGAGGTTGTCAAGAGTTCCAGTGAGGTCCTAAGCCTAGGCACTAGGTTTCATGTGAGTCTGGTGCTGTCACTGCATCAATCAGCCCTGGAGCACATTGTTATTATCACACCCAGTCCTTCCCCACTGCAATCACAACAGGAGAGAGGAAAGCCTGCTCTTCACAAGGGACTGCAAGAAGCTTAATCCCTGTAACCTTGAGAAGTACCGAATGTCACAAGAGGGAGTTTCCCTGTGGCACATCTACATATCCTTTCCTCCCCCGCTCCTCCCCCTCCCTCTCCCAGGTCTTCATTCTTCTCAAACTGGAAGATAGTCATGAATGAGACTGTCTGGGCACAAGGATTTGGCTACAAGCCAAAAGGACAATCTAAAAGTACCACAGAAGTGAAGGAAAGGTATAATTTTGGACTGCTGCGGAAAAGAATGCAAAAATCCAGAGGAAGATCCCTCAGCTTCTGGGATGGTGTTCTTTGTGAATGAAAACTGATCAGTGGCTTCAACTAGTGATCCCTACTGAACAAGGCCCATCTCTAGGCTATTATGGAGAAAGTAAAGTTTATCATCTCTGTTTGCCATTTCCATTTCCTGGCTTTCTTCCCTCTCCTGTTATAAGGACCTTTTCCCTAGGTCCACCAGAATCTACCTTTCCTGGTGACCAGACTGACCCTGGACGCATGTTGATGCTGCAAAAAATCGTCCGTATTATAATCGACACAAATGTTTAAGATCTGCTATACTTTACTGTGATGCTTTTTCTAAATGATTTGGATATGAATGGGGGATAGATAACATGTCAACTCAGAGAAATGAAGCTTGATTAGTGAACATTGGCTCCTCTCAGTCTAGGCTCAGTTCCTCCTTAGTGGGTCTAGAACTAGATGTCATTTTCTCACGCGTTGGTGAGAATAGCATGTTGGACTAAGCTTATTTAAACCAGTAACAAATGCAGCAACTGCTGCTATCTACTAAGCACCTAACTACTCCACTGACCAGATACTTTACATAACTCATCTTATCTGTCATCACATAAACAACATTAAATGGGTACTATTATTTCTATTTTACAGTTGAGAAAACCAACATAAGTAATTCTAAGCAACTAAACATTAGAGCTAGTGAAGGGAAGAGCTGGACTTTGAAAGCCCTTGACCTCTCCACTCTACAACAACATCCCAGTAAAGCAAAATCTTCAGTTAAATTCTAAAATTAAACCACTTAAACTAGATTTCCAATGTAGCAATAGAATACAACTGTAACACTGAAAGAGATGATTAGAACATATCTACCTGCTTTACCCACCTACCTCAAAGGATTAAAAAGCTTCTCCAAAAACATTTCTTCTCAGATCAAACTACTAGGCTAAATCTCTGTTTCACTGTTTCTAAATATATATATACAAATATATATATATATATACACACACACACACACACATTCCTATACTTGGACCACAAAGATAACCTCAATGCATTTTAAAAAGAAGACAGAATACAAAACAACATTCTATGACTAAAATGCACTAATACTAAAATTAACAACAAAATAAAAAACTAAAAAGGAACTTTCAGCTAGAAATTAAAAACACGTTGTTAAATAACACCTGAGTCAAAAAAATTATATTGAGTGGAAAAAGCCAGACACTAAAAGTATGTAGTGTATGATTTTATTTATGTGAAGTTAACAAGCAAAACTAACCCACGATGACAGAGATTAGAATAGTGGTTTCATCTGAGTATTAACTGAGAATATGCACAAAGAAACTTTCTGGTGGATGAAGACAGTCTAAATCTTAATCTAAATGGTAGTTATATGAATGTACACATAAGCAAAAATTCATCAAGCTGTACACTTAAAATTTGTCCATTTTAATGTATGTAAATTATACCTCAATAAAAATAAAAGAAATCTGATCAAGCTTCAATATCAAGCTGTAAATTAATGGGTAAAAGAGGGAAAAGAAAACATTCAAAGGAATACCAAGAGGATATCAATAGCAAGGTGCACAAATAAAAAACTCTACAGGACAAACAACCTCAAAGGATAAGCAGTAAGAAGAAAAAAGATGGAAGAGTACTTAAAGATTAAATAAGCCTTAAGAGATATATTAATCAATTGCAATTTATGCACTTTATTTGGAACCTAATTTGAACAAACTATGTACGTGCAAAACAGCCAGGAAATCCTTAGCTACCTATATATCAAGAATGTTATTAGTTTTTATGGGATCTTATGTGATAATTTTTTTAAAAGAGTCCTCATTTTTTAGAGATATATATTAAAGTATTTATACTTGAAATTATATGACATCTGAATTTGCTTTAAAAAAACTAAGCAGGGGAGTAGAACAAGTGAAGACAAAACAAGACTGGCCATAAATAATAACTACTGAATCTGGATGGGGGTGCATAGAAGTTCATTATACTCTTCTCTCAACTTGCTCATGTTTGAAATTTCTACAATAAATTTTTAAAGTTTAAGATGTCATTGTTCATTTACATTTATTTACCCATTCATTCAAAAATTTTTGAGCAATCACTAAACATTTGAAAGAAACAACAGCAACAACGAAAACAAATTTGAATTTACCTAAATCTGGAGGAAATGTGGAGTGTAATAATTCAAAATAGAAAAAAATAAAGACAGAATCCTTTTCAATAAAGATGTTTTCTTCTCCATCCAGGTCACAATAAAAACATTCTATTTTATCAGAGACAAGATAAATCCCTTTGGAATTGCTATTTGACCTCTCCTCATTAAAAAAAAAAAAATAGACAAAAACGAAACTCTTGTATGGGCATCTACAAGATAAACTCCACTCCATCCATGCGTAAATTAATGAAGTAGGTGAGCTGGTTTTCATTAGTCTCATTATACCCCTTTCAATGCCTTTTTTACCTTCTCACAGATGCCTTTCAGATCTACCACAGTCCAAACTCGCTTTTGGTAAACTGCCTGTTAGTATAATGTGTTACCTTTCCAGGAAACTGTAATCCTTATTACAACCCAGAGAATATGTTATTATTCCCATTTTTCAGATGAGAAGATAAAGGTTTAAATTTAGGTTCAAGAGTTATCAGAAATAAGGTACAAACTCTGACTTGGAACTCCATAGAAATGACTCAAAAAGGGAACTTTAGTCTTCCAAGGGTTTTTCAAGAAAAGAGTCATATTTCAAAACATGAGTGGGCATGTCTGTGTTCTCCACATGAAATAAGGCTGACTCTGGGAGACCAGGAATATATTTAAACCCACCCATTAGAGGACAGGTACTGAGGATGGGTCTTGAGATGCAGCCCAGGCCAAAGAGGACCATGGTACCCAAAGTATCTGACAGCAGATGAAGATGGTAATTCTTGCAAGTGGTTGGAAAAATTAGAGACAATATATGTCTCAGCCCTTAGTGGTCAATGAAGAGAAAGCAGATTATTATTTCTAGAGGTAGAACCAGCCAAAGCAATGTTAACGCTCATTCTGGAAAAATCATGGGATAGACAGATCATCTACACTGGAATTTCGTGTAAGGAAAATGACAGATGTCAAGAGGCTATCATCATCAAGGTACAAGGTAAAACTAGACTGGCTACAAGAATGGCCCATTGCACATATATCCAAAGGAAACTCTAACTTGAAAAGATACATGCACCCCAGTGTTCACAGCTGCACTTTTTACATTAGCCAAGACATGAAAGCAACCTAAATGGCCATCAACAGATGAATGGATAAAGAAAATGTTGTGTACATATATACCATGGAATCCTAGTCAGCCATAAAAAGGAATGAAATAATGTCACTGGCAGCAATATGGATGGCATTAGAGACTATCATACTAATTGAAGTCAGTCAGTCAGAGAAAGACAAATATCATATGATATCACTTATATGTGGAATCTAAAAAAATGACATGAATGAAAAACAGAAAGAGACTCACAGACACAGAAAACAAATTTACAGTTACCAGGGCAGGAAAGGGGGAGGGTAGGATAAATTGAGAGTCTGGTATTAACAGATACAAACTACTATGTACAGAATAGATGAACAAGTCCTAGTGTATAGCACAGGGAACTATATTCAATGACTTGTAGTAGCCTGTAATGAAAAAGAATATGTATGTATTTGCATGTATAACTGAATCACTATGCTGTACACCAGAAACTAATGCAACACTGTATATCAACTATACTTCAATTTAAAAAATTGGAAAAGAAAAAAAAAAAAGACTCATTGCAGCATCACTCAATCCTTGAGCTAGGACTGCTTAAAGTCTCTTCTTAGGTAGCCTACAGGTGAGTGTCTGAATGTGTGCATGTGTGTGTGTGTCTGTGTGTAAGAAGGAAGAGGGAGGGACTGATTCTACTGGACAAAAAAAGGGACAAGAATATGACCTATAAAAACTATACTACCCCATCATTCCTAATTGAGGCATATTTAGTTACAGGAGCTGATTGATTAAGCAATTCTGAGATTATTGCACTGAAGCCAAGAGCACTTCCTTTGGAATAAGAGCCAAGTATGAATTTTAACTCTTTGGCTTACTAGCTTTGGAACTGTCAGGAGTTATTTAACCTATCTGAGCCCAGGATTTACAGGATTCTGTAAAGTTTCATTTTGGGCTTTCATCTAACCATACAGTTATTGCCTTCAAAATTAAAAATACTCACGGTTATATCACAAGAATTTCACAGTTGAAAGCTTCTCATTAGTAAAAGAGTACCTGTGATATGATGGGAACCCAAGAAAGAATGTACTGGAATGGACAAATGAATCAATGCCTGATTAGATAAATGTAGCATCAAATACTCTCCACGTATGGATCTTAGGCCTTGGATTGGGGGAGGGTCATGCCTAAGTCTTCCTTGAACATTTTGAAATCTAGCTCCCTAAACTCTAGATTTTACTTGGCATTCCTTTTCTTGACTAGTAGAAACACACTCTACCCATCTCTCCCGGAGTGGAAGTCTCCCACTTCCATTTCATCAACTCTTTCCCTCTTGCTTCCTTCATTCTGTCATTCAAATTAAGAAAATAACAGGCCTGGAGAACGTTTGAAATGAATTCTACTTCTCATAATTATAAGGAAAAAATCATTTTACAGATTTTAAAAGATAGATTAGAGAAGTATTATTATTATTGGGATTTAATGCCTATGTTTTCAGTTTTAGCATAGAGTTCAGAGAAATTCCCAGCTTGTGAACAAAGTCGAGCTAGTCACAGGAAAGGTACTCAGACTATTGTACTTCATACATAGCACTGAGCGAGCATTAAGTGCTACTTTAATCCCAACTTTCTCATAGTATCTCTCTAATGAATTTCTTGTCATCATAGGCAGTCTTTTATGTAATTCATGTTTCTGTGTGTCACATGGTAGAATGAAACAAAGACCAGCCAAATGCCATAAACCACCCAGAAGCCTCTTTGCTGCTTTAAGGAGACCAACAAATCCATTCTTATTGGTATTCCTGTAAACCCTTATAAATACTGGTTAGACTTCCATGGTCATTTAAGAGACTTTCATATGGTTTTTGAAATGCTCTCCAGACATATTGCTTTTATCTTTTTTTTCCTTTATTGATTTTTCTCCTTAAGACTTTAATTCACTCTTCTGAGGTTGCTACAGTCAAGAGAGAAATTCTGCAGATCACATAGAGATAACATCCTAACCCAGACTGGGTCACATGCATCTCACATAAGAATACCAGCTTCCTGCAGATAACTGGTCCTTTCCTGCGTTTCAAGCCCTTTCGGTCTCGCTTTTCATTTTTTTTCTGTCCCTTAGTATTTGAGACTTAATCTTTCTTCAGTCTTATTCTTCATGCTGAGCTCATCTGAAATGTACCAATAATTGCTACCAGCTAAATCTGGTTTCATCATTCTGAAATTCCTCATTGAAAGCATCCCTGTGGAATAGGAATCTGATCATTTCTTGCAGGTTAAAGAGATATTTGAGATGTGGCTTCACCAAAACACTATAGTGGAAGCATAGATAATTCCTGGGTGAATTTGATTATATTTCTAAAAGGTACAGGCATATAACATTTAGCTAAATGCTTTTAAAAAACACCATTTAAATGGTATTGGGAAAACTGGACAGTAGCATGTTAAACAATGAAGCTAGAACATTCCCTTACACCATATACAAAAATTAACTCAAAATGGATCAAAGACTTAAACATAAGACAAGATACAATAAACCTCCTAGAGGAAAATGTAGGCAAAACATTATCTGACATACATCTCAAAAATGTTCTCCTAGAACAGTCTACTCAAGCAATAGAAATAAAAGCAAGAATAAACAAATGGGACCTAATGAAACTTACAAGCTTCTGCACAGCAAAGGAAACCATAAGCAAAACAAAAAGACAACCTACAGAATGGGAAAAAATTTTTGCAGATGAAACCGACAAAGGCTTGATCTCCAGAATATATAAGCAGCTCACACGACTTAATAAGAAAAAAATAAACAACCCAATCCAAAAATAGGCAGAAGACCTAAACAAGCAATTCTCCAAGGAAGACATACAAATGATCAAAAGGCACATGAAAAAATGCTCAATATCACTAATTATCAGAGAAATGCAAATCAAAACTACAATGAGGTATCACCTCACACCAGTCAGAATGGTCATCATTCAAAAATCCACAAATGACAAATGCTGGAGAGGCTGTGGAGAAAGGGGAACCCTCCTACACTGCTGGTGGGAATGCAGTTTGGTGCAGCCACTATGGAAAACAGTGTGGAGATTCCTCAAAGGACTAGGAATAGACTTACCATATGACCCAGGAATCCCACTCCTGGGCTTGTATCCAGAAGGAAATCTACTTCAGGATGACACCTGCACCCCAATGTTCATAGCAGCACTATTTACAATAGTGAAGACATGGAAACGGCCTAAATGTCCATCAACAGGTGACTGGATAAAGAAGATGTGGTATATTTATACAATGGAATACTACTCAGCCATAAAAACCAACAACATAATGCTATTTGCAGCAACATGGATGCTCCTGGAGAATGTCATTCTAAGTGAAGTAAGCCAGAAAGAGAAAGAAAAATACCATATGAGATCGCTCATATGTGGAATCTAAAAAAACAACAACAACAACAACAAAACAAAGCATAAATACAAAGCAGAAATAGACTCATAGGCATAGAATACAAACTTGTGGTTGCCAAGGGGGTGGAGGGTGGGAAGGGATAGACGGGATTTCAAAATTGTAGAATAGTACAGGGAAATATACACAAAATCTTATGGTAGCTCACAGAGAAAAAAATGTGACAATGAATATATATATGTTCATGTATAACTGAAAAATTGTGCTGAACACTGGAATTTGACACAACATTGTAAAATGATTATAAATCAATAAAAATATTTAAAAAAACACCATTTAATTTGATTAAAGCACTAAGTGGAATAATTTTTTTTAATCATGTGGTAACTAGTTTACAAAGTTTAATATTCGGCAGAAAAATGCCTTTAGTTTTTATTGTTTTATTGTTAGGTACACCAAGTCTGCAATGCACTGAGAGAATGATAGCTTAATCTATTTTATCTTCCAGATGTTGTAATTATTAAATTCAACAAGTATTTCCTGAGTTCCTACATTATGTTAGGTATTTGGGGAGGTACTGAATACAGGGTTTAAGAATCACAAACCACAGCAAATATGTATATATTACAGATATGCAAACAAATGAATGACACTGTGAGAAATACATGTTTCTATGATTGAGTCTATATGGGAGTCAGGGAAGGCTTCCTTAGGGAGGCGACATTTGACATTTTCAATTAAAATATCTTCAAGGGAGACTATTAATTTATTCCTTTACAAGTTTTGCCTTTTTCCCTCAATCTGCGGTCATCATTATTATTAACGTCACATTATATCACTTACAGTTCTGTCATTTAGAAGGTATTAGCAATTTCACAAATTATTCCAAGTTTCCTCCCAGAATCATTAACTATTAGAGATAAGAGGGACACAAGGCATGTCTACAAAGAAAATGAAGTTGATCTGAGGGCTTCCTTTCCTTCCTCAAGTCATAATTCTTCCCCAAGCCCACTGGCATCAATCCTATGTCTTAATCCAGTTACACCCTGTTAAAGACCTAATTGCTAAGTAAAGGGCTAACTTTTATCCTTCCATATGTTTGCATTTTAATTGAGCAATAGGAAGAACAAAATGACTGGGAAATGTACAACAATAAAGCTATAACATTGGAATGATGGCAGTAGGGTTGACCTTTGCAGTGTACAGAGCCAGTGGGGCCACGTCCACAGATTAAATGATGTAGAAAGCCATGGGATGATATACTTATAAAACTAGTGATGGATTAAACATCTCTACTCCACTTTAATGAGTACACTGATTTTTCTCAAGCTCACAAGACAAAAAAAATTGAGGCGGCAGGAATCTAAATGTCTTGACTTCTCTGAAAAGTCTTGACTTCCTAGTTCTTCCTGTTAGACTATTCTACTTTACCTCTTAGTATTATTAATTTTATTCACTTAAATTGTTCAATTAATAATGATGTCTGCTTGTGTAGTAATTTATAATTTACATTCTTCTCATGTTATCTCATTTACTCCCCAAAACAACCAAATGAAGAAACTGAGACACTGAGTGGTTGAGAGATTTGCCCAAGGTTCCACAGCTGGTGGCAGAGCTGGTACTGATCTGGTATGTGAAGGCACAGAGTCTGTACCACTGCCACCTCTCCTCTGCCAGGGTAGATGCTGCTGACCTGTTTGGCCTTAGCACACTCCTGCCACTGTCCACTTTGTCCCCAAGTGAAGAAACAAATTTCCCATACAGAAGCAGCTCTCCTGTGGCCAAGGATATAAAAATAGCTGTGTTCTGAGGCCAGAACTCTCCCTCAAATCTTCTTAAGGTCCATTCAAAGAACATGGCATTTCCAAAACCCATGGATTCTAATTCTTATTATTTTTGTATTTATTTATTGTTTATAGGAAGAGTACAGAACACGTTGCATATTTATGACACCAAAAGAGGAAGCATGAAGTGCCCACTCCAGCCAGTAAGTTCCAAGGCACAAAGGCCCCAGCAACCCTGGATACAACAAATCCTCAGCCTGCCATCCCTTCTGGAGTGCCATGAGTGGACTTCCTGTGTGATTCTGAGGTGGAGTCAGCTGAAGTCATAAGAGTTGGCAACCAGTTCCCCTCCATAGATGGCATTCATTTGGGAAGCTTGACTGGTGGCTTCATAGGATTGGAGAAAGGGGGAGGGGGAGCCAAAGAGAGGAGGAGGAGCCCTGGGCAGAAGTCCAAGTTCCGTGGCACTGGCCCCACGGAACTCTGGAAACAAGAATCAGGCATGGGCTGCACAGGTTCCAAGTCACAGGGCTTCCATGGCTGGCAAGCGTCAAGGCGGAAATTCAGCTGAATAGAGCCCTAAATGTTTTTTTGTTTGACATTCATGCTTAACAGAAAATGATGAATCCATTAGCAACTCCTTCCGTTGCCAAAAGAAACAGACTTGCACTTGTAGATTGCTTTCATTCTGCGCTATCAAGCCACTGCATGTGCTGCTTTCACAAAGCTGACAGTCATCTATCATTTTTAAATGGGTTTAGAGGTACAGTCGTCTTTGTCTGAAGTGTGTGGATGTGTCAGCGTGAATATGACTCATTAAAACAGACTGACCCAAACAGTTTAAACAGGATTCACAGTAGGGGGAAAATGTTTTATTTGAGGTTTGTTTGGAATTATTTTGAAGTTTGTCACTAATTTTGAAAAACAATGGGCTCATTTTCCCAACTTCTTTTTCTTCCCTGAGATGTGTTGAAGAGAACAAATAGCTATATTATATGCTGTCTCAAAAACATGCTCTTTTGGAAATGAAGAAAGATTCTATGATTAGGATGAAATTTCAAGAGTTCCCTTGTGCTCTAGAACATTTCACATACTTAAATGACTTCATGAAACTCCCCCAAGTTTCTCTATCTTGCCTCAGCCCCTGACCCCTAGCCCATAAATGACATCTTTGAACATAATCTTTAGAGCCGTTTTTCATCATTTCGATTAGCCTCTCAAGGTATACCTTTTGAAGTCAATGATTTAACATATGGATTAAATCTTCCACAAAATGGGTTTAAATATTAAGAGGAAAGCACCTGGATATAAGCATCTGGATCCCATAGGACATCATTTTATTTTAAATGCTTCAAGATGTTCAATAAAAATTGAATATGGCCAAACTCATCTCCAGTGTAAGCCTGTGGGTCTTCAACTTACTCCCCAATGGCTCTCTTCTCTCTCTCTCTCTCCCCTGTCATCCAACACTGACATTAAGTTCCTAAAGCAATAATAGAAATGCAAATTGTAGAAATCAAGATCCAAGAAGATCCTCACATATCAGTGATGATGAAAGCAATTTGTCAAGAGTTTCAATGCAACTAGTATGGTTTGAGTCTTACAGGTAGTTACAGAGGGAAATATTCAAAATATTTAACACACATAAGTTCTGGGCACAGCCCATCAGAACAGAGCAGGGTCTTGGAAGCCTCTTGCTAGGGCAAATGCTAACCCTTAGGTTGCTGAATGCAGGAGATTCAAAGAGTGTTGACATCAAGGAGGTTGGGGCAGTGGGTGAAGGTAGATTGAGGGTAATGGGAGTGGCTATTTATTAATCAGCAGAGAAGTATTTCAATATTTTAATGCCCTGCTATACCAGTGTATATTGGCTGAATTCTAGCCCTGTTTTTACTATCTCTTGTTCATCATGGCATAGATTCCTAGGACTTGAGAAAACAAAAGCTAGAATACCTCATTAATGTTTTGGCATTACTTAATAGACTATCACTTCTTTCTGTGCAAAGCTCAAATTAACTGAGCACCTGCTAAGTTCCCAAGGGCTGTGCCAACAGCTCCCACAGGAATGAACGGTTGTTGGAAGTGAGGGATAAGGAAGAAATCCTAAGAAAAGGGTGAAATAGTAATTATGGTATAAAAACATTTTAAAATAAGAATTATTTCTTAGCCTTCACCCTATTTTACCCCAAAGAATTCTAGATTTTTAGCACTTGCAAAGCTTATTTGTAGAATGAAATATGTATAACATGTATTTAACTTATGTCACATATTTCCTTTAAGGAGCTAAAATGATTTGACAAAGTAACCAATTCAATAATTTCTTGCTGCCACCACTCCCCCAAAAAAGGTAAATTCAAGGCAAATATTATGATAGCCATTTTTTCAGATGAAGACATTAAAGGAATTTTCAAGACCCTAGGTCTCAAACCAACCAAAGACCAGTTCAAGTCAACTCTTTTGTGCCCAAGGCTTCTTTGACCGAATTGGCAAGTGGTCTGACCACAAGTAACACTCTGACCTTGTTCTTTACAGAATTATAATTGGACAGCCCTAGGATAACTTAAGACACGTCAGAGCTTGAAATACACATCAAATGTAAAGAGGAATGCATTGCTTTTATAGGAAAGGCACTGACCAAAAAAACCCAGTTTCTACTTAACTGCACAAAAATATAATTAAAAGCATTTGATACAGAAAAAAAAAAAGCATAGAAAGACCAAAAGAGAGAGCAGAAAGTTACATTCCTTCTAAAGACTGTAAGTCAGAATGTGGAAGTTCATATTCAATTTTCTCAGGCAACACGCACTGTAGCAGGAGATTGCATTTCTGATCAAAACTCAAGTCCAAAATATTTTTAAATTATCAATTTATATGCTACATACAATTACAAACTCAATAATGTTTATGTAAACAAATATACATTTTATAAATATTGAAAAGGGCTGAAACTACAGCAACCTCATGTATTTAATAACAGGAAGTTAAATGCAGGCTACGGAGTCAGAATGCCCAAGTTTGTACTCCAGCGTTACAAATTACTCCCTCTGGCCCCTGCTTATAAAAAGGAGATACTAAGACATGGTAAGATGGTAAGGATTAATTGAGATATGTTTGCCACGTTCCAACAAAATGACTGGCGGAGAGTAGATATTTGGGTGCCTCCCTCTCACTGGCATTTTTCACTCTCCTTTTTCATTGAACATTTCCCTTTAGCATTCAAAGACATTAGTAATTGAGTTACTGATCTTTTTGCTGCAAGTTTGGAATTTCTTCAAAAGCAATGTCAGTGCAGCTTCAGAAATACGTGGCCCCTCCTTTTGGTCCTAGCCACCCAAGTCTCCTCTCCATCCTGGACTGCCAGGCAAGTTCCCAACGTCCTATTTTCTGATGGCCCCAGAACTTGGCCCATAATTCGCTTGGCACGTTGCTGCCACTTCACTGGTCATTTGGTTCTCTTTCAAGTGGAAGAACTATGCCAGGCCCTCTATAGAAGCAGGTGTGTGTTACCAAACTCTCTCCCTTTATTTATTACACTTCATCTTAAGAAAGTGCAATGCATCTTTTGAGTTTACAGTGAGTAACTAACTAGAAGGAAAGACAAGGAAGAAAATGGAAGAAATAAGGGAAGATTTCATAAATTATTTAAATAATCCCATTCATTAAGAGTCAATTCTGCTCTTGACTGAACAGCAAATGGAGCTAAAGTCTTTCCTGGTTCTCATAGTATATTTTGTTTATTAGTCTGGGCTCTCATCATCTCTGACTTTATTAATTTATTCATCAAATATGTATCCAGTACCTACTGTGTGCCTGGTACAGAGAAATTTAGATACAGTTCCCAAACTTGAGATATGTCAAGTCTAGTCTTCCTCCCTCCAGACTACTGGTTCTTAAACCTGACCGTGAAACAGAACCATCTGAAGGCATTGTAAAACCACTGTTTCCTGGGCTACTTCCTCAGCTTCTCATTCAGGAGGTCTGGGTAGGGGTCAGAGAATCTGCATTTCTAACCTGTGGGTGTTGGTCCAGGAAACCACTGCTTTAGGCTCTAATCCATTGTCTTTACCATCATATGTGTAAACTTCCTAAAATATAATCAATCTCTCTATAGAGAAGAACCCTATTTGGTTCTCCCACAGAACTAACCTTCAAACTTCAAGGCTGCTCCTTCTGTAGCCTCTTTCTGGTAATGACTGAGCATAAGGAAGTACTCGCACTCTAACTTCCTGAGTTAAGTCTAACTCTGTCTCTACCAAACATTGTGTATGCCCCTTTGAATTATTAGCTTCTGTGGAAACCAAAAGTCTTGGATTTTCATTTATTAAAAAGGGGAGAGAGGAGTAGTCTTCCTTTCATAAATGTATTGGCTCACAAGGCATACAAAGCAGGCTTTTAGGAGTAGAAGGCAGTAATGGCACTAGAATGGAACTCTGCCATGAACATCTAAACCCTGAAAAAAGTTGTTTAAAAAATATATGTTTGAATTGAATAAATATCTGATGACACCAATCACTTTAAAGTACTTACTAACAGACTGCCTTCATTCTACAATCATGTGTCTGAAACAGTAATGGGAAAAGAGAAATCATTGTATAAACATTAATACAGCACACAACGATATCAAAGAGAAAAAAGGAATACTAGCTTTCATTTTCATTCAGTGAGATTAGCCTAGAATAATTTACCAGTGGTTTTGTTTGAATTTACCAGGCAAAGTTTCAGTATGTGGTAAATTCTTAGGAAGCAACATTTAAAGTATCACACCACCTTTCACTAGGGTACAACCTTTCTGTATTGATATATTTTATGAGAAATGTTGTTTGTGTTAGAAATACACACCAAAATAAAGCATTTCTAAATAACTTCAATAAATACTCAGGTATCACCAAGAAATGGATTATGGTATTGGATTGCTAAAATCATCTGATTTGGGAAATTGAAGGGGAGAGACAGAGAGAGAGAGATTATAGACAGACAACGCCATGTATAATAATTACCATTTTCTTTCTTTCTCTGAAAACTGCTATGTTCATAGCTGTTAGTTTTTAAAATATCTTGCTTGTGGGCAATCTTCTAACTTAGAAGCAAGGTGGAAGAAAATATATCAATAAAGCAGGCAAACGTAACACAAGTGCCCTGGAGTAAATGTGTGTGTGCATGTATGTGGGGAGGCACAGGGCAGGTGCGAGCCTGAGCACTGGTATTCACTTGGAGGTCTAATTTGGTACCTGCAGTTTTTTTTTTTTAATTGTGTCCCTACATTTGTAAGTAAAAAGTCATGTAATGGGTGAGTAGTTTTATAATTCCATCAACTTTATCAGCTAGTAAACTGGCCATACTCAGCCAGTCTACCCTTGCTGAGGTCTTGTACAGGCTCTGGATGGGAAGGGGAGTGTCTAGAAGGATTTGGGAGCAACTGCAATCAAACAGAACATTTGGAAGATTGGTGAACAAATCCCACTGAACGACATTTGATGGCCTCTATATCTTCAAACCACTGGAAAGACAGTTTAAAAAGTCAAGCCATCAGTATTCATATTAAACAGATACATACAAAACATCAACAGAAACCAAAGTCTTTTTAGTAGTAGCCTCGTGTGTGCAAAGAACATTAGATTTGAGCCAGGCACACCTGGGTGTGAATCCTAGCCTCAGAGTCTTATTCTCCAGTTCTTCTAATTGTAAAATAAAAACAGGGATCTGTTATGAGCAGTTAAGTGTGCTAACATATATAAAGCACATGGAACAGTGTCAGTACACAGTAGGCACATGGAAAATTATAGCCATAGTGGTAGAACAAGAAGTGAATCATTTGAACTTTTTGTATGCAGCTCCCCATAGAGGGCAGAACTCCACAAAACCTCAAGGCTGCTTAATGTATGTGTGCTGTACAAAGGAATAAATGAATGTTACAGAAATAATCATACTTCCCCAAAGATGATCAGATTGACAGATTGAAAGATTTTCCAATAGCTTCCATGCCAGACATATCAACAAACATTTTTAAAACACCCACAAAGCACAAGGCATTGCTCTTAGAGCAGAGAAGGATAAATAAGGATGATCTCAATGTTCTAAAGACAACGGTTTGAACGTCTCAATGGTAACAGCAGGTAGAATCACCTAGGAAGATTTCAAAAATCTCAATGCCCATGCAGCACCTCATACCAATCAAATCAACATCTTTGGGGGTGGGATCCACCCATGAGTATTTCTTGTAACCCCCCTGGTGATTCCAATGCACAGCCAGAAGCAATGGTCTAGGAGGTACATGGGGAGACCACAAAAATATAGGCAAACACTGTGACAGTGTTAAAAGAATATTTGTGAGAAAAAAAAACAAATGTAGTGGAAATTGGAAAGCAAAGCAGGAGAGGCATGCCTACAGAGGTTTCAGAGGGGTCAGTGTTTGAGCAAAATCTTCAGATGCTACATTTATACAGGTGGAACATGGACAGGCATGAAACCTACAGTGGAGGGATGACAATAAGTCATGTGAAGACAGGAGATGCAAGCAGTGTTTTGTGTACATAAAGAATAATGATGCACTTGGCTTTTTTCATAAACTTACTTTTTAACACAACAATCCTGTCTCCATTTGACTTTGGTTTTACAATTATTTGCACAATCCTAATGGCCCAAGTTTCTAGATTTACCTTTAGATGTTAAGGTCAAAACATACAAGAAATTATTTCAACAACTCATATTTTTATTTTATGTAGAAATTAGACCCTTTGTGTTCTCACAAAGGATCTGAGGTAACTTACAATTTTATATCGCTTGTAGCATTTTTTTAAAGCAGACCAGAAATCATTTAGGAAAAAAGACATAATTGTATCAGAAAGCTAGAATGACACTGTTTCTGAAATTGAGTACTAACATAGCCCTGAGACTCCTGGCAGTCAATGCAACAAGGGAAATGTTGTTGGTTTGATAAAAGAAAGTAGGTGGTTTATTTGAAGAGGCAAATACTTCCTATTGCTGAAGTCTGGTAGGAATGTGTTCCATGTGGAAAACACATTGCACAACATAACAAGAAATGTCTTTAACTCACTTTATGCACAACTGGGTCCTTGACTACTTGGAGAACTTTTATGACTTTAATTCACCCAGGGACTAAGGGCTTCCTACCCATTGTTAATTCATCTCTGCTAAGATTAGTCAGACTGGCTGAACCAATGTACCCATGCTAAAAATAGGGAGATGCTTTCTTTCTCAGCTCGCTCGACATGGGAGAAAATACCTGCATTGATCTTCCTGCCTCCTAGCTTTCTTGATATACCAGCATACACAATCAGTAAATCTTGTATTTTAATTCCTCTTTGGTGCCAAGCATAATGCTTAAAGAATCATTTGCCCACCTGTATTGTTTCAAATGCATCACATTCTTAAAAGAAAACATGGATAGTAAAACCCTCTTGAAATTTAAGGCATTTGAAGGAGTTATATTCTTAAGGCATTAAGTCACTATATTAAGATACATAAGCAAATTCTTATAAGCTTTCACACGCCCTATTTGGCAAGGGATCATCCATGTGAATAGTCCTTTGTTTTCACTCTCATGATATGTACAGGTTGTTACAGAACTCAAATTGATTCTAGCAATTATTTAAAATTCCTCAGAAATACCTTAAATCTCATATCTTCATTTCTGAGTAGGGACAATGCCAAAATGCCAACAGCTGAGTACTTTTAGATTAAAGGTAACATCCCTTTCGACAGCCTTTCACAGACACAGGCAAACAGCAATTCACATAAATCACACACATCCAGTGTCTCACTTTAGATATCTTGATGAGGGAATCCTGCAGTTGACTCATCTAAGACGTGAACCTGGGCCATAATTCCTTGAGACTGATTTAATGACAGTCCTGCTCAAAACCGTGCTACATTCAACAGGTCATGTTTTAAACAGAGGTTGTACATTTTTGTCTATTATTACATTGCCTTGCAAGATCACATATCAACTCCTTTTGTCACTTTTAATTACAGTTATAGTAGCAAATTATCTTATACCGATCTAAATGTCTACATTTTTAAAGCACTATGCTTTATTTAAGGGATGCTGGTGACAAACATAACTGAGTTATTTTCTAAGACTGTACTTTAACGCTGCACCATGCTCTCTTTTTCTCTCTTCCCTCAGATTAACAGCTTGTCATGCACAATAGCAGGATGGGTTCAAGATTTAATCAGTAAACATGAACAGAAAACTATGGAAACGGTTTCACAGGGAAATCCAGGTCAGAATCAACTTCTCATTGACTATTCTAGGACAGGGATGGCAAACACAGTCACAAACAGTAACACTTCTTTATAGAAAGGTGGATGTTGACTAATTGGTCATGAACATTTCTCCCGAAGAGCTTAGACATGGCTTCAGAAGTCTTTTCTATCAAGAGCAATATGTAGGCATTATTAATTGATCAAAGGAGCACTTTGTCAAAATATATCTGCCATCCCTTTCCTAGGACTTCAGATTGGCACAGACTTTGAAGGTAACATCACTCAACCCAAGACCTGGTGCTTAAATTCTCTCTCGAACATCTCGAGCAATTGACCCATTCAGCTTCTTCTTGCACACTTTCATCAACAGCCTGAGTGAACCAGCCACACAAAAAAGAGCCCACAAACTCGTGTAAAAAGACTGAACAGTTAATGTATTTATAAGTAAGTAAAAACAGCTAGGGAGTTCATGAATTGTCTCCTGAGTAGTCTTCTACTGCCATGGCCTATTATTCATTATCACAACTCTGAAAATAAAGGGGAAAAATGAATTCCTTTTGTGCTTTATTTCCTAAGAAGAGTATTTCATATCCAAGGATGAACTCTCAATTCTCTGGCATTTAGAATCTGCATTCCATGGAAGAGTCTGTAGAGCTCTCCAAGAACAGGGCAGTCTGAAAATTCTCACGATAAAGGAAAAGAGAGATGAGTTGGGGAGGAGCTGGGAATAGAAGAGTCTGGGGAAGGGGCAGGAGTCTGATCCCTTGTGGCCCAGATCTCACCATCATTTTCTTGACCATTCACTCCCCTTAGCTCATTGCTATGCAGTTAAGATCTCCACTTCCTCTTCTCCTCATTTAAAATACTCAATTTGATTGAGCTAATTAAAGAAATTTACACTAAAGCATAACTAGCCCTCTCAGAAAATACTTGAATTCAAAAGAGAGAACTGTTAGTGCAAACGAAGCTTTAATTTTTGAAGTTATTTATCATATAGCTTCTTATTCCTTATCCACACCCCCAAAATCAATTAGAATTGTGGGAGATAAAATCTTGGGTGTTTGTCATCATTTCGTAAATTGTAATCAATCAAATGATAAAATTTTCTTGAATTTTAAAAGTGTAAAAAGTTTAAGAAGTTTAAAAGTTACTTT
This sequence comes from Camelus dromedarius, assembly GCF_036321535.1. Taxonomy (NCBI): domain Eukaryota; kingdom Metazoa; phylum Chordata; class Mammalia; order Artiodactyla; family Camelidae; genus Camelus; species Camelus dromedarius. The sequence goes on from NC_087437.1 coordinate 50,004,027, forward strand.
CCACCATTCTGGTGTTCAAGAACACCTGAAAACCTTTGAAATGTTTATTTATATTAAAATATTCTACCCAAGAAACTATAAACTCCAACAAATCATTTGCATTGGAGAAAAAAAGTTAAATAGCAACTTGCTATGTGAGGTTTCTAACTATCTCCATTCACTGTAGATCTTAACCAAGGTTAGTCTTTAACTGCAACACGTACACATGTAAAAGCAAACAATCACAAAAGGAACAAGGTACTTCTAAGACTTAAATGACATTACAGAGATCATCCTGATTGCAGTGTGGGCCAAAAAGACCACAATGACTACTCTAGTGTTCAACGTGAATTTTATTGGCTGAATCACACATTTTTTGTAAGCCGGGGATATTTGGAAATTGTTGCTCTGAAGATATACAAGAGGTTTTCATTAATTTGGTATATATACAATCTCATCTGGTAGTTGTTCTAGATATTTACAAGGGCACCCTTTTCTTTAAGTGATTTGGTGAGGCATGATCATTGATGTTAAGACTAATATAAAGCAGATAAAATGGAACAAAAGTTAAATCATACACCCAATATTAAATCTGGAGCTGATCTGCTTTATGCCTAGAATTTCATTCAGCTCCTTAGACTGATAATATTAATGGCATGCCTCAAAAGATCAGAAAACCAGTTCGTCTGCATCTCAAATAAGCCAAGTCTTACAGAAGTACAAAGTATGAAAAGGTAATTTTCATCATGAAAACATTCATATTTTTCTTTTGCACAAATGTAAAATTATCACATCTCATGTTGAGTTGATTAGAACATATCAATCTCTGATCAGCCAGTACTTTAAGAGCTGACTCTAGAGGACTTATACATTCAACAAGTCTGTATGTATGGTATAATTTATAACTTTATGTTTCCTCTGAACTCTGGGGCAAAATGTCACCTTCTGTTACTATGCTAATTCAAAAGTAAGAGCTGGATAGTTGTCCCTATGGTAACACAGGCTCATTTTACCCCTCGCCCATTTCCAACCTGTTACTAAATTACTAAGCACTGGAGCGATGCATCAAAGAGCACAGGGAGATGCTGTTAACATAATGAAACCAAACACCATCCACTTAAAACATGTTGTGTCAGCTTGGAAATAAGGTCCGATAAGCCCCTCACTTTCTACTCCCACCCCTACAGCTTACCACCTAGCAACTGTTACATTTTCTAAGTTACAAAACCAGGACCCCACTCTACACAACAAAAATTACTTCCCAGAGGCAGCACTGCCTTTCTAGATAGAGCTCTTGCGTTTGGGGCATATATTTTTCATTGTGTTCCAAAACATGTATTTTAACTTTTTCACATCTCCATTATTCTATATTAATGAACAATGACTAGATATGTTTTCTTTGGAAGTAACTTTTAAGGGTCTATTAGCTGCAAAGCGATGACATTTCTTTAGAGCATCCAAGAGTCCAGGAGGCCAAGAATGAGATTTTCCCTCAGTCAAGGTTTTCAAAGGGTCGACCAAGAGAATTAGGACAGGCTGCATTCCTTCCTAATGGTGCACCATGACACTCTAATATCCTGCCGAGAAGAATCTTTTATTTTGAAATTTAAAGTCTCATCTGACAGAACCCATGCCTGCAGGAGCCTCAATTTCTCTGCTCTAGAGGAAGAACATTGAAATTCAATCTGAGGGAATCCAAACCTTTGTTTCCATGGTGAGGCTTCCAAAACGCTACTGAACATTCAATTCTAACCATTTTAGTTATGGGGTGTGGGTGTATTGAAGAGTCCACCTTATGTTAACACAAAGGCTCAGAAAGCATCAGTCGTTTCTGCAACAAGGAGCCAGGTCATTGTGGGAAGACATTGTAGGTATTTACCTTGAAAGGTATTGGGATTGTGTGCACCTGTTAGGTTAACTTGTCTGAAAAATGAAGGAGTTGAATTAGGGGATCTCTAGAGTCCATTTTAGGTCTACCCTTTAATTAAAAGGTTAGCTAACTCTGTGACCTTCGTCAAGTAACTCACTGACTTGTGTGAGTTTCCTTCCAGCTGTGAAACAAGTCCAAGTATCTCTAATATAATCTCAGGGATTATATTTTCCCCTTAAAATTAACATAATTATAGAAACAAGAGATTTGTGTTCTACACATTACCTGAGATTAAGAAGGGAGTGAAAAGCAGGAAGTAAATTTTTGTCCTAGGAGTCAATTCTATTGGGAAATCAGATGGGTAAATAACCAAAAAAGGTACTTAAATAAAAATTGCCTAAGAATGTAAAGTCACGGTAATGAAATGAAAGAATAACAACTGATGAAGAGCAATATTTGCCACTGAAAATGATGTCAATAGGTCTCCACCTAATTGCGCTTTTCGTGTCAAAAGTCTCTTCCTCACCAGTCCCAAATTCTTCAGTGAATATACAACAACAGGCTTTTTCAAGAGTCGTTCCTTAAAATTGCTCTCCACCAAATTTAGGTAGACTTGGATCCAGTATGAAATTCCTCCACTGACTTGGAGATATATTAATTGGTCTAAGACTCATCCCACAAAATAAAATTCCTGAAGTCAAGGCAGTATGATATAATGAAAAAGGTGTGGAATTTTTAGAGAATCCAAGCAAAATGAACTTGTATTCTATCTCTGTCCTTTTCTAGCTGTGAAGATGGACACTGCTTTCAATATCTCTAGACTTCAATTCCATCATTTCTAAAATCATGATTATATTACCTTCTTCAAATGACTGTCATAAGGATTAGGTGAGATACTGGGAGGAAAGTAGTAAGACCTCAATAAATGTTTGAAATACCTGTTTAATTTATTTAATCTCAACTCAGTAATCATTTACTGATGGTCTACTGTGTACCAGGCACTGAGTAAGATGCTATAGATTAAAATGATGGAAAACATTCATTCCTACTCTGATGATACACTTTGAATAGAAACAATCCAACCCTGCAGAATTCACTGCCTTCAGACTAGAGATGAGGAGCTGTGTTGCTCAACTTTTCCATGGCAAAATCCTTGAGGGAAAACAACAACAACAACAATAACAACACCTTTTGTTTAATCAGTCTCACCCTTTTTCCGAGCATGATATTCTCATTTGCTCAAAAAATATTAATTGATCAACTGCTCTATGTGGGACACGAAAGTTTTATCTATAGTTTTTGCTAAGATGTTTGTAATTCCAGAGGAGATATAAACCTATGGCAAGTTAAATGTCAAGACAAAGAAGTAATTAATTAAGTTTGGAAGATACCCAGTATAGCCTCATAATACTGCTAGGACTTTTAGAGGAGAGAGAAGTAGGAAATACATATGGCTCCTGCCCTCAAGGTATTCACAATCTATTGGGGGGAAATAAAACTAAGAGACACAAATTGCTAGTCCAAAAGAGTACATGATTATACATCAAGTGAGTCAACTGAGATGTCCAGGCAGAAGTTCTATTGTAATTCTGTAGGAACTGAGCTGCTCTCTTAAGGAATGGGCTAAAGACAAGGTAGTATTCAGCTTAACTTTGAAGTATGGGTAAGATTTAAATAAATGGGTAAGAGAGGGAGGAAAGTCCAGATTATTGAAACTTGTATTTAAAAATCAGTGTTAAAAGACAAACGAGTGCAACATGTTCAGGGGTCAAGGAGCAATATGAGATTGAAATGGAAAGACAGGGCACCTCACAAAGGTAGAGTATCTATTCAAATAATTGTTTTCCCTTGGTCTGAAAGCAGATGCTCAAAAAGACCTGCTGTTACCTCTTATCCCTGTCAATTATATTCTTAGACCATGTATGAAGAGTTCGACCAAAATGCAACAAATTTTCTGTTACTAACAACACAAAGTCACAACTATTCAGTCCATTAGAGAAACACTCTTACAGGGCACAACTACCATGGGACAGTGACTAAAGTAAGGATACATTCAGACGGAAGCCCAGAGTGGAAATTGGATAGGGTGTGAGGGATCTGTGTCCCAGAAGTAAGGTTGTTATTATGTTACTTTTTCCTATTTCAAAGCAGGAAAAATCGGGAAAGTGTTGGAGCTAGGTGTAAGAAAGAAAGCAAGAGAAGACTTGGGAATATGGATGCTTCTTCTGAACACTCCAGCTTCCTCCAGCAAATATTCTACTGCTTTAAAGGATATGACTTTAGAGATTGTTGTCTTCCCAATAATATATGTCTTTGCAAGTGCTTTGTTACAGTAAAGTGTGTTACAACTCAGTGTGATAGCAACCTGGATCCTGGCGACAGATCAAGCAGCACTCGGAAGGTTGGAGAACTCAGGTTTATTTCACCAGTGGTCCCAGAAGAGTTAACACTCCTAGCTCTGGACCCCATTTGTAGGTTTACACAGGCTTTTATAGGCTACCAGTCAAGACTTTGCAACATTTTGCAACATCATATGCAGAGTAGGTGTTAGAAATGGACCAATCAGGAGTGAAAGAAATGAACCAACCAGGAGTGAGCTTTATGCAAATGAGTTGTTAGAAGTGGACCAATCAGGAGTGAGCTTTGGGAACCAATAGAATCTTAGGGGTAAGTTTCACTTTCCTAGAAGCAAACCGTTTTACAGAAGCACAAAAGCGAGATAATGCTACCGGGCTGGGGAACTGGATGGCACCAGTGGGAAAATAGTGGCCCTGCCAGTCTTTTCATGGGGCTTCCCACCTCAACTTCTAAGTATATATTACTTGAACTGTAACCTTTTCAAAAAACAATCAGTGATATGTATATGGATGGATGAATGCAGTTTGGATTACAGATATATACATGTATTTATTGATCATTTATTAGGTTAGTGAGGACCTTCAAGTTCTTCTAGAGTGGTGGCAAAGGTCCAAGGCTCTTCTACTAACTACCTGACCTCAATGACCTGGAAGTATCAGATATATATATATATATATATAAAATTTATATATAATCTATCTACATATATAATTTATTATATATAATCTATATATAACTATGGATTATATATAAAACTATATATAGAGAGAGAGATAGAGAGAGAGAGAAACACAGAATGAAAAGAATACAACTTTGTCCTCTATTTCAGTGTCTAATTTTAGCACCTCAATTTTATTGAAGTTGTCACTAACATGATATGATTTAGGCTCAACTGGGCTTAAGAAGTGGATTCCAATAAATCTATCTATCCTGAAACCTTTAAGCTAAATGTTGATGAAGACATATATAAAAGAAAACCTTGATTTCTCTGTAAGTTGAGAAAATTTTATTGTAACTTGAAAACTCCTCTTGGTCTTTTTCTACAACCCAGCCACCTATAAATATCAGGAGATAGACAGGACCAAAACAAAAAAAGAAAGAAAAAAAAAACAGATAACTTTAGTTAGTTAATACACTAGTATTAGGTTTCTTCCTATAACTGAAACCCTGGTTTTAGCTTTTAAATGGAATATAGCTTCCCCCTGCTCCTGCCCACAACTGGCTGTGTTGTTTCTAAACAACTCCTTCAGATGATATTCTTTAATGAATCCTATAGGCTTCTTGCCTGTAATTCCAATTCATCTGAGCTAGTTCTTAGTGACTGTCATTTTAAAGGTGAAAATGTTTTAGCCAGGTGGGTTCTGCCATTTTGTAATTGCTACTGTCAAAAGACTGGGGGGTGTGCGGGAACAGCACATGTACTACACTACAAAAGGAGAACATATCACATATAATTTCCATATTGGAAACCTAGATCAGAGATCTGAGCATATGTCCCAGATGCAGGCTACAGAGTGCAGATCCATGTTGTATTATGAGACTTATTAAAGGGTTTTAAATTATATCATTGGAATTCAAAATTATGATACATCTCTTTTGTATTAAAAAGTCCTGCTGCATAGGCAATATAATGTTGAAGACTGCTTACCTTCAACCTATCAATTCTAGTCTGTGGTGTATTTCTAGAAAAATTTTCATAGCTAAGCACAAAGAGACATGTAAAAGATTTTAAACTAGCAAAAACAATGCTGTGATGAAAAACTAGAAACAACTTGAATGCTCATCATTAAAAGAAGAATGGATATATCATGTCATGTTCATACAACTGATGAAGTAAAATGAATTAACTAGAGCTGTGTGAATGAACATTAAAAAAAATCTCATAAATACAATTTTGAGCAAAGCAAACATTTGTACAAGGATATAGTCAATACAATATCACGTATACAAACTTTAAAATCATGCTAAACAATATTATCTAATGACTATTGATACAAATATACTTAGTAAAAGCATAAAGTCACCATAGTGAAGTGAATGCAGTTGCAAAAGGGCACACAACAGACTTCACCTGTATCTGTAAAGGAATATTTCTTAATTCAAAGCAAATACGATAAAATGTTTAGAAGACTAAAACAGTGAGTTCTCAGATATTAGTAATATTGTACTTTTCTATAGGGTTGTAATATTTCATTTAAAAAGAAAAGTGAACAACAAAAGCCTACTCACTTCAATGGAATGATTTTTGGTTTTGTTTGTTTTCTTTTTTAGGTTTTGAGGAATTTTATGTACTGCATTTCTTTGTTTCTTTTTTCTTCTATTCAGGTTTTGACTTCTCTACAAGGATATGCAGGAGCTTCAGAATAAGATTCCATAACAATTCTTCAAAGAAATTAAGTAGTGAAGCACAAACAGAAAGATCTCCTACACTTCTAGCCAGATTATTTTTCTCTGCTCATAATTTTTAAAAATAAAGGGTCACTAATAACAAATTTTGGAGTTGGAGAATTTTCAGTCTCCCCAACATACCAGAGCCCAGTAACCTCTGAGACTGGCCCAAGCATCTGAGAGTGGGTGTCTATTTTCCCTTCAGTCATCTGTAGGAGCTTTAACTTCTTGAGCTTGGCTAGACAAATTTTGACATTGCATTTCCCATAGTGTCACTCTGGATCAACATAATATTCTCTTTGGGCACTCCTCGTTTTTATCTGCATCCACTCTGAGAGCTTCCAATTATTGCTCTTGAAGCTACAAGGTCAAGTTTGCCATTCTTCTGAAAACATGAATGGACACTTACCTCTTTTTACCTGCACAGTAAACTGAATCCAAGTATAACAACTGAAGTTTTCCCCTCACCATGAAGGTTCCATATGTAGATGAATGTTTTCTACCTAATCAATAAAAACTTCAGAAATAATCAAAGTAGACCATCAATCTAGAGATTTCCCTTCTTAAATATATATTTTCTATGTTTACATTATTCTTTAATTTTTATTTCTGAGAAGTTCAGGGTCATACAGTCTCTAACAGAACTGAAAATTGGCCAACCAGCAATAATCCAGGAAAACATCAAAAACACCCAGACAGAATAAGGCTAATATTTCCTCACCAGGTGTCTAGCCTCTTAATCTACTGATAATATCACATTCCAAAGGAAAAGGCACTGAGACCCTCCCAACTAGTGCTCTAAGCACTTACTTCTCCACCTAGGATTACCAGTTTGTTGAGCAGCAAACATTCTCACCTGCATAAGAGGTGGGGGCTGCTCTCCAATTGCTGAGAACAGCAGCATCTGAGGAGTAAAGTAAGAGCCCAGGTAAACTTTTTTTAGAAACCAAAACCCGGCAGCAAACTTGCTGGTTTCAGGTGCAGGTGCCAAAGTATCTGGGGTTTTATTTATGCTTCCTGAGACTGTGACCCTCCTTTGGAATTTGGAATTAAAGAAGCGGCCTTCTCTGAAAGGGCATATTTTTAGGAGGCTGTGTTTTATAGGTATGTTTCAAGTTCGGTGATGAGGAGGGGGTGCCCGTCTTCCTTGTCAGAGGATGAATCTGGAGACACATCTAGGGGTGATTTGACCCAAACCCTGCACAGGGTCAAGGGTTTCACCTGACAAAATGCTTATGATGAGAAGTACAGGGAGAGACAAAGCACAGGAAATTCTTTGGATCTAACTTATTGTCCAGTTGCTGGAACTCATCTTGGACAATTCACTTTTTCCTCTGAAAAATGGAATGTGGCTATTAGAATATCCTTTATAAGATTTCTGAGAGATTACTTGGAGACTGTTGGTATGGGAGAAAGAGCACAGGACTAGAATAAGTAACCTTGAGTTCTAATCACAATTTGGCCACCAAATTGCTGTCTACAGCATTCTTATCAATGCCATAAGAAAAGAAAGGGCCCAAGTCAGGGATTTCCAACTCTGGCTACTACACTTGGAATCATTTCTGAAGTTAAAAACCAGTAACAACAGCAATGTCCTGCCTGGCCCTTCCCTAGACCAGCAGAATCAGAAACTACGGGACATGGAACCTTGCACTGATATTTATAAAATGTTCCCAGGGTGATTTTAGTATAGAGCCAGACTGAAAACTTAAGTAGTGTTTCTCATCATTTCATGTGCAAGAGAATCACCTGGGAGCTTATTAAAATGAAGAATTGGATTCAGTAGGTCAGGGACGAGGCATTTCTGACAAGCCCCTAGGTGATATGAGGCTGCTGATCCACAGAGCACATTTTGAGTAGCAAGAAACTAGATGATTTCCAAGCGCACTTCTAGCGCTGTAATTCTGTGAATTTGTATTTTCCCTTTCAACAAAATCATCAATTTCCCACCTAAGATCACCCATTTCAGAGAAATGCCTTTATAATGGCATGCACTGTGCTAGACTCTGTGAAATAACTTAATGTTCCAAGGAGATACCTCAGAATCTTATGGGGCCTGATGCAACACCATGACATTATCAGTAACTGGTATGACAGACATAAGGGATTTGGGGGAATTCATATAAGTAGGGAGGCACCACTTAATGTGAAGAATTGAGCACTATGAGGGGATATGTACAGGGACATCTCAGAAATTTGTGTGCATGTGTGTGCCTGGGGTGGGTGCAGACTGGAGATTAGAGTGGTTTAGGGAAAGCTTCCTGGAGAAAATTATTTTCGATCTGAAATCTAAAGATGAATAAAATTTGGGAGTTGGGAAGGGCATCCAAACAGAGAGGACTATGGTATAAACACCTAAATGCATGTGAAAGAGAGGCTAAGGAAACCAGAGAACTAAAGTAGCATCACTTGACTGGAGCATAAAGAACCATGAGAAATGAGGGGTAAGCAGTGGCCAGAGACAGGACTTGAAAAGCTGTGTCAAGGTCATCATCCTGAAGCAAGAGAAAGCCTTCGAAGCATTTATTTACATTTTCAGAAATAACTTTGTGTGCTGTGTGAGTAGCAAATTATGGAGGTAGAGCATATCTGTTAGAGGGTGTTTAGTTGAGAATGAATGGGACTGGCTATTCCACTTCCAGGAAATTCTTCTACAGATACTCACTCAGGTGCCCATAGGTGTTTGCGTGAGTACGTTCATTGCACTGCTGCTTATAATAACAAAATTTATAAACATTGACAATGTCTATCAACTGGACATACTGTATAGTTTCTAGTATGGACCTTAAAAAGAATATAATAGATCTATATATATTAACATGCAAAGATTTTCAAGACATATTGTAAAGTGAAAAAGCAAGTCACAGTTTATGCAGTATGGACCCCATTACATCAACTCAAAAATATATTCTCTATATCTGTAGAGTATATGTGAATATAAATTAACAGAAAAAATACATTTCAAACTGATGACAATGGCTTCCTTTAAGAAAAGGAATGGAAGACAAAGAACAACCTTCACTCTATGCTTCTGTTCTGGTTAGGACATTTACTACAAGAAAAAAGTATTTGTGTTTCACTTGTGTAATAGGAAAAAAATGAATTGCTACCTTGCACATCTTTTTTTTATTTATCAACAGCATGAGTTTTGCCTTCATCCAGGCTAATGATTTCTAGAATTTTCAATTCTAAATTTATGAAAAAATTAAAATTAAAAAATCTTTTAAGAATTTAAAACTCTATAAGTTTCTCCTGTCTCTCCCCCAAGACTGTGCCCTAAGGGTCACCTCTGCTTTCCCCCAACATCCCCTTCACTTTAATCTCTAGTTCTCATTAGGCAGCTACCCTAAACCTAAGATAACTCAGGACACAACCTAAACTTCCAATGGTTGGAAATCATTAAAAAGATTAAGTAACAAGCAGAAATCAACAAGATTTGAAAAAAAAAAAAGTTTTTCCCTTTATCCTTCTGGGGGCTGAGAATTGTCAGTGCTGCCTTAATTTTCTAGAAAGATCCTGTGATGACCTCTGAAAACAATCCAGGACCCCCCACAGCTGCTCTTGGATCCTAGTAGAACCAATTCAGCCGTGCACTGAAGGGAAAGTTATAAATTGCTTAGAGGAGGAGGTTACAAAAGGGAGCGACCAGCCTGGCTTTTGTTAGGGTAAATCTGGGCTCCCCAACCTGTTAAGATGCTTTGAAAGAGGTAACAAAATGATCTATAAAGGCGAACCAGTGGGTGTCATTTCTTTAGATAATCAAAAACCTTTTGATTGGGGGATACACAAAAGGCTGAGGAAGGTTAGTAACCCTGGGATAAAAGAAAAATTTCCTTCATCAATTAAAAAACAGTTATGGAAAAATGAAGACTAGAACTCCAATTTCCCAAGTGGAGAAAGACGAAAATATTGGCATCATTCAACACTTATTATATTCAATGTGCAACTGAATGGAGAACTCCTGAAAGAAATCAATTATCTAAAACTGTTTTTAAATGTTATAAATAAAAACATAAAACGTAGAAAAAAAACTTTTTTAGTAATTAATAAAAGTAACAAACATGTTACCTCCGTTCTTACACATGCTTTTTGGTGCAGTAGCTAAGAAGCACTCACAGGCACTGATACAGCGTCACAATCCAATGCTGTTTCTCCTTTTTCTCACCAATCCTTAATTTTTCATGTAAGGTTTATTTTAAATACTGTGAAGACTTTTCTGATACTTAATTTAAGGGTTTTGGGGTTTTTGTTTTTGTTCCTTTTTTTTTTTTTCTCTTTTACCTAATTCAAAGTCACTAGGTACCAGTCCTAACTGTCTAAACAAGTTAACACAAAAAACAACAGCAACACTAACATTTACAACACTAACAATAACATTTGGAGCTTACTTTTCTCCACAGAAACTAAAAACTCTTTAAAGACACTTGCCATGTAATAATCATTAAATATGAGTGACGTGCTGACATGTATATGTGTCAGAAAGAGAATAGCAAAATCTGTATCATACCAACTTAATCCTACAGTCTCTAGGAAACCTCCAAATTGATGAAGCATCAAGCCACAGAGGGACTGTGTTTGCATCGGGAGCTTAGAATTATTTGGCTGGCAAAGGAGAGCAGAGCAAAAAGATGCCAACTGTATATAAAAGCAGAGTTGACACAGTGATGGCAAAACAGCATGTCCGTTTCATCAACCTGCTCCAAAATAGAAAGGCAGTGCAATGGAGCCAGCTTCTTGAAGGCCAAGGACTCTACCTCGATGTTTCACATCCTTGTAGAGCAACCGAGATGGAGAAAGCAACTGTCCATCTCCAGAACTGAATGATAAATAATCCACAGACAAGGCTGCCCCAAGCAGATCAGGTACAATAAAGTACCTGCGGAGTGGAGGATGTCACACTGACCAGGACAACCATGACAAGGATCAACACTTCTTTGCAGCATGGCAAGAGCTTGCAGAAGAGCCTGACAATCTGAACCTGGGCATGGTGCAGCATCTGGCTCCACGCACTGAGTTCCTCCTACTGAGTCCCACAGCAGCCCCTGCTCCAATGCCTTTGTTCTTGTTTTCATTACTCCCTGGTAAAATCTGAAGAATGTGGGCAATGAAAGGAGGTTTTTAAAATAAAACTATATTTATTCAATCGTTTTTATTTTAACTATTCTTACCTTTATGAAATAATGGTTATAAAAAATAGTGGTAGAATTAGTAGTAATACTGTTGTTTTTGCTGAAATAAAATGTGGGTAACCCTGTTTTTTTTCCATTTAAAAAAAGTATTAGTTTGTTCAGTCGAAAAACACGGGGACTGCTGGTGCAATGGTTGAAAATCCTTGCTGAAATAAAATAGACTTAGTTGAAGTCTCATTTCTGCCACTTATGGGCTATGTGACCTCCACTAAGCCTCAGTTTCTTCGTTTGTTGAACAGAAATAACAATAGGGGCTACCGAGTGGGTTGTCATGAGTATTAAGGAGATAATGCAGAAAATGCTTAGCACAGAGCATGGTAGCCTGTAATTCCAGAGTGTTTGCTTTTAACAAAGAGTCAAAAGCCACTCATCATCTCTGGCCCTTGGTTGGCTCATCTCCCAAATGAGACCTCTGACCTCAGAGACTTCTACATCCCCTCTAATTGTGACGTTCTACGTCCTACCCCAAAGTTCTAGTACTTCTGCTCTTCCCAAGCTATTCAAGTCCACAACTGTTCATCCATAAATGACATCCAATTATATTATTGAGTTGGGAAAGCACAGTTACAAACAAGTTATTAACCGCATGATCTAATTTTTATAAAATGAAATTCTTACAAACTCTCCCCAATTACTCAAGCCAGTGCTGTCCAGAAGTAATATAATATAGCTACAATGTGAGCCATATGTGGAATATTAAATTTTCTAGTAGCCACATTAAAAGAAACAGATGAAATTTGGTTTAATGATATATTACAAAGTATTTTCATTTCCACATGCAATCATTACAAAACTATTACTGAGTATTTTCATGATTTTTTTCATATAAGGTCTTTGAAATCAGTGTGTATTTTACACACTTAACATCTTAATGTGGACTAGCTGCATTTCAAGTGCTCGGGGGCCACATGTGACTCACGGCTATCATCTCAGACAGTGTGACTCGAGGCAGTTATTTCCCCCTCTTCACAGTGAAGTAGAATTAGACTGAAAGGAAACTCATCTTATTTATCTTATATGCCCATTGCCTAAGATAGTTCCTGATACCCATGATCCTCAATAAATGTTAATTGAATAAATATATTTAATGCAAAATATTCTTGGGAGACTTTGCATTTTTAAGCACTATATTAATCATGGAATAAAAGACATTGCACCAATCCCAAAGAAAGAGCTTAGGAATTTTGGAAAGTGTCTCCTAAAAATCACACTTCATAAACGGCCTCCTACTGTGTCTAAAGGTAAAGCCAGCCATACAAAAGTGTGAAATACCCCAATGAATTAACTAAAAATATTTATAGAACTAAAGCTAATACCAAAATGCATACTATATAACAATTTTAAAAGATAGCAGGGCTGAGAAACGGATAACAATAAAACCTTTATTACCTGCCTGCTATGTTTAAATATTTTACATACATCATTTATAATCTTCATTAAAACTATAAGGTAAGGTGGAGTAATAATGACACGAAGGGAAAAAATATTGGTTGTGGAATCATTAAAATAAACTCTTTAGATTTGACTTCTATCTCTGCCAATTTCTAGCTCTATGACCTAAGGTAAGCTTCTTAATCTTTCTAGCCTCAGTTTTCTCATCTATAAAATGGGTGTTAAATTAACTGCCCTTAATTATTGTGAGGCTTAGATTCATTGCCACATGAACTTTAAATAAATGACACCTGGTATTATTAGAGTAGGGCTCAAATAAAATAGGAGCAATCATTGTTATCATCCTTGGTTCACAGAAGGGAAGATCAAAGTTCAGAGGAATTAAATGGCTTCAATGTCATGTAGCAAATAAACAGATGAGCCAGGACTCAAACCCAGGTCTGTCCAGCTTAGTGAGCCCATGCACTTTGCACCATATCATACCTGGGAAGGCATGGCAGAGGCCACAGTGTTTGGATACAAGGAAGACATCCTATGAGGGTACCTACATGGTAAAAGAGGCAAATTAGCACAGTTTGAGGTGAAAGGATCTCACTTAACTGGATCAGATCAGAATAGGGAACTGGAAGAGCTCAAGTTCAGTCGGTACAACAGAGAGATTGGTTTATGGAAGGCCTTGAGCCATTTGGAGGAGTTGAGACTTGACTACTACCGAAATCCTGTCATAAATCTACAAAACAGTTGATCAATCTCTGTGCAATTATGAAGCTCTTCTTTTTTTAACTTAATGCTTTAGGCTGATAGGAACATTCCTTTACTCAAGTAAAGGTTGAACATATGCTTTTCTACACTCTTCAAATCCTACCTTAAATTTGTCTTAATCCTTTGAGTCTACATGAGGAGTGGTGTTCACGTTCCCATATATTAACTGGGCTGTGAAAGAAAAACCAAGCAAACTCTTATCTGTGGTTGGAGTCCTGCAACAACTTTACTCAAGTTAGATCCTTTTGCAGGCCCATTAAACCAACACAGCTGCTCACCATTAGTTACCCTCTCTCATTTGGCTGTTTGCCTGAACCACCTCATCAGCGAGCTATGAGCCACCACACCTGGCATGCTCACGTTTGAACTGAGTCATGTGAAGAACATTATCAAAAACATTTTTTTAAAAATGAACAAAGTGTATATATGTGTATCAGAAACTGTATATAAACACGTATGTTCATATACACAAACAATTAACATATGTGTTCAAGCAATACATACAAGGGAGTCTCTCCAATTGAAGATAGAAACAGAAGATTATTTACAAAAAAATTTCCTCTGACTATTTTGTCTCTCTAAAGACTATATTCTTTTTTAAAAAAGTGTATTCTTTTTCTCAAATTACTTATGCTTATTTATATTATTTACTCTATACACAAACTGAAACAGAAAATCTACTAGCAAAAATGACTATATAGAGGATGAAGTTTTAGGGAAATTGTCATTAACATTGACAATGAATAGTTACTCCCTATGGTAAGTTCATAAGCAATTATTTTGCATACTTTTGTGAAACAGAAAAAATATATATACTTATCAATTTGAAAGAAATTGTATGGAAGATTAAAATTGGCATCTTGAATTTCATTTAAAACTTTTCAGTTTTTCCAACAAGAAAACAAACCAGAAATGACTGATAAACTGAATCACTGACTGAACACTGAAAGTGTTGTAATTACTCAAGACACATTCTCCTTCCCTGGCCTGTTAGAGAGTCCTGTGGTTTCATTATATGACACTTTGCAGCACTTTTCGCTGGTTTGTGGCACAACCTCCCCAAAGAAATATGAAGAGTAATTTTCAAAAGGAACTTTTATTTTTAATATGGATTGATTTTTTTAAAGGCAGCTCCAAGCAGCCCAGTATATCAAACAGGAGCCATCACGCCAATCCCAACACATCAAGGAGCAGTTTTCGCACGTGAGGTTTGTTGTTTCTAGCAGGTATCCATGTAGCCAGAGAGGTCACCACTCAGCGAGGTGCTTTCTTTCTGGTGTATAAGAAAAGAAATCACCAGGAATAAGGGGGGAAATGGGCTTGGGAAACAGGAGGGGACCTTGTCAATCTCCAAGATGCTAGAAAATGACTGTGGACGTCTTTTGTTAGGGAATCCTATAATGGTATTGCAGCTCATCTCTTGTGCACATGAACAGCAACTAGCCTAAGACGGTGAGGGCGACAGAGGATTAGAAGAATCGTGAAAAGGCCCTGGAAAGGACATTACTGGTGTTTGGAATCATAAAGGCCAAAACTGTACCATTATTTACCTTCAACAGCAGTGTCCTTATAAACAGGATTTCTTGGGGAAAAGAAATCCAAAGGCATATATGAAATGTTTATTATGAGTGCATGTATATAAATTATTTTACAAATGGGGAAAGTAAAAGGCCCTACAGAACTATTCTTACATATTCTTATGAGTCATGCACCGATTTTTTTTTTTATGTTAAGAATTTATACTACTTCCAAGAGGAGGACATTAAGCTTGTTCCCAATCCTTTTTATTTTAAACATATGGATCATGGAGAAGGTTAGCATTGTGCTGGAAATAATTTTGATGCATATAACAAAACTATAAAAAGAACAACAGGAAGAGATGAATAAATTTGTGAGGTTTCAAGATAGCTAGTAGGACTGTTAAGATCACGTGGCAGGGTCCCTGGCATTATTCACTACGCAGGGTAACAGATACACTGTAAAGAACTAGTTTTCTAACACATAAATTGGTCTCAGTGTGTATCTTTGTCAGTCCTTCCAAAGACACTTTATTGAAAAGGAGAATCTTTTATCAGTATTTATATAGGTGTTAGAATCCAAGTTTTATTGTTTAATAAAGGTGAGTGTATTTTTGAGTAAGATCAAACCATAGCTTATAAACTAATTATTTCCCTTTTCCCCAGGATATTTTCTCGAAATTGCTTATTATGGGTAATTAAAATTCATAGCTAACTAGTAAGTTAGATAGTTGTTCCTTCAGATAACAAGAGTAAAGGCAAAAGCAGCAATGGTTACAATAATTATCATGAGTGTTTGTCTAATAATGTAGATGTGCTTGAGCAGATGGGGAGCAGGGGTGTAACAGAGAGGAACCAGTCCCTGCCTTCACAGATTCCAGACTGGTGGGAGAGGTAAACATGGACATAAATGATTACAATACAATTGGACAAGAGGTCACAGAGTTTGTTGTAAAGGTCACAGTGACGTAAAATGCTGTACAGGCAGGAAATGCTTGTTAAGTGCTTACTGGATGAACGCAGTAGCCTTCTGCCTGTCCACCCTGCAACCTGCACACTATTCTAGCATTCCCTCCCTCTCTTGGTTGGACTCAGCTTATAGCCCATTTGACCTGTGGCCCTGGCCAGACTCTTGACCAGTCTCCTAGACCTAACCCATTCTAGTCACTAATAACCTGTTATACCAACGTGTCCCAAATTACTTCTGAAGAGAGCCAAATCAAAGTAGTCCCTAATATCAATTAAATATTTCAGAAAACATATCAACTCTTTTCCATATTTTGGGAAGAAATGCAATGTTATTATTAGGCAATTAGAGGAGGCCGGGGCTTGGATAAGGGACCAACCCATGTTGTGATTATAGGCAAGCCATTTCACAAAAATTCGCCTCAGATTTATATCACCACTGCACTTATCTGGGTTTACAAGGCTTTTTCTTTCCATGTATTTATTTTGCATATGGGATAAGAAATCATGAGGTAGACTCCTGAGCCTTTGTTATAGGCTCATGGTCCAGACAGCTAGGTTTCCTACAGGTACAATTTACAAAGCAATATAGATTTTATTTTCCCTCATGAAAACAGAATTTTTATTAAAACAGTTAAGTGAAAATATTTAAAATATAGGAATTCTATTTCCAAAACAGACACACAACACAGAGCAAGACTTGGAATAATAGCAACACCATATATTTTTAGAGCTGGAAAATCTCTTTTTCCAATTCAAGTTCAGAAATGGTGGCCCAGGGCAGCTTAGTGACTTTACCAAGGCTACACTGCCAACCCTGGGAAGAGCTGGGAGCAGGTGCTTAACCTGAACTCTCCCTATTAGAATCTCCTTCCACTGAACAAGTTCCATGCTTAACTCTTGTTAGTGACTCTGTAATCCACCGAGGTTTCTTTTACACTCAGGTAGGATAGTGGGATGCTTCCTTAAAATCACCTTGAATCTCTTCACTCTAAGTCTGTACAAAACTTTGGGACTTTTCAGAACATTCCAAGCCCTTGCACACAAGACTCTAAGTTTCAACTTGCTCACATGCCCACTCTAAGCTTCTTGTTTATAATTCCTTCAGAACCACCCAGTTCCCTGCTGTTAGTCCTCGTTTCTTTTCTTAGATACTGGCAAACTCAAAAAAGAAAAAAAAAAAGATCTGATTAACATTATTTGTTTATACAACTGTAATTGTCTCAAGCAAATTGGAGAGGTTTTATTTCTTTTCCACCTGGATTAATTCACCTCCAACTTCTCCATTGCCTTGCTTTTTTACCTTTCAAAATTTAAACATATTGCTTATGTTCACTCATTAAGCATGTGTTCTTCAAAGAGAATTTATTGAGCACCTATTATATGCCAAGCAGGGATGCTGGGTACTAGGTATCCAGTAAAAATATGATGATTGGCCCCAGGGAGTTGACAATCTGAAGGAACAAAGTAAACCACACTTTGTTTTTAAATAAATATATATGTCTACATTAGACCAAGTGATAAAGAAAAACAACAGAGGGTAGTGAGAACAAACATTACGGAGATCCAACTTAGAATGAAGTGGGGAAAATTACAGCTTCCTTCCTGTGGCTTTATAACTTGTTTTTTGATAACTATAGTTTTTAAAAGGGATGATATTTGTTTTCTCAGAACAAAGCTTACCATGAAAGAAACATAAAACAATGTCTCTCTAATGCCTCAACTTCCTCCTCTATAAAATAATCATTATGATCCTCACTCTATGTACCTCATAAAGGTACTTGGTGAACAAAATAAGACCATGAATGAGAGGTTGCCTCCAACATTCCACATATTATTTGGGACAAAACTAACAGTTTATATTAAACATATTTTTCAGAAAAGGTAAGAATAACAACAATATATTGGAAACATCTTGACAAACCAAAACTTAAACATCCTTTCTCACCACAAGTTTTGATGGCAGTAAGAGATGCCTACTTTCTGAAAATGTAACAAAACTCAGGATTTTCAAGCGGTCCAGCAAATAGGCCCCATTGGCTTCTGTGCCCGTATTACAGAATCTGCCTTTAATTTTGCTTAACAGTAATAGAAGCCTATCATGCAGCCAAATCCCTACAGCAATGTTCTCAAAGATTCTGCATGTGGAAGCCTGCTGCCCTTCAGCTTCCCCGTTAAACACCTGTTCTGGGCTTGGGCCATGCTTTTGGTTTCTCAGTCAGGTGGTGAGTCTTGCTTAAGTGGACAGGCAGGTATTTTTGCTGTCACCAAAGACAGCTAATTTGGGAAGCCTAATCTTGCAAAGGGACCAAGTTTCAGTTCTCAGAGTGTTGGGTTTAGAGTAGAAGGGACTCCGCCCAGAAATGCAACCTGATTACTTCCCCCTTTGCCCCTCTCTTGTCTCCACTGAGAATCCCCTAAGTAACTGACATGTTTTAAAGATTTCAGGCAACCAGGTCTATAGGTCTGCAGCTCCCCAGTCTTTCCTGTCACCTGCCTAACTTAATACTTTTCTCCTTCGATGGGTATAGCAACTCCTGACAAGCAATTGCCTTGTGGTTTATTTCAGCTGATTCAAACAGAATTATAAGTTGAGAAATTAGTTATGGGGATTTGAAGGAAAGAGGAATTTTACAGGTGTGAATTCATGGCCATTTCTGATCCAAATATTTCCAAAGGAATTATATGCTGAGGAAATACCTTCTCCCAACTTTCAAGGCCTCTGCATCTCTTAATGGGAAAAGATGTATTTTTTCAGGCCATAATTTTGCAGTTTCCTTAGGTTAAACCCTAACGAGTAATCTTTGCTTGTCCTCCTTTCAAAAGCAATACCATAAAATTTAAAAAAAAAAAAAAACTTAAATTCAGTAGTTGCTCAGATAATAAAGGGCTGGTGATGTCAGTGATGTCATTTCAGGACTGCGCCAGAAAATGCATAGCAGGGCTGGTGGCTGCTGAACACCATCTTAACGCTGGTTTAAAACAAAAGCAGCTACTCTCTGTCCCAGAAGCATTTTGATTTTAGAATGGGGAATTCTGCACAAAGAACACTAGCTTGGAGGACTTTGTCACTACAGTTTTGGACAAAGAATAAATAATTTCTGCCTACCTGATCAAAATCACTATTTCACAAATGGGGAAATGAAGGATCAAGAGGTTACATGTGATTCTTACAGTCCCAAAGAAATTCTGCTGGAGGGTTAGTTCAGAGAACAATTATAATTGACAACAAACATTTATTTAGTCAACCAGTATTTATTGAGCACCTACTATGTTCGAGGAACTCTGGATCATGAGCAAACAAAACAAAGCTCCCTGCCTTAATAGAGCTTACATTCTAGTGGTTTTCAGGAATAATGTCCTCGTATTTTTGGTAAAGTATGTCTCCATTAAAATGCTTCACTGTCTTGGTTCTACTCTCTGGGAGATAAATCCAACATACCTGAAGCTAAAAGAAAACATTTACATGAGCACATTTACAGGAATTGGAGTTAAACTGGGAGTGATGATGGCCTCCTAAGATAAATCAGAAAAAGCTATTGGGTTTAGTGAGCACTGAGCCTGTTTTAAAGAAGAGATGATATTAAAACATGTGGGAAAGAGAAAAAAAAATGTCCTTGATGGGAAATGCAAGAGGAAGGGCACACAGATTGGAAAGAGCATGTGATTCTAAGAGACAAAGGTAACTACTTACAGATAAGGCCAGAATTCAAAAACAACCATGGAACTCCCTTTATTTACCCTACCCCTTTTCTTTACTGCAGAATTAGTAGAAACAACGTGATATAATACATTCATACATTATAAGATGCCATATATAGGATAACTTTTCAAGAAAGAAATGTGCTTTCCAAAAGAGCAGCCATGGATGAAACCACAGATTAAGGTCTAATCTCAACAAGTCAACAGGCTTTTGTGAAACTAAAGAACCTTTTTTTAAAAGAGATAACAAATCTCTGCTGTCTTCTCTGGCGATTAGAATTTGTATTTTGATTATGTATCTCAATTATGTATTAAGTTGAAAAAGAATGTGCAATACAACGTTCAAGGTCTGAAATACATTCATTGTAAGGTCAACACAAAGGATGTTTTGATAAGATAAATTTGGGAGTAATGTCACCAATAACTAGGGGGACCCTTTTAAAATTATCTGTAGAAGGTACCTCTGGAGCCCACTGTGGTTTATTTCAGGTGGTCCATTTAGTGAGTGTGATCAAGGAAGCAGGTGTTTGAATAGTACCAGTGATTTTCAGTGTTCCAAGATGCCAACACTTTCTAATACTAAAAAGGTATCCCACCAAATAGCAGGCATTTTTAAGTTATATTCAGTATGCAGATGATACTTGGTGCTTGTGCATATTCCAGGGCCCCCATGACTCTGAGGTAGAGATGGGGAACCCCACTTTTTTGATGCTGGTCTCCCACCCATCTCACCCTTCTGATTATCACAACATCAGCACAATGATATATCCAAATTAAATTCTTCGGCATTTATTCCATTCACTAATAACACTTGAAGAACTCAAAGTAAAGGGTCATTGACTTATATATTTGACTTCCTCACCTCCAATTATATAAACATCTGTTGAATAAAATAGAAAAGAATTTATTCCTGACCCAGGTTTTGGCTTTTAAGATAATGTTAAACAGGATTGATTTATTCATTCTAAAAATATATTTGAGGAAATTTGTGTTTCCTGTGCGTAAGTATTTCCAGTTGGTTTTACAAAGTTACCTCAGTTGTAGAAAGATGCAAATTTTTATCAAATCTTCAGAGAGGCTTTGATGCCGTCCAGACTTTCAGCTAGTATTTCCAGTTACTGCCTAGAAGACTAAGCAACCCGTGGAATGTCTATTAATGATCAAAAAGAGCGTGAGTGTTTAATTCTGTAGCTTTGCATCTCTCTCTCTCTCTAATGTGTTCCATTGTGCTCATTCTCTTCATTGGGAAAGGCAGTGTCTAAAGAGAGGGAAGGCAAGATTGTGGGTGGACTCCCAGGGCTCAGTCCACTATTTATGCATATAATGTTCTCTCTCTCTCTCTCTCTCCCTCTTTCTTGTTCTCTCATCGACTTTTCAAATGGCCCCATAGAATTTACTTTGAAGTGCTTTCCACCCCTGCGGCACAAAGCCTCAGTGTACATCTCCCCCTAGGAGGTGGGCTGGAGGCTGATGGTTTCTACCTCTGGCCACATCACTGCTGGCTCTGCGCCCGACAGGCAAAAGAAAACTCAAGGTGGGAGGAGTGATTTACCTGCCTAACCCCTCCCTCACCAATACCTCCCCTGACAATTTGAAAATGGAGAGTCTAATAGAAAAAATTAAAAGAAACAAACAACACTACAACTGACGACCCATCTTTTATGCATTAAATTCTCAATGCAAAGTAAGCTACATCACACTGAATCCCCAGATTATTTCCCTGACTTTGACTTTGCAAATAGGGCAGGCAAGCAGCTCTGTTCACACCACGGAGCATCCTCCAGCCACAGCCTCTGGGACCACGTGGGTGCAAGGGGACACGTAAACAGGTGGGCAGGCCGTTTCCAGTGGGAAACCTTTGCTGCCTCCCCGTAATTGCAATGCTGTGACCTCCCACCCCAGCCCACTGCAAACCCGTGTCAGCTGACAGAGGTGTCACTCACTGAAGAGAGAAGGGGTATTAGGCAGTACCCAAGCCAAAGAAAGGGGCTGTTCAAAACTTCTTCACAATTCAAGGGAAGGAGCACAATGGAGCACCAGCTCCTTAAGAGGGAAGAGGAGTCGCAGTCCAGCGTCACAGATTTGGTTTAGCTGAGTGTTTGGAAGCCACTGCACTCGTGGGAAAGTTTAAGACCAGGCCCAGCCAAGTGCTCAGCTTGATGTTAAGTTCCACTGTGAAAATTTCTTAACAACATTGTTTGTCTCAATCTCTTTTATGTTGGTGAAGAAAACTCACGATGACCAGGTTAGGATCAGTAGTGCCATTTATGTATCTTTTCAGAAAGATGTGGAAATTAGACTTAATTGCTCTCCCACTCTTTCCCACATATTTAATTAAGCCTGAACTTTGAGTGAGGCCCATCCCTGACCTTCCTCCTGCTCCAGGACCTCCTTGAAAGAAGTGGCTACACCTCAGAACAGGCTCCTTGACAAAGCATTAGCCCAGGACTAACATTTCACTTTTCTTTCTTTTCAAGCCTCAGTGTATCTCAGGAACAGCGCCGTTCTTCGGGCCCCTGGAATTTTTCCACCACCACGGACTGTTAAGGAACCTCAGCCTCCTGCTTCTTCTCCTGTGACAGAACACCAGCTCAGGAAGCTACTGTGACTGCCACAGGGTTTGTCCCAGTAAACAGAGAGAGGAAAGAGTTGCCACAGCCTTACACAGTTTCTACCCAATCTCACAGAGAGCCCACAGCCCTTGGGGGCAGAGAATGGAAGCTGAAGAAAGGACAGATCACCTTGCCCACTTTAGAGCCCCAAACAGGATGCCCAGGATTGTGCACCAAGCTTAGAGTTTCAGATTAGGGGGTTTCTTCAGTTTTGCCTTCCTAAGACTTCCTACTGCTAAGAAAAAATGACTGAAAAATACAAAGACACAACAGGCCCTTTCAAAACAACTGTCTTATGGTCAAGTGTAAATTAAATAATAGAACATGTGGGTTGAATTTTCCTTAAAGTACACAGGGGTTTTACAATTAAGTGGGAAATTCTCCTAGAAAATGCATTTTGAATTTGGTGGGTTTTTTGTCATGGTCCAAATATTTGAAATAGAGCAAAGGTCTCAAAACAGTTTAAAACCGGACTTGGTTCTGGCATCCTGGTATTAGTAATTCTGCCACAGCTCTTTATACCGTGGCACTGTGTGACACTGAAACGAGTCCTGCTATGATTCAGTATGTAACGGAATTCATCCATTCATTTAACAAACTTTTACTGATCGCCTACTATGGACCAAGTACCGCGCTAAGATTTTTCTTTCCAGATCTATTAGATGACACTGCATTCTAACAGTAGTTTGGTATTGGAATTAGGTCTGAAAAGGATGGGTCTAAAAGATGTGCATTAAATACTGGACTAGATTCCACAGGGGTGGAAGTTGTGCAGTTCTGAGGAACTTTTAGCGTATTCGGTAAAAATCTGCCAGCTTTGTAAAGAAAGCGTGAGGTCAGAGGTAAGGAAATAACTAACATGCACTTTTTTCTCTTCTTACTTGTAATTACTCATGTGAGCTATAAGTAAGCAGGTAACATTCTGTGGTAAACACAAAGATGCACCAGTTAGAATCCCCTTTAAGAAAGTAGTTGCTATCCAGCTGCAGGCAGAGTGGAGAACCGACAGCTTCCAGATGTGGGCGCCTTCAGGAGCAGCCTCAGTGTTGCAGCCAAGGTCACACTTTGTTCTGGGCCCCTGGGCCAGCAATAACTGAACAAGGCAGTGACACAGGGCTTGGTCCAGTGGGACACAGGGCAACACAGGACTCTGATGGTCCGTCTTGGCTCCAGAGCTCCCTGTTGGGTTGGCAGAGACTTTGTTAGGTTGATGGGACAGTCTGATGGGCCCTGTGGACCACTCCTTCTCCTGTCCCTTCTTTTCTCAGGTGTTACTCAGGATTGGCCTCCTGGACAACACCACCTGCAGCACATCTGGACAACAAAGATATTGATACCTAAGGTTGAGATTCTAATGGAACTGCTTTCATTCAAGAAAGTGTCATTCCCTATGTTGTAAGTACTACTTTTCCACGTTGGAGAATGAATAGTAGATATCTAGGCATCTGCTACCTGTTTGGTGGGTTTCTTTTTTATTTCTCTAATGTGGAAATTTCAGGACAGGAATTTCAAAAATTTAACACTAAAATAAGCTGACAATAATGACCACAGGACATCTTAACAGAGCCTAAGAATCAGATAAGCCTCTGTATTATTGGTCACATATTATGGTTCACAGGAGAAAGAGGGAAAGAAAAAGGAGGGGTAAGGAGGGGTAGAGAGAGAAATAGAGAAACACAACGAGAGGGAGAGAATGAGAGAGAGGGCACTGGTGACCAAGGATACAAGTAACTTGTATTTTTCTTAATTCAACAGCTAAATATGGCCCTCAGGACAATTATTTTCCTTTTCTTGTCATAGTTTCTTAAAAGTGAAAAAAAAATCTGTGCCCTAATCATAAAATACAACAAGAGAGTTCAATCTTTTGGCCTCCCTGAAACTGATATTCTATATATGTAAGATTTTTTTAAAATATTAAACATGAGATTAAACCTTTTAAAATTGTACTTTTAATACCATCTTGAAGTCATGGAACATGTATTGATCACAATTATACAATTTTCTACTTTTTGCTTGAATTCTTCAGGTATAGCAGGAGTTTGTGAAAGACTGTTTAGTTGGTAGCATTATGCACAATGCTTCCTTATCCACATGCAAATGATAAAAACAATAAGTGATGACATCTCTCCCATATTTACTTCTCATTTTCCCTTTGTCACTGATGCTTCTCAACCTTTGTATATTAGAATCAACTTCAGGAGAGAAGAGGCATCTTAAAAAAATACAGGTGACTGACAAAACACTGGAATAGACATTTCTACAGAATAGATATTCAAGTGGCCAAGAAACACATGAACAGATGTTCACTAGTCATTAGGGAAATGCAAATCAAAGCCACAATGACATACCACCATACAACTTCAAACCCACTAGGAATGCCTATAACAAAAAAAAAAAAAAAAAAAAAAAAAAAAGGAAAATACCAAGTGTTGGCAAGGACATGGAGAAACTGGAACACCTGTACATTGATGGTAGGAGTACAAAATGGTTCAACACTGTGGAAAGCAATCTGCAGGTTCCTCAAAAAGTTATGTATAGAATTGTCATATGATCCAGCAATTCCACTCCTTGGTATATATACAAAAGAATTAAAAACAGATACTCAAACAAATACATGTACATGTATATTCATAGAAACACTATTCACAATACTCAAAAGGTAGAACAGTCCAGATGGACATGAACAGATGAATGGATAAATAAATTACAGTATATCCATGCAATGGAATATTACTCAGCTATAAAAAGGAATGAATTACTGCTACATAATACAACGAAGATGAACCTCAAAAACATTATGCTAAGTGAAAGAAGCCAGATACAAAAGGCCACATATTGCATGATTCCATTTATACAAAATATCCAGAATAGGCACATCTGTAGAAAGAGAGCATGTATTGATGGTTGCCAGGGGCTATGGAGAGGAAGAGAATGGGGAGCACCTACTTAATGAGCATAGTGTTTTCCTTTGGGGTGAACCACTAGGTAGAAGTGGTGGTTGCACAACATGGGGAATATATTAAATACCACTGAATTGTTCACTTCAAAATGGTTCATTTTATTTTATGTGTATTTCACCTTAATAAAGAAAAAGTAATATATACACGTGTGTGTGTGTGTGTGTGTGTGTCTGTGTGTGTGTATCTGATCTTTTACCTGGATTGAGTGAACCAAAATTTCTTGGAGTCCAGGATTCAGTAGTTTTAAAACTTCATCCAGTGATTTTACTGTGCATCAAGGGTTGAACCTGGGCCTGTAGCTGTACCTTTCTTAAGAAAATTAGCTGGATAGGTATTTAAAAAGAAAGAAAGAAGGAGAGGAAGCTCATTTTTATTGAAAGCCCTTATCAAGCACAAGAACTTCATCAAACATTATCTCAGTGACTCCCACAGTAGTTCTGAGAGGTAGACATTGGACTTTCTGTACTTACCATGAAAAGGAGGCTCAAAGAAGTTACATAATTTGACTATGGTCAACCATCTGTTGAGGGACAAAGCAGCAATCATGTTCAGTTTGTAAGTGTATAACTGGCACCCTGAAGTTCCTGACATGTAGGAGGTGATGGCCTCATCAGGAAGTTGGGCAAATCCACATGAACTGTGGATTAGAACAGAAGTTTTGCAGCAAGACAGACCTCCCAGCTCTGCCACTTCTTTATCAGCCATATGACAGAAGCTAGGCTAAATAATCCTGGCTTCCTCATCTGTAGATAGTAATTCCTATCTCCTATAGTTATTGTAAGGATTTGATGAGATACTGTCTACAAAGCACTTTGGCATAGTGCATATCCCATATAAGTACTCAGTAAACAGTTCCTGTTATTAATTTTGTTTTTATTTTTATTTTTTCACTAATACTGCTACTAATACTATCCAGGAAAGGGTGAACTCTGACCCACTAGCCATCCCTTTTCATACTGGGCAGTAAATGCCATCAGTCCTGGACCCCAGCCATCCTATGTGTTCTCTGAGCAGCCTAATACTATTGTTCTCTCCCATTGTTCTATCCAAATGCTAATTTTGAAAGACTTTAAATAGCAGAATTTACAGGCACAAGTTGATCATAAACTCAACAGACACAGGAACTAAAGAAATGCATCTATTTTAGGGATAAACAAGCTAATTCTAGTCTAATTTTGCTCATTCTTATAAGCACACGTTTTTGGTGATGTGAACAGATGAATTTTACGGTAGGACTCAGATTTCTTTTTCTTATTAAAGTTTTTTATTTGAGATGTGCTAAAGGACAGATTCTAAGAAGCAAGAGTGTAATTATAGATTGAGCATCTCCCGTATGGCCTGACAGAAGTCTACCGTCACTTAAGAAGCCATTACAGCATATATTTAATGTCAGCTTGATAGAAAAAAATGCTTTCATAGGTTCTCTTTGATTGACACATTTGAAATGACATCAGTTTCCAGCTTTAAAACCTACTGTTATTAGGTCTCTGTTGCTATTTATGTTAGAAATATGTGCACGTGTGTCAAAACAATATATCAACTTTGCTGATTGGCTGCATCTAGATTCTGTTGCCAAGGGTAACAGAACAATTGCTTTTAATCTTTCCTAAATTGCTGCTTGGTTTTTTTTTTTTTTTTTTCCCTAAGTACTTGGGGTTTTCAGGGATTTTTTTTCACCCCAGAGCAAAAATAAAGAAATTTTATGTAAGGAGAAAACAAATACATATTGTCTATGTGTGTTAAAAGGAAAATGAAATTCAAAAGGTATAGTTGCTATATATGTTAATTTGTATTATCATCTATCACAAATACTGTGGTAGTCCTGATTATTAAGGCTGAGCTGATTAGGAAAAGAACATCTCTACTTCTAAATGATGCAGCACCCACCAAACCATTTGCTCTTCAGGATCGAGGTCTTCTCTCTTTTGTCAGAAAGCCAACTTCACAGGTTCTTTATTGTAGAACAGGAACGTATATGAAAAGAAAATAATGTGTCGTCAAAACTTTGCAGTCTTTCCTGCCTTATTTACCGAGCAGAGGGTGATGAGCAAGTCCTTACCAGTTACAGATTCCAACTCCAGCCTCTGGAATTTGAGAAGATTGAGAAAACTAATTTGAATGCTCACATATGTATATGGTATGCTTGTAAATTAACCAGACAGGTCCTTCTGTCTGTCTTACTTTGTTGTGGTAACAGCTCTCAAACTTCATTGGGGTACTTGTTAGAAAGGTCCTGGACAATACTCTCAGAGATTTTGGTTCTTTAGGACTGAGGTGGGCCCTGGAATTTACAATTTAAATGATGATTCTAAGGCAGGTAGTCCAAGGTCCACATATTAAGAAACACTGCTTTGTACTTTCCAATGCACATTTCCACATGTACTTTTCAAACTCCACATTCTTCCCTTAGAACAGTAGAGGAAAGGCTCCTATTATGGACAGTCCTGTGCCTGGGTGAAATAGTCAAATGGCCAAATAGTAAGAATCTCCTGGAAGGTACCACACCCCCTATCCCTTACATTTGACCCTTTCCCTGCAAAATTAATTAATTAAGCATTCAATTAATTTTAATAAAAACTAAATTAAGTCACAATATACCCTGCTTGATGTCCTCTTCTACCAGTTTTATCAAACTTTAAGATTTTAAGAGAATGTAAGTATTCTTGGGAGGTGTAACAACTCAAGTTATGATTTATCACCTTCTTTTGAGTGTATTAGAGGCTTTGGTGTGATGAGGAAGGAAGAGAAAAAAATAAGAAAACTGGATATCTGATGTTAATCTGATGCTATGGGCTGCATTGTGTGTCTGCTCCCCTCTCCCCACCCAAATTCACATACTGACGTCCTGATCTCAGTACCTCAGGATGTCACCTTATATGGAAATTGGGTTATTGCAGATGTGATTAGGTAAGGTGGTCATCAGAGTGGGCTCTAATCTAATATACCTGGTGTTCTTGTAAAAAGGAGGAATTTGGACACAGAGACAGACACACAGAGCAAGGACAAAGTGAAGACATAGAGAGAACCTCATCTCCAAGCCAAGGGGAGAGGCCTGGAACAGAGCCCTCCCACACGGCTCTCAGAAGGAACCAACCCTGCTGACACCTTGACTTTGGACTACTAGCCTCCAGAATTGTGACACAGTAAGTTTCTATTGTTTAAGCCACTCAATGTATAGCACTTTGTCACTATACATTAGGAGCCCTAGAAAGTGAACATAACTGAGATAAAGAGTCAGCAGAGGAAGAATATGGCCAAAGATTAGAATCTCCAAAACAAACTCCTCCTGTTCATACTTTCGCCTCTGTCTGTAGCTGTCTTGTTTAACAGAGTAAAACAAAACCAGTACTCCTAGTTAAATATGATTCTATACTCCTAGAAGTGAGGAGGGCCCTTATTATCTAGATGCAATTCAAAAACCAGAACTTGTATAAGCTGTACATGTTCTAGATGCTATGTCAGCAATACCACCCAAAGCAGAGTTCTGAGATACTGGGATCCAGAGTTCCACATGAAAAATAACATAAAACAAGTTGTTTAAAATCTGGTGAAGGGATGTACTTTGTAAAAGAGAAACAACTGCATACACTAGCGGTGGGAACAAGCTTCTCATAGCAAACATTTCATTTCGGCAAATAGTAAAAGAAATCATTCGGAGCTAGCTTTTCAGGGTAGCTCCACAGGAATCAAATTTCTCTGAAATTGTTTGCGTTGCCAAGTCTGTCTTTACTGTTGTCTCACCACTGCTTCTACTTTCTACCCAAAGCTGTCTGTTATGGTACAACACTTGGCCAAGAGTGATATGATCTCAATCACCGAGCTCAGACTGCAATCTGTCTGCATAAAGCTGCAGACGGAGGGTTTCGGGAAAAGTGTACTAGGAGGGGGAAAAAAATCCACAAGAAAGCAAGGGACTGAGTTATAGACTTAAAAACAAAAGAAGTTGTAAGGTTTGCTGTCACGAATTTCACTAGTAAAATAATCACTGTGGAAAGCTGGAGGGAAAAAGCAGGCAAAAGAACTACGGTGGCAGACTCTAAGTGATTTCGTAAAAAGGAGAAAACAATATAATCAAATCAGCATGCAAAAAGCAACAATTAAAATGTAATAACACCATGTTCTTTATTTATAATGTGAGGAGTTGAGTGGAATAGAGGACCAGTTATACATTCAATGGAGTGGAAAAAAATAATGTCAAGCTTGGGAGAAAAAGAGAATTTAAGTCTTATAAAATAAGAAGTGATGAAAGGTGAGAAATATATTGAAAGATCTATCTAATTTCATAAGCATAAAACAGTTTGCCCCCTTTTTTATTATATCTCCAGATGCAATTTGGTGTCTGGGGTTCAGGAAAGCAAGTTAGTGTCAATGTTCAACACATTTACACCATCAATTCCATATGCCATAGAATTCGTTCCAGTAGGAGGATGAAGCCCAGTATTTCGTTTTTATGTCACTACTGAAATGTAAACAAATAAGAATTTGCTTAACCCTTTCCCACAGAATTAAGCCTAATCAATTGAACAGAAGTCCAATTTCCCCCATTTAGCAATTATGTTAAAAACATAAAAGGAGACTCTTCCTGTTACAATCAATTTGATTTTGTTGCTCATTATAGCTTATTGTAGAACTAGATTTAAATAACTTTTTGTTGAAACAAAAAACCAGCTCCATTCTTCCAGTTTTTTGACTTTATTCTTTTTCTCTACCTGTCAGTCTCTCTCCCTCTCTTTCTCTCCTCCCCACTCTCTTATCTGTTCCCCTAATTCACCTTCACATTTTAAATTTACCCAAGTTTCCAATATCATGAAAGACATTTTCTCAATCTCTAGACAGTATGACATTGGATTGTTATGAGGATTAAAATAGATAACCAGGTAAAGCCTATAGCACTATGCCCTACAGTAGTCAGCTCTTAAGTACTATCATCGTTTCAAATTTTGCTCCTCCAATTCTTGAGTTTATTTCATCAGATCCAGATTTTATTATGGCTGCATAAAGCTAGTCTAGGAGCAGAGGGTTTTGAGTTAGTCATATACCTATGAAGGACTGGGTTTAATAATCAGAAATCTCAATATGTAGAAAGAAATAGCCAGTCAGGACCAGTTCAACTGTGTGTTTAAGTTGGATTGTCTGCGTAAATGTAAATAATCTTCTTTCCAAAAAAAGTGCAAAAATAATATATCTACTTAACTACCCTAATTGAGTAAAAATGATAAAAATAAAAATTAATTGTGTGGCATATATGGATGTGAGTTGTCTAAAGTCTGAAGTAAATAAATACCAAGTAATATTCTCTGGGCTGGAATAGAAACACTTTTTTTTTTGCTCCTTTTTACTTTCTTGTATTTTCCTAAGATTCTATAATATATATGCATAATTTAAAAAGTTATAAGAAATGAATAGAATTTTCTATATATATACTCTATGTTCCTTAAAACAAAACAAAAAAAAATTATGGGAATCTCAGCCTCATAAGCTCCAAATGAAGCACCTCAGTAACACAGGGTCAGCAAAGATAAGGACTTGAGAATCAGGGCCAGAGGAAACCCTACCAAAAAAAAAAAAAAATCTATCTATCTATCTATCTATCTATCTATCTATCTATCTATCATTAGAGCATTCTTGAAATCGATGAGAAGTTTATACACACACACACACACACACATAGACACATGCATATAAAGACTTATTATAGGAATTGGCTTATGCAATTATACAGACTGAGAAGTCCCATGATCTGCCATCTGCAAGCTGGAGAACCAGGAAAGCCAGTGGCATAATTCAGTCTGAGCCCAAAGGCCTGAGCACCATGAGCATCAATGTTCAAGGGCAAGAGAGGAGAATACTCCAACTCAAGCAGACAGCAAATTCTCCTCTCTCTCTTTGTTCTATTCAGGAACTCAATGGATTAGAAGACGCCCACCTGCATTGGTGAGGGCAATCTTCTTTACTCAGCCTCCCAATTCAAACGGTAATCTCTTTGGTAAACATCCTCAGAAATAATATTTGGCCAGCTATCTGAGCATCCTTTAGCCCAGCCAAAGTGAGCCATAAAATTAACCATCACAGTCCTGTATTTACTTGATAAATAAGCAGTCCTCCGTGTGGTGCCTAGAAGAAAGGAAAGTGGAAAAAATCTGACTTGAAACAGACTAACAGAGCCAAAAGAAAACCAAAAAAAAAAAAAAGAGTAACCCAGGCTTCTTGAGACCACCTGCCACGAGCATAGCAGTCTATGCTCATCTTCACTACCTATTGGCAATCTGCTTCTATGGTGGCAAAAGCTTAGGCATTTTCCAATCTGAGGTTCTTCAGTTCTGCACTGAGGACCGGCACTACTTCCACAGGATGAAACAGAGCCTCTGTTGGAGGCAGATGAAGAAAATGTTCAAGTCCACCGACCCCCACCCCACTTTCCTCATTAAAAGCTCACAGTGTCTGTTCATGCCTGACTCACAGTGGGTGCTCAATAAATGCTGTTTGAATGCTTGAATGAATGAATATATGTGAGGTTCATTACAATAATTCTTTCTCTGTCTTATTCCTCTCCCTTCTTTTGACAAAAATCTAACACAACACCCAAACCTTCCAAGTTTCAGTTCAAGGAAAGATGAGTTCTTTCCAAACTTTCCTTCTGAGTCCCTGAGAAGAAGGTGATGTGGGCAAACGAAGTGAGCAGATACTTTGGTGCAGGTCAAAGCTGGTTTCAAATTCTAGTTCCACTTTTTGGAACTTCTCTGAGCTTTGCACTTCTTTGCTGACAAAATGGGAATAAAAACTTCCAAGAGGGCTAAATGAAATATGTTTAAATTTCTACTGCAGTGCCTAAAATATAGTAAGTACTCAGTGAACGTAACTCTCATCCCTTAAGCGTTGATATTTAATCCTTTCACTAACGCTCCAATATTTAGGATTGCCTCCGTTTTTACATTTTAGAAAATGCCAGAAAAAAAGAGATTAAGTATATTATTCAAACACACCCATTTCATGATAGAGTCTTTGGGAAGTAAAATGATGAAGCTAATAAAATATATCAGCTTGTTGAAGATTATCATATTTTAGAAACAAATAGACTGACTTAATCAGGGGAGGAATAAGCTTGCACCAAAAACACCAGAACCAATATTACAAGGATAGTAAAACAAACAAAACAAAAACAACCAAATAGGATAGTTTAAAATGAATCTAAACACTGACTTCACACCTTTGACAAAAATTAGCTCAAAATGAATCATAGATCTAATGTAAAAAAGCAAAAGTATAAAATTTCTAGAAGATAACATAAAAGAAAATTTAGGTGACTTTGGGTATGGCAATGAGTATTTTTGGTACAACACAAAAAGCACAATTGATGAAAGAAAAAAACTGATGAGTTGGACTTTACTAGGAAGAAGGGTATAGCTCAAGTGGTAGAGCGTATGCTCAGCACCCAAGAGGTCAGGGGTTCAATCCCCAGTACCTTCTCGAAGCGGAAATCAATGAAGAAACCTAATCACCTCCCCCTCATAAAACAAACAATACAAGTTGGACTTCACTAAAAAATTACTCTGCAAAAGACACTGTTAAGAGAATAAAAAAAACAAGCCACAGGCTAGGAGAAAATACCTGCAAAACACACAGCTGGTAAAGAACTTGTATCCAAAATATACAAAGAACTTGAAATTCATCAATAAGAAAACAAACAATCCAATAAAACATGGGCAGAAGATCTGAACAAGCACTCCACCAAAGCAGATATACAGATGGCAGGTAAGCAAGTGAAAAGATGCTACAAATCATAAGCCTTTAGGGAACTGAACATTAAAACACCAGATACAACATACCTATCAGAATAGTGAAAATCCGAAACAGTGACATCACTGAATACTGGCGAGGCTGTGGAGTAAAAGGCACAGTCACTTTGGAAAACAGTTTGGCAGTTTACAAAGCTAAACCTAGTCTTATCACATGACCCAGCAATCACACTCCTAGATATTTATCCAAATGAGTAGAAAACTTACATTCACACAAAAATTTGTACACAGGTATTTACAGCAGTTTTAATCATAATTGCCAAAACCTGGAAACAACAGAAATGTCTTTTAATAGGTGATAGGATAAACAGCCCATGGTATTTCCATATATTAGAATATTATTCAGCAATAAAAAGAAATAAGCATCAAGCAATGGAATGTGGGAAACTTGCATGTACATTGCTGAGTAAAGGAAGCCAGTTTGAAAAAGCTACATACTGTACGACTCCAAACATATGACATTCTGGTAAGAGGAAAACTAGAGGAACAATTGAAAACAAATCAGTAGTTTCCAGAGTTTTGGTGGAAGGGGAAGGAATAAATAGGTAGGGCACTGGAGACTTTTAGGGCAGTGAAACCCTTCTGTATGCTACTGTACAGTGGATACATGACATTATGTTTTTGGCAAAACCCATAAAACTGCACAACACAGAGTGAATCCCAATGTAAACTATGGCCTTTAGTTAATAATAATATATCAGTATTGGTTCATAAGTTGTAACAAATGTACCACACCAAGATAAGACATTAACAATAGGGGAAACTGAGGGAGGCAGAGAGGGAAGGTATGGGAACTCTCAGTACTTTCTGCTTAATTTTCTGTAAACCTAAAACTGCCTCCTCAAATGAAGTCTAAATGTTTTTTTTTTCAAAAAAGAGAAATAAAGATAAACAACTGGAGGTTCTAAAGTCTAATTTTTATCAGTTTTTATATCATTTTGATTGTTTTGCATAATTTTCCTTTATCCTAAACCCTCTGTTTCTCTCTACACAGCCCACAACCTATACAAATGAGGCCCATATTTCTCTGCACCTCTCCATTGGTTTTTCTATTTGACATTCATTTATTGAGTAATAACTGTGTGCCAAGCTCTAGGATAATTGTTAGAGATGTGGAAAGAGGAATAAGATCAGACTTGAGGATCTGACAGTCTAGTGGTAGAGACATGTTAATTACAGTGGAACAAGGTATTAAATGCCATAAATAAAGGTAAGAAAAATCTCCTGGAACCACAATAACTCAGTACTTTGAACCCTACAAGGCATTATGAAGCTACATTAAAGTCACATCATCTGTTTTTAGCACTGCCCTATCTTGCTTTTGCCAGTGTCTCACGTTTAAAATTTCTTTTAAGCTTCTCCCTCCTGCTCTTATTCTTCAGCCTTTTGCTTCTTCTTCAGGAGTGCTCACTCTTGCTGATTTTCCAATTCAGTCAGAATACCAGGCCAGTGAATATATGTTCGTCCAACATAATCACAGTGATTCTTCCACCAGCAAAAAAAGGAGAAAAGAACTCTACTCAAGGTTCAGTGTCATTCAGCAGAGGGATTACCAACATGCAACCTCAAGACCATATCCCAGAAGGAGAGTGGTGCCGTCACGAGTGAAATGATGATATGGGAGTACAGACAAAGGAGCCAGCCCTTCCCCGCCGACCGCAAAGCCCTGCTTGGAGGTGGAATGAGGAGGAGGGGGAGGAGAGCACTAAGCGTCTGGTCACCAGCCTCACATGCCAGGTCTTCCCCTGGCAGCAGACAAGAAGCAGATGCTGACAGCTTTGTGTTTTCCATATTGCCAAGAGCAGGCCATATTAAACACTCTTATCTTGACCTTGAAGACACCTATCAACAAGTACCTCCCACTGAACTCCTGCCTACCTCTCTGTGTTCACCTTCTGCCACTGACCAGATGCCTACTTTGTATTCTAGTGGCACCACATGAGGGGACTCTCCTCACATCCGCACTACAGTGTCCTGACTTTCTGCCTCAATTCATGCTCTTGCTCCCTCCAGGGACCAAGAACCTCCGGGGACCAAGAAGCCTGGCTTCTGCTCAGTCTTCAGCTAGCCGGGTTTCCTGTCTCTGAGACCTCTCCTCAACTAGTCTTCCATATTCTTCCTCTATGTTCTCTTTGTATTGAATTAACCTATTTCCAATTCTTATCCTCTGCTAGTCTGAGCAACTTAAAGTCAGGGACTACAGCAACAGTATGTTTGTACCATTGTCTGTCTCCCTCCTTTATTGGTAAATACCTGTGATGTAGCATATGGTTAAAAGTAAAAAATTTGGAGCTACCCTGTCTAGGTGTGAAATCTGACTGCTATTTACTAACCATTTGCTCTGAATTTGGGGGCTGTACTTAATGTTATTGTAACCTCAGTTTCCTTAAATGTGAAATGGGGATAATACTTACCGTACAGTTTTGTTGTGAAATGTGAGTGACTAGCTAGATGATGGATAGATAGACAGATATTTTGAATGACACCTGACACAGAGCAAGTAGTGGTTAAATGTTAACTTTTATCATCATCATTATCATCATCATCATCATATTTGTAGTCTTGACAAGAGGCGCTTGGTTTCCTACAATGGGGTTACCATGATACTTGTTTGGATTTATCTGATTTCCAGGTAATATCAATGCTTTGTGTTCAGGTATATTGACACAAACTCTAGTCCAGACGGGGTTCTGCTGATTTAAATAAATAGAGTAACTGTTCAACAGCATCCTAGACAAAAACCATGAACTCTTCTCTCAAAGCATAGAAATAAAGGCCAAAAAAAAAAAAAAAAGGAAAAAAAAGAAAGAAAGAGCATTGTAGTATTATTGGTAATGACCTTGGAAACATAAGAAATGTTTCTTAGAAGAAGAATCTGTGAGGCTGTTAATTTTAGGAGATTATGTTCAAAATGCTGAATTTCTTTAGAATGACACATTTGTTGAGAAGGAAAGTGCTAAAAGGAAGGAAAAAAAAAAAAAAACCTAGCCAGGGAACTGCAAGAAACTCAAGCCAATATGTAGCTTGCATCTGCTGGCAATACCCGCATCAAAGAAGGAAATAAGATACAAAACTGAAATTGCTATTCAAAGAAACTTGATAAACAAAATAATCCATTCAATATAACAGATGGCTGTACAATAGTATGTGCCATGACTAAAATATCTGACCCATCCACCTACCCACTAGTAGTGCTACCAAAAACATCAATTTAAACTGGGCAACCTGAAATGCACCAAATAAAACTGGCTATTACTATGATGTCAGCAAAATATATTTATGCTGAAAAGAATGGATGTATTCCAAATGCATCACCTAAAAAGCGTAATTCCAAATGCTATATTCTGTCTGCTTGGCCCACGTATATATTCTGTCCTTATGATATTTTTACCCCTACTTTAGTCATCAGTTCTATAATTCTAACAGGATAACTGAAGCTATGCTCAATCTAGTTCACCTCAAGAGATACTTATATTACCTTTACTCTGTTCCAAGCCCGTGGTAATTGCTAGATATATAAGGTGAATGACACATTGTTCCAGATCCTGACATTTACCCTCCAGGGCTGTTTATCTGCATAGCAATAAACCGAAACACCACTTTCAATACATTTGCATCTCTGTAAATCTGGAATCTCTAAATGAATAATTCATGTTGATCCCTTTGGACTACCAAACTTCCATTAAGAACATGCATGTTACCTAGTTTAAGGTTGTCAGTATTGACAGGTCTAAAAGATTTGGTGTAAGGCAAAAGCAACTATCACTTTGCAACCCAAATCTGATCAGTAAGAAAGTTACTTACTATTTTTATTGCTTTCATGTATATAACAGAATGTTTGAGCAATGGCTTTTTATACTCATAGCACCTTTCATGGGTACTATAAATACTACCTGAGTGAAGCAATGTCATACTTCAGGAAAAACAAAACCCAAAGTACAAATGAAGTGTCAAAAAATTAATCACCACATTTCCCTGTTGTCTATTTCTCGATTAACTTCTGATGGTCCTCTAAGGCAATGAACAAAAATGCTCAAACAAAAAGAACTTTAAAAGGAGGTAAACTTTCATCGCACAGTATTTCTGACAGCTTGTTCCTAAGCAAAGCAACTGGTGTCCCTGGGGACTCATTAAACATTCATTCGAATCATGGAGAAAGAGACCCAGTTTGGAAGATGTTTTTCTGGAGTACAGAGGGGGACTTTGATCCTAGCTCAGATAACAGCTGCCCTCCATGAGAGGGTTTTCTGGTTGCTCTACCCCTCAGGCCAGGTGAGTCTCAGGGGAGGTGTCTAGTTGACCTAAAAAATCAGCCAAGCAACTGATACCTGAGGGAGGGTCTTTGAGTGGGCAAGAGAGCCTGGCATCGAGTGTTATCATTCTGTCAGTCTCTCTTCTGGCTAGACACAGAGCACACAGGAAAGGGACTCCTAAAGGGAATCAAGTCTCACCTTGATTTTCCCCCCATTGTAAAATTAAAGGAAGGCAGGAAGCCAAAATACCATGATAGATTTTAGTCTCTACCATTGTGTTTTCTCACTATTCTGGAACTGTAACAAAGTGTTTCCTTGGAAATTCCTGACCCTTGGCTTTTAAATACAAAAGGAAAGGTGAATACGTATGATTAATATCTTAGAAGAAAATAAAATGTGCCATATAGTTAATAAAGTAGACATGAAGAATACAAGACTACATCACATAGAAGCCATTTTTTCTTTTAGGATAAGGGAACTTGAGAAAGAATCAGAGCATCCCCTCTAAAAAGTGAGAAATTAAATATTGACACTGAGGTAAAATTATGTCTTTGTCATAGTTTGTTGTATTTCTGATATGGAACATCAAGGGAATCACTGAAGTTAACAAAGACATGAAAATCATTTTAATGATTAAAATTTGTTTGAAAAGATGAATATCAAATAGAACTCCAGCCATCACAAAGTTATCCTGCCATTCATAATTAGATATGCTTTTATCCTTCACTCATGTACTCCTTTAATAAATATTTATATTGAGTTTTTACTCTGTGCAAGGCATTGTTTTAGACACTGTAAGGCATAAAGGTATCAATGACAGGCCCTATACATAATGGAAGGATTAAGACCATACATGGTAGGAAATGATACATGCCATCAAGACGACACAAACTAGAGGACTTAACAGACCTCTCAATGACCACAAGATCCATGAGCAGTCTAGGTTCCAACTACTAATTAAATTGAAAGCTAATTTCATGATGGCAGGATATTTAGCCAGTCTCCTTCCCTGTCACAGAGGGGAAAGTGGGCTGCTATCAGCCCATGGAGACACAATAGCACCCCCTCCACAGACTTATGAAGGTGAGTGAAGGCAATGTGCCTGCCTCTCTCTCTCCTCTCTTCTTCCAATCCTTACCCTCAGGTGTGAAGCACGGCATTGGCAACAGTAAGACTGCTGAGATAAGAAGAGAAAGAAAATTGCTTCCCCAGTCCTCTTTCAAGCCACCGTGCATTCTTAGGCAGGCCTCCCTGGCTCACCTAGAAATAAGTGTTCGAGGACCCACCACCTGAAGGGAGGTCTGCTCTTACATCGTCAGCTAAGACTCCTCAGTGTCAGGAAGAGCCAGAGGCTTGATGAGGGGAGGTGAGGAACCCCCCTTCCTTCGAGTCCTCGAAAGCTACAAAGGTTGTCATTAATAAGAACTATAGACAAACATTCAGCAGCACTGTGTGTATAAGACACAAATGTGTCAGAAGCACAAACTCCATGTGATGATTTCATGTCATAGCTCAATAAGCCAATGAGATATGCTACCAAGAATGCTGGACACCTGTTCAATGACTCTGTTTTCCTTAGAGGAAATTTTTAATACTTAAATAACAGGACTAGTGGAAGAGACCCACATTTTCACCTGAGCATTATGTATCAATTATACCCAGATGTGTCCATTCTGTTTCCTTTTCCTTATTCTTTCTAATACCAGATTGCCTGTGGTAGGATTCAATTAGGAAATCTACTGCCTTGACTTGTTTATCTCTGTGACTTCACCTGGATGCTTAATCTTCTTTATTTTTATCCTTTTATGAGGATTTTACTTATTTTTCCCTTTTCTAATATTACTCTTCTGGAGATTTTCAGTGTGAATATCTTTTAAAATCACCCCTACAATCATAGTGCTTTTTTCCCAGATGTCCATCCACCTATATCTGTATCTACCTCTATACATTCACACATATCTATAAAAATACGGTTATAGATGTAGATATACACCTATCTCTTATGCTGGGGTTGCAGTATCAGCATTACCTCATACTCTGCACGGACTCCTCTTTTATAAAGCCAGCCAGAACATCTTTGATTTTTTCCAAGATGTACCCTTGCCTTTTCATTATTTTCCTTTTCTACTTTGCCTAATTCAGAAATTTTTCTCTCTCCTCATTATTATTATTGTCAAGTTCAACTCTGTGCTCAGATCTCAGCATGAGGTCACTTTTTCTTAATTTGTCATTAGTTAATACACACTAAGCAATCCCAGTATTTCAAGAAGTATCTCTTCTGAGAGATTTAGAGTGGACATTAACAAAAGCATTTCTGGTCTTACCTCCAATATTGTTCAATAAAGCGTGATGATAAGCAGAATCAGTCCCTTGGAAATGCCCTGATTCGTTTGCAAAGATGACTCATTCCAAAGGTCTCCTTGTGGTATGACTTCACCTCTTCCCATCAGGAGGTGGAGTCTCTTTCTCTCCCTTTGCACCTGGCTTTGACAAGCGACTGGCTTTGAGCAACAGAATGCATTGGAAGTGTCTCTGTACAGGCCTCTGGGCCTCGGCTCAAGAGGCATTGCAGGCCCTGCTCTTGTTCTCTTGGAGTCTTGCAGACAGCATGCTGCGAAGTGCTCTGAACGAAAGACCACATGGAGAAAGAAGTCAGACATCTCAGCCACTCCTGCTATCCCAAATGACATTCCAGATGTGTGAGTGAGAACCTCTTAGACCATCAACCCCAACAGAGCCCCGACCCGAGTGCAGTCAAAAGAATGAGACCAACTGAACGCAGCAGAACAGCCTAGTCAAAGCACAGAAAGTGAGAAAAAATAAACTGCTCTTGTGTTAAGCAATGACGTTTTGGTGGTTTGTTACTCTACAACAGATAACTGATACAGCCTTCATTGCATCTAGTACCTATGAGCTGACAGCAGGTGTTCAAAATATAGCACTGAAAATATGTCTGCCAAACAGGCCAACAGACTTAGCCATACATATTCATTTGCTATTTATTGATACATATATAATGTATGTATCAATAATATATGATACAGATATAATATACATAATCACACACATATGTAAAATCAGGCCCAATCTTCAGGACTGGGGTACAAGATAAATAAAATTGTGTTCTCACCATCAAAAGTCTCATAATCTAGTCAGATGTGATATGAATGAATTACACTGCCACATGGAAAATTCTGGTAGAGTACTATAGGAACACAAAGAAAGGAAAGATTCACTTTGACTGGGAAAAGAGAAATGTAGGTAGGGAAAAGTGAGAAAAAAAATAATCAGAGAGTAGTTAGTTGCTGAGTTAAAAGTGGAGACAGTGGCAGCAGCAAGGAGTTCAGAACCACATCTAGGGACAGCAAAAAATACCTCAAGTGCCATCTTCTGCCATAAGGACTTGGAGTTGAGCTATCTGAACAAGAAATCCCCTGAAATTCTTCTGTATAACTCCACCCACTCTTTTCTTGTCTTCTTCAAACTTTTATTAGCACCATATGATTGGCTCATAATACTAACTAGATGAATCTTGCTATTGGTTAGCTATATATTTTAACACTAATTTTTCATAATATACATCTGTTTATCCAACTGGTATACTAGCTGCACACTGCATTAGGCACCCAATTAGACCATGAGTATCTCAAATCCCATATGTCTCAAACTGAATGTATTGTTCTTTAAAGTTTGTTTTCCTCTATTTCCTATCACAGTAAGAGATACCACTAACCATACAGTCACTTCAGCCATGAACCTGAGAGCTGTCCTTAACTCTTTACTCCCCTGAGGTTTCCTCACAATTTCCATCCCCATTTACCCTCTGAAATCTAATCAGTCATTAAGTCTTGCTGATTCCTGCCTCCTAAATACCTCTCAAATCGACCCATCCTCTTATTCCCACTTCCTGAGTTCAAGATTCATAATTCCTTTCTTGGACCATTGCCATAGCTCCATTATCTGTCACTCTGCCTCTATTCTTGCTTTTCTTCATTCCATCCACACACTATATCAGAGGCATCTTTGGAAAATGCAAATCTGATCATATTAGTTCCCTGATTAAAGCTTTTCATGACTCCTCCTGCTTCAGAAGAAAATGAAAACTTCTAGGCACAGCATTTAAGGTCCTTCATGATAGAGCTACTTGTATGGTCTCATCTCTCTGCTCCTCCATCCCTAACACACACACCTAAACTTCCAGCCACAGCAATCCTTTGCAGTTCCTTTTGCTACATGAACAATGGTTCAAGCTACCACTTCAGCCTCTAAATTTACCACATCAGGCTGTACATACCATTTACAGACTGATCTGACTCAACAATATTAATTCATTGTTTAAGGCACATCTCACTTGCTCTGGAAGACTATTCCTACATCTGGGCTCCCCCTTCCTTTGGCCCCACAATGGAAAATGGCCCATCCTTGTCTTTGTGCCCCCAATTATATTCTGTGCATACTTGTATCATAGTTCATACTACACTTTATTTATTTGCTTATGTCTCTGCCCTCCCTCCCTCCCCTCAACCCTGCCATCACCAGACTGACCTCTTTATCGGTATAAAGTATCTTTTATTTCTTTGGTATCTGCATCATACCACACATTGCCTGGCTCACAGTAGAAATTCTATAGTGAAGACGAACATTTTCAAATGATTTGAATACCGTAAATTCAGATACAATAAAAAACTGTATCAAGCACAGCTTAAACTTGTTTCTTGACTTTTTATTTTGTTAGCCTTATTCTAGTTACTTGAATTATAAAAGTGTTTAAAATTTGCATAAATGAAAATTTACTGTCTCTTTCCTAGTTGATATAGTGACCACATCTTTATATAATAAACAACTTAGTACTTCTGTGAATAGATTTGCAAACCAACACATTTTGAGTATCTAGAAACCAGCTATCTAGCACAAATTGAGAACAACTGGCTAGTG
Organism: Camelus dromedarius; assembly: GCF_036321535.1. Taxonomy (NCBI): domain Eukaryota; kingdom Metazoa; phylum Chordata; class Mammalia; order Artiodactyla; family Camelidae; genus Camelus; species Camelus dromedarius. Next base: position 50,046,706 of record NC_087437.1, read on the forward strand.
AGTAGCAAGATGTCTCAAAATTCTTGCTCTAAAACTTACACATAAGAAAATTCATCTCTTAGAACTTTGTGCTCCAAACCCGTAATAGATTTCAAGCAGAAAATTAAAATGAGAGATAGGAATTACTACAGGTAAACCTGTAAGGTACAGCAAGAAAAGACAGCTGTTAGCCAGGGAGAAGACATAAACTTAAGAAAAGTAGATCTAAGACCGCAAAACAGAAAATTATCCAGGACCAGTAACAGGAGGGAAGACACAGTAATCTATAACTAGCCTGTGAATATTGATGAATTATTCTACACATGTTGTACACAACATGTAGTGTACAGCTATTGTTTACATTGATGACCATATTTTTCCAATTAAAATTATGTTCAGTATATTCTGAATAAAAGTAAAAGAAATGGTGTAAAACACTTTAGAATTTTTTCAAAATTATTAATTTCTTAAAACTGTTTAAATCTTATTCATCTAAGACAGCCAGAATAACCCATTCTTAAATCTTTATTCAATTTGAATAACAAATAGAGGTACCATTTATTCAATACCTAAATGTTATATGCACTGCACTTTACACTAAAATCTACAGGACAAGTGTAATTGTCCATATTTTACAGATGAGGAAACCAAGGCCCAGAAAGATCACCTAAGATTACACAGTTAGTAAAGCAGCTAAGTAGAGATTTGATATGAGACACTTTAATTCTTGTCATCACTGAAATTTGAATGAGAATTCATAAGATTATGTATTAATAAATCGATCTGCAGAAGTTCAACTTGAGTGCTTGCCTTCAATTCGCAAGTTTGTACTACAATTGAGTTTCCTTTAGTAGTGAAAAAACGCTTAAAATGATTGCTTCCCCAAGATAACCTCAACAAAAGCAGAAATCATCAAAAGAAAATGAAATATTTCTTATGTCATACCATGCATGTTTGCTAATAGAAGTCTAAGCATTTACTAAAGTAAGCTGTTAGGAAAAAGCACATGAATTTATTGCTATTTCTCACAGGCAGTCAAGAGTTGAGCAGCTTTTTAGTTAGGATATAATGAAGTCATAATCGTCTACAGAAAACAACAGTTCCTCTAAATAAAGACATGTAAAACATACCAGCAAGAAACTTAACCAAAACTGCTAGAACTGGTATCATAAGGAAAAAAGTAAGGACAAAAACAAAAATTGAGGCAAGTTTAATTTTAAAAAATAGATTAATATTAATCTTTAAACTGTTAGAGTAATAGTTAAAACACGAGAAATGTCCCTAAAAGTTATTTATTTAAGGCTTTGTTCTCGAAAATTATTACATTATTCCAAGAAAGACTAAAGAGGTTATTTTCTCTAAATTATTTAGATGTAAGAGTTAGCCTTCAGCCAGGTGTTCTGTTCATGCAGATGGCAAAATAAATTATTCAGAAATAGAAACAGAAACAGGTAAAACAGATGGAAAAGCAGAGTAAACCAAGAAAGCCATGGGCAGCTGCTTAACAGGCCCCCAGTACAACACCCACTTCTACATCATGGTCCAACTCACCCGGTTAGAAAAAGCTCTAGATAAACACACTGTGGTCCACCTCTCAAAAAACCTCTGAGACCCCAAATTCACTTCAGTGATACAGTATGTAAAGTATGTCACATGAAAGTCTTTACAGAAACTAATGTCTTACCCTAAACCATGGAATATTCCTGAGAGATACCAGATTGGAGAGTGAACTGTATTTCCAAATCACTTGAGACTCTTTTAAGAAAGTAATTCTTACATTTATGCGATGTACACTGTATTAGGTTTCCTCCTGTAAGGCTTAAGCAGGCTAACTGGCTCTGAAATGGAGCTAGAATTGCAAAGCAAACCAACAGTAAGGCTTCACTGTAGGAACAGGCCAGCAAAAATAGCAGCTGCTTGCCTGCAAAAAGCAACACCTGGCCAACCACAATAGCCACAGTAACCACAGGCCAGGTAGATGAGCAAATGGACAGTCGCCCCACACCTTCTAGGCGCTAAATGCCCCCTAATGTTTTAAAGTTCACCATTTGAAACTAACCACCACCCCCTCCCCTATCCCCATGACCCCCCCCACCCTAGCCCTTTTTGCTTGATTGGTTGATAATTCAAAAATGCCAGGGTTGCCAGGGGGCGAGGGGGAGGAGGGTACGATCTGGGTCCAATGCACTCCTAGCCTCAAAACGGCTGGTAGAAGTGCTTGCCCAGGTCCCCTCCCATCCCGAGCCTGTCTGGCTTACACCTGAACTCTTGGCTCTTAGCTCTTTTGTCACTCCACACACAAGCAACAGGGAATCCACGCCCATGGTGGTCATCAGGAAATAAGCTACCTGACAGGTTTTTTAGGATCACCAGGTTTGTCATGCTGGAGATGCTCGGAACCCGGGAAAGGACTGATCACCCTCAGCCCAGCAGAGATATCCAGGTCTGACATCCTCCTACACTATCTACAATTTGATGGAGTTGCCCATTAAGATCCCCTTTTGACAGTAAAGATCTGTCTCTCATTTTTGATTTGTTGATTCAACCCCTATGGGTAAAGTTGCCAGAAAGACCTACTTTTTGGTAAATTCTGCACTAGAAGAGTTGTACAGTGGCATGCCATCATTATAACGTGGTGATCTGCTGAAGAAATTCTGAGATGTTACTTGTTTACAGAAATGGACCATTAAGGGAAAAAATGTTCAGAGCTCTACATATCCCTGACTTCATTCAGTTCATTTAATAAGGCAAACAAAGACTATCTACTTAAGGGAGGAGGTCAGTTTAGGGCTAGAAGGGGCAGAAGGGACAGAAGAAGGAATGCTAAAGGAAAGAGTGGCAGCATTCCCTGGAGTGATGCACTGAGGCCTAGACTCCAGGAGATTTAGCTTCTAGTCTTGACTCTGCCTTAATCGGGCCTTAAGACCAGGATGTGTCAGCCTCTCTCAGCACCAGTGTTTTTATGGATCAAATGAGAAGGTCAGACTATCATCAGGATCCCTTGAGCTCTCGTACTCTGCAAGTCTATATGTTTTTGGAGAAGGGAAAAATACAGCAGTGAAAGCAAATGAAATCCAAGGCCATACATCCATAAATAAAAGCACTTTAAGAAGCATCTCGTCTGCATCTTGCGCTTTCATTTTTAATCTATTTTGTAGAACTCAGAGCTATTATTTCACAGAATAATTTTTTAGTTAAAAAGAATCAGCCAGAGGGAGGGTATAGCTGAAAGTGGTAGAGCACATGCTTAGCATGCCCGAGTTTAATCCCCAGTACCGCTCTTAAAATAAAAAACAAACAAACACATCTAATCACCTCCCTCCCCCCTCAAAAAAAAAAGAACCAACCACGCATGCTTATCACAAAAAGAGATTAAAAGAGAAAGGCTATGATAAAAGCTAAAGTTTCTGTCTTCCAAATGGTTTCTATGATTTGGGTGTTTGGTATGTAGAGTGAAAGCTAACCATTCAAATATTTGAATTGTTCACTTTTTATTGAAACCATTTGATTTGGTATTTTGTAAATACTGTTTAAAAAACTTGTTTTGAATCAGTTTCCAAAAAAAATATGTCTAAACAGTCACTAAAATATTTCAAAGGTTGGATATTGAAGATGCTGTCTTTATTGGCATTAGCATTTCGTATAAGTATTACCCAAGCAATTACCATTAACCCAGGCCCTTGTCCTAGCACTGTCCAAATTGGATTTGCTTGACTTCATTCATTCAAAAAGTAGTTTACTTTTCCCACACGGCCACATTTTGAAGGGCCATCACTGGTCTACAGGAACTCATGGTCTAGTAAGGGAGACAAACATGTAAGCAAATAATTACAACTCAATGGGACGGGCCATGATTGTTGTGCTAGCCTCTTAATATTGGTCTTAGCCCCATTTTGCCTATAGTGTCCTTTATATAGGGTTCTTTCTTTAGGTGAACTTGCTATTACAAGCCATGTTTATGTTTATGTCATAAATACATTTTATATCATGTCTATAAATGAAAAATCAGAAATTCTTGCCAATAACAGAAAGCAACTCATAAAAAATAAATATATAACCACTAAAGTAAACACATTTGTTGGTAAACTACCTAAAAACCTCCTTGTATACCATCGGTGGAATGCAGTTTCATTGGTCATGGTAAGAATCCTGGATGGTCACTTAATTCATTTAATGAGTGTGTACTGAGCACCTGTTATGTGCCAGAACTATTCTCTGATGGTGATCATAATCTATGTAGGGAGTTTAAATGACACAATGACAGAAACAGTTTTGCACTCTATAAAGTTTAGTTTTTAATTTGCTTTGGAAGATTAACTTAAAGGGTACCGATACTATGAAAGTAGGGATTAAGACCCAAACAATGACAATAATAAATGACACAGAGATGATGAGAATCACTTCAATGCATGTGTAGGAAGCCTAGTCAACAGGACTTGGAGATTATTCGGTTGTGGGGAGTAAAGGAGGGGAAGGTGTCAAAGATGATAGCCAGGTTTCTGTCCTGAGTGACTGAGTACAGTTAGATATCACGTTCCTGGCATGTTTAAAAGATTATTAAAGGTCCTTATTGCCACCTTAGAGATTTACTGTGCACTACTATAGGGGTAAGTTTACAAAAATAACTATGGATATTGACATTTTGGGGCAGGGAGGTAAATTGGACCAACTGACCTAAGGCATAAAGTAGACCCCAAACTACACTATGCCTTTCTGAAAAACTGAATTCACTCAAAGACTCTGTACAAAGGCAGTCTAAGATGGCCTCCAGGCTCAAGTCTAAGTTCACTTGACAGAAAGAAAATAGAAATCCAAGACTCTGAAAAAATAATGTGGTCCTTGAGTTGCTCATTCCCCTTTAAAAGCAAACAAACAAAAACATAGATGGGAATGGTTGCAAATGATGAGGAACAGATGGCAAAATTGTTGATACTCTAGATAATGCCACTGGAAGCATGTCCCCATCCTTCAGGTGTGGCCTCCACTTCTGCTGCCTCAGTCAATAGTGGATGTTTCTGATGAAGCAAGCAAAGGTATAAAGATACCTAATTATTACTCAGGACAGACATGTCAGTCAGCACAGCCAGAACAGCCACGCTGACCTTCTGTCGACAGGAAGAGGATCCTGTTACAGTCGCTCTTTGCTGCATGATCTAATAGGTTATTACCCAGCCATTCTTTAGAGTAAAAGCAAACAAGTCAAATACATAATCTCTTTCAGTAAACTGACATAAATTATGGGACACCCTACGCATACTCGTAAGGTAATTCCTTTCATCAATACAAAAATATCATTTAATCTTCCAGGTAGAGCATATTGAAAGTTGGAGATTTATGAACATGATAAAGTTGGGTTGGGGAGTCAGAAACCTAAAAACACTAAGGTGCTTAACTGCTTAGGATCTTGGAATTTTTATAACACTTTTTCTGTAGAGATGAAATTTGGAAAGAATAAATGACAGGCATAACTAGAAAGTGGCAAGAGTTGGGAGGAAACCCGGGCATGCTGATTTCTAGTCCATTCCACACTAACAAGAAGCAGTTTTCCTTTTTTCCAGGCATACATCCAGCTTTTAGCAATTACATTCAAACACACATCTACTCTTTAGGCAAACCAGAGCCTATACCCCAACCCCAGGCAGTCATCTTTCACATGTGTCTCCAATAGCATTGTTGAGAAAATAGCTCAAAGTGCCAAAGACACTGATGCAAGATCCAAAGCATCATCTTTACATAAGAAGCACAATGCATTTTGTTTTATTAAATGTACCTATTAATTTCTATGGTAAGTTCCTAGAATTTTACTGTGACAAAATAGATACTTCACAATTAATGAAAGAATGATTTTCAAGCAAATCTTTCATCCATGAAAATCATTCTGATTCTATGAAAGAGCTAGTGTGCACACGTTTCCAAAAATGAGGCTAACAGTTAAACACTTCTTCAGAGAATCTCACTTGTGAAAGAGTGGCTCATAATGGCTCATCAAAGAAATGTTGCCTCTCAGATTTGCTTTTTAAAGAAAGCTAAACACAGATCCCACCAACTTTTCAATGCTGACATAATTCAGCAGCTTTTCTTCTGCAGAAGACTTGGAAGCTCTATCTTTACAAAGCTTGAGGCTGAGGAGCAGGAGCTGGGAAATGAAGTGTTACTTAGATGTCTCTATGAGCAAGAAGAGGAACACACTGAAGTACTCAACTGGATTTTTTTTTTTAATCCTCAAAAATATGTATGGTATATATAGCATAACCATATCAAATTTAATATCACAGTCCTGTGACAACTTACTGATTAGGTCAGACAACTACAAAAACTACGCTGGATTGTGTCCATTTGTTCTGTTTAACGAAAGTACGAGAACCCACTATGTGCTACCCAGTGCTGAAAAAATGAAAGGAAAAGATATAGAAATAAATATGCTAGGATCACCAATTCCCAAAGACTTTATAATATAATAGAAAAGATGGATGTAAAAACAAATAATAGAAAGAGACTCTGCCAAAAATGGGCAGACCTAAACAAGCAGTTCTCCAATGAAGACATATAAATGGCCAGCAGGCACATGAAAAAATGCTCAATATCACTAATTATCAGAGAAATGTAGATCAAAACTACAATGAGGTATCACCTCACACCAGTAAAAATGGCCATCATTCAAAAGTACACAAATGATAAATGCTGGAGAGGCTATGGAGAAAAGGGAACCCTCCTACACTGCTGGTGGGAATGTAGTTTGGTGCAGCTGTTATGGAAAACAGTACGGAGATTCCTCAAAAGACTAAAAATAGACATACCATATGATCCAGCAATCCCACTCCTTGGCATATATCCAGAGGGAACCTTAATTCAAAAAGATACATGCACCCCAATGTTCATAGCTGCACTATTTACAATAGTCAAGACATGGAAACAACCAAAATGTCTGTTGACAGGTGACTGGATAAAGAAGGTGTGTTATCTTTATACAACGGAATATTACTCAGCCATAAAAAATAAAATAATGCCATTTGCAGCAACATGGATGGACCTGGAGAATGTCATTCTATGTGAAGTAAGACAGAAAGAGAAAGAAAAATACCACATGGTATCGTTCATATGTGGAATCTTAAAAAAAAAAAAAGACAAATGAACTTATTTACAAAACAGAAACAGACTCACAGACATAGAAAACAAACTTATGGTTACTAGGGGGAAAGGGAGTGGGAGGGGATAAACTGGGAGTTCAAGATTTACAGATACTAACTAGCACATATAAAATAGATAAACAACAAGTTTATGCTATATAGCACAGGGAATTATATTCAATATCATGTAGGAACTTAAGGTGAAAAAGAATATGAAAAGGAATATATACATGTTCCTATATGGCTGAAGTATTGTGCTGTACACCAGAAATTGATACAACATTGTAAACTGACTATACTTCAATAAAAATATATTTAAAATAAAGAAAGAGATGTTGAACACGAAAGTATCTGTATTCTGTCCTATAATTGTGTTAGTGAGTTCTACCTCAGTCTGGAGTAAAGAAGGAAGTAATTTTGAAGTCTTCTCTATGTGAACTAATTCATTTGCTCAATCATTTAATCATTCATTCAGCAAATATTTACTGAACAAAACTGCAAGAACAAAGCAAAATCCATGGCCCAATGAAGCTTCATTCTAGTGAAGGGAGACAGATATTAAGCAAAAACAAATAAGTATGTTTTGGTAATAATACTATTTTAAAAAGTTAATAGGTTACATAGGATAGAGTTTGCGAGGGGGCAGAGGTTATAAGAAGAATTAAGAATGTTACTATATAAAGGGTGTAAGAGCGAACCTGGCTGATGAGATCCAAGTTGAAAGGAGAAAGTATTGAGGAAGAGAGCCATATGGGTACCTAGGGAAACAGTGTTCAATACCACAAGTACAAAGGAACAGAGATACACCAGGGAGGCCTATGTGGCTGGAGCAAAGTAAGCAGATAGCAGAGTGGGAGAGGATGAGATTAAAGAAGTAATGAAAAAATTAGATGCAGTGGACATCTTCTCCAGCAAGGGTCACTAACTTAACATTAGGCCACTCATGCTTATATGAATCTCCATTATGTCTAATAGGAAAACAGTAGATGATAAAATCACAGAGGATAAGTTCTTATAATTAATATCATTGCAAGACTGAAATATTTGGAAGGTTGAAATTCACCTTCTTCTATGTGCATCTCTGATGTGGCAGGATTGCCTTGGGGAGAAGGGAGTGAAAGAAAAAAAAACAAAATAACAAAAACAACAAACTTCGCATGTGTCCAGTCACAACTGTTATGTTACTAGCTCCTTCCTTGAAGAGCTGAAATTTCCCCTGCAGTTAAAAGATGTTCTTGTCTTCTTTATCATTCTTTGTAATCAGATAAGTAAGGGAAATCACAAGTGTCACATCCCAGCCCTGGGGCAGTATTAGACTGAGCAAAAATCCTCTTTCTTTGCTCTTGCTTACCATATGCATTTTCACATGAGGTTCTTTACTGTTTGAAAAATTAACACTGGTGAATCCCCTTAATTGGCCCTGACTGGCTGAATTTGGGAAAGGTGCCAGTTATATAATTTCTTCCTGATTTCCAGGGTTTACAAAGTACACATTGAGAGGCAGTGACATTTTATTTTCTAATTTACTTTTAAAGGTATATACCACTAAGCAATAAAACTTCTCAAAGTATTTTAATTAATGGATCTTTTATTCATTAAACTGTTATGGTTTAGAATTTTTTAAAAATTGTAGGACATATTAAGCAGTAATGGGAAATGTAGAAGAAATACTGTCTGGGAAAGAGAAAACCCAAATTCTGATAATATTATTGTAAAACTGGTGATGATGGTGATGATGCTAAATAATTACCTACAAGAATTCCTCCAGATCTAAGATGCCAAAAGATGTGCTAGCCACATGTGGTGAACATTTTGCTACAAAGTCCAGGTCTGTCATTCATCTGTACTTTCTTATTCAGCAATGTTGAACTGTTTTACTGAATCCCTATTCTAGCATTTCTGCAGAATACTCCAGTTACGTGGCAGTGTCATTTACTGAGGAAAGATATCATAGTTGCCATTATCTAACTAGAGACTCTTCTTTCATTCAAATTATCTCCTAAGATGGGTATGTGCTTCTTCTTACCTTTGGGGAGGCACACATGAAAGAATAAGGCTAATACTTTAATTTTTCATTCTTCCAAATGTAAATGTAGACATTTATATTTCTGTAACCATTCTTTAAACCATTTTCATTATTACAACATGTGTTTGGCTGCAACTGCTCTAGATGTAAACAAGTTCTCAGTGCCCTATTCTCTGATATTTCCCACAACTTAGCTTTATTGGAGTAAATGTGTACAGCCACAGGAAGATAGAAATTTAACAGTACACCTTGAAACCACAACTGTCTCCGATAAGCTTTCAACCCCCTTGACTTCACAGTGTACCAGACCAGTGAAGTCAACTCTGCAATGCCAGTGAAATGTCAGATTTTTTGCTATTTCCTTTTACTTGACTTCGAAGAATAGTTTGTATGTTCTATGTGGATTGTTGCCTTTTTCCTTTTTTTCTTCATTTCTCATTTTACTTCTTTGTGCTCAGAGAATATGGTCTCCTTTCTGCAATTAGTTGAAATCTTCTTTACAGACTAATAACAACATTGCTAATTTTCTGTGCTATATGTGTTTGACAAGACAGTGTATTCATTATTTTTTGAATGTAGAGTTAAATATTAATCATGTTAATAATATTACTTACAACTCTAGATCCTTTCCTGTTTTTGTCCACTTATTCTGTTATTTTCAAGGGAGTTGTCTCCCACTGTGATTGCAAGTTGATCATTTTTTCTTTGTACTTTTAACTGTTTTTGATTCATATACTTTAAAGCTATATTGTTAGATACATAATGCTTATGACTGTTGTATATTATTGCATATTTTTCTTTTTCTCCATACGAAATACCCTTATTTGTCCCTTTTGATGCTTTTTTCCTGGACTCTATTTTGCCTTATGTTAATTTAATAACACTTAAACTTTTTTTAGTTAGCATTAATCTGGTATGTATTTCTTGTCCTTGATTTTAAATTTGCCTAAGTAATTTATTTTGGACATCTCTTACAGAAAAAAATACAGTTGACATTTTTCAACCCAGCTGAAAGTCTTCTAGTAGTAGAAATATACTTATTATGCTTACTGATACATTAGGATTTCTCCTTGCCATCATAACTTCAATTTTCTGTTTATTTTGTCTCTGGTTATATTTTTCTTCATATTCTCCTTTTATTCTATTGATTAAGGGTGAAGTAGAATTACCATACAAGTTTGGGAACAGAAAGAATTATTCTATTGATTTTCCCATATGATTTGAAGGCTATGCATTCTATTTCAATTTTTCCAGTTTTCACCCATGTATTTCCAATACATATATTAAAGATGTATATTATATCAGTGACAAGATTCAATTAGAAATAAGATCCTTAATATACTTTCATAATGCTATTCACCTCATCTATTGAGTTTTTGATTGCAATATCAATTTTGAAAAACTTTTATGTTTTGAATTGGTAATATACACACATAGAAAAACAAATCAGAAAGTACAAAAATGGATATCATCAAATATAAATCTTTCTTCCATCCCTGTCCCCTAGCTTTTCAGTTCACTTCCCCAGAGATAATTGCTGGACCTAATTTATTGTGTATCCTCCCAGAAATAGTTTGTGCATACGCAGCCTTGGAATTGTTTGTTTGTTTTTTAAACACAACCATATCATACTCCATACACTATTCTGCTTTTGTGTTTTATTTAGCTTGCTTAGCTTGCGTTTGTTTTACTTAGCATGTAAGTATCTTTTAATATAAATACATATGGAGCCCTTTCATTTTTTGACTAATTTCTATTGATTTTCTTTTTAAAAACTTTAGAGATAATATGTTAAAGAAGCAATATATTACTATTATTTAATTTTTAAAAATTAAGACATACAGTGAAAACTCTAGCTCTTACTCTTTTAGCCCAGTCTCCAGCACCAAACCAAGGAATCACTATTTTCTTGCAATGTTCTAGAGGTTTTCTGTGTAAGTGCAATACAAATGTATATATTTTCCTCCTCACTCACAAAAGGTAGCATAATATATACTTGCTCTTTCACATAACAATTTATCTGAAGAGAACTTTAAATATCTTACCCATAGAGTATCTACATTCATTTTTACAATGGGATGGTACTTCATCATTTGCATGCACTATACTTTATTTAATCAATCTGTTATTAATGAACTTTTGGCTTAATCCTAACTCTTTGCAGTCACAAGAAATGCTTCAATAGCCTTTTAAATATATTATTTCATTCACTTTGCAAGTCGTTCTGTACAAGTTCATTACTTATATGCAAAAAGTAGGATAAATTCCCAAATGTAGAATTATACTCTCTTTTAAAAGCACGGTTTTCCCTTTTATGGACTGCTATAATTCATTTAACCAGTTTCCTTCTGGTAGACATTTTGATTGTTTCCAATACTGTGGTAATGCAAAAGATTCTGCAGTTGATATCTTTATATACACACAATCAAAATTTCATTCGTGTACATGCATACCTATAAGCTAACTTCTAGAAGCGCAATTGTTGAGTCAAGGGCATATTACAACTTGATATGTATTGCCTAACTGTCCTAACTGCTCTTCATACAGATTGTGTTGATCTTACTCTCACCAGAATCTCATGGGAATTTATTTTCTCACACCTTCACCAAATCAATGTGTTAGCGAAGCATTCAAACTTTACTAATCTTATAGGCAAAAATGTTATCTAATTGTACTTTTAGTTTGCATTTTTCTTACCATGAGTGGAGCTGAGTATATAGTCAAATATTTAAGAACCATTTATATCCTGTTATTCTTGCCCATTTTCCTATTGTATTTTGGGGTTTTACTGATTCATATTAACTCTCCATATATTGAGGATGTTAAGTCTTTTGTGACAAATATTTAATCTCTAAAATCTCTAGTTGTTTATTTTTATCGATGCAATAATCTCTTGGAATTCTCTGATATTAATTGTACTTATTTTAAATTCTTCTTCTGTTTGTTCTATTGCTCCAAGAATGTGGACTGATCTTTGAAAATCCCTGTACACCTGCTTGCTGTGTTTACTCTAACCCAGTCTCAGTGATTACGGGGGAAGATGGGGCCTACTGGTATCCTGTTTAGTGGGTGTGGAGACTCCCTAGCCTTCCTGGGGAAAGGGGAGTAACTGCTTGGGGCAATACCCTGCCCTTCTGGCTCTAAAGCCCGGCTCACTTTAGCCTGTGGGCCACCTCAACTGCCGCTTGCTTGATCTGCACAGGTGGGGGGCAGCTACTCTGCAGCAACAGCAGCGGCTGCTAATTATACACCCTGATGTGTGCCTGGGGGGCCTTCCCTTCCCCTTAACCACTGACTCTGAGCTTGGCTTTCCCCAGAATTGTTCCTTTCTTTTGTGCATGTTTTGCGACATATTTTCTGCCAGCTACTTCTCCTATGATCTGATCTTATGTAACTGATTTGGTGTTTTTGTTTGTTGGTTTGTTTTCATATTTAGAAATTTCTCAAGATTTCTCGCCTGCTATTAGCACTCTCTCTCTTTTTTTTTTTTAGCACTCTTTCTTGATTCGCAGCACAGTTACTGATTTTTCACTCTCAAATGTTTCTGTCATTTTTTGACATTTTTGGCCCCAAGAAAGGTGTATGCTTAGGATACTACCATGATCTAATCTTCCCAAATTACTTTGAAAACCTAACAGGTAGGAACAGTACCTACCTTTTCAACTGCACAGCTTTGCTCCCTGTGGGCTTCTTAAAGTCAAGCAAGAAAAAATTTGTAACTTGGTGCTTGACTAGCATGGTGTCTGGCTCATAAGATGAATTCAGTAAGTGTTTAGTGTATGATGAAAGGAAGGAAAGATGGAAGGATGAAAAGAAGGGAAAAAACAGATATTAAGAATTATTTCTGTTAAGGCCAGTTCAACATGTTCTTATTGAATATATTACTATGTACAAGGTACCGTTAGGCACAAGTGTCACCGAAATGAATAAAACATTCTCCCTGCCTTCTGAAAGTGCATATGTGTGGGCAAGGGAGATAGAAAAGGTTAGAAGTATGCTTCCTAAAGTCCAAGAGTTAATACTCTAACAGAAGGCGTAATACACTGTAGCTAAGTGTATAGGCTTTAGAGAAGGGCAGAAAAGGTTAATTATGTGGTAACTCAAAAAGAGAAGGCTATTTCGAGGTGACTAAACCTATAGGTGGAGGAGGAGTAGAGAGAGGTCTAAATCAACGCTTATCATATGCACAGAAAAGCTTTTGCAGATGTATCACCAACACTTCCATGTACTCATAGTCATAAAAACAAGCAACAACTGTATATTTTTAAAAGATGGCCTAAAAGTAAGTCTCTTGGAAATACAAGTGACAGATAAATTATTGCATCAAAAATCATTTCCAGTATTAAAATAAATTATCTTTTGAACTTTGTTAACTTTAAAATAAATTTTGCTTTCAGAATACATTAAGATGCATTGAAGTTATGCTAGGAAAATGGCTCAATGTTAGCAAGAGAGATGTTTGCATCTCTGGTGTGTGCTCCACTCTGATAAACTTAATAGCTCACTTCCACCCTCCAGTATGAATACTCCAGGGCAGAGAGCTCTCACCGGCTTAGCCTGACACAAGGAGCAGGGCCAGGATTCCTGTAACCAGGATTCTGGGGAGAGAGCAGGGAGAAAGGGGAGACGGACAGCAGAGACACCAAGGGGAAAGAGGCTGCTGTGCTCCCATCTAAGGTTGATCCTACGATCTGAAAGGTGACCCAATACACTAACCCCTAAAAGAATGTTTTCCAACATCCTCTAAGTTTCGCCTTTTAATATTCTGAAACATTTAAGATTGGGTTCTTTATATAAATAAGCACACCTACATGCCCATCCAGATACTGTAGAGCCCAGTGGTGAGGTGGCATGAGAGTTATCCAGCATGTCATCAGCTTTTTGCAGGATGGTATGAGATGAGGATGTAGAGGCATTATCAGTAGGTAGTGTTCAAGAGGGCCAGCCCTAGAGACAAATGCCCTGGAGAGTAGAATCAAGTTGCTTGGGCTCTTTTTGCCTCAGCTTCCTAGCCTATGACACAGAAGTACTGTTGGTAATTTAGCTCTTTTAGTTGTAGTCAGGATTAAACAAAATCATATACTTAAAACTTCCAGTCTAGTTCTTGGCACACAACATACACTACTTTTTGTTAGGATTTCTCTCTTCATACCACCCAGTTGCAGTACCTTAAATAAGTGTGGTCTGGGGGAATCCCAGAAGGTTCTGAAACCCTCTTAGAGGGTTCACAAAATCAAAACGATTTTCAATTTTCACACAAATATTATTTTCATAATGGTACTAAATAGATGATTTGCCTTTTTACTCTCATTCTTTCATGAGTGTACAGCGGAGTTGTCCAGAGGTTACATGGCATGTGATACCACAATGCAGAAGTAGATATGAGAATACAGCTATCTTCTGTGAAGCCAGACATTAAAGATTTTTGTAAAAATGTAGAACAAGGCAGCTCTTCTCACTAAATGTTTTTGTTTTAGAAAAATATAGTAATTTTTTCATAAAAATATGTTAGCATGCAATGGGCTTATTATTGTTATTTTAAATTAATACACAAATATTTTACAAATTTCTTAGTTTAAATTTATAATGCAGTATATATAAATATATAGTACCTGCATAAATAAAAGTTCTTTAGATGTCTTAATTTTTAAGAGTGTATAAGGGGGTTCTGGGACTCTTCAGACAATACTACAGAGCTACAATAATGAACAGAAGAGAGAGCCCAGAAATAAAGCCACACCCTTATGATCAATTAATCTTCAACAAAGGAGGCAAGAACATACAATGAAGAAAAGACAGTCTCTTCAGCAAATGGTGTTGGGAAAGCTGGATAGCCACGTGTAAATTAATGAAGTTAGAACACTCCCTCACACCATACACAAAAATAAACTCAAAATGGCTTGAAGAGTTAAACATAAGACAAGACACTATAAACCCCCTAGAAGAAACCATAGGCAAAACAATCTCTGACATAAATCTTAGCAATGTTCTCCTAGGGCAGTCTACCCAGGTAATAGAAATAAAAGCAAAAATAAACAAATGGGACCTAATTAAACTTATAAGCTTTTGCACAGCAAAGGGAATCATAAACAAAACAAGCAGATAACCTACAGAATGAGAGAAAATATTTGCAAAATGATGCAACTGACAAGGGCTTAATTTCCAGAATATATAAACAGCCCATACCCCTTACTCACAAAAAAGCAAACAATCCAATCCAAAAATGGGCAGAAGACCTAAACAAACAATTCTCCAATGAAGACATACAAACAGCCAATAGGCACATGAAAAAATGCTCAATATCACTATCAGGCAAATGCAAGTCAAAATTACAATGAGGTATCACCTCACACCAGTAAGAATGGCCATCATTCAGAAGTCCACAAATGATAAATGCTGGAGAGGGTGTGGAGAAAAGGGAACCCTCTTACACTATTGGTAGGAATGTAGTTTGGTGGAGCCATATGGAAAACAGAATGGAGATTCCTCTAAAAACTAAAAACAAACTTACCATATGATCTGGCAATCCCACTCCTGGGCATATATTCAGAGGGAACTCTAATTTGAAAAGATACATGTACCCCAATGTTCATAGCATCACTATATACAATAGTCAAGACATGGAAACAATCTAAATGTCCACTGACAGATGACTGGATAAAGAAGGTGTAATATATTTATACAATGGAATAGTACTCAGCCATAAAAAAATAATAAAATAATGCCATTTGCAACAACATGGGTAGACCCATAGATCGTCATTTTAAGTGAAGTAAGCTAGAAGAAGAAAGTAAAATACAACACGATATCACATATATGTGGAATGTAAAAAAAAAAAAAAGACACAAATAAACTTGTTTACAAAACAGAAACAGACTCACAGACATAGAAAACAAACTTATGTTTACCAGGGGGGAAAAGGGGGTAGGAAGGGATAAATTGGGAGTTTGAGATTTGCAGACACTAACTACAATACAGATAAACAAGAAGTTTATACTGTATAGCACAGGGAGCCATATTCAATACCTTGTAGTAAATTATGATGAAAAAGAATATGAAAAGGAATATATGTATGTATATGTATGTCTGAAATATTATGCTGTACAGCAGAAATGACAGAACATTGTAAACTGACTATACTTCTATTTAAGAAATGGAAAAAAAAAGGTCCTGGGACCAAATCATTTCAGAATTGCTGCCTTAAATCACATGGGTAATCATTAGGATAATTACTTTTTTCTCCATAATGGTTTTTAATCTATACTTTTTTTAATTTACAAAGGGGTGGGAACATTTGGAGTACAAAAATAACTAAAGAGAAAGATTAAATATCCTATAATTAAACCATTCAGTGGTAGCCATTAATATTTTGGCATATATCCCTCTGGTGGTTAGTCCATTCATATATTATGCACGTAGACTAAAACTAGGATGATGTGATACATGGTATTTTGAAACATTTTTCTTTTAATTAAAATATATCATAACATCTATCCATATTATTAACTATTTTACAGTAACCTTTATAAGGACTAGATTATCATTTATTTATTTTTAGACATTTATGTTGCTTACATTCTTTCATGTTATAAACACCATTATTGTGAAACCTTTTAATACATACTTGATTATTTCTTATAGTAAATCCTAGAAGTAGATTGTTGTGTCAAGCATATTCATATTCATATTGTGCTGCCAAACTGCTCTTCAGAAATATTGTGTCAGCACATGTTAGCAGTTTACATTTGACTCTCTTGTTGTTAGCCATTATTTCATATCTTGCCAATCTGATAGCTTGAAAGCAGTTATTTTATTGTTGTGATTTATACTCCTTTGGTTACTAGTATGTTTGACTATTTTTTCGTATGTATTTTGGCTTTTTACACTGGCTTATAAATTCAGTTCCACAAGAAAGGATAAGATACATAGGATAGGTAGGGGAGGGAAGGGAGGACTGGGTAGGGCAGGATAGGGTGGGAAGAGTAGAGCAGGCTGGGCAGAGCCATTGGAGACCCTGGAAAACAATGGTATCCACACAGTGCTAGATGGATGTGGTCTGAAGCAACAGAACCATCAGTCAGTGAGCTATTCTTAAGTTGGGTTGGAATGTGTCATAATTCCAGGATGCATGCCCTCTTCATCCCTTTCTCCTAGACCCCTTCCATGTATTATCTGGGGTAAGGTAAGGAGATGGCACCCTTGAGGAAGATGGTGAAAAGCACTGAACAGAGTAACAAGCCCCCAGCCAGGAGCTCAGGCCAGTGAACACCTCCAATAGGAAGACAAACGCATGCTAACTATATATCTCAGTGCATACAGTAGGGGCAAAAGAATTCTGTGGAGCCAGGCTCCTATCTCACATATCAACAAGAGCAAACTCCTAAATCCTCCCTGTCCTCGTTAAGAAGGGCTAAGGAAGTAGGTTAGACCAAGGCTGTAGCTGAGAGGAGCTGGGGAAGGGATAGGCCAACTGAATATTAGTTGCTTCTAATGGCTTTTAATGCCACTAATCTCATTCTGACCCTGAAACTCCAGGCACACAGTGGGGCCTGCAAATATTTGCTGAAGGGAAAAATGAGTAAATAAATGAATACATGAAATTTGCAAAACCCATGAAACCAAGTAGCAAATGATCAGTATTCTTGAGAATTTTTAATTCTTCAAAATAAAGATTTTTTAACTAAAAATAATAGGAAAAAAATAAAATTTTTACCTCCATTTGTGTCAATGGTCACTGTATCTATTTAAAGTTTCCTACCGGGAATCCTACTAAATATTTAAGCCCCTCTGATCTACCTTGCCAGTTCTTACTTAGGGAGAATTAAGCAGTGGATTACAAGAATGGTTACCTCGGAAGCTTTGAAGTCTACTGTTTTAGGCTGTATGATCACAGGAATGTCTCATTCACTTCCCTTTCTCCTTTCTTTTCTAATCTTTTGTAAAGAAAAGTAGCTATAAACACACCCACCTATGCTGCTATAATGATATTCTTAGTTAACACTGTAGTTAGGGTTACATACAGACTTTCACTGTAATCCCCCATCTTCACTAGTTCCCAAGATTTTGAACACATCCCTTCAGCCTAAATCTTTCCAGACTTTGTTCCTTATTCAGATGAACTTTAAACTCAGTCTGTTCAGCTACTTCTGAGAAGAGAGAAAGCAAGAGGTGCAATGTTTTGCCCATGGGTGTTAGAAAGGCTAACTTACAAAAGTTTACATATTCATCATGGCTACTTGTTACTTGGGAAAGACGTCATCATCCAGAGAATTATGAAGAAATCAAAAGGCCAGGAGCGAATAATCAGGTAATGTCTAAAAGCCAATGTGGCTCTTTTCACTGAATCTATTTAGATACCTTCACAATTTCAAAATGTCTCAAAAACAGCCTATTGACAGGTGGGTATTCCACACGCTGGAATATTCTACTCAAAGGATGAATACTGTGAAATACAAGCTTTTTTATGCACTGAGGGTAGCTTTTGTGGATGGATAATATTATCCAGTGATTTACTTCAGTTTAAAATTTTTTTAATTCACTATGGTTAAAAAAGCAAAACTTCCTTAAGCTTTTAAATTTACTACACAGAACTTATAAGCCTAACACAGTTCAGCAAATATTTTTTTAAAAATCTTTAGATTAATATTTGGTCCCATTTACAGAGTTAATTAAATACCTTGAAATATTTTTAACTGTATTTATAAATTCAGTATATTAAATTCTCCTTTTAAGTATAATTTTTGACTCAATAAACCCTTCCCAAGTATTTAAGTAAACTATGTAAATGTCATAAATTAAATTTTTAACTGAAAAATCTTGTCTAAACCAACTATTCAATTCTACCTTTAAAACTTGAATCATAAGCCTGGCATTTACTCTAAGAAGCTAAATTTTCTTAAACAAAATTACAAATGCTTAAAATACCAAACATGCCAAAGTCTGATCACAAGCAACTCACATCCACTTTTTTTTTGTCTGTTGATAACAGGTTTATTTGTAATAGCCAAAAGCTGGAAAGAATAGCAATACACATTTCTGGTCTTATCATAGGGCTATATGTTAACCTTCCTTCTCTCTGCTAAAATACAGTCCAGAAAAACATTGATCATCTTGATATTCCATACAACATCACTTTCTTAATGAGGTCACACTAATTGGGCTGGTAAGCTGGTAGTGGCAAGTACTCTGGATGTCCTGATTTGACACATGCATATCACAGGGTGGAAGAGAAACCATGTAAAGATTCGGGGGACTGGTGCATCCATAGAGTTTACTTATGATAAATAAAAAATGTTTTTCCAACATTTTATTACAAAAATTTTCCAACATATAGAAAATTTGAAATAATTTTAGAGCAAACCCCTGAATATCCAACACCTGGATTCCATAATTAGCATCTTTCTATACTTGATTTATCCTATTTAATAAAGTACTTAGGAAAGGAGTTCAATAGTCTGGAGCATGTCAGGATATTCTCTTTAATAAAAAAAAAGACAATTGTTGCATCTTGCTTCCCCTGCCACTAAGGAAAAAATAGTGTTTAGTGACCTATTTTGAATTTTGGTGGTAGCATATAATGCTCTTAGGAATACCACTCTGACTTAGTTGTTGGACAGCTTGAAAGGCTGACATTTCTAATGGAGTTTAGAGTAGAAAGAAGGCTCAGCAGCATGTCCAGTCTTCACTGCAAGCTGCCTTACTCTCCAGACTATATAATCCAATAGATTCAATGGCACTAGGAGTATCCATGGTGAATACATGGATCCATGGTGAACACAAGTGTGGGATCTCTGAAAAATGACAATTCAAAAGCTACAGTAGAGACACTCTTCAGATTTCAGAGCAAGACTCTGTCTTCCAAGGCAGAAGCTACCTGCTTTTGAAAAGCAGTCCCTGGCTATTACTAAGCCCTAGTGGAGACCAAATGCCTGACCAACTGCCTATGTGAGTGCTGCCACCCATCATGGGCTGGTATTTTCAGATCTACCAAATTATAAGGTCAGATAAGAGCAGCAGCAATCCATTATACTATGGAAATAGTACAAAATCAGGACCAAGCAAAGCCAGAGGATACAAAAAGCTACATGAGCAGGATTTCTGACTTTCACACCACTTACTTCTGCTGTACCAATGCCTAACCCTGAATTCACACCTAACATGTTGTTGAAGGGATAGGAATTATTCTTAAAGCCAGCTGAAGGAGGAGGAAAAATCTTGGTCCTAGGTCACAGCTGGGTCAGCACAATACATTAATACAAATTAAAAATGGGCTGTTGCTGCACTATAGTCCTACTTGGGGATGGTTCTAAATGTCAGTTGTGAAGAACAATTCTTCCAATAGATAGAGCTGGGAGCAGACCATTTGATTTTTTACTTTAAATGCAGGAAGAAGTAACTTGAGAAGAACATGAATAGACTCCTGATCATTAGCAACTGGCATGGTTGGTTAGTCATGGCCTGAAAGGAGTAAGTTTGAAAGAACAAAGAGAAAAAAAGCCAGCTCTCAGGAAGAAGCATGTAATGGACCCACATTTGTGGCTACAAAGTAGGCACAAATATCCTAGAGCCCACTAGAAAGCATCCAAGTCAGGGGAGACACTCAACAACGAGGAGGACTCATTCTGTGGATGTGAGCCAGCTGCCCTCCTCTACCACCCTCATGCTTGCACAATGGGACCAAGAATGGAGTCACCATGGTGGCAGGAATAGAGGCTATGTGTGGGCTCAATGGTATGGGCTTCCACTCACCAAGGATGATCTAGCTGCTGCTACTGAACACCCAACCTGCCCCAGTGTTAACTACTCCATACAAAACCCATGATAAAGCAGTGAAGCCTGAGATTAGCCAGACACTTAGTGGCCGGATGGTGACATCAGACCCCTTCCATCTTGATGGAGGCAGTGATTCATCATCACTGTAATAAATCCTCACTCCCATATGGTTTTGATTTCCCTATCTGCCATGTCTCTGCCAGCACCACCATTCAAGGGCATATAGAATGCTCAATTTACTGTCATGAGATTCTCACATAATATCACTTCAAATCAAAGAACCTATTTTACAGGAAGGATACACAAAAATCAATGTTATGACTGAAGGATCTATTACTTCTACCACATAGTACGTCACCTGGAAGCAGCGAGAACTAGAACAATGGAATTGTTTACTAATGGCTCAACTAAGCTGTTAACAGAAGACAAAGACCTCTATGGATGTAGGACACTGCCCACCAAATCAAAGTAGATGAACTAAAAAGACAACTGTGCTGTTCGCCCAATAACTAGAATAAGCAGGTCTAGATACCAAAGGGTAGAAGTAAGATATGTCCCTCTCACCATCATTCACAGTGGTTTACTTACAGAATGTGTGCTTCCTGTCCCCATGTCTTTAGGTTTTATAGGATTAGACCTCCTGGTACCTAGGGGAGTATTGCTTTCACTAAGAGAAACATTGAGAGTTTCATTAAACTGGAAGATAATTACTGTTGCCTGTTAACTTTGGGTTCCTCATGCCAGTGACCTAGCAGACAAAAAAAGGAGTTGCTATGCTGGTAGGGGGAGGAGGGTAATTGAATGTGATTATCTTAAGGAATAGGGTTTCCTTTACACAATGAGGGTAGAGAGAAAATGTCTGGAATACAGGTGATTCACCAGGTGTCTCTGGGTACTTCCATGCAAGGTGATATTGGTAAATAGCCAACTATAGCAATCACAGCCCAACAAAGACAATGAAATCAAGGGCTCAGATTCCTCAAGGATGGAGATACTGGCACACTACCAAGCAAGCAACCTAGAGGAACTGAAGTGCTGGGCAACGGTGAAGGAAATCTAGAATAGGTATTGAAGTAGTTAGATGATGAATACCAATTACGACCTCAGGCCCAGTTGCAGCAGTGGGCATTATAACTTGTTACACTAATCCTTTGTACTAAAGTCCTTTGGGGAGCAATTGCAGCTGCTAGCACTTTGAAGATTCAGTGAAAAATTGGTCTTAATATGCGGTGAAAGCAGGGGGTGGACTGTATTCTCATGCCCTGTCTAAAGAGTCACGTTCTCTTGATCTTACTTCTGATTCCATTTGTAACGTTGGCAAAGGGGTGAAGAGTTCCCATACTGATCTCACCTTGCCTCAGCCATGTCTTTGGCTTGCCATGGTGTTTTTCTGATCCTAAAGGAGTGGAATACATATGGGCGTTTCACATGGAATACACTGGACATGGATGCTTGCATAGTCCAAGTGCAGCAGAGTTAATATCCCTGAAGCAACTCTCAATCAATGCATTTCTCAGGCTCTGCTTTCCTGGGTAACCCAGGCTAAGAAAGAAATCAATGAGGGTCAACAACAGCTCTTGCAAATAAGACATAAAATGCTGTAGAACAGCAATAAAAGCTTTCATTCTGCAAACACATCAGCTTTAAGGGCAACAGAAAATACCAGTTTGGCTCATTCCAGCCAATCCCTCCTTTTCTTAAGTCAAACATTACGGCAAACACACTCCTTTGCAAATTCTTCCACAGCAGAAATTAAAAATAAAGAGAAATTATTATAGAAAAGAAAGCATATTTGTCTTCTATTGCTCCTGCAGATTACCACAAACTTTGTTTAAACCAGTGCAAGTGTGTAGTATCTTACAGTTCTGTAGTTTACAAGTTCAACACGGGTCTCACCAGGCAAAAATCAAGGTGTAAGCTGGGCTAAATTCCCTTCTCTAGGCTCTAAGGAAGAATCAGTTTCCTTGACTTTTCCATCTTCTAAAGACTTCCCACATTCTTTGACTCATACTCCCCCTCCTCCATCTTCAAAGCCAAAAATGGTATGTTGAGTCCTTTTTATAACACATCACTCTGACCTCCTCTTCACTCCGTCTTCTACTTTTAAAGACCCTGTGATTACACTGGGTCTACCCAGATAATGCAGGATAATCTTCCTAATGTAAAATCACGAGATTAACAGTCTTAATTCCATCTATAACCTTAATTCACCTTTGCTGTATAATGTAACATGTTCATAGGCTCCAGAGATTAGGACATGGACATTCTTGGGGGATAGGTGGAGAACTTTACTCTGCCTACCACAATATTAAAGAGAGAATTCATAGATTTGCTTTAACATCTAACTAATATTTGCTTCATTCAATTTAATTCAATTTCTTGATTATACTTATATTGATTTGTATCAGGCTGGTGAGTCCATTTTCATCTTATCAGTGAACATAACGAGATATGAAAAGCAAAAAACAGACCAAAAAAATTAAGAGGGAGATAGGGAAGGAAGGAAGGAAAGAAGAGGGAGACAACTTCAATTTTCTTTTCATTTATGCAAAGTATGCTTAGCTATTGGATCCTGAGGTCACTGTGTTGGTGTGTTAGTTAAATTTATGTGTCAACTTGACTGGGCTAAGAGATGGTCAGATAGCTGGTAAAACACGAGGGTGTTTCTGAAAAAGATTAGCATTTGACTCAGTAGATCAAGTAAATGTGATGGGTATCATCCAATCAGTTGGGGACCCAAATGAAACCAAATGAACAAGGAATGGTAAATTCTCTCTTCTTGAGCTAGGACATGGGAGCTCCTGGTTCTCAGGCATTTGGATGCCAACTGGGACCACACTGTAGGCTTTCCTGGGTCTCCAGCTTGCAGATGGCAGATTGCGGAACTTCTTGGCCTCCATAATAATATAAGCCAATTCTTATAAGAAATTTCCTCTTAAATATATCTCTATATATCCTAATGATTCTATTTCTCTGAAGAACCCTGACTAATACAATTGGAGAAGCTTATCTGAGGAGAAAGCACCCATCCCGTTGAAAGTTAGTAATCTTGTTCAAACTCAAATTTCTGATGAGAGACTCTAGTCATCACAGCTAGTAAACAATCTAGTCAAGTACAAACTTTCACTAGCACTATTTGTTAAAAATTATAATTTAAATTATTTGCACATTGTAAGATTTTCTAGGTAAAATTTTCTCAAAACAACTCACATTTTTCTTGATCCTGATAATATGGATAACATAGAAGAGTCAGTGACAGACCATAACATCTTTTGAAAAAAAAAAAAACAAATGGGCATTAACTGATAAAATTTATCATACAGCCATCTTCAGTAATTACCATTCATTGCTCTCATGTGAATTGTTCTGTTTTACAACCTCCCAAATCTGATCCGTAAGATTAAATGTGATAAAATGTTTCAATTGACAACATGTAATATTTTATTTTACTATTGATCTCAATCCATGTGATTAAGGTTAATTCTGCAAGATGTATTTCTTTTGAACCAGTAAATCCAACAAAAGTGATAAAGAAATGGAAGGGAGGCGACATCCTGAATATGCATCTGGCGCTTCAAAACAAATGGATTGTTAAAAAGTTACTTGAGATTAGTTGAGCATGAGTAGGTATTTATTGCTTTCTTCTTGGCCAGAAAATTGTTAGAGAAGTAAGACTAATGGTAGAAATATTTCCCTTGTAAAGCATAATCATTTGTAGAAGATTGGCTTTAACATATCCTGGTGCTTATGGATACTGTGTCTTTTTGGTTATGCCAAATACCAGTTTACTTCAGGAAGCCAGCACATGAACTGTGCTGTATTTAGCATAGGGTAAAGAGAGAACTAGAACCAGAAAAATGTTTCAGGAAGGAAAGTCAGCGCCTGTGTCTGTTAATGCCATTCCTTAACTAAAAAGATACTTTGAATTCCTTTTGAGACTAAATTTCCATTTCTGAAAGGATCTATTCCTAAAGAAGCCTTCTCTCTGCCTGACTCTCAAATTCTTTCCTTTTTTGATTGGCCTGGTCTCTATTGGCAAAAATATCTATTGATGTGCAAACAATATTAAGGCAAAGAACTGTGAGTCAGATTTACATTTCATCATAGTTGTAAATGGGAATTGAGGGAGACTTCCTGTAAGAAAAGTATTTAAATCAAGTAATTTGTGTTTTTTTATGATTTGGGGTGGGAAAGGTCACCATTAGAACTATATGCATGGATTGTATAAGTGGTCTCAGAAGCCTATATTTACTATTCCATTCTTAAAGAATGTTCCATCCTTAAAGACATTATTAAATAAATTTGAAAATCAAGCAGATCCACTTCTTATTTACTCAAGGGTTAATTTCTTGAAAAATGGAAGGTAATTAAATTACAATTAATTTTCTCAGAAGAAATGAAGGTAAAACAGGTAATGTATTCCAATACATTAAAAATAACCATCTTTACATTTTCCCATTTCTATTAGAATTATCAGATTAGGAAGTTGGCTGATTTCCATTTCCAAACATCTCCATATTAAAAAGTATTTGTACATTAAGATTGGTGCCATTTTGTGGTTTTGAGACTTTTCAATTCAGAATAGTATCACCAAATTACAGCTAGTTAAAATGCTAAAAAATGAGCACTGCTCTCTAAGACTAACATTAATAAATTACGTCTAGTGTCTGTTATATACTAGGTGGATACACTAGTCAATCTACTTCATTTAACCCTTACCTTCCCCCTAAAACTCTAGGTATTATTATCCCACTTTATAGATGAGAAATATAAGACTTTGAGAACACAAGTAACTCTTCCAAGAATACACACCCAATAAATGGTGGAGTTGGCATTTGACAAGGATCAAATTCAACTCAAAATTCTTGGACTATTAGTTTAAATGGTGAAGAGATATTTTCATTTCAACAATTATCACAGAAGCTTTAATAAGAATGAGCTTTGTTTACCATGATATTAAAATGCCATTATTATAAGAAACTCAGTCACACTGAATTTCTCTGCAAGCGTCTCTTACACATATTGAAACTATCGTCTCTTCTTAGAAGGTAGCCTGTTCCATCAATATTTTGCTTAAATGACAAAACACAAAAGAACTTTCAAACATTGTATCCAAAATTATACAACAGGAGGCAAGAAATACTTTGGCAGATGGATAGTATACACAATATTGGCAGATAACATTCAACTGTATCTTGTTGTAGTGAATCACACAGATACTAAACAGGATTATCAGCTGAAAGCAGACAACTCTTCTCTCAAATAATGGTAGACCATCAAATGACTGCATAAAATTCTGGAGTTATAAGTGAAATAAAACATGACTAGTACCCAGAAGCATTACATTTCAAAATTAAAATAATTTCAGCATGCATTTGTAGCAGGCATGGACAGAATGTACAGCTTAACAGAACAAGCAAGCAGAACTCTTCCCATCCAGCAATTTTTTTTTTTTTTAAGATTTAGAAAGAAGGCAATTACTGATGGGCTTTTGACTCTCAGAGAATTGTGGCCCCGATACTGTGGCTGGCAGGTGTCCCCAAGGTAAGGGCATGTAGGTACAGCAGCCCCACCCCAAGACAGCCACACTGCACCTGTATTCTTCTCCTGATGGGTACAAATGGCATCTCTCCCACTCAGCTCTTAACAGGTAAGCTGTTAACTGGAGACCCAGTTAGGAGGGCAATGAGGCTTCCCACAGACTGAACTCTGGGCTGGAAATAATTGGAGATCCTGGAGTCAATGCTAAACTCCAGAGCCACCTGAAAGGGATGAGGGGAAATATTGGTGGGAAAGATGACCTAAGTTCAAATCCTATTCCTGCCCCTTATTTCAGCATCTTTAGAGAAACTTACCCAACCCCTGGGAGTATCTGTTTGCTAATCTGCAAAGTCGAGACTGAATAACAAAAATATAAACAGCATTATGGTGATTAGTTGATACAATGCCAAAAGCCTGGTAAATGCCTTGACATAGACGATTCTCAATAACTTTTCCTCCCCTCCTTCTTTCCCTCCTTCCGTCCTTGCTACATATCTACAAATTTATCCAAGGTTCCTCCTAACTCCTGGGTGATAGGGCTGGGAAGCTTTAGAGAAAGCACTTGCCTGTCATTTAAGGCTTGCACTCTTCAACCTCCTCATTTGGCTCCATGTCCATTTTTTCAGTTTCCCTTGCAAAAAGATTCTGAATGAGGAAGTGAGAACCAGTAACCTTCCTGCTCAGTCTTTTTGCAGAGCCCTGGGGTCACTGTGAGCAGGCCTGGAGAGGCTTTTCTCACAAATGCGGAACTAAATGATGCATTAAATTGGGTGAGGGCTGCCTTCAGGTGAAGATGAAAAGGACCCTGGCTGCCCTAGGAGAGAACATTTCCTCCAGGATGTTTTCAACTGTAGTTTTCCATTTCACTTTAAATAGCACAGGTGACAAGGACTTTATGTGCATAACCCCCTGAACCAGCCCAGCAGCCCCGTGTCACTTTCTGCTACAGAGGAAGAGAGAAGGGAAGGTTGTGCGAAAAGAGATGTTTTAGCTTTCCTTTCAATTTTTTTCTTCCTCATTCCCCCTCTGGAAGGAAAGAAAATACAAGCACAAAGAAGGTACCACTTATTTTACCAAAACTTCAAAAGACACCAAATCCAGGTCTCCAGGTAAGTTTCTGGAGCATTCCAGTAACCTTTGATTATAGTTCCAATTAGATTAAGTTCTGCTAAAATGAGTGAGGTATTTCTCTGTGTCTGTCATGGTCGTGTAACAGAGACAATCAGCCATTTACTGTACACGTCAGTGGAGGGCCAAGAGAAGACTTTTAGAAGATGGGGGTCTCCGGCTCTCCAAAGGGTCAAAGGGCAGATAATTTCACAATAAAGGGCAGTGAGATTTGGACCTCAAGGTTATGGGAGAAACCCTGCTATCTGATCAGAGCGTAAATTGCTCTAAGGTTTGACTGTCAATCACATCAGAATAAGTAGACCATTATATTTTACTGTCTGCTTCTTGCATAGACTAAATGAGAGCAGTTTGTATACTTTTGATCACTTTCTTGTACTTTGGGTTGTTAAAAATGAATACGGCATATGTCCAGTTTGGTCATCAGAGCTTCGAATATAAGAAAGATTGACAGAATACTTTTTGAAATATTTTTTAAATTTCCCTGGCTATATAAGAGATAAAGCAGTTTTTTGAACCATGCAAATATAGAAAACAGGAATTAGCCATACAAATATGGACACTCCTAACTATAAACTTATATGTATTTCTACAAATAAATGGTCAAGCAGGGTTTAAATACTATCCAAACTCCTACCTCATATAGCTGCTGTGAAAATTAAATGTAACAATCTCTAAAAACTAACTTAGAGCAATGCCTGGCACATAGTAAGCACTCAATATATGACTTCCCAACACACACACACACACAAAGATCTCATTTTTACATTTACCCACAATGCCCTACTCACTCCACCATCAGCTAAGACACAGAAACCAAACAACTGGTTAACCAATGTAAGTAGAAATGACAGAAGAACGGACAAAGATAAGGCTACAGAGAAAGGCAGTGAAAGAAATGGTTTTTAAGGTGAGCTACCTGGAGAAACAAAGCTCTGTGATAGCCCAAACAAGGATGGAAAAAAAGGTGCTTAGAAAAAGATACCAGATAAGGGAAATGGTACTGGCTTAATGGCAGGCAGAAAATTACAGAACGCAGCATGCAACTGAGCTCTGCCATACCCTACACCTGGACAGAAGCCTATCTCTGAGTCCCCTTTCCTGCAAATGACAGATGCAGGTAAAAAGATGATGTCAAAACCCTGAGTGGGTATCTGACAGAAACAGAAACAAGGTCTCCTCTTTGCCCTGGGATGTAGCCATATTTCCTTATGACCATGAGCCCTGTCTGGCTTGCAGACTATATAATTTTCCTATTTTTTTTCCTCAAAAATGACTCATAAGTGCTATATTATTTTACCCTACACAAATTGCTTTCCATAAACCCAGAGGAGAAGAAAGTGCTTGAAGCTATCATTATAAACATGACACATCTGTTTTTAATAACTGAAGAAGTATAATAAAACCTTTACTTTGGGGAAATATCCAGAATTTTATCCTGAAGAAAAATTGTATCCATCTGGTCCCAAGAGGCTGGTTTTTGCATCAAGCGATATTTGCTGGTTGGGTGATTGGAGAGTGGGAGTGTGGAAAAGGGGGAAGTTGTTAGATCCAACACTTATCGTTAAGTGGAGCTAGTTTCTAAAAATGCAGCATCCAGAAACTGGTGAGTAATCCTTCTCCGTCGTGCAATATTATGTCACCAGATCTGCTGATCCAATGCACAATAAAATTAATCCTCCATTCTGCAAATGCTGGTGATATGGCAATCACAGATGTGCTGAAACAGAAGTGTTCGTGCCAGGCAGAGTTCATGAGGCACAGACTAGGCCAGTTGTTGAGTTTCCGGTCCATGCTCAACTCTAAGCCTACAGTATCTGAAGAGGGGAGGAGCAGGCTGAGGATTCACTAGACAGCCTTCCAATCCTTTCTATTTCCTCTCTTTCCCTAGAGTTGTTATTGCACATTATTTTAAATTTCCTGACAATCTGGCAGCATAGTAATTATGAAGACAGTATGGAACAGGAGGGTGGGTGCAGAGTAGAAGCAGGTAAGGGAAAGGAACTGTCATTTGTGGGCAAATACATTCCATTAGACCCTCTAGATTTAAACCTCACAACCTATGGAGTTGGTGTTACACATGTTACACAACTATCTTTTGACAAAGCTTTATTTGGGACCCAAATCTGTGCAACTCCCAAGCTCTTTCCATTATACCATGCTGATCCAGTCATCCTACGGTCTATGCTTAAACACTTCTTCTTAAGCATCCCTATGGATAGCCATAAAGGAGGCACCAGGTAAAGGAAATTTAGGGTCAACATAGTTTAGTAACTCAACCTTATCAATGGCAAACTAAAGCAAGAACTACCCTTCACTCATGGGTTAGGCTAAGGGAAGGTGAGACACCTTGACTGATAGTCTGTCAAGACACTATGCCAGGGAAAATTGGGCTGCTGTTACCAAAAAGCCAAAATGAAAGTTATCTACTGGAATGGTATTATAGAAACCTGCAATTACCTCGTCCATTATTTTAATTTTGTTATCTGTCCCTCTCCAACTAGAATGTAAACCCCACAAGAGCAGGGGAGTAGTCTTGTTTCTCTCTGTAAACCAAACAGGCACAGAGCCTGGGCTGGGAACCCAGAGGAAAAGTGATCTTAATATTCTTATTAACTCATATCATTATTTTTCCCCTCAAAAACTCACTCCCAGTAATATCTACAGTGTGAAAACAATAGTAAGGAGAAAGAAATTGTCTAATGAAATGTTCAATGTATTTAGCACCCCCCACTCAGTACCATTAATACATGGCCTCTTTGAGGCAGGACCACATGAAGATTTCTGTGAGCATTTTGCCATCCGGGCTTCCTCCCTCCATGAGAATAATTAAAGTTATAATTTATGACTGCACTGGCGTAAAGAGGAATATAAACCAAACTGGATTCATCATTATATAGTTATCATTAGGTTCATTTTTTTTTCTTCTTGTTTTAAATGGAAATTCAAGTGAAAACATTTACGTGAGCCACTAAAAGTACCATGGACCCATGGGTGCTGTGCCTAATGAATAAGTGGGCCCTGCTCTGGGGGCCACTTGCGGGGGACCACGTCCCTACCAGAGCAAGTCCTTATCCCTTCTTTCCTGATGGGATGCAGTTTCAAAGCCAGGAGCTGGTCCGTACTTTCTAGTTGGACTCCAAACTCAGAAGGCCTCTCCTTTTCTTGTCTGACTTAAGAATAGCTGAGACCTAAGGGTGGAAATCCCTACCTGCATTAACTTTCCACAGGTCTTAATCACGCAGACTCTTTACCTTTTCTGTTGCTAAGCTGTGGGAAAATTATGCCTCCCCAAGTCAGTAGAGCCCTCCTCTTGTTTATGTGAAGACCCCAGTTAAGCTAGAAATAGAATTTAGCACTGCAAACATTGTTTAAAAAATGTTAAGATATCCAGTCCAGTGCTCCTGTTCATTATTCTCTGCTGAAACCTAATATTAGTAACAGCATGTACGGAAGACCTGGACCATGAATTAATAATGAACCACTTGTACTGGAAAATATGTGAGCACCTAGTTACTTTATTTGGCAGGTGCCCGAGGGGATGGGAGTTTGCTCTGTCTTCCACAGCACTTTCAGTGATAAATTTTGCAGAGTAAAAGTAGCTATCAGTTATTTCTGAGGGATTACCTTCAGGGGAAAAGATAACCAAGTATTTATCTACCTCCCCTCCCACTCCGACTCTCTTCCCTGCCCTGCTTTCCATAGATAACAAGGCTCCTCAACACTGTTCGGACCTGAACCGTTTCTTCTAAGAAACTTTCACTTTCCTCAAGCACTTAGTCCTGTTAATGTTTTAACACTTATAATTTCACTTTTTACTTCATCTGATTTACTCTACCATGATATTAAAAACTCCATGAGGACAAAGAATTGTACAGGGAAGCAATGCAGGATAGTGGTAAAGGACAGAGGCCCCAGAGTCAATCAGGTGTAGGTTGGAATCCTGTCCCTATGGACTACCACATAACAGTCACATGCTCTTGCGCAAATCACTGAACTTTTCTGATCCCCCGTTTCTCCTCTGTAAAGGGGTGGGACGTGGTAATAATTGCTTTTCTGGATTAATGTAAAGATCAGGACAAATGTGGTGGAGTACCTAGTACAATGTGTATAGAGCAGGCATTTCATAAATACTAGCTGTTACCATTATCACCATCATTTCCCCCATCGCCTTCTTTGTATCCCCATAATCTAGCATAATTGGCACATATAATGTTTGTTGTATAAATCATGAAATATATTTCACATGTAATCCTTTGATCCAAGAAGAATGGCCTGAGAGAGCAATTTGTTTTCTTTGGCTTGGTTTTTGACAAAATTAATTTTCACCTGGGTTTCCTCCTTCTTCAGTGCATCATCTCTGCCTCCTGGAGGCATCTTTGAATACCTGATAACAATGTATCAAGGACATTTTCCTATGGATTTTCCATTTCCAATGAATTTATTTTAAGGAAAGTTCAAAACAAATTCTCAGTCACAAGTGGTCAGAGCACCTATTGTAGCAATCAAGAGAAACGTAAACTTGAACATAAAAATGTTTGTGTAAAAAAGTGTCAAGCTTTTGGCTCTGTATAGGTTACTACAACTTTAAGGACTATTTGGTTTATTTCTTGCAAGGCAACTCTCACCTGTCCCCTTATACCAGGTTTTTTTGCTTCCTGCACATGTAAAAAAATGCCTTTCTACATCTGCAGAAAACAAGTAGTTGTTGTCATCACTATACTTGCCCTGTGAAACCTTAGAAAGGTGATAGAGTTTACACATTCCGTTCCTTTAAGAGGAGCACAGCGTTTCAGCTCCATCGTCAAGAGTTCCATCCAGTGGACCTGATAAATGGCTTTTGAGTTTTGTGGATTTTAACATTAAATTATTTTAAAAAACAAAATAAAACTGAAAACACTTTTCAGAAACAAATGCAAAAAGACAAAAGGAAAAGGGGTGAGAATTCTCTCTGTTGATGAAAATCAATTCATAGGGAGACGTCTCACTGGTTTTTTTTAAGCTATTACATAACCAAGTGTAGTACGTAGTACAGGAAATAATTTTGTCCACACACCTGCACAGAAAAACCCACATCAACAAGTTTGCTTCGGCCGTCAATCTGTGAGACCAAGAGCTAAGCCTAAAAGCAAAGGCGAAATAAAATACGAAAATTGCACAGCAGCCACAGAGGAGTCAGCTATCCAGAGGCCCCTGCTGTAACCCCATCTTTAGGGTAGAGTTTCAGATGCAGTTTGGTGTTTTGGTCACCTGACACAAGTTCTGAAGCCCAATTGGCCTCTGAGTTTACAGGCTAAGTAATGATGTAACCAGAGTGTGTGGGAACCAGAAGGATGAGACAGATACAATTTTTCCCAGTCGTTTATTAGACTTGGCTACTAATTCTGCTTGTTCCTCGGTTTGACTGCTGGTTATCAGGAAATTTGAACTACTTAAAGGACATAATGAGTTTATCTATACCTGGGGTAGAACTTAGTCACATTCATATAAGATTAAACCACAATTATAGAGAACAGTAATCTGTGAAATTCAGTTATTCATGTCTGAATTTGGGAGCGGGTATTTTTTCATGTATCTATATTTTGTTTTTCTTGTACTCCTTTTTTTTCAACTAAACATCATTTACATCACTTACAAAATCATTCTTATGTTGCCTGAAAAAAATCCATCAAAATAACTATGTTGGCTTATCCATAATTTCTCTATTCCTTTTCTCAATCTTACAGAGTTTTTGTCTAAACAGAATAAATGTTTATATTGTGCAATTTGTCACTATGGTAACTTTGGGCCTTTAAAATGCTGACACTATATCAGAGACAACCAAGAGAAGAAATATCCTTGTTTGACAAGAATAAGCAGAACCAGTTTGACAAACTTCAGGTAAACCAAACATAGCAGGGCAAGGATGCCTAAGGATAAAAAGCATTTGTTGTTCTACTTATATGACTTCATGTCAAGGAAAACTAGAGCATATTCAAGTTTCATGGCAAAAACAAGAGAGCTAATTTAATACTCATAGCAAAACTTACAGGGAATTTTTTTCCCTCCAAATTTCCTATACCTGTCCCTCCATACCTCCTCCACCAAAAAAGTCATTTAAGTAATTTCTAATACTCACACTACATTATCTTTCTGATGTGTTGGTGTAAGTTTATAAAAAAATCTACAACTCATTATTTCTGAATCTCTTGAGGACAGCCTTGCAGTTGTATGTCACAAGATCTTATCAACAGTTTTACAATAGAAAAGGTCACAGGTCTCAAAATTGATGATGTAATAAATTCCCTACATGATTTTTTAAATTAATTCATGTTACATTTTGGTTGCATTTACACTCATAGAAAGTACTTCACATTCTCAAAATACTTAGTCTAGATAGCACAAATGTCTTCAGGACAGAAATCCCTAAAAAGCACTTCCTCATCTTTCTTCTTATGTTTATCATGCCCAACACATACGCAATAGATATGGTGTCTGACATCTACTTAAACCTGTTGAGAACTATATCAAACATTAATGGGGATTAGTGTTAGAACCGGTGTAAACATAGCAAACAATCTGCTGAAAATACATACTCACATTTCCATATGTTATGCGGTAAGCAGAGTCATTTAAGAAGTGAGATACTCAGGGAGAAGGTGTTCAGGTAGCAAGTATTTCACTGGCGAGAAGTAAACACATCCTGGATATATTTACTTCATAGCACCAGCATATGCATACCTACCCAACTCTGGCTCTTAAGCTTCTCCTCAAGAGACAGGTCAAGTTCAAGATATGCAATTTCATTATGAAAAGCTTCTAAAACATAGATAAAAATGATTTAGTACTTCCAGGTGCACTGTAATTCTTGGCAGAAAAAGTTAATTCCAGGTGTGTAATCTCCTAAAGAAATCTGTTGTCAAAGCTGGATAAAACCATCACATTAGAAAAATAGAAGTTCACCCATGAAAAAGTACAAGGTATGGCTAGGAATAGGAAAACTCTCTACTCTGTGCAGAAATTACAGCATAAAAGTGAAACTGTCTTTTACTTATGTAAACATTGCTTGGTTTTGGGCATCATTTCAAAAGAGGTAGAACTGAACACGCAGGAGCATATAGAAATATGACACACTCTTGGTGGGAGGTTTTAGGTGGGGCCCTAGTGCCAAGTCAGACTCTAATACACAGACAAAGGAAGAAAGAAGATGTATTTTATAGCTTACAGATTTTTTTCTTCATTTTTTTTAAGTAGCCAAACCAACCAAATAACTCAATCAACAACAACAAAACGGAGATGTGCCACACAGTGGAAAATGTTGTTAATAGCTTGAATAACAAGGGGGCCCTGGGAGGGGTGGGGATGGGGGGGGCCCATATTATGGAATATTTAAACTTTGTAATTCAATGCACATTTATTAATTGGTTTCTTTTTAAGAGGCACTTATTTATGACAGGTTTATGAACAATATAGCATGTACAGAGCACTGAAGTTCTCTCATGACTTGTTTTTATTTCCATATGTTTAGATGAAATGAACATCACATTTAATAGTAGAACTAGTTGCTCTTGAAGTGTTTGCCAGTGCTGCATCTCTTGGGAATTGTTACCACCAGATTAATATCCTGTGGGTCACTTAATTTAAAAAACCACATCACAGAGGCATTATGTGATTAGATGTACTGCTTTTACAAGCCAGTCGGGGTGTGTACTTTGTGTCTGGTTCAGAAAGGCTGGTGAGACTAACTTATAAAGACCTCCAACCTGGAGCCTCTAAGAGGCCAATGATTATACAGACACATGACCAGCAGAGAAAAATGTGCCCTCCATCTACCATCAGAGACTGCCTAGGAAACAGGATCTCAAAGTAACAACTCCCTTAGTCAGAAAGAAGCCTGAACAGCTGGTCGGAACTGACTGCCTCAGAGAGGGAAGGGAGGTGCTATCAATATCCCGCATCAGGCCTGCTTGTCACCAAATGTTCATAGTAAAGACAGAATCATGCTATTTCCAAATTATGCTATCAACACCAAGTTCTACCAACTGTAAAGTATTTTGTGAATTTTTAAATGTTCTTTATTCTCCCCTCAAACATTTTCAAATGTGGGCATTGGGCAGACCACCCAAAACAACAGGAAGTGTGCCTTTTGAGCGAGCAAGAGGAATTTGCCATTGGCTCCAAGGACCCCTGGGATAGTATGCCCAGCGTTTCCTGCAGGAGTTTCAAATGGCATCAGGTGCAGAGGCTTCAGGCAACATGGAAGCATCAATCATCATTTATGGTCCACTATTGATTATCTGTAAGGAGATCATACACTTAGGCTTCCTCAGGCCAGGCCCAGAGAGGCCTCAGGCTACCATCAAGAGAGAAAGAAACCCTAAAAGGCATCCAGGTGGGTCACTGTGAGCTGGAGAACCTACATATGAGGAACATTGTGGGCATCCGAGTTATAGTCAGAGTCAAATAAAAACTTCCCTTCATTATCACAAATCTGCAATCCTTACTTGTCTTTTTAACTACCCTGAACCTTTACAAATACTGAAATGACTGTTTTTAAAATAAAGTAATTTTGTTCAGTGCTTCAAACTGTGGATGGGTATGTTCTCGGAAAAGTTTTTTTGTCAAATATAAATTGAACTGGACAACCGTGAAATTCATTTCACTATGTAGAGGAAAAGGAGTTCACTATGAGTAGGGGCTGTAGTGGATGAACTGGAGAACAGAAATGGTGCGCCTATGGATTTGCCAAAGTAGAAAATTCCTGACAGCCTCCTTGTTAGTACAACTGAGTTCTTATTTTTTGAAGGAAACTGAAGTTTTAGAGAAAAGAGGCATCTCCAGTGGTTCCTTTTGAAGCCCTTCTTTGTAGCTTTAAGCAGTGAGGATCACAAGTCTTTGAACCCAACCGCAACCATCCAGATTTGCCCATTTATTTTTTAACCCGACTCAACAGGAAAAATGTGGAGGTGAAAATGAGGAGGGATGAAAAGAGGAATCGTATTCTTTGTATCCTGTCCTGCCATTTGCCACATTTCTAAAACACCAAGATTCCCAGTCTTGAGAGGATGCATGAATCTTTCGCTATTTTTTTATCTTTTGACAAAAAAAGTAATAATTTCCAATGGCTGAATAATTACTGGAAAGGATTTCCAGTCTCTTGCATTTGTACTTGTAACTAACAACAAGTGGAGATCACTGACCCAGACACTTGGATATTGTTCCAAACTGTGCCACCCTGAGTGGGTCACAGAGCTTCTCTGTGTCTATTTCCTTATCTGTAGAATCATATTCTCACCTGTCAAATTCACAAGATTGTTGAGAAGAATTAAGTGAATTCATGACTATGAAAATGCCTTCAAAAACACGAAGCACCACAACAAATTCAAGGAACAGTGGCAATTATGAAGATTATAACGGTGACAATGAGAGAATGCAGGTAGAAATTACATACATTTATGAAATTATGGCTTAATATTTGTCATGTGGGAATTTTAATATTCTTAGACATCCAGGACTGAGATGTTAATAGAAGTTTATAAGCACAGTGGTGATCCTTGAATGAGACATATTTTAAACATTCAAAAGAAAATTCATGATATGCATATTTCTCTTATCAAAGGTAACAAAGACACCAATGCAAAATGCTCAAAATTTGCAGCTTCTGGAGGTTCTCTTTCTTTGCTTTGCCTATAAACAATGCTTGGGAAGGCCAAGTGAGGATCATTTTTAGACCTTTGGTCTGACTGAAATACTGCCCACCCTATTTAAGTCCTGTGATTTCTGTCAGAGAGTGAAATAAACATGCTTCTCAATATCATTACCAAGAGATTCCACTTTGACCTTCTGGTTCTGTCTCAGGTGGCTAAGTGATAGAAGGATGAAAGAGAGGAAGAAAGTATAACTGTGAGAACTAAAAATATGCCCTAACAGAAATTATAGGTTCCCTAGGATGAGGATAAAGATTTAACTCTGTAATATCAATTGCTGTCCTATTAAATAAGGAACTGCACTATAAAAACTGCACTACAAGTGATGATTTCTGGATATCTGCACATATCTCTTCCACAGTACCCTCCCATCACTAAGGTAAAGGAAAAGCATATTGATTTTTCTGTAAACATCCATCCTTTTAAGTTGACTAGCTGGAACTCTGTTATTTAAATAGGAAGTTATGTCCTGCTTAGGTAGCTGAAGCTGCCAGCAGAGCTTTAACAGATAAAATATTCAAGGACCAAAGCACCGCCATTGCCACATTCCCAAAATACCAAGATTCCCAGTCTTGAGAGGATGCATGAATCTTTTCCATGTCCAAAATCAAACACAAGGGGCATCTTCTTGGCAATGCTCTGAGATGAACAATTATTTATACTCCATTTCACTACTCAGACATACAAAATAAGGCTGAAGCAAGAAGAGCAATGCTACTCACGGAGAAATGAGAATTATAGCATTCGGGATGGACAGATTTTTATTATCCTATGTTCAGATAATTAAACAGAGAATTAGAGTGCATGGATTACTCTGCAAATGGAGGGCAGTAGAAAGCCTGTACCCTATTTTCTTGAAATCCTCTTGCTTTCCTCCTTTTGCCCATTATACTCCTGTCTACAGGGGGCATTTTCAACTCTGCCAATAGTGTCTGAGAATCTGTGCCCTGGATGTCATGACCCAGTCGAAGAGGTTTGCTAATTATCCTAACTCCCCCTGCTGGAGGGTTTAACTACAACCCAACCTAAAAACTCTCTTCTCATTTGAACATAGTAACTGTTAAAAATATTTTTCAAGTTAATCCACATAGTAAAAAAAGAAGCAAAAAAACTTTAAAAGAAGATGAAGTTTATATGAGACTGTAACTCACTATATTTTAAATATATTGGTTGTTTAATATTATTTTCAAACTAGCCTTTGTGATTAGATTTGTGGAATATAAAATAGATACATTGGTCTAATTTTTCCCTTATTCTCTTTTTGTTCCCACACTCTCTCATTTTTGTGGTTTGCAATATTTCCCTTTGTCTCTAAGCTCTAGACTTCTACTTAATAAGTACCAATAAAGATTGGATGTTATCCTTAAACAGTGGTAGCATTCCCCACCTGCTAATTGCTTTATTTGTACTTACTGTTTCCGCCCTCTCATCAACAGGGGCTTTAACATAAAGGGCAATGAAGTAGAACGTGATGAAGCCAACAGGAGCCAGCCGAGTGAATGCTTCTATAATTACACAGTAGCCTGGAGTAGCTCTTCTCAAATCAAATTATGAGCCTGGATTACCTAAAACTCTCAGGACACAGTCCGGGTTTTCATTTGTCTGCAGGTTACTGGAGACAAGCAGCCTTCTTTCCTTTTGCCTTTATTCTTCACAGACATTAAAGCTCCAATTCCATTGTGATATTCCCAAAGCAATGAGACATTGTGGAGAATGCCATTCTCTTAAATACTTCGTCTGATCCCATGTGTTTTATAACTGATTTTAAATTTTTTTAAAGAAAGAAAGTTTTTTTTTCATGTTTACAACCACCCTTGTCATTTGCATATCAAACTTGATTCCCAGCTGAGCTTACTCATGATTCTTTGGCAAATATTTATGCTTTGTCACCATCTCAACCACCCATAAGGCAACTGGAACAAGAGTCATTAGGCCTCGGCAATGTTTGGATTCTTGTTTGAACACCTGACTGTCCCCTCAGAAATGTACACTGCACTGGAAATAACATAGTAATAAGAGGACCAGACTCAAGGTCAGGCCATCTGGAGTAGGGACTCAGCTCTGCTGCTGACTAGCTGTGTGGCCTAGATCAGTCTCTCAACTTCTCCTTTTCTCCATCTGACATCCAAGGAGATAGAACTAGATAATTCTAAGGTCTCTTCCAGTTCTGTGGTTTCATATATGTATAATACTACGTGAATGATACACACAAGAGACTTAGTACATACTTAATTGGAGAAGCCAAGCAAAGCAAGATAATCTTTTTCTCAAGTGATTTAAATGTTTATTAGATCAAGATTTGGTGTGTCCAAGATCAGGTCAAAAAGTGAACAAAAGGTGGTAAGGGTTGGTTGGTTGATGGCTCCTCGAAAGGGAGAGAACTGAGGTTCAAGGCTTAGCTCTAGCAGGCTCTATGTGGTGTTGGGTCGGTCCACCAAAACTTCTAAGAGGAGTTGGGTAGATGACCTCTAAGTCTTTTCCAACAAGGACATTATGGCTCAAACAGAAAAAAAATCAAACCGCCACATTCCTAAATATAATATTCAGTGCATTTTACTATATATTCTTGAGGAAAATGGATATTGGTCTGAATAATTACAAAACAAATATTCTCTGTTCCATATTACTCTGTATTGAAGAATTTTCAGTTGGTTTATAAATATGTATTTACAGTAGGCATCCTGATGGGGAAGACAGGTAAGACTATAACTGTCATAAAGGCAAAAGAATTTTCAGATATGGTTATCATAACAATGGGGTCTGTCATCACATACCAATTTGTTGACTCTTGGCTACCATCAAAAAGATAATGAGATTTTTATTTTCATGGCTAATAACTTAGAAAGTCACACCAAACTAAATTGAAAGTATTAGTTGCACACCCATTTTTTAAAGCTGTAAGTTTCCCATACTAAAACCTTTTTTAAATCACTCATTAGCTAAAATGTTACAAAATAAACTGAGTTTTAAATTGATTCCACTTGAGAACTAAAGGATCTAGTTAATAATGCAAATTTAATTTAGTTTTCCACATTATTATTCTTAATTTAAAAATTATAAACATAAGTGCCAGCATCTTCTAATTACTTTCTGTATTTAGTTAGACACAAGCTATATTCACAAAACTAAAGCACCCAAACCAGTAAGATATCAATAGAGCCTCTCAATGCATGAGATGGCAACAGCCCCAACAGGAACACAGTCCTTGTTTCAGACCACTACCATCTTCTGTGAGGTTAACTGAGATGGGAGGTAAAAGAACACCATTTAGGAATGTATCTGATACACAGATTATGAAATAATTTAGAGCTTCCAAGTGCACAAATTATACACAGATAGAGGTAACAGGAATTTGACTTACGTACTTCAAGTCAAACCTGAAGCCCACATTCCAGAATTTTCCTAAAACACATGAAGAACCTTTAAATCTACTTTGCAAACTTGAAAGTTTACAAAAATATTAAGGTTTGCCCATTTGGGGTTTGCCCTTAACCACTGTTTCTTTTACTTGTTGTTGAAGCAGGTAAGGAAAATAAACTTTACCAAGTTAATTATATAGTATTTGTCATTTTCCAATTATAATAGCCTCTCCTTTCTATCTCATTTACTTGCCATTAACAACACTACATTTTACTTGCTGGCCTCATAAAGGTAGAAATTCAGAAGTATGTGTATTAATATATAATACGTATTTTATACACATGTAATACATGTTTTACATGCATACATATATACACACATAGAGCACACAAAAGGAAATATTGCTTGGATTTCAGGCTGTTCTTTTTAAAAAATAATGTACTGCCTTTTGTGCCTCCATTTCTAATTAGCAACTTACTCTCACAACTTTCTCCTAAGTAAATCTACAATATACTCTTGAACAGAGAATAATGATTGCACACCCAGTATCTGAAATCAGGCTATGGTTGCAATCCTGTTCTACTTTTCCTTATCTGATACCCTTAAAAAATTGTTTAACCGTTTAACCTCACTGTGCCTCAGTTTCCTTATCCATAAGATGGAGATAATAATGGCATCTACTTCACAAGACAGTTTTGAGGGTTAAATGAGTTTGTATGTGAAACAAATTTAGAATAGTACCTACCACATAAGAGGTATTTAACAATTAGGTATTACTACTATTGGTTTAGTTTATACTATAGAAACATATCTGCAATTAAACTATCTTCTTCTTTAAAGATCTTCCAAGTGTATGAAGTCTTCAAGATATGAAATCTCATATTCTATCTTTCCTTTTGCCCCCACCATTCTCCATTAAAGTACACGTTTATTATTGTTATTTTCCATAAATGCTTATGCCAAGGAAATTTCTCAGCTTAGTTACAGACAAGTATTGTCCAATAGAACTTACTTTGATGATGGAAATATTCTGTATCTGCCCTGTCCAATACAGTAGTTACTAGCCCCATACAGCTAATGAACAATTGAAATGTGGCTAGTTTGACTCAGGAATTGAATATTTAATTATATTTAATTAGAATTTGAATTAAAAGAGCCATACTGGCCAATAGGGCTACCATGCTGGAC
This sequence comes from Camelus dromedarius, assembly GCF_036321535.1. Taxonomy (NCBI): domain Eukaryota; kingdom Metazoa; phylum Chordata; class Mammalia; order Artiodactyla; family Camelidae; genus Camelus; species Camelus dromedarius. Next base: position 50,088,513 of record NC_087437.1, read on the forward strand.
AGCACCATTATAAAGTGTTTTGGAGTCACACCTAGACTTAAATGCATGACCCTGACACTTACTACCTCTATGACAATTATTTTCCTGGAGCTTCAGTTTCTGAATAATAACATTAAAGGGCATGGTGTAATACATTTTATAAATATTAGTTTTTCTGATTCTCTACCTTCCTTTAGATTGGTATAATCTGGACAGAACAGCTTTTGAAAGGACCAGACACAAAGCAGAGAAAAACTTTTAGCTCTTTTTAGACTTCAAAATGAAAAACACCGCCCCCCCCCCACAATGTTCTCACCTGCTGCACTATAACTGTTAATCTTAAGTAAAAATGTGATATTCTGATTTTACAGAGACCCCTGAAAATGCCTACACATTTCTCAAAAGATGTGAAACTACGAGGATCCTCAGGACTGTCTCACATTCATAGAACCCCAGCAGGCTTTGGTCATGGAAAGCCCATTTGTACATACTCCCCTGGATTGTGGCCACAATCCAGGCAGTCTCTTGTTGACTCCGTCAAAAAGCAATCACTGTCGGCCAATGCTCCAATAATCCTGTGACCTGCCATCAATATATTCATGAAAAAAACTGATCCCAAGTAACTCCCAGGAGAACTTCCTTTTTGAAAACTCCTCACAATGACACTCCTAAAAGATGGTAGAAGAAATTCTCATATACCATGGAAATAGTAGTACAGTCTCTTTCAGCACCTTCAAGGACATGATCATATGGGCCTGGGATACAAAACCTCAGGGCAAATATGACCAGAAAATCGCAACCCAGGCTTATTATGAAGAACTTTGGAAGTACAAATTAAAGTATTGGCACTCTTAAAATTGGGACTTGACTTCAGAACAGCAAGATAGGGGTCCAAGATACTTTGTCAACAGCCTCAGCTCTTTTCTGAGATTATCCTCCCTGGTAAGAAAACCTTTTACTATCATACTTTTATTTGATGCTTCAAGGATTTTAGCTAACTTGGCTCCTTACAAGGTCCTGAGCATAAAGACTTTCTGGATATCCATAGCTTCATGACACTACTCCCGATTGTAATCTAAAAATAGGAAAGACCACATACCCACTCAACAATCATAACTTGTATGCCAGATAAATTGTGGCAAAGATGAGTGCACTGATGAGAAATACTGACTTCATCCAACTCTGGTCTAATATATATCAAAAGGGAAGAGAACTAAAACAAAACAAAACAAAACAAAACAGCCCAAATTATGTGAGACAGCATGGTGCTATGGTAAAAACAGTGGCTTGATGTCATAAGACCCACCCCTCATCACTCAGTGTCTGTGGGATTTGGGTCCAGTTATTTGACTTTTTAAGCCTTGGTGTCTGTAATACGGGAATACTACTACTTTATTTTGAGGACTATAGTGATTAATTAGACAATGTACAGAGTGTCTAACACAATAACAACCGTAGTATTGATAGTCAACAAAGATTTGTCTTTTTCACAACTCTGATATTTCAAAATAATGCTATAATCATTCTAGTTAGTCCAATCTATCCAAAAGTATTTACTTAACCTTTTACCTGGATTTCAAAAATGAATTGACATATGTTAAGCCATGATACCAATTTCAGCAAATTTTGATGCAGATTTGGGATTTAATACTCCTAGGCCTCAAATAAAATTTTGGTAATAAGGATTTGGCATGAATTATAGGAACAAGACAAGCATAATATAGGCCTTGGGTACCATTTGCCTGGATTACTACAATTTCTTCCTCACTCAACTGCCTTCTATTGTTGTTACAGAGACCTCTACTGGGGGTTTTGACTATATTAACCCTTTTCTCCTCTAAGATTTATTACAAATAAGAAATAAAACCCTGTGAATGGCTTCCAAAACCTCATCCGTGTCACAATTACAACCAAGGAAGACTTCACCTCCTATGTTTCCATCTGCATCCCTTGAATGGCTTTTCTCATGCCAGCGTGACCATCATCTTATTCCTCTACTATACAAATGTATCCCTAAGTAGGCCTCAATGTTTTAGGCGGAATGAAACACAGAATGCAAAGAAATGAAAATCCAACTTTCTAAACTATTACTTCCTCCCTACCGCATCATAGGCATTCTGTTTTTTCCAACAAGTGCCAAAATGAGAATGTACACCCTGCTCCCCCATAAACTTGCCTGCACAAAGTCTTATAAAGAATAGAAAGTAAACCTCTTTAGTTTCTCATTACTTAAAAATGTGATTTATAATATGTCTTCCTGATCAGCCACTCCACTTGTAGAGCACCCAGGCCAGTGCTGAACATGTAATTAGCATATCATAAATACCTGTTAATTGATTGACAATGTTAATATTATTTATTCTTTTCATACCACATACTTACTCAGTGTTTTACCTGTTGTCTATTTATCCTCTGTGCCTATCTCCATTGTTGTTTTTTCTAAAACTACAAGCTGTAAAGTGGAGGAGCCTGTAAAGTGGAGTGAGTTTCTTTGACTCACTGTGGATAATGGGCTGTGGAGAGATGCTTAAACAGGCTTTTCAATTGATTGATTAATAGAACGATTGATGGATGGATGGAAGAAAGAGTGAATGCATTATAGCATTCTCCATTTGCTATTCCAACAGGCTAAATTTACCAAAGGGGTCTGTTCTGCCCCTGCTGCCTAAACAAAGCGCCCGAGGTAGGTGAGTGAGAGGGTCAAGGAACAGCCATCCCTACCGCACACAATAGACAAGGGCTGCTTCTTCCACTAATTGCTGCAAAACATCTTTTGAGGCAAGGTGGTTATTTTCTATTATTTCTTCATCATATTCTTAGGGTAATTCTTCTTTAAGTTATAAAAGAAAAAAATGCAACTAACAAGAACTATGCTTTTTTTTAACATTTTTTATTGATTTATAATCATTTTACAATGTTGTGTCAAATTCCAGTGTAGAGCACAATTTTCAGTTATACATGAACCATGCTTTTTTTTCAGCCCTACACTTTTTAACTTTGAGTCTCACTAAATGCAAGTAATTTCCTTGCCATCAATAACTTATTTATTCATTTTCTAGGCCAGTATACATTCTATCTACAAATGGACTTTGTTTCATAAACCTAAAAATGGATAAAAGAGATACAAAAAATATTTAAATCTTTAAATTGCCAGATTTCCTTTAGAATTCATGTTAATTTCAAGTCCAAACTAATGATCTTAGGGCTCAAAAGTATAAAATTTTTGGCCAGATTGTTTTAACCTGATAGAGGAGCAGTCAGGACTAGACACATGGAAGCAAGCAATAGATTTCAGGGTTATTCTGCCTAGAAATATAGGGCCATGTCTCTGCTCATGTTTATTTCTGTCAGTACCACATGTAACATGCAAGAGAGATGAGTTCTCCCAGGAGCTATGCTCTGTGAGCACACCCAGGGCACTACCTAAAAATCCATCACTCTCACTAAAGAAAAAACATCAGAATCTAATAAGTGAATAAACTAGAATATGGTCAAATTACTTTTTAACTATTCACTCATTCATTTATTCAAAAATATGTACTGAGTACTTACCATGTGCCAGGTATGGTTCTAGGCACTGCAGATATATAGGTGAGAAGATATACAAGTTCTCTGCTCTCATGAAGCTTATGTTCATACAGTTTTGCCCCTTCTTTGTATAATTAACTGGATACAGGGCACCACTTATAAACTCATTCTTTCTCTTTACTCTTTAGCACTGCTCTATGAGCTATGGAGAGAACACAGGAGGAGCTGAGCTAATGGAGGAATATAACTCAATTCTCAACAAATCCTCAACATTCACTGTGAAGGAAGGACTAGCCAGGGTGGTGCCTGTGCCTTTCCCTTTAGTATTGGGACCATCATAGTAATATGGCTCTGTAATAACTCTAGAAATCTGCATTAATCATGAATGTTTAATGGTGGACACGTGGCTCTCAGTAGAGGTTGTCATAATATGCCACTGAAGAAGGATATTTCACAACAGATTTATGTTAGATTGCTAATTTTAAAAGCAATTTATAAAATACATGCAGTACAATACAATTTTGTTAACAGAGGAAGTCTGACTGTGCATCGGACAAGGTGGATAGAATACACAGCCACATGCTGGCGGTGGATAGCTCTGGTTAGGATTGTGCGTGCTGTATGTGCGTGAATGCATGCAAATGCATGTGTGCAAGTGCTTTGCATGTTTTTTTAAATTTTCTACAATGAAAGTGTTTACTAAATTCTCCAACCATAGGGAGAAAAATTTTACCCCTCCTTCCAAAAAACTACATCAAATATTACTGCAGCAGAAGGTGGGATCCAATAACAGAGGAGCCAGCCTCTTGTCTAGGCGACCTCCTTTTGTAGCTTATGAGGCAATGTTGTTTGGCCTTGTCCACACTTGGACTAAAGCACTGAAGTTTTTCTCGTCAAATTTCATTTGGACCTACTGGCCAGAGACAACCTAGTAACCATAATTTTCCAAACCCTGCTGTTAGGTACAGTACATGGGTGGTATTCTATCACCTATGACTAGTTGGTAATTTTTGCAATAGCACTTATTCTTCTGAAATAAATTATATGTTCTTCACAATGCTGTCAAAAACAGAAACTTATCACAATGGTATCAAACATAAGACATTTGAACAAGTAAAAAGATTTTTTAAAGGTGGGAGGGAGATTTCTAAATTAACCAAGGTATTATCCTCACTTAAGGATATATATGTGAAAAAGCCTGCTAAAACAAGAGCAATGACATGGCATACCTCCTTTCATTTTAGTCTGTTTCTTCCAAACTGAATCATCTATTCCTCCCCTTCTTGGAGAAGGCACAAGACCATTCACCAGTGGGCAGAAAATAAATGTGTAAACTCATAGAATCAGCTTGTCACAAATCGGCAAATACAGTTAATGGTTAATTATCTGCAAAGACTTTATTCTTGTCACTTTTCAATTTTCTGGTCAGCATTTCAAAAAAGGAACCAACTCTAATTAGTAAAATAATTTTTCAGGTCTTTATAGAGCTGTTTCTCTAGAAAGCTCTTGGAATAGCCTGCTTTTGTTTTGTATTGTTTTCTTTTAGGATAATATAACTCCCTTGCTCCTACATGAGAGCTAAGAGCACTTGCACACTCAACCCACCTCCTAACCAGGAAAACATTTTTTAAAAGATTACTGTTTTTTTAAGCACAGATCTAGGTGTTCTGAGTTTCTGCTGCCGCTCATCTGCACTGAATGGCAAAAACAATGTAAACCTTCCAGACAGAAAGTTGTATTTGAGAGTTAGTGTGAAATACGGTTCACCCATGTGAATGATCTTGGGATAATAACAGAATCAGAGAAGATGTTATGTGTAGCCTAACAAAGAGTCAAAATTATAGATATACATGTAGATAGTTCAAATTAATTATTGGTTCCATTTAGAAAAGAATCTCCTCCTGAGAAAAGAGGCTTTGAGTTCATCTCCCTGCTCCTCACTCTTTTACCTTTGAGCTTTTGGGGGACCAGAAACGCTAACCTTAATTAATGGAAGATCCACTAGACCCCAGGCAAGGGTTTGGGTCCCAGGCCCCGGGTCTCCTCCTGTGCCTCTCCCAGGAGTAACAAGCAAGCAGCCTTCATTACTGGCAGCTGAGGGGAAGGGTCACTGGGAATGGATTTGCAGGGCCCTCATTGAGCGATCACTCCATGCTGAGAGGAGCTGGCCGTGCTCTCGGACACCTGGTCATTAACATTGCTAATTAGCAGCCATTAATCAGGGCGCTCGATTTTTTTTGTTGTTGTTGCATGTCACTGGCTCAGAGGAACCAAGTGAATAAGAAGATTGTTTCATTACCTCCACAAGAGGTGGAATGAAAGCAGTTCCCATCAGCTCAAGATGAGATGGATTAAGGGAAAGGTTAGACAACAGTTTGAGATGAGCTGGGATTGGGGTGGAGGTGGGGGAGCGGGTGGAGGGGCCGGGAGACCTGAGCTGTCTGCTCAGGGAAAATCAGTCACCTATAATTAATGAAATCTTCCGCAACCTAATTCTAATCACCGTGTGAGCGAGCGTTCCTCCAACAACCAAAGTTTTGAACTTTAAAAGCTTTATTTTCTTCTGTTAGTGCAGGGAATTATCTTTAAGTCATTTTAATTTTGTTCAGAACTCAGTAAGTTTGGTACTTCTGCCTTCTCATTCTAAAGTAACTTTCATTCTAAAAGATTATGACATAATTTAAAATTTCAAGTAGTTATAATGAAAGCACTTTTAGAATATCTTCATTATTTTACCCAAATGGATACATTCCAACCAACAATAAAGGGTAATCAAAAAAAAAAAATTCTACAGTTTTTAGAATGGAAATAATAAAAATAAGTTTTTATTCTTATGCCTAACTGCCCTAAAAGGCAAGAGGGAATGAAAAGACTATATTGATTTGTACATAATGACGCTGAGAAGAACAGCATGTCATTAAAAAGGGCTAAAGACTGTGTGTGTCTTGTGTCTGTGTGTAAATTGTTTTTTTTTTTTTTTGTTATTATTAATTCAAATGCAATGTAATGAACATACTTTAATGGAGCATTTTCTCTTCTGGAATGTAGGGTGTTGTGTGTGTAGCACATTATCTTAATTTCTGGAAAACGTAAATCTTGGTAACAGGTTGTATGTCCCCGTGTTATAGGTGTCATCATCATTTTTTATCTAGGAAAAAAATATTGTGAGAATACTTATTTAATTAGCAGTTAGTTAGCTACTATGAATTTATTCATTTATTAAAATGTGCTCACCCAAGAGCTGCAAAGTAGATCTCCTCCACTTATGGGGGAAGTTCTCTTTAGCTCTAAACATTGAGTACTTTGTCCAGCTTTTTGCTGTGTTTCTGCTCTGAGTCTCTCTGTAGGTTACAAAATGTTGTTTGCGGTGGCTCTAAATGACTAGGAAGCAGAGATTGTCTAAGTATTTATTAGCACTGTGTGGCCTCATTTGGACATGTGTAATAAATATACATTTGCACATATAACATGTACCCCTGCACTTTCAAAGCAAAGTTATTTACTTAATGTGTCCTCATTTCCAAACAATAAAAGGTGAAACCTGTTATTTGTGTACAAATTTGCTCTGTTTACAAAGAACTATGAAGTTGTTGGGGGAAGGAAGCAAGTATGTAAAACTAATCTGAGGAGCATTTCAATTGGGTTGGAAATCTGTAATATGATTTCTAGGACTTCATGGGAAAGTTGAACGCTCAAGGGGAAATTACACAAAGAACAGCTGAGAAAAAGTTGCATTCTGGCACAGAATCATGCAAATGGGGCACATTCTTCAGTTTTCTCATGACGGATTGCCTCTGAAACCTCAGAGCCAAGCTGCAGCAATGCTAATGAGGGAGATGCATCAATGAACAGTGTCATCCCAGGGGCTTCCAAAGGGGACGGGGTGGGGGGGCGGGGGGCGCGAGAGGGAGCTGGAGGAGGAAGAAGGAAGAAAGGAAGAAAAGAGAAAAAGGGGGTAGGGGTGAGGGGAGAAAAAGAAAAAGAAAAAGGAGGGAGAGCAGTTGAACTTTGAAGTATTAGGGCTAAACCATTACAAACAACTAACGTAGCAGGTAGAGATGGAAGGTACAAAATGTACAGCACTACAATTAGATCCTTTAAGATTTGAGAGATTTTAAGAAACAAAATAGGATGGGAGATAGAAAACTTTATAAACTGTCTGCCTGTTAGACTAAAACCAAAATTACAGCTGGGAGCTAAAATGCTCTATGCAGACAGAGTATGGCTTGTGGTTTCTCTATTAGGACTCTAGACTATAATGAAAAAGACTGGGGACCATCTATGCCAGAAAAAAAAGGTAGCACTTTTCAGACTTAACTTCTTTGTGGTTACAGAGTTCTCATTTGAATATTGAAAAATATTGTAAACGCACACATTTGTAGCTCATTTACTACAAATGAAGTTTGCTTGTCATTCCAATTGTGTTTTGAAAGATTTTTTCTTTAAATGCATGTGTCTTTGTGTATCAAAGATTAGTTTTTTTAAAGAATATTTCTCTTGAGATTAACAAATGACTACTTTTGTAGAGATCCATGAGCAGATTTCTCTTTCTTGAGCTGCTAAAACCATACATACCACTTGCTTCCATCCCCACCTAGTTAATCCAAAATTATTACTAATTTACTTTGCATTTTCCTTCCATTCTGGGCTTCCAATACACTATATTTCTCATGGAAATCAAATCAATAGCTATTTATTTAGCTTTTATTATATTTAAGGCATTTTATATTATTTTATAAAGAAACATAAATATATATATATAACTGTTAAGTTTCAGCCCTTTTAAAGTGGTATTGTTTCCAAACCTTATGAATTAACTGCCTTTATAATAATACCACAACAAACACAGCCAATTTGGTATTGATGTCAGTTGTGTGCTACACTTCTAAAATGTCCCACTAAAACTTAGTGCTGGCTCAATCAAAAGTATGGTTAAAATGTATTACCATTTTCCTTTTATTAGTTTATTTTATTAGGATCTGGTTTTAAAAATGTAAATAGCCAACAGTGTCCTTGTTTGCTAGCACCGTCGGTTCAGTACCTTTAGTTAAGTAAATAAACTCAAATAGAAGAAAAAACAAAAAAGAAAAAAAATGACTGCAGTAAGTTTAAACTCTTTAAACAATGAATATATAAGCAGCTCTGCATCAATATAGATTGATGATAAAATCAAGTTCCTTTTATTTTTTTGCTCAATTTCAACCAATAGGAACTGCAAGATTCAGAATTAAAGTGGAAAAAAAAATCCCTAACTCACTGTATTGTGTATTACAGTTCATATGGTATAGTTTCCAAGACCACCCACAGTTCTGAGACTGCTTAATGGAAGATTGTATCAGCTGCTTTACCTAATGACAACTAGATGAGTTCAGAATGAAGTGTTAGCATTCATAGTACTTGTGGGCATAAAACAGGTTATTCACATCATTTCAAAGATAAGCTTTGTAGCAAAATGCATTCATTCATGGAATACATTTCTAACGAATCAAGGACATTTTCTATTGAAATTAGCTTAAAAATTAAATTTCTCAGATAAAAAATTTAAATATTCCATTAAAGGATCTGTTAACATGTATTTAGGCAATTAAAAATTATATATTAATGGAAATTGCAAAGTATGTTTCTGGCATCACACAGTGTCATTTAACAGCATAATTATGAACAATGTTATTAATTGGTAGTTCACTATTGTCCATCATACACTCTAAGGGATGCCAGAGTGTTTCAGAAAACTTTCCCTCTAAAAAAATCTCTAAAGGCGGAGAGAATACATTTGAACCACAAGACATCTTTGAGTAAATGCTAAAGTAGCCCCTCTCCTTGTTCCCCTTCCTTCTTTTACAAAAAAGGGATATTTCTTGGAAGTCTCCTGTTTTGTTTATTAGATCCCTATGATTTTTACTGCAGAATATGGCCATGTTCATTTTAATTTAAAAATTATCTAAATTACAAACTATTTAGTTTGCTTGCTTGCTTTTAAATCTTAGAGTAAAACTGATACTCCAGGAAGATGCATCATGTTAATCTCTTGAAATACTGTTATCCAGGGTGAGATGGTACAGCAATCAGTGAGCCTTCCTTAAGGTTCAGGGACTCTGATCTTGAGCCTTCAATCAGACTTACTGTATGGTTCTGAGCATGTATGTCCTCTAGCTGCTTTGGTCCTCAGCTTCCTCATGTGTAAAATGAGACGGGTATACTAGGTGTTGATCTTTAAACTCTGTTCACTTTGGGATGCTATAATAATTCTAGTAACACATTTTGTTTTTTCAATGGAGAGTAATGGCTACTTAAATATTAGTGTAGATTAATTCTGTGAATCTTTTACAACATAAGAATTTTAAGGAAGCATGGAATCCATATGTGAAATATAAAAAGAAAACACACTTACTGTTTTGGCAAATTTACTCCAAAACTTTAAATATAAAAACCTGGGGAAAAAATGCCCTGTTTGGTTTTCCCTTTGTTTTCATTTGTTCAATAAAACCATGTTTAATTGGGAATGAGCAATCATAACCCTTTATTAATCAAAGCTTTTTCTTGCAGCATAATTCCAAGAGAAAGATGCAGAAAGAAACCAAAAAACCTTCTAACAAATTTTCCTTTCATTAAAAAATTATATTCTGTCCACAGTTATTCACTAGACTCTATGTCTAACATACTACATCCTTAACTATGGTGATTTGGTTTTGAGCTCATGCTCTGGAATCAACCCTTAGTTAAATCCTACCTCCACCATTTAGTTATTGTATCAGTTATCCTCTCTAAGCCTCAGTGCTCTCATCTGTAACATGAACATAATAATAACACCTCATGGAGTCTGAGGAGCAGGGATTAAATGAAATAGTGTATGTCAAATGCTCCGCACAGTGTTTGGCCCAAGGTAAGTCCTCCATTAATAAGATCTCTCATTAATACCTTCTACATGGGAATCACTGTTCCCCTTCACATTAAAAGCCCATCTCAAGGTGAGACAAATATATGAAGCACACCAGAAATAAGAAAGTAATCCAAAACACTTAGCCAAATAGCATCCAAATTATCTTCCAAAAATACCTTGTTCAGTCAAAAACAAAAAAAAACTTCCATACATCCTACCCTACTCCTCTGCATGATCCCACCCCAAGCCACTATTATGGGACTCAGCCATATGAACAGTCCTCTCTGCTGGCATGGTAGTTACCCACACGTTCAGAATCAGTTGCTAGGGATCATCACAAGGTTACCTCCTGTCCTAGCTGACAAATGCAACCCACCCACCAGTACCCTCAGGCCCAGTCTGGCCCAATTCACCCTCACCTCTGTACCATTGCTTACATGGTCCCTCCACCTACTTCACCTTAGGGCTGTCTCTTCTTCGCAGGTTTCACTTTGTGCTTTTCACTCCTTCAGTAGCTCCCTATTTCATTTGGCATCAAGCTTAAACTGCACATGGATTTCCAGATCCTTCTTTACTTCTTCAGCCTCAATTTCCATCTTGGCCCTCCATCCAACACCCAACCTCCAGCTGTTTTGAACTACTGAAATTTCTCAAAACTTCCCATATTCAGCTTCACCTCCAGGTCTTCAAGGGTTCTCTTTTTTCTGGGATATTCTTTTTCTTTCTCCCTGAACCCCTTCCTTCAGATGCCCCATAGCTAATTCCTATTTGGCCTTAAGTTCTCAGCTTACATGGGAGCCTTTCCTGACTAGGGAAGATTTGGTTAGTGAGTACACATGTCTCCATGGCATTCCAGTTCTCACCCTTATCAGAATTTTTATCAAATATTATTGCAGTAGGCTATGTGCTTATTTGTCCTACTCCAAATAAACAATTCCTTAACAGCAGGGGCTGGGTTATGATCATACTCTCTGGCCCAAGAATGGAGCCTTTCACATATGAAGTCCTCAGAAAATATCTGTCAAACAAATTTCTTTTATATCTATCAGAGTACTTTTTATATAATCATCGTCAGTTCCAACATAAAACAGGTAGATGGATTATAAAAGTCATGTTTAATAGACTACATCAACATTAGAAACTGTCATTAACTAGCCAACCACAGAAGGTCCTAAAGAAACACATCAACACTCACTTTCTCCCCACGCTGTTCTGGAGAGTAAATTAAAACATGGACATTGCAGAGAGGTCCTTGAAGGACTACTAAACTTCTGTGGAAGAAAAATTTGGTAGGTTATTTATGCATCTTCAAGGCTGCCCTTTCCATCCTAAAGGCTGGAGAACAGTGAGGGAGAGTGTTGTGGGGAGACAAGGAGCACAGAATCATTAGGAGTAATCAGGAATGTTTAGATATCGAAATGGTAATTGGTTGTGTGAAAGAGTTTGGGACACAAATCTCTTAAAAATATTTTGTTTATGACTAATAGAAACTGTGAGGTTCTCCAACCCATGTAGCTTCGCAGTGTGTGTGTGAGTGTATGAAGGTGAGATGGGTAGTCCTCATCGTTGTCTCATGACTCACACCAATTATTTAAAAGTGCTTTTCTTTATAGCCTCCTCAACCCTGATTTTGCCCAAGGTTTTACCCAGCCAGACCCTCCCACACATCACATGTCAGTAAAGGAAAATCTCAGTACCTCAGCTCTGATCACACACACTTTTTTCTGGAACACCTATCTCACTTCACTTTTACCCTTATGCCCATTCCACTTTGTTCAGACTTTAGATCCTATTTTGGCTTCTATTTTTGGTTCCCATCACAGATCCTGGAACTTAGCTTTTCTTGCTTTGCCCCTGGATGTTCTTTTAGAACTTTGGTTTGATTAATTTCACTACTAGACGAACTGTTCTGAAAGAGCAGGGTTTTTTTCACTTCTCTTATACTAGAAATATATATTTCATATACATCAAGAGCCAACCTAAATAACAGCCATCCTAGAACCAAATATCCATAGTTGATTCTGGACCACCTGAGCCCCCAGCCACACAATGGGCCAGTATTTCCCGAAGTGTAGGACACATACCATGTGTGGCCACACTGCCGGACATGAGCCTGTGCAGGCAGTACACTGGCATGGTGCTGAACAGCAGCAGTCCACATAGTGAGTAGGAAAGTTATTCTCCTATCAGTTGTCTTTCAGTCTTTCTGATTACAGTAAGACTAAAAAGTCCAAGTGCTAATCTTGAACACCTTTCCTATACTTCATAACACCCTGTCTAACACAAAAGAACTGAATAGTTTTCATTTGTTTCCTTTAATAGTTACATCTTCTTTATGGTTTATCACATTTGTTTACTATTTATAGGACTGATATGTTCATAGTAAATAGTTTCCCTTGCAAGTAAACTACACTTAAAAGGTAAGTCCATAAAAAGAAAATGTTATTTAAATAATAGCACAGGCAGTGTATGGCTCTGATTTAAAAAACCATGATGCAGTCATGAATTGCTGAATTTGGTAGACAACAAAAAAACAGACCAAAGTTACAGAACAAAATTAGATTTAGGCATAGCAATAGTTTATATTTTCTGACCCCTCAAAATACCAGGTTTTCTTTAAGTCAGCAATAAAAACATTTTCATTTATTCTCTACATATTTCTTAAGGGAATTTAAAAAAATTGAATCTCTTCAAACTTTCATTCCTAGTTCTTTCTTCCTCAAAACCATGAAATGATTGTTCTATAGACTACAGTGCTCACGGGTCAACCAAAAAAAAAAAAAAAAAAAGGATCCTTTAGTCCCATAATTACCAAAGGAATAAACAGAACCTTGAGAAAACAAGCTGGTGTTCAAGAAAATAATTTTCATTGCCAGCACCTAACCACCGGCCCCTTTCTTAAGAGGAGTAAGAGGCCCACAGGGTAATAAAAGGCCCTATAGAACCATATAAAAGTTCCACATGTGCTACTCCCTGAGTGGCCTTTAAGGGGGTAAGGGCTGGAAGGGGGCAGGGGAACAGGGCTAAGAGCAAGACAAAAAAGGAAAAATTTTGCTTCTGGAGAAGCAGCTCATCTTACACACAAAAAAACTAATTAACATGACAGGTTCCTATTTGCAGAAGATCTTGTTATCAGTGAAAAACAACAACAACAACAACAATAATCGTAATAATAATATGATGATGAGCCCAAGCAGTCGGGGTTTCTGCAATTACAGTGTGAATTGCATGAGAGGATTATATGAAGTGCTCTTGGCTTGGAGGGGGAAGTAAGACGCTTCAGCTTGCGAAGCGCAAGCAGCTGCTTGGGGGCCGTGCACCTGCCGGTTCCAAGGCTGTTTTTACCTCGAGAGGAAAACAGGCCCCTTCTCTTTCCCTTTCACAGCCCCCAGTCCAAAAACCATGTCTAAGAAGAGGGAGAAACGGGGAGAAAAAATGGTGAGGAGAAAAAGGCTCAAGAAAATAAAACTGAAAGAGTTCGTCCCCGACAGCAACAGCGGCTCCCCCATTTAGTGAGAAAATCGCGGAGCTGGAGAGCAGGGGGAAAGGTAGGGGTGGGAGGGAGGACGGTGGCGAGAGGAAGGGAATGACTTCATTTTAATGCAGCAACAGACAGACCGCGATCTGATATTGGCAAAGTTTCAAGGAAAATGGGGGGCAAGGGGGCGGTAGGAGAAGAAAGGACTCTTTTACTGTTTCAGGCGGCTAAGTCTTCCAGAGGAGCATAAGCTCAGCTCGACATTCTGGGAATAGCAATGAGGCACACACAACAATCAAAACACACTAAATCTGTTTGATGATTCAAACACATCATGCATCTGCACCCACAAAATAAGACTTCAATTAAATAACCTTGAAGATTTGAACAGGAAAAGAAGGGAAAGCGTGAGGATTTTTAATTAGTAACTCCCAATACAAGCAGTTCTCTAAAAATTAGGTGTTTGCACTACACTTTATTCTAAAGTGAGTTGTAAGCGTGTGCCACTAGAGAGCACCGGACAGCTCCTCCCCAACATCGACTTGAATTTGTGTTTTCCTTCATTAGGAAGAAGACTAGAGGAAGTTGCTTCAAGAAGGCCTTTACCAAAGGCGTGAAAAGAGCCTACATGAAGCTTTTTATACACATTCACACAGATACATGCACATCCACAGAACTTTTCCAGTATTACAGGAAAACTCCATACGGTTTATTAAAAACAAAACACACACACACAAAAGAATAAATACCCATGTCTCACATCGGGTCATTGTGCAAACTACAACTTCTGTTCCCCAGAATTTTTACTTAGAGGATTTCTATTTCTATGGTAGGGATAAATTATCCCACTATACTATTATTACTTGGTCTTTGAGCATGTGATCTATCATATATGTTTGTATCCATACTACATAATAACACACAGTTAGCAGTGAATGATATGCTTGAGTGTCTCAGAAACGGCTTTTTTGTTGTTGTTAGACCCAGATTCACTTACTTTCAAACCGATTTGCAAATAAGCTTGGCCTGGTCCCTGCTTGCTTTTAAAAAATCAAAAGGAAATAATTCATACTGAAAAATAGGAAAGCATTTGTAAGGCTCTATCTTTGGAATATTAGAAACACTTCTCCCTTTTATTGAAAATTTATTCAACCTAGCAACCTAAGCAGAAGTTTAGAGGAATGAGAACAAGTTTTTTCAACTTCCTAGATTATACTCCCTGCCCCCAGCAAAGACTCCAAATGCATCAGTTATCTGACAAAATATAAATAAAATCTATTTGAAATATAAGCATTTTACTCTACATAAACCTGAGGTTGATACAAAGACTATTTAGTAGAACAAGAAAGCCAACTGTGCAAATTAAGAAGACATGAAAATTAACTAAATCATTCTTTAGAGTCTGAAAATATAAATGAGTCACAGAAAGGGAGGCAAGAGTTCAAGCGTGTGAGCATGAAGCTAAAATGTCTCACCACATTTGTATTTTCAAAGAGTAATTTGAGCAACTGAGGGGTTTGAACCATGGTATACTGTTTAGAAAGCACTTAATTTGGGGTCAAAAACAGAGTTCAAAAGGAATGTAAGCCAGGAACATTGGGTATACCTATCAGTACCAGTAAAACCATGCCCCTTTTAAAAGCCTGTAAGCCTTAGGTAAAATATGAAATAAAGGATGGACAATTTTGTCCATCACAGAAGTGGGAATTACCTGTACCCCTCTGTTAGTTTCCCCTCAGTAAATGGGTAAAGCTTTGCTGCCCACTCAGAATGAGGCCAGATTCAAGGTGAGTTCTTCCCTAGTGGAAATGAGGAAGGGACTAACCCTGGGAGGCAAGAATCCCAAGTCTCAACCTCAACTCAGAGTGGCCTAAAGACTATATACATTGCTCTCTCTGACCTCAGTATTTTCATCTACAAAATGAGAAAGGTGAATTATTAGATAGTCTCAAAGATGTCATCCAATTCCAAAATCCTGTGATTCCAAGGGTAGAATCAGAAAAGACTGATAATATATCTTGCACCACTTGGTAGATAAGGAGATATCTATTCCTCTTCCACTGCCATGATTAAAATCCCCAAAGAGGTGAATCCCAATAACTCACAGCTTTGATGGAAGCTCTTCAATTAGGCTGAAAAATCTCAAAAGAGTCTAAAAGAATAAAAGTGAATTGTCAGTCATGAAGCCTCTGGAATTTCTGACCATTCACCCATCTTTAAAGTCCCAGTATTTTTCAAGGTGCATCATGTTAAGGTTGGGGTCAGAATCGCCAAGGAAAATGGGATGTGGGCCAAGTTTCTGGACTGCTCGTTAACTCCTTCCTCCAAATTCAAACCCACAAGCCACAGTGACACACTGCTGTTAATGGGAGTGTGTCCTATCAGATGCCAGGAGGAAAAAGATGAAAAACCATGGTACTACCTTACCTCCCACCTAGCCAGATTTAGTCTGTCCTTCAAGCTTCTGTTTTCCTTCAAGAAGGCTCTGCAGACTGTTTCACACTAATCTTTCTTCTTTACAAATTGGTACCAGATTGTAGCATAACTCATCTGACATCAATTACACCTTGTGACATCTCATATTTTTATTTTAACTTTTAAAGCATCACTTCCTCATTTATGATACTACTTCAGTGTTCCTCAGTACGATTCTGTGGTCAGAACCTGGTACACACTGTATAAAACAAAGTTGAGCAAATTTTACAGCAAAATGTTGAGAGCAATTAATAAACTGATGTGTATCATGATGTGACATCCCAAGTGCTATAGACAGCACTTGGTCTTCTCAAGCTTACTTAAAAAAAGCTTCTATCGGAAGTATTGTCCAATCTCTATAACAAGGTTTCATTTAAGAATTACGATTCAAAACTTCACTTATTCATTTAATCATTAGTGCTACAAATATTTACTGAGTGCCTCCTTCGTGGCAGGCACAACTATGCTAGGGGTGGGACTACCAGATGGGTAATTCCTGATCCCTCAGTCCAGTGGGAAAGACATAATAACAGCTAATCATAATCCAATGTGATGAGTACAGAAAAAGCAATATGCACAGAATAATATGAACACCAATGAAGAAGCACCCACCTGGTGGGAGAAGAGTGGTTAGGAAGTGAGAAATCTTTCTCCATGGGATGACCTCAGAGTGAGGATGGGAGGGAGCTATCAAATTACTGACACACATATAATTTGGTCAAGAGTTTAGGTCCAGAGTCAGAGCCACCTGAGTTAGAATCCTGCTCCTGCCTCATAGCAGCTGTATGACCCTGGGCAGGTTTCACTCTTTGAGCCTCATATTCTTTATCTATAAAGTGTTAAGTATTAACCTCAAAGCATTGTGAGGATTTAATGAGATCCTAAATGTTGCACCCTGGCAGCGTCTGGAATAGAGACCTCTCAATGAACTCAGGCTCATGTCATTAGTGAAGCGTTACTGCCATATGGATCACCTTCTTGCTACAGTGTGGGAGAATGAGATATAAAATTCATATGCCACTTCCCTGTTAAAGCCTCTCCTCATTCCCTCACCTCTGCCCAAGTTCATTAGTCTCTCTCCCATATCTCCTCTTTTTCAAATATTCTACTGTATTTATGAGGCGCCATTCTGTAATTTATTTACTTACATGTATCCTCTATTAGATTATAAGAAACTTGATAGAAACTCTGTCCTATTCATCTCAGAATCCCCCATGTCTAAGACAGCGTCTACCTCATACATAGTAGGTACTTAATAAATGCTAATGGAATTGGATATATATAGTGTGACTATATAACATTCTGCTGCAAGTCTGCCTTCAAATAAGTGATGGAGATGTTAGCACAGAGATGACATGATTGATACAGGGTAAGAAAGAGCAACATGCTCAGGGTCTAGGACAGTCTTACTTTTGCATTCACTCTATAGCATGAACTTATACAGGTCTGGTGCCTCTGCTACTGGCCTTGTAAGGCCAATAAAAATGAAGTGAGATGGCATTAAAAGTAAATTTTTTTAATTAACCACCCTTCTCCAGATTTTGCATCCTTAGTATAATGTCATGAAATCATGAACTCCAAACCAATAAGAACAAACATAAACTGTCTCAGAATCAGGAGATTAAAGCAGGGGCTAGGATTAAATGAAGTCGGTGGCTTCCTATCAACAAATAGTGTGATTTCCAGACAGAACTGCAAGACCCTCAAAAAATTTTCCCCATAAATCTTTCCCTCCTTCCAAAACTGGCTTGAAATTCTTGCCATGTAAGTTTCTATATATCTGTGTGTATTTAAGGTGGGTGTAAGGGTGGGCTAGACATAGCGTCTTCAGAAAACCCTTGCAATAATGCTTGTTATCGTTTCACTTGCCTTTTCCCGTTAGCGTATTAGCTTCATGCATGGGAATATGCCTTGTAAATCATACAAAAAATATTATTAACACAGAATCATTTATCAGGTCAGCTTTTGGTCGCACAGAAGACATGGTCTCAGGGAAAGAGAAATTGGAAAAGACAGGTAGATTTTAATCATGGGCCTCAGACTGGAACCAGGTGCAGCCTGGAGAAGGTAGACCAGGGAGAAGTGACTTAATTAAAGCCTAGGAGCTGGGCAGCAGGGGTGGAAATGTAATGATGTAACTTAGTGTCAGCCTTCAATCCTGTTGTCCCTTAAGTTTACTCATTCATCTTTTTATTGTTGTTGTTTTTAAGTAGGGTTTACTGAGTACTGAGAATGTGCTAGCATTAAGACAGGTCTTGGTATGCAGTGGTGTAAATGCAGATAAAGCACCTCCTCTAATGAAGCACACAATCCTAGTATAAGAGACAAATATTAAACAAGCAAGCATATTAATATTTCATTTTAAAACATGCTAAGAGCTAAAGGGAAAAAAACAATAGATTATAAGAAAATGATGGAGCCTACCTTTTGGAGTGGGTGCAAAAGTAAATATACATTAAAACTAATGAAGTTTAAGCTTGCTTGAAAGCCTCTTATTTGCGTGGGCTCCCTCCTAGGCTTTGGAGATAGGGGGACCCCTACAGTGTGTTCGTACAGCTATGTTTTTGCAAAATTTGCAAATGGAAAATATTTTAACTGCAATCAGTAAAGACTGCTGTCTCTTTCCACTCTGATTTCCTCTGTCATACTTCCCCTTATGTTGTGTGAATCTGGAGGGCCATGGGCATTTCTGGGATCTAGTTTGGGGAAAATTGAGATGGGGATACACTTCAGCTGGGTTTGGTGGGACATATTACAAACTGTAAAGTTACTATGAGCATCCCAATGTAAGAAAGATTTCCAGGAACAGTCCTCCTAGCCTTTTTACCAACTCTTACAGCAGGATGACACAAGGGTTTAGGCCTAGAGGGTATCACCTGATATGACTGTGTCCTCCATTGCCTGGCACCAGAAGTAGATAGGTAGTTGGGGAGAAACCAAGTATGAAATGCAAGGGCAAGACAGAGCTTTTGCCCTGTGTGAAAACACTACTACTAAACATTTGCATAGCATTACTAATAAAAACACTGTGAAGCTGAAATAAACTTTTCTAAACTGTCGAATATAAAAAGCAAATTTTGATTACTATAGAAAAACACTAAATTATCTTTCTATCTCACCATGGGAGAAAAAAGACATATAGCCAAAGAACATAAGGGGAAAATGATTAAAGCATTACTTATGCTATGGTACTAGTTACATTTTTAAATTTATCATTTTTGTGATGTCTTTTATTATCTAAATAAATATTCACTTCTGAGTATAAATTTATATTCATGATTTTTTTCTTAAAGAAAATCCCCGAATTATATAAGCTTCAGGTCCCACAAAACCTTCTCTTTACCAAGAAGCTGTGACCTGACTCTGGTCACAGCTTCTTGGTAAAGGTGAGATTTCAGCTGAAACCCAAGGAAAGTGAAGAAATATTCACAAGAAAAGAAACTCCAGGGCCATGGAAAGAACATGTGGAAAGACCTGAAGGTGAGATGAGCTTAGAAAGTTCACGTGTAAGACCACAAGCCCTATTTATTTCTAACAACACTTGTTTTATTATAAGAATAATGCATGTTCATTATAGTAAATTTGAAAAGCTCAGAGAAGCACACGAGTAAAAACAGAATCACCATATATGTTCTAATTTTTTACTGGAAAAATATGATTGGTCCAGTTATACCACAGAACTCTAAATCAGATAGGATGGTTCTAAAATGATCTGGAACCTGATAGATTTTCAGAGCATTGTGCAAATGTAAAGAATCTGGTTACTCTTATCATCATCATTATCAATGTCCAGTCACAAAAACATATTAAAAATATCCTCTTTTAAATCTTTTGCCAAGGTCATCTGGCTATGGATGCACCTTTGTGGCAGTAATGACATAGGTGAAGAGGGGTCCCTTAGGATTCCTAATGAAGGGAATACTTATTGTTCTGTTGCCCAACTTATTCTAGAAATAGTCCCTCTTCTTTCAGGGAACTAACCCTACCACTGCTTCAATCATATGACTTTGATAGAATGTGATGATCACAGTTTCCCCTCCCAACTCCCAATCTCAATTGTTGGGTTTGGAAATGAGCACAGATTTGGGCCAACGTGAATCCTACCCCATGATTTTCTATCTGGAGCTCAGAGAGGACTTGCCCCTCTGTGATGGTAAAGATGGGGGATGTGGGCCTGAGAGCAGTAGAAGGCCATGTTTCAAGCCAAATAGAAGTTGGTCTGAGAAAATAAGACTGAGGACCTAGAGAGGAGCAGAGAAGAACGATGAAGAATGTCCTGGTGATCATCCCAGAGAGTCCTTATTTCTTGGCATCTCTGAAATCAAGCTACCCTTACAATCTTTCCTGTTGACTGGTTAGGTGAAACAGTAGATCTCCCTCTTGTCCAAGTTAGTTCAAGTTATGTGCCTGCCATCTGGAACCAAATTATTCCCAATATGCTAAAGGTGAATGCCTCCTGTGGATCTTTATCATGAATAAGTCACTGTGCTGGATTCAGGGTTACTAATAAAATAGAAAGGGACAAGAACTAACATATATTGAGTACCTAGTGCATTTCAGGGGCTATACACAAGTTACTTACTTTCACTCTTATAGCAACTCTAGGAAGGAGGTATTGCTTTTAAGAAACTGAGTCTTGGTGTGATTGGCAACTTGTCCATGTTCTCACAAGAAAGAACAGAGGCAAAATTTGAACTTAGACCTGACTGCATATCACAATCTTATTCTTCTGCTACATGTTACTCATTATAGGATCTTATAACACAATTTCGAAGAGAGATATTTATACAAATAATATAATGGGATATGAGCTGATGCAAACAAGGAGTGACAAAAGAGAGAAGTATTGAGTATGGACTGACCCATTGCCCAAAGGACCACCCAGTTCTACCACATTGGAATCTTGAAGCCTTGTTACTGCTTTTAAATCCTGTCCTTGCCATGAACCTAAAAATGCCATTGTTACTAGATAAGTGCTCCTCACTTAAATATGTTCAGATCTATAAGCTAGAGGTTAAGACTTAACAATTTTATTGGAGGGGAGTAATGTTTAACCAAGACTATAATAAAATGTGGAAGGATCAGCAAAACAGCCATCCAAAGACAGAGCAGGGAAAATGGGTCTAAACCACAACAGAAATTACTTAAGTCCTTTATATGGGAAAACTGCTGGCTGATAGTGAGGGCTGTTAAACAATGAGATGGGTTACCAGGGCAAGCTAAAGAATCTCCTCATCTACAGGCCTTTAAAATAGTAAAATTTTCTTGGTCTGAATGGCTTTACGTGTGGTCTTTCTTGAGACGGGGTGGGGTCAGGGAGCTACAGAGGTAAGGATGACCCTCTAATTCCCTTCCCAAAGCCTGAAATTCTCCCTACCTGAGTGTCGTCACGTGGAGGAAGGGGCTCTGCCATTCGGCAACCTGTCCCCTCTCCTAGTTCTTGCCTACCTTAGTAATGCACTCATTCACAACTGCTGTAGAAATGACTGAAATATTTAGACATAATGGAGGAAGTTTAATAGGGTCCAGTGGGAAACCCAGGTGTTTAGATCAGCTTAAAAATAATAACCACCTCCCCTGCCAGGGGCTTTCTATTCACAATCAGCTCTGCTTTTATTCTTAACCATAAAGGCTACCTCAGACAGGAAATTATTCACGTGATTGGTCTTTACAAGTGCTGTTGGGTTTAAACTGAGGGCTGTAGAGGTCATTAGTGGGCAGCCATGTGATTAACCTTTGCTAGCCCGTTGCTTTTCACACTTTGTTAACAGCTTCCATTATTGCCCCTCTGAGTCTTGAGGAAGCTGTTTATTGACAGTATTAAAAATACGTAGCTACAAATTCTTAAGATCCTTGTGTTAAAGGAAAAAAAAAAAAAAACAAAGAACCTCCCAACATCTTATGGGCAGCTGACTGGGGAAGTGGGAAACCTCTAATTTGCCATAGAGGTTTATCAAGACCTGCATTAAATTAATATTACACTTAGCTCAATAGTAGTCCCTAATGTCGCTCCTTTCTTTCGTATTTATATATATATGATGGTGACACCAGAGAATTTTAAAATTTAAAAAGGGAGCTATAAAACCTCTGGAAGTATTTGAAACTTGGACTCTTGTTATTTCTGAGGAAATCAGGTTATATGTGTCTAGGGAGGAGAGAAAGAAAGGGGTTGATAAGAAAAATGTCTCTCCTAAGGCAAAGTCAAGCCCTCACCCATGTGAAAATGACCAAGAGTTTCAGAAAGGATTTTTATGTGTGATTCAGTACTTATTCTGATGGGAATAAATAATGGTTGTTTCAGTCTTCACCCCTCTCCTCACCCCCACACTGGGCTATAAAGTGTCTTGGGAGGCATTTCCTAGAATTGTTTGTGCAAGAAAGACCATATTGATGTTTCCCAACCAATGATACGCCTAAAGCCTACTTAAAGGATGGCATTCTTCAAATGATCCTTGGTCTATGACCCCTCCCACTGCCCCCATGACCTTCCTGCAAGAATTGAATGGCCTTTCTATGACCCCCCACCTCAGCATAAGATTTCTTCCCAAGCACTTTCCTTTTACTTTCTGAATTCCAGTGAAGAATTTAAACTCCTGCTTCAGAAGTATCTAAAGCTTTCCCTCTGCTAAGTCAGAACTCACATTCAAGGGGGGAAAAGGCCCAGAAGATAAATCTTCAGGAGATTTATTCCCTGATTATATATATGCATATATAATACATTATATATATAATAAATACATATATATGACATATGTGTAATATATATGTATATATAAAATTAATGAGTATGAAGGGAAATTATTAGAATTCCATATAAAATTTCCATGCTCAAGAGATTAAAAGAAAGGAACAATGTACAAAAAGAGAGATGATTCTTATTCCATCTTGACTTTTTGTTTGTTTCTATTTTGATGCTATTGCTCTAACTTATTCATATGCTGTTTAAAGTGTGCAGCTATAGACCCAAACTCTTTTCCTGGGAATAATCACAGGGCAAGTATTATTTCTCTCAAAGAAAAATAGGAATTAATTAATGTTTTATTAAAAGAAGACAAGCATTATAAATGGGACTACTGTCTTCTCCCAGAACTATCTGTTATAGGCTATGACCTCTGATGTTTGTGTGAATTGTTCTACAGCGAGGCTTCAGTTCCCATATATACACTGTGGTCAACAAATCCAAATAAACAAATAAAAACAGGTTCAATTTCCCTTTTTAAATATCGTTATAACTTTTAAAACTGAAAGACCACATATTCCTATATTTCATGATGGAAGGTGGAGGGGAAATTGTTGCTAAGATAAGACTTTGTATTTTATGTCAAATTGTATCTGGAAACTCATTTTAAAAGTGGAATTATAACCTGCCCACCCCCCAAAAGCAGGGATTCGAGATGAAAATGCCAAAATAACTTTAATTATAGGTTTGTTGGGGGGTGTGACGTTAAAATATCAGTCAGTGGAAAACTTCACATTGTTAATGTGTCACTCAAAAAATTTGAAATTTGTGTTATACCATTACTATTTATTTGTACATTCTTGGTCTCCAAAGCACATGCTTGCTAGATAAGAGCCCAAATCACTATAACAGTGGTACAAAGTTTCCAAATTTCTTGTAAAATGAGTTAAATATAAATCACTGCAGGCTTATTAATGTAAACCCTTGGTTCCACTTTTTGCAGATAGATTTTCAAAGTTGGGCTAAATCATACATAATTTATTCAATATAAAAAATAACAAAATTCAATTTGACCTACAACCTTTCCATTTTTTTTCACTACAGAACTCAAAATAATACTGTGGCACTAGGGGAAAAATATAGTAGCCTCTAACATCAAGCTAGTATTTCTTAACCTAGACTTATTGTAGACAATAATTGGTTTTCTCTGCTTTCTCCTTTCCCAAGCTGCATGAAAAAGGAAACCATGGAAACTAGGCCACCACGAAGCAATGCTTTCTAACCTCAGCTGAGTTCTCACTGATCCTCAGGAATGGTTTTACACATCCCTTGTTGACTATTATAGGAAGCCACATTAGCTGTTTTAAACATCTATCCTCAAGGGCCCACCCTTTGACTTCCTTCAACTTAACCTCCCTCACAGGGGGTGAACTTCAGGCCTACTTCACTGAGGAAGGTCAGTCAGCATACACCCCTTGCACTGATCCTTGACCAAACTAGACCTGGGCTTTGGCCTGCCTGGCTGGCCTAGCTGGGTCCAGCCCATGTAGTTCTCCTAAGTTGTCTCCACCTATGTGCCCCATCCTCACAAGGCAGCCTCAAATTTGGCAGTTCATGGTCCATATGTTGCTACCTAGTCCCAGCTAACCTTGATCCAGAGTCTATCATGACTTATCTTAGCAGCATTTTCTATCTTTTCTGCAGTGGATCTATCCATATGTATGAGAACATGGCCAGCTCTCCCATATCCTTCCAAATTTCCTTGGAGGCTTCTCTTTTTACCGCCATTTTCACTTCTCCAAGGCTTTATCTTTAGCCTTCTTCCTTAGTCCTCTCTCTTTAGGAATCTCTATCTTTACTGTCTTCTTTGGTAATCACATCAAATCCAGAGGATCTACTTTACTCTTTAAGCAATGAATTCCTCAGTCCCTAAACTCACATTTTTAACTTTCAGAGCCATTTACTAATTCCTCAGACTAAGATGCTCTTTCCCCATCAAACTGCCCCTTCTTCTCAACTTCCTCATTTCAATAGATATGTCATTAATGTCCCAAGGCCATGAGTATTTCTTCTCTCTCCATGGCCAATGAACTATTATGACACAAGAAATTGTAAGTATTATACCCTTTCCATGGCCAAAAACTCTTATGTGTAATCTCTGTGACATGATCCCCCTGTACTCTCCCCTGGCTCACCGTGACTTAGCCATTCCAGCCTTCTTTCTGCTCCTCAAACCCATCAGATTTGTTCTCTCCTTAGGGCTTTTGTGTATTATCTTCTCTCCTCCTGGAACTTTCTGCCCCTCAGATCATTCTAGGGTAGCTCCTTGGCATCTGGCCAAAAGATCACTTCATCAGAGATGGTCCCAGAAACTCCATCACATCATGCCATTTATATTTTTTCCATAACAATTTTCACAACTGATATCAATCAGCTAGGATTAAAAAATGATGAGTAGCTAAACTATAGTAGTGACAATAGACAAAGGAAAAAATAGGCTTGAGAAGTGATTAAGAAGCAAAATCAAGAAAATTTGATGACATTTATACAAGTAGCAAAAATAAAAGTATTACGGATTATTCCCAAATTTCTAACATGGGGGACCAGGTGTATTGTGGAGTTATTTAAGCAGAATCAAAAATATAAGACAAGAACTAATTCTGGAAGAGAGACAGTCAGTTCACCTTAGGATGTCATTAAGTTGTGGTGTCTACAGTGCAGACTGAAAGATTTCCAAGAGGCCATTGAAAATATAGGTCCAGAGCTCATGGGAAAGCATTTAAAATTATATGAATAGAAGATATGGTTTATGAAGAGTAAGAGCAGAAGAAGGACCCAGAGACCACTGGAGAGCACCAATGTGAAAGGGAAGAGACTCATGAAATAGAAGGAAAGCAGGGCAAGAAGGGAAGCCAAGCAGAAGTTTCAAGAATAAGGGGGAAATCAGCAGTGTTAAACTATAAGCATGTTGCCTAATGTAAGAACTTCAACATGCCACTGGATTTGGCAATTGTGTCATTAATGAATTCAATGAGAGCAGTTTCAGAAGCAAGGCAGAGGCAACTGTCAGGCCACATTAGGTTGAAAAGTATAAGAGCCAGCACAGGGGAAGAAAGAATCTTCAGATATGACTCAAGCTGTGAAGGGGAAAAGAGAAAAGGCAATAGTTAAGGGAATACAGATGTGCTCTTTCATTTGATGAGTAGAAAGACTTAGTTGTGATGGTATGTGGAGAAGAAAAAATGGCAAATTGAGAGAGAAAGACTTTCAAGGTCTCCCTGACTGACACTGGCTTGTTATTTCTAGTCTTCTTTCTCACTTCTCTCCACCTCACCTATGATGTCCCCAAACTGGAGCTTCCAGGTTGGAGGAAGACACTGGAAGGGGGGAGGATCCCTGCCTCATCATTATGCCTCCAGCCAGCTCCAAATACCTGAACTGCAACTGATGGATGATTCAGCATTTCTCCAGGTGTGGTGCCACATTTTAACCCCACCCATATCAAATGTTGCTTGGCATTCAGAGAGTGTATAAGAAAAAGTGCATATGCTTTGGAAGAGAAAACTGTATGTCTTAAATCTAATATGATGAAGTTTCATTCTTCCCATAAATCTCTATGTGTCCTAAACAAAAATATATATTTTCATCAAAATGCATTAAAGATTCTCAGTACCTTGTAAATACATTTCAAACTTTCAGCTACAAAATTGTTTAATGCCCATTAATATTATTAGTAATTAGAGAAGACAAAAGAAAGGAAAGGTAATCTTTACAAATAATTCAATATTCATCTTGTTCTCATGACACCCACGCTTCTCAGAAAAGCACTGCAATCTTTTTATAATCCTCTCTCATCTTGAGACTTCTTGATCTGAGCCTGTTTAATTAGCTCTGAAATAGTAGCTACAGTCAGCACCTGAAGCAGGTCACCTGGCTGTGTGACTCTGAGTGAGTCATTTTACTTCTCAGAATGTCAATATCCTACCCCATCTAACTTTCAGCTCAGTTACTTTATGAGATCAAATCTCACATTATACCCTTATCACTCAATCTATTGCAGGTGAGATATACTGCAAACCTACTGGAAAAATCTTTGGGGATATATAGGAAGATTCCTATTTCAGTTTCTAAGACACAGCAGAAAGTTGGAACTTAAAAGTTTGGGGGGAGCTTACAAGATTATTCTATATAAGGGAAAGATCAAATAATGTTACTGCAAACTGCTATTGTAATTCATTCTTCCATAAAGATTACCTCTGTTCTACTAGCAAGTTCAGCAAAACCTTGGGTTATCAGCCAAATAAATGCCACTTCAGTAAGTAACTGCTGCCTGGGGCCAGCTTTAACTTGCATCATCAACTTTTTTCCTGTCTAAAGTTCTACTGTAAGTTTTGCATACATAAACCATGTTCCCCTTGGCTTTATTGCTTGCCCTCTTATGACATTTCCCCTCCTCTTAGTTGCTGAAGAGAGCCCCATTGTGTGGGGTAATACCAGAGAGCTTCAACCAGTGATGTAAAAGAGTCACATTCAGATAGTATTTTAGGTAGAACAAAACGCAAGAGCCTACTGAACATTTCCTTACTATGTGAAAATTGCTGCCTGCATCTTTGCACCACAGTTCTGGGAATTCAATTCAAAAGAAATGTGCTCAAAAGTATATGATTTTGGCTCCCATGTATGATCAAGGGACAACAGAGAAACACTAAACTTTGTGACAATTTTTCCAATTTGTGATTCTATGCAAAATTTCACCAACTTTCCATCACTTGAACTGAATTCAAAATGGATTCAGAAAATGTGGTACTTGTCTAAATGAAAATAAATGTTGTTTCAACAATCTTTTTTCCCCCTTTAAATTGATGGTTAAGTGTATGACAAAAGGAGGACAACAAACAACATATACATACTCATCTGAAAAAGAAAAAAAAATGCCACCCACATACACAGAATACCACACACAGTCACTTAATGAAAAAAAAGTCAG
This sequence comes from Camelus dromedarius, assembly GCF_036321535.1. NCBI lineage: Eukaryota > Metazoa > Chordata > Mammalia > Artiodactyla > Camelidae > Camelus > Camelus dromedarius. Next base: position 50,116,519 of record NC_087437.1, read on the forward strand.
ATGCCACATAGGATAACTAGTGAATATTGATGACATTTTTTCTACCCTATACAAATTACTCCTGCTAAAGCGCGTCCAGCTTGTTTTTTGCCAGTGTTTCCCTCCATTATGCTGTTAAGCATAGATTAAGGACACATTCTAAGAGCATTCTTCATAAGAACATTTCTCTCAGTGCTACTTAAACATGGCCTCTCATGTACATCTTCTGTGTCATTGGCCTTTGATAATCAGTAAAGTATCTTTGCTTGAAGAAAAATGAGTAGAATAAGCCTCTTCTAGGAAAAATCAACGAGTGTAAGTAGGTAATGGAGGTGGAGGGCACAAAGCTCAGAAATCTAATGTAAATTCTCCTTAAAAACATACCATTCCCCTGTAACATGAGAATGACTGGCATTGCCCAAATATATCCCCCTTGCATTTTAAGTGATTCTAGAGCAACTTTCACTTAGTTGCTGGAACCGATGCCTTTAAAAGCATTATCCCAGTCCTTCATGTTAATAAAGAGAAACCTGATTAATCCTACAAGGCAGATTATATTGATTTGAGGAGAGGATTCCTGTACTTTCATCAAGTAAGAGTGTGCCCAACATTCGAAAATTGATAAATCAGCAGAGAAATAAAATACACTGTGAAGTTCTGAGTTCTCCACCTTTGCCTCCTTTGCTTAATTTGCTCTCTTCTTCCAATTCCATGCTGAGCATTTATTCATTAATTTAACAAATATTTGTTGAGTATCTCACATTTGCCAGATACCACTCCAGGCACTGGAAATACAGTAGTGAACAAAACAGACAAAAATTCCTGCTTACGTTTATGTATCAAGCTAAAGTAGAGCTGTCTTTTCTCTCCCAAATCTTGTCAGTCTGCACTTTCACTTAGGAAAAAGGTCAGTCATCTGAGAAAGAAAACCCTCTCATTTATTAAACAAAGGTCATCAATAATCATACACTCATTCACTCAACAATTACTGATGAGCATCCCCTAGATGCCAGGATGTAGGCTTCAAACTGGGAGCAGCAAGATGAAAACCACACAGTCCTTGGCGTCACAGGAATTATGTGTTTTTGCAATGTCTTTTATGTGAACAAATTAACAACTGATAGTTTTCAAATTGAATTTGAATTTCTGAAGTCTACTGATAGCTGAGAGTTGGTTACTTTTCTTTTTTCCCAGGCCAAGTCTTTCTCCTGATGCACTTAAGTATAGACCCTAGGGATAATGATCATTTTCAAAAATATGCTACTGCCCAACTTGAAAAGGGTAAGCTAGACTTGGACGTGCATCTGAGTGTTCTCACTTTATTTTCTATAGTCACAACTCCTGCTATGTTTTCAATTAGCTACAGTAACCAAAACTAATATTCCATTATACTTTTTTTGATCATGCTTTATTTAATTTAACCAACAATAATGACCAGGGCATAAAATAGCCCAAGTCCTTTGTTTAGGGTTTGATGAATAGAACCATATGCCTGACCTCAACCCTTTAGGGAATGGACAGTCAGAAAGTATTTACATGGCTCCTCAATTTTATTTGTTATTTTCCTGTTACTTTTTTTGGTCTATGTGGCTTTGTTGACTCTACTCACTATATGTGGGGGGTGAGACTAGAGTCAGGGGTTTTGCTTTATTTCTGTAATTATGGCATTTGAGAATGTGGCCTCTCTGTCATCCATTATGCCTCTTTTCTGTTAAGTATTCTGATCAAAGTGTACACAAATATTAACAAGTTTTTCTTTTCTTTTTTTCTGGTTGAGTGTGTGTGTGCATGTGTGTGTGTGAATCAGCAGGAAACAGACAGCTACTTTAAAGTGTTGATATCTAGATACCCAACCTAAAGTGGGAGGTTGACACTCTGTAATCCAAATGCTCAGTGGGAGGCATGCAGGTCTGGAAGACATGCAGGTCCCTGGTGGTGCCTCTCTGTCATTCCTCACCAGGTGAACATACTATGGCTTTGAGCCAGACACTCCTGAGAGCAAATCCAGGCTTTACCTCTTAGCAGTGTGTGACTGGTTACTTATTAACATCTCTGAGCCTGCCTGATCATCTACACAATGAAAGTAATAAATGTTAACTGACCTTGCTGGCTGGGTTATGAAAATCAGATATAATGTATGTGTTGAAAAGAATATAGAATCTCTATAAAAGGCATTTCATAACTAGCTGGTGTCACTGGCATTATCACCATTATTTCTTCCAAATTAGGCTCCTTTCTCTCCCTTGTTCTCATCCTCTGACATTTCTTATTTCCTTTCTTTCTTTTCTTCTTATTTCCTCATTCCCCTTTTCTCTACTCTCTCTCGCCAGTGCCTCAGCTCTGTGAGTGGCGCCCAAAGGCCCTCCAGCAATACTCAGAGAAAAAGATGTTTCAGATCCTTGATCTCCATGACCAGCCAGAGAAGAAATATCAAAGAGAATGCCATCTAGGAAATACTATCTCACGTAGAAAGACGTCAGGAGAATCCAATCAATGCAGTGCAGCTGAAGTTACCCTATTGCCTGAAAATGCTGTTTCTTTTCTGCAGGTAATACCAAGCCCCACAAATTTAACATTCTTTCATTCATTTGTTTCTTCCTCTAGAAAATGTATTAAAGATATGTAATATGCTAGATCATCTGCCAAAATTGAAGGTATGAAATGTTTATTACTTATTTCTCTTTATGTCAACTCCCTCTACAAATATTTGTTGAATAAATAGCAAGTGAATGATGAACAACCTAAAGTTTCCAGTTTTGAAGACATTGAAAAGAAAAAGATAAAATTTGTATTCATGAATGTAGGTCATGTGCACAGAGTACAGCTTCTTTTTCAATTAAAATGAGTCAACATCCTCTATATATCAGGTTCAAACTGGACACTAAGATACAAATATGAAAAGACAAGACATGGTCCCTGCTCATCATTCATCCATTCATTTAATAAACATTTTCAATTACTTGCTTTATGTCAGGATTGGGTCAGTGGTTGCAGACACAGCCCTGGTCAAAGTAGACTTGGACCCTGGTATCATAAAACTTATTTCCTAGTATATAAAATATAAAAGAAAACAAACATAACCCCCCAAAAAATTAAATAATTACAAATTATGAGGAGAGCCATAAATGAGAAAACAATGGACTGATATGGACAGGACATCTACTTTAGATAATCTAGTGGGAGATAGAAAAGTAATCTGATAATTATAATTCAATATTTGCTTATCTGCCTATCAAGCTATAGGTTTGTAATTCCTTTCTTCATTCTGAAAAAAAGTTTTAAAGAAGCAATAAAATAGTCTAAGAACATCTTACCAAAGTGGTTGTAGCCCCGACATATCTCAACATAATAAAAGCTATTTATGACAAACCCACAGTCAATATAATATTCAATGGTAAAAAGCTTAAAGCCTTCCTACTAAAATTTGGAACAAGACAAAGATGCCCACTCTCACCACTTCTATTCAACATAGTATTGGAGATCCTAGTCATAGCAATCAGACAAGAAAAAGAAATAAAAGGGATCCAAGTTGGAAGAGAAGAGGTAAAACTGTCACTATATGCAGATGACCTGACACTATATATAGAAAATTCCAAAGGCTCCACGTGAAAACTACTAGAGCTGATAAAAGAATTCGGCAAGGTAGTAGAATACCAGATTAACATTCAGAAATCATTTATATTTCTTTACACTGTGAAAATGAAATATAAGAAAAAGAAAGTTAAAAAATCCCTTTTAAAATTTCATCCAAAAAAAAAAGTAATTAGAAAAAACCCTGACAAAGGAGGCAAAAGACTTACATGTGGAGAACTACAAAACACTGATTAAGGAAACTGAAGATCATTCAAAGAAATGGAAAGATAGCCCATGCTCTAGGTTTGGAAGAATGAAAGCTATGGCCATTTTAACAAAGCAATCTACAGGTTTAACACAATTCTTATCAAATTACCCAGGATATTTTTCACAGAACTAGAACAAATACTCCTAAATTTATACGGAATTACAAAAGCCCCAGAATTGCCAGAGTAATACTGTAGAAAAAAAACAAAGCTTTAGGAACAAACTTCTCAGATCTCAGACAATACTACAGAGCTATAGTAATCAAAACAGTGTGGTATTGGCTCAAAAAAACAGATATATGGATCAATGGAAGAGAATGGAGAGCCCAGAAATAAACCCACAAACTTTTGGTCAATTCATCTTTGACAAAGGAGGCAAGAACATAACAATGGAGTCAAGACAGTCTCTTCAGCAAATGGTGTTGGGAAAACTGGGCAGCTGCATATAAATCAATGAAGTTAGAATACTCCCTTACACCATACACAAAAATAAACTCAAAATGGCTTAAAGACTTAAACATAAGACAAGACACTATAAACCTCCTAGAAGAAACCATAGGCAAAACATTCTGTGACATAAATCTTAGCAAAGTTCTCCTAGGTCAATTGACCCAGGCAATAGAAATAAAAGCAAAAATAAACAAATAGGACCTAATTAAACTTATAAGCTTTTGCACAGCAACAGAAACCATAAACAAAACAAAAACAACCTACAGAATGGGAGAAAATATTTGCAGATGATGTGACTGACAAGGGTGTAATTTCCAGAATATACAAACAGTTCATACTTAATAACTTAATAACTTAATAACAAAAAAAATCAAACAACCTAATCCAAAAATGGGCAGAAGACCTAAACAAGCAATTCTCCAATGAAGACATACAAATGGCCAACAGGCACATGAAAAAATACTCAATATTATTAAAGAAATGCAAATCAAAACTACAGTGAGGCATCCCCTCACACCAGTCAGACTGGCTATCATTAAAAAGTTCACAAATGATAAATGCTAGAGAGGCTGTGGAGAAAAGGGAACCTTCCTACACTGTTGGTGGAAATGTAGTTTGGTGCAGTCATTATGGAAAATGGTATGGAGATTCCTTAAAAATCTAAATGTAGACTTACCGTATGACCCAGCAATCCCAATTCTGGGCATATATCCAGAGGGAACTTTAATTCTAAAAGACACATGCTCCCCAATGTTCATAGCAGCACTATACACAATAGCCAAGACATGGAAGCAACCTAAATGTCCACCTACAGATGACTAGATAAAGAAGTTGTGGTATATTAATACAATGGAATACTACTCAGCCATAAAAAGAATAAAATAACGCCATTTGCAGCAACGTAGATGAACCTGGAGAATGTCATTCTAAGTGAAGTAAGCCAGAAAGAGAAAGAAAAATACCATATGATATCACTTATATGTGGAATCAAGGGGAAAAAAAACAAGACAAACGAACTTATTTACAAAACAGAAACAGACTCACAGACATAGAAAACAAACTTATGATTACTAGGGGGAAAAGGGAGTGGGAAGGGATAAATTGGGAGATGGAGATTCGCAGATACTAACTACTATATATAAAATAGATAAACAATGTTTCTACTGTATAGCACAGGGAATTATATCCAATATCTTGTAACAACCTTTAATGAAAAAGAATATATGCATGTTCATGTATGAGTGAAACTTTATGCTGTACATCAGAAATTGACACAACACTGTAAACTGATCATACTTCAATTTAAAAAATGGAAAAAAATATACATATACTAAGAATAGTAAAGGGGCACATAGTACAATGTGGACACAGCTGAATGATCAACCCAAACTGTGTGGAATCCCAATATTAACACAGAAGTACAGGAAAGCAAGTAATACACTTAGTAGAAAGACCAAAAAAGACCATAGGAAGGAGCAAGTAATGGGAGCGCGGTTAGTGGGAAGTCACCTACTTCCAACCCAGGCCAGTGGGGAATCGCAGCAGCTCTTACTTGGTAATATAGTCAAAATGTCGCTGTGGCACCCTGACCTTGGATCTGCCTGTGTGGTTTCTCAGTGCTATCTTAATGACCCTGGAAACTCCCAGGGTCTGATCCCTGAGTCTACTGCTTGCCCTGCTGCTGAAAGCACCCTGGCATATCATCAAAGGACCCAAGCTCACCATCCACTTCTTCCACTCATTAGCTGTGTAAGCTGGAGTAGGTCACTTTCTAGCTCTAGTCTCAACTTCTTGTGCTGTACAATGGGTGCATTTGTCAGACCACAACTATAAGCAGCAAAATCCACTTTAACTTGTTAAAACAAAAAGGAGTTTACTACTGAGTATGAATAGTTTTCTAAATAATTGGAAGGGCTAGATGACCAGGCTCCAGGTTGAGTTTCTAGGTTCAGCTCCCAGACCTAGAACCATTTAACCTCTGGCATTTTCCTTGCTAGCAATATACATGCCTCATAATTAATCTTTCTCCCTGTATTTAACCCTGTGACTAGTTCAAGCCTTATGATAGTAAAAGTGATAAAACAAAAATTGCATCAAAAATCACAGCTGCAAGGGCATGTGGAAAATGATTTTTTTTAGTCGTACAGCCTCTGTAGGTCAGGAAGGCACACCAGAAGGGGTTGGAACACGTGGAGCAGGCTGATCCACACAATTTGCCACAAGAGACAACAATGCATCCCTCACAAGGTTCTCACAGGGACTGGCACTGATTAAGAGATTTCCACTTAATAAACGCTGGCTTGCCCTGGCCAGCATTCCTTGTGCCCTAACACTGGGTACCAAAGACACGGAGTCTAGCACAGGAGTCCAGCCTTACAACCCCAGACACCTTCCAATGCCCTGTGGCTGGAAGTCACTTCAGCAAACCACCCCTCCTGTCTGATGGACCTTGCTGGCTTATAGCATGGTCCTATCCAGAAAGAGAAAGGTCTCTGCCCACCAGCAAATCAAAGCTCACAAGGTAAAGTGGTGAGTGCTGGACTGGAGTCTTTAGAGAGTACGACCAAAATCTAGAATAAGGCAACTAATTTTGCCTGGAAGAGTTAGGTAAGACATCACATTTCATCATCCCTGATAATAAATAGTCCAGTCTGCAGAATAGAATAGCACTCTATTTGATTTTCTTTCTTTCTTCATCTATAACCCCTCATAAAGTTTCAGTGCAAAAAGCTGCTTGTATGACATATAAACTCTGTTGTATATATATTTGGTTATTTGAGAATATGACCCCAATGTATTAAGCTTGATCAGAAAGGAGGATCTCTGTTTACTTTTAGTCAAATTTTTTAAGTATAATTTTTCCTAGTCATGAAAGTAGTGTATACTTATTAAAGAAAATTTGGAAAAGACTGGAAAGCATAAAGAAAATAACAATTACCTTTCATCTCATCATCCAGCATTAACCACTGTTAACCATTTGAACCCATTTCTTTCTAAGCAAATACTAACCAAAAGAAAGTCGGTGTAGCTAAATTATCACACAAAATGGACTTCAAGGTAAAAAGCATTATTAGAAATAAGAATGGTCACTACATAATAATAAAAGCTTCAATTCACAAGGAACATATAACAATTTTAAACTCTTAGGTATGTGTTATACCTTCAAAATGTATGAATACAAAATTGAGATATCTGTTAAGAGAAATTCATATGTTCACACACTTCAACACATTTCTCTCAGTAATTGATAGATCAAGTGAATAAAGAACTGCAAGGATATAGATTTGACACAAAATAACAAGCCTAGTACAAAGAACATATTATAGAACACTGCATCCAACTACTTGTTGAACACACAAGTGCTATTTACAAAAATTAACCATGTATTAGGCTATAGAGCAAGTCTAATACATTTTAAAGGCACTTGATAGGCTACATCTTCTAGCAATAAAATAATAAACATAACTTTTCAAAAAGAACAAAATAAAAATCTATTTCATTAGAATTTTTTAATATATTTTAAATAATTCAGGGCAAAAAAGAAATCACAATGGAACTTAGATTATTATATAATTTTCAAAAGAATTACCTATGAAAAATTAACATATCAAAACATGAGGGATGCAGCTAAAGCATTTCTTGGAAGGAAACATAGCTTTAAATGCTTACAGTAGGAAAAAAGGCTCAGAGTTAAGGAGTTAAACATATAATATGAAAGTAGAAAATATTTAGAATCAAACAATGTCAAAGTGAGGTCATTGAAAAAACTAGTAAAATTTAGTTTTCTAGTAATGTTAATCAAGGAAGGGAAAGGAATAAGTAAACAATATTAATGAAGAGGCCATAACTACAGATGTTATATAAATGTAAAAGCTAATAAATTGATAGTATAAATAATTCTATGCTAATACATTTTAAAACATAAGTGAAGTAGATAAATTCTACAAATAAGCAATTTAGCAAAAGTGAATGGAGAATTTTTTTAAATTTAAATAAAAGAAAATCTGAATAGTTCTATAAAAGTATAAAAGTATGTTTTACCTTAAAAATGCAAGGTTGGTTTAATATTAGAAAATATTCATAACAGATAAAAGTTAAGTATCCACCTTAATAAATAAGAGAAATAATCTCCACAGATATAGAAAATTCATCTGAACAAATGTAGAAAAAAACATTTGAAATAAAAACCCTTAGCAAACTAGAATAAAAGGACTTTTTTTAATAGAGGGTAACCATAAGTGCTTGTAAATGTCATACTTAATGGTGAAATGTTAAAAATATTCCTTTGAAATACGTTCACACGTCTATTACAGCTCTTATGAATTGCAATGATCTTCTGACATGTTTGTCTCCTCTCCTCCAGCTCTCCCTACCCTGTCCCCAGTGCTCAGTATAGTTTCTAGTACACAGCAGGCATGCCATTCATGTTTGCCAAGTGAATAAAGCAGAGTTCCTTAATGCTAAAACACAAGTTGCATAAAGGTCACCAGGTAAGTTCTGATTCCCCAGCTGTATCCATTTAGCACTCAAGGACTCTGAATGGAATTTGAGTACTGCAAATGTGTTGCCGTGTGATATTTAAGACATTCCAGATGGCTCTTGTACCTTCTCAACTCTACTGTGTAAACATCATATCCCCAACTTGTTCTCATATACTTAGCCTTTCTGAAAATCAGTTCTTTCCCTCATAAATGGGAATAATAATAATAGTACGTTTGTCTTAGAGTTGTTGTGAGAACTGAATGAATGTTCATGAAAGTTAGCTCAGTGCTTGTCATCTAGTAAGTATACAGTAAATGTTGACTATAGTTATAATTATTAATAACATTAGGGCTATTTCAGATTTCTATGGTATCTAGTATAATGCTTTGCAACTTCTCAAAAAATATTTGCTAAATGAATGAATGATTAGTCTGTGATGCTGAAATATACTGGTGGTCTTTATGCAATTTGCATTCATTCATTCATTCATTCATTCATTCAACTAAAATGAATTGCAGGCCTGCTGCATGTCAAATGCCATACTAAGCGCTGGGAATACAAAGATGATTAATGATTACGATTCTAGCCTTTGAGGAACTCACAGCATATCTGAAATCACTAGACAGCATAAATTTATTTTAATTTGAAAAATCTGCATTGGCAGCTCTCTATTTTTATGCCTACCTCTCATAAGCAAGGTACATTGACCACTGTCAAGATGGAGTCACTCTGGAGAAAAATCAAGCTATATCAGAACTTAGATCCTCTCACAAAGGCTTGAGCCCAGGATGAAGGTGAACTCACTTGGCCCTAATGTTTGGTCTTAAGGGCAACCCAGAGAATCAAGAATATGGCAGTCAAACAGAGTCGTGAACTGAAGCATGGCTCAGAAAATTATTGGCAACTGAAGGTCCCATCTCAAGGCTGGGCCGTGACCATGAGGGATAGTATGTAAGGTCCCAATTGGAAGTCACCAGCAGAAGACAAGTCTTGTGCATCAAGGTCCCCACCAACATGCGGGAAATTGAATTTGGGAGAAGAGACAATATGAGGAAGGTAATAAAGTGTAAGGTCCTTCATTAGGAAAGGGAGATATCAGGGATGGGAAAAGTGATCTAAGTCTCAAATCCCAGAAAAAATAGTTTCACATATTACTAAGTTACCAGACAGAGGAAATTGGTATAATAATGTCACATGGTTTTATATTAATTAAAATAAAAATATTAATGCCCTACAGGATATAGTAGATTTTTGTCATATTTTCTAGTTGTTCAGCACTTTTTGAGAGCCCTTGAAATACTTGGAAAACATTTTCCTTTATGAGTTTCAATTTCTCAAGGCAGAAACTAGAAAACAAATCTCCTCAACAACTCAGCTGCTAAGATGTATGCATGAGACCTAGGATCCACCAATCAAATGCAGCCACAAGAGACTTGTTTTCAAAAGAAAACAATGTGAAGAAGGCGGCCTGTGAAAGTCACCTTCTAGAGAACATGTGGCAAATGTATCCAAGTCTTGGAGGGCAGGAAAGAGGAAGGTCCTAGTGTCTAGTCTCTTATGTCACTGGCGATAGCTGCCCTTCGCTCAGCTATGAAGTCTGAGGCATGCATGCCAGCGGTGGTACCTTTGCCAGTGAAGGGCCTTCTAGCATAATTGCCCATTGTTCCTAGTTGTGTAGCATTCAAGCCAGAGTCTCTGGGACACCAGGAAGTGGGGGAGCTTTTCTGTTTAAACCAGCTTTACTGGATTCTCACAACCAACAATCCTGAGAGATATAATGGATCAGACCAATATCTGAGAAAGACTCACACTCGAGGAGGGACAGAGTGTGCTGTGATTTGGGACTGACACAGACACCCAGGACCACCCTGGGTCACTACATGCCGGATGTCACTGATGGTAAAAGAGGCAGGGCAGGCAGCTGCTCTATCAGCTGTGCCTGACCTCTGAATGCTGTTTCTGCAGAACGTGGCTTAACTCAGGTTCTGCAAATCGTATATTGTTTTCTCTCTCAAGAAAGCTCAGGAGTCAGAGCTGGCCTGCAGTCTGCCAGGCAGAAGACCCAGGAAGGGAGAAGAAAAAGAGAAGCTGGGGAATGAGACCAAGTGTAACTGCCTCCACCCTATCTTCAGAGCCACCTTTATTCCCCTCTTTCTGAATTCAGTGTTAAGATTCAAAGAGTTTTCTCTGCAACCAGGTATTTCTAAGAGGAACTGACAACACAAACCAAAAGGGAAAAGGGAAGCACAGATTTTCTCATTTATTACCAGGAACTGCCCTTACTGCTTTTAGAAAAAGTGTTTCTCTTTCTGCTTATTCCTGTGGCTGCTATGCACTCTCAAGATATATTTGTTATAAGAAACATTTCATTTCTTCATCTTGATATCAAAGGCCTAACTGCTCACATACCTGTGATGGGATGGCTAAAGACTCTTCTTGGAGTAATCCCTGAGCTAAGCACTGGGTATAGAGATGAAAAAGGCCCAACTTTTGCCCTCATGGAGCTGCGTTGAATGAGAGAAACAGATGTATCACAGCAGAAAAAGTATAATAGATGCATAGACAAAGTGGTATGGAAGCCATGCTTTCCTTTGCCACAGGTAAGAAGAAGGAAGCAAGCCTTTTGAAGGCTTTACAGAAAGAAGTGACATGTGGCCTTTATGCATGAGTAGAACTTTGATGAAAAGATGAATACATTCCAGGAAGAAGCAGCAACACAAACTCAGGCATGGAAGTAGAGAATTGCAAGTTGTGTTCAGGAAACATTGAATACTCACTGAAGTAGAGTATAACGTGCGTGTGAAAGAGGAATGGGGTAGTGGGGAGGACAGACTGTTCTCTGGGCTTTTTTCTCAGTTAGAAGGAGCCAGATATTGTACTTGTTGATTGAATGACTATGGCATAGTTCACTAAAAAGTTGAAATAGAGTAAAAACAAAACAAAAATCCAGCAACTTCAGTATTTCATCTGTTGAACTCTTCAAAAACCTCTGACAAAATTCCTAATATTGCTTGGTAAAATATGATTTTTAAATGGGGAAGGGGTTCTTTGATAAGATGTAATAAAACTATTTTAATTCAGTTAAAAATCAGCATAATGATGACAGTGAGTAACTCACTGGAAACTGAAGTGCTACTCAACTATGAAGAGAAAAAGGCTGTAAAAGAAAAACATTCAAACTTGGAATGCTGAGTTTATGCTCTGGACCCTGAAATGCCTAAATTTTCAGGATACTCCAATTTCCTCTTGACTGGTTCACACACTTCTAGTTCCTTCTCTATCTCACCCTAAGCCCTCTTTGCCTCCCAGAAAGTGGGAAATGCCCCTCTTAAAGAGATCAAATGAAACAGAGGGAGAAACTATATATTTCAGTCTGAATTCCCCGTCAGCTCAGAAAGGAGGCAGCGTTGACCTAACTTAGCACCATATACCTTACCTTTCAGCTGGTACCTTTGTGTACCTGTGGCTGATGCCAGCAACTCAGCCTCACATCTCCCACTCAGCTCTCCCAGGCTTCTTAGAACTCAGATTCCCAAGACAAAGCACAATTGAGGCCCAGTTAGTGCTCAAGTTTACTGAGAATTAAGCCATAGGCAGATACCATCAAAACACATTTCACTTGTGACCTTTCACAGCCAACGAATTGGAAGGATTTTCCTTTGCAGGGATTGAATTTAAAACGACTTCCCAGGAGTGAAAGGTCAGCCCATGGAATCATGATATCCAGTTAAACACAGCTAAATAGAACATTTTAGCATGACAATAAATGGAGTTATATTTAGCTGATTTGGGATACTATCTGGCCAAGGGAAAAGAAGGAGTACAGAGATTCTTCATCTCCCACCCCCCTCCCCCAGATGGAAAAAGTAATGGAGTAGTGCAGACAAGCACAAAGGTGAGGAATTTTACTAAATCTGTACAGTGAGACCATTTTTGCTTTCCCAACATTTACCATGTTCTGAGTAGGACGTGTTGGTTGAATTGCATAAAGGCTATATTGTCCTCTTGACACACACATGAAATTCCTATTAGCATGACTGGAGCAGGATGGGCTCCAAAGGGAGAACATACCCTCAAATAACTTTCTAGGCAGCTTTGATTTCTAGATACGTATGAGGTGAAAGCACATTAGCCAAACTGGCTTTGATAACAAATGCATTCTTTTTTAACAAGGAAAGACTGAAGGGAAAAAAATAGTTGGCACTCATCTGCCCTTAACTTGAAATGCCCATGTTATTTTGAAATAGCCTCATATTTTGCTGCTGTTAACTAACAGATGGTTTTGTTAGCTGATGACTATTTCTCTAAATAACTCCCGACAATAAAAGGCTGTGACACATGAGAGCAAAATGGGGACCATAAGTGGTAGCCTTTTACTTCCAGAATCTTACCTTGTCGTCCATCCTGAAATTTGATGTGTGTAATTGCAGCCACTGGGAAGGGGTGGAGTGCTATAGCATCACAGATCTGCCAATAGTTAGAAGAGATTATAGGTGTATGTTGTTTTCTTAGAAGGGAAAAAAAAGTATATTTAATTGAAACCAGTTTAGAAATCAGGATCCCTGTGAGTTTAGAGCGAGAACGTTTTCAATGAAATACTGTTTCATTCTGGCTATGAGAGACCCATTCTGTTTCTCTCCCAGGCTAACTGTGCTATTTGATAGGGAACCCACAGTTTGTTCTTGTTCCCCAAGACCCTATCTAGTACTCAGTGAACTGGTACTCTGGGTAAATATAATAGTGATTTAGCAAAAACCATTGGCCACAGTCTTGCGGATTCCATCTAACACTGTTTCATTTATGGTGACTGATCTCTCTGCTTATAAGGTCTTTTTCTTTTTCTTTTCTTTTTTAACTGAAGTATAGTCAGTTTACAATGTTGTGTCAATTTCTGGCATACAGCATAAAGTTTCAGTCATACATATACATCTATACATTTGTTTCTACATTCTTTTTCATTATAGGTTACTACAGGATTTTGAATATAGTTCCCTGTGCTATACAGTAGAAATTTGTTGTTTATCTATTTTATATATAGTAGTATCTGCAAATCTTGGTCTCCCAACTTATCCCTTCCCACCCCCTGCCCCCTCCAGTAATCATACATTTGTTTTCTTTTTTTTAATTGAAGTACAGTCAGTTACACCATATCAATTTCTGGTGTACAGCACAATGTCCCATCATGCATATACATACATATATTCATTTTCATATTCTTCTTCATTAAAGATTATTACAAGATATTGAATGTAGTTCCCTGTACTATACAGATGAAATTTATTTTTTAATCTATTTTTATATACAGTGGCTAATATTTGCAAATCTCAAACTCCCAAATTTATCCCTTCCCACTCTCTTTCCCTTGGTAACCACCATAAGATTATTTACTATGTCTGCAAGTCTGTTTCTGTTTTGCAGATAAGTTCATTAGTGTTCTCCTTTTTTCTTTTTTTTTAGATTCCACATATGAGTGATATTATACGGTATTTTTCTTTCTCTTTCTGGCCTACTTCACTCAGAATGACAATCTCTAGGTCCTTCCATGTTGCGGCAAATGGCATTATTTTATTCTTTTTTATGGCTGAGTACTATTCCATTGTATAAACATACCAAACCTTCTTTATCCAGTCATCTGTCAATGGACATTTAGGTTGTTTCCATGTCTTGGCTATTGTATATAGTGCTGCTATGAACACTGAGGTGCACGTATCTTTTCAAATTAGAGTTCCCTTCTGATATATACCCAGGAGTGGGATGGTTGGATCTCATGGTAAGTCTATGTTTAGTTTTTTAAGGAATCTCCATACTGTTTGCCATAATGGCTGCACCACACTACATTTCCACCAACAGTATAGGAGGGTTCCCTTTCTCCACACCCTTTCCAGCAGTTATCGTTTGTGGACTTTTGAATGATGGCCAGTCTGACTGGTGTGAGGTGATGCCTCCTTGTAGTTTTGATTTGCATTTCTCTAATAATTAGTGATATTGAGCATTTTTTTCATGTGCCTATTGGCCATTTGTATGTCTTCACTGGAAAATTCGTTGTTTAGGTTTTCTCCCCATTTTTGGTTGTTTGGTTTTTTGTTATTAAATCGTATGAGCTGTTTATATATTCTGGAGATTAAGCCCTTGTCAGTTGCATTGCTTGCAAATATATAAGGTCTTTTTCATATGATGCTGCCTTCTTTCATTTCATCTTTTTAAAAATATCACCTGATCTTTTTTACTTATATTCTGCCTTTGGACAGTCCAAAATGGGCATGACTCAACCTGCTTGGGCATAAAATTGGCCATTTTCCAATCTCTAGCTGAGGAAAAGGTATGACTAAAAGGCATTACTAAACTCACAGAACTGATACTCAGGCCTCAAGCCCTTGGCTCCTAAAGGTCTATATTCACCCAGCCACTTTGAGTCTACCCTCAACCTGGGAAGATCCTTAGACCAGATAAACAAGAATATAGCCTTTGTACACTTCAAAAAAACTAAAACAAAAACAAAGCAAAGCATGTCCTACATAGAACATGGTAAATGTTAGGAAAGTAACCATCTTACCTTTCCAACTTTATCTTGCTCTTTTTCCTAATATATTGCTGACCTCTTATTGTTCCCTTAATACCTTCACCTAGCATTTACAGTGTGGCATACTGATTTGTTGTGCCCAGAATCCAAAGATAGCTCCATTCCTGCTTATTGGTTTAATCTCTCACCCTTGGTAAAAAAGTTCCATAATGATTTTAGCCTACTACTAAACTGAACCAACCCAATCTATATTCTTTCCCTATAGATGATCTCTCATCCAAGTCTGTGACTACTCATTACCACCCAGTCCCACTCTGCTCTTTATCTGTCCAGGACCATAAATCATTCCAAAAAGTCCATGTCTCCAAGAGGACTGAATAAGCATAGATTAACTGAGACATTTCCTTTTAGGTACAGCTAGAATCATTGAGATGATGAGATAATGGTGAACTAAAGTATAGCAGTGACAATAAGAAGGAAAAATATAGTCATATTCAAAATATATTTTTGACAAGACTTAATAACTGATTGACAAAAGGGAATAAAAAGAGGAAAAGATCAAGGGTGATATTTCAGATTTCTGACTTGGAGAAGCTGTTGGATGCCAGACATGATGAAAGAATAGGGGCAAAGAGTTGGAGACTTGAAAATCATTGAAACAAGGGCAACAAAGGCGCATGTATTATGTTTATCCCATTATTTATGAAGGTTCTTGTGTGAAATATGCAGGACTAGGATATCTTTTATTTGAATAAATTGTCAAAAAGTAGAATAAGGAAACCTTTATCAAATCACAGAAATTTGAATCCCAGTTCCCTTGTCTATAAATGATGATGATAGTACCCAAGATATCGGGGAAAACAGAACACACTTTTTATAAACCATCCAATATAGTATCTGGCATAATATACTCAATAAATGGTAGCTGCTATTATACCTATGATTTGTAGTGACTTACTATACATGATCTGAAGACCGAGTTGGCAATTTTCAAAAACTGAATCAGCAATGAAGTGTTGAAGAATGCAGAGGGCACCCAACCTAGACGGTAATCTCATAGAGTCACTGGTATTATTTATTGTTTACCCAGCACTTCAGCCAGCAAAATTCAAGGTCGGTCATTATCATTTACTGCACATAAGAAATGAGAAAAGCACTTCATAGATGGGGAAAACACAGCATCCCTGATGGCAGGAGTTACAGTTTGACTCCAATAAGTTTGAACATTTGATGGCCTAAAGTCACAATCTATGAACAAATCTCCATACTAAGATATCAAAGAGAACAACCCAAAGATACCTTTGACATTCTTCCTTATAAAGACAGAAGCTGAGTAACTGTGTTGTAAACACAGGATATACAACCTGAGACAACCTTGGGACCAGGGTGGTAAAGTTATATAGGTCTTTCTCTTAAAGAAGGTCTTATGTTCTTGATTTCTGAAAATGACAAGTTATGAGTAATCTTTTTCACATAAAAATAAACAAGTCTGAAAATGGTTGTACCTACAAACACGTAAAACAAATAGAAAAACAAAATGTGTCTCAAAAATAAAACCAACCTGTTTTGTAAATAAAAAGGACTCACGTTTTTCCCAGACCCCTTGTCACTGACTGAAACCTTCTCTAAATAAACTGATCAAGTCATCATGCAAATAATTTTCTGAAAAAAAAAAATTCTGAGGCATCCAACATAGTTACACTAGAAGCTACTGGCAGCCCACATATCCACCCACAAAGATGACTGCATCAGTGATTATTTGGTTGTAGGTGACTGAAACCGACTCTGGTTAACTTAAGCAAAATAGCAATAATAATCTTTAAAAAATTAAATAAACTACAGACTCTAATGAAAAAGTGAACAATCAGGCCTTGGGAAGAACAGGATCAAGATGCTCCAAGAAATTAGGAAAGAGGTATTAAAAGACTCTCTTCAGGGCTTGGCCATTGGAAGGACCCACTTCAGTGCTTTGTGTCAATGTACACTCACTGAAGACTTAAACTCCCGGGAGGGTAGGAACAGTCTTACCTCAGACATGTGTCCAAGAAGTGTGAGGACAGTGCACATGTCTCTCCCACCAGAACAATATGGAAGGAGGGAAGCGAAGTCCCCAGAAGCAAAACCGGAGTGTTAGTAACAAAGAAAGGGGAAGGGCTGCTGGGCGAATCACAGATTCCAAGGTAGCCCATCTCAGACAATATTGGTTCTGAACAGAAACAAGCATTGATTTATGAAACCCATTTGAGCAATTCGGTTCATACTGCCAATGCAGCATGAAAACTTACATTATTAAAATTTTTTAATTTAGAAAAAAACCTGATGTAAGCTCATACGCTCAAAAAAAATATGTATTTCCCAGACCTGCCACTAACAGCATTCTACCCACAACAGCAGAAATCATCACCCGTGTCCACAACTTGCCATCATGAGCCCTCATAAAGCACAGATTATGGTTCCAAATTACACTCAAAGGAACCAGGACTCTTTGCAAGGTACCAGAAGTCATGTCTTAGGACAGAAAAAAATTAGGATGGTGATGGTAGTAACCTCCTATGGTTATAGAAAATCGGTTTTTTCCTACGATGGCAGGACGTGCTGAAAAGACAACAAACAGATCCCGCTGAGAGAGATGCTACTCACCAAGCCGTGATGATTCAAGCATCCGAAGCAAAATATATATAATAACAATTTTGGTTAATTAGAAAGGCTGAGTCTGTAGAAAGTGGAATTCTTCACAGCCGGGAAAAAGAAGTTAGAAGACGTACGAGGAGACGTAAGGGCCGCGGTGCGTAGGCGCGTCAGCGGACGTCGGCGTCGAGCGCGGGTGCACGCGACCCTTCATCCCTGTCAGGAGGGCGGTCCACACGGCTCGCGGGCCGTTTCCCTGGCAAGAGTCGTCTGCGGCCTTTGGTCCTTTTCTCCGTCATTATGGGGAATAAATCTCTCTCAAATGTGACTCTCCAGCTCCCGGAAAGGGGACAGATACTCAAGACCCTTTCATCTTCCCTCTGGTGGACACCAAGCCCGGTATCGGCAGCGCCCACGGGCTGCAGTTTGCCCGGGTGTTTGTCACATTGAAACGAACAGGACCCGGTAGTTGCTCTAGTGGACTTGGGCTGTTTTTTGGTTCACATGGAGCCGCGGCAAAATCCTCATTTGAGGAATAAGCCTTGTGCAGTTGACGGGACAGATCATAAAAGGGTTATGGAATCGTTGAAGTAAGTTACGAAGCTCGTACTTTGGGGTCATTAGAAATATGTGGGCAGATGATGCTAAGAAGTTATGTTCAGATCTTCTACTGGCGCAAGTCCGTGAAAGCTAACCTCCCCAAGTACCGGGAAACCAGCGTGGAAGTCATGGAGGAATAGCTCGTTTTGCTGTGATTGAATGTGCCAGCGTTGATGAGGCTTGTGTAGACCTGACCAGTGCTGTACAGGAGAGACTACGAAAGCTCCAAGGTCAGCCTATCTCAGCCGACTTGTTGCCAAGCACCTACGTTGAAAGGTTCCCCTGGGCCCTACAACGGCAGAAGGGACTACAGAAAGATACTTCCGTAACATCATCTTGCTTCTTCCTCCTTTTGGATCGTGCTTTGCTTGCTCATGCTGATCCTACTTAAACTACAGCCTGAATGAATCACGAGGACTCACACGGAAGGATATACAAATTCTCTCATTTTTGCAGGTATGTGGATGTTGAGAAGCTGTGAAAGCTGTGTAAAATCAAGTTTCTCTTTAGCCGTAGCTTGGCCAGTTAAGTTATCAGTAGAGGGCTGATTAAGCACCTCTATCAACTTTTTTTGTAGGTTAATTTATATTATTGTAACTTGGTTTTTTCATGAGGGTGAGCTTTTTTAAGGGGACTTCGAGAACAGGGAGTTGAGTCACTCAAAATTTCTAATCAGTTCATAGCATGATGTCACCAGTGGGCTGCTCAAGGCCTCTCTCATTTTATTTTACTCATTTTACTTCTTTTCTACTTTATAGTAATCCCACTGCCCCCTTCCTATCCCACACACCCTCTGGCACTCACTGATGTATTTGGTATAATTTCTTAAATATGTGTATGTCTTTATAAATTGTACGGTGTTGCTTTGTACATGTGCTTTAAAAATTTGTTTTATTTTTGTATTTGCTATTATTTCCTTTATTTTTATTTATTTATTTATTGAAGTGTAATTGATTTACAATGTTCTGTTGGTTTCAGATGTACAACATAATGATTCAATGCTTTTATAGATTATACTCCATTTAAAGATGCTATAAAATAGTAGCTATATTTCTCTGTGCTGTGCATTTATGTCCTTGTTGCATATTTATTTTGTGAGTAGTGGTTTGTATATTTTAATTTCTTACCCCTATCTTGTCCCTCCCCCTTCCCTCTCCAGACTGGTAACCACTGGTTTGTACTCTCTGTGAGTCTATTTCAGTTTTGTTTTATTTATTCATTTGTTTTTGGATACCACATATAGGTGATAGCATATGACATTTGTCCTTCTGGCTGACTTATATCTGTATGCTTTTTAAATTTGTGCTTTTTAATTACAAGATAGTATTGTGTTATTGTAGATCTCATTCTTGTTCTTTTTACTTTTTTTATTGAAGTATAGTCAGTTTACAATGTTGTGTCAGTTTCTGGTGTACAGCACTATGCTTCAGTCATACATGAACATACATATATTTGTTTTCATATTCTTTTTCACCATAAGCTACTACAAGATATTGAATATAGTTCCCTGTGCTATACAGTATAAACTTATTATCTATTTTATGTATACCAGTCAGTATCTGAAAATCTCAAGCTCCCGATTTATCCCTTTCTACTCCCTCCCCCCAACCCTGGTAACCATAAGTTTGTTTTCTATGTACATGAGTCTGTTTCTGTTTTATAAATAAGTTCATTTGTCTTTGTTTTTTTAGATTCCACATATGAGTGATATCATACGCTATTTTTCTTTCTCTTTCTGGTTTACTTTACTTAGAATGACATTCTCCAGGTCCATCCACATTGCTGCAAATGGCATTATTTTATTATTTTTTATGGCCAAGTAGTATTCCATTGTATAAATATACCACAACTTCTTCATCCAGTCATCTGTCGATGGATATTTAGGTTGTTTCCATGTCCTGGCTATTGCAAATAGTGCTGCTATGAATGCTGGGGTGCAAGTGTCTTTTTGAATTAAGGTTCCCTCTGGATATATGCCTAGGAGTGGGACTGCTGGATCATATGATAAGTCTATTTTTATTCTTTTGAGGTCATTCTTGTTCTTAATTGTCATTCATTGGTGATTTTATAGATCTATCCATGTACCTGTATTTATGTGTAATTGATTGCTTTTAATTACATAATCCATGGTATGAACCTACTGTGTATATAGACCATTCTTCCAGTGATGAACTCACTGGTTGATTCTAACTTCCTGCTGTTTATATGATGAATGTTCTCATTAATCCTTTTTTGGACCTTTGCAAGGGTTTCTCTGGGAAATATTTTCAGGAGTGGAGTGCTAGATCATACTATATGCACATACACTTAGTTTCACTAAGTACTGCCAAATTGCTCCCCAGAATCATTATAACAATTTACCCTACCCATGACAGTTCACAAGAATTCCTGTTTCCTCCATATCCTCACCAGCAATTGGTACTATCTAATGTTTAAAAATATTTGCCAATGTAATAGCTATAAAGGGATATTTTGTGTTTTGGGTTTGTTTTAACTTATAGTTCTCTATTTACTAATTGAGGTTGAGCTTCTGTTCATATATTTGTTAGCAAATTGAGTTTCTACTTTTGTGAATTTCTTATTTATAATCTTCACCCAATTTTCCATTGGATTTCCTATCTTTTTTCCCCAAGAGTACCTTGTATATCCTAGTTTATAAGCCTCTTTTCGACTTTTCAAGTATCTTTTCCCAAGTCTGTCATCCATTAACTTTATTTATGCTGTACTTTGTTGTACAAACTCTTCTAGTCAGTTTTTCACCTTATGGTTTATGCATTTTGAATCTAAAGACATTTTTCCTAAAGACATTTTTCTGCATGTTGTTCTATTTGCCTTATAGCTTATTTTTAGGTATTTCAAGTATATAGAGTTTGCCTTTTTATTTGATTTAAGGTAGGGAGCCACCTTAATTATTATACTTACAGTGAATCAGTTTTGCCAACAATTATATATTAAACAATCCATTCTTTATCAACTTCTCATATATAAATGGGTCTGTTTCTTTAGTATCCCATTAGTCTGTCTGCTTCTGCTCCAGAAACACACTGTTTTTATTACTGTTTGTGGTATGTCATAATATTTGATAAGGACTCCCTCTGCTTTTGTTTTTCAAAATTGTCTTGGGTATTCATGCATCTTTATTTTTCAGTATGTGTTCTAGGATGCATTAGTTGAATTCCTCAAAAAAATGCTGGTGGAATGACATTGCATTTACATATTTAGGGAGGATAGTTATCTTAATGTTAAGTTATCCCATCCATAAACATATTTCTCCAATTTTTTAGGTCTTCATTTATATCCCTTTTAGTGATTTTTAAGTTAAAAATTATTTCTGCCTCTTTGGAGATCTGGAATCCAGTATGTTTTGCTTTTTCTTTCTCATCTAAATTTTTAATTGATATAATATACATAAAGTGTACAGATTGTAAGTGTACACCTTGACAAATTTTCACAAAGTAGACCCACTTGTTTAAGCAGCATGCAGATCAAAAAACATCAGAACTCTAGAAGCCACCCTTACCTATCCTCCCAGTCATTGTGTATCCCTCTCCCCCGTCTCCTATATAACCACTGTCCTGATTTCTATTTAGCTTATTTTTGAACTTTATAAAACTGAAATCATGCAATAAATATTAGAGTCTGGCTTTATTCACTCAGCATTATCTTTGTGAGATTCATCCATTCTGTTGTATACAGTTGAGTGTACCTTGTTGCTATGTAGTATTCCATTGTATAAATATACCACAATTTACTTATTCTACTGTTGATGGGTGTTTGGGTTATTTCCAGTTTGAGACTGCTAAGAAAAGTGCTGCAATGAACATTCCTATAAATATCTTCTGGTGAACAAATATGTGCATTTCTGTTGGGTAGAAGACTAGAAGTGCTGAGCTGTGGGGGTTTTTTGCCTGTTCCAGCTTTGGTTCACCTATAGTCAGTTTTAGTAGATACTACCAAAAGTTTTCCAAAATGGTTGTACTGATTGATCATTCCACTAGCAGCACGTAAGAGTTCTAGTCATTCTACTTCTTTGTCAACACTTGCTTTTTTCTCTTTTGCATTTTAGCCATATTGTTGGGTCTTTAGTGGTATCATACTGTGGTTTTAGTTTTCATGTCCCTGGTATTTATGAAATTAAACACCTTTTTGTAAGTTTGATGACCATTCTTCTTTCATGAAGTGCCTGTGTAAGTACTTGCCCATTTTGGGGAGGTTGAATTGTCTTGTCTCATTCATCTATAAGACTTCTTTACATATTCTGGATATAAGTCATTATCAGATACATGTACTACAATATCTTCAGGTTTGTGGCTTATTTTTCACTCTCTCAATAGTGGTTTTTGATGCATAGAGGTTTTTAATTTTAATTTTGTCCAATTTATTTGTTTTTCCTTTGTGGATAGTATTTTAATGTCCTATTTAAGAAATTTTTAGCTACCTCAAGGTCATGAAGAAATTCTCCAGTTATTTTAGAAGCTTTATTGTTTTTCCTTTTACATTTATATTTATATTGTGTGTATCTGTAGAGTGTAACATATGTATCAAGATTCCTTTTTTATTATATGAGTATCCAATTATAATACCTTTCTTAAAGCTTTACTTTTTTCTATAAAGATCTTGTGCATTCATTATATTAGCTCATAGGTGCTTTAGTTTTTTATTGCTATTTTGATTTTGCATTTTTATTATATTTTCCACTTTGTTGTTGTGGTGTAGGGGAATGATAATTGATTTTTTTTGTAAGCTCTTGCTTATTTACCTTATCTTCCTGACAAAAACTTGAGATATAATCTACATGAAAGTGCTTCAATAAATAAAATGTACTTGATGTTTAAAAATATTTTCTTAGATTAGAATAAAATTAGGGCAATAAAAACTTGATTTTATGGTAATATTAGATTATGATAGTTCTAGATATCAGATATAAGAGAATCTGGGTCTTTTTCAAATCAAATATTATGAAAGTGGAATTCAGCAGGATCTCCCAGAGCAAAGAATTCTGCATCTAGAGGCTTTTAAGCAGAGTGTCTTTACCTTTTTGTAGACATTTTCTAGTACTTTTGATAATGGCTATATCAAAATAATGTGTCTATCCTCCCTTTTCATTTGTAATATGTACTTTTAGAACTATTACTTTGTAACATTCTTATTTAGAAGAGCTCTTTCAGTAAAAATCTTTGAATGTTGGACATTAACTGAAAGGGTACAAATCTATAGCAAGTTAACTTCTTGGGGGAACTTGTAATGGCAATCTGTTTTTACTTGCTGGAGCAATACAGATTTGTCAAGAAAAAGCACCAAGAGAATATAGCTTATTTCTAATTAGAGTAGTGAATTTTCCATGGGTTCAAATGTTTTAAAGTAAGAAAAAAATAAAAATAAAAGGTGTACAAAAGTAATTCTAATACAAAAATGGTATTTTTATTTATGTTAATAAGTAGTGAAATATTGATATAAGTGGGCATTTTTTCTTACTTCTACAATTGTATGTGTATTTTTAATGTACTTGTTTCTATCTATGTGAACAGAAAAGAGTGAACATAAACTTGAATAAGTCATACAGATCCATAAAAGGTAATTACAGTACCAACAACAAGGAGTGAAAAACACCAGTGGCCACAGATAATAACAAACTAGAAAAAGCATGTATCAGCTGATCAGGCCTTATGACCATACACAACAAAAATTTTTTAAAGGGGTGGACTATGTGTTACATAATGAATAATCAGACCAAAATCCCAAAGAAGAGAATTAATTGAGCAAACTTGATGCCTTGATGTCTGGTAGAGAAAACCTCTAAGTAACTTTACTAATTAAAATTAAATACTGATTTGATATATAATTTGGTTCCAGTAATACTAAAACTAGATCAATATATCACAGTGGTGAGACAATACCCAATTTGGGATCCAAATTTGACAATAAGAAAGAAACATAGTATTGAATTTTTTTCTACCTGCAAAATTCCCTGGGATATGAAATAAACCAACCCCTCCAATAAAAAGCCAACCACATATTTTGACAGCCCAGATTTCCTCCTTCTTTCTACTGCTGTGTGCTGATAATTTATCAGCCTTCCTTAATCCTGTCCAAGTTGAGAGTATGTGCTTTGCCTTCATTGAGGTTAAAGTACAGTCTCCAAATCTACTACCATCTATAGGTTTTCTTTCATCAGAAACATAGATTATTAATTATTCTGATGGAAGGAGGGAGGGAAGAAAGAAGAAAATGAAAAGAAGGAAGGAAGGAAAAAGGAAAGGAAGAAAGAGGGAAAGAGAGCTAGAAAGAAAGGAAGGAAAGAAAGAAGGAAGGAAAGAAGGAAGGAAGGGAAGAAGGGAGGGAGGGAAAGGCCAAGGACATAAAGAAATCTTTTGAGACATCAAGTTGCTAAGAATTGAGAAATAATCATGAGCTACACAACCTTATGAGATAAAAGATAAGTAAAAAACAATAATTATTTAATTAATTTCCTTATAAATGTAGATTCTATTCAAAACATACATCTTGTCTGCCTTACTTATTCCTATATCGCTGGTATCTAGGACACTCACTATACGTGCTTGGCATATAGTCAATGCTCAAAAATATTTGTAAAATAAATTGAATAGATGAATAAATTCATGAGTGTGGTTACTCGGATCCAATTTTGTCATGCTGGTTGCTCAACATGATAGTCTGAAGCTGTGTCAGTTCAGACACTCCTGGCAAAGGCAAATGCAAAGATAGAATGCAAGAAATGTATTAGAGGAAATAAATTGCTGTGAATAGTAGGAAGGAAAAGCCTTTGTATCACAATGCTGATTTGACACTTGTGAAAGAAGAGAGGAAAGGAAGGAGGATTGGGTTGGATGAGCCTCTGACTGCAGTGTAGCTCAAGAAAGTTCCAGTCAGGCCAATGGGGAACCCCAGCGCAAAGTTTAGAGGAGTCCCACATGGGTCAGAAATGACCTGGTTTTGTAGTACTTGGCTCACAGAACACCTCCTGTGCTGTTACTGGCTGTGAGCAGCCCTAAAAGAGCATGAACTTGGAGTTGAAAACTGTGGTGGATCCCAAAGTTGCAACATCTGAAGGCTGTCTGCTAATTACACTCTCAAGCAGTTTCTTTCTTGATGGAGGAGTGAGTGGCACACCTCCACGGCCATAGAAACTGAAAAGCTCCCTGTTTCTAATGATGAGTAGATCAGTTCCAGTATCAATACTAAATTTTCTCTCTCCATTTCTACCATGAACTCTATGAACTATTTTCTCCTTGAATACAGGAGATTATTCCTTTCTTCCTATTCAAATGTGGGCATGGATTTGAAACCTTTCACTTATGTGAATGTTTCATTCACCAAGAGAGTTGACAGATGTCAACTTTTTGAATTACACATAGAAAGGGCAACTCTATTGCCAGTCATCAAAGACTACAAAGTCATTCCATTATTTTTCAAATATCTCCTGCTTGAGTGGTAAACTTTCAGTATATGTCCATGTCTAGCCGGTACACCAAAAGTGGCATCCCTTTGTTTCCATACCTAATCTAGGACACTTCTTTCCTCTATTAGTCTAAAATAAGGGATAAAACACATATGCAAATATATATGATATATATTTTATATATACACAGTTTAAAATATGCAAAATATATAATAGTCAAATAACACTATGATGTAGATAGTGAAAAGTGCTAATGGAAGTACAAATATATGCAATGGAAGTTCAGAGAACAGAAAGATTAATTTAAACTGAGAGAGCTGGAGGAGAGTTTCATGGAGAAGATGTCATTTAATTTAAGTCTTTAAAGATGAGTAAGATTTGTACATGTGGAAGATGAGGTAAATGACATTGACTGATAGACTCATATGCCCAAGAGCATAGCCAGGAAAGCACAACCATGTAAAAAACAAAAACTCAGAGCTTATAGTTCTCAGGGCAGCAGGAGCAATTTAACTGACAAATTTCAGGTAGCTTTTGGTTCCTAAGTTTGAAATCTAAAGCACTGTTGGCCTGCCAGTCACTAGAAGATATACTACTATTGTTGTCTGTCTGTAAGTTTGACATCAGAAAAATTTACTTAAGCATAGATCTGACTGTTGACTCTGGCCATGAGGACCATCCTACCTTGAGGGCACATTTTATTAGCATATACAACATATGCTGAAAGACTGAACTGAAAATACCCGTAAATTGTAACTATCACATGACAGAGTGTTTCAAAATAAGTTTAAGGTGTCATTAGTTCAAGTGGTAGCTCTGACACCAAATAGCTGCTCTTTGACTGATCTAAGAATGAACACATTCTCTCCATACACTGTTCCATTAGCGATTTTAATTGCATGCTAACCTTTATAATTTGTTGCTGTCATTTAGGTTCATATACTGTACTAATATTTATTCTACGTATTATATAACACCTTATTAAGTTTATTGTCCTCTTTCCAAAAAATGTTTTATCTGACTTCAAGTGAGGAACTAACTTACATTTACATATCTGTTAAAAGTATTTGCTTGAATTACAGGTTCTCTTAGTATTCTCAACAGAGTTTCTAATTTAAGTCTGTGGAAGGAAAAAAGAGATAGTTTGCTTCCCAAAATAGGAAAAAGCCCTGTATATGCATCCTGTTATACAATATCTATGCCCTGAGGACCACCAAAATAAATGTTAATTACTTGTTTTGTCTTTTTCGTGTGCTCCATGGAGCTGTCTTTGACAGTTGGAACCAGAATATGTACCTCCTTTAATTCACATCCAATAAGTGCCTACCACAATGTCCTAGACATTAAAGCTTAATGAAAATGTTTAATGAAATAAATATGTAATAATTAAGATTTACTTTCTAAACATCCCCTCCATCACATTATATCACATAATTATGCTCAATAAGTCACAATGGTGGTAGAGACACAAATTCAGAATATTAATTGCACAGCAACAGCAAACTCCTCCTGACCGTCTCACCATGTATCCTTGCCTCTCCTATAAGCTTCCTTTCATTCTTTTTTTTTTCTTTAAAAGTTTTTTTCTTAAGTGACCAGTATTGAGAGGGCTGGTTTAGATACTTTATTTTGTGTTTGTGTATATATATATATATTTATTGTATATGTATTTATATTATTTATATTATATTATATATAAATATATATTTATTTGTGTATATATTTATATGTATAAATGTATATTTATTGAAGTATAGTCAGTTTACAATGTTGTGTCAATTTCTGGTGTACAGCACAATACTTCAGTCATGTAGGAAGGTACATATATTCGTTTTCATATTCTTTTTTTACCATAAGTTACTATAAGATATTGAATATAGTTCCCAGTGCTATACAGTATGAACTCGTTGTTTATCTATTTTATATATATCAGTTAGTATCTGCAAATCTCGAACTCCCAACTTATCCCTTCCCAGCCCCTTCCCCCCAATAACCATAAGTTTGTTTTCTATGTCTGTGAGTCTCTTTTTGTTTTGTAAGTAAGTTCATTTGTCTTTTTTTTTTTTTTTTGGATACCACATATAAGTGATATCATATGGTATTTTTCTTTCTCTTTCTGGCTTGCTTTACTTAGAATGACATTCTCCATGTCCATCAACATTGCTGCAAATGGCATTATCTTATTTTTTATGGCTGAATAGTATTCCATTGTATAATTATACCACAGCTCCTTTATCCAGTCATCTGTTGATGGGCATTTAGTTTGTTTCCATGTCTTGGCTGTTGTAAATAGTGCTTCTGTGAACATTGGGGTGCCTGTATATTTTTGAAATAAGATTCCCTCTGGATATATGCACAGGAGAGCTTCCTTTCATTTTTTCTTTGCCTTTCTAAACTTCTCTTTGATCCACAAACCCCTACTAAACATCTGCCATATGAATATTAAGGAGAATGTGTGAGCACTCAAGATCATTTCTGTGGGACTTGTTTCTCTTCTTCCCTTTCTTTTGTCCCAGTATCTTTCCTGAAAAATATCTCCAAAGCATAGATATGTGAGTCCACAGGTCCTTTTCTCTCCATCAAACCAAAAACATAATATAAAATTTCTTCATTCATTATAGGCTAGAGATAATCACCAGATGATATGAAATTTCCTAAAATGTTAGGTGTTCTTTTCTTAAATATATAAGTTAAGTTAGATTAAAAGTCTATGAACAGTAAACATTGTATATTGGTGCTCTAGAGATATGTAAATATTCTGGTACAGTAATTTCCTTTTCATAATTGGGCTGATCCACTCAAACTATCATTCCTATCCTTGCTGACTTATTTGGCAAAAGTGAGATCCAATGACAGGGACTGGGCTGATCCACATGACTCCCCCACTGATAAAAATAAAATGTGTCACTGCTTTCCTCCTAATAAGTCTGTCACATGGAATGAGCATGGGCTCCAGAGTCAGATATAGCTGGGTTTGAATCCCAGCTCTTCTGTTTCACAAATTACTCAACGCCTCTGTACCTCTGATTCTTGAGCTATGAAATAAGGTAATAATGCATATTTTATAAAGTTATTATTAGGGTTAAATGGGAAAATGTGTATAAAACATCTGGTACAAAGTAGGTACTCAAGAAATGGTTGTTTTTGTTCCTAAATTATTTTTATTTTCATTATTTTTACTCAGTATCCTTTAAAATAGCCGTAGAATAATAATCTGCTACATACAGCAACAGTGTTCCTAGAAAGCTTTGGTCATGTCACTTCATCATTGGCATGTGT
The DNA here is from genome assembly GCF_036321535.1 of Camelus dromedarius. Lineage (NCBI taxonomy): Eukaryota > Metazoa > Chordata > Mammalia > Artiodactyla > Camelidae > Camelus > Camelus dromedarius. The sequence goes on from NC_087437.1 coordinate 50,145,716, forward strand.
AGCCACCTTCAAATCAGTCAGAGAAGAGAGGGCCAATTAAAACAGGTGTAGGTTTTCTTAGAATACAACTTAGGGAAGTGACATGTCTGTCACATAGTGTGTGTTTCAGATGGTGAGTTTTGTATTTTAAAATAAAAGAACCCAGAGTCTGAGTTGTGAATAAATTACTGCTACTTTAAAGTGACTTTTTTAAGTTTGGATTTCTTATCACTTCCAGTTGATAAAAATGCTAGACAAATGGAGAGGTCACAGGGAAGAAATGAAATTGATGGTGTTAATTTATGACCCTGTTTCATCTGTTAGTAAAAAGCAAAATCAACAGAGAAGGGATAAGGAAGTACAAGAGGGAAAACAATGAGAGATGCATTTGGCATTGCAGTATATCAGGGTATGGGTATCTGTCCCTCATTTTTTTTAAACTGACTGAAAATATAGAAACTTATACTTAATAAATTAATATTTTGGTTAACACAAATATAAAGATGTGTTTAGAAGAGAAGCTTAGGTTAATTTTCCACCCCAGATGCCCAACACATGGTCAGAGATGAGAGTGGGGCCCAAAGAGAACATTTCAAATGTAAGTATATTGTTAATTATAAACCTAGAAGTCTTCTGAACGCGTCATATTATCCAACATAATTTCTCCAAGATATATATCCACTTCATGTCCTTTTAGAGCTATATAAACCAGCAGAGAGAAATTCTTGGTTTATTGAAATCCGTGTAAGTTGGTTGATTTCCCTACCTTGTCTCCTTGAAGAAAAGGTAATTAAATGATTTCTGAAAAATTAAACCATAGTTACTAAAATCTTCAAAATGAGTTCTGCTTCATATGTTTGTTTGTGTTGCGGTTGTTTTATACTACTTTTGTTTAAAAGGAAATCTACTTTCTAAAAGATGTTCAGGATTCTCTGAGAATGAGGGAGATAGGTCCAATTAAGACTCAATTACAATGGAACATAATGTCTTCAAAGAAAAACTCCCAGGCACACCTAGCCAAACATTAGGGGTTCATTCTCTTAGCGGATGGAACTGTCTGTGAAGGTAAAGAAAAAAGACCTATATTCTCAAGGTCAGTGAACCAGAGGTGCAAATATAGTTAACAATGTGTTTTTACAACAAGTCCCTGTTTTTCCTTTTATCCTTACTGAGACTGTGGTCATTTTGACATTTCCATATTTGATGCTAACCTAACAGCTAATGTGTGTTTTTAAATGGAATACCTAAAGAAGAATTTTAAAAGTTTTACCACAATGCAGCTTTTAAATATACTTTCAACTATTGTTTGATCTTTTTGCAAGAAAACTTCTTATGAACTCTAAGTATTCTTTCATCTGTTTTGCTTTAGGTGACCTGTTCATTTTATTTTTACCTTCATCATGCATATCCATTACCAAAAAAAAATTCTTTGTTTTATCCAGTCCCAGCATTTCATTTTTAGTTTGAGCTTATATGCTCCCCAAGTATATACAATGTCAAAAAAGATAAATTTGCATGTCTTACCTGACTTGCAATTAGGGTTATTAGCAACAGTATATCCAGGAAAGATTTTGTGTAAGTTAGGTTCTGGGCTCCTAGGCAACAGATAAAAAAAGAAATCCAGGACATTTCTTTCACAACAATCTCCATCCATCTTATAGTCTTTTGTTAAGTCTTTTAATTTTAGATTTTCTTCCCAAGAAAGTAGGTAGATACGACTGCCGGCATCCCTAGAGCCTTTGTTAATACTGTAACGACAGACGTAGACCACTGAAAGGTGTGCCTGGAGTGTGCAATTTTCAGTTTCTTTTGAATGATTCAGTACATGCTCTGTGCTTTCAGTTCAGACCAAACACAATCAAAAGTATATGTCTAGAAATTATGGATTTTATAGTTTCCAATTCTACATTTCACATTTTCATAGAACTGGAAATCAGGAACTCTTCAATATTATACCAAGGAAAATGTGGGAAGGAGGGGATCTCCTTTCTTTTTAATAACCCTTGAGGATTCCATGACATTCGTGGTGATTTTTCTTAATCCCATTTTACCATGATACCAAACCATCATGATACTACTTCAGTGTTACAAGGTACCCAAAGTATTGGATAAAGCAACCAGGAGACATCCTTTGGCCATGCTACCAGAGTAATTTTTACTATCCAAATATAATAATATGAACACTTAAAAGAAAAGTAGAGATCAGTATATTGATTCCAAAGTGGATTTTGCTGCATATTTCCAAGTACTTCAAAACTTAACACTTGTCAGTCTACCAAGGCAATAGAAATAAAAGCAAAATTAAACAAATGGTCCCTAATCAAACTTACAAGGTTTTGCACAGCAAAGAAAACTATAAACAAAACTAAAAGACGACCTGCAGAATGGGAGAAAATATTTGCAACTAATGCAACTGACAAGGGCTTAATTTCCAGAATATACAAACAGCTCATGCAACTCAATAACAAAAATCAACCCAATCAAGAAATGGGCAGAAGGCCTAAACAAACATTTCTTTGGTGAAGACATACCAATGGCCAATAGGCACATGAAAAATGCTCAATATCATTATCAGAGAAATGCAAATCAAAACCTAACACTTAATTCTGGAAATTAATGTGCTAATCATTTTTGATTATTAGAAAAAATGCCTAATAAATGGACACTTGGTTAATATTTTTAACCTCTGATTTTATTTTATTTTATTCTTGGTTAACCAGGTTATTCTCATACTGAAGAGGAAGTCAACTCTGATTACTGGGATCCAGAGGAGCCCCTAGTGAAAGATACTCCCCACTAAGTTGATGCTTAAACATTTTTTTGTTGAAGAATCATCCCCAGCTGATATGGTAGTAGTTTACGCTAACAGTCATTTACAATGAAATGTGTTTTAGAGGATTTTAGAAATGACTTTGGCAAAGAAATGGAGAAGAAAGCATGAATGCATTAGGAAATCCAGGAGACCTGGAAATTTGGTGCTGCTAGCTTAGGGGCTCCTAACATTTTCATCTCCAATGAAGTATTTTATTATGTGCATGGACCACCAATCATAACACAGAAATCTCTACAATGGCATAATGGCTAATCAGATTTTTTTGAATATTTGATGAAACTTTAGGAAATTATGAAAGCCTCATGAATTTGAGACTAAGTACATGTGGGAAGATTGGGAATTGGAGATTATTACCTATTTAATGTCTTTGAGAGTTATTAAATTAATTTTCAATTTATACTTGAGTCAATTCTGATAATTTAAATCTTTATAAAAAATCACTTATTTAAGATTTCAAAGTTATTGATTTAAAGCTACTTGTATTAGTCACAAGATTTTTTTTAAATCTGTCTGTAATTATATCTCTTTTGACTTTAATATTGTTTTAGTTTGTGCCCCTATCTTTTCATTTTCTTGATCAGTTTTTTCAGATTAGTCTATTTAAAAAGTACTCATGAAACATTTATAAAATTTACCATCTGGCAGGTTACATAGGATACAATCAAAATAGAAAAAAATAGATCTCATAAAGATGAGTGCTTAGAAAATAATATACTCTTTATATATTTTTTATTGAAGTATAGTTGCTATACAATATTATATAAGTTACAAGTGTACAATATAGTAATTCACAGTTTTAAAGGTTATATTCTGTTTATAGTTATTATAAAATATTGGCTATATTCCCTGTGTTACCAGTGAGGTAACCACTAGTTTGTTTTCTATCTGCTTCTTTTTTGTTATATTCACTAGTTTGGGTTTTTTTTTAGATTCCACATATAAGTGATATTATACAGTATTTGTCTTTCTCTGACTTATTTCACTTAGTATAATGCCCTCCAAGTCCACCCATATTACTGCAAATGGCAAAATTCCATTCTTTTTTATAGCTGAATAGTGTTCCATTGTATATATGTACCACATCTTCTTTATCCATTCACCTGTTGGTGGACACTTAGGTTGTTTCCGTATCTTACCAATTGTAAATAATGCCGTGATGAACATTGGGGTGTATGTATCTTTTCAAATTAGTGTTTTGGGGGTTTTTTTTGGCGGGGGGTATATATCCAGGAGTAGAACTGCTGGGTCATATGGTAGCTCTATTTTTATTTTTTTGAGAAAATTCCATACTGTTTTCCACAGTGGCTGCACTAATTTACATTCCTGCCAACAGTGTATGAGGATTCCCTTTTCTCTATATCCTCACCAATATTTGTTATTTGTGTTCTTTCTGATGCTAGCCATTCTGACAGGTGTGAGGTGATGTCTCATTGTGTTTTGACTTGCATTTTCCTGATGATTAACAATGTTGAGGTCTTTTCATGTGCTTGTTGCCCATCTGCATTTCCTCTTTGGAAAGATGTCTACTCAGTTCTGCCCATTTTTAAACCGGGTCTTTTGTTTTTTTGATGTTGAGTTGTATGAGCTGTTTGTATATGTTGGATATTAACCCCTTATTGGTCATATCATTTGGAAATATTTTCTCTCATTCAGTAGGCTGTCTTTTCCTTTTGTCAATGATTTCCTTTGCTATGCAAAAGCTTTTAGGTTTAATTAGGTTCCATTGTTCATTTTTGCTTTTATTTTCTTTGCTTTAGGAGACAGAACCAAAAAGATACTACTACGATTTATGTCAAAGAGTGTTCTACCTATGTTTTCCCCTCTGAGTTTTATTGTCTACATTTAGGTCTTTAATCCATCTTGAGTTTATTTTTGTATATGGTATTAGAGAATGTTCTGATTTCATTTTTCACATGTAACTGTTCAGTTTTCCCAGAACCACTTAATGAAAAGACTATCTTTTCTCCATTATGTATTTCTTGTTTTATTATTTTCATATTTTGATTTCAACTTCTGAGTGTATTTATAATAGCTTTTAAACAACCTTGTCAGCTAATGTCCTCATCTCTTGTCGTTTCTGCATCTATTCTATTAACTGATTTTTTTTTTCTGGTTCTGGGTCATATTTCCTATTTCTTTGCAAGTGTTGTCATTTTTGATGACTAGAAAAGTATTTTTATGTGTCATATTGATTGTCTGGATTTTGTCGAGTGTCTGGATTTTTTCTTCTTCCTTTAAAGACTTGAGTCTTGTTTTGTAGGGCATTTACTTAGCGATAAGCCTGGTCTTTTTAAGGCTTGTTGTTAGGCTTTTTTAGCATGGGTCCAGAATAGCCTTTGTTATAAAGCTACTTAGCCCTAGGCTTAAGGTGCATCCCTTTTGGAATCACTGTTAAATTCCCTGGCTGTTTAAGGAAATCTCTGCTCTGTGTGCCTCCACTCAAATATTTCCTGGCCCCTATTATGGCTCCTTTATAGTTGATATTTCACTAGAAATTTTTCTTTGTCCATTTTCAAATATGTAGCTGGTCATCCAGCCACTCAAGGGAACTCATATACAGATCTCTAGAGCTCTTTCTCTGTACAGCTCTTCCCTCTCTGTACTCTGCTCTGAAAATTCCAGCTGCTTCAAATACCAGAAACTTTGTTTTCTGTCTCCTCAGCTCAGTGAGACTGATGTGTTCTTCTCGAGTTTCCCATTTCTGTGCCACAGAACAGAAAGTGTCTCTAGAAAGAAAGCCAATGAAATTCCCAAGCAAACTTCATATACTTCCCTCTTCCCAGTGATCGTTCCTGTGTTGCCTATTGTCTAAGATCTGAGAACAATTATTTAATATACTTTGTCCAGTTTTCTAGCTGTATACAGTGAGAGGGTACATCCAGCTTTGGATACTCAACTGTGGATTTAAAGTCATTGTGTCGTTACTATGTATTTTATTTCTAAGATTTCTAATCAACCTCTTTTCCTATCCACCTGTTCCATTTTACTCCTTCCTGCTTTTGTTTCAAAATTTCTTGCTTTCTTAAAAAAAATAAGTTATTTTTCACTTATTTCTTTCACCATTATAAACATATCTATTTTAAAGTCTTTTTCAGACTAATTCCATCTGTATTGAATTCATGTCTCAATTAATTATCTTCCTGCTTTTTATAGAATTAGATTATTAATTTGGAATATAGTTTGTAGGTTCATTTGTGTGAAATATTTTAAGTGAGTTTTGCATTCAAGACAGAAAGTGAAGTGATTAGCGTGCATGCTGTCAGCTGAGACTTCGTGGATTCAAACCTAAGTTCTGTCATTCCTTGGCCAAGTGATCCTGGCAATTTATTTAGCCTCTCTGTGACTTAGTTTCCTCATTAGTACGATGAGATGATGATGCTAATGATGATGATGATGACAACTACAAGAAAAATAAAAATAATGACTACCTCAGAGTTCTTGAGATAATGCACAAGTCATATATTCTATGTATATAAAGCATTCTCTGTGCCTTTCACATACCAAAAGTTTAACAAATGTTGGCTCTTGGTATTTTTATGGTTCTTGATATTTTTATTGTTCTTGCTCTCATTCTCTTTCTCTCTGTCTCTCTCTCTCTCTCTGCCTAGGTATTTACCAATCCTCATCTAGCAGTTTTGAGGTTGCTTCTATCTACCTCCCAAGTTCGTACTTCAGAACTAAGTTGTATAATTGCATTTCAGAGCTCTTCTTTCATAGTGATAAACAAGGCTGTAGATTTCCTCTGTGCTACCCTCCTCTTACTAAACTGCTCCCCACCTTGCTGGAATCTGATGCCTGGTAAAGCCAGAGCCTCTGGTAGTGATCAAGAAGGTGACTACCCATTCCAGTCCCTGACTGTGACTGCTTATTTGATGGAATCATTTCCCCACAGGACGACTCATACCACTGCCTCTTTCTAGGTCTCGAGTGTCCAGGATTATGAAGTCAGCCCCCACTTGTCTACAGTGATATTTATCTTGAGTTTTCATTAGTATCTGTCTCTACAGTTTTCTGTTTTCACATTTTATCTACCATTGCTCTGTATTTGGAGTGAAGTAAATAGAAACTTCCGAAGCTATCCTGACTGGGAATCTCCCCCTTTTTCTCTTTATTTTTCCCTCTCTTTTTACTTTTTAAAAATTATTCTGTCCTTCTCCTTTTCCTACTCCCTCATGCATTTTCTAAATAAAGGCTAAAAATGTATAATAAACATAATTTTAAAACTAAATAACTAGAGACTTCTGTTTTAATTTCACAGAATTTTTCTTTTTCTGCTCTTCCTCTGTCATCTTTTATAATAATCATACTAATAATGCTGATAACACAGCTAATATTTTGTATGTATACTGAGGTGGTGAAGCTTAGTGACCCTTGAAGGAGAACTTAATGAGAAACTCTAAGGCCAAAGTTCTGACTTTGGGGAGATGCAAGAAGGGAGAGGCTCTCTGTGACTACCACCGCAATCCCCACCCAACTATCTCAGAAGTAAAAATAACTCTCATTCTTCACGAAAGATAATGATGGGTCACTGGACTCGTTCAAGTTCTTTAGAAGTCAGGAGAGTTCTGTAGTATTCAAGGGCAGCTCTTCCCTTTGCCTGATATTTCCTGTTCCTATTTGTCCTCCTTTATTTTCCCCACTTCTAGTAGCAACCATCTCTCTTTTTATTAGCTGTCTCCCTATTATATTTTAAATCTCTTTAAAGTATTTGAAAATTAAAACATGGAAAGGTGAAAGGTCCATATTAGCTATCAATTCCTTACCAGAATATCCCAAATTTAGAGACTGGAAACAAACATTTATTATCTCAATTTCTATAGGTCAGGAATCTGGGAATGGCTCAGCTAGGTAGTTCTGGCGTCAGGGTCTATCATGAGGCAACAACCAAGGTGTCTTTGTGGCTTTCTGCATCTCAGGGCTTGACTGTGGGAGGATCTACTTCCAAGCTCACTCACATGGCTATTGGCAGGCCTCAGAACTAATTCCAAACTTACTTATTTGAGTCCCTACACAGGGTCACCTCATGACATGGCAGCAGGCTTTCCCCACAGCAAATGATTCAAAAGAGAGCCTGCAAGATGGAAATCGAAATTTTTACATAACCTAATCTCAGAAGTGACGTCTCATCACTTCTACCATACTCTGTTCATTAGCATGGAGTCAATAAATCACACACTCAAGGGGAGGGGATTACATAGGGCATGAATACTGGAAGTCAGGGATCATTAAGGGTCCTCTTAGGAGATGCCTGAGAATCTTACAGGTTTCCAAATTTTCACCACCAAGAAACATTCCAACATCCCATGTACTTTGTGTTCTGAATTTTTCTTCCTGGCAGATTTTATTTACTAAGTAATAGATTATTTCTTCACTTTTATTCATGTAAAACTATAATATATAATACAGTTAAGATCAATAGTTAATCAGCAATATTTAAAATTAATATAGTTATATAATAATTAGATGGCCGGAGCATTAAGTTATTTGTAGGACTTCATCTAATATAAATAAGCCATCTCATTTAGACTTTCTGAAATACAGAAAATGAACCCCAGTTTTTCATTGTTTTCTTTATGAATTCTTAGAAGTTCAGATAAGTCAGATTAAGTAAAATTAATCTAGTCAAACCGCACTATTTCATAGATTAGGAAACTGGATTCCAGAAAGGCCTGTGTTAAAGCTGGAACTACATTCTCTACCTCCTGGCCATGTGTCCGCTATAGCACAGTGACATTGTTGGTCTTAGTCTTTACTCCCAAAGACTAGCAAGGGGCACTTAATAAATCATAATTATGATCACAGTAATGATATTAAGATTTATATCATATGGTAATCATTTTACAATTTATGTTAAGTCAAATCATTATGCTATGTACCTTAAATTTATACAGTACTGTATGTCAAGAACACCTCAATAAACCTGGGGGAAAAAAGACTGATACAATAAAGCTAATTATATTAAGCATGCTCATCTTAATGGGATTAACTTGTTTTAGTCAAACCAGCCACAGTTAATGGGGCCCTTTACAACTTGATACAGATCAAATCCTCGTCTTAGAATATTCATTATTTTAATTGTTTAAAAAATTGATTTTGATGATGTTTAAGGGTAGTTTATATGCTAAATAATTTGCTTATCAACTAGAAAATAGATTGAAAGCATCACTGTAAACCTGTGAATCACATACAGTTCCAGTGTGGGTGAAAATTAGTAACCTTGGATGAGAATAGCCTAATCAGTTAATCTAGTTAAAGGCTCATTGCCCTACTCACCAACCTTAGGATCTGAGGAGGTTTGCACACCACAGGTTTTCTATGCCCCAACTATTGGTGTTAAACACTGAATCATTATGGCTCAATATAGAATAGTATGACCACCATCTAGATATTTAAAAATGCACAAGATACTAAATTTTACCTTTCCATCTCCTAAAGTAAAATAGTACAAAAAAAGTAAACTTTACTTTGTAGTCTTTACCCAGTGGAGTTCTTTGAAATAAAGTAATTTAAAAGTTAATCATAGTTGAATTTTGGTGACAGACACTGCTGCCTAACAGCAGAAAAGAGACAGTTTGCTCTGCTTTTCTATTATGCAGGCTGTTTCCTCTGCACCCCACTGTCCCTCACCTCCTTAAAAAAGGCCTGCCATGCTAGTGACTAACTGGATAAATTTAATTCAGGTGAAGTATTAGGAGGCCCATTGCACCCAAAGGCATGACTTTCAGTCCAGATTTCATCAGTTTTACAGCTGATGTTTTGAGGTCTCATTTGTCTGTGTCCTATATCTTTTTCTCTACTGATTCCAAATCCAGATGGCCTGATAAACCGGTGTTATTCACTGATTCTCCCCAAACCCCAACAGTAAAGTTTTTATAAGTGGAAAGGTGTCTTATTGATTCAGATATACTGGAAATATTAAAAACTATGTGTCCTTAAAAAAAAGAAATTAGTCATAGAAACTGTTTGAGAATTGTGCCTAACATTTATAAAAGGTTGTGAAAACTAGAACTTAAATAGTTTATGATTTATTTGGACTCAAGGAATAAGATCTGCTGGAAAGAGTCACTAATTGCTTGCAATGGTAGGGTGCGTGTGTGTGTGTGTGTGTGTGTGTGTGTGTGTGTGTGTGTGTGTGTGTGTGTGTGTTTTAAGCCGGTTATTAAGGAAAAAATTTTAAGCAATGTCTCAGCTATGACTTGCCTGATTCACCAGCCCATGACAACAGGAACTCCTTTAAAAACTTTCAGTCCTTACCTATTTAACACTATGAGAGGCTTCTATAATATTCATATTTTATCATGTCTGCAGTGAGTCACCTCTGTAAGATCAGAATAGAAGAAAACGATCAGGGAAAAAGCAAAGATGAAATATGATATTTAAGAAAAAGCAAGGAAGAAACCGAAACATTTGTAGAGATGCTCTTTGCTGTTTTTGAAAAGTCTAGAAAGCCAAGGTTAATTGGAGCTGCCTTGAAGGTGAACCACAATTTGGGAAGGCCAAAAGAATTGAGCTCAGAGTATCTGGATTCAAGGACTGGCCGTACGTTGAGGACTTGTGTAATCTCAGCTGAAACACTTTGCTCGCTAGACTCTTGTTTCTTATAAAATGACACAATGTCAGTGATTTTCAAACCGCTCTGTGGAGGCTTAGGAGTTTTTTGGAGGCAGTTTTTTGGAGGGATAGGTGATGAGGTTGAGAAGACGCCTCCATTCCCCTCAACTTCAATCAAAGGAGCTAAATAAACTTTTGCCTTCTTATGCATTGGGCTTCTGAATATAATTTGTTGTGAAAAGTATTTTGAAATCATTGGTCTTGCAAATGTTAAAAAAAATCAGTGTGAAACTCTATATTTGGGTTGGTAAAAATCCACCATAGCACAATGACAGAAATTCTAGATGATCCTGAAATGTCAGTGTCAGACTCCTCCCCTCCCTAAAGATACTGGAGATGCAGGGTTGGAGACATCTTGCTGAGCTCCAGCGAGGACTCAGAGATGGCTCCAATAATCAGAAAATGTGGGAGAAGCAGCTATCTAGGATGCAAGAAATGAAGGCAGCCCTGGGGAAGTTAACTTTTCTTTTGAAACATTTTTAATTTTACAATAATGCATAAACAGATTCTTTTAAAAGAGTCTACTAATATAGAAATATAGAGACCAAGTGTAAAATTTCCTCTTTATCTGCCCATCCCACAATATCACTCTTCTCATTGCGGTTAATCACTATGTTCAGTTTGGTCTGTTCTCTCGCAAATCTTTTTTCTATGCAGATGCATATGCACATATACTGTTTTTTTTTTTTAAAAAAATAAATGGTATATGTTGTTGTGCAATTTGCTTTATTTATCTACTAATGTGTCTGGGATTTTTTGCGTATCAGTATATGTATCTCTGTCCTTTCTGAAATAATTGTATCATATTTCATAATATATATGCCATATTTATTTAATAGTCCCCAAATTAGGGGCTTTAAAGTTGTTTGCAGTTTTTTATTAATATAAACAATCAACATTATTGTACATACATCTTAATGTACAAATGTGAGTTTTTCTGTAGAATGGATTACTAGAAGTGGAATTGCTATGTTAGTATATGAAAATCTTCTAAATGGCGTCTATTTATACCAACAGTGTGTTTCTCTATATATTTGCAAACAGTGAACATTAAATTTCTTACTTTTTTCCAAATTGATGATAAAAATTTTGATATATTGATTTGTATTTTCCTGATTGCTAGTGAGATTGATAATCATTTCATCTATTTTTGCCTGTTTGTGTCTGCATTAGTTAGAGGAAGCACTAATTGTGGGAATCTAGAAGCTAGATTTTAGTCCTAGGTTTGTAATTAGCTTTGCAGACTTTGATGAAATAAATCTACCTTTCTGAACCTCGATTTCTCAATCAGAAAAATGGAAATAATAATCCCAATTCTGCCTTACTCCACAAAGTTAATGTGAGGGTTCTGTAAAATAATAGATGAAAAAGCAAGTGGAAAAACTCTAAAATGCTAGACAAATGGATGGAATTTTTTTAGTTTTAAAAACGTGTAATATTATTGAATAATTCTATAATTGGGAGTTTTTCTAAACAAAAGAAGGCTATGTGTGCAGCTGTTCATTTACCTACAAAATTCAGGGTCTCCCAAGACATGTTGTAGGGGTAAAAGGCGCAGTTTCTGGTTCAGCTCCAGTACCACTCCCCACTGCAACCTGGCTGGGTAACCACAGAGGAAAGCCTACTCCTTGTGAGATTTCTAATCCAAGTTTGTTATTTCAAGGAGTTGGGGTGGGGGGTGGATCCTCTCCCACATCTTCTCTGGTTCATCCATCAGCAACAACAATGCCATCTGGTTACTGGGGACCAGTGAGGCATAAAATGCCTGGAAAAGCAGCTGTCTTCCCCTTTACCTGTGTCAGAATTACTAATTAAGTGACAAATTTGCCTTTAACCATAAATGAAATTTCGTGCCCTGAAGCTAGTGCAGCTTTTACACTTTATTAACTACTCCTTTTTGTAACTATAACTCTTTCTTTAAAAGAAACCTATACTTCTGTGAAACCAGGATAAAAATTCTCATCTGGTCATCTGTCTTTTTTTAGGATAATGTATGCAGTAATTTGAATAAGCCTCTAATTGTCATCTTACCTCATGCTTTTTATCTTGAGGTGAAACCAATTTGCCTGTTTATGCTTAGTTTCTTTTCCCCAGTGTGTGTTCATAATATTGCATGACAGAATTTTCACTTCCAGTTTTTCCACTACCAATATATTGCATAAACCTGGATGTGAGGGCACTGTGGCTGAGTTGTGTTACCCTTCACAAACTTTGTAAAACTTCATATAGATATAAATAGGCTATTTCGTACTCCCCAAAGGTCAACATTTCATCTGCATAATCTATTGGGTAAACCAGGAATTAGAAAATCTGAATTGGATTAAATTTTAGAAGTTTTCTACAATCAATAATTCTACTGAAAGATCTAGATATTTTTGGTAACTAATATTTGAAGAAGCACAATATATTCTTCAATGTCTAGCACAAATAAAATTCTTTCCCAAATTGTCATTCTTCTCCACATGTAGCAAACCCTTTCCCCTCATACTCCCAAGTTGCAACTTTGGTATTTCTTACCTCTTAGAAGGATTAACAGATTCATGAAAACCCTTAATATAATATCTCCTCCACTCTTGGGGATTCTTCCTTTCTTGGGACCATTTTGGATGAATATCTAGGCCCAAAGTTAAAAGGATGCCCCCAAATTATGTTATTTTTCATAACTGACTTGAGGACCTGGCCTATTTGGTAATAGGATTAAGTTCAACCAGCCTATAGCAATTGGAATGTGACCCAAATGCCTAGAGTCACCAAGGCACACTGTCCCCTCGGTGCTTTGTGTTAGGTCATTATCAAGTTCCTTTTCATTTTCCCTAGAAACAGTGATGTTGTGACCCTTTTAAACATACTACATCTACCGGAAATGTTACCAATTTAATGCAGTCATCATTTGTTGAGCTCCTAGTATGATGAAAGCCCTGGGCTAGGGATGTGAAGGGAATAAATATGAGTACTTATATTTAAATATATAAATATATACCCTCAAGAAGTTTTTCATCTAGGAGGAGAATTGTCATATATAAAAATAACTGCAATGTAAGACAAAATGTAGAATTTTCCCTAAATGATAACAGTAAGATGTATAGAGTAGAGAAAACTATCCGATAGTCCACTGGGTCATGTGGAACCACTGAGTTGTCCTGTGAACACCAGTTAACACATGGGCAGTCTCTACATCTTTGCTTAATGTCTCTTTGTGGCTGGTACAGCTCAGCCTCTGATTTCACCTCAGTACTGTTGAGAGTGGGGAGTGTTTAATGCTGTTTTAGAAGAAATGTCAAAAGAAGATCCATTTTCAGCTAGCACTCCCAGCAGGAAGCAAATCTTTGAATCAAAAAAATTTACAATCTTCCTCAGACTTCAGTGTGCATGTGAATCACCTGGGTAACTTGTTAAACTGCAAATTCTAGTTCAGTAGTTCTTGGGCAGAGCCTGAGGTTCTATGTATATAACAAGCCCCCAGGTAATGTTGATGCATTGGTCTTCAGCCCATACTTTGCTTTGTGTAAAGGATTTAGGACATTGCTCCCATAGCTGCAGAAGATGCTAATTGTGGCAGACAGAAAAGTTCAGTCTAACAAGAGATAGTCAAATAAAGCAGACAGCCAACATTTCACAGAGCATAATGGACAGAAGCAAAGCCTTTTACACAAATCAACTGGAAAGGACTCAGTACTTAACAGCTCCATTATTTGCAAGTATGTGGGCAAATGTTTAGAACAATTCTATCATTAGCAATAATGGACGGAAAGCCAAGTTGGCATCCTGGGCAACAACCAGACTATGGGACACACGGAAGAGAGTCTCTAAATGGGATCACAACAGTTTTCCTGTAAGTTACTAGTCTTATCAATTCCTCAGTGATCAAGAGCTGAAGCCTTATGTGAGAATATATAATCCTCCATCACATGGTGTACATATGTGGAACAAACTTTGTAGAATTCTCACTGAAGAGTGAGGATTCTGCCATACTCAATAAATCCTTTTGCTGTCTGCCTAAAGTACTGAGCCAGAAAACCTCATCTATTATCAATAGAGATATGAACTCAGAAGGCCCTATCTGAGTATTAAAAATCAAATCGTTGACTTGCTATACTTGAGTCTCCACTTATACCTACTACTCCACATATACCTACTCCATATATACCACATTTTACTACTAGAAAAAAAAATAACTGAAATAAGATGTGTTTGCATCCAATCTTTTTGTTCTAAAGTACATAACAAAAGCAAAAGGATCTTGTAAGATTTTTATACTTCTAAGGAAAAAGACCCACAGCATGGACCTTCAGATGAATATTATAACCAGGTTCCAGAGTAGCATATTTTCTTAATGATAATAGATATTATGCCTGGCTGCTAACTCTGAGTAGAAGTCAAAGCCAGACAAAGCAGATTTCCTCTCCTTCTGAAAGGAGATTTTTACTATTATTTTCGAGGAAGAGGCTAAGTAATCTTGAGTTGAATTCTGAACTTATTACCCAATAGACTTAAGGTTTCTTACACTACCCAAAGGTCCTCAGAATATTTTATCTAATAAAGGGACAGTTATATCAATCTCAGATTGCTTTATTTAAAACAACTACTTTAAAAGTTCAATTTAAATAGTTTCAATAAGAACTGGCCCATCATCAAATTCTGTTGAATCCTTCCAACCTCCTATTCACAATGGGCATTCTGGTTTATTCTTTAATGTACGTTAATTTGGTTCAAGCAGGATCCAGACTGCACATCTCAGCATTCTACTTGAATAAAGAAGAAAGCATTCAATTCCCCTCCATTACAAATTCAGCCTTCCACAAGTCAGTTCTGCCAGTCAGTGATGGCTACATTGCAAAACCTGCTTTGCGAATGTTTTGCTGGGTTTTGTTGCTAGGTGATGACCGCGAAAACTTCGCAGTTCCTGCTGAGAGGTTTAAAAATATATGCCTGTAACCAGTTTCATATTAAAGAAGAGGGGACAAAAAATAGGGCAGCCTGCACCTTAATTCCTTAGGGTTTACTCCTTGCCCTATACTCCCCCTTATCTGTCACAGAGAAATTGTGACCTTTAAGAAATGTATATACACAACTCCGGAAAAAAAGAAGGAAAACAATATTCAATATATCATCAACTAAACCAGAGTAGAGCTGATAAAACAGAACTTGTCTTATGTCTTCCTTTTAGAACTTAAATTACTCAAGGATGGGAGAGGGGAGGGCAGAGAAAGAAGGTGAATAAACAATACCAGCCCATTCTCGCAACATTCTTTTCTGTTCCACATATTAGTGGAGACCCTTTGCTTAAAGAAATTGGCCTGAAGCTAGAGTCAGCTTGTACCTGAGCTGTGTTTCAGAAATCCTTGGTCTGGACCCGACTCACCAGCCAAGCAGCAGGGATTCCTGGGAAAGCCCATAGGCCTGTCTGAGGCCTGGTCCTATGTCAGTGATTGATGAGGACAAATGTGAGAGGTGACACACTGTGAAATCAGACTGAGGCACAAAGAGTTAATCCTTGGGCTTTTTCCAAACTGGGTCCTTTGAGGGAAAAATAATATTTATTCCTCCCTTTGTTAATTCTGCAGCTAAAAAAGCACTCTTGATATCTTATTCACTAGGCTAGATGCCAGCCTATAACCTCTGAAAACTTCAGGAGATAAATACCACCCTAGTGGCAGTAATTATCTGTCCTTGTTGCATTGCCATCATCAAATTATTTTAAACTGCTGATTTTAAAAGTACTATATTATAACCAATAGAGAGAGGAGAGCAATTGTTTCTGCATACAAATTTCTCTTCACAAGTTAAAGGACCTACCTATAAATCACAGGGGAGAAAAATCTGAGAAATTACAGCCCTACTACCTCAGGCTTCTCTATTCTCAGAAATGTGGAAACAGCTTACTAAAGAGTCCCCCTTCTCTCCTTCACTAAGTCATTCATTTGCTTGTGCTCACTTCCTACTGGATCCTCTCCTGGGAGGAGGGGCCAGGCCATGTGGGTCTTTGACTTGGCCACGCAAGTGAGTTTCTTGTACTTTCACACTCTATATAGCAGATGCACAAACTTTAGCAGTGTCTTTTTAACACTTCATTAATTATTGAGCTGTGCCAAGAATAATTATTGGACTATGCCAGAAGTCCTTTTCTCCCACATCAGTAAACAGTAATTTAGAGAAGGGGGGTTATAACCTTAGGGTGAGTGACGTTTTCCCCCCACAGCTGTGTGGTGAGCTCAACAATACTGCATATGCTTCAACAAATGGGAAGGTCCACAGCCCAGCCTCTGCTGCACGCAGGAAATGTTATGGCCAGAGAAAAACCCACCACAATAATTCTGTGACACAAAATTTGAAACATCTCATTTACTAACAGATCCAAGATATCTGTTCTGATTTTGTGCTTTTGTCCTAATTCAATAATACTACTAATAATAGTAATAGTAATGATGATAATAATAAATTCAATAACAGCAAGGGAATTGACTTTCAGGATTTTCCTCACATGTTGTAATGGAAACCTGCTAACATTGATATAAGGCATTCTCAATTATTAAGATCTTTTTCTTTTGCCACTACTCAGTAAGATTTTAATTCTCTCCTTTTCTTTTAATTAATAGATGTTGCTTTATGGTCACTTGACAACCCTCATCCTGGGACTCAACAAAATAGAAAGGTGTTTTTCCTACATTTTCAAAGTCAAATCAGACATAGAAAAGGCTAGGCAGAGGCAGTGTTCCTCTGGCTATTTGGACCAAGATTTTTGCTGTTTGCATTTCAGAATAATGAAACCTCAGGATTTGAAGTTTACTTAGTATAACAGTCTTCCTATTCCATACAATGCTTAAATTCCCTCAAAGTAATGCCCCACAAAAGTGGTTATCCAGTCTCTGCTTCAATGGAAGAGAACTTATTCTGTGATAAATAACTCATTCTTTAAGGTGGCCAGCATTTAAGTGTTCCATCTCATATATAGTAGAAATTTGTCTACTTTCAGCCTTGTTCATCAGTCCCATGTGGAGATACAGAACAACTTTGTAAATATTCCATGTCAGCTTCTTTTCAAACTTTAGGTGAAGAAGAAACTCCTAGAGCTAAAAATGTAGATTCCAGGCCTCCATGTCCCTAGAGATCTGATTTCAGGAGATCTTCAGATGGCCCACGTAATTACACTGTTCTAAGACTTTTCTTCGTGAGACTAGATGTCTTCAGGCTCTTTCAGTTAATTCTAATGAGGAACAACAAAGTCACACATGCCCAAATCCGATGACCAGTTCTCTGTTCTCATCTTACTCATGTTGATTTCTCTGTCCTTCTTGAAATGCTTTATTCACTTAGCCTCTGTGGCAGCCCAGTCTTGCTGTTCCTCCTGCATTATTGTCTGCTAACATAGCACAGTGGCTTCCTTGAGTTCCTTCCGGAACGTATGAAGCAAACTCCTACCTCACAGTTTTGTACTTTCTTTTTCCTATGCATGGAATTTTCTTCTTCAATGTATGATGCCTTTATTAGTTATTCCAAGTTTCTGATCAAATGACAGTTCCTCAGAGATACTTCCCTGACCAAATTATCTGAAATAGCCTGCACCCTATTCTCTACCCCCTTATACTGCTTTATTTCTTTCAGCATTTATCACTACCTGACACTATGGTATACATTTATTTTCTCATTTGTTTTTGTTTTTTTTTTCTCTCTAGTAAGAATGTAAACTATAAGCAGGCTGTTTTGTAAACTGCCATTTCCTCACTGCCTAACAATGTCTGGCACATAGTAAGCACTCAAAAAATACTTGTCAGGGAACTCATGCACTATAGTTGAGGTTGTAAATTGGTGTAGTTACTATGGAAAACAGTATGGAGGTTCCTCAAAAAATTAACAGTAGAACTGCCATATGATCCTCCAGCAATTTCATTTCTGGGTATTTACCCAGAGAAAACAAAAACAGTAATTTGAAAAGATAAATGCACCCCAGTGTTCATTGCAGCATTATCTACAATAGCAAGATATGGAAGCAGCCTAAATGTCCATCAATAGATGAATGGATAAAGAAAATGTGGTATATATACAATGGAATATTACTCAACTATTTAAAAAAATGAAATCTTGCCATTTGCAACAACATGGATGGATCTAGAGGGTATTATGTTAAGTGAAATGAGTCAGGCAGAGAAAGACAAATACTATATGATCTCACTTACATGTGGAATCTAAAAGACAAAACAAACAAAACAAATAGAATCATAGATACAGAGAACAAACTGCTGTTGCAGGGGGGAGGGGGCCAGCGGGAAGGTGGGTTACAAAATAAGTGAGGGAGATTAAGAGGTACAAAGCTTTTAATAAAATAAATAAGCCAAAAGGATGTAATATACAGCATAAGGAATATGTTCAGTAATATTTTAATAACTTTGTATGAGAACAATTGTTAGCAGACTTAACGTAGTGATCATTTCATAATGTATGCAAATGTCAAATTACTATGTAGTATACCTGTAACTAACACAATATCATACATCAACTATATTCCAATAAAGAAAAAAAATAGTCAAAAGAATCAAAGAGAAATGATACTGGGTCCTTTCACAAGTTTGATTAAGTCTATGTCCCTGTGAATGTGTGCTACTCCGAGTTTCCCTAGTAAAACAGAATAAGCTATATCCTTGTTTGAAATACTAGATTTTTACAAATGTACCATTCATTTCCATTCACTTTTAGGGCAGCTATGTCACACTACTGAATCACATTGAGCTTATGCAGCTGCTAAGCCACATTGCCCTGTGAAGCTGGACATTTAGAACCAAGCTTAGGATCTCACATGCATTTCTGTTAAATGTTCTCTGATTAAATTTGCTCCAGCCTATTAAAATTATTTTGGATACTAATTCTGTCATTAAGCATGTTCCCATGTCCGTCTCTCTTCTGCATTCATTTTACATGACTATTGATTAATTTTCTTGTTCTAATCATAAATAAAAATAGGCAGTAAAGAGGAGTCAACAGATCAAGGTTTGTATCTGGGCACTTAGTAGCTGTGTGGCCAACTTTGATTAGGCTAATTAAGTTCTCAGAGTTTCTGTTTCCTCATCTATAAAATGGAGATAATGATGCCTATCTAATAAGGTTATTGTGAGAATCACATAAGACTATAAAGTGTTGAGTATAGTTGCTGGCATGTGTAATCCATTGTTAATTCTAACATTGAGCACCATGCCTGGTACATAGTAGGCACTGCACTGTCTATGTGGTAGGACTCTAGAACTGTACATCAAGATTATCAATGATCCATTAATTAGCCCTCTTTGGGGTTCAGTTATTTCCTTGGGCAGTTATGAATACATCTCCTGGAACTAGCATCCTATTTGCCTTTCTCCATTTTGTTTAGAAAAAAAAAAACCCAAGAGTTTAATGCTATCTCCTGAGCTACCAAGCTGGTATCCCTGTCAAAGAAATAAAACTTAACTTACTTGACACGACTTAGTGAGCCCACTGCTTTCTTTTCTGTATGTTCACAAATCATATCTGCATCTGGGATTGATGCCTGAATTACCAGTTTGTCACTGTATTATCATTACATCATATTTTCCTCTTCTAGTGCTTCCTTCATTCTCCACAGGTCACTAAAGACTAAGCTCATCTATAGTTTTTCTCAGTGCCCTGGTATAGACAGCCAAAACAGGAAACCAGCACTCGTTCACTGCATCTAAGATGATTACTTGCAAGTTCCTCACATACCTGAAGTTTCAAGAGTCTCTTAACCAATGCTGTTTCTCATCTGATAGTGTATTCCTATCCATTTGCAAGAAAAGTATATAGCTATATTGGCACTTTGAGGATACATATCAAAGAGGCAGAATATGTACTCATTTGAGAGCTTAGTCTGATGTTTTCCATATTGTGAGAGCCTCAGGTAGAGAGACTGCAGTTTATTTATCTTCACTAAAAAATTAATCCATTAATATCTTTATTAATGGATTTTATTAATACCTTTATTATTTATAGTAACTAAGTGCTTCTAAATTGTCTTAGTTTCTTTACTTGATTGCTTTAAACAGCTAATCTTGGCAAATCCTTTCTTTATGTAGACTATAAAACCAAATTTTATTCCAGGATTTTCTGAATTATAGTAACTGATGGTGGTTGGTGGACTGCCACTGGCTGTATTTCATTTATTTACCTGTTTTTTTAATACATACCCATTCAGCCTTAGGGCTCACCACCAGAGAACTCAAATTCTTTAGCACTTTGAAATTAATTAAATGAAGTAAAGGATAAAAAATATTTTCCATTATCATATAGTAGCTTTTTATTATTATTATTAATGGGATTTAAACTTTGATAGAAAATAGCATAAACGTTTCATTGTACCTCTCCAGAAGTGAGATTATAAGAAATATTCCTACTCCTAGCCATCAGTAGATATGTAACTGCTCAGAACACCAGGAAACCTTATATTTCTAGGCAAGGCAAATAAAACCTTTTGAATGGTTTTCCTGTGAATGTTTATTGGTTTGAACCTTGGTTAGTTTGACTCCATAGCCACACCTTCCCATCACGCCACACTAGTGCTCTCAAATACAGCAGAGCCTCTGCCCCTAGGAGCTTCATTCACCTAAAACAGTATCAAGAAAATCTGTTAAAATGTACCTTGTTCTTAGTGACAGTTATTTAATGTAGGGGAAAAAATAATTTAATCAATTAAACCCAAACTTCAAGAAACATTTATGTGGTGGTGTGCTGTCTTTGAGATCCTACAAGATAGTTATGACATTTATAGTAGTGGTAATAACTGTGTCTTTCCTGCTTCTCTTACTATTATAATTATGATTTAAGCGAATATTTGCATGCATTGACATGAACAAAAACCTTTATAAACTCTTACTGGAAACATCTGGTGAAAGATGGCCAAATAAGTCAGTATCATAAAATGTCCCTCCCCCTAATACCTAGTAGCTTAAATGAAAAAAAAAAGAAGTTGTTTAAAAGAAAGTTTAAAAAATCATCAACAGCTACCAAACCCAAAAAGAATTTCACCCTTATAACCTAAACTCAGAAAAATGGCAATCAGGAAAAGAAATAAAAAATTCTGGTTTATCAGAACCCAGCTTCTAAACTTGTATCCACACTTTCTAACCTTTTAAAAGCAGAACTGAGGAAACAAAGTATGTCAACAAAATCTTGAGGATTTTGAACAGTATTCTTGGAGCAAAGGATATTTGGATGAGTAAAGCACCCAGGGATATTCCATGGAAGAACTCCTAAAAGCTACCTTACAATGCCCCAGAACCTCTAGTAAACATGATTAAGAGCCTGAGATGCCATGTCCCAGGGTGCTGTGCTAAGTTGGGGGAACAAGCTGAAGCTTGGGGGACTATGATACACCCTTGGCGAGATGGAGTGTGTCCTGGTACAGAAGATTCAGTGGGTTCTCAAAAGAGAGAACAGATCTCTGGGCCCCCAGGGAGTGGCTATGCTCAGCACCATGGGAACTCAGCCCACTCTAGCCATACTCTTTCAGACTTTAAGAAAGTATATGGAAAACAACACTTTATCCCCACACTGATAAAAAGGAGAAAGACCAAGAAATGGAGAATAATGTCAAGGACAGAGTAAATGTAAGATATAGACTGAGCTTCTCACATTAAGCTTGAGTAACTTAAAAAGAAAAGATATAGCAACTTTGTAATCATACAGTAGAAGAAAAATTTTTCAAATATATTGAATATCCTAGGAGGCAAAAGCCTGATGAACCCAGATAATACTATCCAACAGTAGAAAATGCCTAAGATTGATTTATCTATAAAGGAACTTAAAAGTATATGTATTCAAAATGGAAGGGTAAAACAACATAATTAATTGCAAAAAAGATGTTTTGACAAACAAATTGAGAAGGAAAATAATAACACTGAAGGACTAATAAATAAATTAGAAGCAGCAGATATATGGCAAAAAAACTTAATTGCAAAGAAGGGCTTCAGATGATTACACAAAAGGAAATATATGTTCATATATATATATATAAAATACATTATATATAATTTTAAATATACAAGGAAAAAGACAGCTATTAAAACAATTAAACAAGAAACTGTTAGATGTGAAAGAGAGATAAAATCTTTACCAAAAAAATGATAATTGGTATCAGAGAACCAGAAACAGAAAAAACAAACGGAAAAAAAAAATTCAGAAATATATAGGAATACAATCAGCCCTCTGTATCTGTGGATTCTGCGTCTGTGAATTCAACCAGCCATAGATTGAAAATATTCTGGGGAAAAAAAACTCCAAAAAATTTCAAAAAGCAAAACTTGAATTTGCCACATACCAATAACTATTTACATAGCATTTATATTGCATTGGGTATTATAAGTAATCTAGAGATGATTTAAAGTATACAGGAGAATATACATAGATTATATGCAAATACTACACCATTTTATATAAGGGACTTGATTCGTGGATTTGGTATTTGCAGGGGGTCCTGGAACCAATCCCCTGTGGATACTAAGGGATAACTGTACTAACATGAAGAAAGAACTAAATCTGAAGATCAAAAGGGTGTAGCATCTATCACAAAAAACTTACACAAAACCACCTGACTAAGTTATTCAACTTAAAGGATGAAGAAAGAATTCTTATCTCATCTAGGCAGAAAAATTAAGTCACTTATAAATAGAAAAAATATTAGCCTGAACTCTGACAGCTCTACAACATCATTCAGTAACTGAATTTAACTTTTTTCCCCTAAAGAGTTGAGGGGTGGGGAGTATCTTTGACCAAGAATATTATATCCAATCATGTTGCCATTCAATTAGAAAGGCAACAGTCCAGATATATTACACAAGAAAGAGCTTAGGAAATAAAACATTCATAATACCATATGAAGCCCTAATAAAGAAATCATCATTAAATAAGATGGTAAGAGAAATGATGGTGAAATTTAATAAATTATATATATAACAAAGACTATGCCTCTGGGGAAATATGGCCACAGAATAAAATGAAAATATTATAACCCTGATGTAGTAAAAATTAATGACTGTGTTCTGTTTTCAGTAATAACAGAATAGATTATACCAGATGAACCCTCCCACAGATAACAATTACAAAATCTAGACAAATTTTTTAATAAGTTTAATGCATTGAAGATTGACAAAAGGCAGGCATTTTGGAAAAGAACTGGCTCAATAAAAGGAAGCTTTGCTGGGCAACATTTGCACTTGTACAGCTCTTCTTATAGTCATTTTCTGTTTTACACAGCACATCACAACAATTTGTAAGTAGGAAGTTTCATTCTTCCTGACATAAGAAGCCAGAGAATGGAGTTTGGGGCTGCCAGAGCAGCTAAAAAAGTGAGGAAGTGAAGGGACAAATATCAGAAACTGGAGAATCAGAGAAATGTATGTAATAGAAAATCTGCATTTAAATTCTATCTGAGTCTTTGGCTAACCTTGAACTGCACATAAATGAAGGAAACTACAAGGACAAAGTTAAAATGTCTCACCAGGAGCCTGAGAGGTGACAGTTGGAAGGCTAAAAGAACTGAGTGGTGACTGTAAGTAGAGCATACCACAGAGGAGACAGATTGCGGAGTTTGAGTTAACAGCCTACTAGAACAAAAATGAGGACATTTCAGAAGTAAGTAACAGAATTCAGAATCTTTACAATATATTACAGCCACGATATCCAGCAGAGTCAAAAAATCACTAGCTGTGCAAAGAAGGAAAAATATGACCCAATAAAAAAAAGTAGTCAACAGAAATTAACTCAGAGTTGACCTAGATGCTGGAATAAGCAGGCAAGGACTTAAAGAAGCTATTAAAAATATGTTCAAGAACTTTAAAAAATGATTCATAATATAAATGAACAAATGGAGAGGAATCTCAAAAAATATGAAACTATTAAAAGGAACCAAGAGGAAATTCTAAAATGGTAAAGTACAACATTTTACATTAAATTCACCACATAAACTATTGAAGGAAAATGAAGCAAGTCTCTAAAATCTTGAGGATAGATCAATAGAAATTATCCAATCAGAAAAGAGGGAGGAAAATGTGAACAGCCATTCAGTGACCTGTGGAGTACACAGAAAGAATAGAGGGGGAACAAAAGGAAGAAGATATCACCAAAACTTTCCCGAATTTAGTGGAAAATATAAACTGAGAGATCCAAAATTTCAGTAAATCTCAAGCAAGATAAATACAAAGAAAACTGCAGCTAGTTGCATTGTAGTCATACAGTTGAAAACTAAAAAAGATACATGTACCCCAATGTTCATAGCAGCACTATTTACAATAGCCAAGATATGGACACAACCTAAATGACCATCAACAGGTGACTGAAGAAAGAAGTTGTGGTATATTTATACAATGGAATATTACTCGGCCATAAAAAAAGAATCAAATAATGTCATTTACAGCAACATGGATGGACCTAGAGATCATCATTCTAAGTGAAGTAAGCCAGGAAGAGAAAGAAAAATATTATATGATATCACTCATATGTGGAATCTTAAAACATACACACACACAAATGAACTTATTTAGGAGACAGAAACAGACTCACAGACATAAGAATAAACTTATGGTTACTGGGGGGAAAGGAGGTAGGAAGGGATAAGTTAGAAGTTCAAGATTTGCAGATACTAACTACCATATATAAAATAGATAAGCAACAAGTTTCTTCTGTATAGCACAGGAAACTATATTCAATATCTTGTAGTAACCTATAATGAAAAAAATATGAAAACAAATATATGTATGTATATGTATTACTGAAACTTTATGCTGTTTAAACAGAAATTTGCACAACATTGTAAACTGACTATAATTAAAATTTAAAAAATAAAAAAAATTTAAAAAGTAAAATTCTTGAAAACGAGAAAACAACATGCCACATAAGAGAGAAATAATGATAGCAATGATGTCTGACTTCTCATCTGAAACAATGGAGGCCAAGAGAAAACTGTGGAGAACTGTGGTAAATAAAAGATAGCCAAAATTTCTTTGGTACTCCTCCCACTGAGAGATTCCTGCCCCTTTGAGTCTGAGTGGGCTATGTGATAGCATAACCAAAAGAATATGGTAGAAGTCCTGTTGTATCTGTTTATGGGCCTTAAGAGAGTGGCAGCTTCTTCTCATCTCTTGAAACACTTGTTCCTGAAGTCCTGAAGTGACAGATAGAAGTCCAATTACCCTGCTCAAAAGATCACATGGATAGACTCTGAGACTACATGAAAAGGGTAAATGTGTATGTGAGCCCTAGCTTCCATAGGTGACATGCATTTGAATGAAATCGTCTTGGACCATGCTGACCAGTCACAGCTGAATACCACCAAGTAACTACCACCAGTGCCATGTAGAGCAAAAGAATCAGCCAATCAAGCTCTGCCCAAATTTCTGAACCGCAAAATCATTCAATATAATATAATAAATTGGTATTGTTTTAAAACACGAGGTGTTGGGGGTGTTTGTGAGGCAGAAATAGTTGGCCAGATCAACATTGCTAAACTTATGAAAGAAAAATAAAAATCTTTCAATCCAGATTTCTGTATCCTGCAAAATTATCCATTAAGTGTGAAGATGAATTTAACACATTTTCAAAAAAATCGAAAATTGGAAAATTTTGCTGCCAGCAGACCTGCACTACAAGAAATATTAAAGAAAGCTCTTCAGTCTAAAGGGATATTGCACTAGATCAAAACACAGATTTACAGCAAAGAATACTAAGCATTAGAAATGATAAATATAAAAACCCCTATTTGTTTTCTTTTGATTTTTTAAAATAACATGACTGTTTAAAGCAAAAATTATAATGCTGTTGTAGAGTTTGTTTCATAGTTAGAGAAAATATATTTGACAACAAAAACAGAAGAACAAATGGATTGAATAAGAAAACAAAGCACAAAGTGGTAGACAAAAAATACAGCCATATCCATAATCATATTGAATATAAATAGACTAAATTGTAATTGAAAGACAAAATTAACAGACTATACAGCAAAGCAAGACTCAATTATATGCTGTACATAATAG
This sequence comes from Camelus dromedarius, assembly GCF_036321535.1. Lineage (NCBI taxonomy): Eukaryota > Metazoa > Chordata > Mammalia > Artiodactyla > Camelidae > Camelus > Camelus dromedarius. Next base: position 50,172,146 of record NC_087437.1, read on the forward strand.
ATGCCCTTTAGAGGTAAAGTCACAGATGGATTAAAAGTAAAAGGATAAAAAAACAAGTAGGAAGCAACAGAAAGCTGGAGTGACTATATTAATACCAGACAAAATTAACTTTAAGAAATTTAAGGATTATTACCAGAGATAAAGAGACAAATTTTATAATGCTAAAAGAGTCAGTTCATCAGGAAGATAAAACAATCATTTATGTGTATGAACCTAATTAACAGACAAGCAAAATATATGAAGCAAAAACTGACTAGTTGGAGATTTTAACATCCCTTTCTTAGTTATTGATAGAAAAACTGCTTTTAAAAAATGAGTAAGAATATAGAAGAGCTGAATAACACTGCTAGCCACTTTAACCTAATGACACAAAACACTCAAAAATTTCAGAATATATATTCTTTTCAAGTATACATGGAACATTTAGTAGAATAATCTCTATATGCTGAGCCATAAACTGTCTGAATACATTTTTAAATATTGAAATCTTACAGGGTATATTCTGTAACCACAAAGGAATTGATTAGAAATGAATGGTAATAGAATATCAAGAAAAGCCACCAAATATTTGGAAATTAAACAACACATTTCTAAATAAATCCATGAGTTAAAGAAAACAGAGAAAGTATAAAATATTTTTGATAGAACGA